>NC_056003.1:41680938-42930938 GCF_018446385.1 Zingiber officinale
ACAGAGTGTTCAGAGAATACCTTGACAAATTTGTCATCGTGTTCATCGACGACATTCTAGTCTATTCCAGAACCCCAGAGGAGCATGACATGCACTTGAGAATAGTCTTGCAGACCCTACAGCAGAAATAGCTTTATGCCAAATTCTCGAAGTACGAGTTCTAGTTAAATCAGGTGGCGTTTCTAGGTCACATCATTTCTAAAGAAGGTATTCAAGTGGATCCTGCCAAAATAGAAGCGGTCAACAACTGGAGTAGACCCAAGAATGCTAGGGAGATCAGAAGCTTCCTTGGTTTAGCTGGGTACTATAGGAAATTCGTGGAGGACTTTTCCAGGATAGCCTCTCCACTAACAGCCTTAACCAGGAAGAACAAGAAGTTTGAATGGTCAGATAAATGTGAGCAAAGTTTCCAAGAGCTAAAGAAGAGACTGACCAGTGCTCCCATCCTGATAGTTCCAGAAAGTGACAAGAGTTTTGACATCTACAGTGATGCTTCCAAGATGGGCCTAGGAGCTGTACTCATGCAAGAAGGAAAAGCTATATCTTATGATTCCAGACAAATCAAAGACTATGAGAAAAACTACCCCACTCATGATCTTGAGCTGACAGCTGTGGTCTTTGCACTGAAACTCTGGCGACACTACTTGTATGCAGTCCAGTGCAGAATCTTCACAGACCATCAGAGTTTAAAGTATTTTTTCACCCAAAAAGACTTAAACATGAGACAGCGCAGGTGGCTGGAGTTGATCAAAGGCTATGACTATGAAATCCTCTACCACCCAGGCAAAGTTAACAAAGTGACAGATGCACTAAGCAGAAAATCCAGTGCATCCCTGATGTCTTTGTCATCATTAGCCTTGCCACTGCAGAAGGAGTTGTCAGATTTCAGACTTGAAGTTATTTATGAGCAACTCTCTGCATTGACCTTAGAGTCTACCTTGCTTGAGGATATACAGAGTAAGCAAAGTGAAGATCCAGATATCCAGAAGATCAAGCAAGGGATACAAAAAGAAGAAAATTTAGAGTTTCGAGTATCAGACAGTGGAGTTCTTTATCAGGGGAGCCGCCTTTGTGTTCCCAATGATGAGGAATTGAGAAAAAAAGATTCTAGAAGAAGCTCATAGTACACCATACTCTATGCATCCTGGTTCCACCAAGATGTATCCAGATTTGAAGCAGAGATTCTAGTGGTCTGGACTCAAGAGGGATGTAGGAAAATATGTCAGTACCTGTCAGACATGCCAGAGAGTCAAACCAGAGTACCAAAGACCAGGAGGAGTTCTACAGCCTCTCCCAATACCAGAATGGAAGTGAGAAGACATATCCATGGACTTTATAACAGGTCTTCCAAGAACCACGAATGGATATGATGCGATATGGGTAATAGTGGACCGATTGACCAAGTCTACTCATTTTCTAGCCATCAAGGTGTCCCACTCTATAGAGCAGTTGGCACAACTGTATGTTAAGGAAGTGATCAACTTCACGGAGTTCGTAAATCTATTATTTCTTATAGAGATGGGCGCTTCACCTCTCATTTTTGGGAGTGTATTCAGAATGCACTAGGCACCAAACTCAAGTTCAGCACAACCTTCCATCCTCAGACTGATGGACAGACAGAGCGAGTAAATCAGATTTTAGAAGATATGCTCAGAGCTTGTGCGCTAGATTTCAAGGGAAGTTGGTGCAAGTATCTATGCTTAGCTGAGTTTGCCTACAACAATAGCTATCAGGCCACCATCAAGATGACACCTTATGAGGCGTTGTATGGCAGGAAGTGCAGATCACCCATTTGCTGGCAAGAAGTAGGTGAAAGAAAAGAAATGGAAGTAGAGTTGGGCATTCAGACTGAGATGATAGATGAGACCACTCAGGCTATCTAGAAGATCAGACAGAGGATTGTGACTTCCCAGAGTAGATAGAAAAGTTATGCTAACACACGCCGTAGGCCTCTTGAGTTCCAAGTAGAGGATTCAGTTTTTCTCAAGGTTGCTCCGATGAAGGGAGTGATGAGATTTGGCAAGAAGGTCAAGTTAAGTCCTCGCTATGTAGGACCCTACTCGATTACAGAAAGGATTGAGAAAGTAGCATACAAGCCGGACTTACCACAAGACATGTCAGCAATACATAATGTGTTTCATGTCTCCATGCTAAAGAAGTGCCTCCACGACCCTAGCCAAGTGATTCAGCCTCAGTCAGTGCAGATCCAGGAGGATCTTAGCTATGAGAGCAGACCTACATAGATAATGAACAGAGCAGTCAAGAGGCTAAGAAACAAAGAGGTACCACTAGTGAAGGTCATCTGGCAGAACTAGAAGCATGAGGAAGTCACTTGGGAGCGTGAAGACAATATGAGACAGAAATATCCAGAATTATTCTAAGTTCGAGGACGAACTTTTTATAAGGTATGGGGAATTATAACAACCCAAATTTCCTTATTTCGAGTCTTAATAGTGCTTAAAAATATTTAGAAATGCTTTAGAAATATTCTAGAGATTTTTAGAATTTTTAGAGTATTTTTATGCAGTTTTTGGAGTTCGTTTGGTATTTTTACCAAAAGGAAGAAGTTTCAAAAAAATAAATAGGTTCGGCCGAGGTTCGAACCAGCGACCTCCGACCCGACCCGAACCTTAAACGAGTCTGGCTGACCAAGTGACCAAGCGGGCTGTGTTAATTAAGGAAGGAACGAAATATATTTATATGGTAGATAGTTAACAGAATATTGAAGTTATAAGAAGAGAACTTAGGTGTTGCCGTGACCGAAACCTAAAACCCTTTTTCCTCTTTCTCTCGCACGACGTCGGGCGGTGCTCGGGCGAAAAGCAAGGGGAGTTAGGGCACGTCTCCAGCGCCCGACCAAGGCTCGATTCCGAGAGATTTCTCCATCCTCACGATCCTCTCGGCAAGGAGATCACGTAGGCGCAAGAAGAGGCCGGAAAACTCGAGTTATCCGAACCCTAGAAGCCCTCCTTGTTCGGTTGTGAGTCCAAGAAACCATTGTAAGTGCTTCTCACCTGCGGTAGGAGTAGCTTGGAGTTGTTTCTTCTCATTTTTTTTGAAGCATGATGTAGGACCATATGAAAACTAGCAATGTTCTGTTTTGTTGTTGCCATGGCACTGGGTATGAGCAACAAATATGGTTCTAGATGTTTAGTAGAAATGTTTCCTCACTAGTTGCATCTTAGTCTTCCTTGCCGTGCTACAAGGCATGCAGAATAGTTGCAATTTGGGTTCCTTGTGTTTAGTTGCGGTGAGTCTCAAAGAAAGAGCATGTAGGGGTTGAGCATGTTGAGCATTCTGTTCTTTATAGTTTCTTGCTGTGGCATTCAGTTTTAGTTTTAGTTTTGTGCATAAAGTTTCAGATTTAGTTTTTTGTGCATGTTTATGCTAGTATAAATGCATTCGGGTTTGCTGTGCACTATGCTTTTATGTATGCAGATTTGGAATTGCTTATGTTTAGCCTCGCAGTTTTCTGGTTATGGTTTTTTTTGTGGCTCTAGTGAGCATGAACAACCCTACCATGAACGTGCAGATTTAGTTAATTCCATGCTATCCAATGAGTATGAGCAGTTTTATTTTAGAGTTGACAATTACAGAATGTATGCTACTTTCATGAACCTGAACAGATTCTCATTTTGTGCATGTAGTCTTAGATTTTCTGTGCCATTTAATAAGCATGAATAGCCATGAATTTTGGTGAAGTGTTTATGTGTTCCATTAAACCCTTTTTGAGGATTATGAGTAGCTATAAGTAAGAAAAGACCAAGGTCTTGATAGGATTCCTAAATTTTAAGAATTGGGATCAGCAGCACACTAAGTGCTCAAAGAAATGCCAAGACATTTTATTATAAGAATATTAAAAGATAACAAGTATTTTATTTTAACAAAAGGCTAGTACCCGACTTCCAAGGTTGTTGTTAAACAAATCCAGGTGACCAATTCCAAGGTCTTGGCCCTGGTAAGACCAAGGTCTTTACCCTCGTAGGACTGGTGACTAGCTACCATAGTCTCTATTAGGGAGCGCACATTGGTACTAAGCCTGGGCCCAAGAGAAAAGTTTATTATTATTTTCAATTATAATATTATAAGTTTTTGAAACAAATGAAACAAGCTTCACTTATGTTTAGAGTCAGCAAATTTAGTTTCTTTTAATTTGAAGCATGCGGTATTAGTTTTATTTGTTTCCTGATTAGTTTATTGAGCATGATTAGCCTTGTCTTCCAGCATGCAGTTTGTACTTTACTTGCTAATCAATGAGCATGAGTAGCTTCTTATCCTGTTTTCCGGATTTTGGTGAATATGCATACTTGAGTTTTGTGAGATAGATTAGTACTTACTAAGCAATATGCTTATAGTTGCATTTCCTCCTACTTCAGATAAAGGAAAAGCTAAAATATATGAAGGAAGGCGACAAGATGGTGGTGGTGATGGTGTGTGATGTTTGGAACCATGGAAGCTTGGGACCTTTCTAAAGGACTTAATTGGATTCTTGCTAAGAATTTGTTAAGAGTTTATTAGGAGTCTTTCTTTTAATTGCTAGAGAAATTAGAGCTTGCACATGCTATTTTGTATTGCTGGATTTGATTTATTTTGCGTTACCAGTTTTTGTTCCTCCCTATTGCTGGAACTGGTTTATTTTGGTTTTTCTGGATTAATTGCCTTTCGATTCTGCTGGAATTGGCTACTTTTGTTACTGCTATCGTTGTGTTAATTTGATGCTGGGAAAGGACCAGCAAAGGCAGTTTAGTGCTTATGAAAGAAAAAAAAAATGTTAGGATGCTGTTCGGAAGAAATAACTGTTAGCTACTTTACTCATCTTTCCTTTGTATCAGTAGGCTGTCAGCATTAATCTAATCATTAACCGTATTCTAGTTCCTGTCAATAGTAGATACTAAGTTATGTGGAATTCTTGTTGGAGTTGATCCTAATACATTAGTAATCGGTTCTGTAAGTATAAGGTGCAGCATGTTAGAATTTAACTGTTTTGGGAAGTTTTCTTATAACAAATGCTAAGGTTGCTAGTTCTATTAAGGGAGTTAGTCTTTTGGAGAAAACCTTATTGAACCGTGGCATGTATTGGCCGTTTAACATGTTCCAGTTGATTAGCTACTTAAGTACTTTACCATGCTTGTTTATGGATTTCATGTTTTGTGATACTTGCCGAAATGAAAATAACAGAACAGCGAGGAAGCTTCCCATCTGATTTATTTTCTTTGAACCTGTTATATTTTGTATTGCTATTGTTAGCTTCAGTAACATTTGCTAGAGAGTAGAGTAAGTAGAGTTGGAAGTTAAGTAACATTCATCCTTATTAGTAGTAAGAAAGGGTGGTCGTTACACAAATACTGTTCATCCGAGGTATAAGTTGCTTTTTTGTTCCTGCAAAATGTGTTAGTCCCAAACACAAACCCTGCAAATCAAAGTTAGCACAGAAACAATATGATAGATATAATTGACAGTCATCGGACTGTCCGGGTCTGACTTCGGATTTCCAACCGGAAACTCTAGGTGGACCCGACGCCTACTGTTCTCTCTACGGGGAAAGTGTCCTCACCTACTCCACTTAGGAGATTTACCTATTTCCGGTACGATCCTCCAGATCGACTGGACTTTTGCTCAGCGTTCGAAGCTTCCGGACTTTCTGCTGGACTTCCGCTTCCCGGCCCGTCCAGTCTTCCACCTGGTTCGCGACACCAGGACTTTCCACCTAGGGTTACCCCCCTAGGACTTTTGCCTGAAGCTGTTGACCCGCCAAGACTTTCCGCATAGGGTTACCACCCCCTATGACCTAGGGTTACCACCCCCTAGGATTTTTCACCTGCCTAGGGTTACCACCCCCTAGGACCTAAGGTTACCCCCCTTAGGGTTTTTCCTTCACCTAGGGTTAGCACCCCCTAGGACCTAAGGTTACTGCCCCTTAGGATTTTCACCTTGCCTAACCGCTGTTAGGACTTTCTTGAAACCTCATTTAAGCACGTTAGATAACAAGTAATCTTAACTTTGAATCCCTTTGTCATTATCAAAACTTGGGTTCGATCGTCGGATGCTTTCCGCACCAACAATCTCCCCCTTTTTGATTATGGTAACCGAAATTCAAAGTTAAGTAAAAAGATAATAAAGAAAAGACAGTGATAGTACATGTATGAAAAGACAAGTATGAAATTAGCATAACTTCAGCATACAAAGCTCCCCCTAAATAGAAGCTTACAAAAGCTCCCTCTTAATAAAAGTTCCCTTAAAATTTTCAAGGAGTTCTGTCTTTAAATTGTTTTTAATTTATAAATTTTCTTAAATTTCTTTAACTTTCTTTGAATTTTCTTTAACTTTCTTTGAATTTTATACTCTCCCCCTTTGCCATATATCAAAATATCCGAGAGAGTAAAAAAAAATTGAGTATAGGTCTTATCTTGTTTTGAGAAACCTTAACTTTTCAGAAATAATTATTATTTTATCTTTCAAAAAGATAGAAAAATAGAGGGTTAACCATACTTTGATAAGCACTTAGCTTAGAGGTATTTTCTTAGCTAGGTGAAATCAAAAAAAGTTATCATAAATTTTGAAAGCAAAATTCTTCCTTTAGTTTGAGAGATACTTCTAGTTGAGATAAAGTTATTTTGTTTTTAAAAAGTAACTTAGCAAATTTTTGTGATATCAAAACACTTTAAATTCTTAATTTTTTTAAAGAGGGAGTTTAGTTTAGCTAAGATTTTTACTTTGAAAATACTTTTAACAAAGACTTAGCTAAACTTATGAAGATAATAGTTTTGTTAAGTATTTAACTTTAAAAAGACTTAGTTTCTCAAAGAAGAATTGTTTTGATAAAATTTTAAAAATACTTTGGAAAATACTTAACATTTTCAGCAAAACTTAGAATTTGAAAACAATTACTTTGAGAGACATTTAGCTAAATTCCTTTTTTTTAAAAAAAAAAACCTTAAAAAGTACTTAGCTAAATGTTTTTGAAAAAATATTTAGCTAAATTTGAAATACTTAGCTAAATTTGAAATGCTTAGCTATATATTCAGCTTAAAAAAGATTGCCTTGAGAAAACATCTTGTCAAATAGCTAAGTTTAGAGAATAATCTGACTAAGTTTAGTTAAAGAGGACTTGATTAAGTACTTAGCTTAAAGAGGTTTTACATAAAGGCTTAGCTTTGAAAATATTCTGGAAGAGTTGTAATTTAAAAGCCAGGTCATAAATAATTTTAATTTTAAAGCTAAGTTAAAAATAACCTGAATTTTCGAAGACAAGTCAAAAATAGTTTTTAATTTTGAAGTCAAGTCAAATTTTTATTTTTTAAAAAAACTAACTCAAAATCACTCCCCCTTAATTAATACCTTAATAAATTCTTTAAGTCCAGGAGTCCAAGCATGAGAGTAAACAAAATATTTATTTTCCTAACTTTCCATCTCACTCATTCTAGATTAACAAGCATGTTCAGCTTATGAGTGAGTGTGAGATGGAGTTAACTTCATTTAAAAATATTGAAAATATATGTTAGAATTCCAAATAAGTAAACATTTAACATTTTGAGGATTTAAAAATTAATTGAGTTGAAATTATAATTTGAAAATTGATTAAGATTAGGGAAACCAAATATGATTTTAAAATAAAATTAAGTAAGATTTTGAGATTGATTATGTGTGAAAATATTAAGTGCGGTCATGATTTTAAAATTAATTAAAATATTAAGTGCGATCATGATTTTGAAAATATTAAGTGTGATCATGATTTTGTGTAATTTTTTTTAAAATGATTTTTCAATAATTTTTAAAATTATTTTCAAGTATTTTTCAAATAATTTTTAAAACGATTTTTAAATAATTTTTCAAATAATTTTTAAAACAATTTTTAAATAATTTTTCCAATGATTTTTAAAATGATTTTTAAATAATTTTTAAAATGATTTTTAAATAATTTTTAAATAATTTTTAAATAATTTTTAAAATGATTTTTAAATAATTTTTCAAATAATTTTTAAAACGATTTTAAAATAATTTTTCAAATAATTTTTCAAATAATTTTTAAAATGATTTTTAAATAATTTTTAAAACGATTTTAAATAATTTTTCAAATAATTTTTAAAATGATTTTAATTTTTCAAATAATTTTTAAAATAATTTTTAAAATAATTTTTAAAATGATTTTTAAATAATCTTTCAAATAATTTTTAAAATAATTTTTAAAATGATTTTTAAATAAGTTTTCAAATAATTTTTAAAATGATTTTTAAATAAGTTTTAAAATGATTTTTTAAAGGATTTTTAAAAGTTTTTTAAAGGATTTTTTTTATAAAGATTATTAAAGGATTTTTTAAAATATCATTAATTATTTATTTAATTTGATTTTTAATTTTAATCCTTTGTCATCTCACCCGATCTAAATTTTAAGTCAGGGAATCGTATAATTTTGTGAGATGAATTATGGTTCAATTTTAGGGTTTTGTTTAACTTTGTATTAGATTCAGGTTTAGCTTTAGGTTCAACAAGTAGGCATTCTTTGGATAAACTTCTGGGCTATGGTGAGTCACAAGGACATCATTAAAGTAACCATGCCTTCGAGGTTTTCCAAATAGTCCTACACATTGAACTTAGTACAAAACCTTGGTCTAACTGGTTAGGATCCATAAAGGGTAGCTTCGGTCAGTTCCACTTAGCCAAATGCACCAGGTCGAACCCATATCTTCCTAGACATGCGATGACTAAGCTTCCCCAACGTACTATCATCCAATACTTCACCAATACCGTGAGTCAAGTTAAACCTAGCCCAGTTTAATCTAACCTTAATTACCCTACCGGGTAGTCTACTCTTGGTTACCCTTGTCGAGTGGATTAAGTTTGGAGGTGCCAGTTATTCTGGAGTCTTCCCTTGGATTTTTTAAGATTTTGTTTGATTTAATTTGGATCTTAATTTAATTTAATTTGAATTTGAATTTTATTTAATTTGAATTTGAATTTAATTTTATTTAATTTGAATTTTAATTTAATTTAGTTTTTATTATTTTTCTTCTAGCTCCCCCTGGATCATAGCCTCGATATGGTCTATCGAGGTAATGTATTTGATTCTTAGGGACCCAATATTGACCAAGTCCAACTTGATTAACCAGGTTGGACTTGGGTACCCATGCTTGGACTGATTTATTATTTTGTCTATTTACTAAGGACATGTAAGATCTATATTTTCTTTTAGTTTTATAACCTAGCCCAGTTTTGTTGTAAACGACTCTTTGTGTCCCAAGAATTAGATCAAGATTCTTGGAGCCCAAAGAGAACCGTTCTAATGTATTTTTTAAATCCTTAACCTGAGTTTTCAGACTGGAGTTTTCTTCCTCAAGTTTTTGAACTTGAGTTGAGTTTCCAGTCTGACTTGGGTCAGGCAAGGTTTTGGGGTTAGTCACTTCTTTAAGGACTGTTACCTCCTTTTGGAGTGACTTGACTCGGACGTTGGATTTAGCCAATTTCTTAAGCAAGTAAGGAATTAAGTTTTCCGAATCATCTAGGTTAATACTAGACATTATAGAACTTACAGTGGGTTTGGGTCCTTCGGAAACGGATACGGATCTGTGGCTTCGCTCGGACTAGGTGTCTGATTCGTTCTTGGTTTCGGATTCAAACTTGGACTCAATTTTGGCAACCTGTGCTAGTACTGGTACAACGAGGAGGCTTGCTTGTTCTTCTTCATCGGATTCAGATTCGTTTGATGACTCAGACCATGTTGCCTTTAACACATTCTTCGTCATGCTTGTACCTACAAATGACGCAACACCTTTCTCGATCGGAGTAGTATTAGTCTGCTCAAATAATTCGTTAATTAAAACATGCTTACCTATTTTCGTATCAGAAATACCTTCGTGAAGCTCAATCAACTTCTCCAATAACTCCTTCGCACTTGAGAACTTTCCAACTCGATCAAGCTCTGAATTTGTTAGTCCGCACTATAGGGTGTAGGTTGCTTTGGCGTTGGCCTCTACTTTCATGATTAGGATAGGATCCCAGTTCTCTCATGGTGTTTGTTTGCCGGTTCCGTCAGTTGTTTGTTCGAATCCAGTCTTGACTATCATCCAAGTATCAAACTGGATCTTCAGGTAAGTTTCCATTCGTCCCTTCCAGTACCCGAAGTCTTCTCCGGAGAAGAGCGGGGGACGAACGGTGCTGAAACCCTCTTGTTGGACCATTTGTTAAATATGAAAAAAAAAATAGCAGAAATGTCCCAAGACTAGGTCTTGGATTAGCAGTGCGGGAAATAAAGTTAAGAAATTACGAACTCGAGTGGTGTTGCACCAGCCTCGAGCAAAAACCGATTCGAAAAAAATAATTAGAATATAACTATTAAGCTAATTCTAATTGACTTCGTAAAACTGAAAATATCATGGAAAAAAATTACGTGATCGGTGGTTGCACCAGATCAACGCGATCCTGCTCTGATACCAATTGTTGGATCGAGACGCGCTAGAGGGGGGGGGGGGTGAATAGCGCTCGTGACTATTTCTTTTCGTATTCGTAAAACACTAATCGAGTTTAAAGTAGCGGAAATAAAAGATAACAAACACAAACACAAGTATTTACTTGGTTCGGAGCCTGTGGAGACTCCTACTCCAAGGCCCACGCTCGTTGAGCATTTACTTTGGGCAACAACTATAATCGTTAAAAAGTGTTACAGAAATGCAATACAAAAACAATCATAATCTTATACCGACAATAGTGAAAAGTAGAATTGTAGCTTCTGGTTGTCGGGGCGTCGCTTCAGCACTTCTGGGTCGTCTTTTGAGCAGCAAATAGTCGAAGGATCGCTTGAGAATCATTGTTTTGAGCTGCTGCTCGAAGACCCCTTTTATACAGTGCTAGAGGCACCTCCAAGCCTGTCTGAGGCGCCTCCAGGCCGCCGAGTCGCACGCATGGATCAGCTTTGATCTAATCGCGCCTTATCCCACTGAAGGCGCCTCCAAGATGCTCCAAGGCGCCTCCAACGCCTGGTCCAAGGGGCCTCCGGTGACCTCCGAGGTGCCTCCAACGTCTCTGGACAGCTGGCTTCGGCTAGCACCCGAGGCGCCTCCAAGCCCCATGGAGGCGCCTCGGACACTGTTCATCCGAGGTCTAAGTTGCTTCTTTGTTTCTGCAAAATGTGTTAGTCCCAAACACAAATCCTGCAAAACAAAGTTAGCATAGAAACAATATGATAGATATAATTGGCAGTCGTCGGACTGTCCGGGTCTGACTTCGGATTTCCAACCGAAAACCCTAGGTCGACCCGACGTCTACTGTTCCCTTTATGGGGAACGCGTCCTCACCTACTCCACTCAGGAGATTTACCTGTTGCTAGTGCGATCCTTCAGATCGACTGGACTTTTGCTTAGCGTTCGAAACTTCCGAACTTTCTGCTGGACTTCCGCTTTCCGGCCCGTCCAGTCTTCCACCTGGTTCGCGACACCAGGACTTTCCACCTAGGGTTACCTCCTAGGACTTTTGCCTAAAGCTGTCGACCCGCCAAGACTTTCCGCATAGGATTACCACCCCCTATGACCTAGGGTTACCACCCCCTAGGACCTAAGGTTACCCCCCCCCCCCTAGGGGTTTTCCTTCACCTAGGGTTACCACCCCCTAGGACCTAAGGTTACAGCCCCTTAGGATTTTTACCTTGCCTAACCGCAGTTAGGACTTTTCTGAAACCTCATTTAAGCACGTTAGATAACAAGGAATCTTAACTTTGAATCTCTTTGCCATTATCAAAACTTGGGTTCGATCGTCGGATGCTTCCCGCACCAACAAGGATGACATCCTAATAACTGACAATGATTACAAGGGTATCACAACTTTATTAAGTCTTCTCAATCAAGAATTTCCTACTCGAGATTTGGGTATTGCTCATTTTTTTCTTAGTATTGAACTTATTCCACATGAGGAAGGTTATCTTCTCTCTCAAAGCAAATATATTACTGGGCTTCTCCAAAGAACCAAAATGGATCGAGCACGTTCGGTCTCTACACCAATTGCTATAACCAACTCTACAACTTTATCCTCTCATGCTTTATTTGATTCACAGATTTATCGAAGTATTATTGGAGTCTTACAATATGTCACTATAACACGCCCTGATATTACCTTTGCAGTAAATTGTACTTGTCAATTCATGTATGCTCCAACTGAATAAAATTGGGATAATATAAAAAGAATACTTCGCTATCTTAAAGGTACTATTTTATATGGTCTTCTTTTATATCGTCAATCGTCTCGAGATTTACATGTCTATAGTGATGCAGATTGAGCATATTTTTCTAAAGATAGACGCTCTACTAGTGGATATGCAATATTTCTTGGACAAAATATTATATCATTAAATTCAAACAAGCAACCTACTATATCTCGTTCAAGTACTAAAGCAGAATATAAAGCTATAGCAAATACAACGTTTGAAATTTTTTGTCTTCAATCACTTCTCTCTAAACTTCATCTTGTATCAAATATTACACCAAAAATTTGGTGCGATAATATTGGAGCTACACATCTCACAGCAAATGTAATCTTTCATGCTCGTATAAAACATGTGGAAATTAATTTTCATTTGATTCAAGAGCGTGTGACGACTCAACAATTATCAGTTTCTTATATTTCTACAAAGGATTAAATTGCTGATATCTTTACTAAGTCATTATACAAACAACGTTTCAACAAGTTTGCAAGTAAACTCAACGTCAAACATCTCTCGTTATTTTTTTGAGGAATAAAATTAAGACCTATTAATTATTTCTTTCATTTATTACTTTGTTAATTGATGGAGTCTTGTAATGTTTCTTTTATTCATTACTCTATTAATTTATGAAGTCTTGTAATCTATCTATATATATTGTCCTTTTATGGATAAATAAGTAATCAACAATTTTATTATTAATCTCGTTTTATCCAATCAATTCTTCTTTCAAACCCAACCCTCTGTCCCCCAAGCCTATATCTATAGGTTTTTCTTCTAAAAATTCTTCACCCTCAATGCCCCTTTGGGCATATCATTTTGATAATTGGATACATTTTCTTCCGGTTCAGGGTATCGAAGGTGACTCTCTCAGTCCTATTTTCAAGTTCGAAGAGTTATGTTGTCCATCTTAATTTTTCCCTAAAGATGCTTCAAGGGAACACTTGATAGCTAGTGTGATGCCCCAAAATGTTGGGATATCCAATTCAGATGTCTCAATCAGCACCTTTGGCGAATTGCTGAAGTCATCAGGCCTCACATAGGAGGTCCCCTACCACTCTTTTTCCTACTTTTGGATGCACATAATTCGCGTGTCTTGCTAATACAAAGTGTTAGGTCCTAGTTGATGAAGTTACACTTAAAACTTCATCTTTTGAATTTGAGGTGTTTGTTATTGTTTGAAGTCACTTTTTCCTACCCGCAACAAACTAAAAGAACTCATCCCCCATATACTAACCGCTAAACTAACACGATAACGTCGTAACTTGAATACACAACATCCCGAATAGCATTAACAATATGAATATATATCGCAAGGTCTATAAATACTACGGTCTCCGTAAATAGTGGAAGTACACAGAACCACCATTTAAGAACCTTAATCATATTTATAATACTACAAACTTGAGCATAGCAGAAAAGATGCTCAATTCTACGTATTTATAATATAACAAATCCGAATTATTACAAAGTTTATCACCAGAAAAGTCACATATTCAACAAAGCAAGTCTTCATGCCTTTTTTCTTCCCTCCGAAGCAATTCCGCATACACATGGCGTGCAATAGCTAGGCGTGCTTGTGCCAGCAGAGGAGCATGGTGATGCAGGCTCTCATGATGTAGAGCTTCCCCTTCTGTTGCCTTGCGGTGCGTCGCCACCTCCGGACGCGCTCCCTCCCCATCCCGCTCGGGAGATGGCTCAGCCCTGCCCAACACATTCCTGCATAGAGAGACAGAGACAGGGGGGAAGAAGGGGAGAGAGCAGAAAAAGTAAACGAGGGGAGAGCTGTGGAGCTGCTGTGCGGGGGTGTTTGTCATAAGGTACGGGGAAGGTGCGGGGGAGGGCGCACGCGGGGGCCCTGCTCGCGCGAGGCGCGTCGCTGGTTCACGTGCCGCCCGCTGCTGCATGATTGGCGTGGATATAAGAGCTAAGTTGGTGGATGAGTTGATTTGATAGGAAAGTGGATGGCTTTGTCTGGGTCCGGTGATGTGGCGTGAGTTTGTCCCGCGAGCGGGGGTGGGTGGCCGGGAAGTACAGATTTTGGGGAGGGGGATGGTGAGGGTTACCTCAGGGGCATTCTGTCGATCACATGGAGGGCGAAAGTGATCGTGACGACAATACAATTGGCTCTCGAATGAATGGTGTTCATAACTCACTAATGCTCCTCCAATGTTCATGATCAATCTATATTTAACCGAATGATAAATGATTTCGAGGAGGGAATAACGAGCGGCGCTTTAGGGGCATTTTGTAGATCGAGTGGAGGGTGAAAGTGATCGTGATGATAATACAATTGGCTCGGGTGAGTGGTGTTTGTAACTTAAGAATGTTCATCCAATATTCATGATTAATTAAGTTTGATTGAATGCTAAATGTTCATCCAATATTCTGTCAATCGGGTCATGACGATAATACAATTGTCTTAATTTTAATTTAACTAAATGCTAAATGATTTTTCTCCTTTCTCACATAGAACTAGATCTAGTGAATGTCTTATCTAGTACATATAACTATCTATTTAAATAATAGAAATGTTATAAACATTGCTGTAAGTGTCCTATGCACATTGATTGGATGTGGATGATTGGGTTTCTGTCTCATGATTCTATCTTTTTGTAGATGGTCGTTTAGGTTAACATTGTTACTTATTAAGAAAATGATCCAAAATAACAAATCAAAAATTGAATTAAAATTTGACTTTGTTGGACTAGAGACGGGTCTAAAAAATTATAGTAGAAGGAAAGGACTTGAAAATAAATTATTGAGGTGAACTGTGTTTTGGGTGTGGGAGATATGGATTTTATAGGCTAAGTAAAAAAACTTATATATATACATATATAGATTTGATATGTTAAGTAATACTTTATATGCGATCGTGAGCGAAATTCGACGTGAGCTATCTGACGGGTCAAAACTTAATTTTTTTAATCTCTCTCTCATCTACATACAACAACTTTTCTCTCTCATCTCCATGTAACTATAAAATTTTTTAATCTCTCTCTCATCTGATTGCATGCAACAATCACCGTGCTGCTAATTTTTAAAGGTGATATAACGTTATAGCAACTACTACACAATAGCTGCTACACGTTGTAGCAGCTTCTATATAGTAACTGCTATAACGTGTAGTAGTGTTATTGTGTAATTATATGTTGTAGTAGCTATTGCACTGTTGTAGCAGCTATTGCACCGTTGTAGCAGCTACTACATCGTTGTAATAGATACTACACCGTTGTAGCAGTTTTTGTACCATTATAACATTTACTGCACCGTTATATATATATATATATATATATATATATATATATATATATATATATATATATATATATTTTTTTTTGCTATATCTGCTAAAGATCCGTCTTTAATTGGGGCACAATTATATGGTGGAGCGATACCAATTTGATTAATAAGTAAATGCGAAGAAGTGTCTTAGGGACATTCTGTCGATCAGATGGAGGGTGAAAAGAGTATCTATAAGTTCATCCAATGTTCCCATAACTCTCTTGTGGAATATAAATTAATCTAATTAAGTCTCCTCCTGGAATATAACTAGATGTGTAGAAAAGGTCGTGTCTAGGACATATCATACTATGTGTTTAAATAAAAAAAGAATGCTATAAACATTGCTTCAAGTACCCTATGCACATTGATTGGATGTTAATAAAAATTTTAGTTTGATGATTCTATCTTTTGGTAGAGGGTCTTTTAGGTTAAGATGACCCACTTCATACGAGATATGATTGATACTTCATCAATTTAATTTTATAGTTTAGTTTAATTTTAAGATTTTTTAAATTAAATTTTTTTTATAAATTTAGCATTACTTATCATTGAAATGATGAAATTAAATTTGTAGTAAGTGGTTTTATGATAATTAATATATAAAATGTTTTACTTGTAAAGATCTAAGTTATGGGGGAAGGGGAGGTTGGGATTGGAGATATCTATAGCTAAAGCATGGGCCTCATTTGCCTCCAAGAACCCCATCTCAATTAACATAATTGCTAGATCCAACAAAGATTCTTCAAAATTTTCTTTTTCATGAAATGAAAATAAAAAATTGTAACAAGTACAGTGTTTTTTATTTTAATTATATACATACGAATTGAATTGAAACAGGTCATGTTGGAAGACACTACTATTTTCTTGACTATTTCATTTGTCAAATTTTCAAAAGTTTGTTGACAACCAATAATTCTTACTTTTGGATTGTCAAATCAAGATATAATTTATTTTCCCATTGAATAATTTGACAAGAGAACTAGCTACCTTTTCATGCTAAATTTAACAAAAACAAAAATAAAAAATAAAAAAATATTATCATCACCATCATTATTTCAATTAAAAAATATTAAAATGGAATTCCTTCAATAATTTTGTATTCAAAATATCTCTATATATTTCATCTTAATTTTTATTTTATTAAAATTGCACTAGAAGTTATTTTGATCCATATATATTCGATTTTAAAATAATTTTCATTTAAATTACACCATTGTAAACAAACTGTTTTAGTCAAAACAACTTAATCTTAGGTCAATTTCGATGAATACTTCACCTCAAACTAATTTTAATCAAAATTATATCATTTTAAAACTACTCGATCAAAGTAACGAGCTATTTTGACCAAAGCAATTCTAATCTTAGATGATGAGATCACATATTCATATTTATATAATTAGAAGGGCTGAGGAAAAAAATATCTTTGATCCGGCGGTAAGGATGAGGGATCCCTTTTGAGGGGAGTCAATGCCACGTGGAAGTCAAAAGGTTAAACGGCCGACCGGAGAACGGGGGACCGGTCGGCCAAATGGAGTCTAAGCGGAATCAAAGACAACCCGACGGAGGAGTCGGGTCTCCGACGCTCAGGGCAAACAGAGTAGCCGGGCCGAGCGGGTAGCCCGCTCGGCCAAGGCTTAAAACATCGATAAAGGAATAGTTTGAGCCAAGAACCCGGTCTGACCGATACCTACGCCCAGTCGGATCGAAGCTCGCCGAGCGAAGGGATACTCGGCTCGGGGAAAAGGAAGACAAAGGCAGAGGGAACATTGGGGAACATCTTTTTCTGACAGGGGCATGTTCGATGACCAGGCCATACACAGAATTGTACGACAGAAGGTTCTGTTGTCCCATCAGAGAGGTGATCAGACTGTTGCAGTATGGTGTCAAGCATGTTCTTCTGACAAGCCCATGCTGAGGTATGATAAGAGGACACGTATTCGCCTCGGTATGTGTGCATGAGCTTCCCCCTGGCTCTATATAAGGGTCCTCATTCTTCACCGGAGGTACGCATTCTCGCATATTCAGAGCCACTTTCTTGTCTTCCTCTTGGCTGACTTGAGCGTCGGAGGGTCGTCGCCGGGAACCCCCTCCCGGCCCGACTTCCTTGCAGATTCGCCGAAGCTCCATACGGCCAGTCGGAGATCTACGTCAGCAACTCGGAGAGCGCCACGTGCCCAACATCCGTTGATTCAGCGTTCGGACAGGATCAATTTGGCACCGTCTGTGGAAACGCTCCTGCATCCGATCAGAAGCAATGGATGAAGCTGGACGACCGCACTCAGTGATGCTCTCCATAGAGGAGCTCGACGCTCTGATCGAGACAAGAGCAGCTAAGCTTGTGGAACAACAAAGACAGAAGTCGCAAGCCGAGCGGATTGAGCAGCAAGCGACATCAGCTTCAGGGCGCCGAGCGGAAGCACCGCATGCCACGGTTCAATTTCATCGGGCCCTATTCTGCACGCCTCCTGAAGCTGCAGCAGTTAATCGTGATCGAGGATCTTCATCAGACGAAGTGTCAATACGAGACAACAGAAAAGGCAAGGCCCCCCGAGCAGACGCCTCCCCCGAGCGGATCAACCGGCAATTTTCAGAGGCCATCTTGCGGGACCCTCTGCCAAAGCATTATGTTCCACCGACGATCGGGGAGTACAACGGAACCACCGATCCGGACGACCATCTGGGTAAGTTTGACAACACAGCTACCCTACATCAATACACAGATGGAGTAAAGTGCCGGGTGTTCCTTACCACTCTCTCGGGATCGGCGGAACGATGGTTTCGGAGGCTGCCGGACGGATCTATCACAAGTTTCAAAGACTTTCGCACGACCTTCCTCCACTACTTTGCAAGCAGTCGGCGCTACCAGAAGACCAGTGTCAGCCTATTCACCATTAAGCAAGAGCCAAGGGAGCCGCTCAGAGCTTACATCCAACGGTTCAACCGAGTGGCCATGGATATTCCAACGGCCACCTCGGAAACGATGATGAATGCATTCACGCAAGGCCTCGTGGACTGTGACTTCTTCCATTCGCTCATTCGGAAGGCGCCCCGAGACTACGATCATATGTTGCACCGGGCCAATGAATATATCAATGTGGAGGAAGCACAGGCGGCCCGAAGAAAAGAAGTTTCAACTGAGCGGCCAGCCCCTTCCAAGCGGAAGGCTGTCACTCGCTAGGAGCCACCCAGAGGACCGAGGATCGAAGCAGGCCGCCCTCATCACGCAAGGTCCCAGGTCGTTCAAGAGGTAGCTGCCGAACGGCCTAAACCAAAGAAGAAGGTATGGACCCCCATGTTCTGCTCATTCCACTGGACAGACATGCACAATACAAGAGATTGTCAGAGCCTTCCCCTGATCGCCCACCGCGTTCCCCAGAGCGGCCGCCGTCGATCACCATCACCCGGTAGGCGACAACGACACCATGAAGCCGAGCGAAGACAGTCTCCCGAGCGGTATCATCCTCGAAGACACGAGGACAATCCCCGGGTATCCAAGGAGCGACCTAGGTCATCCGCCCGGGAGGAAGAAAACAGGAGCAACACGTCCCGCGGCAAAATCAACATCATCGCTGGTGGGCCGACCAGAGGCGACTCTAACCGAGCAAGGAAGGCGAGCGTCAGGCAGCTCCAGATCCATGCGGTCGGCTGTAGTCAAGAACGGGCGAGCGGACCCGAAATCAGCTTCGGGCCCAGGGACTTGGAGGGAGTTGAAGTGCCGCATGACGACGCCCTTCTCATCAAAGCGGTAATAGCTAATTACACTATTCACCACATTTTCATTGATACAGGCAGGTCGGTCAACATCATATTCAAAAAAGCTTTCGATCAACTGTAAATTAATCGAGCCGAGCTACTGCCCATGACAACCCCCCTCTACGGGTTTACGGGCAATGAAGTTCTGCCGGTCGGACAGATCCGACTGGCTATTTCGCTGGGAGAGGAGCCGCTCAGAAGGACGCGGACTGCAAACTTTGTCGTGGTCGACTCTCCGTCAGCATACAACGTTATCTTGGGACGACCGGCGCTCAGTGAGTTCCGAGCGGTCGTCTCCACCTTCCACCAGAAAATCAAGTTCCCGGTCGAAGACAAGGTTGGAGAAGTACGGGGAGACCAACTGGCGGCTCGGCGATGCTACGTCGAGATGGTCCGAACTGAAGCTAATTTCGCTCGGAAGACGCCACGGATCGAGGTAAACGCCATAACTGAAAAACCACCCTCTTTGGTTTATGAAGAAAAAGAGGAAGTGCAGATCCACCCGACCCGATCGGAGGCCACCACATTCATTGCGGCCGATCTGGAGGCGAGCCAGAAAGAGAAGTTGATCAAATGTCTCCAAAGAAACTGCGATGTCTTCGCTTGGTCGACGCATGAGCTGCCCGGGATTTCACCAAGTATAGCATAGCACGAGCTCCACGTCCGACCGGACGCTCGGCCGGTGAAGCAAAGGAAGAGGGACTTCAGCGCCGAACAAAACACAATCATCCGAGCGGAGGTCGAGAAGCTCCTGGAGGCCGGCCACATACGCGAGGTCCAGTTCCCGAGCTGGCTAGCGAACGTGGTACTAGTCTCCAAGCCGGGCAACAGGTGGAGAGTTTGCATCGATTTCCGAGATCTCAACAAGGCGTGCCCAAAGGATTTTTATCCTCTGCCCCGGATTGATCAACTGGTGGACTCCACAGCCGGCTGCGAGTTGATATGTATGCTCGACGCCTATCAGGGCTACCATCAAGTGTCGCTCGCCCGAGAGGATCAAGAGAAGGTCACATTCGTTACAGCCGACGACACTTACTGCTATAATGTGATGCCGTTCAGACTGAAGAACGCGGGAGCAACTTACCAGCACTTGATGAACAAAGTGTTCAAGGAGCAGATCGGGCGAAATTTGAAAGTATACGTGGATGATATTCTCATCAAGTCAGTCCGAGCGGCCGATCTCTTTAAGGACATGGAGGAGACTTGTTGGAACCCCAAGGTTGTTTTGGTGTGATCAACAAATTAAGTTAGGTCCTGCGTTGTTTCTAACCTTGTGTCTAAGTGTGCAGGAGCTTAGGAGAACAAGTAGTCGAGCGGAAGACGCAGCTAGCGAGAAGGATGGCACGCTATGTGTCCGAGGGACGAGGCGCTGCGGAAGAGTACACCGGCAGACGAGAAGGAAGCGCGCGGTGGTTCCGAGGGACGAAAGCCGAAGCGGAAGATTGCTGGGGGAGCAAGAGACGTAGCTAGCGCGAAGGTCGACGACCGAGGGACGAAGACTGCGGATGAGTATGCTGGCGGATGAGAAGGAAACATGCGGCAATTCCGGGGGACGAGAAGCCGGAGGGAAGCATGCTCGAGAAGACCGGAAGTTAGGTTCGGGTGAGCCCTTTTCCGGATGGCAGAGATCACCCAAGCGAGCGGATCCGGAGGAGATGAACCGGACCGAGGTGGGAATGAACCAGAGAAGAAGTCCCAGACAAAAAAGTCAACAACTGTTGACTTTGGGCTCCGGGCGCCCGGAGCCCTCCGGGCGCCCGGAGCCCTCCGGGGCGCCCGGAGCCCTTGGGGCGCCCGGAGCAGTCCGGGGCGCCCGGAGTAGTAAAATTAACCAGATCAAGTTTTGACTCGATCTGAACGTTGGGGGATAAGTTTTATCTCCTCCAGGGCGCCCGGAACCCTTCCAGGCGCCCCGACCAAGGCTATAAATATAGCCTTGGTCCAGAAGCTTCATAATTCAACTGAGAACTCAAGCATACTTTCTACACTTGTACGCTTTTCTGTTTTAAGCTTCTGTTGTGCGCTTCATTGCTGTAAAAGGCTTCTCCGCCTGAAGGAGATACTAGTGCTACGCTTTCTTGGATTAACAACCTTCCCAGTTGTAACCAAATAAATCTCGGTGTGCCTTTTACTTTTCTACGTTTATTTATTTCTCTTATTTTATGCAAGTGTCGGTCTAAGAGTTCGAGAAGGGTGTTTGCGTTTTGATTTTTTCAGGGCTATTCAACCCCCCCTTCTAGCCGGCCCAACGGTCCTACAAGTGGTATCAGAGCCAAGACGTTTCAGGAAGACTAACCGTCAATCGAAGCAAAGATAATGGCCGGACCAAGCATCCACCCGCGGAAATATGAAGGAGATTTCGCTACGTGGAAGAATCTGATGCAGGTATTTTTTACCACAGACTTTGAATTAACTTTAACAATGGAATCCGGTTTTGTAGTTCCAGAAGGTAAGGAAAAATGGCAATGGACAAAAAAGGAGCAGGTTGAATTCGTGGCGAACGGCAAAGCAGAATACCATTTGCTAAGCGTTCTTCCACCTCAAGAAGTCAACAGAATCGGACAATACCACTCGGCAAAGGAACTTTAGGAAAAGTTCCTCGAGCTGCACGAAGGGACTTCCGAAGCCAAGCTCGCCAGAAGAGATCTTCTTCGGAATCAGCTCACCAGCCTGCAACTTGGGGAAGACGAGATAGTCACGCACCTGCACTCGAGAATCAAAGAGATCATCACAGGACTGTCGAATCTCGGAAAAACGGTAAGTAACCGAGATTCGCTAAGGTACGCACTAAATTCATTTCCTAGAAATTCAAAATGGGCATCACTAGTAGATGCCTTTTATATTTCTAAAGATTTAGAAAAGATCTCGTTAGAAGAATTTTTTTCTACTTTTGAAGTGCATGAGTCAAGATGTGCAGGAATGAAGGAGCCCAAGAACAATGTCGCCCTCAAAGCTTCGAGAGACGAACCAGAGTCGGAATCCTCTCTCGATGACGAGGAAATGGTAATGATGGTAAGAAGATTCAAGAAGCTTTGTAAATCCAGATCTACTAACCATCCACAGGGGAAGAAGAAAAGGACGATTCGCTGCTACCACTGCGACAAAGAAGGGCACATCAAGGACAATTGCCCCAAGCTGAAGAATAAGAACAAGGAAAAGGGTAAGAAGCCTATCCAAAAGCGAAAAGCCCTAAAGGTGACGTGGGATGATACGTCGTCGGAGTCGGAAGTCGAGGCATTCTCCGGACTTGCTCTAATGGCAAGTCATCAAGACGACGACTGCGAGTCAAGCTCTTCCGAAATGAGCATCGAGAGCATCGATGAAGGGGGAGCTTCGTCAGAAGAAAGCAGCAGTTCAGGGGGAGACACGGAAAACGAACTCGACAAGGTAAGTCAGGTACGTTCACTTCCTCCCTATAAACTTTATAAATTTGTTAAGTTATTAACTAAAGACTGCTGTAAATTAGAAAAAGAAATAAAAAATTTAAAAATAATCTTGGCTAAATCCTGCCCTCTAGAAGAATTAGATAAATCAAAATTGGAAAATGAAAATTTGAAACTTGAAAATAATGATTTGAAAATTCAAGTAGATAATTTGAAAAACCATGCATGCTCATATAATTCTAGAAAATTTAAAAATTTAAATTGGTATTATAGATATCACCCGGGATAAATTAAGAATATCTCTAGAAAATATGTCCCTAAGAAATTTTTAATCAATCCAGTAGGCTGGAACCTTTATTGGGTTCCTAAATCTTGCTTAGTCTAAGTTTTAAAATTAAAATTAGCGCTTTTCAGTGAGAAAGTTAAACAATGAATTTCTCTATGAGGCTTTGTCTAAGGAAGTGGTTGTTGCTCCAATAACCAAGATGGCCTAGTGCCTCGCCACGACCTGGAAGCCAAAATATTGAAATAAATGTTTAATTAACTTTCTGTCAAAGCATTAAAATTAGAATTAATTAATGCTTTCAAAGTTTTTTTTAACATTTTTTTCAAAATATTTTAATACTTAGAAAAATACTTCTTGCCGAAGTGAAATTTTTACTTAGGATTTTTTTCAAAGTTCTAAAAATTTATTTCAAAAATATTTTTACTTAGGATTTTTTTAATTTAGAAAAATTCTCAAAAATCAATCTTTTAAGTTAGAAAAACTTTTTCCTGAAACTAAAAGCCGTTTTGACATTGAAAATTTCTGCTTAAAGCTTTTAGAAATTTTTTAAGAATCTTAATATTTTCTAAGTCTTTAACCCTTAGATTTTTTTTTAAACCCCATTTTTTTGTGATCAAAGGGGGAGAAGAATTAATATAAGCCTAGGGAGAGGTAGAAATTGAAAATTGAAAATTTTTGAAATTTAATTTTGTTGCACATTATTGCAATAACTTGTTTTAATTTTATGTCTAGTTTTGACCCTAGCTTAACTTGGGTTGATCACACCAAAAAGGGAGAGATTGTTGGAACCCCAAGGTTGTTTTGGTGTGATCAACAAGTTAAGTTAGGTCCTGCGTTGTTTCTAACCTTGTGTCTAAGTGTGCAGGAGCTTAGGAGCACAGGTAGTCGAGCGAAAGATGCAGCTGGCGAGAAGGACGGCACGCTATGCGTCCGAGGGACGAGGCGCTGCGGAAGAGTACACCGGCGGACGAGAAGGAAGCGCGCGGTGGTTCCGAGGGACGAAAGCCGAAGCGGAAGATTGCTCAGGGAGCAAGAGACACAGCTAGCGAGAAGGTCGACGACCGAGGGACGAAGACTGCGGATGAGTATGCTGGCGGACGAGAAGGAAACACGCGGCAATTCCGAGGGACGAGAAGCCGGAGGGAAGCACGCTCGAGAAGACCGGAAGTTATGTTCAGGTGAGCCCTTTTCCGGATGGCAGAGATCACCCAAGCGAGCGGATCCGGAGGAGAAGAACCAAACCGAGGCGGGACTGAACCAGAGAAGAAGTTCCGGACGAAAAAGTCAACAACTGTTGACTTTGGGCTCCGGGGCGCTCGGAGCCCTCCGGGGCGTCCGGAGTCCTCCGGGGCGCCCGGAACCCTCCGGGGTGCCCTGAGCAGTAAAATTGACCAGATCGAGTTTTGACTCGATCTGAACGTTGGGGGATAAGTTTTATCCCCCCCCAGGGCGCCCGGAACTCTTCCAGGCGCCCCGACCAAGGCTATAAATATAGCCTTGGTCCAGAAGCTTCATAATTCAACTGAGAACTCAAGCATACTTTCTACACTTGTACACTTTTCTGTTTTAAGCTTCTGTTGTGCGCTTCATTGATGTAAAAGGCTTCTCCGCCTGAAGGAGATACTAGTGCTAGGCTTTCTTGGATTAACAACCTTCCCGGTTGTAACCAAATAAATCTCGGTGTGCCTTTTACTTTTCTACGTTTATTTATTTCTCTTATTTTATGCAAGTGTCGGTCTAAGAGTTCGAGAAGGGTGTTTGCGTTTTGATTTTTTCAGGGCTATTCAACCGCCCCTTCTAGCCGGCCCAACGGTCCTACAAGACTTTCCGAACGGTGAGGAGGTATGGAGTTAAGCTGAACCCTCAGAAGTGTCTGTTCGGGGCAAAAGGCGGGCGTTTCTTGGGCTACATAGTGATCGAGCAGGGCATCGAGGCAAATCCCAGCAAGGTGAAAGCATTACAAGATATGCCGCCCCTAAGAAATTTGAGGGAAGTACAGCGCTTGACCGGTCGGATAACAGCATTGTCCAGATTCATCTCGAAGACAGCCGATCGGAGCCTCCCATTTTCAAAATCTTGCGCAAAGCCACTAAGTTTCATTGGGATGAAGAATGCGATCGGGCGTTCAAAGAACTGAAGATATATCTGAACTCTTTGCCCGTGCTAGCCAAGCCAGCTGTGGGTGAGCCGCTTTGTATCTATTTATCTTCAACTGAGCAAGCAGTAGGCTCCGCATTAGTGAGGGCGAGCGGAGAAGAACCCGTGTATTTCTTAAGCCATATTTTAAAAGATACTGAATCTCGATACACTAGGCTCGAGAAGCTGGCTTTTGCTTTGGTCCTCGCCGCTCGGAGACTTCGCCCCTATTTCCTGGCACATACTATCATCGTCCGGACGAATAGCCCTTTGGGAAGGGTGTTGCTGAACCCAGAAGCGTCCGGACAACTCATCAAATGGACCACAGAGTTGAGCGAATTCGACATTCAGTATCAACCTCATTCGGCGATAAAGGCGCAGTCCTTGGCAGATTTTGTCACAGAAGTGCAAAAGCCAGAGCCCGAAGCTATGTGAAAAATATTTGTGGATGGATCGTCCACTCGGCTCAGGAGCGGGATTGGTGTATTATTACTCTCTCTCCAAGAAGAAAAGATGCATCTATCCGTCCGGCTGGATTACAGAGCCATAAATAATGAAGCGGAGTATGAGGCGCTCATAGCCGGCTTGCAGGCCGCCCGGCATGTAGGGGCTGGTCGGGTAACACTCCATTCAGACTCTCAGCTTGCCGCTCAACAGCTCTCGGGCACTTTTGAGATTAACAACGCTCGGCTCAAACTCTACGCTGAAGCCTTCGAAAAGCTCAAGACCAACTTCAGAGAAGTCATTATCCAGAAGATACCTCGAGCGAAAAACTAGGCAGCAGATGAGTTGGCCAAACTCGCAAGTTCAATATCATCGGTCGTCATCCAGCAGCCAATTGAACAAGTATCTTTGGTGGCACACGTCGACCGGATGGAGGGCCTCGCATTTCCGAGCAATTGGAGGACATCCATCATGAAGTTTCTGCGCTCGGGTGCGACACCGTCCGATCGGGAGGAAGCCTAGCTATTAAGGAGGAGAGCCGGTCGGTTCACACTCATTGGAGACCAACTCTACAAGAAGGCTTTCTCCCGCCCACTTTTGAAATGTGTAAGCTTGGAAGACGCGGAGTACATCCTCCAGGAAGTGCACCAAGGATCGTGCGGAGGGCATCCGGGCGGACGATCGCTGGCCAGGAAGATCCTGCTGGCCGGATACTTCTGGCCAACCCTGCAAGCAGACAACGCCCGGACCGTCGCGACGTGCCTGTCCTGCCAGAAGTATCACAACTTCTCCCACCGACCGACGGAGGAAATGAAAGCATTTACCATATCCTGTCCATTCGACCAGTGGGGAATGGATATTGTGGGTCCATTTCCTATGGCGACCGGTCAGCGGAAGTTTCTGCTAGTGGCGGTCGACTACTTTTCCAAATGGGTGGAGGCCGAGCCACTAGCCAAGATCACCGAGTAGATGGTCAAAAAGTTAATTTGGCAGCATATAATCTGTCAGTTCGACATCCCTCGCCGGCTAGTATCTGATAACGGACGACAATTCGTCAGGAAGCAGCTCGAAGACTGGTGCAAAAGTTATGGCATAGAACAACACTTTACTTCCGTGGCGTATCCCCAAAGCCAAGCGGAAGTAACTAACAGAAAAATCCTTAGAATTATTCGAGCTCGACTTGACTACGTAGGAGGAAGCTGGGTGGACGAGCTGCCAGGCGTCTTATGGGCTATCCGCACGACTCCAAAGGAAGGAACAGGCGTCACGCCTTTCCATTTAGTGTATGGAGGTGAAGCCGTTATCCCGATCGAAGTCGGCGTCGAATCCGTCCGGATCCAGAACTATGATGATGACAACACCGAGCGGAGGAATATAGAGTTGGACTTGATCGACGAAGACCGAGACAAGGCGGTCGTCCGACTGATGGCATACCGGCAGAGAATAAAGCAGAACTACAACCGGCGCGTGATCCCTAGAGCATTCCAAGTCGGCGACCTAGTCTGGAAGAAAGTAAAGCCGGTCGGGGACATTGGCAAGCTGGAGGCTCCTTGGGCTGGCCCCTTCAGAGTCATCGAAAAGCTCCGCTCGGGTGCTTATTATTTGGAGGATGAAGACGGACAGTGGTTGGATCGACCATGGAGCGCAAATCATCTCCAGCCATACCGAGCTGGGTGAGAGGTGCGCTGATGTAATTCATTTTGTGTATCTATTGGTCGCCTGTGTTCTTTTAATGCAGGAGGCAAAATGATAAACGCATTTAGCAATCTTCTCCGAGCGGCAGTATCGAAATTAGCCTTAGAGGCCGTCGAGCTCCGACGTTAAATATCGAGAGTCGAGCCGGCGACTATAAACCCTCCGAGCGGAATACCGTCGAGCTCCGACGTTAAATATCGAGAGTCGAGCCGGCGACTATAAACCCTCCGAGCGGAAGACCGTCGAGCTCCGACGTTAAATATCGAGAGTCGAGCCGGCGACTATAAACCCTCCGAGCGGAAGACCGTCGAGCTCCGACGTTAAATATCGAGAGTCGAGCCGGCGACTATAAACCCTCCGAGCGGAAGACCGTCGAGCTCCGACGTTAAATATCGAGAGTTGAGCCGGCGACTATAAACCCTCCGAGCGGAAGACCGTCGAGTTCCGACATTAAATATTGAGAGTCGCGCTGCCCTCCGGCCGGAAGAAGACAATAAAGAGGGAATTTGTAAGTCAATTTGGCCGATCGGTCAAGTAACCAAAAGTACTTCGTGAAGGTCTGGCGGAAATCCCGTTTGCAAAACAGGATATATTCAGCCGAGCAGACTAGCTATGCAAAATACTTCATAAAAATCCCTTTCGAACACGAGAAAGGTGGGAGGAGAGGCGAATAATGAGGAGAATTAAGGGAATGCGAACAACGGTAGTTGTTAATTCGAGCGGCTAGCACACATATTGATTGATTAATAAAAAAGCATGCGAAAGACTAGTATTTAAGACGTTAAGGCCGAGCGCCTGAATTACAAAAAAAGGATAGTCTTTGGCCGAGCGGTCGAACTACATAAAAAGCTTCTATTCAAGGAAGTCATAAAGATCCTTGGGGATGTTGCCAAGGAGAGCCGCTTGGTCTTGGGCCGGGATGACGACGGAGTCGGCTAGATGACCCTTGGATTTCAAATAAGTGGTGGTGGCAGTCATAGCCAGATCGAAGGCTGTGTACATCCGTTCGCAGACTTTCTCCGCGAACTCTTCCGAATGGATGTAATTTAGCCTCAGGGCTGCGACTCGGCCAGGCTCAGCCTCTTGATATTCTTTAAAGGCCGCTTGGGAGGCAGCAAGGGACTCCTGCAGAGTTTTAAGCTCCTCATTTTGCTTATCTGCCTCTGCCGAGCGGGCCACCTTCTCGCCGGCCAGTTGGTCCATCAGCTCTTTAACTTTTTGCTCCAGGCCCCGAGCCTCTACATTCTTCTTCTCCAGATCGGAGATAGCTGTCTTCTTCCGCTCGGTCGCCAGGCTTATCTTACGGTCCAGTGATTTGTTCAGGCGATCAAGTTCGGCCAGATTGTGAGCCTGGTCGGCCGTCTTCTTCCGTTCGACCTCCAACAGATCTTGGGTCTTTTTGAGCTCCTTCTGGAGCTCGGCATATGAAGGGCCTTGGGAAGGAGCACCGCCTGAACTCCGTAGCCTTTTGAGCTCCTCGTCCACCATGGCAAGCCGATTGGAGATAGCAATCTCCTCCACCCATCTCTGACAAAAGAAAAATTGTTAGTAGCCGATCGGAAAGAATGTGTAAAGGGCTTAAGAAAATGCACTTACCCCAGTGGCCTGTTGCATGTGGCTATTGGCTAAGTTACTGAGTGCAATCATCGCCACACGCGCCCGAGCGTCGGCCCACATTTCGGCTAAGGGCCCCTTCATTGTGATCATGTGCTCGGGCGCGGTTGGTCGATTGGCCTCGGGCAGTAATTCTTCGGTCAGGAGGTGAAGTGAGACCCGAACGGTGCGGCGCCGACCGGGGGTCGTCTGGGCGGAAGCCGGAGAAGGAGCGTAAGCCGATGCAGAAAACTGGGACAAAATTGTTGAACGATGGACTTGGCGGGGAGCGGGCGGAAGGACGCTGACTGGAACGGCCTCAAGAGGGTCTGCCGACGCGTCCAATTGCGATGGGGTCCGATCGGACGATATCACCTCTACCGTTGTAGCTTTGCCTCGAGAATCAGTGGTGGTCCGCTCAGAAGGATGGACCGCAGATGTAGCCGAGCGGAGTGGCGTCTCCATGCGGCGCCGCTTTTGTCGGGGGGGGGGGGGGGCGCTCTTCCTCTTGAGCCGAGCCTTCCTCCCGGACGGAAGGCTCCCGACTAGCAGTTGTGCCAACCGCTGGCTCCTGGATAGAAGCCTGAGCGGCCGACTCCCTAGCGTTTGTCTCACTCTCCCCTTCATTAGAGCCGACCGGCTGGATGCCAAGCGTCTCCATCTCTTTGGCTGCTGCGGCCTCGAGCGCCGCCGCCTTCCTCTTCAAGATTCTGGCAATCACCAACTCCATGACAATGTTTGCTACAATGGAAAAAGAAGAAAATCAGTTAGCAATCAAGACAAAGGTACCAAGTAAAATTCTTACCGAAGCCGCTCGAGAGGGGTGTTCTGATCGGGCTCAGGCCGAATATGTACATAACCCCTTCCAGAAGGAATTTGTTGATGTCGACCTTCAGACCGGCTAACATGTTGGCGGCGTGAAGATAGTCCGACCGGGTCTTGAACCTTTTGAGTTCTGGGGAGAGAGGATGTCCGACCTGCCATTGCGTTCGGAAGGGGGCCCGCTCGGGAAGGCGAATATAGAAGTAGAATTCTTTCCAATGCTTATTGGAAGAAGGTAGTTTATTGAAGAAAACTAAATCGGGCCGAGCCTGGAACATGTAAGTGCCCGACTCAGACTGTTTAGGGTAGTAGAAAACCTCCGGTCGGAGGGGAATGTTATGGATTTTGAATAGGACGACAACTCCGCATAGAAGGCGAAAGGTGTTGGGAACTAAGCTTCCGAGCGGAACGCCAAAAAAATTGCAGACGTCAATGATAAAGGGATGAATTGGAAATCGCAGACCGGCTGTGAACTGGTCGCGGAAAACACAAAAAGCTCCGCGCGGCGGTTTGTGTGGCCGAGCGGAAGGAGTGGGTAAGATAAGTTCGAGGTCGGAAGGAATCTCAAAATTATCTATCAAAATATCGACTTCGCGCCGATCGAAGCGCGACTCCATGGTAGTATACCATGGGCCTAGGGCTTGGTCTTGAGGTTGGGAGGAGCTATCCATTGTCTGAGCGGACGAAACCAAAAAAGACGAAAGAGGATAAAAGGAAGAAGATGGCAACGAAACAGTACCCCGAGGACCAAAACTTGGGAAAGAAATGCAAAGAAAACACCAGAACCAAGGAGAGAAAGAAGGAGAACCTTATAACGAAGAGGAGGATCGAGGGAAGAACACCGGAGATCGTCGGAGAGCAGAGGAGCTGGATCGCCGAAGCGCTAATAAGGAAGAATAGGGAGGCACGCGACAGCGGAAATGCGGCGAAGGAGGAAAGCGAAGGCTTTATAGGGCTGAGTCCGAGCGGCCTCCACCGTCGGATTCAGGTCGCGAGAACCGGAGCACGCATCGCGCCGTCCATTTCAAACCGCCTCGGTCTCATCACCCGCGGCGTCGCCGCCGTACGATGACGGCAGCAATGCCACATGTCATTCAGCTACTGGAGCACATTTAATGAGCGCGTGCTCGGCCTTAATGAAGAAGATTGGCACAAATTTCGAAAAGATCCAGGGAATGTTGGCGTTGACTGACGTTACAACTGTCCCCATTGTAGCCGAGCGGAGGGTAGTTGCATATGGACGCCGCTCGGCGAAACTGATGGTCCAGTCAGTCGGACTAATCGCCTCCTTTGACTGGACTTAAAAGGGAGGCAAGTGATCCAGCGGTAAGGACGAGGGACCCCTTTTGAGGGGAGTCAACGCCATGTGGAAGTCAAAAGGTCAAACGGCCGATTGGAGAACGGGGGACCGGTCGGCCAAACGGAGTCTAAGCGGAATCAAAGACAACCCGACGGGGGAGTCGGGTCTCCGACGCTCAGGGCAAACAAAGTAGCCAGGCCGAGCGGGTAGCCCGCTCGGCCAAGGCTTAAAACATCGATAAAGGAATAGTTTGAGCCGAGAACCCGGTCGGACCGATACCTACGCCTAGTTGGATCGAAGCTCGCCGAGCGTAGGGATACTCGGCTCGGGGAAAAGGAAGACAAAGGCAGAGGGAACATTGGGGAACATCTTTTTCTGACAGGGAGCATATTCGATAACCAGGCCATATGCAGAATCGTACGACAGAAGGTTCTGTTGTCCCATCAGAGAGGTGATCAGACTGTTGCAGTATGGTGTCAGACATGTTCTTCTGACAAGCCCATGCTGAGGTATGGTAAGAGGACACGTATTCACCTCGATATGTGTGCATGAGCTTCCCCCTAGCTCTATATAAGGGTCCTCATTCTTCACCGGAGGTACGCGTTCTCGCATATTCAGAGCCACTTTCTTGTCTTCCTCTTGTCTGACTTGAGCGTCGGAGGGTCGTCGCCGGGAACCCCCTCCCGGCTCGACTTCCTTGCAGGTTCGCCGGAGCATCATACGACCGGTCGGAGATCTACGTCAGCAACTCGGAGAGCGCCACGTGCCTAGCGTCCGTTGATTCAGCGTTCGGACAGGATCAATCTTGAATTAAAAAATTATAAGTGAGAACTATTTATTATAATTATCTTTTTAATTTGTCATAGAAAATTAATATTCTTTATTATTTTGATTGTTTATTTTATAATGTTAGGGGATATGTGGATGTTAGTGGATCTAATGTAGGGAATGGTTAGTGGGATAAATAGTCTTATTACGGAAAAAATAGCTTTTGTCATGTCAATCTCTAAAAATAAAGAAATAATATCAAATTGTGTGAAATCGTAAATTGAATTCATCTAATAATAAAAAATTTTCTATTTTATGAAATCTAAAGTTTTGTAATAATTTTAAATATGTATTTGTATTTTATAATTATTTTTTAATTTGAATTTGGAAAATTTAAATTAAGAATTTTTAAGATATGAATTTAAGAATCTTATTATCAATTTTAAAAAATTTCATTTATTTTTATTTTTATGATTTAAATTTTTATAATAAAATTTTGAAAATATTTTTATAAGTAAGAGTTCCACAATTGACTTTTATAAAATTCTAAAATTAGTTCTATTGAACTTAGACTTTTGTAAAATTTAAAGATATATAACAAAATCTTATGAAAAACTTTTGGAATCAAATGTTCATAATAAACTTCTACCAATTTTTATGAAATATAAATGTACTCTTTTTTATTATTATTATTATTATTATTATTATTATTTAAAATGATATTTTTATGATATTTTAATGGAACAAGTACATTAAAGAAATCCTTTTTCACAGATAATATCAAGGTACATAAGTTGGCCATAAATCACTTAATCCTAATATATATAACAGAAAATTCTCAAATTTTTCAAAAGGTAATTAATCTACCTACTATTGGTGATTAAAAGTTGATGTGATACCTTGCTGAGTCCATAATTTAACCAATTAAGTGTCATCTTCAGTGAGGAGCGAGATGTGAAGATCGGCTACCATTGTCTAATAACACGAGTATTTTTAGATTTACTTTGTTAACTAATAAAAAAGTTTAATGAGACTAGATAAGTTGCGTCTAGAATTAGTCGATTTGAAAAGTTGAATACCTAAATTATTAAAAAAAATGTCATTTTCATATAAAGGTTATAAACTATGGAGAAATAAAAAAATGATGAAAAAGATATTTTCATTAACTTTTTAATGAAGATTTAGGTTATTAACTTAATTTAGGTAATTTAAGTATGTAAAATGAGTATAGAAATATAAATTTTTATTGTAAAATTTAAATTTTAGAAGTAGAACAACCTTTAAATGGGATGCACAATAGAAAAATCATTAGATCAGATGATATTCTGATAGATATTTGGAAGTATTTAGGGAAATAAAGTATTGAATGACTTACGAAATTATTTAACATAATATTAAAAAAAATATGTCTGATAAATGATGGATAAGTACTCTAGTTCTCTTATATCAGAACAAGGGAGATGTTAAAATTGTACAAACTATAGGGGTATTAAATTAATAAGTCATATCATAAAATTTTGAGAAAGAGTAATATGAAGAATATTAAGGAATGAGACCATGGTGACCGAAAATTAATTTAGATTTATACTTGGAAGGTTGATAATAGAAGCTACACATCTTCTTAGGAAACTAATTGGGAAATATTGGGTGCAAAAATAAGATCTGCACATGATATTCATTGAATTAAAATATACTTATGATAGAATGCTAAGAGAAATTACATGAAGAAGTCTAGAAAAGAGAGGTATTAGCATAATATATATTGAACTAATTAAGGATATGTATGAGGATGTAATGATCAAAGTGAAGACTTCAGGCAGATTAACTGAAGCGTTTCTAATAGAGACATGATTAAAAAGGATCAAGTCTAAGTCCCTATCTTTTTACACTAATTATGGATGAACTCACTAGACATATTCAAGGCACAATACTATGGTTCAAGTTGTTTACAGATGATATTATTTTTGTAGTTAAGAATTGTGAAGGAGTTAATGCTAAACTAGAATATTGGCGGAAAACACTAGAACTGAAAAGTTTTAGACTTAGTAGAGTAAAAGAAGAATATATAAAATTTAAATTTAGTAATATTAGATATAATGAGATACCTATTAAGATAGGAGATGACAAGTTGTTTAAAGTTGAGAGCTTTAAATATTTAGGATCAGTTTTATAAAATGATAGAAGAATTGAGAGAGATGTCTTACATAGAATATAAATAGAATGGTTGAAATAGAGGAGAGCGTCGGGTGTTTTATATGATCGTAAAGTACCTCTAAAACTTAAAGAGATAATTTATAAAATGATAGTCAGACCTGTAATGTGTACATTTCATATAGGTTTTTTATCGTAGTTTTGAAGGATCGAAATAACAATAGGGGGAGGGATGAATATTGCTCATTAAAAATCTTTTTATTTTCACAAAAATAGATCAAAGTATCACAAACAGTAGATAAGATGACAAGGTTGGTTACTTTACTTGGTTTGAAGCCTATGTCAACTGCTACTCCAAGACCCGTGTTCCTTGGTCGCATCGTTGAATAATCCACTATAATTTGAAGAATGAAGTTTACAAGTATTATGTAAGCTAAAGTAAATATACCAACAATGAAATACAAGATGAAGATCATTAGAGCTTTTCAGCGTCGTAGCTTGCATAGAGTTGAAGCATAGAGCAGTAGCACAAATAGTAAAGAGATGCTTAGAAGATTGTGGAAAAGTGTTATCATCTGCTCTAATATCAAGGTCCTTTTATAAGTTGTGTTCGGTCGACTAAAAAAGCCTTCGATCGACTGATCCTTTCGATCGACTAATCTCCTTATCGATCAACTAATCACATAGAATTCCTTCTTTGTCAAGATCTAATTGTTGCCTCATTAATAGCATTTATTACTCGGTCAACTAATCCTTGGGATCGGTTGACCGATCTGCCTAATTTCCTTCTTCGCTGAGATTCAATTTCTTCATCATTAATGCCTTTAAATGTTCGGTCAACTGATCTCTAAGTTTAGTCGATCGATCTGCCAAACTTCTAAATTTTGTTCTGCACGATCTGAACCCTGCCACATCAGCTTGGTTCGGTCAACTAAATCTCCTGTCTGGTAGATTGATACCTTTGGCTTCTGCAAAACAAAATTAGTTCCATAGTATAAAAAATATCCCTACAATATTATTGTGCGTAGATTATATACACTTTTATGTATATTTGTACACACATCTACTTATATTTCATGAGCTAATCTATATTTATTGCACTCTATTTCATTATAATATCATATTTTCACTCTTTTTATTTAGAGATTTACTCTTTGTATATTTTGATTGATAAAACACATTTTGAGCAAAAATGGAGTAAAAAGTCTTAAAACGTAAAGTTGGAGGAAGAAGCATGCTCACATGATAGTTACACGAAGGAAAATGACTTTCAAAAGACTTTCAAATTAGATATTTAATCAAATAATATGCTCTAGCCATGTTCCTTGACATGCGCATGATCCTACGAAAGAAATTTAATGGAAAATAGAGCTTAAACGGAGTCTAGAGCCTCCAAAAGGTCCGGATCGTGCCTATGAGACATAGCCATATGACAATCAAGTTTTTCCTGTGCTCTGGCCTGTGAATTGTGTTGGGACCGATATGTCCGCTAGAGGGGGGGGGGGGGGGGGGGGGAATAGCATTTCATCGCTTCGTCGGTTGCTTTGTCTTGATAATATGCAGCGGAATACTAATACAAACACAACCAACGCTAACTCAAGGATTTACTTGGTATCCACCTCAAGAAGAGGTGACTAATCCAAGGATCCACACACCGTGCACACACCTCCACTATGAAACACTCTTTCTCGGTCGCAGCCGAAGTCGGAGAAGCCTTACACAAACACCTCACAACAAGAGTCACTCAAACGAGAAGAAAATACACAAGTGTATAAAATAAAACCTCTCCTTACTTGATCTTGCTGATGTAGGTTGCCTCTTGAACCTTGGAGATGTACCCCAAGAGCCTTCAAGAACTGGCAGTGAAGAAATGAAAGCTCGCATGAAGAATCACAAAAAAAATCGCAGGAGAAATCGCAAAGATCTGGCAAGAAGAAGAACGTAAAGTTCTGGCGAAGAAAACGCTCCGCCTAGGCTTTATACAATGCTCCCAATCGATCCAAATTAGTCCCAATCGATTGTCACGTCACATCTACACAATCCCAGCCGTCCATTGCTTGCTTCCTGCTCAACGGTCACTTCCTAATCGATCGACCTATCGATTGGGACTGCCTGAATCGATCGGCTGATCGATTCAAACTCATTCTGTGCTCTCGCGTCGGCGTGAGAGCTTCTCCTCCCCAATCAATCGACCGATCGATTGGTAGATCCCAATCGATCGCTCGATCGATTGTGAAAGCTTCTGTGCTTGCGAGTAATAGTTCCAATTGATCGGTCGATCGATTGGAGTCATCCCACACTCACAACACACACTAATCGATCGACCGATCGATTGGACACTGGTTCAATCGATCGACCGATCGATTGGACACTGATTCAATTGATCGACCAATCAATTGGACACTGGTTCAATTGATCAACCGATCAACTTGCCTCAAACTCAAGTTCAAGGTCCCAAACCCAACTCCCGGTCAACCATGACATGTTGGGTATCTATGCCTAGCATTTGGCCAACACCCGACCGACCTTGAACTAGCCTTCTAGCCTCCTCCATCAGCCTTACATCCCTCGGATATCTCCCATCATTCACGCCTTGCCTTCAGGAGCTTCCTTCGGCCTCATCCTAGTTTTCGGATTATACACCACACTCGATCAACCTCGAACTAGCCTTCTAGCCTCCTCCATCAGTCTTGCGTCCCTCGGATATCTCCCATCCTTCACGCCTTGCCTTCAGGAGTTTCCTTCGGCCTCATCCTAGTTATCGAGTTCTCCTTGCCAAGTTACACTAGGACTTACCTTGCCAAGACCACATGCTTGGACTTTCAACCTTTGCTAAGATCACACTTGGACTTTCCAATTGTCTGGTTCCTCACCAGGACTTTCCTTTTTGCCAAGATCACACTTGGACTTTCCAATTGCCTGGCTCCTCACCAGGACTTTCCTTTTTCCTAGCTATATTAGGACTTTCCAATTACCTGATCTCACTTATCAGGACTTTCACCACCAAGTCTGGTCAACACTGACCTACTTGGATTTTCACTCTTGTCAACCTTCCTGTTGTACTTACCTTTGCCTAATCTCCAATTAGGACTTTCCCAGTCAAGTATCCTGTCAACCTTGACATACTTGACTTCTCTCTTGCCTAACCTCCAGTTAGAACTTTCTCAGATACCTAAACTCCAGTTAGGACTTTCCCATTGCCTAAACTCCAGTTAGGATTTACCCGGTCAAGTCTCCGGTCAACACTGACCCACTTGACTTGTCTTTTCATCAACCTGGTCAATTCCTTGACCATCTCCACAATCGGACGATTGCTCCAGCAATCTCCATACTGTTGGAACCCCAAGGTTGTTTTGGTATGATCAACAAGTTAAGTTAGGTTCTGTGTGTTTCTAACCTTGTGTCTAAGTGTGCAGGAGCTTAGGAGCACAGGTAGTCGAGCAAAAGACGCAGCTAGTGAGAAGGACAGCAGTCCGAGGGACGAGGTGCTGCGGAAGAGTACACCGGCGGACGAGAAGAAAGTGTGCGGTGGTTCGAGGGATGAAAGCCAGAGCGGAAGATTGCTCGGGGAGCAAGAGACGCAGCTAGCGAGAAGGACGGCACGCGGTGCGTCCGAGGGACGAAGACTGCGGATAGTACGCCGGCGGACGAGAAGGAAACACGCTGCGATTCCGAGGGACGAGAAGCTAGAGGGAAGCTCGCTCGAGAAGACCGGAAGTTGGGTTCGGGTAAGCCCTTTTCTGGATGGCAGAGATCACCCAAGCGAGCGGATCTGGAGGAGAAGAACCAGACCGAGGCGGGACTGAACCAGAGAAGAGGTCCCGGACGAAAAAGTCAATACCTGTTGACTTTGGGCTTCGGGGCGCCCGGACCCTGATTTTGACCAGGATCGCCATTTATGCGATCTGAACGTTAGGGGATAAAGTTTTATCCCCCAGGGCGCCCGGAACCCTTCCAAGCGCCCCGACCAAGGCTATAAATATATCCTTGGTCCAGAAGCTTTTCATTAATTCAGAACAACTCATTGTAACAACACTTTTACGCTCTCTCTAGTTTAGCTTCTCTAGTTATGCGCTTCACTGCTGTAAAAGGCTTCTCCACCAGAAAGAGATAATAGTACGACATCTTCCTTGGATTAACAACCTCCCTGGTTGTAACCAAGTTAACTCCCTGTGAACCTTTACTTTCTGTTTTCTATTTATTTTATTATTCTGCAAGTGTTCTGTTGAAAGTTTGAGAAGAGTCTTTGTTTATTTTTTAGGGCTATTCAACCCCCCCTTCAGTCGGCCCAACGGTCCTACACATACATTGTCAAACATCAAAACTCAATTCCCGACTCAAGCTTGACCCAACTCAAGCTTAGTTAAACATGACCTAGGAAAATTGCCCCAACAATCTCCCCCTTTTTGATGTTTGACAATTCCTCTAAGTTAGGCTAAATCCCATAGCCTTAACCTCTTCTTTATACCAAAGCTAAATCTCATAGTCTTAATCTCTTCTTTATACCAAGGCTAAATCCCATAGCCTTAATCCTCTCATGACAAAGCATGAATGAAAGTTTCCTTCATTCTCTCCCTTTCATAAAGGGCAAACTCCCTCTGCTTAGGATGAAGGCCTAATTTAACCTTCCATTCTCCCCCTTTGTCACACATAAAATCAGAAAATAAACTCTTCTCCATAAGAGTTAACTCTTCATTGTTTACAACCTCGTATATTGTTAACAACCCCACAATGAAGATCTTATATTCTTCATTGCCTCCAAAGCTCCCCCTTGAGCTCTACTTCACTTCACACTGCTCATCCTAGAGCATGCATTAACTTCCCAATGAACCTCCCATTCATTGTATTCAATGCTCCCCCTTGAGCAGTAATCTTCTTCTCAATGCTCATCCAAGAGCATGTTTCACTTTACCAATAAAGGTCTGATCCCCTTCATTAACCCAATGCTCCCCCTTGAGTAGTAATCTTCTTCACAATTCTCATCCGAGAGCATGTTTCACTTTACCAATGAAGGTCTGATCCCCTTCATTAACCCAATGCTCCCCCTTGAGCAGTAATCTACTCCACAATGCTCATCCAAGAGCATTTTTCATCCTAGCAATGAAGATAACCAATCTTCCATTGCTCCCCAATACTCGACCCTGAGTATTAATTCATCATGAAAGTTTAACCCCCTTCTATGGTCTTTGAAAAGATTTTTATGTTTTCAAATAGTAACTCCCCCTAAAAACACGGTCAAATTTCTATCATTGCACCAACAATGACTTGGGGTTCTTAAATAATTAGGAAAATCAAAACTCAAAGTTTTGAGGTTTAAAATTCAATAATGAAACTAACCTCAACCTAAACTTCACCTAAGTTGACATTAACCAAACCATGCTTGTTTTCATCATGAAAACTCTCCCTAAGTGTATACAAATGTATTCCAAAGGGTTAGGAATGATTAATGATCCTTGAAAACCAAAACTTGAAGTTTTAAGGTTCCAAAATTCAGAATTGAAACTAAACCTTATCCTAAACTTCACTTTGGTATTTCTTAACCAATCCATACTTGTTTTCACATAAAAACTCCCCCTAAATGTTACAGATGTATTCCAAGGGGTTTAGAATGGTTAACGAGACTCGAAGTGACTTGAAGTGTTGAAATCAGGCTTTTCTAGCCAAAATCAGACTTCCCAATCGATTGAAGTTGGGACTCAATCGATTGAAATCACTTCAATCAATCCATTGAAAGATTCTGCAAGCTACTGCTCGCAGAAATTCCCTCTAAATCGATCGACTGATCGATCCAGACTGGATCAATCGGTCGATTGATCGATTCACTACCCTTTTGTTCGCAGGAATTGACTTACCCATCGATCGGCTGATCGATTGAATCCAATCCAATCGATCGGCTGATCGATTGGGTTCCTGATTTCTTGAAATTTAATTTCAGCGAACTTCAGAAACTCCCCAAAAATTCTACAAAAATCTAAAAATCATGAAAATTCATATAGACACTACTTACGGTATATACTTTCAAGGAAAAATAGTTTTATATGAAAATACTGTTGGAGTGTATACTAAAAGCCTAGCTTTTGTAAACATTTATTTTTAAAATAAAAGAATCACATTGGTCAAATGTCTATATTTATTTGTTAAATATAGTTGTTCAATTAATTTATAAAGTAGATAACATTGTGTGTTGTGTCACACACAGAAGATCATGTTATCAGCTCTTTATAAATTATAAACAGTTGCTCACGACTAAGATGGAAAGGAACAAATCATTGGTATAGTCGTAGTATAATTAGGTATTAGTTTATCTTGACTAATAAATTACACTAGTACACTCTAAGTGCATTGAGTTGGACTATTTTAGGTAAGTTCTTTTTATACTGACTTAATAAAAGAACTAGACCTTAGTTATTATGGAAGTGTGTACTCTTAATCCTAATATAATAACAAGCATATATATTTAGTATTTATTTCTTTAACTTATCAAAGGGAGAGATTTAGTTTGATAAATCAATAAGCCCGATAAGTTGGGAAATGATATTACTTATAGTGTGTGTTGTTGATTATAGAAGAAAACTATGTCCTAGTTATCTAGGTTGACAATGTCCCCAAGAGGAGCTCATAAGAATTGTCATGTTAAACACTGCAGGTGGACTTAGTCCGACATGACAATGAGATTGAGTGGTACTACTCTTGGAGCTAGATATTAATTAAGTGAGTTGTCAGTAACTTACTTAATTAGTGGACATTCGTTATCTTAAATACAGAAAGACTAACACACTCATGGTAAGAAGGAGCCCATAATGTAATTTGAGATTGGTGCGGTAGTGCAACAATAACTCTCTAGTGGAATGAGTTATTGCTGATGAACTTGAGTTGTGTATTCGGGGCGAACACGGGATACTCAAGCTCATCAGAAGGCCAAAACCAATTTCTCCTCTAGGTCCCTGTCGTAGCCTCATTAGTGCCTTATAATCCATCCAAATAAAAGTCCTTCTTGGTGTCCAAGAAAGGAGGCCGACCCATTGCTTGGTGACCATGCAATGGCCGGCCACCATCTCCTTAAGAGGGTCGACCCTCTTGCTTGGTGACCAAGCAAGTAGGGGCCGACCATAATAAATTCAAATAGGAGGGGTGTTTTGAATTTTTTAAAATATTCTCTTTGTAGAAAACTATAAGTTTTAAAAGAGATATTTTAATTTTAAAAATTTTTCTTATTTGAATTAGGCCACATGGTTTAATAGAGAGTTTTGAAAGTTTTAAAACTTTCTTTTTTTTTAACCATCCTCATGGTTTTAGAAAAAAGGAAGAGAAGTTTTAAAATTAAAATTTTCTATTTTTTGTAACCATGTTAAAAAAGGAAATTTTTAGAAGAGAAGTTTCAAATTTTAAAACATTGTTTTAATTTTAAAACATTGTTTTAATTTTAAAACATTCCTTTTTTAACATCCACTTTAGGAAAGAGAGCATGCAAATTTTTATAGGAGGATTTCTTTTTTTATAAAATTTTATAAAAAATTTTCCTTCCCCTTGATGATGTGGCCGACCACCCTTGCCTGGTTCCCAAGCAAGGGGTCGGCCAAATAAAAATAAAAATAAAATCAAACCAATCAATGATTGGTGATTGATTCAATCAAGAGGAAAGAAAAGGAAAAATAAAAGGGAAAAGGAAAAACAAGAGGAAGATTTTAACTTTTGTAAAAAGTCTTCCCTTATTTGCCTTGGGCAAGTAATATAAAAGAAGGGGTGAGGAGGCCTCATGAGAAATCAATTCTTATTCTCTTGGTGGAGTTCCTCTTGGTGGTAGGCCCTCTCTCCCTCTCTTTTCCCTTTGCTCTCTTTTGCTCCTTGGTGGTGGTGGTGGCCGAATTCTAGAGGAGGAGGAAGAAGGCTTTGGGTGGTGTTCATCTTGGAGGATCGTCACCCACACGACGTCCAAGGCGAGGCAAGGAATATGGCAGAAGATCTTGAGGTCATTAGCTTGCAAAGAAAAGGTATAACTAGTAATTTTCTTCCGCATCTTGCTAGTTATTTTTTCTTTGTAAGAATTCCAAACACAAGAGGCATTAGATCTAGTTTTTTGAATTAGTAATTTGTATTTGTGTTTTTCTTTGTTTTTCGAATTTGTAATTCAATTGTTCTTTTTGGTTAAACCTAGAGTTATATACGGAAATTAAATATTAGCTTTCCTTAAAAGGTTTTGTCTAGGCGGTGGTGGATGCTCCCATACCCAAGAAGGTCATGTGCCTCGCCATACAGTCCTGGAAGCCAATTTTAGAAATTAATATTTAATTGAATTTATAACATAGGTGGATTTGGATTAATAATGTTACGTTCCGCTTGCGATCCAAGTCTAAACCATTAAGAACATATAAGTTAAATTTGGAATCAATAATGTTAAGTTCCGTTTGCGATTCCTTATTTAACTTCTAAAGAACACAATAGGTTAATTAGGAAAGGTTCGACACTTGTACAAAATTTTTGTACAGTTGAACCGGTACGATTTTCCTAGGACTAACCAACAATTGGTATCAGAGCTAGGGTTTGTCTCTGTGTGTTTTGGTTTTCAAATTAACTATGCACATGTCATACATAATTTATGCAGGATAATAGTAGGGTGTGCTAACTTTGTGTTTGCAGGCTCCAACTATTATGACATTTAGATATTGTGTGTGATTGGACCCTTGGGCATGTCAAGGGCATTATTTTGTGTGCATGATTGTATGTATCAAATACAGCAGGGGTTGTATTATTTTTAGAATTTTATTTTTGTTCGATCTAGAATACATGTACATTCCTTTATGGAATATAAGATCGATATATGTAAAATTCTATATTTGTCGCGGATCGTATTCTTGCAAGGCGTGGTGCTATTGGAGGACCAAAGGCGTAGCGGAATAAGAATCAAGATAGATGCGATGACTGGACCCGATGGCGGTGGCTAAAGATGGCAACAGATAGGGTTGGAGCATACTGAAGACAGTGATGGAAAAGGCCATAATAGTTGGAAAATTAATTTCTAAATTTATTATTTTTATTTACTGTGATGTATATGTGCATGTGATGTATGCTAGCATAGGTTAAAATCCTCATTTTTAAATAACTAAGTGGGAGAGGGATTTTAATAAATTCCACGGTCTCCATTACTGGTTTGTAAGTGATGCAACAAGCTTGCGTGTTGGCTCTGAGTGCCTCCCTCCACAACGGATGGGTTTGTTGCGGATCACTAGATCAAACTTCCTTTATGGATGGTTATAGGAAATTATTTAGGAGCATGCGATCTTCTCCAACTGAAGGGGCACAATCCTATTTAATGGTCTAAGTATCAAGTTATGGTATACACTTAGACGCATTCAATAATATCCTCCCCAACGGAGTCACTGCTATTGTTTTGTGTGACCAAAGGAAAATCAACTATTAATTTTATTTGTCATAAAGTTAGGATGACAAGATAATAAAATTAATGGGTTACACCCTCCTCTTACAAATATTGGATTTGTATACGTCCACACTAACGTGGCATGCAATATTCACAGTGTTTTGAGGTGTTGGTAAATTTAAATAGTATTGTTTGAGAAATCAATATTATTCTAAATTTAGAGTCCTGACCAAAATTTATTTTGTGATTCTTAGGATGACTTTCAACCCACTGGCCATTATTCTAAAAGAGAATAGACTTACTGGTCCAAACTATATAGATTGGAAAAGAAACCTGGATATTGTCTTAACTGCTGAAAGCTATAAGTTTGTACTGTCAGAGGTATGCCCAGATACACCTAATGGTGACTCTACCCAGAGGAGATTGAGTATCATAAGAAATGGGTAAAAGCAGATGAGATGACGCGGTGTTATATTTTGGCTTCAATGTCAAATGTATTGCAACATCAGCATTAAGATTTACCAACTGCTTATGATATAATGAACAATCTCAAAGAACTCTTTGGGCGCCAGAGTCGGACTGCTAGGCAAAAGGCAATGAGAAAGTTAATGACAACCACCATGTCTGAGGGGACACCCGTAAGGGATCATATCCTCAAAATGATGGCTTATCTGAATGAAATACAAGTCCTTGGAGGAGAAATCGATGGGGAAACCCAGGTTGATATAATTCTTCAAACGCTACCCAGAATTTTTGAGCAGTTCCGCTTGAACTATAACATGAATAAAAGGGAGTATATGTTGGGGGAACTTCTGACAGAACTACAGACAGAAGAAGGTATATTTCGTCATAGTTCTCAGATTCACTATGCTGAAAATGGTTCTACTTCTAAGTCGAAAGGCAAGAAGAAGAAGAAACAGGTCTTTTCAGCAAAGAAGGTGAATAAACCTCAGGGTACAGGACAAAAAGCTGGAATGAAGAAGCCGAAGGGCAAGTGCTTCATCTGCAAGCAGACAGGAAATTGGAAGGCGGACTGTCCTTATAGGAATCAGAACAATAAAGGTATATCTCATGCTCTAGTAGTTGAAACATGTTTAGCGGTGTTATCTACCAACACCTGGTGTGAAGATACGGGAGCCACTGATCATGTCTGCAATTCTTTGCAGGAGTTCCAGGAAACCAAACGACTATATGAAGGAGAGATAACCGTCTACATGGGCAATGCTAATAAGGTGGCGGTTGTTGTAGTGGGAAACGTCTATTTATCTTTTGATAGGGATAGAAGTTTGATTTTAAGAAATTGTCTTTATGTACCTAGTTTTAGAAAGAATTTAATTTCAGTTTCTAAACTGTATTTGGATGGATATTCTGTTTTCTTTAGTAACAATGTGGTTATAAAGAGAAATAAAGTGAATATCTATTCTGGTGCATTGGTTGGCAATTTATATACTTTAAATCTAATTTCTCCCACAATATAATATATGGAAATTAATAACACATCTTCTAACTCTAATAAGAGAAAAGAACCTTCGGAAATGAACCAAACATATCTTTGGCATCTAAGGTTTGGTCATATTAACTTATGTAGGATTCAAAGGCTTGTAGCCAATAGACTCTTGGGTTCATTAGAGTTGGAAAACTTTCCAACATGTGAATCCTGCTTGGAAGGTAAAATAACCAAGAGACCTTTTAAGGCCAAGGGGTATAGAACCAAAGATGTGCTAGAATTGGTTCATTCTGATTTGTGTGGTCCTATGTCTATCCAGGCAAGAGGTGGTTATGAATATTTCGTCTCCTTTATAGACGATTATTTAAGATATGGATACATTTACTTGATGCACCGCAAGTCTGAATGCTTTGATAAGTTCAAAGAATATAGGGTTGATGTGGAGAAACATCTTGGTAAAAGTATCAAGACACTATGGTCTGACCATGGTGGTGAATACCTCTTTGGAGAGTTTAGGAATTACTTATCAGAAGTCGGGATTCAATCCCAATTGTCTGCACCTGGTACACCCCAATAGAATGGTGTGGCAGAATGAAGGAATATGACTCTTATGGAAATGGTTAGATCGATGATGAGATATTCAGAATTACCAAATTCGTTTTGGGGATATGCTCTGGAAACAGCAGTGGACATTCTGAATATGGTACCTTCTAAAATAGTTCCTTCTACTCCCATGGGATTATGGAATGGGCATAAGCCTAGTCTGAATCATATCTGGATATAGCGTAGTCCAGCACATGTGCTGAAGGGAGATACTGACAAGTTGGAATCACGTACAGAAGTTTATTTGTTTGTGGGATATCCTAAAGGAACGAAAGGTGGTTTGTTTTATAATCCTAAAAATCAGAAGATCATTGTTAGTACTAATACTCGATTTTTAGAAGAAGATTATGTAATGAACCATAAGCCCATGAGTGAAATAGTTCTACAAGAAATAAGAGAGGACACACCTACTTTAGTACCAATAGTACAAGATGAAGTATCACAAGAAACTGTAACACGTGTCACACATGATACACAACCAGAAACAGTGTCTCGTCGTAGTGAGAGGGTTGTAAGGAAACCTGAGAGATTCATGTTTTTGGGAGAGTCTTCGGACTTGATCCTGGGTAAACATGAACCTGATCCCCGAACATATGATGAAGCACTCCAAGATATAGATGTAGTATCTTGGCAAAAGATAATGAATTCTGAAATAGAGTCTATGTATTCTAATAAGGTATGGGAGCTTGTAGAACCACCAAATGGTGTAAAAGTCGTTGGATGCAAATGGATCTACAAAAGGAAAAGAGGGACAGACGGGAAGGTAGAAACCTTCAAAGCAAGGCTTGTTGCGAAAGGGTATACTCAGAAAGAGAGAATCGATTATGAGGAGACTTTTTTGCCGGTAGCTATGCTAAAGTCTATCTGGATACTCTTATCCATTGCTGCTCATATGGATTATGAGATTTGGAAAATGGATGTCAAGACAGCATTCCTTAACGGAAGTCTTGTAGAAAACATCCATATGAAGCAACCAGAATGGTTCATTGAAAAAGGAAAAGAGCATCTAGTGTGAAAGCTCAATCGATCCATTTATGGACTGAAGCAAGCTTCAAGATCTTGGAACATCTGGTTTAATGAAGTAATCCAGTCATATGGATTTATTCAGTGTCCGGATGAGTCTTGTGTATACAAGAAGTGTAACAGAAATGTAGTGGTATTTCTTGTACTATACGTAGATGATATTTTATTAATTGGCAACAATGTCAAAGTATTATCGGACATAAGGGTATGGTTATCCAAGCAATTTGATATGAAGGACCTAGGAGAATGTGCACACATTCTTGGGATCAAAGTTATAAGGGATCGCAAGAAAAGAATGTTGTGTCTATCTCAAGCTTCATATATAGATACAATCCTTGCTCGTTTTAGCATGCAGAACTCCAAGAAAGGTTTCTTACCTTTTAGGCATGGAGTAGCCTTATCTAAAGAGATGTCTCCGAAGATATCAAAGGAGATAGAGGACATAAAGGCAGTTCCTTATGCTTCAGCTGTGGGAAGCCTAATGTATGCAATGCTGTGTACGAGACCTGATATCTGTTTTGCCGTGGGCATGGTTAGCAGATATTAGAGTAACCCTGGATAAGGACATTGGACTGCTGTAAAGCATATATTGAAGTACCTGAGAAGGACTAGAGATTATATGCTAGTTTACCAAGCAGACGATTTTCTCTCTATGAGTTACACGGATTCAGATTTTCAATCAGATAGGGACAACAGTAAGTCTACATTAGGCTATGTGTTTACTTTAGGAGGTGGATCCATTGCATGGAGGAGTGTTAAGTCGAAATGCATTTCAGACTCAACCATGGAAGCTGAGTATGTGACAACCTCTAAGGCTGCCAAAGAAGCAGTATGGCTCAGGAACTTTCTAATGGACTTAGATGTAATTCCTGGTTTACCCAAAATCATCACAATTTATTGTGATAATAGCAGTGCAATTGCAAACTCGAAGGAACCACGAACCCATAAGACGAGTAAACATATAGAGCGCAAGTACCACCTGATACGAGACATTGTCAAGTGAGGAGAAGTTGTCGTCGCCAAGATTACATCAGCAGATAACCTGGCAGATCCTTTCACTAAGGTCCTTCTGGTGAAAGCTTTTGATCGGCATGTGGAGGGGATGAGAATCAGATGTATAGCAGCAAATATGACAGCTTAGTCTTTTAGTATAAGTGGGAGATTGTTGGAGTGTATACTAAAAGCCTAGCTTTTGTAAACATTTATTTTTGAAATAAAAGAATCACATTTGCCAAATGTCTATATTTATTTGTTAAATATAGTTGTTCAATTAATTTATAAAGTAGATAACATGGTGTGTGGTGTCACACACAGAAGATCATGTTATCAGCTCTTTATAAATTATAAACAGTTGCTCACGACTAAGATGGAAAGGAACAAACCATTGGTATATATTGGTTGCTACTCAGAAAACCTAACGGTTCCACTGTATAAAAAATTTGTACAAAGGTCTGAACCTTTTCCTAGCTACCATGTGTTCTTTTAAATTAAACTTGGATCGCCTGCGGAACTTAACACGTTTGATCATAAGTTTAATTTATTTGTTCTTTTAGGTTTAGACTTGGATCTCCTGCGGAACTTAACACGTTCGATCCAAATCACCTAGGTCACGAAGACAATTAAATATCTATTTCCAAAATTGGCTTCCAGTACTGCATGGCGAGGCACATGACCTTCTTGGATATGGGAGCAACCACCACCGACTAGACAAAGCCTTTTAAAGAAATTAAATATTTAACCTTCCCATAGTAACCCTAGGTTAACCTCTAAGAACAATCAAATCACAAGGAAAATAAAAAAACAAAAGAACACAATTTCGAAAACTAATTCAAAAAACTAGAATCGCATGCCTCTTGTATTTGGTATTTTTACATGGAGATAAAACTAACATGATGCGGAAAACAATATTAGTTATACCTTTCTTAGTAGATAACGACCTCTTGATCTTCTACCGTATTCCTCTTCTAATCTCGGACGTTGTGTGGGCAACGATCTTCCGAGACGAGGACCACCTAGCACCTTCTTCTTCTTCCTTCAAGTTTCGGCCAAGCACAAAGCTTCTAAAGGATGAAGATCTTTTTCCACCAACCAAGCTCCAAGGGATGCAAGCTTTCTCTCCTTCTTCTCCAAGCTAAAATCCGGCCACCACTTGATCTCCAAGAAGGATGAGAGGTTCGGCCACAACAAGGAAAGAAGAGAACTTGAAGGGGCCGACCACACCAAGGAAGAAAAGAGGGAGAAAATAGAATAGAGGTTGTTCTCACAAGGGCACCCAAACCCCCTCTTTTATAATCCTTTAGCCTTGTCAAATAAGGAAAATTTAATAAAAACTTCCTTAACTCTATTGCCATTGAAAAGGAAAATTTTAATTAATTAAAATTAAAATCCTTTTCTTAGTGTATATGGTCGGCCACAACAAATAAGCAAACAAGGAAATTTTTCGCTAGAAAAATTAAAGCTTCCTAATTTGCTTCCAGAGAAATTTTAAAATAAAATTTCTATTTAATAATCCCTTCATGATTGATGCTATAAAAGGACATTTCTATAATTTTAAAATTTAACTTTTCAACATGTGGATGATAAATAAGTAAAATTTTTACCAAAATTAAAATCAACCTTTTAATCTACAAATAAGGAAAGAGATTTAACTCTTCTCTTAATCTTTTGTAGAATCTTATAAACGGAAATATTTTAATTTTTAAACTCTCTTTTAAATCATGTATTCCACATAAGAAAAAAAAATTAAAATTAAAAATCCTTTTGTACTTATTATGGTCGGCCACCTAGACTTGGGTTCAAGCTAGGGCCGGCCACCCATGGACCAAGGCTTGGTCGGCCCTAGCTTGGTCCCCAAGCTAGCTTGGCCTGCCCCTATAACATGGGTATAAAGGTGGGTATAGATGAGTATAGTACTCTATAAATAAGAGACTACGACAGGGACCGAGAGGAGGAATTGATTTTGGTCTCCCGATAAAATTAAGCATCCCGCGTTCGCCCCGAACACACAATTTAATTTTATCAATAATAATTCATTCCACTAGAGAACTATTATTGAACTACCGCACCAATCCCAAATTACATTTTGAGCTCCTTCTTATTATGAGTGTGTTAGTCTCCCTGTATTTAAGATGTCAAATGTCCACTAATTAAGTGAGTTAGTGACAACTCATTTAATTAATATCTTAGTCCAAGAGTAGTACCACTCAACCTTTTCGTCATGTCGGACTAAGTCCACCTGCAGGGTTTAATATGACAATCCTTATGAGCTCCTCTTGGGGACATTATCAACCTAGATCACTAGGACACAGTTTCCTTCTATAATCAACAACACACACTATAAGTGATATCATTTCCCAACTTATCGGGCTTATTGATTCATCGAACTAAATCTCACCCATTGATAAATTAAAGAAATAAATATGAAATATATGTGCTTGTTATTATATTAGGATTAAGAGCACACACTTCCATAATAACTGAGGTCTTTGTTCCTTTATAAAGTCAGTATAAAAGAAACGACCTCTAATGGTCCTACTCAATACACTCTTAGCGTACTAGTGTAATTATATAGTTAAGATAAACTAATTCCTAATTACACTACGACCTTCCAATGGTTTGTTCCTTTCCATCTTAGTCGTGAGCTACTGTTTATAATTTATAAGGTACTGATAACATTATCTTCTGTATGTGACACCACATACTATGTTATCTACAATATAAATTAATTGAACAACTACAAACAAATGTAGATAATTTGACCAAATGTGATTCTTTAATCAAAATAAATGTCTACAAAAGCTTAGGCTTTCAGTATACACACTAACAATTTCCCACTTATACTAATGACTAAGCTGCCATATCTTCTTCCATACATCTGATTCTCATCCCCTCCACATGCCGATCGAAAACTTTTGCTGGAAGGGCCTTAGTGAAAGGATCTGCCAGGTTATCTACTGATGCAATCTTGGCAATGACAACTTCTCCTCGCTTCACGATATCTCGTATCAGGTGGTACTTGCACTCTATATGTTTACTTGCCTTATGGGCTCGTGGTTCCTTCGAGTTTGCAACTTCACGGCTATTATCACAATAAATTGTGATGATTTTGGGCAAACCAGGAATCACATCTAAGTCCATTAGAAAGTTCCTGAGCCATACTGCTTCTTTAGTTGCCTCAGAGGATGCCACATACTCAGCTTCCATGGTTGAGTCCGAAACACATTTCTGCTTAACACCCTCCATGCAATGACTCCACCTCCTAAAGTAAACACATATTCTGATGTAGACTTACTGTTATCCCTATCCGATTGGAAATCTGAATCCGTGTAACCCATAGGGAGCAAATTGTCTGCTTGGTAAACTAGCATATAATCTCTAGTCCTTCTCAGGTACTTTAATATATGCTTTACCGCAGTCCAATGTCCTTGTCCAGGATTACTCTGATATCTGCTAACCATGCCTACGACAAAACAGATATCAGGTCTCGTACACAGCATTGCATACATAAGGCTTCCTACAGCCGAAGCATAAGGAATTCCTTTCATGTCCTCTATCTCCTTTGATGTCTTCGGATATATCTCTTTAGATAGAGCTACTCCATGCCTAAAAGGTAAGAAACCTTTCTTGGAATTCTGCATGCTAAAGCGAGCAAGGATCGTATCTATATATGAAGCTTGGGATAGACACAACATTCTTTTCTTGCGATCCCTTATAACTTTGATCCCAAGAATGTGTGCACAATCTCCTAAGTCCTTTATATCAAATTGTTTGGACAACCATACCCTTACATCCGATAATACCTTAACATTGTTGCCAATTAACAAAATATCATCTACGTATAGTACAAGAAATACCACCACGTTTTCGTTACACTTCTTGTATACACAAGACTCAACGAATAAATCCATATGACTGGATTACTTCATTAAACCGGATGTTCCAAGACCTTGAAGCTTGCTTCAGTCCATAAATGGACCGATTGAGCTTGCACACTAGATGCTCTTTGCCTTTTTCAATGAACCCTTCTGGTTGCTTCATATGGATGTTTCCTTCAAGACTTCCATTAAGGAAAGCTGTCTTGACATCCATTTGTCAAATCTCATAATCCATATGAGCGGCAATGGATAAGAGTATCCGGACAGACTTAAGCATGGCTACCGGTGAAAAGGTCTCCTCATAATCGATTCCCTCTTTCTGAGTGTACCCTTTCGCAACAAGCCTAGCTTTGAAGGTTTCTACCTGCCCGTCTGTCCCTCTTTTCCTTTTGTAGATCCACTTGCATCCAACGGCTTTTACACCATCAGGTGGTTCTACAAGCTCCCAGACCTTATTAGAGTACATAGACTCTATCTCAGAATTCATTGCCTTTTGCCAAGATGCTGCATCTATATCTTGGAGTGCTTCGTAATATGTTCGGGGATCAGGTTCATGTTTACCCGGGATCAAGTCCGAAGACTCTCCCAAAAACATGAATCTCTCAAGTTCCCTCACAACTCTCCCACTACGACGAGGCACCGTCTGTAGTTGTGTATCATGTGTGACACGTGTTGCAGTCTCTTGTGGTACTTCATCTTGTACTGTTGGTACTAAAGTAGACGTGTCCTCTCTAAGTTCTTCTAGAAAAACTTTGTTATTGGGCTTGTGATCTATTATATAGTCTTCTTCTAAAAACTGGGTATTGGTGCTAACAATGACCTTCTGGTCTTTAGAACTATAAAATAAACCACCTTTCGTTCCTCTGGGATAACCCACAAACACGCGAACTTCTGTACGAGATTCTAACTTATCAGCAACTGGTTTCAACACATATGCTGGACTACCCCAAATCCGAATATATCTTAGACTGGGCTTTCGCCCATTCCACAATTCCGTGGGAGTAGAAGATACTGATTTAGAAGGTACTAAGTTCAGAATGTGCGCTGCCATTTCCAGAGCGTATCCCCAAAACGAATTTGGTAATTCTGTATAACTCATCATCGATCTAACCATCTCCATAAGAGTCTTATTCCTTTGTTCTGCCACACCATTCTGTTGGGGTGTACCAGGTGCGGATAATTGGGATTGAATCCCGACCTCTGATAAGTATTTCCTAAACTCTCCTAAGAGGTATTCGCCACCATGATCAGACCATAGTGTCTTGATACTTTTACCTAGTCTTTTCTCCACATCATCCTTGTACTCTTTGAACTTATCAAAGCACTCGGACTTGCGGCGCATAAGGTAAATGTATCCGTATCTCGAATAATCGTCCATAAAAGAGACAAAATATTCAAAACCACCTCTCGCCTGGATAGACATAGGACTACACAAATCAGAATGAACTAATTCTAACACTTCTTTGGCTCTATACCCCTTGGCCTTAAAAGGTCTCATAGTCATTTTACATTCCAAGCAAGATTCACAAGTTGAAAAATTTTCCAACTCTAATAAACCCAAGAGTCCATCGACTATAAGATCAATCGGTCCATTTATGGACTGAAGCAAGCTTCAAGATCTTGGAACATCTGGTTTAATGAAGTAATCCAGTCATATGGATTTATTCAGTGTCCAGATGAGTCTTGTATTTACAAGAAGTGTAACAGAAACGTGGTGGTATTTCTTGTACTATACGTAGATGATATTTTGTTAATTGGCAACAATGTCAAGGTATTATCGGACGTAAGGGTATGATTTTCCAAACAATTTGATATGAAGGACTTAGGAGATTGTGCACACATTCTTGGGATCAAAGTTATAAGGGATCGCAAGAAAAGAATGTTGTCCCTATCCCAAGTTTCATATATAGATACAATCCTTGCTTGTTTTAGCATGCAGAATTCCAAGAAAGGTTTCTTACCTTTTAGGCATGGAGTAGCTCTATCTAAAGACATGTCTTCGAAGACATCAAAAGAGATAGAGGACATGAAAGGAATTCCTTATGCTTCGGCTGTAGGAAGCCTTATGTATGCAATGTTGTGTACGAGACCTGATATCTGTTTTGCCGTAGGCATGGAAAAAGGCAAAGAGTATCTAGTGTGCAAGCTCAATCGATCCATTTATGGACTGAAGCAAGCTTCAAGATCTTGAAACATCTGGTTTAATGAAGTAATCCAGTCATATGGATTTATTCAGTGTCCGGATGAGTCTTGTGTATACAAGAAGTGTAACGGAAATGTGGTGGTATTTCTTGTACTATACGTAGATGATATTTTGTTAATTGGCAACAATGTCAAAGTATTATCGGACATAAGGGTATAGTTATCCAAACAATTTGATATGAAGGACCTAAGAGAATGTGCACACATTCTTGGGATCAAAGTTATAAGGGATCGCAAGAAAAGAATGTTGTGTCTATCTCAAGCTTCATATATAGATACAATCCTTGCTTGTTTTAGCATGCAGAACTCCAAGAAAGGTTTCTTACCTTTTAGGCATGGAGTAGCCTTATCTAAAGAGATGTCTCCGAAGACATCAAAGGAGATAGAGGACATGAAGGCAGTTCCTTATGCTTCGGCTGTGGGAAGCCGAATGTATGCAATCCTGTGTACGAGACCTGATATCTGTTTTACCGTGGGCATGGTTAGCAGATATCAGAGTAACCCTGGATAAGGACATTGGACTACTGTAAAGCATATATTGAAGTACCTGAGAAGGACTAGAGATTATATGCTAGTTTACCAAGCAGACGATTTTCTCTCTATGAGTTACACGGATTCAGATTTTCAATCAGATAGGGACAACAGTAAGTCTACATTAGGCTATGTGTTTACTTTAGGAGGTGGAGCCATTGCATGGAGGAGTGTTAAGTAGAAATGCGTTTTAGACTCAACCATGGAAGCTGAGTATGTGGCAACCTCTAAGGCTGCCAAAGAAGCAGTATGGCTCAGGAACTTTCTAATGGACTTAGATGTGATTCTTGGTTTACCCAAAATCATCATAATTTATTGTGATAATAGTAGTGCAGTTGCAAACTCGAAGGAACCACGAACCCATAAGACAATTAAACATATAGAGCGCAAGTACCACCTGATACGAGACATTGTCAAGCGAGGAGAAGTTGTCGTCGCCAAGATTGCATCAGCAGATAACCTGGCAGATCCTTTCACTAAGGTCCTTCCGGTGAATGCTTTTGATCGGCATGTGGAGGGGATGGGAATCAGATGTATAGCAGCAAATATGGTAGTTTAGTCTTTTAGTATAAGTGGGAGATTGTTGGAGTGTATACTAAAAGCCTAGATTTTGTAAACATTTATTTTTGAAATAAAAGAATCACATTTGCCAAATGTCTATATTTATTGTTAAATATAGTTGTTCAATTAATTTATAAAGTAGATAACATGGTATGTGATGTCACACACAGAAGATCATGTTATCAGCTCTTTATAAATTATAAACAGTTGCTCACGACTAAGATGGAAATGAACAAACCATTGGTATAGTCATAGTGTAATTAGGTATTAATTTATTTTGACTAATAAATTACACTAATATACTCTAAGTGCATTGAGTAGGACCATTTTAGGTAAGTTCTTTTTATACTGACTTAATAAAAGAACTAGACCTTAGTAATTATGGAAGTGTGTACTCTTAATCCTAATATAATAACAAGCATATATATTTAGTATCTATTTCTTTAACTTATCAAAAGGAGAGATTTAGCTTGATAAATCAATAAGCCCGATAAGTTGGGAAATGATATTACTTATAATGTGTGTTGTTGATTATAGAAGGAAATTGTGTCCTAGTTAACTAGGTTGAGAATGTCCCTAAGAGCAGCTCATAAGGATTGCCATGTTAAACCCTGCAGGTGGACTTAGTCCGACATGACAATGAAGTTGAGTGGTACTACTCTTGGAGCTAGATATTAATTAAGTGAGTTGTCAGTAACTTACTTAATTAGTGGACATTCATTATCTTAAACACAGGGAGACTAACACACTCATGGTAAAAAGGAGCCCATAATGTAATTTGGGATTGGTGCGGTAGTGCAACAATAACTCTCTAGTGGAATGAGTTATTGTTGATGAACTTGAGTTGTGTGTTCGGGGCGAACACGGGATACTCAAGCTCATCAGAATGTCAAAACCAATTTCTCCTCTAGGTCCCTATCGTAGCCTCATTAGTGCCTTATAATCCATCCAAATAAAAGCCCTTCTTGGTGTCCAAGAAAGGAGGATGGCCCATTGCTTGGTGACCAAGCAATGGCCGACCACCATCTCCTTAAGAGGGCCAACCCTCTTGCTTAGTGACCAAGCAAGTAGGGGCCGACCATAATAAATTCAAATAGGAGGGGTGTTTTGAATTTTTAAAATCTTTTCTTTGTAGAAAACTATAAGTTTTAAAAAAGAGATTTTAATTTTAAAAACTTTCCTTATTTGAATTAGGCCACATGGTTTAAGAGAGAGTTTTAAAAGTTTTAAAACTTTCCTTTTTTTAACCATTCTCATGGTTTTAGAAAAAAGGAAGAGAAGTTTTAAAATTAAAATTTTCTATTTTTTGTAACCATGCTAAAAACAAAATTTTTAGAAGAGAAGTTTTAAATTTTAAAACATTGTTTTAATTTTTAAAACCTTCCTTTTTTAACATCCACTTTAGGAAAGAGAGCATGTAAAATTTTATAGGAGGATTTCTTCTTTTATAAAATTTTATAAAAAATTTTCCTTCCCCTTGATGATGTGGCCGACCACCCTTGCTTGGTGCCCAAGCAAGGGGTCGTCCAAATAAAAATAAAAATAAAATCAAACCAATCAATGATTGGTGATTGATTCAATCAAGAGAAAAGAAAAGGAAAAATAGAAGGGAAAAGGAAAAATAAGAGGATGATTTTAACTTTTGTAAAAAGTCTTCCCTTATTTGCCTTGGGCAAGTAATATAAAAGAAGGGGTGAGGGGGCCTCATGAGAAATCAATTCTTATTATCTTGGTGGAGTTCCTCTTGGTGGTCGGCCCCTCTCTCTCTCTCTTTTCCCTTTGCTCTCTTTTGCTCCTTGGTGGTGGTGGTGGACGAATTCTAGAGGAGGAGGAAGAAGGCTTTGGGTGGTGTTTATCTTGGAGGATCATCACCCACACGACATCCAAGGCGAAGCGAGGAATACGACAGAAGATCTTGAGGTCATTAGCTTGCAAAGAAAAGGTATAACTAGTGATTTTCTTCTGCATCATGCTAGTTATTTTTTCTTTGTTAGAATTCCAAACACAAGAGGCATTAGATCTAGTTTTTCGAATTAGTAATTCGTGTTTGTGTTTTTTTTTTTTTTTCGAATTTGTGATTCGATTGTTCTTTTTGGTTAAACCTAGAGTTATATAAGGAAATTAAATATTAACTTTCCTTAAAAGGCTTTGTCTAGGCAGTGGTGGATGCTCCCATACCCAAGAAGGTCATGTGCCTCGCCATGCAGTCCTGAAAGCCAATTTTGGAAATTAATATTTAATTGAATTTATAACATAGGTGGATTTGGATCAATAGTGTTAAGTTCTGCTTGCGATCCAAGTCTAAACCATTAAGAATAGATAAGTTAAATTTGGAATCAATAATGTTAAGTTCCGTTTGCGATTCCTTATTTAACTTCTAAAGAACACAATAGGTTATTTAGGAAATGTTCGACACTTGTACAAAATTTTTGTACAGTGGAACCGGTACAATTTTCCTAGGACTAACCAACAAATACTTCCTATTTTCGAAGATTGACACAAACTTTGAAACTTGTAAAAACTCTATTGTTTTCTTCTAAGTTTGTGCTCAACTATTCAATGATGATTACTATCAAAAGATAGCCTTCATCAAGGTTTTCCAAACTACATTTAAAATCATTTTCAAAACCAATATCTAACCATGTTCTTTGGGCTCAATGCACATAACTTGTACATTAGCTTTCCCAATGATTGGAAAACACATAACTATGTGTTTTGATGAACCTAAAACTCAACAAAATGCACTAAGTCAACATCTTGAGTTTTGTTCACCATCCTAACATCTCACTTGTATCTAATGTGTACTAAAACACATACAAGTCACCTTATGATTCTTTGTGAGATGTAAATTTGGTTTTGTCCTAAACTAAGGGATCATGCATATCTATCTAGGCATTATGAGACTTATGATCATCCACCTAGGATGTCATTTTAGTAGAATCCCACTTGTTGGGATATTCACCATTCATAATAAATGTCTTTGTCCTTAATCATAAGGAAATTAACTTAATGCATGATGTTGCATGACATACATCAAAATAAGTAATTTTCAAAAGAAAAAAAAAATATGCTATAACTACATGATGTATGTATGGCATGACATGGTTTTTTTATATTTTTCATAATAAACATGAATGCAACACATGATGTCATGACATATGAAGAGCAAGCAATCATGACATTTTAGTATAAATAAAATATACCTAGATAATCTATCTAAGTATCCTTAAACCTTAGCTAAGTCTTAAACTTAATCCTAGATTGCCTATGCCTTCCTTAAGAGAATGCCAAAACCAACTTGGCATTTCTTTTGCCTTTATTCTATTTGTGCCAATTGAAATTAAGACTTCAATACTCAAGTATTTGTTTGGCACATATTACTCCTTTTAAGGATTAAATGTTTAGATTGAGACTTAAATTTGCCCTTAATCCCTTAAGAACATACTAATATCTCAACTAGACAATTCCTGATCCTGTTTCCAAGTGTGCCAACTTACATTAGATGTGATTCCTCAAAGTTTGGCACAACTTACTCTTCCAAGGAGTAATTAATTTGATTAAGGTTTAAATTTTCCTTTAACCCCTTAAGAGAATACCACATTTCTAACTTGGTATTTCTTTTTTATGTTTGTGCCAATTAAAATCAAAATCACCCTCAAACTTTGGCACACTTTACTCTTTCTAAGAGTGACAACTTGGATTAAGGTTTACATTTCCCTTAATTCCATAAGAAAATGTCAAATTCCCATTTGACATTTCTTTTGCTTCTCTCAAGTGTGTCAATTTAAATTAAAATCAACTCCTCAAATCGTTGACACATTTTACTCTTTCAAAGAGTAACATTAATAATCCATTTCATTTTTAAAGGTTAACAATAACCTTGAAAATGCTCTCAAGTGTCAACTTTACCAAGGTTGGGTGACCTACCCTTCCAATTGAAGTTGACACTCTCTAAACCCATCTAGGGTGTAGAGAATATGCTCCTAGGAACCCAAAACCTATTGGTGCTACTTGGATGCTCTAGGTATTCAATAAGGATGACTTCCCTAGATACCTTTCTAAGGACCTTTCTAGGCTTCTTAGAAGCCTTGGTCACCTCTACTAGGTCACTTCTAGGGATAACTTTCATTGTAACCTTCTTTGTGACTTTGTTTGACCTTTTTGGAGCCTTAGTCACCTTTACTAGGTCAACTTTAGGGATGGTCTCCCTTGTGACCTTCTTTGTGGCTTGGTTAGACTTCTTAGAACTCTTAGTCACATTGGTCTTGCCAGAAGTAATTTTAGGGATTCCTTCCCTAGTCTCTTTGACTTGACCTCTAAACCTAGGATTGGTCACATAACTATATGGAACCTTATGAAAGGAGGTCACATCCTCCTTAGCCTTAAGCTTGTATCCCAAACCTCTATGGCCATTGAATGTCTCTTGCCTAGTTCTCCCTAATTTTTGCTCATTTTGACCCTTAAAAATATTTTCCATTCTTGCTAGGGTCCTTTCTAAATTATCAAGTCTTGACCTTAAGACTTGGTTTTCTCTTATCAAATCCTTAGATTTCGGTTTCTCATTGAAACCTTGAGCATTTCTATTTTGGGGCTTATATCTAAAGTCCTTAGAGTTATTTCCTAAGTAATTATCTACCTTCCTAACCTTAGGCATGGTAGTTCTAGCATGAGGAGGTATATATTTATCCCTAGTTTGATCATGCTTTCTATTTTCATTGTAAATAGCATTTGAATGATTTATCTTGTAACTAGCATGCTTTTTACCATTACTAGGAGGAATTGCACTGTTAAATATTACCTTGGGTTTGCTCTTCCAAGCTCCCCCTTGATTTGTGCTTCCTCTTATCACTTTGGTTGTCTTCTTCCCTTTAGGACATTGACTTCCATAATGTCCTCTTTGATTGCACAAGAAACACACAATGTGTTCCTTGCTCTTCTTTGTAGTGGGAATTGTCTCTTTGGGCTTCTCCTTGCCCTTAGATACTACTTGACTCTTCTTCTTGGCCAATTTTGGACATTTACTCTTGTAGTGCCCATGCTCCCTACACCCAAAGCAAATGATATGGTTTTTATTATTTTCAATTGAAATTTCTATACCTTTGCTTGTAGGGATGATGCTCGATTCTCCATTTGATGTAGCTTGAGTTGTGGATGTAGCATCATCTTCCAATTCTTCTTCTCTACTTGGAGGTGTGGGTGCTTCCACCTCTTCAACTCTCAAGGTTGTGGATGCTTCCACCTCTTCCTCTCTTGAAGATGTAGAGGATCTCTCAATCTTCTTCCTTCTCCTCCTCTTCCTTCTTCTCCTCAAATGTTGACCTTGTGTCAACATCGGGATTGGTCCTTCTCTTCTTGGACCAATGAGCCCTTCTCCTTGGGCTCTTCCACTCCTTAGACTTGTGTAGAGTCTTCATGATAGGCAATGATCTTTTTCCAAAGATCACTTACATTTGTGGTTTCACCTACACTCAACAAAATATTAGAAGGTAGTAAATTATGTAAAATTCTCGTTACCTCCTTGTCCGCCTCCAATTGCTCTCGTTACTCTTCAGTCCAATGCCGAGGTCGGAGGTGTTTACCCTTCTTGTCCATAGGAGCTTCAAATGGGTCACTCAAAATAACCCATTGGTTCCAATCCATTTAGAACCATGTCTCCAGTCGATTCCTCCAAAAGGCGAAGTCTTCCTTGTCGTATGGAGGAGGAATCCGGATGTCCCATCCAAGTGGACCTCCCAAGTCCATCTTCTTCCTCTAGCTTCTTGCTCTCTCGGCGGTTAGTCCGTAGAAGAGCGACCTCGCTCTGATACCAATTGTTGGGACCGATATGTCCTCTAGAGGGGAGGTGAATAGCGTTTCGTCGCTTCGTCGGTTGCTTTGTCTTGATAATATGCAGCGGAATACTAATACAAACACAACCAATGCTAACTCAAGGATTTACTTGGTATCCACCTTAAGAAGAGGTGACTAATCCAAGGATCCACACACCGAGCACACACCTCTACTATGAAACACTCCTTCTCGGTCGCAGCTGAAGGCGAAGAAGCCTTACACAAACACCTCACAACAAGAGTCACTCAAACAAGAAGAAAATACACAAGTGTATAAAATAAAACCTCTCCTTACTTGATCTTGCTGATGTAGGTTGCCTCTTGAACCTTGGAGATGCACCCCAAGAGCCTTCAAGAATTGGCAGTGAAGATCTGAAAGCTCGCGTGAAGAATCACAAAAAAATCACAGGAGAAATTGCAAAGATCTGGCAGGAAGAAGAACGTAAAGTTCTGGCGAAGAAAACGCTCCGCCCATGCTTTATACAGTGCTCCCAATCGATCCAAATTAGTCTCAATCGATTGCCACGTCACATCTGCACAATCCCAGCCGTCCATTGCTCGTTTCCTGCTCAACGGTCACTTCCCAATCGATCGACCGATCGATTTGGACTGCCTGAATCGTTCGGCCGATCGATTCAAACTCATTCTATGCTCTCACGTCCGCACGAGAACTTCTCCTCCCCAATCGATCGACCGATCGATTGGTAGATCCCAATCGATCGCCCGATCGATTGTGAAAGCTTCTGTGCTTGCGAGTAATGCTCCCAATTGATCGGTCGATCGATTGGAGTCATCCCACACTCGCAACACACTCCAATCGATCGACCGATCGATTGGACACTGGTTCAATCGATCGACTGATCGATTGGACACTGGTTCAATTGATCGACCGATCAATTGGACACTGGTTCAATTGATTGACCGATCAATTGAGCACCCTGAACTTGCCTCAAACTCAAGTTCAAGGTCCCAAACCCAACTCCCGATCAACCATGACATGTTGGGTATCCATGCCTAACATTTGGCCAACACCCGACCGACCTCGAACTAGCCTTCTAGCCTCCTCCATCAGTCTTACGGCCCTCGGATATCTCCCATCATTCACGTATTACCTTCAGGAGCTTCCTTCGGCCTCATCCTAGTTGTCGAATTATACACCACACTCGATCAACCTCGAACTAGCCTTCTAGCCTCCTCCATCAGCCTTGCGTCTCTTGGATATCTCTCATCCTTCACGCCTTGCCTTCAGGAGCTTCCTTCGTCCTCATCCTAGTTATCGAATTCTCCTTGCCAAGTCACACTAGGACTTACCTTGCCAAGACCACATGCTTGGACTTTCAACCTTTGCCAAGATCACACTTGGACTTTCCAATTGTCTGGTTCCTCACCAGGACTTTCCTTTTTGCCAAGATCACACTTGGACTTTCCAATTGCCTGGTTTCTCACTAGGACTTTCCTTTTTGCCAAGATTACACTTGGACTTTCCAATTGCCTGGCTCCTCACCAGGACTTTCCCTTTGCCTAGCTATACTAGGACTTTCCAATTGCCTGATCTCACTTATCAGGACTTTCACCACCAAGTCTGGTCAACACTGACCTACTTGGATTTTCACTCTTGCCAACCTTCTTATTGTACTTACCTTTGCCTAATCTCCAATTAGGACTTTCCCAGTCAAGTCTCCTGTCAACCTTGACCTACTTGACTTCTCTCTTGCCTAACCTCCAATTAGAACTTTCCCAGATGCCTAAACTCCAGTTAGGACTTATCCGGTCAAGTTTCCAGTCAACATTGACCCACTTGACTTGTCTTTTCATCAACCTGGTCAATCCCTTGACTATCTCCATAATCGGACGATTGCTCCAGCAATCTCCATACATTGTCAAACATCAAAACTCAATTCCCGACTTAAACTTGACCCAACTCAAGCTTAGTAAAATTGGTCAAACATGACCTAGGGAAATTGCCCCAACAGATTTCACACAGCCATGTCTAAAAAATGCATGGTCGTGTAGAATTTTCTATGCTACAGATTAAAATTAAAACTATAGTGTTCGAAATCACTTTTTTTAATTAAGGAGATTTATTAAATTAAATTATAATTTAATTAGAATTCATATTTATTTAATTAAGGATATTTATTAGATTAATTGTAATTATTCATTTGATTTAATTAAGAATTTATTTACATAAATAGATTTAATTAATTAAGTTAGCCTATAATTAGAGATTAGTAAATTATATTAAGAAAATAGTAAGATGTATATATATAAAGATTTGGTATTTATATAATTTATATGTATAAATTATCCACCTAATCAATATAGAAATGAAATATAAATAATATATATTATATATAATGTAAATTATAGAGTATAAATTTAATGTAACATATATATATAATTAAGAAACTATAATATCTGAATTATAAATGGATAAAACTTAGTATATAGAAATTATACGATTTAACATTTATAAAAGGATAAAATTTAGTATATAAAAAAAAGGGAGATAAAGTCTTAGACATACCACCTTTTATAAAACCCTTACCTAAAAGCTCCATTTTGTTGGATGATTGCCGCCTGCCCTAAGGAGCTACCCCTTCTCATTGTGTCTCCACCGGTTCTACAGCTCCATGGGAAGACAAGAAAATGAGTTAGTAGTTAAAGATTGAAGACATGTTCCTAACATTGTTTAATGCTCTAGTTAATTCTATAACTTGTGGAATTTAGATCTCATGGCTTCTGACGTTCTTTATTGTTTTTAGGAAAAGAATCCCATGATTTAGATTTTTTTCTTCTGCTCCAAATTGTTTATATTTATGTGGATTTAGGATTTGATAGAGTCTAGTTGGGTGGTTTTAATTCCTGCGGTAATTATGACTGCAATCATCTTTATTTCAATCATGTCTCTAGAATGCACTTATCTTTGTTTTGTCCGGTTTTAGGGGTTTCTGGATTAGGACGTTTCACTATAGCTTTGTACATGTTTCTCCCTTCCAAAGTTAAGAGAACTTTTATTGGTTAAAATTATTTATGTAAGTGATGTCATGACATTTGCTATTAATTATTTTCATGTTCATGCAAAGGAGCAATGCAGTAAATTACCTTTTGATTTCCATGAAGCAATATTGTTGCATACCTACGGTGACATTGTATATATAATTGTTGAATTAGTTGTTTCCATGTTCATGCAAAGTAGCAATGCAGCAAATTACTTTTTGATTTCCATGAAGTAATATTGTTGCATGCCTAAGGTGACACTTGTATATATAATTATTGAACCTTATCTGCATGTCCTTTTGTGTCTTGTGATATATATGAATTTTATGACTAGAGAGGAGTCACAACATCTCTAAGTATGTAAAGATTATCCCTAAAAGATCTTGGTCACATTATAACGTAAAGACATGCATTGGTAGGATCATATGTAATCTAGCAACTTTTTATCCGATAGGAATTGGTCAATTTATATGAATAATTTGGATGAAATGGCAAACTGTTCTTCTCAATTTAACTAAAGGAATTAAATATCAAAATGTAGTTTGGTAGAATTAGCTTTAAGTTGAACGAATCCACTTGGTTTTAAGAGATTTCATGCATGAGTTAATGCTCCTACACTTGTTGCTTGGTAGAAGTAATAATTTCTTGATGCTCTAGTTGATTGTCATGTTTATATTTATGCATGCTCATGCTATGTTTATGAACAAGTCCACGCTTAAGCTTATGATATGAATTTTCATGCTCATGTTTAGGTTTACGATTATGACATGCTTATGTAGTAATCATATTTATGTTTATGTTCATGCTTATGTCGTGATCGCATGTCTAGATACGTAATCATGGTTATCTTCATGTTTATGTTTATGCTTACGCTCATGCTCATGTAATAAATGTGGTAGAGTTCGACCAATGACCTTAGACCGGGAGCTCACCAAATCTTATGTGGTAGAATGTGACCGGTGACCTTAGCTCGATAGCTCACCAAATCTATATGGTAGAGTGCGACCGGTGACCTTAGCCTGGGAGCTCACCAAATCTTATGTGATTGAATGCGATTGGTGACCTTAGCCCAGGAGTTCACCAAATCTATGTGGTAGAGTGCAACTAGTGACCTTAGCCTGGGAGCTCACCAAATCTTACATGGTTGAATGCGACCGGTGACCTTAGCCCAGGAGCTCACCAAATCTTATGTGGTTGAGTGTGACCAGTGTTTTTAGTCTGGGAGATCACCAAATCTATGTGGTCAAGTGTGACTGGTGTCCTTAATTCAGGAGCTCACCAAATCTATGTGGTCGAGTGTGATCGGTGTCCTTAGCCCAGGAGCTCACTAAATCTATGTGGTTGAGTGTGACCTATGTGTTAGTTAGAGCCCTAGAGTCAATCATTTGATGATTGTATTATGGACTTGTTGTATCATATTCTTATATAAATAAAAGCATTTGTTTTGGTTATTATACTTACTTATATTGGTGCCAAATAAACTAAGTATAATAGCGTCCTTGAGTAGAAGGTTCTTACCTATATCAATCGGTTAGTTGAACCGATAGTGAGATGATATAAGGAACACTACTCTTAATCATTCCTAGTCGAGTATTAACATTCAGGGACAATGTTAATGTAATAAGACTAGCATGTAGATCAACTCGATGACTTGATCTCACAAGTCATGGATATAGAGATATCAAGTTGACACATGGGTATGCATTGAAGAATGTATACTGAATGACCCGCCATGAGAAAGTATCATGGATTGTTATATGAGTGTCATATACTTTCTCATGTGGCTATTAGTATGACTACTAGTCCTTAGACCTAAAGTCACCATGGTTCCCTACATAAGGAGTTATGTACTTTGGTTTCGTCAAACGTCACTCGTAACTGGGTGGACTATAAAAGCGATTACTGGGTATATAACGAATTATGCAGAGGGATGTGAGTGATGTAGATGGGATCTATCCCTCCTATATGACGGGAGAGACATCGATATTCTTGATAGAGTGAGAGCACTAAGTGCATGGCCATGCCCAAATGAGTCAATATGATATTGAGCTCATTTGATCGAGTGAGTCTACTTGGAGTTCAAGATTTAGATTGGTCAGAGGATGACACGGTCTATGCCTCACATTGATCAATCTAGATGTCTAGGATAGAATGACACTTTTCATATATTGTGAGGAGTCACAATTAGTAGTCACAAAGTGATGTTGGATCTCAACATTCTTATAACTTGGGTAGTAATGATGTGTTGCTAGATACCGCTCATTACTTATGCTTCTAAATGGGTTTAAGAGCATTGCCAACGTTATAAGAACCTATAGGGTCACACACAAAGGGCAATTAGATGGAGATTAGGTTCATTAGATGAACCTAAAGGATTAGGTTCATGTGATGAACCAAATTGGATTAAGAGTAATCCAAATTATGCTAATTGAGTTGGACTCAATTTGGTTCATGTGTTAAATGAGTCTAATTTGGACTTAGACTCATTGAATCAATTTAATTCAATGAATAGAGATTCATTAAATTAAAATTGACTTGAACCAATGGTTAGATTTGATCAACCATGGGAGAGAAGTGGCCAAGTTTGACTTGACTTGAGAGGAAGATGAAGAGTCAAGGTTGACTTGACCATTTGCCACCTCATTAGTGAGTTGGCAAGAAGTGGACCAATGATGATGCTCCACATCATCATGGTTACTTAAATGAGATGCCACCTCATGGGAGTTACCAAGAGTTGCGACTCTTGGTATCCCATGGAGGTTACAAGCTCCACTAAAGTGGTCGGCCACTTTGATTTCATGTGGAGAGTTTCATTTTTTTGTGGTAACTCCCATCTTCTTCCTCTCTAGCTTTCTTCTTGCTCTCCCTCTCCTCCATTACTGATCTCTAAGGTTGCTAGCACATCCTTAGAGATTTTTCTCCATCTCTTGCTTGTGTGGATACACATAGAGAAGTGTCTACTTTGACACTTTCGAGATCCGACGAACCGTGGACGAGCGGGATTGCGAAGGGCTTCGCATCAAGGGTATAACCTTTCTTCCTTGTAGATCTAGTTTAGAACTAGTGTAAGAAACTCGTACTCATAATGTTTTTGAAATTTTAATCTTCGCACGAATTCGGTGGCTGGGGTTTCGGGGTTTCCGCGACGCGAAAAAGCAGTTTTCGCTGCCCGAAAAACCCAACAGTAGTATCAGAGCCATGTGCGAAGCTTGTATGAGTTTAGTTTTTGTTTTTATGAAAAAAATTCAGTACTGTATTTTTCTGTAAATTTCTGATTTTTCTGATTTTTATGATTTTTATGGGTATTTTTCTCGTAGAAGCAAAACACAAGTGGTTCGACACTTGTAGGCTTCGACTACCGAGAAGTTTTTTCCGAAATGGCAAGGTTTCGCCCCAAAACATTTTGGGACAGCGGACTAAGGCGCTGTAGGATCGCTTAGGGATACTCGCGATGGTTAGATTGTGGGTAGGGGCACTGCCCCTGGCCCCGCAAGGCGATTCGTTCCGCGATTGCGCCCGAAAACCGCTAAACAGGACCGTCGGTAATTTTTACTCGTAAAAATTATAAAAATTGGTATTAAAATTACAGAAAATTATGAAAATTACATAATTTAGAATTATGTATAATTTGTGATAGTCATGCCCAAAAGGACCCAATATGATTGGATTTGTGTTGTAATTCATATTACGGCCTGTGCACCGTCATTTGTGTTGTGCGTGTTGTACATTTGATTCGCGATCTGCGCGTCATGCCTTTCTCTTTTTTGTATTCTTTTTGTAAATTAGTTTAGACTCGAATGTAACTCGAGTTTCAAAATTGTAATGTACAAAAATTGGAGCAGTGGAAAGTCCACTCGAGACGGAGTTACGAGGAAGGCGCGAGCAACACAAGGTGGTCAAAGGGAGGAGCTTGAGAAGCTGTTGATCTTAGGTTGACCATCCGATCTTCTTATTGGCTTGAGAAGATCGTAGTAGGGCCATGACTAATCACAAATAAATTTAATTAATTGCTTGTGTGTATGTGATGCATGATTAGTAATTAATTAGTGCCTAATGATTAGATTAGATCTAAATCGTGTACAAGATGCACCCTTTCGATTAGATTAGATCTATCGCGTATTTGATACACATCGATGATTAGATTAGATCTAAATCGCGTCAACTCTAATTCCTACCGTGTCGTGATACCTATCACTACCTCGATCACATGTGTTGTTGAATTTGCCAAAGCAGAGCAACACATATTATCTTGGTAGGGTACGGAGGGACAATCTTGGTTCCGCTTATCAACGCATGGGCGAATACAAACTCAATTAGATTGAGTATTTCTAGTTAACTCGGTTGGATCAAGTACAACTATAGGCATTCTTCCAATGGTTGGAAAGATAGGACATAAATCACATTTATATTAATTATTGGGTGTATTAGCCAAAGCTAACTCAAGTTTTAATATAACTGCGGATAATGATCCTATAAACAAGAGTTGTATAGAGATGTAATTGGTAAATAGTTACCTACCGATCATACTAAATCTTGGGTGTATTAGCCAAAGCTAACTCAAGGGTTAGTATGATGTGGATCTTGTCCCACATGAATTATAGAATTCAGTGGGAGCATCATTTAGTTAAAGGCCTAATTAAATGATTTAAAAGAATATGATATTTATTTTCTGTATTTTTTTTCTGTTGTAGATAACCATGACGTCGAATACGAACTCTTTCTCCCTGCGTTCTGTCCTTAAGAAGGACAAGCTCAACGGAGCTAATTTCCTGGACTGGTACGGGAATCTGAGAATTGTTCTCACACAGGAACGTAAACTGTACGTTCTGGAGCGGCCCATTCTGGAGGCACCTCCTGCCACTGCCACGCGAGCTGACCGAGATGCTTACAAGAAGCATCAAGATGACACATTAGATGTGTCATGTCTCATGCTCGCAACCATGAACTCTGAGCTTCAGAAGCAACACGAGTTGATGGGTGCTTATGATATGGTTGAACATCTTCGTCAACTGTATCAAGGACAAGCAGGGCACTAGAAGAGGAATTGCACAGGATACCTAGAAGATCTTAAGAAGAAGAGAAATAAGATTTCTACTTCAGGTATAAATGTTATAGAAGTCAACCTCTTTATTTCTTCATCATGGGTATTAGATACCGGATGTGCTTTCTCACATTTGTACTAATGTATAAGCGCTGAGAAATAGTAGAGCATTGACGAAGGGCGAGATAGACCTACGAGTAGGCAATGGAGCACGGGTTGCTGTTGTTGCTGTAGGAACTTACTATTTATCTCTACCCTCTGGGCTTGTACTAGAATTAGATGAATGTTGTTATGTGCCTGTCTTGACTAAGAACATTATATCAGTTTCTTGTTTGGACAAGAAAGGGTTTTCATTTATTATAAAGAACAAATGTTGTTCAGTTTATTTAAATGAAATGTTCTATTGCAGTGCACCTCTGATGAACGGACTCTATATTCTAGACTTTGAGAGCCCTATCTATAGCATAAGTACCAAGAGGTTCAAGTCAAATGACATGAACCAAACCTATCTTTGGCACTATCGCTTAGGTCATATAAATGACAAGCGTTTATCCCAGCTCCATAAGGATGGTTTGCTGGACTTATTTGATTTTGAATCTTATGAGACATGCGAGTCATGCCTACTAGGCAAGATGACCAAGACTCCCTTTAGTGGGCATAGCGAAAGAGCGACTGATTTGTTAGGACTTATACATAGTGATGTATGTGGCCCTTTCAATGTCGCTGCTAGAGGCGGTTATAGGTACTTCATCACATTTACTGATGACTTCAGTAGATATGGTTATGTGTACTTGATGACACATAAGTCTGAATCCTTTGAAAAATTCAAAGAATTCAAGAATGAAGTACAGAACCAGCTTGGCAAGAGTATTAAGATACTTCGATCAGATCGAGGTGAAGAATATCTTAGTCATGAATTTCGTGACTATCTAGCTGAGTGTGAGATTCTATCCCAACTCACTCCTCCTGGAACACCACAGTGGAATGGTGTATCCGAAAGGAGGAATCATACCCTATTAGATATGGTACGATCTATGATGAGTCACACAGATCTTCCGACATTCCTTTGGGGCTATGCTCTAGACACGGCAGCTTTTATACTCAACCGAGTTCCATCCAAGGCCGTGATAAAGACACCATATAGGATATAGACTCAGAGAGATGCCCAGGTATCTTTCATGAGGATTTGGGGTTGTGAGGCTTACGTTCGACTTCAAGTCTCAGACAAGTTAGGACCCAAATCCAACAAGTGCTACTTTATTAGATATCCCAAGGAAACTAAGGGATATTACTTCTACATTCCTAGTCAGCACAAGGTAGTTGTGGCAAAGACTGGGGTCTTTCTAGAAAGGGACCTTGTTTCTAGAAAGACTAGTGGGAGTACGTTCGATCTTGAAGAAGTTCAAGATGCAGACCATAGCATTGAAGCCTGGATGGAAGTTAAACTGGAACCACAAAGTGTTGTGGATGATGTTGTTCCACAAAGAGTTGAGGAACAACAACCAGTTCAAGTATATATACCTCTTCGTAGGTCTGATAGGGTACGTCGTCAGCCTGAGAGATACTCATTTATCTTGTCTGACCATGATGACATTGTGCTCATAGAGGATGAGCCTACCACCTATCAGGAAGCTGTGATGAGACCAGATTCTGAGAAATGGCTAGAGGCCATGAGATCCGAAATGGAATCCATGTACACTAACCAAGTATGGACTTTGGTTGATCCACCTAAAGGGATAAAACCCATTGGGTCTAAGTGGGTCTTTAAGAGAAAGACTGACATGGATGGACTTATCTATAAGGGTCGCTTGGTAGCTAAAGGTTTCAAGCAAATTCATTGTATTGACTATGATGAAACATTTTCTTCAGTAGGATGTTTAAGTCCATTCAGATCATGCTTGCTATTGCAGCATACCATGACTATGAGATATGGCAGATGGATGTCAAAACCGCATTTCTGAATGGAAACCTTCTCGAGGATGTGTACATGACACAACCTGAGGGTTTTGTAGATCCACAACATACTAGTAGAGTATGCAAGCTGCATAGGTCCATTTATGGACTAAAGCAAGCTTCTCGGAGCTGGAATCTTTGATTCGATGATGCAATCAAACAGTTTGGTTTCATCAAGAATGAAGATGAACCTTATGTCTACAAGAAGGTTGTAGGGGGCATAGTTGTCTTCCTCATATTGTATGTGGATGACATACTACTCATTGAGAAAGACATCCCTTTGCTACAGTCTGTCAAGACTTGGCTAGGGACATGTTTCTCGATGAAGGACTTAGGTGAAGCATCCCGCATTCTAGGGTTACATATCTATAGAGATAGATCTAAGAGATTGCTTGGCCTAAGTCAGAGTACATATATTGACAAGGTACTCCTACGGTTTGCCATGTAGAACTCCAAGAAGGGATTTCTACCGATGTCACATGGCGTGAGTCTTTCGAAGACTCAAGGTCCCTCTTCTAGAGAGGAGAGAGACCGCATGGATCAGATCCCTTAAGCCTCAGCCATAGGATCTATCATGTACGCCATGCTATGTACTCGTCTTGATGTTTCATATGCTTTGAGCATGACGAGCAGGTACCAGTCAGATCCAGGTGAAAGTCACTGGATAGCGGTCAAAAATATTCTTAAGTACTTAAAAAGAACTAAAGAATATTTCTTGATATATGGAAGCGATGACGAGCTAGCTGTAAAGGGTTATAGTGATGCTAGCTTTCAGACCGACCAAGATGATTATCGATCGCAGTCAGGGTTCGTGTTTTGCATAAATGGTGGTGTTGTGAGCTGGAAGAGTTCGAAGCAGGACACCGTCGCTGATTCTACAATAGAGGCCGAGTACATTGCTACATCAGAGGCAGCAAAGGAGGCAGTTTGGATTCGCAAGTTCATCACTGAACTTGGGGTGGTTCCTAGTATCGCTGACCCTATTAAGCTCTATTGTGACAACAATGGAGCTATAGCACAGGCGAAGGAACCTCGCTCACACCAGCGGACCAAACACATACTACGGCGCTTCCATCTCATTCGAGAGATTATCGAGAGAGGAGATGTGAAGATTTGCAGAGTACCCACAGAGGCTAACATCGCAGATCCCTTGACCAAGGCTTTGGCACAGAGAAAGCATGATGGTCACACTAGGTCATTGGGGCTTAGAGCCTACACTGATTAGCACTAGTGCTAGTGGGAGATTGTTAGTTAGAGCCCTAGAGTCAATCATTTGATGATTGTATTATGGACTTGTTGTATCATATTCTTATATAAATAAAGGCATTTGTTTTGATTATTATACTTACTTGTATTGGTGCCAAATAAACTAAGTATAATAGCGTCCTTGAGTAGAAGTTTCTTACATATATCAATCGGTTAGTTGAACCGATAGTGAGATGATATAAGGAACACTACTCTTAATCATTCCTAGTCGAGTATTAACATTCAGGGACAATGTTAATGCAATAAGACTAACATGTAGGTCAACTCGATGACTTGATCTCACAAGTCATGGATATAGAGATATCAAGTTGACACATGGGTATGCATTTGAGAATGTATACTGAATGACCCACCATGAGAAAGTATCATGGATCGTTAAATGAGTGTCATATACTTTCTCATGTGGCTATTAGTATGACTACTAGTTCTTGGACCTAAAGTCAACATGGTTCCCTACATAAGGAGTTATGTACTTTGGTTTCGTCAAACGTCACCCATAACTGGGTGGACTATAAAGGCGATTACTAGGTATGTAACGAATTATGCAGAGGGATGTGAGTGATGTAGATGGGATCTATCCCTCCTATATGACGGGAGAGACATCGATATTCTTGATAGAGTGAGAGCACTAAGTGCATGGCCATGCCCAAATGAGTCAATATGAGATATTGAGTTCATTTGATCGAGTGAGTCTACTTGGAGTTCAAGATTTAGATTGGTCAGAGGATGACATGGTCTATGCCTCACATTGATCAATCTAGATGTCTAGGATAGAAGGACACTTGTCATATATTGTGAGAGTCACAATTAGTAGTCACAAGGTGATGTTGGATCTCAACATTCTTATAACTTGGGTAGTAATGATGTGTTGCTAGATACCGCTCATTACTTATGCTTCTAAATGGGTTTAGGAGCATTGCCAACGTTATAAGAACCTATAGGGTCACACACAAAGGGTAATTAGATGGAGATTAGGTTCATTTGATGAACCTAAAGGATTAGGTTCATTTGATGAACCAAATTGGATTAAGAGTAATCCAAATTATGCTAATTGAGTTGGACTCAATTTGGTTCATGTGTTAAATGAGTCTAATTTGGAGTTAGACTCATTGAATCAATTTAATTCAATGAATAGAGATTCATTAAATTAAAATTGACTTGAACCAATGGTTAGATTTGATCAACCATGGGAGAGAAGTGGTCAAGTTTGACTTGACTTGAGAGGAAGATGAAGAGTCAAGTTTGACTTGACCATTTGTCACCTCCTTGGTGAGTTGGCAAGAAGTGGACCAATGATGATGCTCCACATCATCATGGTTACTTAAGTGAGATGCCACCTCATGGGAGTTACCAAGAGTTGTGACTCTTGGTATCCCATGGAGGTTACAACCTCCACTAAAGTGGTCGGCCACTTTGATTTCATGTGGAGAGTTTCATTTTTTTGTGGTAACTCTCATCTTCTTCCTCTCTAGCTTTCTTCTTGCTCTCCCTCTCCTCCATTACTGATCTCTAAGGTTGCTAGCACATCCTTATAGATTTTTCTCCATCTCTTGCTTGTGTGGATACACATAGAGAAGTGTCTACTTTGACACTTTCGAGATCCGACGAACCGAGGACTAGCGGGATTGCGAAGGGCTTCGCATCAAGGGTATAACCTTTCTTCCTTGTAGATCTAGTTTAGAACTAGTGTAAGAAATTCGTACTCGTAATGTTTTTGAAATTTTAATCTTCGCACGGATCCGGTGGCTGGGGTTTCGGGGTTTCCGCGACACAAAAAAGCGGTTTTCGCGGCCCGAAAAACCCAGCACTATGTCCTTAGCCTTGTGATGTGCGTAGATTATATACGCTTATTTAGCATGTTTTGACGCACATTAATATATTTTACGCATGGTTTGTCTATGCATCCTCATACTCTTAGTCTTACTTTCAGCATAATTACTCTTCTTTGTTCGGAGATCTGCTCTTGTGTATTTTCTGCTTACAGGAGTCGAATGTGAAGAGGAAATGATGCTCGTGGTCAATCTTGTCAAAAAAGGAAGGAGGACAACACTGGCAATGTGAGCCACACGACCATGCTAAAGGAGTAAGGAGGAAAATGACCTAGGTCGTGTGGTACAAATAGGTCGTGTTGCTTCACCAGAGGAGGAGGATGAAATGGTCGTGTGGATCCACACAGTCGTGCCATCCCAAAAGCTTTTCCAGCACATGACCGTGTAGATCTACACGACCGTGCAATGACTCCAGAGTACAAGTAAGCTCAGGCCGTGTGTGCCACACGACCGTGCAAGGTTTCTTGAAGCCCAGAATGGCCTGGCCGTGTGAGCCACACGGTCGTGTAAGCCATCCAGAGTTGCAGCAACACACGGCCGTATAGATCTACTTGGCCATGTCACTTTGGTCAAAAGCATGACTTGGAAGGCCGTGTGAGAGCCACACGGTCGTGGCACGAGCCGTGTGTTGCCCGTGCTCTGCTCTATATAAGAGGGTTATTCCCCATTCAAAAGAGGGAGAGGCTCTCCCTTTTGGGGAGATTCAACTTGGGATTGTTCTTCAGCCTCTCTAGCTTTGTTCCAGCAATCCTAAGCCATCCTCCCCTCCACATCGACTCCAAAAGCTAAGGATTGATTCCGAAGATCACTCATCATCTCTAGCTAAGCATTTCTATTCTCTCTTCTCGTTGGGGATTGGAATATTTGTAATCTCTTTGTCTTCGGATCTCTATCTTTGTATTATAGAGTAGATTCATTGTTCTAGGATTAAGGGAGTAATTGTGATGTGATTTGATGCATAAATCTCATGGATATGCCAATTTCCTATTTAGATGATGTTGATGTTGTATCTATTTGATCTTGTGTGGATGTTTGTGTTTGGATCTCATTACCATATTTGATTGAATGTTTGTGAGGCTTTTGGATCCCATAGAGGGATACCCTAGATCGTATGACCGAGGGGCGTTTGTGACAGGCTGCCCCGCTAACAGACGTCTAGGAGATCATCTTGAAAGGTGAAACTAGTCTGTAAAATACCGAATCAGATAATAATTAAATAATAAGGTTTAATAGGCTAATAGCCTTAACGGAATTTTTAAGAATTTTTAGAAGTTTTTTGGAAATTTTTCGGAGCTCGTATGACATATTTAGAGGGGATGCATTCATGGGTCTGAGAAAAAAAAAACCTGTTAGGAATACCCGGAGGTGGGAGTTGATTGAGGAACTTATCTAAGGTTTAATTGAAAAATCCCTAAGTTATAAATTTTCCCCATGCCCTAGCTTTCCCCCGACCGAACTCCTCTTCCCCCATGCCCGCGTGCTCCGCTCCCTCTCGCGAAGCCGCCCACTCTCTGCCTTTGCCGAAACCCTATCTCCCCTCTTCCCAGCGTCAGTCGTCTTCTCTTCTTCTCTCCCGAGCTGCATGGCACCGACACTTCCTCTCCTCATCCCGAGCAGTGGCGATTTCCCTTTTCCCCGAGCTCTCTACGTGAAGTCAAGTCACCGCCGCTCGCCACCCATCGCCATCGCCGGTAAAGCCCAACAGCAGCGGCTGGCCCCGCAACTTCAAGGTTGGCCAATCATGGTGCCTAACCGTAGTCGCTCTGTGCTCTAGCTCCGATCACTACACGCTGTCGGGATCTCTTCGACGAGCACTTCGACGGGGTCAGCAACGCCTATGCTAGCAGAGACCTCGACCAAAGCCGATGCTCCTCGTGCTTGCCATTTGGTCCTTTGCCGCTTTTCCACACACTTGCAACTGTCGTGTGATTTGCAAGACTTTGATTCGAGATGAACTTCTCGACGTGGGATTGTTTGGCATGATCGACAGATAAGGCGGGTACTTCTTACTTTGACTCTTTAGTTCTTTGAACTTAGTGCATGAGCCATCTTTGGATAGAAATTGCTTTTACCTTGACTCTACTCTTATTTTCCTGCGTTTGATACTTCCACTTGATCTTTGAGATATTCGTTTCCATATCCATACAGTCTCTCGTTGTTATCCATGATACGTAGCAGATACTAGATACTATGTTTGTATATTTTGATTGTTATTTATTTATGTTCTGTATTGAGAATGCTGGCTTCATGTAGCATACATAATTTTTACTTATATTTGTATGATGACTGTTGTATGTTCCGCATCATATCATTACATACATGTTAACGACAAATTCTACCTTGCGGTCAAGAGAGTCATTAACTAGGGTCGCACGCTCGGCCACTCGAGAGAGTGGTAGCTGGAGCAGATGTCGTTTGTCCTGTTGTGTCGTACTCGGCCACTCGTGGGTAGTGGCAGTTGGAGTTGCGAGTAGCAAGGACTCCCTTCACTGTGTAGCTAGTTAGCTACTCAGTACCTGTCCACTCGGTCACTCGAGAGTAGTTGCGGCCTTTGAGTGGTACAGTTGTCATTGATCCGACCTCTCGACCAAACAGGGGGCGTGGTGCAGAGAGGTGGGCGGGGTGACCATCCGTGCATACGCTGTTATTTTACTTGCTTTGGTTGCTACTGTTTACATATGCTATTATTGCTTACTTGTGTTGCTGTTGTATACTTATGCTGCCCTCTTTTACTATTGTTGTTCACTTATGCTGATATACTTACTTATGTTGAGATATACTCGCATTGTAAGTGTTTAGACATTGGTTTATTTATTGGAAATTTATATATACTTTACATGTTACTCTTGTAGTTATGAGTAGCTCTGTAGTAGAGTTGTCCTACTCCTGATTTTACTAGCCTAGGATATGGTTACAGGTACGAACATTTATTGTGATTTTATTTAGTATCTACTATTTCCTTATGAGACTGTATACTGTTGGCACTCTCTATTTGTATGTTATGTTCATGCACTATCTTTCCTATACCCATTGAGTTCCAATACTCACCACCCCACAAAATGGTTTTTCTTTCGCCAGGTAACAAGTAGATGAGTCATGGATGCTTGGAGAGATGCCGCCTGCCAATCCTATGTCATATCCGAGGAATGATTTTGGTTTTGTTTCTCTTTACTTGCATTTCGTATTCGTTGGATTTGGTGCTGTGAGAACTAACTATATTTTGATAGTTGTTTTGTGGACTTTGTATCTGTGATGTTTTGTGGACTTTACATTTGTGGGTTTTCTTTCCGTTATTCCGCTGTGTTTTTAGTGCAGCCGTGTGAGTTGTTAGTGTTTTAAACTGCATGGGTGTTGTTGTTTTGTTCCAACCGAGTAGGTTATATTATATAAAATGCGTGGTTATGTGTGTTCCAGTCGTGTGGGCTGATGAATATGCTATTATGTTATTGTGTATGTATATTGCTTCATATTGCCACCAGTACAAGGGAGATGCTGCCGAAATTTTTCGATAGGGACTCCTCTAGGGGCGTGACATAGTCTCTACAAGGAGGTGGGATAGTTGTACGCATTTAGTTCCTACACTTTTATGTTAATTGAGTGGTGTTGTGTTTCTATGCTGTATAACTGTGGGGCGTTGGTGATAGGTTGTCCCGCTAACGGACTTCATAGGGATCATAACCATTTAACCACTAGAAGTGTAGATCAAAGTCCCTTGCCAATTTTCTTCTACAGGAGAAAACCGACAACTTTCTACAAATGCATATCAATTGAGGATATGAATTGGAGAACCATGCTACATCAATGAATATCACAATGAAACTGAATTCATAGAACACTCACTAAACCATATACTTCATTTACTTTCCTTGTTTCATTTCTAGTTGCTACTTAGTTCATTCCTTGCCTTGTTGATTGTTTAACTAATTCTACATGAGACATCTCTTGTGCTTAAACCAGTCCCTGTGGGATCGATATCTTTTTATTACTAACGACGAAATTGTGTACTTACGGTTGCGTAACAAGTTTTTGGCGCCGTTGCCGAGGACTGCGTCTATAAGATTTGAGATAATCATTTGAGTTAGACTAAACTTTTCTTTTCTATTACATAGTTGTAACTAGTCTTGGAAATTTGGTTTTCACAATCTTATCTTTTATTTCTGATTACTTATTTTGCAATTTGTCTTGTTGCAATTCAAATTCTACATTTTATATTTTCAGAATTTCAGTTCAGTTTTTCCTTGCTTTTCAAGTAAAGAGAAAATTTTGTTACTTGTGATCTTGTTCTTTGCATGCGAAGATCTAACATTGCAGGAGATTTGATACCTTTTGATATTGAAATTGATAGAACTTTTCATAAAAGAAAAACCTCCCAAAGACATCTAGAGGAACAAGAATACTCAAATATGGCAAACAAACCACTGAAAGATTATGCAACACTATATGCAAGTGGACTTCATTCTAGCATCACAAGGCCAGCTGTTGAAGCCAATAATTTTGAAAACAAGCCTACGATAATCACTATGGTACAACAGAACCAGTTTGGAGGCGGACCACACGAAGATCCAATCAATATCTTGAAGTTTTCTATGAAATCTGTGGTACGATAAAAATGAATTGTGTTCAAGCAGAAGTAGTGCGATTATTATTATTTGGGTTTTCTTTGAGAGATAGAGCCAAACAGTGGCTAAATTATTTGCCTGCAAATAGTATATCCACTTGGGAACAATGTGAACAACAATTTCTGGACAAATTCTATTCTCCAAGAAAAATTGCTCATATGAGAAATTTAATAGCAAGCTTCAGACAGTTAGACTCTGAATCATTATTTGAAGCATGGGATAGATACAACAATATGCTCAGACAATGCCCACATCATGAATTAGAAAAATGGCTAGTTCTACATATGTTTTATAATGGCATCAACTATCATACAAAGGTGTCTCTAGATTCTGCAGTTGGAGGGGCACTTATGAACAAAAGCCTAGATGAAGCTAAGAGTATTATTGAAAGTGTAGCACAAAACCATCATCAATGGGCAACAGAAAGAAGTGGAGGCTATTCTTATCCAAACTCAGTTAAAGCATCAGGAAAATTTGATGTAGATGCAATTACTTTGATATCTTCAAAACTAGATACTCTTACTAAAAAGCTGGAAAATATGGGAACAAATTCTAGCACGGTCAATGCCATAGTGTGTGTTTGTGAAACATGTGGAAGCACAGATCATGCTCAAGACTCATGCCCATTGGGAACCATCTCTGCACATATCAATCAACTTGAGTAGTGTGATGCAATCATGAGTTACAATCAGAAACAGAACAATCCATACTCCAACACATACAATCCTGGTTGAAAAAATCATCCAAACTTCTCTTATCGTAATAATCAAGATCAAGGATCATCCACGGGGGCTAGACCGAGCTACTAGCCTGGCAATAAAACTTCCAACAACAACAACAACCTTCTCAAGGCTATCAATTTTCTAAATTGGAGAAAATGCTTGAAGAAGTCATTTTTTCTCAAAACGAATTGAAGCAAGAAATCAAGTTGTTAAATCAGAGAGTGGATAATTCAGAGAAACACTAGAAAATGCAAGATAGCCAAATCACCCAGATAGCTTCTTTATCTTCAAGAGCATCAGGACAATTTCCTAGAAAACCTTATGTAAATCCAATGGAACACTACAACAGAATTGAGCTTAGGAGCGGACGGACCTTGGGGCATCCTCAAGTGACTGCTCCAAAAGGGATGAAAATTCAAGAAGAGCTCTCTCCTCCAACACTTGATCTAGTTCAGATTCATGATGATGAGGAGAATACCAAGAAGGTTGAAGAGACTCTTCCACGCTACCCTCAAAGCCAAGTAATCCCTTTTCCTCAAAGATTAGTCATGTTGAAGAAGGATGAAGAATTTGGCAAATTTCTTGATAAAGTTAAAGATATTTGTGTAGAGGTCCCTCTAATAGATGTCATTCAACAAATGTCGAAGTTTGCAAATTTTTGAAGGATATTATATCTAACAAAAGACGAAAGGAGAGATCGAGACCATAGCTCTTACTAAAGAATGTAGCGCTTTATTTGAGAAGAACACTTCCCCGAAGCTCCAAGACCCAGGAAGCTTTTATATTCCTTAGACTATAGAATCAGAATTTATAGAAAAAACTTTTTGTGATTTGGGGGCAAGTGCTAGCTGTAGGGGATCGGTCGGTCAGCTAGAAGGGGGTTGGATAGATGGCACCCCCAAATCGAATGCTTCCTATGTATTTGTTAGTTGCGCAAGCGGAAATACAATAATACAAACTCAAATACGAAAGCTAAATACTAAAGGAAAGAATGCAAACCAATACACGTTGATGTAACGTGGTTCAGAGATAACTTGCTCCTACTCCACAGCTGTCTGTAAGGTGGACGATCCCCCAATCCGTCGGTGGATTAGTCAATGGCAAACTCCGACTATCTCAAGTCACTCCTTGTGGGTGGAGAAACCTCACCACAAACTTACCAAGACCTCTTGGATTACACAAGCACTTGAGAATTCTTGTAACTATTAATTAGGCTTTAACCAAGTCTAATTTCGTCACCTTGATTGGCTATCCCAAGCTCCTTCTTATAGAGCTTGGAAGAAAACAACCCTGTTGTTTTACCATTACCAGTCGACTGGTCCTTGCACCAGTCGACTGGTGCCAGCCCAACGACTCTCTACCAGTCGACTACTACAGTGCACCAGTCGACTGCTGCAGTAACTGCTATAGTGCTGTTGGCTGCCACAGTGCTTGTTGACTGCTATAGTGCTCTCATTGATTGCTACAGTACCCATCGGGATTTTTTCCCGAGTACAATCTCTCATGCACTCGTACCCTCACGACTCACTTGACTCTTCTTTGCAGCCTTGACCTCTTGCCTTCAAGCCTACTTCTTTTGGCTCTTGTCCCTCGAATGCATCCAAGCCCGTGGCTCATCCCTCGATGTCATCCTTCGCGTATGCCTCGAAGTCGCTTTCCTCGACCCTTGTCCTTGCTGCCTTGTCCACGGTCCCTCGGATGTTCCATCCTTCACCGGACCTGAAGCCATCAAGCTGAGTCATATGTGTATCCTGTAAACCTGCACACTCACATACACATATCAAATAACAAGGGTAAACCTAACTTAAACCCTTTGCCCAAACACCAAAACACATGGTCACACGGACCATTGGGATTGCTCCAACAATCTCTCCCTTTTTGATGTTTGGCAATATGTTTAAGTTAGGGAAAACATATAACAAATAAACATGCTAAAAAGAAACAATGGACTTACGTTGTCAAGGCTACACACTTGGACTTACACCGCCAAATGGACTTACGTTGACAAGGCTACACACTTGGACTTACACCGCCGAATGGACTTATGTTGCCAAGGCTACACACTTGGAATTACACCGCCGAAACAAAATGCAACATGCATTGGAACCTATCCCAAGGCTCTCCCTACACCTGAGCTCCTCAATGAGCTAGGATTTTCCTACAGGGAAATTTAAGAACCTATCACAAGGCTCCCCCTACGCAAAGGCACTTAAGGTTTTCCCAACTAAACCTTACTTCTCCCCTTTTGCCTAACATTTGAAAAGCTCTCCAACAATATCCCAATTGTTGAAAACTTATCGTCCAAATTGACCCTAAACTCATGTATTTATCTCCCATAGATCCCATATATCTAAACGAGTTGACATGATCAAGAACAACGCTGAAAAACACTATCAGGCTAGTATCAGTCAACTGCCCCTTGGTACCATTCGACTGCCCCTATTGAAATCAACACACAGAAGCATTCTGTGTTCCAAATCTACTGTTACCAGTAGACTGGTATCGGTATCAGTCGACTGGTATCAGAAAAATGAGATTACAGAGACATTCTATGCTCAAAAATGCTGTACCAGTTGACTGGTACCCTATTTCTGAAAAAATCAGCCTTTTTTGACCAACTTCATAAATGCACCAGAAATTTCACAGACCTCCAAAAATTCCCAAATTTTGTAGAGAGGTCTATTTTACTAGTGTCTACTTGGGAAAAATACATTACAAAATATATCTATCACCAATAACAAGATTTACATAAAATTCAAAACTAATTAAATGGTTCAATTGAATCTTGACCTAAAGTCCTAGTTTTGACTTCCTCTTGATGTATTTGCCCATACCAACCCACAATGCATCCCTAGCATTGGTTTATATGGCATCTATACATCCAAAACCAATTGTCATACAATATGACCCCCAATGTCATATTTCCTTGCATGAAACATAACCCAATTATGCCAAATCCCTAAGGTTGAGACTCAAATCCGTCTCCAAACCTTTTGGCACATTCCATAACCCATCTAGAATCCCAAATAGTACCCACTTGAGATCCATTTCCCATGGGTCCCAACTTGACTCTTTGAGCTCCTCCTAGAGCTCTTAACCTTAGTCACCTCCCTAGGTGACTCATCCACAATTGCTAGGTCACATCGGTACACCTCTGGTGACACTTGGCCTACAAACCTAACCTTTTTAACCATGGACACCTTGTCCTTGGTTAACTTCTCCTTACCTTTAAATGATTTTCTCTTGCCATTTATTGGCTTCTCCTTGCTATAGTCATATGCAACCCTAGCATAAGACTTTCCCTTAGCCTTGGAGAACTCTCCCTTACCATGATCATTTACCACCCTAGCATATGATCTCTCCTTGGCCTTGGAGGGACTAGATCGGTATCCCAAGCCCAATCTATCATTGTTGGGTCTTTGGCTACCCAACATCATATTTAATTCCTTAGATCCAACATTGAATCTCTTAAGGAATTGTTCTAACTTATCAAGCTTTTCCCTTAAGGCTTGATTCTCCTTCTCTAAGTTCCTAACCCTAGAGTTAATTTGTCCACCTCGGACATTCCTAGACCTACCCAATTTTCTAGGCATATGTCTTCTCTTCTTTGGATTTTTGCCTAGATTCTCCTTAGGTCTATCATGCCTAGATTTATCATGAATGGTTCTCCTAGGGTTATGATCTACAATTACCCTATTCCTATCATGATATTTAAATCCAAAATTTTGTATGGGCATACTATAATTAACAAAATCATTTCTCCTAGCATGCATGGAAGAATGAAAGTTTGACTTCAAATTTAAACTAGGGGTTACCTTACCCTTTACCTTTGGAACTCTCCCTTGACATGAGCCTCCATTCTTCCTCCACTTCTTTTCCCACTTCTTCAAATGCGTCAACTTCTTGAGCTCTTTCTTCTCTGGGAATTTGGTGTGGTAGTGCCTCATTTCACCACACGTGAAGCATCTAATGTGCTTCTTCTCCTTCTTCTTATTGGCATCATCATTCCTACAACCCACATTAGTATCTAAAATAATTTGAGTAGATTTAGGAGTTACCTTCTTCTTATCCATTGGACACCTACTCTTGTAGTGTCCCTTCTCATTGCACCCAAAGCATATTATGTGGTCCTTTGACTTCACTTCGGTGGAGATGCTCACTAAGTTGACCTCCAAGACCTCTTCTTCAACCCTTGAGGATGTAGATGATGCCTCACCTTCCTTCTCCTCCTCGGATGTTAAGCATGACTCAACTTCCGTCGGCTCCTCCTCAACTTGAGCCACTTCATCCTTTTCTTCAGATTTTTCCTCTTCATGTGTAGGCATGAGGTCTTCCCATTGAACCTTCTTTATCTTGCTCCACAAATCATGAACATTCTCATACTCACCTACACACCTCATCACATTAGAAGGCAATATATCAATTAAAATTGATATTACCTTTGAATTTGCCTTTTCCCTTGTGGTTTGCTCCTCCGTCCAATGTCGTGGTCGGAGCTTCTTCCTTTTCTTGTCCTTCGGGACTTCAAATGGTTCTTCCACCACCATCATTGTGTCTCAATCTGTCTTGAAGAAGTTCTTCATCTTCACCATCCAAAAGGTGATGTCCCATATGCTTCCTCCTTCAAACTTTGGCGGATCAATTAAGTCGGTCATCTTTGCTTCCTTGGCGGTTAGTCCAATGGAGAGTGTCCCGCTCTGATACCGCTTGTAGGGATCGATTGGCCGGCTAGAAGGGGGGTTGATAGACGGCGCCCCCAAATCGAATGCTTCCTACGTATTTATTAGTTGCGCAAGCGAAAATACAATAATACAAACTCAAATACGAAAGCTAAATACTAAAGAAAAGAATGCAAACCAATACATGTCGATGTAGCGTGGTTTGGAGATAACTTGCTCCTACTCCACGTCTGTCCATAAGGTGGACGATCCCTCAATCCATTGGTGGATTAGTCCTCGGGAAGCTCCGACTATCTCAAGTCGCTCCTTGTGGGTGGAGAAACCTCACCACAAACTTACCAAGACCTCTTGGATTACACAAGCACTTGAGAATTCTTGTGACTACTAATTAGGTTTTAACTAAGTCTAATTTCGTCACCTTGGCCGGCCATCCCAAGCTCCTTCTTATAGAGCTTGGAAGAAAACAACCCTGCTGTTTTACCGTTATCAGTCGATTGGTCCTTGCACCAGTCGACTGGTGTCAGCCCAACGGCTTTCTCAACAGCTCTCTACCAGTTGACTGCTACAGTGCACTAGTCGATTACTACAGTAACTGCTACAGTACCCGTTGACTACTACATTGCCCTCATTGACTTCTACAGTACCCAGCGAGATTTTTCCCTGAGTACAATATCTCATGCACTCGTACCCTCACGACTCGCTTGACTCTTCTTTGCAGCCTTGACCTCTTGCCTTCAAGCCTACTTCCTTTGGCTCTCGTCCCTCGGATGCATCCAATCCCGTGGCTCTTCCCTCGATGCCATCCTTCACGTATGCCTCGAAGTCGCTTCCCTCGGCCCTTGTCCTTGTTGCCTTGTCCACAGTCCCTCAGATGCTCCATCCTTCACCAGACCCGAAGTCATCAAGCTGAGTCACATGTGTATCCTGCAAACATACACTCACATACACATATCAAATAACAAGGGTAAACCTAACTTAAACCCTTTGCCCAAACACCAAAACACATGGTCACACGGACCATTGGGATTGCTCCAACACTAGCCTCATTCCATACTCAATTTGTAATAAGCTAGGTCTCAAAAACCTTAAACTTACTACTATGGCACTACAATTAGCTGATCATACTTGCAGGTACCCTATGGGTATTGCTGAAGATGTGCGAGTGGAAGTGGGTGGGAGCATTATTCCCACAGATTTTGTTGTGCTTGACATGGAAGAAGACCGAAGATTCTAATAATACTGGAAATACCTTTTCTTGCAACAGCTGGAGCTATAATCGACATGAAAAACCATAAACTTTCATTGGTAATCGGTAAGGAAAGGTTAGAGTATGGTCTATCTAATTCTTCTAACCATGCCTCTTCTTTCTTAGTCATCATTTGCAGTGGGGCGGATGCTTACAAATTGGAGGATTGGAATTTCCATCCTCATGGGAGGCCGCCGGATGAGGAACATGATATGGCAAATGGTGAGAGAAGGCCCCAAATAAAAACTGAGAAGTACATTGGCCCTCCAAGGGCAAGAAAGAGGGAAGAAGAAGCACACTAAACCCTAGGGAAATCCATGTCCCCTTGGGTATATCCGTGAAAACGGAAACAGGGTCGAGCTAATGACCTTAAACAAGCGCTTCTTGGGAGGCAACCCAAGGGTTCGTTTAGTTAGATTCAATTGTAACTTTCTTTTTCATTAGTTAGTGTTTTAAAATTATTTTTGTTTATTATTTTTGTACATTACTTCCATGAGCTGGCCATGATTTTTTTTTGATTGGCATGAAAGCATTGGAGAAGTCGAAAAGGAAGGAAATTCAGTAATCCTGTACCAAATAGAGCTCGGTCGTGTGACATACACGGCCTTGTGACACTTACAGAGGTGGAGGAGCACAAGGCCATGTGACTCACCTTGGCTGTGTGAGTTCACTTGAGAAGAAGAAGGACAAGGCCGTGTGATTTCACATGATTGTGTGAAAATTCAAGAGGAGGAGAAGAAGGAGGTTGTGTGACACACACGACTGTGTGAGGAAGATAGAGAAGAAAATGAACATGGTCGTGCGACACACACTGGCCGTGTGAGCCCAGCTGAGGAGGAGATGACACTGCCCGTGCCATTTGTCACGGCCATGTGAATCTGACCGAAAGGAGGACTGCTTGGTTCGTGTAGATCTACATGGTCGTGTGGTGCATCTCAACCTGGTCGTGTCTATAAGACACGGTTGTGCCAAGGCTGTGTCGGCCACACCCCCAAGCCATGTCTTCTCTCCAACCCTCTCTCATCTTCAACCTTCCTTCTTAACCTCTCAAATCTAGATCTCTCAATCATTTTTACCCATAAAGCTAGATTTGATATTCTTGTCACAAGGAAGGTTGTGTGTACATGATACATGGACCTAACTGTTTTAGGAATTAGAGATGATGTAGATTAGATGATTAGTTCTCTAGATTGGGATGATGTTGACACGACCATGGCCTTCTTCTCCTATGGAATGTTGGCACTGGGAGATTTAAACGGTCGTGTGAGTCACACGGTCGTGGCTTGATTTTCCTATGGTGGGGACACGGTCGTATGGGTCACACGGCCTGAGCTTGTTTTCTTCTGAAGTTGCTCCTATGTGTGTTTTTACTCCGTTTTTGCTCCAATATATATCCTATCAATCAAAATATGCAAAGAGTAGATTTTTGAATAGAATAAGATGGAAGTATGATATTATAATAAAATAGAGTGCAATAAACATAGATTATGTTAATGAAATACAAGTAGATATGCATAAAAGTGTATATAATCTACGCATATCATCACTCCACCTGGAACACCACAATGGAATGGTGTAATAGAAAGAAGAAATTATACTTTATTAGATACGGTATGATCAATGATTAGTCAAACAAATCTTCCTACTTCCTTTTGAGGACATGCTTTAGAGACGGCCACTTTTACATTTAACCGCATTCCATCTAAGGTCGTCATAAAGACACCATATACAATATGGATTGGGAAAAGTACCAAGATGTCTTTCATGAAGATTTGGAGTTGTAAAGCTTATGTTCGACGATAAGTTTCAAATAAACTAGGACTCTACTCAAACAAGTTCTATTTTGTAGGATATCCCAAGGAAACAAAGGGATATTACTTTTATAATCTCACATAAGGCAATGTGTTTGTTGCCAGAACTAGTGTCTTTCTAGAAAGGGAATTTTTTTTTTAGAAAGACTAGTGGGAGTAAAGTTGATCTTGAAGAAATTCAAGATACACAAACTAGCACCGACACCTTGATGGAAACTGAATAGGAACCACAAGATGTTGTGGATCATGATTTTTTTACACCATAAGAAGTTGTGGAGCAACAACCTGTTCAAGTAGCATAAGCTCTACGCAGATCTGATAGGATACGTCGTCAACCTGAAAGATATTTTTTTCACTTGTCTGACAACGGTGATATAGTGCTAGTTGGTATCAACGAGACTACATCTTATTAAGAAGTTGTATAGGGCCCAAATTCTAAGAAATATCTAGAGGTCATGAGATCCGAAATATAATCCATATACAGTAATTAAGTAGGGACTTTGGTTGATCCATCTGAAGGGATCAAACCCATTGGGTGTAAGTGGGTCTTCAAAGTGAAGACTGACATGGATGGTCATATACATACCTATAAAGGTAGATTGGTGGCTAAAGGATTCAAGCAGATTCATGGTATAGACTATGATAAAATCTTTTCACCAGTTGTGATGCTAAAGTCCATTCAGATCATGCTTGCTATTACAGCTTACTATGATTATAAGATCTGGCAGATAGATGTCAAAACTACATTTCTTAACAAAAAATCTCCTTGAGGATGTGTACATGACACAACTTGAAGGTATTGTAGATCCAGAGCATGCTAGAAAAGTATGTAAGTTGCAATGATCTATATATGGATTAAAGCAAACTTCTAGAAGTTGGAATCTTCAATTCAATAATGCGATTAAAGCATTTGGTTTCATCAAGAATGAAGATGAACCTTGTGTCTACAAGAAGGTTAGTGGGAGCACAGTCATCTTTCTCATATTGTATGTAGATAACATACTTCTCATTGGCAATGATATCTCTACTCTTCAGTCAGTGAAGACTTGGCTTGAGAATTGTTTCTCGATGAAGGACTTAGGTGAAGCATCCTACATTTTAGGCATAAAGATATATAGAGATAGATCTAAGAGATTGCTTGGTATAAATCAGAGTACATATATTGACAAGGTGCTTAAACGTTTTTCCATGCAGTATTCCAAGAAGGGATTCCTACCAATGTCATATGGTGTAAGTCTTTCGAAGAATCAATGACCCTCATCTAAGGAAGAAAGAGACCGCATGGATTAGATTTCTTATGCATCTGCTATAGGGTCTATCATGTATGTCATGCTTTGTACTCGCCCAGATGTCTCGTATGTATTAATCATGACGGGAAGATACCAGTCAGATCTAGGTGAAGGTCACTAGACAGCAGTCAAGAATATTCTTAAGTACTTGAGAAGACTCAAGATTATTTCTTGATCTTTGGAGGTGATGAAGATCTTGTTGTAAAAGGTTACATCAATGTTAGCTTCTAAACTGACAAGGATGATTAGAGATCACAGTCAGGATATGTATTTTGCTTAAATAGTAGTGTCGTGAGCTGGAAGAATTCAAAGCAAGACACAGTCGCTGATTCTACAACAGAAGCCGAGTACATTGCCACTTCAGCTACAGCTAAAGAGGTTGTTTGGATCAGGAAGTTCATTACATAGCTTGGTGTTGTTCCTAGTATAGTGAACCCAATAGACCTCTATTGTGATAACAATGGGGCTATTGCACAGGCTAAGGAACCTCGTGTTGGTTACTACACCTGGATTCCATTTTGTTCCTCTGTACAAAAATTTTGCGCAGAACTTAACCTAGCTACCCATGTGCTCTACTGAAGTTAAACTTGGATTACAAATGATGCTTAACATTATTAATCCAAGTTGCTCTTCAGAAGTTAAACTTGGATTGGAAACGATACTTAACATTTTTACTCCAATTTTAACCGATGTGATCTTCCTAAGTTAAACCATATTACAGAAGTTAATTAAATATCTATTTCAAATATCGGCTTCCAGGTTAAACATGGTGAGGCACTAGGCCTTCTTGGGTATGGGATCATCCACCACTTCCTAGATAAAACCTTTCAAAGAAATCGGGTATTTAACTTCTTACAATAAACTAGGTTTAACCACAAAGACCTCAATAGAAGCACAATATCGAAACATGAAATCGAAACACAAAATTGATAACAAAAATGATAGCATAAAATCGATAGCCTCTTGTGTTTGGTTTTTCAAGATCTATACAAAGAACATGAACTAGTTATGATGCGGAAACAAATAACTAGTTATACCTTTCTTTTTAGCTAAAAACCTCTCGATCTTCTGTTGTATTCCTCTCCTCCTCTTGGACGTTGTGTGGGCAACGATCTACCAAGATGGAATCCACTTGAACCACTTCTTCTCCTCCAAGACTCTCGAGCCACCAAGGGATGCCAAAATAGGAAATTTTCTTCTCTTCTTCTTCCTTACCTCCAAGCCACCGGCCACAACAAGATAAGCTTCCTCTCTTGCCGCCTGCCCAAAGGAAGAAAACCTCTTCTCTTGCCATCGACTCTAGGGTGGAAAGCTTCCTCTCTTGTACCACCGGCCCTAGCTTGAAGAAGGAAGACAATTGCCACTGGCCTCTAGGAGAGAAACCAAAGGAGGAAGAGAAAAGAAGGGTGGTCGGCCACCCAAGGAAAAGGGAGGAGGGAATAGAATTATGTGTGCTCATGAAGCAACCTCTCCTTCTCTTTTATAATCCTTGGTCATGGCAAAGAAGAAAAGTTTTAAACATAATTAAAACTTCTTTATTTGTGACCTCCCATTAAAAAAGGAAATTTTAACAATAATTAAAAACTCTCTCTTTTAAATTTCTTATTGTACATGGCAATAAAGGAAAGTTTTATAATTAATCTCTCTCTTTTAAAACATGTAGACAACTAAAAAAAGGAAAGATTAATTAAAACTTCTCATTTAAATCATGATTACAAAAAGAAAAGTTTTATTAAAAATTAAAATCTCTCTTTTAAACATTATAGACAACTACAAATAAGAAAAGATTTTAACAAAATTAAAATCTCTCTTTAATCCTTTGTAGAAAGCTATAAAAGGAAAGATTTTAAAAATTTAAAACTCACTTTTAAAACCATGAGGATGTCTATAAAAGGAAATTTCAAAATTAAAATTTCTCTTTTAAATCCCTTCATGAATGGCTACTTAAGGAAAGATTTTAACAAAAATTAAAATCCCTTTTATTCTTCATGTGGCCGGCCCTTAGCTTGGGCACCAAGCTTTGGTCGGCCACCTCTTGGTTCCAAATTAATGCTTGGTCGGCCCCCTTGCTCCAAGCAAGGATGCGTTCGGCCCATTACTTGGGTAAAAAGTGGATTTTGTGGATACAAGGCTTAATAGAGGCTATAACAGGGACCGAGAGGAGAAATTAATTTTGGTCTCCCGATGAGCTTGAGCTTCCTATGTTCTCCCCGAACACCCAACTCAAGTTCATCAATAATAACTCATGCCACTAAAGAGTTATTATTGAACTACCACACCAATCCCAAATTACATTATGGGCTCCTTCTTATCATGAGTGCATTAATCTCCCTGTGTTTAAGATATCGAATGTCCATTAATTAAATGAGTTACTGACAACTCACTTAATTAATATCTAGCTCCAAGAGTAGTACCACTTAACTTCATTGTCATGCCAGACTAGGTTCACCTGCATGGTTTAGATGACAATCCTTATGAGCTCCTCAAGAGGACATCATCAACCTAGATTACTAGGACACAATTTCATTCTATAATCAACAACGCATCATATAAATAATATCATTTCCCAACTTATCGGGCATATTGATTTAACGAACTAAATCTCACCCTTTGATAAATTAAAGAAATAAATATTAAGTATATGTGCTTGTTATTATATTATGATTAAGAGTACGCACTTCCATAATAACAGAGGTCCTGTTCTTTTTTTACAGTCAGTATAAAAAGAACAACCTCAAATGGTCCTGCTCAATACACTCAAAGTGTACTAGTGTAATTTAATAGTCAAGATAAACTAATATCAAATTACACTATAATCATTCCAATGGTTTGTCCCATTCCATCTTGGTTGTGAGCTACTATTTATAATTTATTAGGAACTGATAACATGATCTTCTGTGTAACACCACACATCATATTATCTACAATATAAATTAAACGGACAATTACATTTAACATAAATGCAGGCATTTGACCAATGTGATTCTTATTTCAAAATAAATGTTTATACAAAAAGCTAGGCTTTTAATATACATCCTAACAATCTCCCACTTATACTAAAAGACTATGCTGCAATATATGCTGCCATACATTTGATTCTCATCCCCTCAACATATCCATCAAAAACTCTCTCCTGAAGAGCCTAAGTGAAAGGATCTAGGTTGTCTGCTGATGCAATCTTGGTGAGAACAACTTCTCCTTGTTTTACGATGTCTCGTATCGGGTGGTACTCAATGTGTTTACTTGCCTTATAGGCTTGTGGTTCCTTCGAGTTTACTACTGCGCCACTATTATCACGATAAATTATGATAATTTTGGGTAAACCAGGAATCACATCTAAGTCCATCAAAAAGTTTCTGAGCCATACAATTTCTTTGGCTGCCTCAGAGGTTGCCACATACTCATCTTTCATGGTGGAGTGCGAAACACATTTCTGCTTAACACTCCTCCATGTTATGGCTCCACCTCCCAAAGTAAACATAAAACCCCGGAGTCGACTGACTATCGTCCCTATCAGTCCGAATCTGTGTAACCCATAGGGAGCAAATCATCTACCTTGTAAACTACCATATAATGTCTAGTCCTTCTCAAGTACTTCAATATATGTTTTACGGCAGTCTAATGTCCTTGTCTGGGTTACTTTGATATCTGCTAACCATGCCCATGGTAAAACAGATATCCGATCTCATACATAGCATTGCATACATTAGGTTTCCTACAGCCACAGTATAAGGAACTGCCTTCATCTCCTCTATCTCCATTGATGTCTAAGGAGACATCTCTTTAGATAAGAGTACTTCATGCCGAAAAGGTAGAAAACCTTCCTTGGAGTTTTGCATGCTAAAACGAGCTAGGATAGTATCGATGTATGAAGCTTGGGATAAGGACAATATCCTTTTCTTGAGATCCCTTATTACTTTGATCCCAAGAATATGTCCACATTCTCCCAAGTCCTTTATATCAAAACACTTGGATAACCATACCCTTACTTCTGACAACATTTTGACATTTTTGCCAATGAGCAAAATATCATCTACGTATAGTACAAGAAATACCACCACGTCTCCGTCACTCTTCTTGTATACACAAGACTCATCTGGACACTAAATGAATTCATAAGACTGGATAACTTCATTAAACCGGATGTTCCAAGATCTCGAAGCTTGCTTCAATCCATAAATAAACCGATTGAGCTTACATACAAGATGCTCTTTGCTCTTCGCAATGAATCCCTCTGGTTGCTTCATATGAATGTTTTTTCAAGTCTTCCATAAAGGAAAGCTGTCTTGACATCCATTATCCAAATCTCATAATCCATATGAGTAGCAATAGATACAAGAATCCGAATAGACTTAAGCATGGCTACCGGTGAAAAGGTTTCCTCATAATCGATTCCCTCTTTCTGAGTATACCCTTTCGTAACAAGCCTAGCTTTAAAGTTTTCCACCTTCTTGTCTGTCCCTCTTTTTCTTTTTGTAGACCCATTTATATCCAATGACTTTTACACCATTTGGTGGTTCTATAAGCTCCCAGACATGATTAGAATACATAGATTCTATTTCTGTATTCATTGCTCTTTGCCAAGATGCTGCATCTTTATCTTGGAGTGCTTCATCATATGTCTGGGGATCCAGTTCATGTTCACTAGGGATCAAGTCCAAAGACTCTCCCAAAATAGGAATCTTTCAGGTTGCCTAACAACCCTCCCACTACGACGAGGCACTATCTGTAATTGTGCATCATTTGTGACACATGTTGCAGTTTCTTGTGGTATCTCATCTTGTACTGTTGGTACTAGATTAGACGTGTCCTCTCGTATTTCCTCAAGAATAATTTTACTCATGGGCTTGTGGTTCATTACATAGTCTTTTTCTAAAAATCGGGCATTGGTGCTAATAATGACCTTCTGATCTTTAGGACTATAAAATAAACCACCTTTCATTCCTTAAAGATAACCCACAAACTAGCGAACTTCTGTTTGTGATTCCAACTTATCAGTGTCTCCCTTCAGCACATGTGCTGGATTACCTCAAATCTGAATATGCTTCAGACTAGGCTTACGCCCATTCCATAATTCTATGGGAGTAGAGGGTACTAACTTAGAAGGTATCATGTTTAGAATGTATACTACCGTTTCCAGAGCATATCTCCAAAATGAATTTGGTAATTCTGAATAACTCATCTTTGATCTAACCATTTCCATAAGAGTCTTATTCCTTCGTTCTGCCACACCATTTTATTGGGGTGTACCAGGTGCAGACAGTTGGGATTGAATCCCAACCTCTGATAAGTAACTCCTAAACTATCCTAAGAGGTACTCTCTACCACGATCAGACCGTAGTGTCTTGATACTTTTACCATAATGTTTCTCCACATTAGCCTTGTACTCTTTGAACTTATCAAAGCACTCAGACTTACGACACATCAAGTAAATATATCCATATCTCGAATAGTCATCTATAAAAGAGATGAAATATTCAAAACCACCTCTTGCGGATAGTCATAGGTACAAATCAGAATGAACCAATTCCAACACATCTTTGACTCTATACCCCTTGGCCTTAAAAGACCTCTTGGTAATTTTCCCTTCCAAGAAAGACTCGTAGGTTTGGAAAGTTTTCCACTACTAATGAACCCAAAAGTCCATCGGCTATTAACCTTTGAATCCTACTCAAGTTAATATGATCTAGCCTTAGATGCCAAAGATATGTTTGGTTCATTTCCAAAGGTTGCTTCCTCTTATTAGAATTAGAGGATGCGTTATTAATTTCCTTTTATTGCATTGTAGGAGTTATTGGATTTAGAGTATATAAATTGCCTACTAATGTACCAAAACAGATAACTTCCTTATTCTTCTTGATAACAACTTTGTGATCAAAAGAAACAGAATATCTATCCTTAAATAGTTTAGAAACTGAAATCAAGTTCTTTCTAAAACTTGGTACGTAAAGACAATTTCTCAAAATCAATGTTTTATTCCTATCAAAGGATAAACATCTCCCACTGCAACAGCTGCTACTTTTGCAGTAGTGTCCATGTAGACGGTGATTTCCCCTTCATATAGTTGTCGGGTTTCCTGGAACCCCTGCAATGAATCACAGAATATTTAGTTAAGACCTTAAAATAATATTGATTCCTCAATATCATTTAAATTTACCATCACCTCAAAACACCATGAATTTTGTATGTCACGTTAGTGTGAACGTATACAAATTCAAATATTTGTAAGAGGAGGTTTTATCCATTAATTTTATTATCTTATCAACCTAACTTTATGACAAATAAAATTAATAGTTGGTCTGTCTTCGATCAAATATTTGGTCAAAATTTTAGAATTTAAAATAATATTTATTCCTCAAACAATATCATTTAAATTCACCAACGCTTCAAACACCGTAAATTTTGTATACCACGTTAGTGTGGACATATACAAAATCAAACATTTGTAAGAGGAGGGTTTTACCCATTAATTATCTTGTCAACCTAACTTTATAAAATTACCTCAAACACCATGAATTTTGTATGCCACGATAGTGTGGACGTATACAAAATCAATCATTTGTAAGAGGAGATTTTACCCATTAATTTTATTTTGTCAACATAATTTTATGACAAATAAAATTACCTCAAACACCGTGAATTTTGTATGTCACGTAGTGTAGATGTGTACAAATTCAAACATTTGTAAGAGGGGGGTTTACCTAGCTTTATGATAAATTAATAGTTGGTTTTTCTTCGGTCACACAAATAATAGCAGTGACTCCGATGAGGAGGATACTATTAAATGTGTCTAAGTGTATACCATTACTTGATACTAAGTCCACTAAATAGGATTGTGCCCCTTCAGATGGAGAAGATCACACACATCTTAAATAATTTCCTATAATCATCCATTAAGGAAGTTTGATCTAGTGATCTGTAAACAAACTCATCCGATGTGGAGGAAGGCACTCAGAGCCAACACGCAAGTTTGAATGCATCACTTACAAACCAGTAATGGAAATCATGGAATTTAATTAAATTCCTCTCCCACTTAGTTATTTAGAATGAGGAATTTTAACATGCATAAAAGCACACAAACACAAGAACACACAGCATAAAAGGTAATAAATAAGAAAAATAATTTTCCAACTATTATGGCCTTTATCAATAGCTGTCCTCCGTGTGCCATCAACCTTAGCTGCTGCCATCTTTAGCCACCGCCATCAGGTCTAGTCGTCGCATCTATCTTGCTTCTTTTTTACTGTACCTCTAGTCCTCAAATAGTCTCATGCCTCACAAGGATACGATCCGCAATAAAAATAAAATTTTACATTTATCGATCCTATATTCCATGAAGGAATGTACATATAATCTAGATCGAACAAAATGTAAAATCCTAATAACTAATACAGCTCCTGCTATATTTAATATTATAATCATGCACACACATAAAATGCCCTCGACATGTCTGAGGGTCCAATCACACACAAACACAACATGACCATAATAGTTGGATCTAGGATGCCTGCAATCACAGAGTTAATCTATTTGCACATCCTACTATTATCATGCCTAAATTATGTATGACATATGCATAATTAAACTAAAAACAAAACACACAGAGGCTAAACCTAGCTCTGATACCAATTGTTGGTTGCTACACCTAGATTCCATTCTGTTCCTCTGTACAGAAAATTTGTACAAGCACAGAACTTAACCTAGCTACACATGTGCTCTACTGAAGTTAAACTTAGATTGCAAATGATGCTTAACATTATTAATCCAAGTTGCTCTTCAGAAGTTAAACTTGAATTAGAAATGATACTTAACATTTTTACTCCAAGTATAACCGATGTGATCTTCCTAAGTTAAATCATATTACAGAAGTTAATTAAATATCTATTTCAAAGATCGACTTCTAAGTTAAATATGGCGAGGCACTAGGCCTTCTTGGGTATGAGATCATCCACCACTTCCTAGACAAAGCCTTTCAAATAAATTAGATATTTAACTTCTTACAGTAAACTTGGTTTAACTACAAAGACTTCAATAGAAGCACAATATTGAAACATGAAATCGAAACACAAAATCGATAACAAAAATGATAGCATAAAATCGATAGCCTCTTGTGTTTGGTTTTTCAAGATCTATACAACGAACATGAACTAGTTATGATGCGGAAACAAATAACTAATTATACCTTTCTTTTTAGCTAAAAACCTCTCGATCTTCTATTGTATTCCTCTCCTCCTCTTGGACGTTGTGTGGGCAATGATCTACCAAGATGGAATCCACTCGAACCACTTCTTCTCCTCCAAGACTCTCGAGCCACCAAGGGATGCCAAAATAAGAAATTTCCTTCTCTTCTTCTTCCTTACCTTCAAGCTACCGGCCACAATAAGATAAGCTTCCTCTCTTGCCGCCGGCCCTAAGGAAGAAAGCCTCTTCTCTTGTCGTCGGCTCTAGGGTGGAATGCTTCCTCTCTTATACCACCGACCCTAGCTTGAAGAAGGAAGACAATTGCTGCCGGCCTCTAGGAGAGAAACCAAAGGAGGAAGAGAAAAAAAGGGTGGTCGGCCACCCAAGGAGTGGAGGGAATAGAATTATGTGTGCTCATGAAGCAACCTCTCACTACAAAAAAATGGAGGTTTCAACACCGGTTTTTTAGAACCGGTCAAATGACCGCTCTTATAGCTTGAATCGGTTTTATAAAAATCGTTGCTATATATCTTGATTTGCAATGGTTCACATAACCGACTCTAAATTATATAATTTGCAGCTGCCAAATGTGGTCGCTACATGATATCAATATTAGAAGCGGTTTGTGACCGCGCCAAAAGGCATATTTTAGAATCGGTTTCTATAACCGCTCATACAGCTGTAATGAGAACATTTAGTAACGGTATGTAACCGCGACAAAAATTATGTCAGAAAAACCCTTAAATATTTATTTTGTGGGTCGATTGCATCCCTGTCTATACAATCTTGACTATGGGAAAAGTTGTGTTTACTAGCAAAAATATTCCGTCTAAATTGAATTTGCCTGGTAAATAAAAAATTTACTAGCTAATTTGTACTTTGGCTAGAAAATAATTTTAATTACCGATAAAAATTTATTTGACCGGCAATTTTTATTTATTATTAACATAAGTTTAATATGATCGGTAATGTGTAATTTTTTACCTAACAAAATTAGATTTGGTATGTAATATTTAATTTATTTACTAACCAAAATTTGATTTGGCTAGTAATATTTAATTTTTTACTAGCCAAATATATTTGACTAATTTTTTACCGGTAATAGTTAAATTTATATGGTAATATTTAATTTTGTTTGTTAAGAAAAATAAAAAATTTAGTTGATAATTATTATAATATAATTAAACTTTTAATCAACGTATGACTAATCTTAATTATTTAATTGTTAATCAATAATTAAAATTAGTTTATAATCTGTTTGTTTTATTTTAATCTAGCCGTACTTAATATTTTTTTAAATTTTATTTATATCATTTTCTTTTTTTTTTATTCTCCTTAGGTTTCTTTTCCCAAACCTCCTCAACGCACTAACTCATCTCACGCGACCTTTCCTCTCCTCTATTCCTGCCGAAAAATCCTTCTTCTTCCTCTACTCACACCGAGAAGCTCTAAATCTCCGTTAATCCTTCGATCGAACAAGGTATAGTCATTCCTTGCAATTATCACTCACTCCATTCTTTGGTTTTTGAATGTTCCTTTTAATTTGATGAATATCCTTTTGCGTTTGTGCCTTTTGTGCACTTATTTGAATAAACAACAAGGTTGGAATCCTAAGGTTTAGGGTTCTGGAAGCTAAGGCTTAGCATACTTATCTGTATTTTTTTTTTAATATGCAACTCCTCTCTTCACAGCTATGAGTTGAAATCGCTACAAGAAGCAGCGACGCCGAGAGACCCCAAGAATCCAAAGTTTATTCTTCCTCTTTACATAGAAGAAAATTGTAAGCGCAGGGATCATTTCGTTTATATTATATATTAGTATATTACTCTGTTGTATCTTATTTCATGTGAGTTTTTTTCATAGAAAAAATAAATGTAATAGAAACAATAGTGAAATTATAAGATGATGTATTCAGCCTTAATAGATCTTAATTGATACTAGATAAAGCTCAAATTGAATACTTATCTAGTTAAATTTTAAAATAAGAATATCAATTAATGTAAGTAAGAATAAATTTAATCCTTATGAACTCAAATAACACTTGCCAATTTATACTTATACGAAATGAAAATAATCTATGAACATTTTATTATGGCTTCTTTTAATTAGGACTAGCAAGTAAATTTTTTATTTATCTATTTATTGTATATCTTGACCAAGAATAACAACCGTAGTTGAATCTTGAATTAATGTATTTTGATGATTTGAAGAGTAAAGATTATGAGATTTATTGTTTTATTAGTTACCATGAATTGATCTTTTGTACCTAGATACATGCACCAAATTTTGTATTTTTATTTTTATCTCATGTTTTTCAGTTATTAGTGATTGTATTATCTTATCTGAAAAAAATGAAAATAAATTCTCCCATTTCTAACAAATATTTGATTTTAGAGATGGTTTTATAGGAAGACAATTTTGTTACCTTACATGTTTTGGTTTATGAAACGAAGACACTAACATGAGATCTATGATAGTTGTTCTTATAATCGAACATGAAATTCATAATGTGGATATATATAGTTTTTTGAGTAATAGTTTAGATTATTTAGTTGTTGCTGAAATTATTTGTTAATTTTTAATTCTTTTAATTTAAAAATATTTGAAGAGGATTGCATAATGTCGAAAGCATGGATGGAATGTCATCGTGATAGTCTTGAGTACCGAGTGGGAGTACTACACTTTTGCGTTTCACATTTGAGTACCGAGTGGTCCGAGTTGAGGTAGTAATTTCTTTTAATTTTTCATGTTTATTTCTCAGTATTCTTCGCATTTTATCAAATATTTTTTTGATAGGGTTTACTAAATGAAGCTGTGCGGCGTCGACTTCAAAACAAGCCTGAGGGAACTCAACCTACAGAAGTGCATGAGGACGCATTTCGGTTATAATTTCTTAACATTTTTTATTTATTTATGGTGGTTAAAGTTATTACAATTATACGATATTAAGTTTTTTTTTTGTGTAGTGATGTTTTTGGACCCAAACATTCTGGCCAAGTTCGATGTTTAGGTGCTGGTGCACTTCCTAGCCAAGTTTTCCCTGAACTGTGTAAGAGCACAATCTATACACCAAGTTATCACTCTAATTCAAATATGACAGCTAAATTCAAGGAAATGCAAGAAAAAAATAAAAGAAATGGAGGCACGGGAAGTACAGAGGCGGATAGAAACAGAACAAATGATAAGGCAAATGCATGACCAACAACTTCAAAATTTGGTACATATTATGCAGAGTATGATATCCGGAGCTGTTGGGGGATCTCGTGGCCCAGAATTGTTACCGACACAGGTAATAAAAATATTTAATATTTATTAGTAACAATTGAACCGTTCAAAAATATATAAATACATGCATCATTTTAACTAATATCTTTTTTTTAATAGATGGCGGCTATAATGGCAGAGATTATGCAACGAAATATAGATGCTCCACCAAATGCAAAAGGAAATGATCCTACACCTCCACAACCAACAGATCCATCTAATAATTAGATAAACTTTTTAGAGAAAACTTTCTTTAAATTATGTTGTCACTTGTTAGTGCTATTGTGTTGTGTTGTTTTGGGGTATGCACATTTTTGTAAAAGAATTTCGTACTTGCTACTGATTTGGTGGTGTTTTGGGGTATGCAGATTTTTGTAAAAGAAGTTCGTACTTGTTGCTGATATGGTGGTGTTTTGGATATGCAGATTTTTATAAATGAATTTCTTATTGGTTTTGTGAATTGAAAGATTTAATATGAATGTTTTGTTGGTTAATCTATTGGTATTTTAATTTTTTTTGTTGAATGTTTTGTATTGATTATTAAAAATTAGGAATTCAAAAGATTTTGTAAACAAATATTTGAAAAATAGAATGATTATAGGAGCTTCATTGGGGTCCATCATTTGAAATAGGACTGGTTTTAAACTGTTGCTAATACACTTATTAGAAGCGGTAAATAATCGATCGTACGTAGGAGTGGTTACAAACTGCTGCTGAATTACTTTTGGAGCGGTTACAAACCACTGCACTATTTAACTTCAGAATCAGTTTAATAACCGCTTCTACTACATACCAATAGAAATGATCATTAATCGCATTTATAGTAGTTAACAAGTGTGGTTATCAGCCGCATCAAACCACATTTGGATAGGTTAAAGACCGCTGGTATTACAACCTATTAAGGCGGTTAATAACCGCTTCTATAGAGACATCAGCAGCGGTTGATCTGTTTTCACCACCGGTTACTATAACCAATGCCATTGATGTTAGGAGCGTAAGCTGTTGGATCGGTGAAGTAACCGATTCAAAAGCTTTAGGATCGGTTGAAAACCACTTCTATAGTTTGTTAAAACCGCACCTAAAGACCTATTTTTTTTGTAGTGTCTCCTTCTCTTTTATAATCCTTGGTCATGGCAAAGAAAGAAAGTTTTAAACATAATTAAAACTCCTTATTTGTGACCTCCCTTTAAAAAAGGAAATTTTAACAAAAATTAAAATCTCTCTCTTTTAAATTTCCTATTGTACATGGCAATAAAGGAAAGTTTTAAAATTAATCTCTCTCTTTTAAAACATGTAGACAACTACAAAAAAGGAAAGATTAATTAAAACTTCTCCTTTTAAATCATGGTTACAAAAAGGAAAGTTTTATCAAAAATTAAAATCTCTCTTTTAAACATTATAGACAACTACAAATAAGGAAAGATTTTAACAAAATTAAAATCTCTCTTTAATCCTTTGTAGAAAGCTATAAAAGGAAAGATTTTAAAATTTTAAAACTCATTGTTAAAACCATGAGGATGTCTATAAAAGGAAATTTCAAAATTAAAATTTCTCTTTTAAATCCCTTCATAAATGGCTACTTAAGGAAAGATTTTAACAAAAATTAAAATCCCTTTTATTCTTCATGTGGCTGGCCCTTAGCTTGGGCACCAAGCTTTGGTCGGCCACCTCTTGTTTCCAAATTAATGCTTGGCCGGCCCCCTTGCTCCAAGCAAGGATGCGTCCGGCCCATTACTTGGGTAAAAAGAAGATTTTATGGATACAAGGCTTAATAGAGGCTACAACAGGGACCGAGAGGAGAAATTGGTTTTGGTCTACCGATGAGCTTAAGCTTCCTGTGTTCGCCCCGAACACCCAATTCAAGTTCATCAATAATAACTCATACCACTAAAGAGTGTTGGTGCGGCGGGGCTGGCAAGAGGGGGTGAATTGCCTGCAAAACAAGGTATACCCTCCTCAAGACTTTTAACTCAAAAAGATAGCAACAATAATAAAAGAAATAACAAGAAATAAAGGGAGACTAGAAATTAACTTGGTTACAACCCAGGGGGTTGTTAATCCAAGGTGGTGGGAAAGCGTACTAGAGAAGTCTCATTCGCTGAAGGCGGAGAAGCCTTTTACACAATAAGAAAGCACAAAAGTTGCTAGGAAGTTGTTACAGAGTTGATTGATTAATTTCCTAGCTCCAGGGGCCTTTATATAGCACCTGGAAATCTTATCCCATGTGTTGAAGGTGCCTCCAAGAGGGTTGAGGGTGCCTCCAAGCAGTTTGACCGGATAAAGCTCTATCCGATTGCAAACGGTCACGAAAATTGGGTCTGAGGCACCTCCAATGCTCTTGAAGGTGCCTCAGACTGGTCTGAGGTGCCTTCAAGGTGATGGAGGCGCCTCGAACTGGTCTGAGGTGCCTTGGACTGCATGGTATAAATAGTTTCCAGCTTCTCTTTTTCCTCTTCTTCTGAAGCTCCGATCACTTGGGTGATTTCGGCCAACCGAAATAGGGCTCACCCAAACCCAATTTCCGGCCTTCTACTTGAGAAGGCTTCCGACCCGGCTTCTCATCCCTCGAACGTCGTGCACGTTCTTCTCGTCCACCGGTGTACTCTTCCGTAACTCTTTCATCCTTCAGACGCACCGAGCCCGTCGGCTCCCTTCCCGTGTCGTCCTTTTCACTAGCTGCGTCTTCTACTCGACTTCCTGCATTCCTAAGTTCCTGCACACTTAGACACAGGGATCAAATAACAAGCAGGACCTAACCTAACTTAGTTGATCACATCAAAACAATCACGGGGTCCAATAAAGAGTTATTATTGAACTATCGCACCAATCCCAAATTACATTATGAGCTCCTTCTTATCATGAGTGCATTAATCTCCTTGTGTTTAAGATATCGAATGTCCATTAATTAAATGAGTTACTGACAACTCACTTAATTAATATCTAGCTCCAAGAGTAGTACCACTCAACTTTATTGTCATGCCGGACTAGGTCCACCTGCAGGGTTTACATGACAATCCTTATGAGCTCCTCAAGGGAACATCATCAACCTAGATTACTAGGATACAGTTTTATTCTATAATCAACAACACACCATATAAATAATATCATTTCCTAACTTATCGGGCCTATTGATTTAATGAACTAAATCTCACCCTTTGATAAATTAAAGAAATAAATATTAAGTATACGTGCTTGTTATTATATTATGATTAAGAGTACGCACTTCCATAATAACAGAGGTCTTGTTCTTTTTTTACAGTCAGTATAAAAAGAACAACCTCAAATAGTCCTGCTCAATACACTCAGAGTGTACTAGTGTAATTTAATAGTCAAGATAAACTAATACCAAATTACACTATAACCATTCTAATGGTTTGTCTCATTCTATCTTAGTTGTGAACTACTATTTATAATTTATAAGGAACTAATAACATGATCTTCTGTGTGACACCACACATCATGTTATCTACAATATAAATTAAATGGACAACTATATTTAACATAAATGCAGACATTTGACCAATGTGATTCTTATTTCAAAATAAATATTTATACAAAAAGCTAGGCTTTTAATATACATCCTAACACCTCGCTCTCATCAGAGATCCAAACATATACTATGGTGATTCCATCTCATTTGAGAGATCATCGATAGAGGAGATGTGAGAATATGCAGAGTACCAACTGATGCTAACATCACAGATCCCTTGACCAAGGTTTTGGCATAGAGGAAGTATGATGGTCATACTAGGTCACTAGATATTAGATATTTCAGTGATTGACATTAGTTCTAGTGGGAGATTGTTAGTATTAGCCATATTACCAATTATGAGATGATTGTAAAGGGTTCCTTTTGTATCATATTTCATTATTAATAAAAGGTAAAGTTGGTTATTATATTTACTTCAATTCAGTGTCGAATGAATAAGTATAATAATGTCCTAGAGTAGGAGGTTCTAATCAACAACATATCAATTGGTTGAATTGACAATGAGATATTGTAGATATACATAGAACACTACTCATAATTATTCCTAGTCAAGTATTAATATGGAAGAACAATATTAATGCATTGAGACTAGCATATAGGCCAACAGATGACTTAATCTCACAAGTCATGGATATGAGAAATCAAGTTGACATATGGGTATATATTAAAAAATATATACTGAATGACCCACCATGAGAATATTTCATGGATCATTATATGAGTGTCATAAACATTCTCATGTGGCTATTGGTATGAATAATCCTTAGACCTGAAGTCACTACGGTTCCCTACAAGGAGTTGTGTACTTTGATATTGACAAACGTCACCTATAATAGGGTGGACTATAAAGTCGATCACTGAGTATGTAATAAGTTATGTGGAGAGATGTGAGTGATATAGATGAGATCTATCTCTTCCATATGATGGAAGTGATATTTGTGGGCCCCTTGATTAGTAGGACACAAGAATGTATGGTCATGCTCAAATGAGTCAATATAAGATATTGAGCTTATTTGATTGAGTGTGTCTACTTACAGATCAAGAAACACAAAGATTGATAAGAGGATGACACGATTTATGTCTCATTGATCAATATAGATATCAAGGATGGAAGGACCAAGTCATATAAGATAATAGCCATGTAAAGGTTAAGTCAGATCTCGACATTCTCGTCACTTGGGTAGCAATGATGCATTGCTAGATGTCACTCATTATTTAAGTATATTAAATGTTGATTTGGATACATTGTCAATATTACAAGAACCTATTAAGTCACACAAAATAACAAGTTGATTTGGAGATGGGTTCATATGATGGATCATTAGATTAAATCCGAATTAGACTTATTGAGTTAGACTCAATTAGATCCAATTATTGGATTGAATCTAATTTGAATTAGATTCATAGAGTTAATTTGGATTGATGTTCATGGAATCAATAGGGATTGATTAGGTTTAATGAGTTAGACTCATTGGGTGAATTTGAATTCATCAAGGAAGATGAATGGTTAATTTTGAACCATTGGATTAAATGGTCAATTTTGAACCATTGGATTGAAGAGAGGAAGACCAAAGGGCAAAATCCTTTGGTATTCATTAGATGGATATAAATATGATTTATGAATGGAATTTTCATTAGATGAAATTGGTTGTGTCCATTGAGCTTCCTCCTCCTCTTCTTCCTTCTCTTGGTCGAAACTCTCCTTTCTTGGTCGAAACTCTCCTTTCTTGGTTGCTAGCATAATCTTAGGTGGTTTTCTTCTCCAATCCTTGAGTTTGTGTGGATACGAATGAGAATCTTATTCATGTGGATACCATTAGAGGCGCAAACGTGTGATCTTGTTGAGATCCTAGCTGTCGGGAGATCGAGTACATGCATCAAAGGTATAACCCTATAATCATGATTGTTTTGCCTTCGCATAGATCTTCTGGGAGAGGATCTAGTAAATTTTCTGCTGCATTTTTCATGTGTTTAGCACACTAGATCCCTACTGTTGGGATCGATGATCGCGGCTAGAGAGGGGGGTGTGAATAGCCGACCCCAAATCTTCGCGTTTCTTCCTACGATTAGGGTTAGCGCAGCGGAAATAAACAAAAGAAATGACAACGGAGAATAGCAAACCTCAAACTCGTCGATGTAACGAGGTTCGGAGATGATACTCCTACTCCTCGGCGTGTCCGTAAGGTGGACGAAGCCTATCAATCCGTCGGTGGATGAGACCCCGGAAAACCGGCTAATAACAACTCCTTCTGGGTGGAGAAACCTCGCCACAATAACTTGCAACAACAAGATAGAAATACAGCAAGAAATACAAACAATATGAATGTAAAACACCTTGCTTGCCTTCGACTGGTTTCCGTTGACGAAGCAGTAACTTCACGGAAGAACAGCAGCAGCTGACCAGCCGGGGAAGCTCACACGAAGCTTCACGAAGCAGAGAGCTCAGCAAAGCTCAAGTGCAGCAAGAAGCAGGGGCAAGAAGGAAGAAGTAACTCCCTGGAACAGTAGCTCCTCAACCCCTTTTTATAACCTGTGAAGAAGACACAGAAGAGACTAGCCGTTGCTACGCAACGGCTAGGACGTGGACCGATCAGGCTTCATCCTGATCGGTCCACAAGGGTCCTGATCGGTCACAAGACCGATCAGGCCCTTCCCTGATCGGTCATGAGGACCGATCAGGTCCTTCCCTGATCGGTCCCATGACCGATCAGGACCTTTCCCTCCCGAAGGTGATCTCCTTCTGATCAATCACTGATCGGTCTGCTGACCGATCAGACAAGCAACAAAATGCTTTTGTTTGGTTACTGATCGGTCACCAGACCGATCAGATAACCCAGCGTATCACTGGATCGGTCACCAGACCGATCCAGGTTTAGAGCTCCCAGCAACGAGCTACCGAGCCCCTCTCCGACTTCGTCCAGTCCAGAGAACAAGCTACCGAGCCCTCTCTGACCTAGTCCGGAGAACGAGCTACCGAGCCCTCTCCAACTTCGTCCGGTCCAGAGAACGAGCTACCGAGCCCTCTCTGACCTAGTCCGGAGAACGAGCTACCGAGCCCTCTCCGACTCCATCCGGTCCAGAGAACGAGCTACCGAGCCCTCTCTGACCTAGTCCGGAGAACGAGCTACCGAGCCCTCTCCGACTTCGCATGCCAAGCTCCCTGCTTGGACTTTTCCCGTGCCAAGCTCCCTGCTTGGACTTTTCCCGTGCCAAGCTCCCTGCTTGGACTTTTCCGTGCCAAGTCTCCATACTTGGACTTTACCCATGCCAAGTCTCCATACTTGGACTTTTCACCAGATGTCTGGTCAACCTTGACCCATCTGGATTCCCCTTGCCCGGCTTCACTCACCAAGACTTCCGAACTGCCTAGCTTCACTCACTAGGTCTTTCCCCTGCCTGGCTTCACTCACCAGGTCTTTCCCAATTGCCTAGCTTCACTCACCAGGACTTTCTCCAACTGTCTGGCTTCACTCACCAGGACTTCCCGACTGCCTGGCTTCACTCACCAGGACTTTCCGAACTGCCTAACATCCCAGTTAGGACTTCCCAGTCAAGTATCCGGTCAACCTTGACCTACTTGACTCTTCTTCATCCAACCTGATCAGACCCTGATCAGTATCTCTCCGCATGGACAACTGCACCTGCATTATCCATGTCTACATATCTTTCTGTATTGTCAAACATCGAAACCATGACCAAGGTTTACGCTTGGTCAACTAGGTCAACCTTAACCTACTGGAAATTGCACCAACAATCTCCCCCTTTTTGATGTTTGACAATACCTTTAAGTTAGGCTAATCCAATAGCCTCAACTTTCCTCATGCCACTAGGTAATGAAACATAAGTTACAACCTTACATTCTCCTTCTATGAAGGCAACCTCCTTCTTAGATAAAGAAGGTCTAACTTAAACCCTTCATTCTCCCCCTATTGGCACACATCAACAAACTCTCCCCCTGAAGAGTAAGTTATCGTTGTTCACAACTTCACTCGTCGTGATCAACAAACTCTCCCACTAACTCCAATGTTCTTCCTTGAACATTCTCTAGACATTTTTCCCCTTTTTGACACACATCAAAAAGAGTGAATATCAAGGTCAAGAGTTTCTTCCTAATGAAAGTCCCATACCTTTCATGGAAACCCTTAATTTCCCCCTTGATACTAATGTCAATAGTCAATTTAGTGATAATCCCATATCACTCATGACAACTCCCCCTAAAGGTCAACTCCCCTTGACCAATAGGTAAAACTCCCCCTAAAGATCAACTCCCCCTTGACCATTGCACCAACAATGTCTTGGAGAGTTCCAAACCATTAGAAACCTAAAACACCACTTCCCGAGCTGAAATTTCAGACAACCAGTCGAATTTCAGCAAGTTGGCACGCCCTGATCGGTCACCGGACCGATCAGGCTTCCTCTGGATCAGTCCAGTGACCGATCCACACAGACCTGGACCAATCAGAATCCTCTCTAATCGGTCCACAAGTCTGATATCAGAATTTCTGGTTTTCCTCCTGAAATTCAGAAACTCCTAGAAAATTTCAGAAAATTCCAAAAATTGTAAAACTTTGAGGATACATTCCTCATAACATATATTATCAAGGAAAAATAGTTTTCTATGAAAATAACTTCCATTTTCAAAACTTGATACAAAGTTCGAAAAACTTTGAAATAGCTCAAAGTTAACTCATCTTTGTATCACTTTGCTCAATGATGAATGCTATCACTAGAAAAGCTTCATCAAAGTTTTTCAAATCAATTTTGAAATGATTTTAAACCATTTAATTTAGGACCACAATCTTTGGGCTAAATGTACATGACTTGTACATAAGCTTTCCCTATGATCCCCAAATTCGAATTAGGTTCATCTAGGTACAAGAGCTATGCACCTTGATCCTAACTCATGATCCTAATATCTCACACACATCTAAGGTGTATCAAACACATCCAAGTCAATTTTGATGTGAGATATGGGTTTAGGTCATCTTAGGCTAAGTTCTCATGCATTTTCTAAACAACAATTTGATCTCCATATCAAATTGTGTTTTAGTCCTTAAATCAATTTCATTGATCATTAGTGCACAAGATGATGACATGGCATATAATTATATCATAAATGAAAACATGTGCCAATGTCATGATGTCATGGCATAAAGTATGAAACTTAAATAAATCATGACATTTAACTAACCTAAGCATTATCATGACATTTCAAAAGATCATAGATTAAATATGATGTCATGACATGGCATATGGCAAACAATATATGGCAAATAACATGTAAAGGTATAGAAAATACCTAATTCTAGCCTTAGTTGCCATTTTTGATAATTTTGATCATTTTGTCATAAATTCTATATTCCTAAGTGTGATAGACCTCAAATCATATACCAAAGATGTTTAGATCACTATGTGCCAATTAGATTGACTCTAGACAACTCCTCAAATTTGGTTGGCACATCCTAATTATCTTAGGAATAACTTTCCATTTCATTTTCAAGGCTTGATTACACCTTGAAAATTCCCAAAGTGCCACCTTTTGCTATGATTAGGTTAACTACCTATTCAAGTAAGGTTGGCACACTCTAATCCATCTAGCGTGATGGAATCATACTCTTAGGAACCCAATACCTATTGGAGCTCATTGGGTTCACTAAGTATTCACTAGGGATGACTTCCCTAGCAACCCTTCTAATGACCCTCCTAGGCTTTGAAGCCTTGGTCATTTGGGACTCATCAAGATCAACTCTAGGGGTAACTCCCCTTGTGACCTTGGTGATGGTCTTCCTAGCCCTAGATTTTGTTCCATAATCGAATGGAACATTGTGATAAGTGGGCTTGACCATTTGGGACTTAGGTTTGTGACCCAAACCTTTCTTGTCCTTGGACATTGGTTTTTGACCCTTAAACCCTAGAGATGACTTCTCCAAGTTCTTAAGAGCCTTTTCCAAAGTATCAAGTCTTGACCTCAAGACTTGATTCTCCTTCTCTAATACCTCAATTTTTAATTTTTCATTTTTCTTTGAGGTATTCCTAGGCATGTGTCTAGTTGTTTTGGGGTTTCTACCTAGGTTCTCCCTAACCTTAGATGAACTAATCCTAGGGTTGGTATTTCTAGTGTTATCCTTATCTAGGCTCACATGTTTGGCACCTAAGCAGGTGTATTGATTTTTATAATTATCATGCTTACCATTGTTATCAATTGCAATCAAACTACTAGCATGCATCTTATTAGAATTGCGACAATGAGCCTTAAAGGTTACCTTAGGGTTTTCCTTAGCTCCCCCTATCGATGTGCTTGGTTTCTTGTCCTTGTGAGGTTGCCTCCCCCTCGGACATTGGCTCCGATAATGTCCCCTTCGCTTGCATTGGAAGCACACCACGTGCTCCTTGCTCTTGCGTATTGGGACTCCGGCTTCCTTGATCTTTGGTGCCGGTGGAGTCTTCCTAACCCTCTTTGGACATTTACTCTTGTAGTGTCCAAATTCCCTACACTCAAAGCACATTATGTGTAATTTATTTGAAATTGAAATGCTTGAGTTACCTAGGTTTGAGAGTGGATGAGAGCTCTCTTCTTCATCCCTTCCGGAGGTAGACGCTTCTTCTTCTTGCTCCGAACTTGAAGAAGAACTCTCCTCCTCTTCTTCTTTAGATGTTGGGTGACCCTCAACTTCTAAATCCATTCCTCCATGAAATGAGCTCCTTGGCTCACTTGACTCCTCTTCATGACTTGAAGTGGAGTTCTCCTCATGGAGCTTTGCCAAGTTATTCCACAACTCCTTGGAATCGTTATATCCACCTACCCTACACAAAACATCATTAGGTAAAGAAAATTCAATGATTTTCGTTACCTCATCGTTGATGGTTGATTGGTGGATTTGCTCCTTCGTCCACCCCTTCTTCTTGAGAGGTTTTCCTTCTTCATCCTCCGGAGGAGTGAAACCTACTTGCACACACCTCCAATTCTCAAGATTAGTCATAAGAAAATATTTCATTCTTACCTTCCAAAACGCGAAGTCGTCGCGATCGTAGAAGGGTGGAATCGTGATGTCCTCTCCGAGTTGATCCATCTCTAGCTTGTGCTCCCTCGGGTGTTAATCCGACGAAGAGCGACATCGCTCTGATACCACTTGTTGGGATCGATGATCGCGGCTAGAGAGGGGGGTGTGAATAGCCGACCCCAAATCTTCGCGTTTCTTCCTACGATTAGGGTTAGCGCAGCGGAAATAAACAAAAGAAATGACAACGGAGAATAGCAAACCTCAAACTCGTCGTTGTAACGAGGTTCGGAGATGATACTCCTACTCCTCGGTGTGTCCATAAGGTGGACAAAGCCTATCAATCCGTCGGTGGATGAGACCCCGGAAAACCGGCTAATAACAACTCCTTCTGGGTGGAGAAACCTCGCCACAATAACTTGCAACAACAAGATAGAAATACAGCAAGAAATACAAACAATATGAATGTAAAACACCTTGCTTGCCTTCGACTGGTTTCCGTTGATGAAGCAGCAACTTCACGCTGACCAGCCGGGGAAGCTCACACGAAGCTTCACGAAGCAGAGAGCTCAGCAAAGCTCAAGTGCAGCAAGAAGCAGGGGCAAGAAGGAAGAAGTAACTCCCTGGAACAGTAGCTCCTCAACCCCTTTTTATAACCTGCGAAGAAAACACAGACGAGACTAGCCGTTGCTACGCAACGGCTAGGATGTGGACCGATCAGGCTTCATCCTGATCGGTCCACAAGGGTCCTGATCGGTCACAAGACCGATCAGGCCCTTCCCTGATCGGTCATGAGGACCGATCAGGTCCTTCCCTGATCGGTCCCATGACCGATCAGGACCTTTCCCTCCCGAAGGTGATCTCCTTCTGATCAATCACTGATCGGTCTGCTGACCGATCAGACAAGCAACAAAATGCTTTTGTTTGGTTACTGATCGGTCACCAGACCGATCAGATAACCCAGCGTATCACTGGATCGGTCACCAGACCGATCCAGGTTTAGAGCTCCTAGCCCTAAACCCTACTTGGTCCTGAGAACGAGCTACCGAGCCCCTCTCCGACTTCGTCCAGTCCAGAGAACAAGCTACCGAGCCCTCTCTGACCTAGTCCGGAGAACGAGCTGCCGAGCCCTCTCCGACTTCGTCCGGTCCAGAGAACGAGCTACCGAGCCCTCTCTGACCTAGTCCGGAGAACGAGCTACCGAGCCCTCTCCGACTCCATCCGGTCCAGAGAACGAGCTACCGAGCCCTCTCTGACCTAGTCCGGAGAACGAGCTACCGAGCCCTCTCCGACTTCGTATGCCAAGCTTCCATACTTGGACTTTTCCTGTGCCAAGCTCCCTGCTTGGACTTTTCCCGTGCCAAGCTCCCTGCTTGGACTTTTCCGTGCCAAGTCTCCATACTTGGACTTTACCCGTGCCAAGTCTCCATACTTGGACTTTTCACCAGATGTCTGGTCAACCTTGACCCATCTGGATTCCCCTTGCCTGGCTTCACTCACCAGGACTTCCGAACTGCCTAGCTTCACTCACTAGGTCTTTCCCCTGCCTGGCTTCACTCACCAGGTCTTTCCCAATTGCCTAGCTTCACTCACCAGGACTTTCTCCAACTGTCTGGCTTCACTCACCAGGACTTCCCAACTGCCTGGCTTCACTCACCAGGACTTTCCGAACTGCCTAACATCCCAGTTAGGACTTCCCAGTCAAGTATCCGGTCAACCTTGACCTACTTGACTCTTCTTCATCCAACCTGATCAGACCCTGATCAGTATCTCTCCGCATGGACAACTGCACCTGCATTGTCCATGTCTACATATCTTTCTGTATTGTCAAATATCGAAACCATGACCAAGGTTTACGCTTGGTCAACTAGGTCAACCTTGACCTACTGGAAATTGCACCAACACCTACAACCAAGTTTAAACACAAAAAGCAAGTTAGAAGTCACCTGCTACAACTACAACAAGAAGGGACACATTAAGGCAAATTGTCCAAACCTATAGGAAGCGAAGAAGCAGCAAAAGAAGAAGGCGCTACAAGAAACATGGGATGAGTCTTCATTAGAACACTTTGATGAAGATCTCGAATAGAAGAGCTTCCTCACACTTCTAGCCTGAGAACAAGTCATCAAATCTGAGTCTGTTGAGTTCGATCGAAGCCACGGATCCGTATTCGGTTCAGAAAGTTCCAAATCTACTGTAAGTATCTCATTAGTTAGATCACACAATTTAATTTCCTATTTGTCTAGAAAGTTGGCTAAATCTAATTTCTGGGTCAAATCACTCCAAGAGGAGGTCAAATCCCTCAAGGAAGTAACTAACCCAAGCTCCTTGATTGAACATGTTCAAGCTGGAACCTCAACTCAAGTCCAACAACTTGAGGGAAAAAATTCTAACTTGAAAAGTCAAGTCAAGGAACTTAGGGACTTATTAGAACGGTTCACTTTAGGTTATAAGAATCTTAACCTAATTCATGAGAAACAAAGGGTTGTATATAATTGATCTAGACTTAAGTATAAGGTCAAATGTAAATTTAAATCTTACTTGTCCCTCGTTAATCAAACAAATAGGAAAGTAGTCCCATGCATGGGTCCCCAAGTATAACTTGGTTAATCAAGTTGGACTTGATCAATATTAGATCTCCAAGGATCAAAATCACTACCTTGATAGACCTTATCAAGGTTTTGATCCAGGAGGAGCTAATAGAAAGATCATCTTCATTATTAAATAAATTTGTTTGATGTTTGGTTTATCGCTTTCCTTATACATGCTTAGATTAGAATAGATAAGGACTTAGGCTTGATCGACACTTATTTAGTTAGACCAAGGATTCTTAGAAAGAAACTTAAATATTTAATTTCTTTAAAAGGATTTATCTAGGAGTGATTATTGTTTCAATATCCAAGAAGGTCTAATACCTCGCCACAGCTTAGAAGTCAATTATTAAAATGAATATTTAATTAACTAACTGTTAAACCTTAGTCTAATTCAAATATAAATCACTCATATTTTAATCTAAATTGAAGATTAAAATTAATTATCTCACAAAACTCATAAGGTTCCTTGATTTATAATCTAGAAAAGGGTGAGATGGATATAGGTTAAAATAAAAATTACTGAAATTAAAAACCTAACTCAATTAAACTCAAACTTAAATCTAACTTAAATCAAATTAAAATTTTATCAAATTAAGCTTAAATCTAACTTAAATCAAATTAAACTTTGATCAAATTAAACTCAAACTTAAATCAAATTAAACTCAAACTTAATCTAACTCTAATCAAACTCAATTAATAAAATTAAACTTAAATAAAAACTTAAATCTAACTCTAATCAAATAAAACTTAAATCAACTTAAACTTAAATCTAATTAATCTAACTAAACTTAAGTTAAAGTCAATCAACCATTTCATAATCACCCATAGGTATAATATGATTGACAACCTAGATTGGATGAGATGGAAAATAAGGGGGTGAATTCAATCAAACTATCTTATACTCTATTTAAATTGGATCCAAATTAAATACTTTATGTAGAGGAGCATAATTATTTGGACCAATGAATGTTGGATAGTAGATGCTTTAGACACATGACTGGAGATCAATTGAAGTTCACTAAGCTAAAATTTAAGAACTTAGGGTCAGTTACATTTGGCAACGACGAAAAACTTAAGGTAATCAGAACAAGTAATATTGAATTGAGTTCTGATTTCATTATTCGAAAAGTCTTATTAGTTGATAAATCAATTTTAACTTACTTAGCATAAGTTAACTGTGTGACTCTAGATACTTAGTAACATTTTCTAACTCTGAATATTTAATTAAAAATATTGAAAATCCTGAAATCACACTTAAAGAAATTAGAAAAAATAACATTTACATAATTAACCTACCAACCTCCTCACTAAAGTGTCTTTTAACACAACAAGGGGAAACTAAATTGTCGCACCAAAAATTGGGTCACACTCACATCAGACTCATTTCAAAAATGAGTCAAAATAGCTTAGTTAAAGGTCTACCTAAATTAAAAATTTTAGAAATTAAATTTATAATACTTGTCAACAAGGTAAACAAATTAAGTCAACCCATAAACCAACAAATCTAAATAGAACCAACCCAATACTTGAGCTCCTACACTTAGATCCATTTGATTCACATGGAGCCAAGTCACTAAGTAGAAACCAATACTGCTTAGTTATTGATGTGCATAGATTATATGCACTCTTATACATGTTTTGACGCACATTCACAAACTTTACTTATGATTTATTCATGTATTTTTACACCTTGTCCTATTTTTAGTATAATTACTCTCCTTTGTCAGAAATTTACTCTTTGTGTTTTTTTTATTGATAGGAGCCATTTTAGAGTGAAAATGGTGTCCGTTGACGATCCAGATAGTGTATGAAGGCAAATGACACTGGTCGTGTGATCCCACGCGGTCGTGTCAAAAGAGAAGAAGGGAGGATGGCCACGGCTGTGTGAAGCCACATGGTTGTGTGGCCCAACCAGAAGAGGAGCAAGACATGGCCGTGTGATCCCACATAGCTATGTCATTCATCCAATAAGCAAGCAAAACATGGTTGTGTGATCCCACACGGCCGGCCATTCATCCAGCAAGCAAGCAGAACACGACCGTGTGATCCCACACGGTCATGCCACTCATCCAGAGAGCAAACAAGACATAACCATGCCAATCCACATGGTCATATAACTCTAGTTGAGGCCAAGAAGGAACCGGCTGTGTGGATGCCACACGGTCGTGGCACGGGCCATGCCAGGCTCGTGCCCTGCCTTATAAACGGGGATCTCTTTCCTTTTCAAAAGGAGGAAGATTCTCCCTTTGGGAGTGTCATCTTGGTGCCGATCTCTATCTTCTCCGATCTCTATTTGATGATCTAAAGATGTCTCCATCACCTTATCGACTTCAGAAGCTTGGGATTGAATCCGAAGATCACTTCACGACATTGGATAAGCTTCTCTTTCCTTCTCTCTCTTGTTGGGTTTTGAATGCTTGTAATTCTTATGTCTTTGGATCTCTTTCTTCTTGATATGGAGTAGATCTCTTGTTCTAGGATTAAGGGAGCAATTGTCGTGAGGATTGAGGTAAGAACTTATGGATATGCTAATTTCCTATCTAGATGACGTTATCATGCCTTGTATCTATTTGATCTTATGTGAATGCATGTGTTTGAGCTTAATTCTCATATTTGATTAAATAATTGTATAAAATTGTTGATCCCATAGGGGAATGCCCTAGATCATATGACCGAGGGGACCTAGTGGCAGGGGTAACCTGTTAACGGACGTCTAGGGTATTACCTTGAAAGGAGAAGCAATTCTCCACAAGGAAATAGATAGTTGTGTGTGTACTTGTCATCTTCATCTTTATGATTATTGAGTATGAGTGTATTCTTATGATGAATGATTGAGGGACCCTAGTGACAGGCATAATCCATTAACAGGCTTCATAGGAATCATTCCTATTTAATGGTAAAAGATGTTGATCTAAATATTATACCAGCTTGTCCACTGCAGGGAAGAGTCAGTAATTTTCTATAAGTGCATGTGAATTGAGGATAGGCAATTGGTAAACCATGTTACATTAATAAACATCACAATGAAACCGAACCCTTAGAATATTTCCCAAACCAAGTCTCTCTCTCTCTCTCCCTCTTCCTTATTCTCAATCTCACTTCTCTTACTTAGCACGTAACTTGTTCCTGTCTATTATTTAGCTAATTCTACATGAGAGGTCACTATTAATTATACCAGTCCCTATGGGTTTGATATTTTTTATATTATTAACGATGTAACCATGCACTTATAGAAACATAACAAATTTTTAGTGTTGTTGTCGGGGACTGCTTTTATAACATTAGTTGACAATCATTTAAGTTAGTCTAAACTTGTTTTTCTTTTTCTTATTCTAAATATTTTCTGTAATTTTGTTTTATAATTTCATCTTACATTTGCCTACTTTTAATTCTATAATTTTCTTTTCTTCCTACAATTTAAATTCTATACTTTAGATTTCCAGCATTTTGATTCTACTATAAAACTGAAAATTCTATTTCTTTTACATTTAGAATTTGTGATTAGAATATTTGTAATCTTGTTCTTGTATGCGAAGATCTAATTTTGTAGGAGATCTATTACCACTCGATCTTGAAATTAATAGAACATACAAAAGAAGAAGGAACCTACAAGAAATATTAAGAAGGACAAGAATCATTTGAGCTGGTGAACAAACCTCTCAAAGATTATGCAGCACCAGCACCACTAGACCACCTATTGAAGCTAATAATTTTGAGAATAAGCCTGTGGTGATCACAATGGTTCAATAAAATGAATTTAGAGGTGGACCTCATGAAGATCTAAATCAACATTTGGAAGTTTTCTATGAAATTTGCAGCACAATGAAGATGAATGGAGTTCCAGCAGAAGCAGTAAGATTATTGTTATTTGGGTTTTCCTTAAGAGATAGAGCCAAATAGTGGCTTAATTCCTTACCTACTAATAGTATCACATCTTGGGAATAATGCGAGTAACAATTTCTTGATAAATTCTATCCTTCCAGTAAAACTACCTATATGAGGAATTTAATAGCAAGTTTTAGACAATTAGATTCAGAATCATTATTTGAGGCATGAGATAGGTTCAAAAACATGCTCAGGCAATGAGCTTGAGAAATGGTTAGTGCTACTCACTTTTTATAACGACATCAATTATCACACGAAGTTGTCTCTTGATTTCGTAGCTGGAGGGGCATTATTGAACAAAAGCTTAGATGAGGCCAAATATATCATAGAGAGTGTAGCTTAGAACCATCATCAGTGGACTTCTAAAAGATGTGGAGGCTCTTTCTCTGGAAACCCTATCAAAACATCAAGAAAGTTTGATGTGGATGCAATCACTCTAATGTTGGCAAAATTGGATGCTTTAACTAAAAGCTTGAAAACATGGGAACTAATATGATCAATTCAATTGCATGTGTATGTGAAACTTGTGGAAGCATAGATCACTCTCAAGATAATTGCCCTTTGGGAGCCATCTCTGCACAAATAGATTAACTGAGCAGTGTGATGCAATAGTGAGCTATAACCAAAGATAGAACAATTCGTATTCCAACACATACAACCCTGGGTGGAAGAATCATACAAATTTTTCTTACCGAAACAACCAAGATCAAGGACCATCTATAGGGGCAAGGCCAAGTTACCAACCTAGACAACAAAGTTATCAATAACAACCATCACAAGGCAATCAACTATCTAGGATAGAAAAGTTGCTTGAGCAAGTTTTTGTCGAACAGAAGGAAATGAAGAATGAAATCAAGCAACTTACTCAAAGAATGGATAACACTGAAAAACACCAAATGATGCTAGATAGTCAAATTGCCCAGATAGCTTCATCTTCTTCAAGAACACCAGGAGCATTCCTAGGCAAACTTGATGTAAATCTAGTGGAACACTGTAATAGAATAGAACTCCAAAGCAGATGGACATTGGAAGATCCCCAAGTGACTACTCTAAAATGGATTAACATTCAAGAAGAGCCCTCTCCTCCCACACCTAACCCAGTTCAGATCCAAGAAGATGAGGAGATTACCAAGAAGGTTGAAGGGATTCTTCCACTTCCATTACAAAGTCAAATAGTTTCTTTTCCACAAAGACTAGCCATGACACAAAAAGATGAAGAATTTAGCAAATTTCTATTGAAGGTCAAGGAGATTTGTATTGAAGTCCCTCTAATTGATGCTCTTAAACAAATGTCAAAGTTTACCAAATTTGTGAAGGATATCATGTCCAATAGAATAAAGAAAGGAGAATTCAAGACCATAGCATTGATGAAAAAATACAGTCCTCTATTTGTGGCAACCACTCCTCTAAAGCTTCAAGGCCCTGGGAGCTTCTCTATCCCTTGCACAATAGGCATTGAATTTATAAAAAAGGTTTTTATGATTTGGAGACAAGTGTTAGCCTCATTCCATATTCAGTCTGTAATAAGTTAGGTCTTAAAAACTTTAAACTTACTACAATGGCACTTCAGTTAGCTGATGATCATGTAGGTATCCTGTGGGTATCTTCGAGGACGTGCTGGTAGAGGTGGGTGGTTGTATCGTACCCATAGATTTTGTTTCTTTGGACATGGAAGAGGATCCAAATATCCCAATTATTTTAGGAGACCTTTCCTTGTGGTTGCCGGAGCCATAATTGATGTGAAGAATCATAGATTATCTTTGGCTATTGGTAAAGAAAGGTTAGAATTTGATCTATCTAAATTCTCTAACAATGTCTCTTCTTTTCTAGTAAGCATGTGCAGTAGGCTAGATGCCTATAAAATTGAGAAATGGAACTTCTGTCCTCATGGGAAGTCATCGGATGAAACACATGATCTGGCAAGAGTAGGGACAAGGCCCCCAACAAATAATGAAAAGTACATTTGTCCTACAAGGGCAAGAATGAAGGAAGAGTCAGTAATACCTGTTGGTCCCTTAGAGGTAGGCTAGAGGGGGGTGAATAGCCTTGCAAATAAAAACTAACCTTTCTTGAACTTTATAGCTTTATTAAAATAGACACTTGCATAAAAAGAAATAAGAAGTAACTAAAGACAGAGGCATAAAAGGAATTACTTGGTTTCTAATCAGAGGATTGCTAATCTAAGATAATTAGAGCTCACTATCAAAGTCTCCTTTAAAAGGAGAAGTCTCTTACAACATTGATAGCTCAAAAAGTAGTAGAACAGACAAAGAAATTATTTGTAAGTGTTATTTTTCAACTACTGGATCAGGGTTGTATTTATAGCCTTGATTGGGGCACCTGAAAGGGTTCCAAGCGCTTAGAGGGGGATAAAATTGTATCCCCATTTCATCATATCGTGATAGCACGCGTTTGGATAAACTTCCTGGTCTGGGCGCCTAGACGAGTTCTGGGCGCCTAGACCGGGTCGACACAGCCCCCGCTGGGCGAGGCGCCTAGGGGACACCCAGGTGATCCGAGCGCCTGACCTGGTCCAGGCGCCCGGACCACGAGTCAACATCCTGTTGACATTTTGGTCCAGGATCTTGCTTTGGTTCTGCTTGCTTGGGTGATTTCAGCCATCTGGAATAGGGCTCACCCGAACCCATCTTTGGGCCTTCTCGAGCAACCTTCCGCTCTGACTTCTTGTCCCTCGAAAATGTCGGCCGCCTCCTTCTTGTCTGCCAGCGTACTCTTCCACAGTGCCTCATCCCTCAGACACGCCAAGCCCGTCAACTCTCCCCATGCTATCCTTCTCACTAGCTGCGTCTTTCGCTTGACTTCCTGTGCTCCTAAGTTCCTGTACACTTAGACACAGGCATCAAAACATAACAAGACCTAACTTGACATGGTTTGATCACATCAAAACTACCACGGGGTACTTACAATCTCCCCTTTTTTTATGTGAGCAACTCCAAGTTAAGTTAGGGTAAATCAAAAAACAAATAGTAATAAAATTTGCAAGTACATATTTTGCAAACAAAAAATTATGCAAAAATGTCAAGAAAATGTACCCTCCCTCTATACTTAACCTCTAGTTCTCCCCTTTTAATTATATTAAAACTGGGGGTAGAGCAAGAATATAACTTTGAAATTAATGCAAAATAGATTCTAAGGGTTAAAAAAAATTAACTAAATAAAGATTAGGAAGTTTAAGTTTTGATAATCTAGATTTTTTCAATTTATAAATTTATATCATTTTAAGCAGAAATAAATTCTTTTCTATATAAATCCATATTTTTAAAAAATTAAATAGTTATTAATCTCAAAAAAAATTGAAATATTTTCTAAAAATGTAATAGAGCATATAACTTTGCAGAAAAAATAAATTCTCAAAAATTAAATTTTTAAGAATTTTTAATATTAAAAATTCTTATTTGGATAAATAATTTGTATAAAATTCAATAACGGTTAGAAAATTTTGAAACTTGTTTTTCTTGAATAGAGAATATGATAATTTTTTGTAGAAAAATAAATTTTGAAAAAATAACTCTGTGAAAATATTTTTAAATTAAAGAATATGATTTTTGTAAAAAAAAAATGCATGAGAAAGAATTTAACGGTCAAGAAAATTTGAAAATTTTCTTATAGATATGTGATGAAATTCTTTTTCTTGGAAAAATTATAGAATAGATTAATATCTATTCAATTTCGAACAAAATTTTAAAAAAATTGTAGATAATTTAAACAAAGAATTTGAAATCAAATTAAAAATAAAGCATGCTTAATGATTTATTATTTTAAGCATGATTTTGGAACCCAATATAATTTCTTACCTATTGGATTAATTAGAAATTTTTGTGGAATGTATTTTCTTAATAGTTTTCTGATCTAGCCCTTATAATATCTAAAGTGCTATTTTAGTCTTTGATAATTTTTGAAATTAGAAATAGCTATATTCGAACATGTAGAATTATTTAGATTCTCTATTTCTATTTTTAATTTTTATTTTGTTGAAATCTTCTAATTGACAAGATATAGTTAAGGTTTCTTTTAATTCATTATTTTCTTTAATATCTATTTCTAATTTACAAGAATGTTTTGATAATAGTTTTATAAACTTGAATAATTGATTAGGAGGTAGAGACTGTACTTGACATACTTTGTCAATCCCATAATTTGAAGCTCCCTCTGAAGTGCTACTTCCTTTTGATGTTACTCCCCCTTCATCAATGCTTTCGATACTCATTTTGGATGAGCTTGCTCCATCTTCATCTTCTTGGTGACTTGACACTAGAGTAAGTCCGATGATGGCTTCAATCTCTGACTCAGACGACATTTCGTCCCATGTCGCCTTAAGATTTTGATGCTTTGTCTGGACTGGTCTTTTATCCTTGCTCTTGTCCTTATCCTTGTCCTTGCTCTTTAACTTAGGACAGTTATCTTTTACGTGTCTTTCTTCATTGCAGTGGTAGCATCTTACCTTTCTTCTTCTTCTTTTATCCTACACTTGATTAAATTTATTAGTTTTAAATAATTTTTAAAATTTTCTTACCATGAACGTTGTTTCATCATCATCGAGAGAAGTTTTGGATTCCAGTTCATCCATTTTTACCTTTAAGGCAATGTTGTGCTTGAGCTCCTTCTTCAGATCTGCACATCTAGTTTCATGAACTTCAAATATAGAAAAATAACTTTTCTAAAGTACTTACCTCTAGATCCTTAGAAATATAATATGAATCTACTAAGGATACCCATTCAAAAGTCCTAGGAAAGGCATTAAGTGTGTACCTTAGAGAATCTCAGTTGGTTACCCTTTTTCCAAGATTCGTGAGTCCGATGATGAGTTCCTTGATCCTTGAGTGAAGGTGTGCAACGATTTCACTTTCTTCTAATCGAACGTTGTTGATCTCATTTCGGAGTAGATCCTATCTCGCTAGTTTTGCCTCCGAGGTACTTTTGTGTAGTTCTAGGAATTTCTCCTAGAGCTCCTTGGCTGACTCATAAGGTTTATCTAGTTGACTTCTCGAGGTGGTAAAATGCTAAGCAAATAAAACTATGCTTTATCGTTTCCCATGAAATCAACTTGCTCCTTTTTCATCCATTGGTATTCTTCTTTGCCTTCTGATGTACAAAATTAAATTTCATAATTAGTAACAAATCAAAATCTGTATTAAAGAATACCTCCTTCTATTTCTTCCAGTTCATGAATTACCCCTCGAACTTTGGTGGGTAGATGTTTGGTCTAGGCTCTTGCTCCGATTCCACTTGCTTGGGTGATTTTGGCCATCCAGAATAGGGCTCACCCGAACCCATCTTCCGACCTTCTTAAGCAACCTTCCACTCTGGCTTCTCATCTCTCAAAATTGCCACGTGCCTCCTTGTTTGGCAGCGTACTCTTCCATAGCGCCTCGTCCCTCGGATGCACCAAGTCGGTCGACTCTCTCTCGTGCCACCTTCTCGCTAGCTGTGTCTTTCACTCGACTTTCTGTGCTCCTAAGTTCCTGCACATTTAGACACAAGGCATCAAAGCATAGCAAGACCTAACTTGACTTGGTTTGATCACATCAAAACTACCACAGGATACTTACAGCTCCAACCCAAGGAGGAAAAGCCATGCCTCCATGGATATAATCCATATCAACGAAGATAAGGTCGAGCTAAAGAGCTAAAACAAGCGCTTCTTGGGAGGCAACCCAAAGGTTCCTTTTAGTTAGTTCAGTTTTTAATTTTCTTCTCTTAGTTTATCTAAGTGTTTTTTTTTAATTTTGTTTTTAGGTTATGAGTCACCTCCATGAGCTGGCCATGCTCGTCTCATGGGCGTGGATGTGTTGGAGAAGTCAAAAAGGAGAAAACTCAGCCCTTGTACACTCTATAGAGCCAGCTATGTGACTTCACATGGCCATGTGACATAAATAGAGTTGGGAAAGCATCAGGGCATGTGATACCACACGCCCATGTGGACCTTGAAGAAAAAAGAAGAAGAAGGCCATGTGCTTCCACACGGCCATGTGAACCCAGTTGAGAGGAAGCAGAACATGGTCGTGTGACTTCACACGACCGTGTGAGGATGGCAGAAAAGAAGCAGACACGACCCATGTCAATTGACACACCCGTGTGGTTCTTGATGAAAGAAGAAGAAACAAGTCGTGTCACCCAACACAATCGTGTGAAGATACCCTTGACTGAGCTGTGTCTATAAGACATGGCCATGCCAAGGCCGTGTTTGACACACACCCTTGCCAAGATCAACTTCTCCACTCATTCTTTCTCCCCAATCCTTTTCCTCCTCAAACCTTCTTTATCCACCTCTTAAATCTAGATCTAGACTCCTTTTCTTCAAGATCTAGATCTAGATCTAGATCCAAAATCTAATTTGAAATCCAAAAATTACTCATCTTCTTCTCCTCCTCCTTCTTCCTCAAGATTTACCTCCGTTCACAAGATCTCTCCTCCTTTTTCTCCAATCAATCACTTTCCCTCACTTATCTTTCCATCATGTCCATCTTTTGAAAAGAATTCGAAGAGGAAGTGGTGGATCTAGCGGAGGAAAATAACCAAGAAGGGATAAAGGCAAGGAAAAAAGCTACATCAAAGGGCTAAGGCAAAAAGGATGGCATGTGAAGAAGGTAATGATAATGAGCATTATATTATTTTATAAATGATGAGCATAAATCTAGATATGATTCTCTTATTGTTAGAAAGATTATGTGTAATAGATATATGGATCCAACTACCATGGATGTTTTGGGAATTAGAGATGATATAGATTGGATGATTAGCCCTTTTGATTGGGATGATATGATGTACTCACATCTACCAATATATCCTCGCCTTGTCCTTGAATTTCTAAGTTCAATTAATGTTCACTTCTCTTCTGAAGATGATTATATTAGTAATATCAGTTTTAGATTAATGAACTAAGAATTTTAGTGGATATTTAGTGATTTTAATAATTATTTTGGATTGTCTACCAGCGACGCTCGAAGGTTTGATTTCACTTTTAATTGGAATAGATTTTGGGCATCTATTACCGGGTTAAACAATCCTTATGAACCCTCTAGAGCTAAAGCTTCCTATATGCAAAACTCTATATTTAGATATATACATGATCTAATCACCTAAATAGCCATAAATCTGGGTTGTGAACTTAATGAGTTGGAAGTCATTCATGGCAATAACATGATTGATATCAATGCTTGTCTTTCCATGAAGATGATTTTCCGGGATAAGAACGAGTTTGTCTTTCCTAGAAAGGATGATTTTCTGTTACCTCTTCCTTATCCTAAGAGTACCTTAGTTCATAACCCCGCTAATTGAGTGATTACTGACACAGCTCCTAAGTTTATTCCCCCACTAGTAGGAGACATCGAGCCCCACCTTGAGCTCTCGTCATCTGGACACCCATAGCCATCCGGACATCTAGAACCTACTAGGTACTCTTTTGCCTATGGTATGAGTCCTTTTAGATTTGACTTTCCTGAGTTTTGTGCCTCTTTGGATTCGTTACATGAAAAGCACAGTGCCCAACAATAAATGTTGGAGGTGTTGCTTTAAATTATCTGATGACCAGTTCCAAGAGGTGCGTGATCATTTCCAGTTCACGAGGAACTTCCAAGGCTAGGTGGATGAGTTTATTCAGGATTATGATACTGACCAAGTAAGAATGAGAGAATTTATAGAGGTCGTAGACATCACTAGACATCAGGTAGATACTCTTTATCACTACCATGAGTACCTTGGACAGATCCCTAGTTTCCCTAGTTTCCCTTCTAGCCAACGAGGATAAGGACCTCCCTTGCCCCCACCCCCACCACCATATTGATTTCACCGGGATGATGAAAAGTTTAAGTCTAGGAGAGGAGTGTTCACACAGCCTGAGTCTTTTGGATTTTCTTTCTGAGTTCTTTGTATTTTCTTTCCTTTATATTTCCTGCACTTTCATTTGTCTTGCTTCATTATTAGCTCTTTCATTTATTTCCCTTGTTTGCACTTTTGCTTGCTTTACTTGTTTTAGTATTAGGCTATATCTTTGCTTACATTTCTGTTATTGTTTGCTCATTCATGTTATTGTTTGCTTATTTTGTTTTGATCATCATTTTGATTGTCTTTTAAAGTATCTTGTGGCATGTTGAGAACATCATTCCTCACTACTGCTGACTTGTCCAATGGTTAAATTGTTTGCACGTTTATTTCTTAATTTATGTTATTATGGATATAATGCTAGTATATTTAGTGTATCTCTTTTCTCTATCTCTAGTGGAATGAAATGAGCTAAGTATTGTATGGAGATAAGTTTGAGTTTTGGCCTAACCTTAAGGATCTTACCTTTACTTTACTTAAGCTTCAATGGTAGATATCATTAGAATAGTCATGATTTGTAACGACCCGACTCCTGGGTACTAAACTGTGAGCCGGATCGCTACGTTAACTACTGAAGCTACTGTGCGAAAACTGGGTAAAATAAAATTTTCACTAACTGACTCGGTTAATTTGACAACTGATACACCCATGCTGTTATAAGGAAGGATTCAAGACCCTTTCTGGTTGGTGTACATGTGCTAAGGAGGATACTTGACCTCCCATCTGAGCTAGGAACTCAGAACTAACTTCCCAGCTAGCTGCTGATCGATCCACGGATCGATCAAACCTGTCGCGATTCTGTACCCTGCTGGATCGGTCTGCAGACCGATCCAGGCACCTGGAAACGCCGGATGCCTTCTGTTCGATGCTGGACCGGTCGGCTGACCGATCCAGGAGGATACAGTAGCATACTGTATCTGGCTGGATCGGTCGGCTGACCGATCCAGTGACACAGCCAGGCCCTGATCGGTCGGGAGACCGATCAGAGTCTGATTTCACCCGGGGAACTCTGATTTCCAGCACTCTGGTGTGCCAAAACACCCCATAACAACTATCTAATGCATGATAAACTATTCTAATAACACGTAGTAACAATTCTAAACTTAAACCAAAGCAAGGTTTACTGGTTCATGGCATTTTGACAACTTAAAGTGCATGAAGGTATGAATTTCCAAAAGTTCTAACTGCTTAAACTTGCTAAGGTTCAAAAGTGTCCAAAACATGAAAACTAAACTTATAAACTGTAAAGTGCTAAAGTAAATGCTAAATCCTCAGAGGGTCTTTCATTCCAGTTCCTGCCACACACATCCTCCTTTGCATTGACCTCCAGCCTCCACTGCTAGTCCACTTTTCCTTTACCTTTATCTGCAGTATAAGAAAAGTAGTATCTGTAAGCTAACAGGCTTAGTAAGAAACCATCTACCTCACAAAAACATGCGACGATGCAATATGATTTTTAAAGCATGCCATTTGAAATAAACTGGCTAGGCTAAATATATAAATATGGCATATGATCATACAAGCATAGCAATCAAGAACTGAACATGAGCTATCATAATGTATAAGCAAGGAAGGGCTAAACTGAAGCTAAACTGGTACTGAATTCAAACTCAACTAACATATCTGATTTTTATGAGTTTTGAAAACTAATACATAGTAGGTGAAAATACATAATCATGCTGTTTGGGCCCGGCAACTGTACTTGTTGTGCGCGCATCCCTAACTAGACCCGGGTTTGCAAGTCCCGAATTTAGTAGGGTTAACTAGGTTATCTAAACCTAGGGACGACTGTGGGAGTCCAACCCAATGGATATCTGATCCAGTACAGTGCCACTGAAAATAAAATACTAAATATAGCTAACTATTTTAACTTGCTGTTTCTAGGTTATCTGAACCTAGAGCTAGGTTATCTGAACCTAGAGGCGACTGTGGGAGTCCACCCATTGGACCGTAGTCCCATAAAACTAAACTAAACTAATGTGCTGTTTTCAATGCTTCTAATGCATTTAACTGAGCTATTAAACATAACTGAGGTGGTATTTAGCTACACTAACATTTTACCGAACACTTGGTGTGCTCCAACTCTCTCCTCTAATAGGGAGATCACCTCTAGGCACCCGACAACGTCTAGCATCTCCAACTAAAGGAGAACAACGTGTCCGGCCCGTCTAGAGGTGCTCATCTAGATCCCTAATCCTCGAGGAGGGTTTAAACACACCCTATGTGCCGAAAACCTGCATATAGCTAAAACTAATGCGTAGGAAACCAAACGGAGCTATTATACCGCAGGTGAGGGGTTTCTTACCTCGTACGCTAAATTCCTTACAATTCTATTCGCTAGAATTCCGGTGGAGATGACCTTCTCGACGACCCGCTCACGTCTTCGCGTTCCTCTCGCGGAGAAGAACCTCTTTTGTGTTGGAGTCGTCGCCGGAAGATGAGCCGAGAGTCCTTGGGTTTGGGCACCGAGAGAGGAGGAGGAAGAGGTGTGGGCGGCGGTGAGGTTTTTTGGAAGAGGGATAGGTCACGGTGAAAAAGAATGTGCCGAACCAAAACAAAATAACCCAACTCCCACTTAACCTTCCTATTTATACTAAAGACTTAATTCGCCCAACTCCAATATAAATTTTATTGGTTCCCTTTCCTTTCAGCACGGCCCTGCTGGGTTCAACTGGTTCCCGACATTATCCCTAAGTCATAGGTCTCGGGTTCGATTCCCGCCTAAGATATTTTGCGGTTCTAATTATTTTTGCTACTTCCGTTACTTGGAAAATTCCGGAAAAATATCTAAAAATTCCAGAAAAATAACAGAATATTTCTAAAATAGTTTTGAGAATTTTTCGGGCGTTACAATCCCCCATACCTTATAAAAAGTTCGTCCTCGAACTTAGAACAATTCTGGGTACTTCTGTCTCATGCTGGCTTCTGTCTCCCAAGTTGCCTCTTCTGCTGTGTGACTGTGCCAAATGACTTTGACTAATGGTACTTCCTTGTTCCGCAATTTCTTAACTGCTCGGTCTATTATCTGAATAGGCCGACTATCATAGCTGAGGTCTTCGCGGATCTGTACCGACTGGGGCTCAATCACCTGAGTGGCATCTGGGGTATGCTTCTTCAGCATAGAGACATGAAATACATTGTGGACAGCTGACATTTCCTGGGGTAGCTCTAGCTCATATGCTACCTTGCCCACTCTTCTGATAATAAGGTATGGTCCCACATATCTGGGACTAAGCTTGCCCTTCTTCCCAAAACGCATCACTCCCTTCATGGGAGCTACTCTGAGGAACACTGTATCCCCGACTGAAAACTCTAAGGGTCTGCGCCGTGTATCAGCATAACTCTTCTGGCGGCTCTGGGCTGTCTCTATCCTCTGGCGGATCTGCTGTATAGCTGCTGTGGTATCTGCAACTAGATCTGTCTGAAGCTCTAGTTCTTTCTGTTCACCACTCTCATACCAGCAGATTGGAGATCTACACCTCCGCCCGTAGAGAGCCTCGTAAGGTGCCATGCCGATAGTGGCCTGATAGCTGTTGTATGCAAATTCTGCTAAGCTCGGATATTTGCACCAACTTCCCTTGAAGTCTAGGGCACACGCTCGGAGCATGTCTTCGAGTACCTGATTTACTCGCTCCGTCAATTTGGTGCCCAATTCTGACTGTACACACTCCCAGAAGTGTGATGTAAACCTGCTGTCTCTGTCTGAAATAATGGTACGTGGGACTCCATGAAGCCTGACGATCTCCTGGAGATACAACTGAGCTAGCTTCTCCATGGAGTAGGATATCTTGATAGCTAAAAAGTGGGCTGACTTAGTCAACCTGTCGACTATCACCCAGATGGCATCAAAACCATTCGTGGTTCTGGGTAGTCCCACTATGAAGTCCATAGAGATATCCTCCCACTTCCATTCTGGGATCTGTATAGGCTGCAGAACTCCTCCTGGTCGCTGATGTTCTGCCTTGACCCTCTGACAGGTGAGGCAGATGCTAACATATCTGGCGATGTCTCGCTTCATCCCGGGCCACCAAAAACGGTTCTTGGTACATTTTGGTGGAACCTGGATGCATCGCATAGGGAGTCTTGTGAGCCTCATCTAAAATCTGTCTCCGTAGCTCCTCCTGATCTGGAACACAGAGTCTGTCACCAAAATACAACACCCCGCTATCGGACACTCTGAATTCTCCACTTCCTGATTCTGCTAGCCCTTGCTTGATTTTCTGAATTTCAGGGTCCTGCTCCTGAGCTGACTGAATATCACCAAGCAAGGTGGACTCTAAGGTCATAGTAGAGAGCTGTCCAACGATGAGTTCAAGACCGAAATCTACGATCTCCTTCTGTAGGGGCGGTGACATGGCTGTAAGAGATAATAAGGTAGCACTGGATTTTCTGCTAAGTGCGTCGGCTACCTTATTGGCTTTCCCTGGGTGGTAGAGGATGTCTACATCATAGTCCTTGACCAGCTCAAGCCATCTGCGTTGTCGCATATTCAGATCCTTCTGAGTGAAGAAGTACTTCAGACTCTGATGATCTGTATACACTCTGCACTGAGCTCCATATAAGTAATGTCTCCAAATTTTGAGAGCGAACACTACTGCTGCAAGTTCAAGGTCATGAGTAGGGTAATTCTTCTCATAATCCTTGAGTTGTCTGGAGGCATAGGCGATCACCTTGCCATTTTGCATCAGTACAGCTCCTAATCCCAACTTAGAGGCATCACTATAGATGTCAAAGCTGCTGGTGTCGTCTGGTAGAGCCAAAATGGGAGCACTGGTCAATCTCCTTTTAGCTCATTGAAGCTCTGTCCACTGAAATTTTCTGTTCTTTCTGGTAAGAGCGGTCAGTGGGGAGGCTATCCTGGAGAAGTCCTCTACAAACTTCCTGTAATATCCTGTTAATCCCAGAAAGCTCCTGATCTCGCTGGCGTTCTTGGGTCTCTTCCAGTTACTTACTACTTCTATCTTGCTGGGATCTACCATAATACCATTCTTTGAGATGATGTGACCCAGGAAGGACACCTGATCTAGCCAAAATTCACATTTCGTGAATTTGGCGTATAGCTGGTTCTGCTGAAGGGTCTGCAATACTAGTTTCAGGTGCTCTAAGTGTTCTTCCTGAGTTCCTGAGTAGATAAGAATGTCATCGATAAACACAATAACAAACTGATCTAAATACTCCCTGAATACTCTGTTCATGAGATCCATGAATGTAGCTGGAGCATTTGTCACGCCAAAAGGCATGACTACGAACTCGTAATGTCCGTATCTGGTCCTGAATGCTGTCTTCGGTATATCACCCTCCTTGACTCTGACTTGGTGATATCCTGATCTGAGGTCAATCTTAGAGAACACTGCTGCTCCCTTTAACTGGTCGAACAGGTCATCTATTCTGGGAAGAGGATACTTGTTCTTGATCGTGACCTGATTCAGTGCTCTGTAGTCTATGCATAGCCGCATGCTTCCATCCGTCTTCTTCACGAACAGTACAGACGCTCCCCAGGGTGAGTGACTAGGGCGTATGAAGCCCTTGTCAAGCAGCTCCTGTAGTTGCTCATGAAGTTCCTTCAGTTCTGCTGGAGCCATGCGGTAAGGCGCTTTGGAAATAGGATTTGTGCCGGGGAAGAGCTCTATCTCAAATTCAATCTCCCTGACTGGTGCTAGGCCTGGTAACTCTTCAGGGAAGACTGCTGGATAGTCACATACAACTCGGACCTCTGCTAGCTGTTGGTCCTTGTCCTGGCTGGTATTGACTACTTGTGCTAGGTACCCCGTACATCCCGAATCCATCAACTTCTGTGCCTTCATAGCTGAGAGAAATTTTCTAGCTTTTCTCTTTGGTTCTCCGATGTACTCGAACTGTGCTTCTACTTCAGGTTGGAATACGACTTTCTGTTTACGACACTCTATGGAAGCACCGTATCTGATCAGAAAGTCCATTCCAAGGATGACATCGTAGTCAGTCATTTCCAGCAGGATCAGATCACAAAAGAGTTCTCGGTCTGCTATAATGACTGGCACTGCTCTGAGCCAGTGCGTTGATGCCATGACCTCTCCTGAAGGTAGTGCTGTCAGAAACTGACCACTGAGTACCTCTGGGGGTATTTCTAATTTCTCGGAGAACATCCTGGCTATATATGAATGGGTTGCCCCAGTATCAAATAGAACAGTAGCACTATACTGAAAAATGCTAATCTGACCTGTGACGACTGTCGAGGCATTTGCTACGTCCTCTCTGGTGAGTGAGTAGATCCTCGCATTTGCCATAGCTGGAGGGGCTTCTAATCTGCCCTGGCTGATAAGTGGACCTTCTAGAGCGGCCTGCATCTGATGTAACTGAGCTGGCTGGCCTGCATACTGAGGAAGACCGGTCTTGTTCGGGCACTGCTTGGCCATGTGCCCTTCTTGTCCACATTCAAAGCATCCTCGTGTGCCCTTGCGACAAACCCCTGGGTGGAATTTCCCACAAGTGGCACACTTTGGATAACTGGGTCGCTTGCTAGATGGTCCTCCTTTTGAGTCACTCCCTGATTTGCGCTTGCTGTTGGAGTTCCCTTTCCAGTTGGAGCTGTGGCCTTGCTATTTTTGAGTGTGAGAGTTTCCTTGGCCCTTGGACTCTGAGGAGACTTGCCTCTGCTGCTTCATGCTGTTCTGGTAATGCTCTGTGGTCAAGGCACTGCTCACTAACTCCTCTGTGGTTTGTGGCCTATGTATGCCACCAGCCACGTTCACTGCTATCTCTGGCCTCAGCATCTTGAGCATCAACCGGACTCGTTCCTTTTCTGTGCTGACTAGCTCTGGGCATAGACGAGCCAACCTGTTGAATTTCTTCACGGCTTCCTCAACTGATAGGTTGCCTTGGTGAAACTCAGTGAACTCGTCATAGTGACGGTTGGTAACCCGCATATGAAAGAACTCCTCAAAGAATTCCTTCTCAAAGTCAGCCCATGTCATCTGGTTCACTGGGCGCTTCGTTCTGATTCTTTCCCACCACATGCGTGCATCTCCTGTCAGGCAGAAGGAGGCACACTTCACCTTCTCGTGCTCCGGCCAGTCCAGAAGCTCCATCGTGCTCTCCAGTGTTTTGAACCATGCTTGTGCATCCCATGGTTCACTAGTGCCTGAGAAGTTCTCTGGCTTGACTCGCTGCCACTGGATCAGATAGGCTTCCTTTCTTGGCTCAGCTGCTGGTACTGGTGCTGGGGTTGGCGCTGTAGGCTGAGCGGGTGGAACCTCTAAGACTTCTGGAGTCGTCAAATTCGGTTCCGGGGTGACTGTGGGGGTACTCTGCTGATTAGCCTTTAAGGTGGCTATTTCCTGTTGCTGTTCAGCTAGCTGCTGCTGTAACTGAGCCACTAATGCTGTAAGGTCTGGAGGAAGCACTGAACTGCCTGCCTCTTGCTCGGGCTCAGTAGCTAGTGCCCTTCTAGCTGGGCGTCCTCGTGCCATTTCTAAAGACATAGGGAACATATGTATAACTAATACTATCACAGTTATATAATTACTGATATCATGTTCAAAGACTATCTCATACTAACGGGAAGTAGGCATATAAACATGAACTGTAACTAGAAAGCAAGAACAATAAAGAGAGGGGAGGTATTCTTACTTGGAAGCTGCAGGTACAATGCTGATGTGTGTGTAGGAAGTATGGAACACTGCTCTGATACCACTCTGTAACGACCCGACTCCTAGGTACTAAACTGTGAGCCGGATCGCTACGTTAACTACTGAAGCTATTGTGCGGAAACTGGGTAAAATAAAAATTTCACTAACTGACTCGGTTAATCTGACAACTGATACACCCATGCTGTTATAAGGAAGGATTCAAGACCCTTTCTGGTTGGTGTACATGTGCTAAGGAGGATACTTGACCTCCCATCTGAGCTAGGAACTCAGAACTAACTTCCCAGCTAGCTGTTGATTGATCCACGGATCGATCAAACCTGTCGCGATTCTGTACCCTGCTGGATCGGTCTGCGGACCGATCCAGTGATACGGCTAATAACTCACTCGATCGGTCTGCAGACCGATCCGGCACCGGAAACGCCGGATGCCTTCATTCGATCTTTGGACCGGTCGGTGACCGATCCGGAGGATCTGATATCATGTCGCTAGATCGGTCGGTGGCCGACCGATCCTGACCCAGCCCCGATCGGTCGGAGACCGATCGAGTCTTATTTCAACCGGGAACTCGATTTCCGGACTGTGTGCCAAAACACCCCATAACAACTATCTAATGCATGATAAACTATTCTAATAACACGTAGTAACAATTCTAAACTTAAACCAAAGCAAGGTTTACTGGTTCATGGCATTTTGACAACTTAAAGTGCATGAAGGTATGAATTTCCAAAAGTTCTAACTGCTTAAACTTGCTAAGGTTCAAAAGTGCCCAAAACATGAAAACTAAACTAATAACTGTAAAGTGCTAAAGTAAATGCTAAATCCTCAGAGGGTCTTTCATTCCAGTTCCTGCCACACACATCCTCATTTGCATTGACCTCCAGCCTCCGCTGCTAGTCCACTTTTCCTTTACCTTTATCTGCAGTATAAGAAAAGTAGTATCTGTAAGCTAACAAGCTTAGTAAGAAACCATCTACCTCACAAAAACATGCGACGATGCAATATGATTTTTAAAGCATGCCATTTGAAATAAACTGGCTAGGCTAAACATATAAACATGGCATATGATCATACAAGCATAGCAATCAAGAACTAAACATGAGCTATCATAATGTATAAGCAAGGAAGGGATAAACTGAAGCTAAACTGGTACTAAATTCAAACTGAACTAACATATCTGATTTTTATGAGTTTTGAAAACTAATACATAGTAAGTGAAAATACATAATCATGCTGTTTGGGCCCGGCAACTGTACTTGCTGTGCGCGCATCCCTAACTAGACCCGGGTTTGCAAGTCCCGAATTTAGTAGGGTTAACTAGGTTATCTAAACCTAGGGACGACTGTGGGAGTCCAACCCAATGGATATCTGATCTAGTACAGTGCCACTGAAAATAAAATACTGAATATAGCTAACTGTTTTAACTTGCTGTTTCTAGGTTATCTGAACCTAGAGCTAGGTTATCTGAACCTAGAGGCGACTGTGGGAGCCCACCCATTGGACCGTAGTCCCATAAAACTGAACTAAACTAATGTGCTGTTTTCAATGCTTCTAATGCATTTAACTGAGCTATTAAACATAACTGAGGTGGTATTTAGCTACACTAACATTTTACCGAACACTTGGTGTGCTCCAACTCTCTCCTCTAATAGGGAGATCACCTCTAGGCACCAGACAACGTCTAGCATCTCCAACTAAAGGAGAACAACGTGTCCGGCCCGTCTGTTGGTGCGGGAAGCATCCGACGATTGAACCTAAGTTTTGATAATGGCAAAGGATTCAAAGTTAAGATGCTTTGTTATCTGACAGCTTTTGCTGAGTGTTTCAGGAAAGTCCTAACTGCGGTTAGGCAAGGTAAAACCCTAGGGGTAACCCTAGGTCATAGGGGGTGGTAACCCTATGCGGAAAGTCTTGGCAGGTCGAAGGCTTCAGGCAAAAGTCCTAGGGGGTGGTAACCCTAGGTGGAAAGTCCTGGTGTCGCGAACCAGGTGAAAGTCTGAACTGGCCGGTGAAGCGGATGTTCAGCGGAAAGTCCGGAAGCTTCGAGTGCCGAGCAAAAGTCCAGTCGATCTGGAGGATCGTACTGGCAACAGGTAAATCTCCTGAGTGGAGTAGGTGAGGACGCGTTCCCCGTAGAGGGAACAGTAGGCGTCGGGTCGACCTAGGGTTTCCGGTAGGAAATCCGAAGTCAGACCCGGACAGTCCGGAGACTGTCATAACTTCATAGTCATACTATTATTTTGTGTTAACTCTGTGTTGCAGGTATTTTTGGATTAATATACTTGCAGGTACCAAAAACACAAAGAAGAACTCGGATGAACAGTGTCCGAGGCGCCTCCATGGGGCTTGGAGGCGCCTCGGGTGCAAAACATGAGCTGCGCATTGAATGGGGTTCAAGGCGCCTTGAACCGGAGGTTGGAGGCGCCTTGGATAGGCTGAAGGCGCCTTAGACCAGATAGAGTTCGACCAGGTCCGTGCTGATCCACACGGGTGACTCGGCTCGTTCAAGGCGCCTTGATGAACAGTGTAAGGCGCCTTGAACCCTCTTTATAAGGGGTCTCGACCAGCAGCTTAGAACAACGACGAACAAGCGATCCTTGTGCTGCGTGCTGCTCAATCAACGACCCTGAAGTGCTGTTACGAGTCCACGATGACCAGGAGCTTCGAGATTACGATTCTGTCGTCGGTAAACTTGTTTTTAATTACCGTACTGATTGTAAATCTTGTACTCTTTTTCGTACTTATAAGTGTTGCCCACCGAAAGCGATCAAGGATCGCGGGCCTTCGAGTAGGAGTCGACCTAGGCTCCGAACGAAGTAAAACTATCTGTGTCCTTCTGTGATTGCATTCGTTACTTCCGCTGCGTATATTTACTTTGATAGTCTTACGTTTCCGATACGATAAAAATAGCCGCGAGCGCTATTCACCCCCCCCCCCTCTAGCGCGATCTCGATCCAACACCGTCTAGAGGTGCTCATCTAGATCCCTAATCCTCGAGGAGGGTTTAAACACACCCTATGTGCCGAAAACCTGCATATAGCTAAAACTAATGCGTAGGAAACCAAACGGAGCTATTATACCGCAGGTGAGGGGTTTCTTACCTCGTACGCTAAATTCATTACAATTCTATTCGCTAGAATTCCGGTGGAGATGACCTTCTCGACGACCCGCTCACGTCTTCGCGTTCCTCTCGCGGAGAAGAACCTCTTTCGTGTTGGAGTCGTCGCCGGAAGATGAGCCGAGAGTCCTTGGGTTTGGGCGCCAAGAGAGGAGGAGGAAGAGGTGTGGGCGGCGGTGAGGTTTTTTGGAAGAGGGATAGGTCACGGTGAAAAAGAATGTGCCGAACCAAAACAAAATAACCCAACTCCCACTTAACCTTCCTATTTATACTAAAGACTTAATTCGCCTAACTCCAATATAAATTTTATTGGTTCCCTTTCCTTTCAGCACGGCCCTGCTGGGTTCAACTAGTTCCCAACATTATCCCTAAGCCATAGGTCTCGGGTTCGATTCCCGCCTAAGCTATTTTGCGGTTCTAATTATTTTTGCTACTTCCGTTACTTGGAAAATTTCGGAAAAATATCTAAAAATTCCAGAAAAATAACAGAATATTTCTAAAATAGTTTTGAGAATTTTTCGGGCGTTACATGATTCATCCTATTTTCTTAGTACTTTAGTTCCTATGGTGATTTCTTGGATTGCATTTTGGTTATTGGATGACCTCAAATCTGGTCAACTCATTTGGAAAATTAAAAATCCCTACATTGCATTTGTGTTAATGCTTCATCTTCAAAGCACCAAAAAATGATGAATAAGGGATTAAAAAATAGTTGTCATGAGTGAAAATTAATAATTTACCCCTTTGAGACCGAGTTAGGTTACTAAGACTAGACCGAATCCCACATACATATGGTGTTGCATAATCTTTGAGAGGTTTGTTTGTCATTTCAAATAATTCTTATTCTTCTTGATGTTTTTGCAAGTTCCTTCTTCTTCAGTATGTTCTATCAATTTCAAGATCGAGTGATAACTGATCTCCTGCAAAATTAGATCTTCATATACAAGAATAAGATTACAAATATTCCAATTAGTTATAATTGATGATTACTCAAGATATACTTGGATAAAATTTCTAAAAATCAAAGATGAAACTTTTGAAATCTTTAACAATTTTTGTAAATTAATAGAAAATGAAAAAGATTCCAAAATTAATAGAATTAGGAGTGATCATGAGGGAGAATTTGAAAATCATAGGTTTATCAAATTTTGTCAAACGAATGGGTATCACCATGAATTCTCATGTCTCAGAACCCCCCATGGACTAGTAGAACGAAAAAATATAATGTTATAAGAAACTGCTAGAACTATGTTAAATGAATATAACCTAAGTAACTAATTTTGGATAGAAGTAATAAACATAGCATGTTATATTCAAAATAGAATATTAATTAATAAATTTTACAATAAAACCCCCTATGAGATATATTATAATAAAATTATTAATTTAAATTATTTAAAAGTATTTGAGTATAAAGTCCACATATTAAACATTAAAGATTACTTAGAAAAATTTACATCCAAATCGACATCCAGTATATTTCTAGGGTATTCCACAATTAGTAGGGTCTATAGAGTATATAATAAAGATACCCTAAAAGTTGAAGAAACAACTAATATAATTTTTGACGAAGAAAATAATTTACCAAACTTAATTAATGAAAATAATAATCAAAATATAAGAAGCATAAAAGATGAAGAAGATGAAATTAGACTTAACTCAAGTGAATAAGAAGAACCATTTATTGATCCTAACATAAGACCATCTAGGATAAGATCCGATCACCCATCTGACCAAATTTTGGGTGACCCAACCTTAGGAGTTCGAACTCGATCATCATATAGATGTTGGTGCTCGAAATTCCGTTCTGTGTAAATCCCCTTACAAAAATGTGTACAAGGACAGAACTATTTCTAGCAAACCATTTGCTTGATCAGACATGTGTTTGATCAATCAAGTAAATTCTTGATTGATCAAAATGCACCTTGATCGAAGCACAAGATCGTAGCCTCTTGTGTTGGTATTTCAGGATCCATACAAAGAAAACAAAACTAGTTGCGTTGCGGAATAAATAACTAGTTGTACCTTTCTTCGTAGACAAAGACCTCTTGATCTTCTGTTGTATTCCTCTCCTCTTCTTAGACGTCTTGTGAGAGATGATCTACCAAGATAAACCACTCTAACCTTCTTTTGTTTCCAAGCTGCCTACCACCAAAAGATGCAAAGAAAAGGGGCGCCTCCTTCTTCTTCTTCTCCTCCAAACCGCCGGCCACCTAGGGTGGTTCTTCTCTTCTTCTTCTTCTCCTCCAAGCTCTGGCCACCAAGGGAGATATGCGCCGGCCCTAGAGGGAGGAAAGGGAGGAAGAGATGAGAAGGTGGAGCACCGGCCCTAGGAGGAAGAGAGGAGGTGGGCGCCGGCCCTAGGGGAAAAGAAAAGAAGAGATGAGGTGCCGGCCACAAGCAAGGGATAACAACTCAAGAGAGATTAGGTTATGGTGGTATGGCCTCTTCCCTTTTTATAACCTTTGGCACCAGATAAAAGAGGAGAAATATTAACAGAATTTTTGTTTAGAAAAAATCTCTAGGAAAGAATTAACATAATTCTTTTTAGAAAAATTTCTTAGGAAAGAATTAATATAATTTTTTTTATAAAATTTCTAAGAAAGAATCAACATAATTCTTTTTAGAAAAATCTCTAATTCTGTTGAGAAAAAATCTCCCCTTTTTTTTATTTCTTTCTTTTCTTTTCTCTTCCTTTTCTTTTCTTTTCTTTTTCTTTTGGTTTGGTCGGCCCCTTGCTTGGGCACCAAGCAAGGCTTGGTCAGCCCCTTTCTTGGGTAGGAAACAAAATCAAACGAGTGAATGCGAGGCTATGTAGAGGCTACAGCAGGGACCGAGAGGAGGAATTAGTTTTGGCCTCCTGATGGACTTGAGCTTCCTGTGTTCGATCCAAACACCCAACTCAAGTTCATCAATAATAACTCATACCACTAAAGAGTTATTATTGAACTACCGCACCAATCCCATATTACAATATGGGCTCATTCTTATCATGAGTGCGTTAATCTCCTTGTGTTTAAGATATTGTATGTCCGTTAATTAAATGAGTTACTGACAACTCAATTAATTAACATCTAGCTCCAAGAGTAGTACCACTCAACCTTATTATCATGTCGGACTAAGTCCACCTGCAGGGTTTACATGATAATCCTTATGAGCTCCTCAAGGGGACATCATCAACCTAAATAAATAGGACACAATTTCCTTTTATATAATCAACAACACACCATATAAATGGTACTATCTCCCAACTCATCGGGCCTCTTTATTTAACGAATAAATCTCACCCATTGATAAGTCAAAGAAATAAATACTAAGTATACGTGCTTGTTATTATATCGGGATTAAGAGAATGCACATCCATAATAACAGAGGTTTTGTTCTTTTATGCAGTCAATATAAATAGAACAACCTCAAATGCTCCTACTCAATACACACATAGTGTACTAGTGTCATTTTATAGTCAAGACAGACTAATATCAAATTACACTACAATCGCTCCAATGGTTTGTTCCTATCCATCTCGGTCATGAGCTACTATTTATAATTTATAAGGAACTGATAATATGATCTTCTGTGTGGCACCACACACCATGTTATCTATAATATAAATTAAATGGACAACTGCATTAACATATAAATAAATATAAAATGCAACATTTGATCAAAGTGATTCTCATTTCAAAATATAAATGTTAATACAAAAAGCTAGGCTTTTAGTATACATTCTAACAATAGAAACTTAAGTCAAATAGCTCTTATATCCAAAATTGAACCTAAGACTATAGAAGAAGTCATACCTGACCCAGATTGGATAATTACAATGCAAAAAGATCTAGCTCAATTCGAGAGAAACCAAGTCTGAGAACTAGTACCTAACCTGTAAATAAATTCATAATTGAGACTAAGTGGGTCTTGAGAAATAAACTAGATGATAAAGGTAAAATAGTAAGAAGTTAGGCTAGACTAATAGCTAAAGAGTTCAGCTAAGTAGAAGGATAAGATTATGATGAAACCTATGCACCTATAGTCAGACTTGAATCCGTCAGGATGCTGCTAGCCTATGCAACACATAAAAGATTCAAGTTATATCAAATGGACGTAAAATCTGCATTCCTTAATGGGTTTATCAATGAAGAGGTCTATGTAAATTAACTTCTAGGATTTGAGGATTTAGACCACTCAAATCATGTCATTAGATTAAAGAAAGCTTTATATGGACTAAAACAAGCACCTAAGGCCTGTATGAACGACTATCAACATACCTAATTATCTAAGGGGTTTAACCAAGGTCAAATAGACCAAACCTTATTTGTTAAAACCTTAGAAAAAGATATTTTTATAGCTCAAATTTATGTAGATGATAATTTTTTGCTCAAATAATATTGAATTTTTAAAAGAATTCATTAAATTAATTAAAAATAAATTTGAAATGAGCCTAGTAGGAGAACTTAACTTTTTCTTAGGTTTAAAGATAAAACAAACAAAAGAGAGAATTTTTGTCTTTTAAACAAAATACGCTAAAGAGTTAATTAAAAAGTTTGGAATGGAAAATTCTAAAAACATAAATACCCCAATGACAACCAATGTTAAAATTGACTCTAATTTAGAAAAAAAATAGTAGACTTAAAATAGTATAGAAGTACAATAGGAAGTCTACTATACATAACAACAAGTTGACTTGATATTTTATTTGCAGTCGGTATATGTGCTAGGTACCAATCTTATGTAAAAGAATCACACTTAACTAATGTAAAAGAATATTAAGATACATTAAGGGTACACTAGGACTAGTACATTTGACTTAGTTGGATACTCTGACTCAGACTATGGTAGGTGTAAACTAGATAGAAAAAGTACAAATAGAAGCTGCGAATTTCTAGGTCAGTGCCTAATAAGCTGGTCCAGTATAAAGTAACATTGTGTTTCCTTATCCACTTCTGAAGTAGAGTATATAGCCATGGGAGAATGTGCATCTCAACTGTTATGGATGATGCACACTTTAAAATATTATCAATTAGAATATAAAATTTCAATTAATAATATAATTTACATTAATTAAACTAAAAATCCAATACACCACTCAAGGACCAAACATATAAAGGTTAAGCATTACTTTGTAAGGGTTGATATTGTACTTGACTATGTTGAGTCCAAATCAAATTTGTTGGTGTTGCAAGGTTGCAAACATAGTCCTACATTGAAAATACATAGGAAAGAACATTTGTTTATAAGAAAAAAGATATCTGCATTAGCATGAGGCCTTTTGGGTAGAGCCCAAGAGTAAAATCATGAGGGCTTAGGCCCAAAGTAGATAATATCATGTCATTGTGGAAATATCTAAATTCTTTTCGATCCTTCAATTGGTATCGGAGTGAGGCCGCTCTTCACTGAACTAACCGACGAAAGAAGCATGAGCCAAAGTCATGATCCAAGATTGAACCATGTGAGTGAAATCTTGAACGAAGGAGGGGAGGCCCTGAGCAGATCAAGAGTAACCTGATGCTTGAGGGGAGACCCTGAGCAAGTCAAGAGTGACCCGATGCTCGAGGAGACCCTGTGGTCCTTTGTTTGAGGGGGGGATTGTTGGTGTTGCAAGGTTACAAACATAGTCCCACATTGAAAATACATGGGAAAGATCATGGGTTAATAAGAAAAAAATATATCCATTGGCATGAGGCCTATTGGGTATATCCCAAGAGCAAAATCATGAGGGCTTAGGGTTAAAGTGGACAATATCATATCATTGTGGAGATATCTAAATTCTTTTCGATCCTTCAAAATCTAGCAAACATTTTCACAAAACTTTTACATGAACTCGAGTTCAATACACTTAGAAGATAGTTAGGTATTTGCCTAGTAGAATAGATTCTAAAATTTTCAAAATCATTCTTTTTATTGTGTTGCTTTTTCAAAAGTTATAGTTTTTTAAAGTTAATGTATTTCTTCAAAGTTAGATTGGTTTTAGGATAAAATCATTTTATTTTCCTCAAAACTCCCAATTTTACTAGTACTTTCAAATATTGGACTTAGCCTAGGTCTTTCCCCCTAGAAAGCATGTACCCATAGGTTTCAGTCAAAGCAACTCACAAGCACACTAGGAATACCTGGACTTCAGAATGCTTATGTCTGTGCATCAACATAAGTATGAGCTATAAATACCAAATTCAAATTGATCAAGTTGAGTCATCCTTTTTAGTTAAACTAATTGGATCATGTACTTAACTTGACTAACCAATGGACGCTACTACATTATAGTAAATAGCTAGTAGCTAAATGTTAGACATTTATTCTAAGGAAAGTAGATGAATGTTTTTAAAAGATTTTTTACTTGGAACTTTACATGCTTGGACTCTAGAATAAAAATCATTTACTTTTCCCCTCAAAGTTAAAAGCATTCACTTAAAGACTTTTTAAAGCATAAAGGGGGAGATTAAATTTTTTATATTTTTTTAACTTCTTCTCTCTATTTATGAAATCCTTTTTAATATATGTTAAAGGGGGAGTAATAAAAGTTAAGTTAAATGAAAATGGAAAGGGGAATATTCACTTAATTTGTACTTATCACTAAAAAAAGCTAAAAGATAATGGATTTTATCTGTTGTCTTTGTCCTTCCAAAACCGTTGTAACTGATGGTGTTGTTAAAGACCCTCCTCAATGGTAACAATTTTTAAACCATTATCTTTTAATACTAACAATAATAATTTTTCAATGTTTAAAAACTATTGGCATTTAAATGTGATAGATAATAGTTTTACAACAATTTTAAATTGTTGTCTTTTAATACCATAGACAAATAGAAGATGAATGAAAATCAAATCTACTTCAATCAACAACATATTATTAAATAAACAACCAATATAAGTATACAAATTATTATCCTTACACTTCTATAACAAATATAATTACTCGCACATACAGAAATTTTAATTAGAAGACACTCAAAACTATTCCTCTTGACTGCATCTTATTGCATGAACTTAAAGGATCTTGGTAGATACTACTTATCCTCTTACCTTGAATGTTTTTTGCTCATTGGCTTTAACCATCTTATTGCTTAAATCCTAAAGATTTCTTGCTAGTTCTTCATACTCAGCATGATTACTCATATCCTTCTCATTGCAATCGTCAAAGTAGCCAGCCACACCCTTAAGGTTAGATGCAATCCTTCATGTTAACTCCATTATATCCAATGCACTCAGTAAGTTTCTCGCTTTGCAAATTAAAGAGAGTTTAGTTCTTGACACAATATAATTATGACATAGATCTATCTCAAGTAGTTATCTTACCCAAGGATGAATTTTTGCATCAATGGTGTATCTAGAAACAAAGACAACTAAAGTAGCAACTAAAGATGGCAAGAATATGAGGCATACATAATCCAGCAAGTTCTACTAGAAAAATGTCCTAGAACAAGAAACTAGATGATTGTTATAGTCAACTAGCTGTGATTCAAAAGTATCAAAAGAAATGCAATGTAAATCAAACATTTTATCCATAAATAACAATTATAATAATAAAAATACACATCACACGTCAACCAATTAGAGAGTAACAAGGAGCAAGTCCAACATAATCTTAAGCATCAATGTGAACTTGTGGAGTACATATCGTTTGAATAAATCTATAATGAGTTAAAAATGAAAGCATTTTGAAGACAATTTACCAAAGAAAACCTAAAACATAAAAATCCAAGGTACCTTCACTAGAATGTTCTTCGTCAGATATTGTCTTTCCAATCATATCTAAAGATACTGTCAAATATAGTATGATAGATTATGAGGCGTAGCACCAAAATAAGATTAAAAGCCAAAAGCCAATTTCATAGAAACTCCAAAGTAACAAATAAATGCCATCATAATCTATCTTTTCTGAACATTTTCATTAAACAATATGATAAAAGAGGAGAACTAACAAGGAGGACACATCAAGGAGGATTGTCCAAAGATGAAGAAGAAGGACAACAAGAAAGGACTAAGTACAACAACAAAGCACAAAAACCTGAAGGTGACTTGGGATGAGTTGTCATCAAAATTTGATTTAGAGGAGTACACTGGACTTGCACTGATGCCAAGTCACCAGGAGGAGAGCATAGACGAAGGGGGAGGCTCCTCAAAAGGAAGTTGCAGTGAGGAGGAAGAAACAAACTTCATAGCAGATCTAGTGAGTTATGTTTACTACCCCTGACTAGTTATATTCAGGTATTAAATCTATGACTAGATAGTTATGTACGATAAAAAAATAATAATAATTTTAGAAAGGAAATTTTTTATTTAAAAACAATCTTAGAAAATACATGCCCCTTAGAAATGTATGATAAATTAAAAGATGAAAATGAAAAATTGAAGGACTAAATTAAAAAATTAAAAAACTTTGCATATGATAATCAAAAATTATAGAAGCCTAAATTGGAATCTTAAATATCATAAGAGTCAAATTAGAAAAGTGTCACCAAAATATATACCCAAGAAATTTCATGTTAACCCAGTAGATAGAAATTTATTTTGGGTCCACAGATCTTGCTTAGTCCAAAATAAATGATTATGCATGTTTTATGTTTAGAAATATGAACTTCACTTTCAAAATTAAGTTCATATGCTTACTATTAATATTTATCTTTGAAATTGTTTTCTTCTATTTCTAGAATGAAAAATCTCTTAGTATTAATTTTTTTTAGAATTTTTCTTTGATTAAAAATTATTTTATGAATTTTTGATTGAAAAGTTATAATTTAAAATTTAAAATATTTTGAATATGTATTTTGACAAATCTAATTTTTCAGAGAATTATCGTTATATTTTAAATAACAAGAAAATTTAGTATGATTTTTAAATTAATAAAACTATTTTTAAATATTTATTTTTGATAAGAATCATATCTATTTTAAATATTTGTTGTACAGTCATTCTTTTCAAAATTCTTATCCAAATTGTTTATAGTGATAGATACCTTAAAATTCTATTTGAAAATATTTTTTTGTAAATTTTGGATAAACAATAAATTTTCTGTGGATTAATTACCAAAAACTTTATTTTAAAAGCTAAAAAATCTTGAAAACATATCTTTAAAAATTTTAATTTTTCAATTGTTATGGATTCGGTTCTCAATACTTTGAAAAATTTTAGAAATTTATTTATATAAAAATCTAATTTTAAAATTTAACTTGCAAAAACTATGATTCTACACAAAATAATTTTGTAAATATAATTCTTAAATTTTGGAAAATTTAGATTTGTTAGAAAATTATTTTGTAAAAGTTTTTTTTTCTTTGACTTCTATTTCCTTAACCCTTAGAAAAAATTGCAAATTTTTTTCTAACCTTGTTTTTCTTTGACCTTATTTTTTGCTATGATCAAAGGGGGGAGAATGAGAGACGAGAGCTTAAGTTTATGGGAGGTTAATTTTGTAAATTATAAAATTCTAGTGTTAACTATTATTTTATTACCTACCTCTATGCTTTTTTATCCTAAATCTAACTCGAGTTGATGCACATCAAAAATGAGGAGATTGTTAGTACCCCCGAGGTAGTTTTGATGTGATCAACCGAATTAATTTAGGTCCAATGTTTGTTTGATGTCTTGTATCTAAGTGTACAAGAACTTAGGAGCACAGGAAGTCAAGCGAAAGACGCAACTAGCGAGAATGACGGCACAGGAGAGAGTTGATGGGCTTGGTGCGTCTGAGGGAGCATTGCAGAAAAGTACATTAGCAGATGAGAAGGAGGCGCGTAGCATTTCCAAGGGACGAGAAGCCGAAGCGGAAGACTACTTGAGAAAGTCGAAAAATGGGTTCTAGTGAGGCCTATTCTAGATGACCGAGATCACCCAAGCGAGTGGAGCTGGAGCGAGAGCCTGGACCGAAAAGTCAATAAATCTGCTCGCACCCTGGCTGAGGGCTGGTTCAGCCCGGTCTGGGCACTCAGACTTGGTCTAGGTGCCCGGACTATAAAACTTATCTATCGCCAAGCTACCATGATCCGTCGTGACGTGGATAAAGTTTTATCTAAGACCAGGCACCCGGAACCCTTCCAGGCGCCCGGAACCCTTCCAGGCGCCCGAATCAGGGCTATAAATACAACCCTGATCCAAGTAGTTCAGAACAACTTGTACATGAGTTTCTAAACTGTTCTACTACTTTGATTATGCACTTCCAATGCTTGTAAGAGGCTTCTCTGCCTACGATGAAAAGAGAATTTGATTAGTACTTTAAAGTCTTGGATTAACAACCTTTCCGGTTGTAACAAAGTAAAATCAGTAGCCTCTTTCTTTTAATTAGTTTATCAATTCTTTTTATACAAGTGCTTTAATATTTCAAAAGATCGAGAAAGATTTCATTTTCTTTTTGAAGGCCAATTCACCCCTCTTTCCAGTCACACGAGCCCTAACACATTCGACTTGCTTCTATTCAGTTCTAATCATTATCAATCGATTGATGCAACTTATCAATCGACTAATGTCATCAATTAAGTATAACAACCAAATTGACTTGCTTTTGTTCGATTTCTAAAACTATCAGTCAAAACCCATCAATCAACTAATGTCATCAGTTGAGTTTAACAAATGAATAGACTTGCTCCTATTCAGTTTCTAAAGTCATTGGTCGACTAATAAAACCCATCAGTAGCCTGATATCTGAGTTTTACAAACATAGATATATGAACGAGTTTTGTTTCATAATGAAAATCACCTTATTCTAATATTCAAGTCAAAAGTTATGACCTTTAGAAAGTTTACTCTATTAGAACTTCCTCATTGTTTAGCATCTAATCAACCTTGACCTACTGGGACTTCACGCCTAGTCGCTAAGTGTCCAACCACCCATAACCCACTTAGACTTTTCATCTTGTACCAATTGTCCGATCTTCAATCACTCATTTGAACTTTTCTCTTGTCAACTTTCTGTTGGACTTTCTATCACCAAGTATTCGATCCTTTTGACCCTCTTGGACTTTTCTCTTGTTAACTTTCCATTAGATTTTTGATCACTTAGTGTCCAGTTTTCCATGACTCACTTTGTAACACCCAAAAATTTCCAAATAAATTAGTAGAAATATTCTATTATTTTTCTGGAATTTTAGGATATTTTTCTAGAATTTTTAGAGTAGCTGAGGTAGCAAAAATAAATAAGAAACGAAAACAGCTTAAGCAGGAATCGAACCCGAGACCTATCGGACCTTATGACTTTTAGATAGATTAAGTAACCATGTGGCCCAACAGGGGTGTGCTGAAAGAAGAGAGGATCAATTATATTTATGTTAGAGTTGGGCCGAATTACCCACTTAATATAAATAGGAAAATTATTAAGTGGAGAATTATTTTAACGACAATTCTTTTCCTCAAGCCCTTACACGCCGCCCCCTCTCCCTCCTCTTCTTCTCTCGGCGCACCAAGCCCCAAGGGCTAGGGTTCCGTCCCAAAGGCTCCAAGAACACCTTCCGGCGACAACTCCGACACGAGGATGCTCTTCTCCGCGAGAAGAACACATAGACGCAAGGAGATCGTCAAAAAGATCTTCTTCACCGGAAAACTAGCGATTAGAATCGTAAGAAAACTAGCGCAAGAGGTAAAAAAACCCTCACCTGCAGTATAAGTAGCTCTTCATATGTTTTTTGCATTAGTTTGGGCATATGCAGAATTTTCAGTATATAGGGTGTGAATTAGCTCACACCAAGTGTTTGCTTTAATGCTTAGTTCAGTAAAATGCCACTATAGGCATTTCCATAGTTTAGATAAATGCAAAAGAAGCATTTTATAGCACATTTAGTCTTGCTACAGTTTTTATGGGACTACGGTCCATGGGTGGGCTCCCACAGTCGCCTCTAGGTTCAGATAACCTAGCTCTAGGTTCAGATAACCTAGAAATAGCAAGATAAGATAATTCAGCTATAACCAGTATTTTATTTTCAGCAGTGGTACTGTACTGGACTAGATGTCCATTAGGTTGGGCTCCCATAGTCGTCGTCCCTAGGTTTAGATAACCTAGTAAACCCTACTAGATTCGGAATTTGCAACCCCGGGTTTAGTTAGGGATGCGTGCACAGCAAGTACAGTTGTCGGGCCCATCAGCAGCATGATTATGTATTTTCATCTATTTATGATAAATAGCTTTCAAAACTTCACAATATAGTTTATGTGAATATAGAGCAGCTTAGCATCAGTTAGCAGTAGTGTAGCTTAGTTTTTATTTCAGTTTTGTTCTTATGGATCCACATGATGGTTTTATGCTCAGCTATGATTGCCATGTATCGTATGTGATTATGCCATGTTTTAGAATCCATGTTTAGCAATGTCAGCATATATATTTCAAATAGCATGTTTTAAAAGTATAAATTGCATCGTATGCATGTTTTGTGAGGTAGATAGTTTCTTACTAAGCTCTTGAGCTTACAGATACTTCTTTCCTTATACTGCAGATAAAGGTAAAGGAAGGATGGATTAGCGGAGGTTGGAGGTCAATGCTACAAAGATGTGTGTGGGCAGGAACTTGGAATAAAGACCCTTGGGAACTAGCAAATTTAAAGAACTAGAACCTTTTGTTCTTTTAATGTTTATGCACCTCTAGAATGTTTAAGAATTCTGAATTCTGAAACCATGCTTATGCCATGCCTAGGACACTAGTTAGCCTATTGATGAGTAGTAAATCATGCATAATGTTAGTGAAGACCTATTACAATGTTCTCTAGGCATTTTAGGTTTATTATAGTGAGTTGTGTATGATTGAGCTCTGAAATCAGAGTTCTGCAGCGAAATCAGAAACTCCAATCGATCGACCGATCGATTGGAGGGACCTCAATCGATCGGTTGATCGATTGAGAGCTGATTTCCGCGAGCAGTAAGCTCTGGAATCGATCATTGGATCGATCGAAGAATTAGTCTCGCGAACAGAGAGCTTCTGAATCAATCACTGGATCGATTGGTATAGCTGGATCGATCAGTCGATCGATCCATAAATTCTTCCGTGCACAGTAGCACGCTGAATCGATCAGGGGATCGATCAAATGACTCCAATCGATCAGCCGATCGATTGGAGTGTCTGATTTCAGCTGGAAGGGTCTCATTTCAGTCTTTTGAGCAAATAGAAAGTTAGGTTCCTTCCCTAGTGTATGCATGTCAATGGAAAGGTCTTTGAACCTAGTCCTACAGACTGTAATAGTCATTAGCAGAGTAAGATTTTAATTAGTACGGTTTTCCGCACCTTATAGCTTAGCACAGCATAATGTAACGGTCCGACCTCGCAGCTTAGTGTCAGTAGGAGGCGGGTCGTTACACACTTAGACTTTTCTCTTGCCAACTTCTTAGTGAACTTCCGATCACCAACTATCTAGTCATCCATGATCCACTTGGACCTTGCCAACTTTTTGTTAGACTTTCGATGACCAAGTGTCCAATCCTCCGTGACCCACTTAGACTTTTCTCTTACTAACTTTTCGTTGGACTTCTGATCACAAAGTTTCTGATCTTTCGTTACCCACTTAGGCTTTTATCTTATAGTTAAGTATCTAGTCACCTTTATCTACTTGACTTCTTACTAACATATTAATTAAATATAGAAACTTAAACTCGAGTCAACCTGAACTTAATCAACGTAGTCAATCTTAACAATCGATTGTACCAACAGCTCATATATAGATCTTTCTCATTAACACTTGTTTTGTTTGAATGCTTGCCAACTCTTGTTGGTCTTCTCTAAGGTCTTCATCTACTAAGGTCCTCTTAGATTTTTGCTTCTACCTATAATGGTTGATTTCTTCGTCATCCATCGCCTATTGTATTGTTTGTTTACTAGGGCGAACCAGAGCCTACTGTTCCCTCTTCAAGGAGTGCATCCTCACCTACTCCTCTCAGGAGAGTTTACCTATTGTCAGACTGGTCCCCCAAACTGACTAGACTTTTGCTCAACGTCCGAGTCTTCAGGACTTTTCCACTGGATGTCCGATCCCTAACCCATCCAGTCTTCTACATGGTTCACGACCACCAGGATTTTCACTTAGAGTCTCGACTCTAGTGTTTCACCCAAAGTGCTCGACCCACCAAAACTTTCCACCTAGAGTTACCACCTCCTAGGACCTAGGATTACCACCCCCTAGGGCTTTCCACTTGTCTAGAATCACTAGGACTTTTGCCTAAGTACACTTAGGACTTTCCTGCATACTTGATTCAACACTTGTTAGATCACAAGATAACTTAACTGTTGGTGGCTGGCAAGAGGGGAGGGGTGAATTGCCCTGCAAAAATAAATTCAACCTTTTCTTGACTTATAGCTTATTTATGAATACTTGTAATAAAAGTTAAGAGACTAATTAAACATACAAAGACTGTCACGCCCCCAGAGGAGTCCCTGTCAGGTAAAAATCTGGCAGTATCTCCCCTGTACCGGTGACAATCTGAGGCATACATATATACAAAATACATTAGCCACATATGGCTGGAATATATACATAACCACGTAGTTATATAATCAACCCACTCGGTTGGAACAAGAATAAACACAACCACACAGTTATATATATTAAACAACTCACACGGCTGAAGGTAAAACACAGTGGAAATCACAAATAATGATTCACAAAACCACAATACAACTAACTGCGAGCCGGCTCAGCTTAACACGACAACCACATCAAACCAAATACAAGATATTACAAAATCAAACTCCATATAAAAGATTCAAATACACGAACAAGTACAAAAGCAATAAAGTGAATAGAAGCACTAACGGTAGAGGAAGCTCAGTGTGACATGGGACTGGCAGACAGGATCTCTAGGCGACTCCATAAATTCTTTACCTGCTACCTGGCAAAATAACTAGTTTACAGGGTGGTGAGTATTAAGACTCAGCGAGTAATAAACAGATAGTGCATGAACATAATAAAGAACTAGAGATACAAGGGTATACAGTCTCGTAGGGAAAATAGCAAATACTACAATGATATGATAAAAAGTGTTCATACCTTAAATCATATCCTAGGCTAGTAATAGAATGTCAGAAGTAGCAAAGATCTGCTACAGTACTGCTCATAACTACAGGGGAAGCATGTGAGGTATATACATAATACCAATAAGTAAACTAGTGTCTAAACACATACAATAGATGTATATCTCAACATATGTAAGCATATCAGCATAGGTAAGCAACAGCAACATAAACTAGCAATAATAGTATAAGTAAGCAACAGCAGTATAAGTATAATAACAACAGTATATGCACGGATGGTCACCCCGCCCACCTCTCTGCACCACGACCCCTGCATGGTCGAGAGGCAGGATCGATGATAAATGTACGACACTCCAGCCGTCACTACTCTCGAGTGACCGAGTGGACAGTTTCCATGGTAGCTATCTAGCTACGTAGCAATAGGGTCCCTGCTGCTCACAACTCCAGTCGCCACTACCCATGAGTGACCGAGTGGGAGCACGATAGGACAAGCGGCACACTCCAGCTACCACTACCCATGAGTGGCTGAGCGTGCGGCCCTGACCAACGACCCTCTCAACCACAAGGGAGACATGGTCGTCGGCGTGCATACAATGACATGATGCATAAAATGTAACAGACATCATATATATATAAATAGAAAACGGGTATGCTACATGAAGCCAACATGCTCAATAAGGTATGTAAACATACAGCATTCAAAGCAAGTAAACATGGTATCCAATAACCATATATCCAATATCTAACATCTAGGATCTGGTAATCTAGTATATGGTATCCAATATCTAGTATCTGGTATCTGGTATCCAATATCTAATATCTAGTATCTGGTATCTGGTATCTAATATCTATTAAATATCATAGATAACAATAAGAGACTGTATAGATACAGAAGCGAGTAGCTCAAAGATTGAGTGGAAGTATCAATCGCAGGAAAAATACGAGTGGAGTCAAGATAAATACAGTAGCTATCCAAATATGTATAGCTCATGCACTAAGATTAATATACTAAAGAAACAAAGTAAGAAGTACCCGCCTTTATATGTCGATCGTGCCAAATGATCTCACGTCGAGACGCTCATCTCGGATCAAAATTCTGCAAATCACACGATGTATAGTTTAGCTAATCACATATGCGATATCTAGGTCCAACCCAATGTCAACCCTAGTTTAATCCATCCAATTGATTAAATCAATTTAGATCATCCACTAATCAAATTAAACCACGCTAAAAAATGAAATCAAATCCCATTTCATACCAACTAATTAACCAACTCCATATTTGATACCAATCCAAATCAATCACTCACAATTAATCATATCACAGAACTAATCAACTAGCATGGATAACAAATTAATCACGTTAATCTCCAGATACAACCTCCATTAATCTATAGATCTATCAATTCATGCATTATCACAAACCATAATTACATTAACCATAATCGAAATAGAACCTTAATTCCAATTCATCCATCTATTATAGACAAATTATCAAATCTCCCTGGATCAGATATTATGCGTAACTTAACCAAAACTGTAATCAAATAACCAATCTAGTACAAAAATCGAACAAACACTTAAATATTGATACACTGATCATATCTTACCTCAAAATGATCTATCACTACTTGGTGAAATAATCTGGAAGCAAAGAGAGGAGATGGATGAGTAAAAGAGCTCCAGATCCTTTTATCCCCACTTCAGATAGTGTGATTCAAATAAATGAAATGTAATCCATCTGGGTGATCAGAGAAGCTTGAGATGTGATGGCTCTCACCACGACCGCCATGGCATAGGGGCGGCAAAGTTAGGGCACAGCTCAGCAATCAGAGGAAGGTGAGGAACACAATAAACAACAATTAACACTAATTGTCAATCAATGATGCACAGATTGGAGTCAAACCCTTTCGACAGTGTCGGTATCTAGACTATGTGAAGTTGCTCGTTGTCCTCGGCCGGGGATGGAAGCAAAGGGGGAAACGTCAGCGTCGATGCTGAGGGGGGAGAAGGACCTCAGGTGGATCGGGAGCAGAGAGAGCTCACTGCATCTGTGGCTAACAGCGTCGCCTCCATCAACAACAAAGGTTGCAGTGTCGTCAGCGGTCTCGCATAGATGGTCATCGTCGGCGTTCGGTGGCATTAGGCGATGGAAACAGAGAGGGCGGCTAAGAGATCGAGACAGCTTCTTGCTCATGATCGGAGAGAAGCCGAGGGTGCACAGAAGTTCGATGATCGACTGACGAGGACCAACAATCGAGATGCATGGCGAGATCGGAAGAGGGGAATTCATGAGAGAGAGGGCTCGGGAGAGGAGATGTGTGGCGGTGAGGTGAGGGGAAAGAAAAGAATCGGGAAAAATGGGGACTTAGGGCTTTGGTTTAATCAAACTCTAAGTATTTTCCTAAATCAACTCCTACTTTTGGGTATTTCTAAACAGACTTTTCCCATGCCTATTAATTCATCCCCGCAAACTACCTCATACGAACTCCGTTTAAATCCCAAAAAATTTCTAAAAGTTCCCAGAAAATCCAATAAGATTATTTGTCAAATAACCTTATTATTTAATTATTGTTTGGGCACCATATTTTACAAAGACACAAGAAGAATTACTTGATTTACAATCAGAAGATTGCTAATCCAAGGAAAATGAAGCGCACTTTATGAAGATCTCCTTCGGGCGGAGTAGCTTCTATAACGTTAACAGCTCACAACTAATAGTAGAATAGAAAGAAAGGAATTACAAGTTGTTGTATGATCTACTGAAATCAGAGTTATATTTATAGCATTGTTCTAGGTGCATGAAAGGGTTCCGGGCGCCTGGAGTGGGATGGAATTCTATCCCCAATGCATCGGTCAACATACACGTCGAACTTGATAAAAATTAAGTTCCGGGCATCCGAACCACCACAGTCAACATTGTTGACTTTTTTTATCCGGGCCCTCTGCTCCAGTTCTGCTCATCTCTGTTCGGGTCTTCCGCTCTGGCTCTGCTTGTTTGGGTGATTTCGACCATCCGGAATAGGGCTAACCCGAACTCAATTTCCGACCTTCTCCTCGAGTAGCCTTCTTCCCCGGCTTCTCATCCCTCGAACGCCGCCCTTCTCGTCCACCGATGTAATCTTCCGTGACACCTCGTCCCTCAAACACACCGAGCCCGTCGGCTCTCTCTCGTGTCATCCTTCTCGCTAGCCGCATCTTCTGCTCGACTTCCTGTGCTCCTAAGCCCTTGCACACTTAGACACAAGGATTAAACCAAACAGGACCTAACCTAACTTGGTTGATCACATCAAAACAACCATAGGGTCCAACAATCTCCCCCTTTTTGATGTGAATCCACCCAAGTTAAGTTAGGGTAAAAAAAATATGAAATATTATGTATGTAATAGATAATAGATTGAAGATTGACAAATATACCTCCCCCTTAAACTTAACTTCTAATTTCCCCCTTTTGATCACATTAAAAAGAGGAGTACTAAATAAACTTTTTTAAAAAAAAAAATAATAGAAACAATTCAAATGAATCTTGAAATTAAAAAAAATTCTAAGTGAAAAAAAAAATTATAAGTGAAGTTTGCAAGTTTAAGAAAAAAATATTTTAACAAATGTTAAACCATTGACAAATATTGAAAGTATTTAATTTAATTAACTATTTCATGTTTATCATTTTGTCAATTAAATATTTAATTCAAAAATTAGCTTTCAAGCTGTAGCGAGGCACTAGGCCTTCTTGGTTATTGGATCATCAACTATTTCTAAACAAAGTCTTTTAATGAATTCAAATATTTAATCTTCTATCTGAAAGCCCTAAGTTTAATTTCACTTTTAATTTAAACAAGTTTTTGGAACTCAATATAGGTTCCTTCCTACAGGGTTAATCAGGTATTTTCTAGGGATATAAGATTTTGTTACTTTTTTTATTTGACTTTTGTGAAATCTATAGTACCAGTTTAATCCTCTATAGTTCTAATCTTTAAATCAGAAACATTTAAACATGAAAATTTTTTTAAGTTTTCTATTTCTTTCTTTAATTTAGCATTTCAAGTTTTACTTTTTCAAAATTTTCTATTAGGCATGATTTTGCTAAAATTCTTTTTTATTTCTAAGTTTTCAATTTTTAATTTATTATTTTTACTTTTTAACTTGCACATTACTTTTGACATATATTTAATACCAAAATAGAGTTGATCGGGAGGTAAGAGGCATACTTCACTTATCATATCAGACTTGAAGCCTAACTCTCCCCCTACTTCGCTGCATTCATCTAAAGCTACTCCCCCTTCATTGATGCTGGCTTCTCATGTGCTTTGCTCTTCATGGCTCACCATCAGTGCTAGTCCAGCATATTCTTCTATTTCTGACTTAGATGATAAGCTGTCGTCCTAAGTAGCCTTTAGAGTCTTGTACTTGTTTTGCTAGGGGATCTTGCCTTTTTCCTTTTTGAGTTCTTGGCAGTCCTCTTTTATGCATCCTTCCTTTTAACACTGGTAGCAACAAACCCTTCTTCTATTTCTTAGATTTTTCCTGTTCTGTATTTCTTTAAATTTGTTAGATCTAAAGAATTTTCTGAATTTTCTTACCATGTAAGCTTCTTGTTCTTCTTCTGAGTCTGACTCAGATTCATCCTTTTTGGTTGTATTTAGTGCCATAATTTGGCTTGACTCTTTTGTTGTACCTGCACATCTGGTTTCATATAATTCTAAAGTAGAAAAGAGTTCCTCTAGAGTACTTACCTCCAGGTCTTTTGAGATGTAGTAGGCATTGATTATCAAGGTCCATTCTGGAGTCCTGGGAAAGGCATTGAGTGCGTAGCATATTGAGTTCCGGTTGGTTACCGTTTCATCGAGATTTTCGAGTCCGGTGATTAGTTCTTTGACCTTCGCGTGTAGATCAACTACCTTCTCATCTCTTTCCAGACGTATACTCGTTAGTTTATTCCGACGTATGTCTCGTCTTGTGGGCTTGGCTTCGGATGTGCCTTCGTGGAGTTCCAGGAATTTTTCCCAGAGTTCTTTGGCCAACGAGTAGCTCCCGATGAGGTTGACTTCTTGAGGTGGCAGCACACTCAGCAAGTAATATTATACTCTGTTATTTGCTAGGGAATCATTTTGTTCTTTCTTCATCCAAAGATTCTCTTCCTTCTCCTCTCCGTTTTGATTCATAAGAAGTACAAAATCATACTTGATTATTAAACAAATCTCAAAGTTAGTTTTTATAAATATCTCCATTCGGTGTTCCAGTGTGTGAATTCTCCCTCCAATTTTGGTGGAATGATGCTTGGTCCGGCCATTGGTTTCTTTGTTTCGGTCGACGATTAGTCCTTCTGAAGCGTCTTTGCTCTGATAACACTTGTTGGTCCCTTAGTGGGCGGCAAGAGAGGAGGGGTGAATTGCCCTACAAAAATAAACTCAACCTTTTCTCGACTTATAGCTTAATTATGAATACTTGTAATAAAAGTTAAGAGACTAATTGAACAGACAAAGACACAAGGAGAATTACTTGGTTTGCAATCAGAAGATTACTAATCCAAGAAAAACAAAGCACACTTTATGAAGATCTCCTTCGGGCGGAGTAGCCTCTTACAACGTTAACATCTCACAACTAATAGTAGAACAGAAAGAAAGGAATTATAAGTTGTTATGATCTACTAAAATTAGAGCCATATTTATAGCACTGTTCCGGGCACCTGGAATGGTTCTGGGCGCCTAGAGTGGGATAGAATTCTATCCCCGACGTGTCGATCAATGTACACGTCTAACTTGATAAAAGTTGAGTTCCAAGCGCCCGGAAGGGTTCCGGGTGCCCAAAATGGGTCCGGACCCTGTGCTCCAGTTCTGCTCACCTAGGTCCGGGTCTTCCGCTCTGGCTCCGCTTGCTTGGGTGATTTCGGCCATCCGAAATAAGTCTCACCTAAACCCAATTTCTGGCCTTCTCCTCGAGCAGACTTCCTCCCCGGCTTCTCGTCCCTCGAACATCGTGTACGTCCTTCTCGTCCACCAGTGTACTCTTCCGCGGCACCTCGTTCCTCGGACGCACTGAGCCCATCGGCTCTCTCCCATTCCATCCTTCTCGCTAGTCGCGTCTTCCGCTCAACTTCCTGTGCTCTTAAGCTCCTACACACTTAGACACAAGAATTAAACCAAACAAAACCTAACCTAACTTGGTTGATCACATCAAAATAACCACGGGGTCCAACATTAACTTTGAACCCTTTGCCATTATCAAAGTACAAGTTCAATCGTCTGATGCTACCCACACTAACAGACTTTAGGCCGCATATTCTATGAGCACCTAAATTTTTTTTCAATTTAAAATTTTTTATTCTTAATACTATAATTCAACCCCTAAATTTTAAAAGTAGAATCCTAAATAGCATACTCACATGCTAAAAAAAATAAATCAAAAAAATAAAAAATAAAAAATGCTTGTCGTGGACAAGTCCATGCAGTAGAAAAAATCACTTAATTTTTAATACTTCTCTTAAAGAAAGTTAGATCCTCTGGTCTAGGATTTTCTAGACTAGGAGAGACCCTACAAGCTCATTAGTGGAATAAACTAGAACCCAAACTGGCTCACTAGTCATTGCTTCCTGCCTAATTCATCTCATTCCCTGAAAAAAAGTTATGATTTGTGAGTGAGGGACTCATCACATTCCGAACCATGTTATTGCAATAGTTAGTGTCTACCATCTAGTGTACTAGGGGATATCCAGGCTAGGTAAATTAGGACTTACCTACTGACATGTTATGGACATGAGCATAAGCGTCGACATAGGTATACAAGTATAATGTAAGCATAGGCATGTAAATAAACTAAGCATGGAATAGACATAACCATGAGCATGCATCTAAACATAAGCATAAGCATATTTGCATGACATAAATGTGCATACTATGGAAGAACAAAAACATAAGCCTGAGCATGTAAATAAACTAAGCATGAGAATTAACCTAATCACATAGGGTTAGCGAGCTCCTGGGCTAAGGTCATCGGTCATACTCAACTACATAGCTTGGTGAGCTCCCGGGCTAAGAGCACCGGTCACACTCTACCACATAGAATTTTGGTGAGCTCCCGGGCTAAGAACATCGGTCACGCTCAACCACGTAAATTTGGTGAGCTCTCGAGCTAAGGACACCAGTCACACTCGACCACGTACATTTGCTGAGCTCCCAAGCTAAAGACACTGGTCACACTCGACCACGTACATTTGCTAAGCTCCCGGACTAAGGACACCGGTCACACTCTACAATGTAAATTTGGTGAGCTCCTGAACTAAGGACACCGGTCACACTCGACCACGTAAATTTGGTGAGCTCTCAGGCTAAGGACACTGGTCACACTCGACTATGTAAATTTGGTGAGCTCCTGGCTAAGGACACCGGTCACACTCGACCACGTAAATTTGGTGAGCTCCTGAGCTAAGGACACCGGTCACACTCGACCACGTAGATTTGGTGAGTCTCAGGTCTCATCCTCCAGTTCAACCCCACATTAGGCCCACTAAACTGTGCAAAGAATTGACTGATCCCTACGAGCACTTGCTCCTGGCTCACTTGAGCCGGTGGTGAGGGTACTTCCTCTTGCCCCCTTTCCTGGGTCCCACCATTGTGATATCTAGGAGGTATACTTGCATGCAGTTCAAGCTACCCTAAAGTTAACATGCATTTAGATCTAACCCATTTAATTTTATTATCTTTATTTAAACCATAACAACTCCTAGCTTAGTATATAGTCAAGCAGTGTCGTCCCTTTTGTCATAATGCTTAGGTGGATAGTTGTAAATGATCAAACCACTACAAAATTAATTTAAGTTTAAACCTTCTCTACTTATCCTTACCACATCGATTTTTTTTTAACTTAACACCTAAATGAGCATATAAGATATAAAGTTTTGACTTACAAACTTGAGGACCTCAGGATGTACCTTGTGAGCTTCTCGGAACTGGCAATAGGCAGAACCCTTCTGGAAACTTTTTACTCTGATACCAACATAAACATCCTTATTTTTTTTTTGGAAAATAAATCATATATATCTATAAACTTAAATCAACACCATCGACATGAAAGAAAATATTGAATTCTTAACATGAGTTCCTGAATTTATTGTTGGAGTGTATACTGAAAGCCTAAGCTTTTGTAAACATTTGTTTTGAATAAAGAATCACATTTGGTCAAATTATCTACATTTGTTTGTAGTTGTTCAATTAATTTATATTGTAGATAACATAGCATGTGGTGTCACATGCAGAAGATAATGTTATCAGTACCTTATAAATTATAAACAGTAGCTCACGACCAAAATGGAAAGGAACAAATCATTAGAAGGTCATAGTGTAATTAGGTATCAGTTTATCTTGACTGTATAATTACACTAGTATACTTAGAGTGTATTGAGTAGGACCATTTGAGGTCGTTTTTTTTATACTGACTTTATAAAGGAACAAAAACCTCAGTTATTATGGAAGTGTGTGCTCTTAATCTTAATATAATAACAAGTATATATATTTGATATTTATTTCTTTAATTTATCAATGGGTGAGATTTAGTTCGATGAATCAATAAGCCCGATAAGTTGGGAAATGATATCACTTATAGTGTGTGTTGTTGATTATAGAAGAAAACTGTGTCCTAGAGATACTAGGTTGATAATGTCCCCAAGAGGAGCTCATAAGGATTGTCATGTTAAACCCTGCAGGTGGACTTAGTCCGACATGACGATAAGGTTGAGTGGTACTACTCTTGGACTTAGATATTAATTAAATGAGTTGTCAGTAGCTCACTTAATTAGTGGACATTCGATATCTTAAACATAGGGAGACTAACACACTCATATAAGAAGGAGCCCAAAAATGTAATTTGGGATTGGTGCGGTAGTTCAATAATAGTTCTCTAGTTGAATGAATTATTATTGATAAAATTAAGTTGTGTGTTCGGGGCGAACACGGGATGCTTAATTTTATCGGGAGACCAAAACCAATTCCTCCTCTCGGTCCCTATCGTAGCCTCTTATTTATAGAGTTCTATACCCACCTATACCCACCTTCTATACCCACTAATAGGGGGTCGGCCAAGCTAGCTTGGGAACCAAGCTAGGGTCGGCCTAGGTATAAAATTGGGTGGTCGGCCCTAGCTTGAACCCAAGCTAGTGGGGGCCGGCCAAATTAAATTAAAAAGGAATTTTAATTTTATTTTTTATTATGTGGAAGAAATAATTTATTAAAGAGAATTTAAATTAAAATATCTCTCTTATAAAAGATCTACAAAAGATTAAAGAAAGAGATTAGATCTCTTTCCTTATTTGTAGATTGGTGAGATATTTTATTTTCTCTTTAAAATTATTCACATGTTGATAAAATTAAAATTATAGAAATTTCCTTTTATCAACCATGAAGAGATTTTTGAAGAGAAATTTTATTTTTTAAAATTTTCGGAAACAAATTAGGAAGTTTTAATTGTTGATTGAAACTTGTCCAATTTGTTCTTCATGATGTGGCCGGCCACTTGAATTCAATTGGGGAAATTTTATTTTATTTTTCTCAATTAAATCATGTCAAGGAAATTAAGGAAATTTTATTGTAATTAAATTTCCTAATTTGCCTAGGCCAAGGAATATAAAAGAAGGGGTGAGGGTGCCTTCATGAGACACAACCTCTATTATTTTCTCTCCCTCTTTTGTTCCTTGGTGTGGCCGGTCATCCTTTCCCTCTCTTCCTCTTGTGGTGGCCGAACCCCTCTATTCCCTTGGAGCTCTTGTGGTGGCCGGATACTACTTGGAGAAGAAGAAGAAGAAGGAGAGGAAGCTAGCATCTCTTGGAGCTTGGTTGGTGTTTTGATTTTCTTCCTTGGTGAAGCTTCTTTCTTTGTGGCCGAACCTAGCTAGGAGGAGAAGAAGGTGGTTGGTGGTTTCTCATCTCAGAAGATCGTTGCCCACACAACGTCTGAGGTTAGAAGAGGAATACGGTAGAAGATCAAGAGGTTTTTCTACAAGGTATAACTAGTAATTTTTCTTTCCGCATCATACTAGTTATTTATGGAAATAATACCAAATACAATAGGCTTACATTCTAGAATTTCGAATATGTTTTTCGATGTTGTGTTCTTTTGTTTTTTCTTTTCCTTGTGATTTGATTGTTCTCTTTGGTTAACCTAAAGTTATTTTAGGAAATTAAATATTAGATTTCTATAAAAGGTTTTGTCTAGTCGGTGGTGGTTGCTCCCATATCCAAGAAGGCCATGTGCCTCGCCACGTCAGTACTGGGAACCAATTATGGAAATTAATATTTAATTGAATTAATAACTTAAGGAGACTTGGGTCGAACGTGTTAAGTTCCGCAGGAGATCCAAGTCAAAACCTAAAAGAACAAATAGATTAAGTTTTGGATCAAATGTGTTAAGTTCCGCAGGCGATCCAAAATTTAATTTAAAAGAACACATGGTAGCTAGGAAAAGGTTCAGACCTTTGTACAAAATTTTTGTATAATGGAACCTATAGGTTTTCCGAGTAGCAACCAACATTTATTTGTAAACAAACAACTACTAGACTATGTGAAAAGGTAAACTAAAGTAGGTCTTCGGGTTGTGCCACCAATGCCCCAAGCTGGCTCACTAGTCATTGCTAGGGCTGTCAAACGGGTCAACCCATGGGGGGCGGGTCGGCCCATGGCGGGCAACTATTTGGAGGGGTGAGGTGGGCTGACCCATCAACTTGGCGGGTTGAGAAATCTCTAACCCAACCCAATCGAAGGCGGGTTGCGGGTTTAGCGGGCCAACCTGCAGGCCCATAACAATTTTTTTAAAAAAACTTTCATATGTTCGGCAAGCTTCTGTAGCTTGATATGCAATCTTCAAAAGGAGAATGAAAAATTATAGCTTGAGATAAATTCACAGAAAATGTTGCTTGAAGAAGAGATTGATGGTTTGCGAGAGACAATTAGGAAGATCAAAGCAGCGAAGGGTGAGATAGATAGATTGTGGACTATGCAAGAGTTGATAATTGTTGACCAGCAGAAGCAAATTTTAATGCTTCAAGCTGAAAAAGATTCAACCATCTATGACCTCAATCTCATGATCAATAAAGTTGACAGCTAGCTAGAAAAATTTTCATATCTTAAACTATGTCATGTCCTTCTCCACATCCACGAATATGTGTTTCTCAACCTGCGGGCCAACCCAAGCCCGTTGCAGGACTAGGCGGGTCAGCCTGCGGCGGGCTTGGGTTGATAAAATTCCAACCCAACCCGCTTAATTGGTTTGGAAAGGTGAGTCAACCCGACAGGCACAACCCAAATTGATGGCTTTAGTCATTGCCTCCTGCCTAATTTGTCTCATTTCCTGAAAAAAAAAAAACTATAATCTATGAGTCGAGGGACTCAGCACATTCTGAACTATGTTATTGCAATAGTTAGTGTCTACCATCTAGTGTACTAGGAAATATCTAGGCTAGGTAACTTAGGACTTACCTACTGACATGTTATGGACATGAGCATAGGCGTCGGCATAGTTATACAAGCATAACGTAAGCATAGACATGTAAATAAACTAAGCATGGAATAGACATAACCATGAGCATGCATCTAAACATATGCATTAGTATACTTGCATGACATAAATGTACATACTATGGAAGAACATAAACATAAGCATAAGCATGTAAATAAACTAAGCATGAGAATTAAGCTAATCACATAGGGTTAGCGAGCTCCCGGGCTAAGGTCATCGGTCGCACTCAATTACATAGCTTGGTGAGCTCCCGGGCTAAGGGCACCGATCACACTCCACCACATAGAATTTTGGTGAGCTCCCGGGCTAAGGACACCGGTCACACTCGACCACATTGATTTGGTAAGCTCCCAGGCTAAGGACACCGGTCACACTCGATCACGTACATTTGCTGAGTTCCCAGGCTAAGGACACTAGTCACACTAGACCACTTACATTTGTTGAGCTCCCGGGCTAAGAACACCGATCACACTCGACCACGTAGATTTGGTGAACTCCTGGGCTAAGGGCACCGGTCACACTCGACCACGTAGATTTGGTAAGCTCCTGCTAAGGACACCGGTCACACTCAATCGCATAATTACATAAACATGGATATAAGCTTAATCATGCACTTAACATAAACTTGATCACTACTTAACTATGAACATAATTATAAATCTTAACATAATCGTTCAAATTCATAACGTAAGCTTAAGCATAGACTTGTGCATCAACATGGCATGAGCATATATAGCAACATGGCATAATCATAATCCTAAATATAAGCATGCAAATCATGTCATGCATATCAGAAAAACAAGTATAAAAACAGAAAGCATTCCTAGATGCCATGCAACATTATAAGATGTTTAAGATTACCATAAAACCAAGAAGGCCATCGGAGTTTGTCGAAGCTACGGTGCTAGATGCCACTAGTTAAACGTGGATAACCTAGGATATATGGTGTGCTTGTTAGTTAGAGCCCTAAAGACAATCATATGATGATTGTTGTATGGACTCGATGTATCATATTACTATATATTAATAAAGGCATTTCTTTATGGTTATTATACTTACTTGTATTGGTGCCAAATAACTAAGTATAATAGTGTCCTTGAATAGAAGGTTCTTATCTATATCAATCGATTGGTTGAATCGATAGTGAGATGATATAGAGATCACTACTCTTAATCATTCCTAGTTAAGTATTAACATTCAGGGACAATGTTAATGCGACGAGACTAGTATGTAGGTCAACTCGATGACTTGATCTCACAAGTCATGGATATAGAGATATCAAGTTGACACATGGGTATGCATTGGAGAATGTATACTGAATGACCCGCCATGAGAAAGTATCATGGATCGTTATATGAGTGTCATATACTTTCTCATGTGGCTATTAGTATGACTATTAGTCCTTGGACCTAAAGTCACCATGGTTCCCTACATAAGGAGTTGCATACTTTGGCTTCGTCAAACGTCACCCGTAACTGGGTGGACCATAAAGGCGATTACTAGGTATGTAACAAATTATGCGGAGGGATGTGAGTGATGTAGATGAGATCTATCCCTCCCATATGACGGGAGTGACATCATTATTCTTGATAGAATGAGACCACTAAGTGCATGGTCATGCCCAAATGAGTCAATATGAGATATTGAGCTCATTTGATTAGAATGAGTATACTTGGAGTTCAAGATTTAGATTGATTAGAGGATGACACGGTCTATGCCTCACATTGATCAATCTAGATGTCAATGATAGAAGGACATTATCATATATTGTGAAGGGTCACAATTAGTAGTCACAAGGTGATGTTGGATCTCAACATTCTTGTAAATTGGGTAGTAATGATGTGTTGCTAGATACCACTCATTACTTATGCTTCTAAATGGGTTTAGGAGTATTGCCAACGTTACAAGAACCTATAGGGTCACACATAAAGGGCAATTAGATGGAGAATAGGTTCATATGATGAACCAAGAGGATTAGATTCATGTGATGAACCAAATTGGATTAAGAGTAATCCAAATTAAACTAATTGAGTTGGACTCAATTTGATTCATGTGTCCAGTGAGTCTAATTTAGATTATGACTCATTGAATCAATTTAATTTAATGAATAGAGATTCATTAAATCAAATTGACTTGAATCTATGGTTGGATTTGATCAACCATGGGAGATAAATGGGTCAAGTTTGACTTGACTTGAGAGGGAAGGTGAAGGGTCAAGTTTGACTTGACCAAATGCCACTTCATTGGTCAAGTTTGACTTGACTAAAACCACTTGGCATGGGTCGGCCAATCATGGTGTTCCACATCATCAAGGTGTGACACCTAATGAGGGAGATCAAGAGTCTTAACTCTTGATATTCTATGGAGGTTTATAACCTTCCAATAAGTGGTCGGCCACTTTAATTGAGGAATCAAGAGCATTGTGTGCTCATTCATTCCTTCTTCTTCCTCCTCTCTTCTCTTCTCTCCCTCTCATCCTCCTTGGCCGAAACATCCAAGAGTGCTAGCACACTCTAGGTGTTTTTCTTCCATCTCTTGTCCCGTGTGGATACTTCTAGAGGTGTGTACACTTGAACACACTTGAGATCCGAAGAACCTTGGACGAGCGGGATTTGTGAAGGGCTTTGCTTCAAAGGTATATCCCTTATCATGTAGATCTAAGGTAGATCTAGGATAACAAACATGTACATGAATTTATTTTAATCTTCGCACGGATCCAGTGGCAAGACTTCGGGGTTTCCGCAATGCAAAAAGTGGTTTTTACGGCCCGAAAGTCCCAACAGTGGTATCAGAGCCACGTGCGAAGTGTGTACTTGTTTTATTTTAATTTTTATGAAAAATTATAGATCTGTAAGTTTCTATGATTTTATTATTTTTATGGATTTTATGGGTATTTTTCTCGTAAAGGCGAAGCAACAAGTGTTTGGACACTTGTAGGCTTCGACTACCGAGAAACACCTTCCGAAACGGCAAGGTATACTCCAAAATGTTTTGGGACAACGGCTTAAGGCACTGTTAGATCATCATGGGACACTCGTGAGACTCATTTCACGAGAAGGGGTGCTGCCCCTAACCCCGCAAGGGGCATTGTCCCGCGATCGCGCCCGAAAAACGCTAAACGGGACCGCCGGGAAGTTGTAACTCATAAAATTATAAAAATAGTAATAAAATTATAGAAATTTATGGAAATTACATAATTTAGAATTATGTATAATTTTGTGATGGTCATGGCCCAAAGAACCCAATTTGATTGGAAATATGTGTTATAATTCATAATATGGTATGCATGTCATTTTTGTGTGATTGTGCGTGTTGTATTTGATACGCGATCTGCGCGTCGTGCCTTTCTAATTTAATTCTTGTTGTAAATAGATTTTAGACTCAAATGTAACTCGAGTTTTAAATTTGTAATGTACAAAAAATGAAGCGGTGGAAGGTCCACTCGAGACGGAGTTACGAGGAGGGTGCGAGCAGCATATGGCGGTCAAAGGGAGGAGTTTGAAGAAGCTGTTGACCCTAGGTTAACCATCTGATCTTCTCATTGGCTTGAGAAGATCATAGTAGGGACATGACCTAATCAAAAATTAATTAATTGTTTGTGTGTATGTGATGCATGCTAGAGTAGAGTAATTAATTAGTGCCTTAACGATTAGATTAGATCTTAATCGCGTATATGATACATCTTAACGATTGGATTAGATCTTAATCGTGTATATGATACACATTAATGATTAGATTAGATCTTAATCACGTCAACTCAAAATGCCTACCACGTTTTGATACCCATCACTACCTCGATCACATGTTGTTGTTGAATCTGCTAAAGTAGAGCAACGCATATTATCTTGGTAGGGTACGGAGGGACAATCTTGGTCCCGCCTATCAAAGCTTGGGTGAGTACAAACTCAATTAGATTGAGTAAAACTAGTTAACTCAATTGGATCGAGTTTAACTATAGGTATTTTTCCAATGGTTGGAAGATAGGTCAAAATCACATTTATATTAACTCTTGGGCGAGCTAACTCAAGTTTTAATATACATGCGGGTCTTGATCCTATAAACAAGAGTTGCATAAAGATGTAATTGGTAATTAGTTACCTACCGATAATACTAAGTCTTGGGCGATTTAGCCAAAGCTAACTCAAGGCGTAGTATGATGTGGATCTTGTCCCGCAAGAATTATAGCTAGTTAGTTAGAATCTAGTGAGTGTGGTTTGACCACATCCATGACTCGATTCTACAAAAGCTCTATAATTCAATGGGAGCATCGTTTAATTAAAGGCCTAATTAAATTATTAGTGGACTATGATATTTATTTTCTACATTTTTCTGTTGTAGATTGCCATGTCGACAAACATGAACACCTTCTCTCTACGTTCTGTCCTTGATAAGGACAAGCTCAATGGAGCTAATTTCCTGGACTAGTACAGGAATCTGAGAATAGTTCTCACTCAAGAAAGAAAATTGTACGTCTTGGAGCAGCCCATTCTCGAGGCACCTCCTGCCACTGCCACGCGAGCTAACAGAGATGCTTATAAGAAGCATTAAGATGACGCATTAGATGTGTCATGTCTCATGCTCGCAACCATGAACTCTGAGCTTCAGAAGCAACACGAGTTGATGGGTGCTTATGATATGGTTGAACTGTTGGAACCCCAAGGTGTTTTGATGTGATCAAACAAGCTAAGTTAGGTCCTGCGTTTGTTTAACCCTTGTGTCTAAGTGTGCAGGAGCTTAGGAACACAGGAAGTCGAGCGGAAGACGCGGCTAACGAGAAGGACGGCACGGGGAGAGAGCCGACAGGCTCGGTGCGTCCGAGGGACGAGGTGACCGCGGAAGAGTACACCGGTGGACGAGAAGAACGTGTGCGGCGTTCGAGGGACGAGAAACCGGGAAGGAAGGCTGCTCGAGGAGAAGGCCAGGACTTGGGTTCAGGTGAGCCCTATTCCGGATGGCCGAGATCACCCAAGCTAGCGGAGCCGGAGCGAACAAGACCCGGACCGAGATGAGCTGAACCGGAGGCAAAAAAGTCAACGTTGTTGACTTTGGGCTCCGGGGCGCCCGAAACCCTCCGGGGCGCCCTGAGCAGTAAAGTTGACCAGATCGAGTTTTGACTCGATCTGAACGTTGGGGGATAAGTTTTATCCCCCCAGGGCACCCGGAACCCTTCCAGGCGCCCCGACCAAGGCTATAAATATAGCCTTGGTCCAGAAGCTTTTAAAACGAACTCACTAATTGTAAATCCAGTGCTTGCATGCTCTCTTTTAGTCTAGGCTTCTGTTTTCTGCGCTACATTGCTGTACGAGGCTTCTCCGCCTGAAGGAGATTTTTAGTGAGCTTAATCTTCCTTGGATTAACAACCACATCGGTTGTAACCAAGTAAACCATTTTGTGCCTCGCCTTTTTCTTTATGCTTTTAATTTACTGCTTAGTTTATTTATGCAAGTGTTAGCTTAAAGAGTTCGAGGAGGGTTTGTCTTTTTATGTTTGCAGGATATCCAACAACCCCCTCCTAGCCGGCCCAATGGTCCTACAAGTGGTATCAGAGCTGAGTACGCCTCAGAAGGACTAACCGCTGTCTGAAGCAACAAAACAATGGCCGGAGCTAGCGACTACCCACCAGCATTCGAGGGGGAGCTTGCTTCTTGGAAGCAACAAATGACGGTATTTCTTAACTCTGATATTGGTATTTCTCTAATAATGAAAACAGGTTATGAAGCACCAAAGACAACGAATGGAGAAGAACTCGATCTACGCCTATGGAACAAGAAGCAACGTGACGAGTCAATGGCAAACGGTCGGGCAAAGTTTCACATTTTAACCGCAATACCAAACGAAGACTTTGATAGAGTTGGCGAATACAACAGCGCAAAAGAACTTTGGGAAAAGTTCTTAAAACTCTACGAAGAACCAATTGAAGTCGTCCCCTCAATAGACATCGAGTCGTCATCAGAAGAATCCGAGACGGAAGAAATTACCGAGACAACCCCAACAGCCGAAGTACATCCCAAGATCGATGAAGGGGGAGAATCTTCAGGAGAAATTAATTCAACAGGGGGAGAACCAATGGCCAACGAGGTAAGTAAGGTATGATCTCTACCTTCTGAACAGCCGGTTAATTCAATAGAAAAATTGCCTGAAGATTTTTGCGATTTAAAATTTGAATTACCGAAAAAGTTTTTTGAATTAGAAAATCAATTGTCAAATCTGTCTTGCAAATTAGAAATATTATCAAAAGAAATTTACAAATTTAAAAATATTTTGACAAAAGAATTATGCAAATTAGAAGAATTTTTCGAATTACAAATTTCTCTCTCGAAAGAATTTTGCGATTTAGAAATTGAGTCACCGAAAAGGTGTTTCGGATTAAGAAATCTGTTAATAGATTCCTGTAAATTAGAATTTTTGTTGTTAAAAAATTCTTGCAAATTATAAAATATTCTTTCGAACGAATTTTGCACATTGCCGAAAGAATTTTTTATATTGTCGAAAATTTTTATCAAGTTAGAATCTATGCTATTTGAATATTTTTGTGAAGTTGCAATTCAAAAAATAATAGAAATTAACATGATAAAAATTATTGTATGTTTAATATCTGTGGCTTTAAATTTGAAAAAGGGTAATTTGAGAAGTTATGAAAAATTGAAATGGAAATTTAAAACTTGCTGATATAAGTATCAGTATAAATAAATAAATGCATAGAAATTTTTTTTTTAATGTTATCAATTTTTCTTAAATTTTCTTGCATAAATTTTTGGGCTTAGAAAGATTTACTTTTGGTGAAAACTTAGAAATTTTTCAAAAGTCATTCTTTGACTTAGAATTTTTTTTTAACTTGGAAATATTTTTTCTCTGAAAAACATTGAAATAGATTTCTATATTTTTTTTTAAGTGGCAAACCCTTAGATTGTTTTGAAACCCCATTTTTATTGTGATCAAAGGGGGAGAAGGGAAAGTATAAGTCTAGGGGGAGGTAATATAATTTTTCAATTGAAAAATATTTGGACTTATTATTTGGACTTATTTGAATATAAATTATTTTTATTGCATATGTTTACCCTAACTTAACTTGGGTTGCTCACATCAAAAAGGGGGAGATTGTTGGAACCCCAAGGTGTTTTGATGTGATCAAACAAGCTAAGTTAGGTCCTGCGTTTGTTTAACCCTTGTGTCTAAGTGTGCAGGAGCTTATGAACACAGGAAGTCGAGCGGAAGACGCGGCTAGCGAGAAGGACGGCACGGGGAGAGAGCCGACGGGCTCGGTGCGTCTGAGGGACGAGGTGACTGCGGAAGAGTACACCGGTGGACGAGAAGAACGTGCGCGGCGTTCGAGGGACGAGAAACCGGGAAGGAAGGCTGCTCGAGGAGAAGGCCGGGACTTGGGTTCGGGTGAGCCCTATTCCAGATGGCCGAGATCACCCAAGCTAGCGGAGCCGGAGCGAACAAGACCCGGACCGAGTTGAGCTGAACCGGAGGCGAAAAAGTCAACGTTGTTGACTTTGGGCTCCGGGGCGCCCTGAGCAGTAAAGTTGACCAGATCGAGTTTTGACTCGATCTGAACGTTGAGGGATAAGTTTTATCCCCCCAGGGCGCCCGGAACCCTTCCAGGCGCCCCGACCAAGGCTATAAATATAGCCTTGGTCCAGAAGCTTTTAAAACGAACTCACTGATTGTAAATCCAGTGCTTGCACGCTCTCTTTTAGTCTAGGCTTCTGTTTTCTGCGCTACATTGCTGTACGAGGCTTCTCCGCCTGAAGGAGATTTTTAGTGAGCTTAATCTTCCTTGGATTAACAACCACATCGGTTGTAACCAAGTAAACCTTTTTGTGCCTCGCCTTTTTCTTTATGCTTTTAATTTACTGCTTAGTTTATTTATGCAAGTGTTAGATTAAAGAGTTCGAGGAGGGTTTGTCATTTTATGTTTGCAGGATATCCAACAACCCCCTCCTAGCCGGCCCAACGGTCCTACATGAACATCTTCGTCAACTATATCAAGGACAAGCAAGGCATAAGAGATTCGAGATCTCTAATGCACTATTTCAGTGCAAGATGCAAGACAGGACTCCCGTAGGCCCATATGTACTCAAGATGATTGGGTACATAGAGAATCTATAGAGGTTGGGATTCCCACTTGGCCAAGAGCTGGCCACTGACTTGATCTTGCAATCCTTGCTAGAGAGCTACAATCAATTTGTCATGAATTACAACATGAACGAAATTGACAAGCCACTGCCTGAGCTATTTAGTATGTTGAAAACTGCTGAGCTCAACCTTAAGAAGGTTAAGCCTAACTCCATTTTGATGGTGCAAAAGCACAAAGGCAAAGGTAAGCCTAAAGGTAAGGGAAAGTCCCAAGCCAAGGACAAAAGGCAAAGCACTGAAACCCAAAGGAGGGGTCGCCAAGGATGCTACCTGCTTCCACTGCGGTCAGACCGGGCATTGGAAGAGGAACTGCAAAGTTTACCTGGAAGATCTTAAGAAGAAAAGAAGTGAGACTTCTACTTCAGGTATATATGTTATAGAAGTTAATCTCTCTATTTCTTCATCATGGGTATTAGATACTGGATGTGTTTCTCACATTTGTACTAATGTGCTGGCGTTGAGAAATAGCAGGGCATTGACGAAGGGCGAGGTAGACCTACGAGTAGGCAATGAAGCACGGGTTGCTGCTGTTGCTGTAGAGACTTACTATCTATCTCTGCCCTCTGGGCTTGTACTAGAATTAGATGAATGTTGTTATGTGTCTGCTCTTACTAAGAACATAATTTTAGTTTCTTGTTTGGACAAGAAAGGTTTTTCATTTATAATAAAGAACAAATGTTGTTCAGTTTATTTAAATGATATATTCTATTGTAGTGCACCTCTGATGAACGGACTTTATATTCTAGACTTAGAGAACCTCATCTATAACATAAATACCAAAAGGTTCAAATCAAATGAAATAAACCAAACATATCTCTGGCACTGTCGCTTAGGTCATATAAATGACAAACGCTTATCCCAGCTTCAAAAAGATGATTTGTTGTACTCATTTGATTTTGAATCATATGAGACATGCGAGTCATGCCTACTAGGCAAGATGACCAAGACTCCCTGTAGTGGACACAGCGAGAGAGCGATTGACTTGTTAGGACTTATACATAGTGATGTATATGGCCCTTTCAATGTCGCTGCCAGAGGGGGTTATAGTACTTCATTACATTTACTGATGACTTCGGTAGATATGGTTATGTGTATCTGATGACACATAAGTCAGAATCCTTTGAAAAGTTCAAAGAATTCAAGAATGAAGTACAAAACTAGCTTGGCAAGAGTATTAAGATACTTCGATCAGATCGAGGTGGAGAATACCTTAGCCATGAGTTTCGTGACTATCTAGCTAAGTGTGAGATTCTATCTCAACTCACTCCTCCTGGAACACCACAGTGAAATGGTGTATCCAAAAGAAGGAATCGTACCCTATTAGATATGGTGTGATCTATGATGAGTCACACAGATCTTCCTACATCTCTTCGGGGCTATGCTTTGGACACTGCAGCCTTCATATTCAACCGTGTTCCATCCAAGACTGTGATAAATACACCATATAAGATATGGACTGGGAGAGATGCTCAGGTGTCTTTTATGAGGATTTGGGGTTGTGGTGCTTACGTTCGACATCAAATCTCGGACAAACTGGGACTCAAATCTGATAAGTGCTATTTTATTGGATATCCCAAAGAAACTAAGGGATATTACTTCTATATTCCCAGACAACACAAGGTAGTTGTGGCAAAGACTGGGGTATTTCTAGAAAGAGACTTTGTTTCTAGAAAAACTAGTGGGAGTACGTTCGATCTTGAAGAAGTTCAAGATGTGAACCATAGCACTAAAGCCTCAATGGAAGTTGAACTGGAACCACAAAGTGTTGTGGATGATGAGATTGTTCCACAAGGAGTTGAGGAACAACAACCAATTCAAGTAGACATACCTCTTCACAGGTCTGATAGGGTACGCCGTCAGCCTGAGAGATACTCATTTCTCTTGTCTGACCATGATGACGTTATGCTCGTTGAGAATGAGCCTACCTCCTATTAGGAAGTTGTGATGAGACCAGATTTTGAGAAATGGCTAGAGGCCATGAGATTCGAGATGGAATCCATGTACACCAACCAAGTATGGACTTTAGTTGATCCACCTGAAGGGGTCAAACACATTGGGTGTAAGTGGGTCTTTAAAAAAAAGACTGACATGGATGGACTTATATATAAGGGTCGTCTGATAGCTAAAGGTTTCAAGCAAATTCATGATATTGACTATGATGAAACTTTTTTCCAGTAGCGATGTTTAAGTCCATTCGGATCATGTTTTCTGTTGCAGCATACCACGATTATGAGATCTGGCAGATGGATGTTAAAACCGCGTTTCTGAATGGAAACTTGCTCGAGGATGTGTACATGACACAACCTGAGGGTTTTGTAGATCCACGGCATACTAGCAGAGTATGCAAGCTACATAAGTCCATTTATGGACTAAAGCAAGCTTCTCGGAGCTGGAATCTTCAATTCGATGATGCAATCAAACAGTTTGGTTTCATAAAGAATAAAGATGAACCCTATGTATACAAGAAGATTGTAGGGAACACAGTTGTCTTCCTTGTGTTGTATGTGGATGACATACTACTCATTGGGAATGACATTCCTTTGCTGCAGTCTGTCAAGACTTGGCTGGGGAATTGTTTCTCAATGAAGGACTTAGGTGAAGCAGCCTGCATTCTAGGTATAAAGATCTATAGAGATAGATCTAAGAGATTGCTTGGCCTAAGTCAGAGTACATATGTTGACAAGGTATTACTACGGTTTGCCATACAGAATTCCAAGAAAGGATTTCTACCGATGTCACATGGTGTGAGTCTTTCGAAGACTCAAAGTCCCTCTTCTAGAGAGGAGAGAGACCGCATAGATAAGATCCCTTATGTTTCAACTATAGGATCTATCATGTACGTCATGCTATGTACTCGTCCTGATGTTTCGTATGCCTTGAGCATGATAAGCAGATACTAGTCAGATCTAGGTGAGTGTCACTGGATAGCGGTCAAGAATATTCTTAAGTACTTAAGAAGGATTAAAGAATATTTCTTGATATATGGAGGCGATGACGAGCTAGTTGTACAGGGTTACAGTGATGCCAGCTTCCAAACTGACCAGGATGATTATAGATCGCAGTCTGGGTTCGTGTTTTGCTTGCATGGTGGTGCTGTGAGCTGGAAGAGTTCGAAGCATGACACATTTGCTGATTCTACAACAGAGGTCGAGTATATTGCTGCATCAGAAGCAGCAAAGGAGGCAGTTTGGATCCGCAAGTTCATTACTGAGCTTGGGGTGGTTCCTAGCATTGCAGATCCTATCGAGCTCTATTGTGACAACAATGGAGCAATTGTGCAGGCTAAGAAACCTCGCTCACACCAGTGGACCAAACACATACTACGATACTTCCATCTCATTCGAGAGATCATCGATAGAGGAGATGTGAAGATTTACAGAGTACCCACAAAGGCTAACGTCGTTGATCCCTTGACCAAGGCTTTGGCACAGAGAAAGCATGATGGTCACATTAGGTCATTGGGCCTTAGAGCCTACACTGATTGGCACTAGTGCTAGTGAGAGATTGTTAGTTATAGCCCTAGAGCCAATCATATGAAGATTGTTGTATGGACTCGATGTATCATATTCCTATATATTAATAAAGACATTTCTTTATGGTTACTATACTTACTTGTATTGGTGTCAAATAACTAAGTATAATTGCGTCCTTGAGTAGAAGGTTCTTATCTATATCAATCGATTGGTTGAATCGATAGTGAGATGATATAGAGATCAATACTCTTAATCATTCCTAGTCAAGTATTAACATTCAGGGACAATGTTAATGCGACGAGACTAGCATGTAGGTCAACTCGATGACTTGATCTCACAAGTCATGGATATAGAGATATCAAGTTGACACATGGGTATGCATTGGAGAATGTATACTGAATGACCCGCCATGAGAAAGTATCATGGATCGTTATATGAGTGTCATATACTTTCTCATATGGTTATTAGTATGACTATTAGTCCTTGGACCTGAAGTCACCGTGGTTCCCTACATAAGGAGTTGCATACTTTGGCTTAGTCAAACGTCACCCGTAACTGGGTGGACCATAAAGGCGATTACTAGGTATGTAACAAATTATGCGGAGGGATGTGAGTGATGTAGATGAGATCTATCCCTCCTATATGACGGGAGTGACATCATTATTCTTGATAGAGTGAGACCACTAAGTGCATGGTCATGCCTAAATGAGTCAATATGAGATATTGAGCTCATTTGATTAGAATGAGTCTACTTGGAGTTCAAGATTTAGATTGATTAGAGGATGACACGGTCTATGCCTCATATTGATCAATCTAGATGTCAAGGATAGAAGGACATTATCATATATTATGAATGGTTACAATTTGTAGTCACTAGGTGATGTTGGATCTCAACATTCTTGTAACTTGGGTAGTAATGATGTGTTGCTAGATACCGCTCATTACTTATGCTTCTAAATGGGTTTAGGAGTATTGCCAACGTTACAAGAACCTATAGGGTCACACACAAAGGGCAATTAGATAGAGAATATGTTCATATGATGAACCAAGAGGATTAGGTTCATGTGATGAACCAAATTAGATTAAGAGTAATCCAAATTAAACTAATTGAGTTGGACTTAATTTGATTCATGTGTCCAGTGAGTCTAATTTAGATTATGACTCATTGAATCAATTTAATTTAATGAATAGAGATTCATTAAATCAAATTGACTTGAATCTATGGTTGGATTTGATCAACCATGAGAGATAAATGGGTCAAGTTTGACTTGACTTGAGAGGGAAGGTGAAGGGTCAAGTTTGACTTGACCAAATGTCACTTCATTAGTCAAGTTTGACTTGACCAAAACCACTTGGCATGGGTCGGCCAATCATGGTGTTCCACATCATCAAGGTGTGACACCTAATGAGGGAGATCAAGAGCCTTAACTCTTGATATTCCATGGAGGTTTATAACCTTCCAATAAGTGGGCGGCCACTTTAATTGAGGAATCAAGAGCATTGTATGCTCATTCATTCCTTCTTCTTCCTCCTCTCTTCTTCTTCCTCCTCTCTTCTCTTCTCTCCCTCTCATCCTCCTTGGCCGAAACATCCAAGAGTGCTAACACACTCTAGGTGTTTTTCTTCCATCTCTTGTCCCGTGTGGATATTTCTAGAGGTGTGTACACTTGAACACACTTGAGATCCGAAGAATCCTGGACGAATGGGATTTGCGAAGGGCTTCGCTTCAAAGGTATATCTCTTATCATGTAGATGTAAGGTAGATCTAGGATAACAAACATGTACATGAATTTATTTTAATCTTTGCATAGATTCGATGATAAGACTTCAAAATTTTTGCAACATAAAAAATAATTTTTACGGTCCAAAAATTCCACCAGTACTTGCATTGCGATGATGTTCCCACACGAGTGACTATTATTTATGATGGATCAGACTCCATTTATGCCTTCAACAGGGTATTAGAGACAAAGAGTGACATGTGTATTTTAAGTCATGATGAGTACGAGGGCAATTGTTGAAGTGGCAAGCTCCATGTCGATGGTGTCAAACGGATAAGCATGATGGTTTATAATGTGACTCAAGCATATATGTATGAATCATGACGAACACACAAGTGAGTGAAACGGTAAAGAATCTTTGCACAACATTATGATGTACGAACTCCTAAAACAGTGCTATCAACTAATCATGTTGAATCTGAAACTTATTCTAAAATCAATGGGAGCACAACCAATACTTAACGTCTAAGGGAAGACAAATGGAACCGTGCAGCCATTGTAAAGTGCTCACCAAGATGACTAACTTCAAAAAGTCACCGTGGTCACAACTAGCATGCATTTATTAAAAACAGAACATGCAACTAGGACGCTTGCTCAGAAATCCGGATCTAAACCATGATGATTACACATTTACACTTATTGACCTAGCCTTACAATCGAGGTACTCGTACAAAATAGAAAAACTAGATTAATACTCGTCGATCATGATTGACATAAAAAGTACTTACATCCCATGTTTCCACACATAAATATTATTATACGAATTGACTAATGCCCAAAAATATAGGACGTGCATATAGGTTTCCAACAATTTTGTGCAAGTGTCACCCTAGGCATGCAACTATATTGTTTCATGGAAATCCAAAAGTTACTTCACGGCACCTTTGCATGAACACGGAAACAATAACAACAATTGTCATATCCTTATTTGCTTAATTAATTAATTTTGATTAATAAAATTCTCTAACTTCTAAGGGTAAACAAATAGTAAATCATGAAACAAAATATGGAGCCATCTCAATATGAATAACTTGAAACCAGCAATTAAAAACCTAACCCTATAGAATCCAAATCCCATCAAATTATAAAACCAACTAATGCATGTACAAGATAAAGAACATGTCCTCGATTTCTCCCTTCTTTATCTTCCCGTGGAGCTCTAGGATAGTGGAGGATGATGAGGAAGGTAGAGCTTCTTAAGGCCAGCCGATCCAAAAAATCCCCTAAAACTTTTAAAGATATATCAATATATATATCATCCATAATTCCTATATTATAACGTTATAATTTTCTAATTATTATCTACACGTTGTATTTTGATTTTTTTTCTTATTTAATTACAACGTTAAATATGTTATCCATTTTCTACTTGCAACGTTAAATATGTTACATGTTGTAGGATCAACATTAAATATGGATCTTAGTTATTATCTATAAATTTCTTATCCTCTCTCTCTTTTTCTTTTCTTTTTTATTCCTTTACATGTTACCTACATAATACATTAACCCTATATTTATATTATATTATTTATAATATATCCTATTATTTTCTTAATTAATTAATCATAATTTTATAATTATAGGTTAACTTAACTGATCAAATCTATTCATACTAATAAATTCTTATTTAAATCAAATTAACCCTCATAATTAAATCATGAGATTTATACTACATATCTAAGGATCCTGAACTAGAGGATCTCTATCATTCTTTAAGTTAAGATTGTTTATTTAGGTATGAGAGTTTTCTCCATTGATTAATTTTAAATTTGTCGGTATGACCTCACGAAAATTTTTCATCGACAATCAAAGTAAATTGAGAATTGCTCATGGAATCTCATCCAAGCTACTAATTTTTTTGGATTTATCGTCTCACTATAGAAAAAATTCATACAGTACCGTAGTTGAGATATAAACTTTAAATGTTTGATTAACTGTTTTATAACACCTAACCGCTATCTTAAAAAAAATTATCTAATTGTTTTAATCTCTAGAGTAAATTTAATGAATAAACAAGTCATTCAGTCAATTGAATCTCTAGAGTAAATTGTTATATAATTTTCATGATTTTTTTTTTCAACTTATTTTAATCTGTAGAGTAAATTTAATGACTAAATTAATTGTTTTTTAATAATTAATGTTTAAAAATTCATCAAAAATTATACATAAGTTGAAAATTATTAGCTGCAATAACAATACAATACAAATTTTCAAACACTACAAAACTTAGGGAAAAAATGGGGAAATTTCAGTATATATGCGTAATCCAATAAAAGGTTGCGCCTTTTATTGTAGCATAAACAATAAAAATTTTCAAAACCTAAAAAAACTTAGGGACAAAATGGGGAAATTTCATTATGTATGTGTAAAATCAAATAAAAGGGTGTGCTTTTTAGAAACATCGGCATGGCTCTATCATAAAATTTGATATTAGTTTAATTAATAATTAATTACCTTTCTAATCAAGGCACGCCGATGATTGTAACGGGATCGAGAGATTTTCGGGACAGGGTACTTATCTTCGCGGTGGGACCCACCTGACGCCCTTGCCTATTATTGAATGGCACCGTGGCGATACGCCTACCTACTTCCCTACTGGGTGAGCATCGCTGGGGCCCGGTCGCATGTGGAGGCGTGGTGGGTGACTCGTGGCTTTGTCCCAATCCTGAAGGATCCTGAGCATTAAAGGGGCACGTGATACGCATTAGCGGTAAAAGCATTCGAATGATTTGGGATCGGCACGTGACGTGGTGGTGGTATGCACGGCGGCGGCCGTGTCAGTCTATGAATTTACTATTTATTAAGATTATTTACTTAACTGATTCTCAATTAACTTTATATAAAGTTTAAAATTAAATTGTGTTAATATTTTTATACTTAAAAATAATTCTAAAATTTATTGAGGTTAGAAAGTATAATTTTTTTTAACGTTTTGACCAGATTAAATATAATATTAAATTAAATTTTTAAATAAAAGGGAGTCGGTTATAAGAGAGTAGATCTTCTGATTCTTTTTGGATCAGAGATGGATCACTTATAATTGTAACCGGATCGTGATCGTGATTCGATCATAATTGATCGCGATCCCTTCCTGAGTTCACCGTCCCCTCCGGATTATAGTTTGGTTCGGAGAGGACGGTCGGAGGCCACTCGGAGGCCACCTCTCGCTCGGCGTCCAACAACCTGGCCACTTGTCCACCATTGGTGGCCTCCGGGCAGCCTCCGGTCGCCCAATCCAAATTAAATTATAACCTGGAGGGGACGGTGAACCCAGTAAGGGATCGCAATCAATTACGGTCGGATCGCGGGCACGATCCAACCGCAATTATGAGTGGTCCATTTCCGGTCCAAAAAAAAGAGACCAGGAGATCTGCTCTATGGTTATAGTGAGACCAGATCTCCTGGTCCACAAAAAAGTAGATTAGGGGATGGTCCACTCCTAATTGCGGTCAGATCGTAATTGTGAACCGGTCGTAATTGGTTGTGATCTCTTCATGAGTTCATTGTCCCCACTAGGCTATAGTTTAGGTCGGAGTGGGCGGTCGGAGGCCGCCCGAAAGCCACCCCTCGCTCGGCGTCCAGCAACCTGGCCACTTGTCCACCATCGGTGGCCTCTGGGCGGCCTCCGGTCGCTCTCTTCGAATCAAACTATAACATGGAGGGGACGATGAACCTAGTAAGGGATCACAACCAATTGCGGCTAGATCGTGGCCACGATCCGACCGCAATTATGAGCGGTCTATCCTTGGTCCAAAAAAAGGAATAGGAGATCTATTCTCCGGTTATAGTGAGACCAAATCTCTTGGTCTAAAAAAAATGGACCAGGGGATGATCAACTCCCAATTGCGGTCAGATCATAATTACGATCCGGTCGTAATTGGTTGTGATCGCTTCATGGGTTCACCGTCTCTACTAGGTTATAGTTTGGGTCGGAGCGAGTCTCCTGTTGGTGCGGTTAGCATTGACGATCTAACTCAGATTTTGATGAATGACAAAGTAGGTTAAGTTAGTTTCGTTGTAATCTAACACTTTGACGAAGTGTGCAGGAGAAGCCCAGTTAGGTTGACGGACCGACCGGATAGCTGGCACGAAGCTCAAACAGATCAACGGGCTGAATGGATGTTTGACACGATATCCAGCTAGGTCGACGGGTTGACCGGATAATTGGCACAAAGTCCAGACAGATCGATGGGCTGATCGGATGTCTGACATGAAGTTCAGCTAGGTCGACGGGCTGACCTGATAACTGGCACGAAGTCCAGACGGGTCAACGGGCTGACCGAATGTCTGGCAGGTAAGTTAAGGTAAGTCACTGGAGGGGGGTGACTTGGTGAGGACGTGTTCCCAGTTAGGGAACTTAGGCGTCAATCTAACTTAGATTTATTTCAGAAATCTAAATTGAGATCGTGACTAGATTCCGGTCTCAGTGAGATGGAATCTAATTATTACCCTGTTTTATTATATTTGTGCTAACTTTTGTTTTGCAAGGTAGTTTAATATTTATTTTGCCTTGGACTAACATTTTCTTGTAGGAAAAGAAATTTCTGGAAAATGGTGGTTCGGGCGCTCGGAAGGGATCCGGGTGCTTATTTTGCCTTGGACTAACAGTTTAAGATAAGGAGCTCGCTGATTGGCCGGACCTACGTTACGGTCTGGGCGCTCGGAAGGGATTCGGGCACCCGGAACATGCCTATAAAAGAAAGCCTCCACGGAGCATCAAATAACAACTTCTTGCTACAACTGTTCTGTTGCGCTTTGCCCCTGCGACGCTACGAAGGTACTCCGATAACTTACGGTTCAAGTTTTTTTATTATTGTTGTCGGTATTTGTTTTAATAGTTCTTGTACCTACTATTGTAATCTTGTTTGCGAACTATTAGTGATTGCCCAACGAAAACACTCAATGAGTGCGGGCTTTGAAGTAGGAGTTGACGAAGACTCCGAACCAAGTAAAACTAGTTTATGTTAGCGTTGTGATTTTTAGTTTTCCGCTGCATACTTGCTTCGAATTTTCGATCACTATTCATCCCCCTCTAGTGACTTCCACGATCCAACACTTCCGACTACCCGCTCCGACCCCAACTATAACATGGTGGAGACGGTGAACCCATGAAAGAATCGCAACCAATTACGATCGGATCATAATTATGATTTAACTATAATTAGAAATGCACCATCTCCTGATCCATTTTTTGCGATCAAGATTTCTCTCTGTTATAATAATTTACACAGTCTTTCTATAGTATTTATTTTTATTAATATAATATTTAAGTATAATACTAAGAATAAATAATATTATCATTAAATAATATTATTTAATTACGGGATAGAAAGTATTTATTTTATAAAAAATATTTACGAATAATATTTTTATTAATTATTTTAAATAATATTCATTTATAGCTTTTATCTAATTAATTTAAGAAAAATAAGTGCGAAGAGTTGTATACTTGTGTGCGGCAAGAGAAAAGAAAGAAGAGGGTGGGTCTACGGTCTACCTAAGCGCACGTAATGTTCCTCCGCCCGTTCCCATCCTACTTCCGCCCTGCCGCTCGCCGCCACTCCTCCTCTTCCTCCTCCAAATCGTCGAGGCGCCACTCCTCGGCCTCCCGCGGAGGTGGAAGCGACCACCATCATCTCCTCCCCAGCATCTCCATCTGCGCCACCTGCAAGAACTCCCCCTCCGCCGCCACCCTCGACCTTCTCATCCTCCTCCTCGCCCTCTTCTGCTCCGCCTTCCTCGTCGCCTCCTCCCTCGCCCACGTCTTCCGATCCCTCGCACTCCTCCTCCCCGCCTCCTCTTTCCGCCACGCATCCCACCCCTACCTCGTCACCCTCCTCCTCCTCTTCCTTGCCGCCTCCCTCGCCGTCGCCGTGCTATCCTGCTCCCGACCCTGCTTCTTCCCCTGGTTCCTCCGTCGACGCTGCAGCAGGCCTCGCTGCCGCGGCCTCAAGAAGGCCCTCGAGTTCGATGTCCAGCTGCAGACCGAGGAGTGCATTCGCTCGCCCGACCTTGCGCAAACCGCCGCCTGGAAGGAGATCGACGATCTTCCCTGGAAGGGCGGACAGCAAGGGAACAATCCTGATTACGAATGCCTGCGAGTGGAGCTGAGGAGGATGGCTCCGTCCAATGGCCGTGCCGTGCTGCTCTTCCGCGCACGGTGTGGTTGTCCACTTGCGAAACTCGAGGCCTGGGGACCCAAGCGAAGCCGCCGGAACAAGAAGTGAGCTCCCTTAACTGCTGAAAATTTTCAGATCTAGTTCTTTAAGCCCGTATTTTTTTATACAAAACCAATAAAGCTCACTAATTAAGTAAGAGATTAATTGATTCCCAATGGTACTCGACTGGTGGTTGATATTGAAAAATTGGTGAAATTTGTCTAGCAGGTTTGCATCACCACATGTGCACTAACAATTGCATTATGAGGACTAGGGATTTAAATCAAGGGTTTGTATAAATTAGATGGCCATCTTCTTGCTGATGCTAGCTATTCCAGTCAGTTAAATTAAGTTGATAAGGATTAAACATTCTGGTTTTGGTATCAATCAATGATTTTAGCAAACTGGCCTTGGTCTTTTTCCTGTTATAAATTTTTTAGTGTTTCTACTGGATGTTGGATTATGAACATGACCTAAGTCTAGAAAAGTTATTTCCCTAGGAATAAATAGTGATGTATGCTTTGAGCATTTGACACACATGCTTTTAGCTTTCAGAAGCAGAATTTTAAAACCTGAAAGTATCTTATAAATAAGTGTCATGAATGTGTTTCTTTTCAATTCTAGAATGAATGCAATGTGGATTTCAACTGAGAATGAGATTTTTGTTATGAATAGATGAATTGTCTGAGCTTTTCCTTCCTATGACTACCCTGTCCACTCTAACATTTTGGCATTTATTCTATTTTACTATCTTCTTTCTTTATTATGTTAATTAGTCAATCCCTCTCAAATGTTCCATGTACTGAAATCAGTACATTTAGGTTAGGGGATGATTGCCATCTTTGTCCTTTTATTTTTCGGAAAACAATAAGGTGTATAACAAACACAATTTATCATGATACTGCTCTATTAATATATGAAGTTATGATAGGATATAAACATGCTCAAAGATGACCAATACGTACTATAATTATAAAAGTTTAATCTAATAGAGTGGAAGGCATAAGAGGTAGAGTGAGACCAAAACACATGTCAATGGAATAGAAAGTGGTGTAATTTATTTGAATATTACTTGTAATATGGCTCAATGGAGGATAAGATTCATCTAGCCCATCCAAAATAGTGGGGACAAACAAGACTTGATGATGATGACTTTTGGTTTCTCCAATATGCCTCACCTTCTATGCGATTAGTGTTCTGAAAGTGGTAGCCATTTTAAGGCACCATAGGCTTTTGTTTCCCAGTAATTATCACACCTCAAACATTTATCACAAACTAATGAAATTCTATATAGAACAAGTTCCCAATTTTTTTTTTTAATTTTCTATTAAACTTGTCTAATATGTGTTTGTTGCCAACATCTTTGTTCCCAATCCCAATAATCTTGTCATAACAACCAATGACAATTTATCATTGTGAATACTAGATTGACATTATTACATGTGTATAACCATTTCCTCCGCCCATTTATTTTCATCATCATCAATATATTTAAAGATCAATGAAATTGTGCAAATCATGACAGGCTTTAATTATTTGATTGTTCTTTACTCACACCAATTATATGATCTTTGGATTCTTTTTCTTCTTATAAAATTTGTTTGCACAAAACCACTTTATATGATGCTTGTACTGTCACACGAAATTACATGATCTAGATTTCATATGACACTTCATAAAAATTAGGGTTCTTCATGTACTTTCTCTATATTTCTACCAAAATTCTTTTGAAACATTCGTATTATATTGTAAAATTTCTCTGGTTGTTTGGAGTGGAAGAGGATGCTGGCAAGACACTCATGACTTGATGGATAAACCATGTGATCCAATGTTGCAATGAAATATATATTATATTTAACTACAACACATCTAACCATTTCTTTCTTGGTTCTAAACTTTATCATATCTAAATCATCAATGTGATTGGAAAAATATATACAAGCATAAAAGTTGGCCTATCCAAACTCTTTGGAACTTGTATCATCTGCTTATATCCTGTAGCATGAAGTCAAACAAATGAGTCACAGATGGAATCTTGTTCAATGTAAACATGGACTCTTTGATTGCAATGCTTTGATTTAATTACAATAATAGCAAAATTATGATTTTTAGCATTTGAAGATACGGACTTACTCAAGATTGCTTTCATTATTAAATCAGTTACATTTACTCTCACAATTTTTTTTTTTTTTCAAAATCCTGTTAAGTGATTAATGTAGAGTGTCTAAATTGTATGAAAGCGAAAACATCAAGAGACTTTAAACACCACCTGAAGAACGGTGTTCTAGAATTTTTTTTCTTTTCCATGATCGATCAACCATGTTTAATTCTAGCTCCTGTTTATGTAATGTAACTAGTCTATTCACATGATAGTTATAGGCATGATTTCAAGAGTAAATTCGTATCAATTGGCGTGAAAAAAATAGATTATTCCAGCTGTTGCTCGTGCCAACAGAGTTTTGATGGACCAATCAAGACAAACTTTGTCGTGTTCAGTTGATTCTGTGATCATTGACTCTGGACATTATTGTGTGGTTTTAAGAGAACCAAAATGTGTCCAACCTTTGGATCATGTGCTAGCTATCTACCCCTGCCATCCTAATCCTATAGACCGTCGTCTAGAAGTTGTGGTATTCAACATTATGGAACAAAAGGTGAACCTTTGCCTTGTAATGGCCTTGTGTTCTTTGCAGCCACTGCCACCTCCAGCATCCTAGTTTCATCCTAGACAAGGAGATCCAATGAAGAGCTTGCTTTCATTATGAACTTACTAAAGGTCAAGATCTTTGAGGCGTTGCTAGAGCCTGACTAAACCTTCGTGCTGTTTTACCCCGAGAAGTGCTGACAATGTCAATGCCTTCCTGTACTTGTCAATACCTCTCCTTCCACCTCCTTGCTCCTTGCTCCTTGCTCCTTGCTCCTTGCTCCTTGCTCCTCCACCTCTTTGCCTCTGAAACCTAAAAGTTTGCAACACCTCCACCCTGCCTTGTATGTAACATATGCATCATCATGCCCACCAATGAGGATGCCTTCCTCGTTTTCAATGATCTCAGTTGGATTTCTTCCTTCCAAACTTGTGCAACTTATTCAGATATGACTTCATCTTAGACCTTGTCCACAGTCTGCATCATCTCCTTTCATCAGTGTCATTTGCACTCTTGGCTACATACATCTACAATAGGCCATGCTAGTGTAAGCTCTAAGAGCCAATCAAGAGTTGATTGACTTAGGACATATTGTATTATATTTCATTAATAAAAGACAATAATTATTTTATTTACTTCATATTTGTGTCAGATGAATAAATATAATAATGTCCTAGGTAGTAGGTTCTAGTTTACAACATATCAATTGATTGAATTGATAGTGGAACCTATTTATATATATATAGACACTACTCTTAACTATTCTTAGTCAAGACAAATTAATATATTGAGACTAGTATGTAGGTCAATTGATGACTTAATCTCACAAGTCATGCATATGAAATATCACGTTGACATATAGGTATATTTTAGAGAATATGTACTGAATTGACTCGTTATGAGAATATTTTATAGGTCGTTTTATGAGTGTCATAAACATTCTCATAGTGACTATTGGTATGAGTCCTTACACCTGAAGTCACTATGATTCCCTACATAAGGAGTTGTGTATTTTAGTATCGACAAATGTCACCTGTAACAAGGTGGATATAAAGTCTATCACTGGGTATGCAATAAGTTATGCGGAGGGATGTAGGTGATTTAGATGAGATCTATACCTTCCATAGGACGGAAGTGATATTTTTGGGCCCTTTAATTAAGTAGGATACAAGAATGCATGACCATGCTCAAATTAGTCAATATAAGATATTGAGCTTATTTGATTGAGTGTGCATACTTAGGGATCAAGAAATACAAAGATTGATAAGAGGATGACACAGTCTATGCCTTATTAATCAATCTAGATATCGTGGATAGAAGGACCAAGTCATACAAGATAATAGAAATAGAAAGGTTAGGTCGGATCTCGACATTCTCGTCACTTGGGTAATAATGATGCATTGCTAGATGCCACTCATTGCTTATGTATCTAAAATGATTTTAGATACATTACCAATGTTACGAGAGCCTATTGGGTCATACACAAAGAATATATTAATTTGGAGATGAATTATAGGGTTAAGTCTAATCTGAATTAGATACATTGAGTTAGACTCGAATGAATTCGGATTAGACTTATTGAGTAATGAGTTAGACTCACTGGTTTGTTGGGTTAATGGTTAATACAATATATTAAATCCAACCCATTAAGATTAATGAATATAAATAGAGATTAATACATCATTAATCAAAAGAAAGATTAAGAGACAATTTTTTTTTGGATTCATTGGATGAGTACAAAAATGTTTGTAAAAGTAACATTTAGGCGAAGTAACCTTTTTGGTAAAGTAATATTTTGGTGAAGTTATCCTTTTGGTAAAGTAACCCTTTTGTAAAGTAACCTTATATAGGTTGTTCCTATCCGAAAGGGGAGAAGATGGCAACCTGGGGATGTGGCTTGACGGTTGACGGGGCGAAAACTCCACGTGGTCCTGCAACACAAAGGCGTAAGTGTTGGCCGGGAAGGGGTTCCGTTGGCCCTTCGACGCTCAATTCAGTTCTGATGATACGGGGGAATAGTAAGAATGATGTAGCTAAAGCGTGCAAAATAACGAAGTTGTGCATACCTCTTCCGGTAGACGGGAATCCTCTTTTATAGTGCCACTATAGTGTCTGTGTACGTATCTCAAAGCGTGCACACGTTTTCCTAAACGTTCTCTGAAAAGACAAGTCAAAAAGTGTCATTGACACCTTTCTTTAAGCGAGTATGCATATCTCTGATGCGACAGGTTGAAAGCTTCCAAAGTACGATTTGCCTGCGGAATATGCTCTGTTGTCATGGACACAAACCTCCAAAAGAGTAAAAGGAGATATACGGGTGGGTCCAGCTGTAGGTTGATGTGCGTCTGCTCGGTCGGGACACCTTTGATCGGTCGTGCTGACCAACACAATCTCTCTTCACTTATTTTTTCTATTATTGGAGGGCTGCCTCTCATCCGGACGGACACACCTCTTGCTCGGTAGGGACGGCGGCCGGGGGATGCAATGCCTTTTTGTCTCTTATAACCTTATGTTGTTTGCGTAGCCCGGCTCGTCCGTTCGGGCAAAGCCGCCCGTTCGGCCATGACTAGGCCGCACGACCGACTTTGCTTGATCTATGGACAACATCCCTTTGCTTTCCTTAACTTTGACCTCCATGGCAGCTGGTCTTCCTTGCTTTGACTTATCTTGGGTGGGTCCCTCTTCATCACCGCATCACAAGCCTTCCCCTCTAGTCTAGTCGAGGGATACTGTAAGTCCGACTGACTGGACAATTAGTGTGCTCTGGAACTCTTTCTTCCTGACCGGGTATTCTAGAGTTTTGAGTCACCGCTCGGTTGTAATATTCACTGCTCAAGGGTTTATAGTCGCTGCTCGGCTATGATGTTCCTGCACAAGAGTTTATAGTCGCCACTCGGTGATATCATAGCCAACACTTAGCCTTTTTTTTTTGACTTCCTTCCGATCCCTGCTCTAACCGCTCAACCCACGTAGTACCTTTTAATTGCCATTGACGTCACCATAATTGTTTGAAAGTCGTTCAAATCCTCAGCCATTAATACCAAGCACGCTTGGCCATGCTCTGGAATCATGCTTTCTACTTCCTCATTAATGCCACCTGTAACCGAATGCCACGTGTTGCCCTTGCATGTTGTCGCATGCGTGATGTGATAGACGGTTGTTTGAGTTTGATGTGACGACTATCTTTTCAAATTCAACGGTCATGTTGAAGCTACGTTTTCCAAAGCCCTGGATCGAGCAACCTCGGGCGACTGTCGATAGGGTTTTAAACTCTTAACTTCTTTCTTCACCTCATTGTCTTCCTCATCCTAGTCTTCTTCTTTCCTGCTTCTCAACCTAAGTTCATCGCCGATGCTTTCCTTCTTTAAGCTTCCTCTCTTTTCTCCCTTTCGACATTCAATTTTATTGCAGTCTCTCCTTCTCTACCCCCGACCGTCCATGGGTTATGATACACCTCCACCGAGTCCAAATTCAATGGTGTTGAGGTCGACCAAATGAAACTGACCTATCGTTTCCTTGACGGTTATAAAATTATCATTCCCTCTGCTTATGACCGCCCTCATACACCTCCTGATGGTTTCCTCCCCTTTTTAAAGATAAGTTTTTTTGTCGGCCTTCGCTTTTCCATCCATCCTTTTTTTTTTGAAATTTGCACATATTTTCACATTTCCATGCATCAATTAGTGTCTAATTCCTTCAAACTACTGTATGGGGCTGAATTATTTCGTCTGTACGGGATTCCTCTTGTACCTCGTGTTTTCCACTACTTTTACTGCCCGAAGCTTTCTAAGACGGATACCTCCTCTTCCAAGCCCGAATGGGTGCTGTATATTTTGACAAAATATCCTCCAATAAACATTGGAAAGAGTACTATTTCTATGTCCGTTTACCCGCTCAACCAGCCTTTCCTATCGGCTTACATATCGAACTATCGAAACCTCCCCCGCTCAAGAGGTACTGAAGCACGCCGGCCTACCTCGAAGTAGTCGCAAGTTTGACTGATCAAAAATACCATATACATAGGTTGCTCTTGGAGGGAGTTTTGTATGTGTTCGGGCTAAGCCCTATCCAAACACGACTACCTGTCACTCAAGGTATGTCCTTTTTTTTCCCGTTATCTTTGAATCTAACTGATTTATCTTTCTCTTTTGCATATTGAATCATGAACCGCGTGTTGTTGAGCGGCAAGTGTAGGCTCTCTGATGCAGACATCAACGCTAAGGGAATGGTCGAGTTGGAAAGCCGCTGTCTGTTGCCGGTCGAGCACTTTGACAAGCCGACCGACGAGGTAGGGGGAAGCCGGGTGGCGGGTAGCGATGCAGCAGTGACTACTGGTGAATTGCCTCCTGAGCGCCCCTCTATGGCGCCAATCGATGTTCCATCTGAATCGGCCACGTCGGGCGAGCCGTTGATCCAACGCCGTAAGCGACATCGTGCAGAATCATCCCCTCGTTCGGCAACCTCGGCTTGCAGGCTCGGGCTCCAGGAACGACTTCCCGACCTCCATTCAAGCGGGGGGAGTCCTCCACTTCTACGATTGCTGAGAGGGAGGCTGTCCTGCCGACTCCCCCTTCCTCCGACCGAACACCCTCGTTGTCTGTGTTGCCGATCGAGACAACACTCGCATCGTCGATCGCTTATCTTCCCTCTCCTCCGGTCAACGCTGAGGCCTCCCTTTCCATCATTCTCTCTTCCTCGATGTCCAAATCCAAGGGACCGATCACCTTAGAGCCTTCTGATCCGAGCGGCCGTAGGCATGTCAAGGTAATCCTTCACTTGTCGATCGACTGACGCCTTTTAAATGACGCCGAATTGCGCTCCCCGTGCATCAAATTGCAATACAAGGTCATCTAGCGCAGGTCTGGGCGAATGCTAGGACCCGCGAGGCGTCCGTTAGTGTTAGGGTCGATTTGTAGCTAGAGGAAGGGGGAGGGGTGAATAGCTCGTCGCGCTTCGTTGGCTTGCTCCGTTGTTTTTGATATGCAGTGGAAAGACTCGAAACAAGACTCACAACGCTACCACTAGGATTTACTTGGTATCTACCTCAATAAGAGGTGACTAATCTAAGGATCCACACACGACACACTCATCCACTATGAAAACACTCCTTTACGATAACTACTGAAGGCGGAAAAGCCCTATACAAACTCTTAATACAAGAAGAAAGAAGAGAGAAGCAAATAGAAGTAAAATCTTACAAGATTTACAACATGAAATCGAAACCCTAGCTTCTTCTCCTTGTGGAATGCCTCTTAATCTTAGAAGTGCAGCAACACTTTACTCCAAGAAGCTTCAAGAATTGGCGGAGAATTGTAGAGAAGCTTGTGTAAAGATCAGGAAGAAGCTCGTGAAGAACTGCCGAAGAGATCGCTAGCTAACGGCTTTAATCCTGCACAACAGTTACAGCCTAATCGATCGACCAATCGATTGGGGAGGCTTGAATCGATCAGTTGATCGATTCAGAATGTCTTTGTGCTCGTTGGAAGCTGCCTGAATCGATCGACCGATCGATTCAGGTTTTCTCGCGATCGCGCGAGAAAACCAACTGCCAATCGATCGGCCGATCGATTGACAGTGCCGATCGATCGGCTGATCGATTGGGCAACTCTATGTGCTCGCGACACTGCTCCCAATCGATTGAGTTGCTGCTTGTCGTAGCACTCTCCTAATCCATCGGCTGATCAATTGAGCTTGGGTCAATCGATTAGTCGATCGATTGCCCCATCCTTGACCTGCCTAAACTCAAGTCCAAGGTTCCCAAACCCAACATCCGGTCAACCGTGACCTGTTGGGACTCCTTCTGCCTAGCATTTGGTCAACCTTGACCTGCTGGGGCTTCTTCACTAAGTGTCTGGTCAATCGTTTGATCCACTTGGACTTTTCTCCTTGTTCTGAGTGTCCGGTCAACCTTGATCCACTTGGACTTACCATCTCGTGTCAAGTGTCTAGTCCTCCGTGACCCACTTAGACTTCCACCAGATGTCCGGTCACCCTTGACCCATCTAGATTTCCTCATGCCAAGTATCCGGCCAATCCTTTGACCTACTTGGGCTTCTCAACACCGGGTGTCCGATCAACCTTGACCCATCTAGATCTCTACTTGTCTGGCTTCACTCACCAGGTCTTTCCATCTGCCTAGCTTCACTCACCAGGACTTTTTATCTGCCTGGTTTCACTCACCAGGACTTTTTATCTACCTGGTTTCACTCACCAAGATTTTCATCTAGCTTCACTCACTAGGGTTTTCACCTGGCTTCACTCATCAGGATTTTTCCAACTGCTTAGCTTCACTCACTATGTCTTTCACCTGCCTAACTTCACTCATTAAGTCTTTCACCTGGCTTCACTCACCAAGATTTTCCAACTGCCTAGCTTCATTCACTAGGACTTTCACCTGGCTTCACTCACCAAGATTTTCCCTTGCCTAACCTCCAGTTAGGATTTTCCCAGTCAAGTATTCGGTCAACCTTGATTTACTTGACTCTTCTTTACATCAAATTGGTCATCCCTTGACTAGAGGGGAATTGTATCAACAATCTCCCCAATCTGACGATCTTCATGTATTGTCAAACATCGAAACCCAAATATCAAGCCTTAAGCTTGAACCAACTCAAGCTTAGTCAATATGGTCAACTTGACAGTTAGGACCCACGAGGTGGCCATCTCGTCTGGGGAGCTTGCGGATGGTTTCACCCAAAAATCAACTGGGGTAATTTTAGCGAAGTCTTTTCTTTACTTTTCTTGATCGGCACTGACAAACTTTATTCGGTTTGCAGTTTTGGGTGGAGAGTCTGGCTATGTGCTAGCAGCTGACCTTCCTCGAACTCGAGAACTAGCGGCTTAGAGTGCCGACCGGGTGATGTGAGATTAAAGCGACTGTCATTTGCTCACATTAAATTAACAATTTATGCTCAACCGAATCCCTTAACCTACACTAAGATAGTATAGTAGAGGATCGGATCGTTCCTCACGTGGAACTAATGGCAGGACGTTTGTTTTAAGACAAGATCGAATCAGGGGGTTTATTATGTTTTGAGGTTTCTAAACCTAATGCAATAAAGGAAATCCTAACTTACCAACAAAGATGAACCCATAGCGCAGTGCCACTCTACACTATAGATAACACCATAAACAAGGATAACAAACATGAATGAAAATAAACAACAATCTTATCTAACTATCAACGTTGAACCTACACTGCATTGTCACTATATGACATAAGCATCAACATTAATAGGCATGATAAACGAACATGAATGGAATTGCAAGATGTATAACTAAACAACTGTAATGAAAATAAACAATTATGAAAAACAATTAACAAAATCTAACTATGCATTAATGAAATTAACAAAATAACAATCAAACAAGAATAAGAACTTAACTACAAAATCAAACATGAACAACAAATAAAATCTACTTAACCAATCCAATTCTCCACAATCAACCACGAGAAGTGATCTGTCTGTCACTAATAGATCCACCAAGGAAGAAGACCGTTGTCATTCGCAAATCCTCTGAATACGGTGGATAGCTGACATTACTCGTCGAAGATGCAAGCATCGATGATGGAAGCATGATATCCCTATTAGGAACACCTCTAAAAGGGAATCCGCTGGGTCGGAAATATAGTCTGGTGACACTGGAGGAACGCCTTCGTTGATCACTAATGCGAAGAAGATTCATTGGATCGGAGGAATGCTTCCGATTAGTGGCGGAAAAAGAGCTGCTGGTAATTAGAATTGCTGCCTTCTTCACTGTGCCCAACAAGGAAGCTTGGAGCTCTGGAATGCCAAGAACTGAAACCCCGCTGCAGGTGTAGGAAGATGAAATGGTGTCGGAGAATAATTGAATCTTGCCCCGTCGGAATGTCACTGCCATCTTCTTCGTGTTCAGCAGGGAACCCGACTGGTATATGAGGGGAATGAAGAACCACGTCGGAGGACCGCCCCTGGCACTGCCCTAGGGTCGTCGTTGCTGTAAATCCGTCGGAATGTCGCTGCCGTCTTCTTTGTCTTCAATCGGGAGAAATCGAAAGGGGGCATCGGGCCTGTGGAGAAGAAATCGTGAACAGGAAATGAGCCCTAGCCGAATTGGAATACTGTTCCTCATCATGAATAAAAGGAAATGAAGAGTTTTCCTCCTTTGATCTAAGCCGTCCATTTTGGTGATGAAGATGGATGAAGATCTGGCCATTTGATCTCGTCGATGAAGAGATGAGTGGTCCGGATTAAGTTGCCTTCTTGCTTGGATCCAATGGTTCATATCATTTTAGATCTGGATCAAGGGTAGAATGCTTAAATTTGAATGAAAGAATAAGATCTCTCTAGATCTAGATCAATGGTTCGCATTGATTCTACTTGATCTCCCCCATTTGACATCTAAATCAAGCCAAATTCGATCCGATCCGATCATAATTCACGGCTCTTTGAATTTCCTACAAAACCACATAAAAATATGAGATTAAATTCCACAATTTATAGAAAATTTACAATTAAGTCCAAAATAAGTTCCTACTCACAACACAGTATAAACACCAAATTAAACATGCGAGAAGGTAAAAATGCTAAATCTAAGAGCAAAAATAACAAATAAAAATGCTAGTTATCATCGGGCAGCCGGAGACCTTTCGGGCTCAAGTCGAGCAGTTGACCGCAGAGCTAACCCAGCTAAAAAAAGACTTAGACATGAGCTCTGTGCAACTTCTGGGGTCCAAGCGGGCGCCGTGGAGAAGAACAAGAATCATGATCAGACCCTCAGCTTGACCGGTTGACCAAGCAGGCTCACCACTTCGAGTCCAAGATAAATTCTGCCAATGCCAGGAAACTCCAAGCCATCGAAGATCTAGAGGCCAAGAACAAAGAGGCTTAGGTTTTGGCAAAGAAACTCGAAGAGGCAGAAGCATCACTAGCGGCCGAGCAGGTTAGTCGAACGATGGAGCAGGCAATGAGTGAGCTCCAGCTCAGGGAGCATAAACAAACAATAGACAAGCAAGCTGGCGAGCTGGCTGCGTTGAAGGTTGAGTTGGAGGTGTCAAAAGCTGCATTTGACAAGTTCAAGGGGGAGGAACCCGATCAATAGGAAGGGTGAAGTACCTTCGCTCCCCTGAATTCAACGAAATATTCACGGACCGGACTCTCCGCCTTTTTAACTACGGTATCGATGGGACCCTTCAACAATTAAAGGACGATCGCTACCTCTCTCCTGATCTATCGAGCAAAATTATAAAAAGGGAGAAGATCTCATATTCGCTCACCGACAATGTGCTCAACTACCTCACTTAGTTTCTTTTATAAGTTTATCAGCATTTTTTTGTACTCGCCAAGTGCACTTTGTAAAAAACTTTCTAAGTATGAATCCAGGCACTCTCGTTCGACACTTTTAAGTTCGTTGTTATGGAGCATTGTGATCCCTTAATTTATCCTTAGCGTAGTATACTTGGTTTTTTATATTTGTCCGTGTAGTATGCCAAACGAAATTGCAGCTTGGCCGAGCAGCTCGTGCCCCTTGAGCACTTAGTGGGAATGCCTAGCTCGTTTATATCAAAGCCGATCGGCGAGTGGGTCTTTGACACTTAGGCACGAGGGCCTCGCTCACTTATAACACGATCGAGCGACACGTGAGTCTTTGACATTTTAGTGCGAGGGCTTCACTCGCTTATAACATGGCCAAATAACACGTGAATGTTTGACATTTTAGCGCGTGGGCTTCGCTCGCTTATAACACGCCGAACGACACGTGAGTCTTTGACACTTTTAGCGCGAGGGCTTTACTCGCTTATAACATGACCGAACAGCACGTGAGTCTTTGACACTTTTAGTATGAGGACTTTGCTTGCTTATAACACAACCGAACGACACATGAGTCTTTGACACTTTAGCATGAGGACTTTGCTTGCTAATAACACGACCGAATGATACGTGAGTCTTTGACACTTTAGCGCAAGAGCTTTGCTCGCTAATAACACGACCGAACGGTTCGTCAGTCTTTGACACTTTTAGCGCGAGGGTTTTGCTCTCTTATAACACGGCCAAACGGCACGTGAGTCTTTGACATTTTTAGTGCGAGGGCTTTACTCGCTTATAACACGGTCGAACGACTCGTGAGTTTTTGACACTTTGGCAGGGGGTTTTGCTCACTTATAACATTGCCGAACGGTTCATGAGTCTGGGACACTTAGCGAATTTTCGTTTAAACTTTCTTGCATTCATAGAACAAATGTTTTTACAGTTTACAGGAATTCAATCTCAAACTTACTACTTGGCTCGGTAGGGCTGTAGATAATTTGCACTCCAAGACCGTTCCAGGTTCCTTTTGTTTTCATCTTGTAGATAATAGGATCCCGAATTGAGCTTTTGGATTACTTTTTAAGGTCCTCCTTACGGGGCCTTCAGCTTGGTGACGTCGCTGACCGGCTTGACTCTTTTCCAGACCAAGTCGTCGACCTGGAAGGATCCGGTAATCACCCTCCTATTGTAGTTTTGCTTTATTCTCTGCTGGTATTTCATCAGCCGCAGGGTTGCTTTGTCCCTGATTTCCTCTATTAAGTGTAACTCCATGGGACACGGTTCGGGGTTCTCCTCGTCATAAAGCTGCATCCGATCGGACTCAATTCCTATCTCGACCGACACTACCGCCTCTCCTCCATATACTAAGTGGAATGAGGTTATGCCGGTAGCTTTCCTGGGCGTGGTGCGGTAGGCCCACAACACCCCCAACAGTTCATCTACCTAGCTTCCCCCAACATGGTCGAGCTGAGTCCGGAGCCCTTTGAGGATTTCTCTGTTGGTAACTTCCGTTTGACCATTACTTTAGGGGTAAACTACTGACGTGAAGACTTGCGTAATACCATAACCTGCATACCACTCTCTGAGCTTCCGCCCTTGAAATTACCTTTCATTTTCGGAGATAAGTTTGTGAGGGGCGCCGAACTGACATATAATTTTCTGCCACAAGAACTTGATAATCATATGTTTGGTTATCTTGGCGAGCGACTTGACCAACACCCATTTGGAGTAGTCCACAGTCACAAGAAGTTTCCTCTGCCCGGTTGCCAATGAGAAGGGTCCCATAATTAGGGGTGGGCATAATTCGGTTCAAACCGGAAAAACCGACCGAACCGAAAAATTTCGGTTTTTTTTGTTCGGTTTTTTCGGTGTTTCGGCCGGTTTCGGTTTAAGTTTTTTAAAATTCGATTATTCGGTTCGGTTTCCGGTTTTGACTCCCAAAAAATCGAAAAAACCGAACCGGCCGTATTATACTTAAAACATTAGTTTTATAGATATTTGATCATACAAGTGGATTAATTTCTAATTATTTATAATATAATAGCATAATCAAATTATATATCTATATTTACTTATTGTTACCGAATAACAAAATTTTAATATTATTTTAAATTCATAATTATTTTAATAAATTGATACTTTTTCTGTCTCTAAACTAATATTTGTAGTAGCACAAAATCAATTTAATTCATTGTATAAACCGTATATAACCGACCGTATAAACCGGACCGTATTACATAAAAACCGAACCGAACCGTAATAAAATGGTTTGGTTTTGGATCAAAAATCTTTAAAACCGAAACCGAAAAAATAAAACCGTAGTAGAGTAAAACCGGACCAAACCGGCCGATGCCCACCCCTACCCATAATGTCCATACCTCACTAGTCGAACGGGCAAGAAACAATAGATGCCTTCAATTCTTCTGTATGTCTGTGCGGTATGTTCAGGTTGCTACCGTTCGAGTGACATTGACTTGCAGAGTAGGCCAGAAATAACCCGCCAACAAGATTTTTCTTGCCAATGAACGACCAACCACTTGGATGACTGCCACAAGAGTTTTGGTGAACTTCTTGCAGGATGTATTGAATGCCCTATGCTCCGATGCACTGCAGCAGGGTCTTGAGAAAGACCTTTTATGTAAATGGTCTCCAACTAACGTAAATCGTCTGACTCTTTTTTTTATTAACCGAGCTTACTCTTTATCAGCCGGTACGTTGCCTGATCGGAGAAACTCAATCAAAGGAGTTCGCCAATCGCTTGAAGTTTCCCTTTAGTTAGCCTCTTAATGTGAGCTACCAAAATTATCTACTCGATAGGTTTATAAAGAACTTGCTAATTTAGCCAGTTCGTATGCATATTGATTCTCCGCTCAGGGAATTTTCTGGATAATCACTTCTTGAAATCCATCCTTTAATTTTTCGATCGCCTCAACATATAGCCTTAGTTTGGCATTGTTTATCTTAAAAGTTCTTGACAGTTGCTGTGCTGCCAGTTGAGAGTCCGAGTGGATAAGGACTCGGGTGGCTCCCACATGTCTCGCTGCTTGCAGACCGGCGATTAGTGCCTCATACTCCGCCTCGTTGTTTGTAGCTCAGTAGTCTAGCCGAACGGACAGCTGCATTCTGTCTTCGCATGGGGATATTAAAAGTATCTCCACTCCGCTACCTTGTTGGGTAGATAACCCGTCCACGTATATCCTCTAAGTTGCCTCCGGATCGGCGTTTTGTACCGCAATCACAAAATTGGCTAAGGCTTGCGCCTTGATCGCTGATTTGGGTTGGTACTCACTCAACTCCGTGGTCTACTTGATTAGCTGACTGGATGCTTCGGGGTTGAGAACTCTTCCTAGAGTGCTGTTAGTTAACACAATTATTGGATGCGATAAAAAGTATGGGCGTAATCTTCAAACGGTGAGGACCAACCTGTATGCCAACTTCTTGAGACAGGTGTAGAGGCATCCAACATCTTTTAATATGTGGCTCAAAAAGTACATCGATTGTTGTTCAACGCTGTTCTGTCGAACCAATGCTGAGCCGACCGCCCGCTCTGTGGACGTACATCTCGCCAGCGATGAGCTTTGCCAATACGAGTAAAGAAGTTAAATAACTTTTGAGCTCTTCCAGTGCCTTGTTGCACTCGGTGTCCCATTGAAACTTCGTAGCTCGACGTAAAACCTTGAAGAAGGGGTGGCTCTGATCGGACGACTTAGATATAGACCTTGACAAGGCGGTAATCCTTCCGTCAGCTGCTGAGCTTCCTTCAGGTTGCGTGTAGGGGACATGTCTTGGAGCGCCTTCACTTTGCTTGGATTTACTTTGATCCCCCGCTCAGTGACAATGTAATCGAGGAAGTGTCCACTTTTTCCCCGAACAAACACTTGCTCGGGTTGAGCTTGACTCTGTAACTTCCTTAGCGTTCGGTAGGTCTCATCTATGTCTGCACAAAGGTCAACAACTTGGAGGGATTTTATCAAAATATCATCTATGTATATCTTCTGCTACAATCTGGCGGCAGAACACTTTGTTCATCAACCTCTGATATGTGGCTCCAACGTTCTTCAGTCTAAACGACATGACATTGTAACAGAAGGTCCGTCCGCCGTGATAAAGATGACCTTCTCTTGTTCCTCCTTGGCGAGCGAGACCTGGTGGTAGCCTTGGTATACATCTTACATGCAAATCAGCTCATAGTCGGCCATGGAATCCACTATTTAATCGATACGCGGCAGCGAGTAGTAGTCCTTCGGGCAAGCCTTGTTTAGATCGCGGAAGTCGGTGCAACCCACCATTTGTTACCTGACTTGGAGACTAACACAACATTGGTGAGCTAGTTCGGGAACTGAACTCTGACTTCAAGTAACTTATCTACCTCCGCTTGGATAATCTGATTCTGCTCTGCACTGAAGTTTTTTTTTTTACTTCACCGGCCTTGCGTTCGGTCGGATGTGTAACTCATGCTGTGCTACGCTCGACGAGATTCCTGGGAGCTCGTGAGTCGCCCATGCAAACACATTGTGGTTTTGCCTCAAGCAGGCAACCAGCTCCGCCTTCTTTTCTGCACTCAGGTTGATTGCGATGAAAGTCGTGGCTTCCGACCGGTTGGGATGCACTTGGACTTCTTCTTTCTTGTCATAAACCAGCACAGGAGGCTCTTCCAAAATTGCATTTAGCTCTAGCTGTTGAGCTTTCCACGCGACCCGTGGCTCAATTTTGACCATTTCGACATAACATCACCGAGCTGCTAGCTGGTCGCCCTTAACTTTGTTGACCAAGCTATCCACGGGAAACTTGATATTCTGGTAGAACGTTGACACGACCGCTCGGAACTCGTTCAACGCCGGTTGGACTAGTATGGCATAGTAGGCGGATGGGGCGTCCACCATAATGAAGTTAGTTGTCCTTGTTTGTCGGAGCGGCTCCTCCCAGAGAGAGATGGCCAGTCAAGCTTGGCCAATCGGTAACATTTCATTGTTCGTGAACCCGTATAAGGGCGTTGTCATGGGCTGGAGCTCATTCTGCTCGATCTGAAGCTGCTTGAATACTTTCATAATTTGTTGTTCACCGAACTTCCTGTATCCACGAAAGTACGCTGAATATTATAATTAGCAATTGTTGCCTTGATGATCACGGCATCATCATGAGGGACCTCACTACCTCTAAGTCTTGAGGGCCAAAATTGATCTCCGACCCCTCTGTTTTCTTCTTGCTGCACCCTACCGTATGACTTCCGAGCCCTGTTGGAATCACCATCAGTTGGGCCTTCCGCGATTATACCGATGTCATCCCGACCGGTGTTGCTTCGGTTCTCTTCTTCTTGGGCTGACGGGTGTGACTGCTTTGCAGATGCCCATGTGTGCCTTTCATACTCTCTTCGTGGGGCCTGTTGTCGGTATTGCTTAGCTCCTGGCCTATCTTCCTCATGCTGTCCCCCTGATCGACTATGATAGCGGCGATCAGGCGTCGGGGATCGACGACAAAATTTTACAGGTGTCGGTCGGCGTGACTTCGGTTTGAGTTGATAGTAGTCTTTGGTGTTGTGTTGGTGACCGATTATAGGAACAAAAGAGCGGTATCCACGGTCTGGGCTCATCAAACTTCGTCCGCTCGGCCTCTACATGCTGTCGAACCGCATGGGTTCGGGACTCTTGGTGTTGTGGCGCGGCTCCCGCTCGGGGCCCTTTCGGTGGTTGGTGTGTATAGGCTGTGCGGCGCTTCGGAGTAACAGTCGACTCGGGGATCACCTCCTTCCGAGCCACCTGGGCCTTCTCTACGTTGATGTATTCTATGGCCCGCCCGAGCAGATGATCGAAATCTCTTGGGGGCTTCTGGACAGGTGAGAAAAAAAAACTCACCGTCTACAAGTCCTTGGGAGAGAATTCACTAAGATTTCCGTAGTGACTGATGGGATTTCCATTGCCACTTGATTAATTTTTTTTAATATAGGCCCGCACTACTTCCTTAGGCCCTTGTTTAACCGTGAACAGGTTGACATTTGTCGTTTGATAGCGGCGACTACTTGTAAAGTGCTGGAGGAACGTCGTTCGGAAATCTATTCGATCGACAGCTGCCTGAACCACTTCTGCGCTGATTCAGAGAGTGTGGTGAGGAATACTCGACATTTGACTCTATCGGTAAATTGGTGGAGTATGACCATATTGTCGAATTTGATCAGGTGATCCTTTGAGTCGGTTGCTCCTGTGTATTCTCTGATCGTCAATGGCCTATAGTGTCGTGGCAGTTGGTCATCCAAGATCTCTTGGGAGAACTGCCTATTTATCTACTCGGGAGAGTCATCGAGCCGAGGTGCTTTTCCTTTCCGCCTGTCCTGGATAGGCACGTCCTCTAAAGAGGAACTTTGTAGTTTTTTTCGCTCGGCCTACTCTTCTGACGGTGTGCGGAATAATGCACGGTGGTAGGGGATTGGTGTGTTCGACGTTTCTTTGAAGGCGCCGGTCGACTTGTTGTTTGGCTTGCAAACGGCGGGGTTTTCCTCTAGGTCTCTTGGATCAACTTGCTGACCCGTCATTGAAACTGCAGGGTTGTTTGCTTGGTAATTAGTTGATGTCTACTGTTACTCCTTCATCTTTGCCCCCCGCGCTTGTATCAGCATCTCCAGATCTTCGTTAACAATAGTGAGTCGTCCGACGTCTTTCATCTTTTCATTTCAGATGCAGGTGAACTTTCCACAGATGATACCAATTATGTTAATGTCCGAAAGTGGAGAAGATGACAAGCTGGGGATGTGGCTCGACGGTTGACAGGGTGAAGACTCCACGTGGTCCTGCAACACAAAAGCGTAGTGTCTGGCCGGTAACGGATTCCCGCCGTAGGCTCTCCAACGCTCAAGTCAGTTTTTGGTGATGTGGGGGAATAGTAAGAATGTTGTAGCTAAAGCGTGCGAAATAACGAAGTTGCGCATACCTCTTCCTGTAGATGAGAATCCCTTTTTATAGTGTCACTGTAGTGTTTGTACACGCATCTTAAAGCGTGCATACGTTTTTCCAAACGTCCTCTAAAAAGACAAGTCAAAAAATGTCCCTAACATCTTTCCTTAAGTGAGCATGCATATCTTTGATGTGACAGGCTGGAAGTTTTCAAAGTACGATTTGCTTGTGGAACATGCTCCGTGGCACAAACCTCCATAAGAGTACGAGGAGATACACGGATGGGTCCCACTATTGGCCGATTGGCGTCCACTCGGTCAGGACACCTCCGCTCGGTCATGCTGACCAACACAATCTCCCTTCACTTATCTTTTCCATTATCGGAGGGCTGCCTCTTGTTCGGACGAACACGCCTCTCGCTCGGTAGGGACGGCGGTCGGGGGATGCATTGCCTGTTTGTCTCTTATAACCTTATGCTGTTCACTTAGTCCGGCTTGTCCGTTCGGGCAAAGCCGCTCGTCTGGCCACGACTAGGTTGAACGGCTGACTTTGCCTTTCCCTTCCTTGATTTTGACCTCTACGTCAGTCGGTCTTCCTTGCTTTGACCTATCTTGGGTGGGACCCTTCTTCATCACCGCATCATAGGTGAAGTAACCTTTTGAGTGATGATCATCCATTTAGTTTTTTACTTTTTCCTCCTCTTCTCTTGGCCAAAGAAACAACCATGGGTTGTCGCTAGCATGACGAAGGTTGTTCTTCTCCGAATCTGAGTTCGTACGATGAATGGGGAAACGTGTTCATGTAGATACCGTAGAGGCACGGACGTTCTGATTGTGCTGAGATCTATTGAGGACAAAGTTGTTGTTAGGAGTTCGTGTTTACACAACAAAGGTAACTATTCTATCTTGATAGAGTAGAAAAAAAACATGTATGTATATTGTATTCAAATGGATCTCTGTTTTTTCATTACGTATTTGCTTGTTTTTTGCAATCAGATCCCTACATGCCATGGCCTTTGGCAGACGTGTTAATTGCCCTCAACTAGGTGGGTGCAAATCCCAGATTGGATAATAGATTTAGTGAGACTAAATCAGAAAAAAAAAAACTTCAGCAGTAAATGAAAGAAATAAAGGGTGGTGATTTTAACAAGTGGCAAATTAGAAAATAAAAAAACAGTGAATAGTAGAACATGGAAAATAAGGAAACGTCCAACAAAAAAGAATTTTAAAAAAGAAAAGGAGACAAATATTAAATTTTCTGAAAAAAGTGGATTAGTTTAAAATAGAGGGTAAAGATTTGCAAATTTGAAATCACTTTTTGAAGCAGCACCTCATCATCTTCTCCTGTCTATCTCATATTGAAGTATCATCAAGGCAAGTCGATAATTTTTGAAGTACTTTTCTCTCTCTTTAGTTTTCAAAGTATCTTCCTCTTTTGCCTCAAGCGACGCTGTTGATAATTTCTGGAACAAGGCTCCTGATAAGATTTATTGTCCTCAAATGGTTGCATGTTTTAGTCTTCGTCAAGTTCAGTATTGATGTCGTTAATTTTGATAAGACTCCAATATGGATGTAGATGATACTAGCTGTTGATTTGTTAAAACACTTCCATGACTAATTGTTTTTCCCAAAATTTTAAGCAATATGCTTATGGTGTAACTCATGCAATGGACAGGATTAGAGAGAAAGGAATGCTGCAGCTCTAGTGGAGCTCCTATGCATTTTAAAACTTTGAACTTTATTTAGACGAAGCTAAGATTCATTCAGCTTATCAGAATGTTCTCTTCTATAAAAATCCAGCAAACTCTGCTTATAGAAAATATTAATTAATTTGATGCCTTGTAATTTTCTCCAAAAATGTGGAATCACCACATCAGCGGCCCCCCTAGAGCCGGTCCCACGGATATGGAGAGAGAGGTAAATACAGGTACATAGTTGAAAGTGTAATGACAAAGTGTAATGACAAAGACGTTACCTTGTAATTTTCTCTTATATGTCTTGTGGAGAGAAAAGATTTGAAATTATTATTTGTTGGTCATTCATTTAAAGACTTTTGACTAAAAGTCCGTTGTTTGTGGTTCTGTAGCAAGTAAACTAATAAAATATGTTTTATATTACTTTTATATATGAATCTAGTATGCGTCCAACTCATACTCACCAATAATAATATTTATTATTATTTTTGTTTATGAGTTATATGGACGCATACTCACCAATAATAATATTTATTATTATTTTTGTTTATGAGTTATATACTTCTACTTTTTCCAGATAATAGGTGATCGTTCCAAAAATCCTTATGAGGATCCTTATATTAATATTACTAAAATGCTAAATTGTTTTTTTGTCTGTTGCAGTGTCTTCTGTTTGTACCCTAGTTGGATTTTGTTTAGGAGAACACAATGCATTCATATATAAACAAGGTCTTCCATGGTTAAATGCAAATTTAAATGCTTCTGTTCTCCCAATGGTTTAAGGATGTCATGGAAACTCTTATTGTAGATCCACTTCCATTTTTTGGGCTTTTGATGCATAACTGGATGTTAAACTTAGGAAAGTGAACATGGAGATTTAAGTAATATTAAATATTTTGAAACGTGAAGATCAAAGGATTCTTGTTGATAATAAAGTAAATTAATAATATTTAGGAACAGTTTTTTTTTTTTTTTGCAATTATTTGATGAGCACTTTCCTGAAAATTATTGTTTAGAAACTACAAGGTACTATAAATTTAGGAATTATTGATTTTTATAACATTTAATCAAACGGGGTTAACTTGAAACAAAGGTTGGTGAAAAATGTGGATCACATAGATATTACTATTGAAGTTTGGAAGAGTCTATTAGACCAAGATCCGTCATTCAACCTTTATGGATTTTTTACTGATCAATAGGTAGAGAACTTGTAAAATGGAGGTGAGTTTTTGAAATCTTGTGATATCCATAGATTTCTTTCATGATAAAAGGAAAATTGTATTGCTATAATATAATAATTAGGGCATACTTTATGGACTTAAGAGTGTGGAAAAGTAAAACAAATAACACCTACAAAAAATAATGTTATTGGGAAGCATTTAGATGCAGTTCTAATAGATCATAAAATGAGAGAGGCATTTAAGTTAAAAGATGATAATAAATATGTTTTATAACAATCAACGAATTCTATAATTATTAGTTAGACAAGTCGAATGAATTATAGTTGAAAGTTTGAGAGGCAAAGTGCTCAATAAATCTCTTACCAAAGTAATTTAAAACTGATTCAACTTATCTCAATATTACTTGTATGTCTTTTTACATAGAGTTAACGACCCTAAATAGTTCGGACTCATGGTTTGCTCGTCGTAACTTTCTCACTTTTTAATTTTTCATTTTAATTTTTTTCATTAGTGAACTTCAGTTGATCCTCTAAGTAGTAAAAGCAAGTAAATAAAGCTCTCCATCATCTAGCAGTTGATTTTTTAATTAAATGCTACAACTCTCTTCTTCATGATCGATATTTCATTGCCAGGTCCATGACTTTTTCATTCTAGAACTTGTATCTTCAACAAACTTTGCTGTTGAATATTGTCAGCAGCACACTAATAATTGCAACATGTCCAACATTGCCTTTAAATGAATTTTGCCTCCTGTCTCCCTCTCTTTTTTTTTTTCCCCAACGAGAAGATTGCATTCTGTTGATGAACTAACATTGTTGTTTTTGCAGAGGCTTAGCAAATACCGCCGGTGGGGGAGGATAATAGAGGCAGGTTCATGGTCCCTTGGCCAGACTACAACAGAATGTTATGTTTCACATATTGATAGGACTTGTTGCACAATAAAAACATTTGCTCTTGTTTTCCCATTCAATATTCTGTAAACTTCGCTGATATAATGGTTTAACGGAATTAATCAAGTCTGTTTTTGCCAGAGAAAAATTGACCTTTGTCGTCGAAATTTCTCTGTTTTAGACAAATGTACAATGAAAAAAATGGTTATGTATCGAAAAGGATATGTCCGCCCTGTCATGCCACCTCTTCCAGTTGGTTGGTGACGCCATCATCGGCCGGATCAATACCCACGTGGTCAAGTCCCACGAGTGAACGGTCAGGATCTTCCTTCTGCCCGTTGCAGGTGTTCTCTGGGAAACCCATTTTTCAGTTTTTGTTGGCTTTTTTATTTTGCCAGGAGTTGAGGGTGGAGAGGAAGGCTGGAGCGCGGGTACTGACGGAGGAGAGGGAGGTGGGGGAGAAGAGGCAGAAGCGGGAGGAGATAAAAACGGTGAACCAGGTTTATGACGTCGATGAAGACGAAGTGGAGGAGGACGAGGTCTGGATGACATCGTCAGTGATGACAAAGAGGGTGAAGCAAGATTGGGTAAGGACATCTCCAATAGTTAGAATTCTAAATGATTTTTTTTTTTCAAGATCTCAATGCCACAACAACAATATGAAAACTCATTGAAATATCTTCAATAGTTAAAGTTCTAAATGTGTTTTCTTATGATCCATGTTATAGCATGAATTGCATGACTTCATGTATATTGTATCAAATTTGACACAAAAAAATAGGTTTGTGTTTTCACTACTGTTCTTAAACTACAAACCTCAAACCTCACCTCTATAATGGTTCAAGACTTTTTATTTAACTTTTTTGATTTTATAAACCTCTCATAAATCTTGCATTGGAGATGTCCTAAGGCATTGGCCACTAACCGTCTATCTTTATATGAGTTTGGATAATAATATTTAAAATTATGATTTAAATAAATTTTAATCCAGATTTATTTTCAGTAATTTTAATTTTTTACTAATCAAATTAGATTTGGTTATTAATTTTTAATTTTTTTGATTTCATTAATCTTTTATAAATTAAAGTTAAATTTGGTACTTTTAATTTTTTACTCATTAAATTAAGATTTTATTAATAATTTAATTTTTTTATTTTAAGTTAAATTCGGTTGTTAATTTATTTGTATGTGTATTAAAATTTGATTCAGAATTTTTAATTTTTTATTAATAAAAATTTAATTTCCTAACTAAAATTAAGTTCTATTAATAAATTAAAAATATTTATTGGTTATATTTGATATATTTTTATAAAAATATTTTTATAAAGTCAAATTATATTTAACATTGGACTATTATTTATTTCTAAATTTTATTTTTTTCTCCTTTTGTCTTTCCTTCATTATCATTTTATATAGTTATATATTTAGCAGCTAATTTTTTTTTTGACTAAATAAATTTAATTGATAATTTATTGAAGTTAGAATTGATAAAAAAATAACTATAATCCATAATATTCAGAAAGGATATATTATACACAGTTACTATATTTGCTATTCAAATTTATTACTTTACATAATAATAATTTTACTGTAGCATCCAAACTTTTTCTTTCTAAAATCTAAAATTGATCGATAAAAATTTTAAATTATAATTAAAATGTATATTAATAATATTATTAGTATTTTTAACATGTTATTAATGTAACTTTATTTATTTAATTAAAAATATTTATTAGATAGACATATTATCTTTTAATAAATTATGTTTGAAAGTTTAGCATAATTTTTTTTTTTTTAAAATTTTACTAATAAAAAATGAACTTTGTTATAAGATAAAGTTATTGATAAGTGATCTAGTTAGTCGATATTTTTAATTGTGGAAATAATTTTTTTGCAGTGTATGAATTATCTTTTTAAATTCTACTAATAAAATTAAATGTTTCTAAAAATATTTTTAAAAAAGTTTATTTTTAAAATATTATTTATTTTAAAAAATATTAAGAAAATTCTATCTAGTACCTCAAGAATCGTTGAGATGGCGATGAGGAGGATATGAGTGACACGATGATGACAATAAGGAGATGACGAAGTCGAGGAGGTCATGGCCCAGGGCCTTTGCTCCTGGGTGCAGGCGGTGGAAGAGGATGATGTTGGGAAAGTGGAGGAAGGTAGTGAGGGTATCTTCAATACTTAGAATTTTAAATGAGTTTTTTTTAAAATCCCAATATGCCACATCAACAATATAAAAGTTCATTGAAATATCTTCAATAGTTAAAGCTCTAAATGAACTTTCTTATGATCCAATTCATTGCATAAGTTACATGACTTCATGTATATTGCATCAAATTCGAGATAAAATAGTAGATTTGTATTTTCACTACTGCTCTTAAACTACAAATCTCAAACCTCACATCTACAATGATTCAAGGCTTTTTATTTAGCTTTTTAAATTTTACAAACCTCTGATAAACCTTACATTGGAGATGTCCTGATGGAGACAATGATGTCGGGGATAACGATCATGGCGAGGAATGTTGGAATTAATACACTATTTGAGAATCTAAAAAAAATGATAACTCTCGAGAACATAAATTATTCATGAAGATTGAATACAATTCTCAAAAAGATTGGTGTCATAAGTCAAAAATGCTATTTACCATAGTGTTGTAATTAATAGCTTTTATGATTTAATTAATGTAATGTAATTACTATAGTCTATATATGCTTCACTTGTAACACTCTTTTTAACCATTCAAGAAACATAGACCTGCTCTAGCAACTCAAGTTCTTTATTAAAAACTTCTATGTTTTTGTTGTTGTTATTCTTCTACAAAATATATTTTTCTCTAAGAAATTGGTATCCAAGCGGGATTAGAGTTCCAGCTTTCTACGAGTTCAAAGATGACATCTACTTCAACAAAATCTTATAAGTTTATATTCAACCATTCCAATATTTGGAAGAGCAAACTGTGGTTTTTGGAAGGTAAAATTGAAGACTTTACTTTTGCATGAAGGATGTAGCATTGTTGCTAATGGTTTTGTAGAACCTTTAAAACAAAATCAACTTTCAATGACAAATATTAAGAAGCTTGAAGCAGATCAATTGATAGATGCTAAGGGATACTTCAGCAAAGAATGCTTGGTATATTCTAGAACTAGTTTCAAGGCGAAGCAAAGCTAAAGTTATCAAGCTTCAAATTATTCGCAAAGAGTTTAAAAAACTAAAAATGATGGAATTTTAATCTATTAAAAAGTATTTCGATTGAAGTAGTCATTCAGATGAGAATTCTTAGAGAAAAAGAAGGCAATTAAAAAATATTCTTACTAGCTTGCCAGAAAAATACTCTTTCAATAATTGAAGAATTGATGGAATATTTAGTGTCTCATGAGCAAAGAAGGATGAAATGTAATGAGCAGCATGAGAGTATTTTTTTAAATTGAAGTAATTTAAAGTTGATCAAAGGAGTGATAAAATAACATTCTCTGGTCGAGAGTCCAACAAAAGGGAAGTCTCCAAGAGCAAAAAAAGATTTAATATATGATGATTCTAAGCCTTCTTGTAAGATTTGCAAAAAACAAGGTCATACTACTTCAAGTTGCTGGCATCTTGACAAATCTCAATGTCATCATTGCAAGAAGTTCGGGCATGTTGAAAAAGAGTGCAGATTCAAAAAGGCTATTCAAGATAAAATGGAGAACAATGATGAAGAGGGTCATTTGTTCTATGTTTGTCGATCAACTTTTTAAGCAAGAGATAGCAAATAACTTCTCGACAATGGACCCAACAATCACATGTCAAGTAATGAAAATATTTTTCTTAATATTTGATGGCTTCGTTTTTTTACCCGCTCGGGCTCCTCATTTTCCATAAGTTTTCCTCTATCGTGGGGATAATTAGATCTTAAATGATAATACAGGTTAGAGTCGGGTTAGCTCCTCGGGCCAACTCCTCCTGCACAACCCTCTGATGCTTAAGTCAGTGATTGATCGGAAAAGAAGAAGAAAGAAAATAGTAAAAGAAGATGAAGGATTTGAAAGAATTGTTAGAAGAAAAAGACCCTCGTACATAGGAGTTACTGTCCGAGGTATTTATATAATTATTAGAAAAGGAATCTCCACATCTCCTCTTCTTTGCGCTTTTCCACTTATTCTTGCCTAAGTCAATGAAGACGTAATTCTGATGATTCTTTATGGAGTGCCCAATTCATGACTGCTATGTAAGATTAAGGGGGGTTTTGAGGAAATCATCTTTGATAACCAATGTTTATCAGCCATTCACCAATTGCCACGTACTTAAGAAGGGATCAAGGGAACTATCTCTAATGTTCCTCTTTTCAACTATTGCCACATGTTAAGAGTCGAAAGCCTGATGATGAAGTACTTGCTTAACTGTATTGCTCCGTGGACCCCTATGTTATTGCCCTAAGGGTTCTTCAGCTTGGAAAATCCCATAATATTGATCGGCGATCCTTCATAAGGTTGCTCTGCGGAGCACAAAGATTTTCCTAGGTGAAACTTTGTGAGGGTAATCTATGGAATGTAGAATTATTGCTCAACACATCTCTTGTGATGTTACTCTATGAACGCAGAACTATTGTTCGGCGCCTCTCTTTGGAAGTTGCTCTATGAAACGTAGAGTTATTGCTCAACGAATCTCTTTATGAAGTTGCTTTGTTGATTCTAAATGATATTGCCTGGCAATCCTTCATAATAATGTTCGGCGGACTCCTAATGATATTACCCAGTAGTCCTTCGTAATATTACTTGGCAGACTCTAAATGATATTGTCCGACAACCCATCATAATATTGCTCGGCGAACTCCAAATGATATTGCTCGAAAGTCCTTCATAATATTTCTCGATGGACTCCAAATGATATTGTTTGGCAGCCCTTCATAATATTGCTCGGCGGGCTCCAAATGATATTGCTCAGCGATATTCATCCATCCTCCAAGAAGGAAATTCAACTATATTGCTCAGGAAAATCCCTTACACCCTTCGGGATAAATCTAGTTACCATAAGATATCCCTCCTTTAAGTCAGATTGAAGAGTAAATTCAAATAAAGTCTGATTGAGTATATGAGAAAAGAGAAAAAAATCCAGTTACCATCAGATGCCCCTTCTTTAAGTCAGACCGAAGAAAAAAGTTGAATGAAGTCTGATTGAGTTTATGAAGAATATCATTTTTGTAATTAACATCCTCTTTTGTCATACTACAACCAATATTAATCTATATACCCTATCTAAAAGGTGTTTTACAGAAGACATCTTTGCTTGTAGTGTAATTAATCTGAATCCTTCCATGGTCTTAGAAATCCCTATATTGTCTAACTAAAACTAGCTAGTGAAGTTATACTCTTTATAAATTAAAGATGAATATGAATGGGTCGATAAGTTTTACAGGAGTCTTATGGAATAAATATTATTCAAATATATAAGAATGTAAAGATGCATAACTGAAAAAGATCCGTAAGATAAACATAACCAAGATGCGACTTACGAGATGTGCACACAAAACTACTCAAAAATAGTAAAATTAATGTCTAGAGGCAAGGAGAATATATTTAGCGTATTGGCTATTATTAGTGGCTCGGAAGCACTAGTTACCTAGTACTTAGATCATTATAGTGATGCTCGGAAGTAGTAATCTTGATGTCCAGAGGCAGTGAGAATATATTTGGCATATTGGCCGTTATTAGTGACTCAGAAGTATTAGTTATCTGGCACTTAGGTCGTTATAATGATGCTCGAAAGTATTGATGCCTAAAGGCAATGAGAATATATTTGGCACATTGACCGTTATTAGTGCTCTGAAGCACTAGTTACCTGGTACTTAGGCCATTATAATGATGTTGATCTATTGACCACAAATATAAGTGAAAACAGACATAAGTGAAAAACAAGTATAAGTTAAAGCAGGCATGACATGCTAAGCAATTGAATGATTTGATTCAGCGGGTATGCTTTGAATGGAGCATTATCCTAGTCAAAGTGGTTATTTACTCATGCTTCTATTATTATTGCTCAAATCTTTTATTGGTACTATGCTACCTACCCAAAGATCTTCCGCTTGACCATTATTGCATCTTTTAAATTTGTCCTACCTATCATTAATTCCGTGAGACTCTTCATTTTTGTCATTAAGACTATCTGCACTCCCTCGACGGGCTATAAAACCCTTTTATTTCCTTCCCTTCTTTATATTCCTTGGTACTCTCATGCCATTCAAGTTTACATTCTGAGAATATAGATGACTAATCATGGTTCCTCTCACCCTTCAAAGGTCTCTCTGCCTTCAAATAGGGCAATGTCGTTCTACATTTTTTAGTATATTTTATCTTTGATATGTACCTTTGTGTTCAAGCGGTGAGTATATCTTTGTCCCATCCATCTATAATGACCTGCCAATAAATTTTTGTTGATATAGAGGCAGTTAATAGTAGTTTGCTACAACTTTGCCTAAAGAATCATGAGTATTTTACCAATCTAGTAGAAAAATACACCCAGATGTTACATTATTTTTTGGAGTCATGATTGAATGAAGGTATGATCGTACTGTTAATATTAGCCCTAGTACTAATTATGAGATGATTGTAAAGGACTTCTTTTGTATCATATTTCATTATTAATAAAAGGCAAAGTTGGTTATTATATTTATTTCAATTCTGTGCCGAATGAATAAGTATAATAATGTCCTAGAGTAGGAGGTTCTAATCTACAACATATCAATTGGTTGAATTGATAGTGAGATATTGTAGATATACATAGAACACTACACTTAACTATTCATAGTCAAGCATTAATATGCAAGGATAATATTAATGCGTTAAGACAAGTTTGTAGGTCAACAGATGACTTAATCTCACAAGTCATGAATATGAGATATCAGGTTGACACATAGGTATATATTAGAAAATATATACTGAATGACCCGCCATGAGAATGTTTCATGGATCGTTATATGAGTGTCATAAACATTCTCATGTGACTATTGGTATGAATAATCTTTAGACCTGAAGTCACTACGGTTCTTCCTTACATAAGGAGTTGTGTACTTTGGTATCGACAAATATCACCTGTAACAAGGTGGACTATAAAGTCGATTACTGGGTATGCAATAAGTTATGCGGAGGGATGTGAGTGATGTAGATGAGATCTATCCCTTCCATATAACAGAAGTGATATCTGTGGGCCCCTTGATTAATAGGACACAAGAATGCATGGTCATGCTCAAATGAGTCAATATGTGATATTGAACTTATTTGATTGAGTGTGTCTAATTAGAGATCAAGAAACACAAAGATTGATAAGAGGATGACACGGTCTATGCTTCATTGATCAATCTAGATATCAAGGATAGAAGGATTGAGTCATACAAGATACTAGGCACGAAAAGGTTAGGTCGGATCTCAACATTCTCGTCACTTGGGTAGCAATGATGCATTGCTAGATGCCACTCATTGCTTATCTATCTAAAATAGTTTTAGATACATTGCCAACGTTATGAGAGCCTATTAGGTCACATACAAAGAACATGTTGATTTGGAGATGGATTATGAGGTTAAGTTTAGTCTGAATTATACACATTGAGTTAGACTCGAATGAATTCAGATTAGACTTATTGAGTAATGGGTTAGACTCATTAGTTTATTGGGTTAATGACTTAATGGGTTAATGGTTAATCCAATATTCTAAATCTAACCCATTAAGATTAATGAATATTAATAGTAATTAATATATTATCATTAATCAAAAGGAAGATCAAGAGACAAAAATGTTTTTGTATTCATTGGATGAATACAAAAGCCATTTGCAAAAGTAATCTTTAGGTGAGGTAACCTTTTTTTTTGGTAAAATAACCTTTTGGTAAAGTAACCCTTTTGTGAAGTCACCTTATATAGATGAAGTGACCTTTTGGGTGATAGGTTCTTCTTGGTTTTTGATCTTCTTCTTTCTTCCACTTTTGGCCGAAACTTCCACAAGAGGTTGCTAGCACAACCTTTGGTTGTTTCTTTCTCCATTTTGTGAGTTCGTGAGACGGACTAAGAACGTGCTCGTGTGAATATTGTAGAGGTGCATGCTGGAACCTCAAGGTTGTTTTGGTGTGATCAACAAGTTAAGTTAGGTCCTGTGTGTTTTTAACATTGTGACTAAGTGTACAGGAGCTTATGAGCACAGGTAGTCGAGCGGAAGACGCAGCTAGTGAGAAGGATGGCACGTAGTGCGTTCAAGGGATGAGACGCTGTGGAAGAGTACACCGACGGATGAGAAGGAAGTGTGCAGTGGTTCCGAGGGACGAGAAGCCGGAGCGGAAGACTACTAGGGGAGCAAGAGATGCAGCTAGTGAAAAAGTCGACACGGAGTGCGACCGAGGGACGAAGACTGCGGATGAGTACGCTGGCGGACGAGAAGGAAGCACACGATGATTCCGAGGAACAAGAAGCTGGAGCGGAAGTCTGCTCAAGAAGACCGGAAGTTGGGTTCGAGTGAGCCTTATTCCGAATGGCAGAGATCATCCAAGCGAGTGGAACCGGAGCAGAGGGCCCGGACAAAAAAATTCAACTTGGTTGACTTAGGGGTCCGGGCGCCCGGTGTTGGACTTTATCCAGATCACTGTCAAACCGCGATCTGTGTGTAGGGAATAAAATTTTATCCCCTCCAGGGTGCTTGGAACCCTTTGGGGCGCCCCAACCAAGACTATAAATACAGCCTTGGCCCAGGAGCTTTAAATCAACTTAGAAACTGTGTAATCCAACACTTGTGCGTCTCATTTTTAGTTAGTTTCTTTCTTTTTGCGTTTCACTGCTGTAAGAGACTTCTCTGCCTGAAGGAGATAGTTAGTGCGATATATTCCTTGGATTAACAACCTTTCCGGTTGTAACCAAGTAAAACATCCTTTGCCTCTTCTTTCTGTTTGTTGCCTTCATTTATTTTGTAAGTGTTAGTTTAAGAAAAGTCAAGGAGGGTTGTGTTTTTATTTTTGCAGGCTATTCAACCCCCCTTCTAGTCGGCCGTCATGATCTAACAAGTGGTATCAGAGCCAAGGCTGTAACAACCCGCCTTCTACTGGCTAGGCTGTAAGGTCAGACCGTCACATTATGCTGTGCTAAACTATATCCATGACCATCACTAAGTCTAGGTGCGGAAAAACTGGATTAATTTAAACCTTTGCTAAACTAATACCATTTCTTTATTCTACATGTGCTAAGGGATGAAATCTAAGGTATACATGGCATATCCTGCATCCCCTATGGTCAAGGAACTGAGTTACAGGGTTTCCTGGTCGAAACCCAGCTTCCCAATCGATTCAGACTCAACTCAATCGATTGCAAGCTGTTGGATCGATCCATGGATCGATTCAGATTGCTACTGTGCTCACGGTAATATTCTGGATCGATCGGCTGATCGATCCAGGCTGGCCAATCGATCCAGTGATCGATTCCGGAGCTCTCTGTTCGCGGGAGCGATTTCCCGATCGGTCGAACGATCGATCCCCAAACTCTCTGTTCGCGACAGAATGCGACTGGATCGATCGGCTGATCGATCCAGAAGCTTACTGTTCGCGACAGAATGCGACTGGATCGATCGGATGATCGATCCAGAAGCTTATTGTTCGCGGAACCAGGCTCCCAATCGATCCGCTGATCGATTGAGGGTCCCCAATAGATCCACTGATCGATCGGGGTTTCTGATTTCGCAGCCAAACTCTGATTTCAGCACTGTTTCGTGCCAAACTCACCTATAAGAGTTCTATATTAGCTGGGAATATACCAATAACACATAACTAGGATTATGAGCATAAGTACTGACAATCTAAGCAAGTCTTTCACGATTCAAAGCATTAAAATAACTAGAAATGCGGAAAATAACACTATATAAAAGCTAAAGTCTTAGTTTGCTAATTTATCCAAGATCTTCATTCCAGGTTCCTTCCACACACATCTTCATCGCATTAACCTCCAGCCTCCGCTAATCCATCTTTCCTTTGCCTTTATCTGCAGTATAAGGAAAGAAGTATCTGTAAGCTTTACGCTTAGTAAGAAACCATCTACCTCACTAAAACATGCATACGATGCAATTTATGTTTTTAAAACATGCTATTTGAAATATATGATGAACAGGTAAAAGCATAGCATGACATACAAACAAACTAGTCATGGCAACAAATGCTAACATAAGCTATCATATTGTATCGATAGGAAACTAAACTGATACAAAACTGAGCTGAGCTAATTCTAACTAATGCTAGAGCTGTACTGAATTCACATTACTATTTGTGACATTTTGAAAACTATTTTCATAAATAGATTAAAATAATAATCATGCTGCTGTTTGCTATGCGCGCATCCCTAACTAGACCCGGGTTTGCAAGTCCCGAATTTAGTAGGGTTTACTAGGTTATCTAAACCTAGGGACGACTGTGGGAGCCCAACCCAATGGACATCTAGTCCAGTACAGTGCCACTGCTGAAAATAAAATACTGATTATAACTGAGTTCTTCTTATATTACTATTTCTAGGTTATCTGAACCTAGAGCTAGGTTATCTGAACCTAGAGGTGACTGTGAGAGCCCACCCATTGGACCGTAGTCCCATAAAAATTGTAATAAAACTGGACATGCTATAAAAATGCTTCTATTGCATTTACTGAGCTATTACAATGCCTAAGTTACATCTTAAATGAGCTGCACCTACTATCGAGCACTTGGTGTGCGCTATTGCTCACCCTATGTGCCCAAAAATCCATATACTACTAAACTAAAACATGAAATCATACGAAAGCTACTTATACTGCAGGTGAGGGGTTTCTTACTTCCTGCGCTAGATTTCCTTACGATCTGATCGCTGGATTTCCGGTGGAGAAGATCCCTTCGGCGATCTCCTTGCGTCTACGTGTTCCTCTTGTAGTGGAGAGCGTCCTCGTATCCAAGATGTCACCGGAAGAAGCCCTTGGGACCCTAGGGATGGAACCCTAGGCGTGCTTGTGGTTGGCGCCGAGAGATGAGGGAGAAAGAGAGAGGGTGACGTGACTAGGGTGAGGGAGGAGAGAGTTACGTTAAAATAAAATAACTCTTCACTTAATTCCCTATTTATATTAAGTGGGTAATTCGGCCCAACTTAAATATAAATATAATTGTTTCCCTTTCCTTTCAGCACGGTCCTGCTGGGTTCACTTGGTTACTAAAGCTATCTAAAGGTTATCGGACCCGATAGGTCCCGGGTTTGATTCCCGCTTAAGCTATTTATGTTTCTATTTCTTTTTGCTACTTCCGCTACTCTAAAAATTCCATAAAATTATCCTAAAATTCTAGAAAAAATACTAGGATATTTCTAATAATTATTTTGAGAATTTTCGGGCGTTACAATCTCCCATACCTTATAAAAAGTTCATCCTCGAACTTAGAATAACTCTGGGTACTTCTGTCTCATACTAGCTTCTGTCTCCCAAGTTGCCTCTTCTGCTGTGTGATTTTGCCAAATAACTTTTACTAATGGTACCTCCTTGTTCCACAATTTCTTAACTGCTCGGTCTATTATTTGAATAGACCGACCGTCATAGCTGAGGTCTTCGTGGACCGGTACCGACTGAGGCTCAATCACCTGGGTGACATCTGGGACATACTTCTTTAGCATAGAGACGTGAAATATATTGTGGATAGCTGACATCTCCTGGGGAAGCTCTAGCTCATATGCTACCTTGCCAATTCTTTTCGTGATAAGGTATGGTCCCACATATCTGGGACTTAGTTTGCCCTTCTTCCCAAAACGTATTACTCCCTTCATGGGAGCCACTCTGAGAAATACTGAATCCCCAACTGAAAACTCTAATGGTCTGCGCCGTGTATCAGCATAGCTTTTCTGACGGCTCTGAGCTGTCTCTATCCTCTGGCGGATCTGTTGTATAGCTGCTGTGGTATTTGCTACTAGATCTGTCTGAAGTTCTAGTTCTTTCTGTTCACCACTCTCATACCAGCAGATTGGAGATCTATACCTCCGCCCATAGAGAGCCTCGTAAGGTGCCATACCGATAGTGGCCTGATAGCTATTGTTGTATGTAAATTCTGCTAAACTCAGATATTTGCACCAACTTCCCTTCAAGTTTAGGGCACATGCGCGGAGCATATCTTCGAGTACCTGATTTACTCGCTCCGTCTGACCATCTGTCTGAGGATGGAAAGCTATGCTAAATTTCAACTTAGTGCCCAATGCTGACTGTACACACTCTCAGAAGTGTGATGTGAATCTACTGTTCCTGTCTGAAATAATGGTCCGTGGGACTCCATGTAACCTGACGATCTCCTTGAGATACAACTGAGCTAGCTGTTCCATGGAGTAGGATATCCTGATAGCTAAGAAGTGGGCTGATTTAGTTAACCTGTCAACTATTACCCAGATGGTATCAAAACCATTCATGGTTCTGGGTAGTCCCACTATAAAATCCATAGAAATGTCTTCCCACTTCCATTCTGGGATCTGGATGGGCTGCAAAACTCCTCCGGGTCTCTGATGTTCTGCCTTGACCCTCTGACAGGTCAGACAGGTGCTAACATATCTAGCGATGTCTCTTTTCATCCCGGGCCACCAAAAACGTTTCTTCAAGTCCTGGTACATCTTGGTGGAACCTGGATGCATCGCATAAGGAGTCCTGTGAGCCTCATCTAAAATCTTCCTCTTTAGTTCCTCCTGATCTGGAACACAGAGTCTGTCACCGAAGTACAATACCCCACTATCGGACACTCTGAATTCTCTACTTTCTGATTCTGTTAACCCTTGCTTGGTTTTCTGAATTTCAGGATCCTGCTCCTGAGCTGTCTGAATGTCACCAAGCAGGTTAGATGCTAATGTCATAGTAGAGAGCTGTCCCACTATAAGTTCGAGACCAAAATCTGTAATATCTTTCTGTAGGGGCGGTGACATGGCTGCTAGGGATAGTAAGGTAGCATCAGACTTTCTGCTAAGTGCGGCTGCCACCTTATTGGCTTTTCCTGGGTGGTAGAGGATGTCTATGTCGTAGTCTTTGACCAGCTCTAGCCATCTACGCTGTCGCATATTCAGATCCTTCTGAGTGAAGAAGTACTTCAGACTCTGATGATCTGTATACACTCTGCACTGAGCTCCATACAAGTAATGTCTTCAAATTTTGAGAGCGAACACTACTGCTGCAAGCTCAAGGTCATGAGTAGGGTAATTCTTCTCATATTCCTTGAGTTGTCTGGAGGCATAGGCGATCACCTTGCCATTTTGCATCAGTACTGCTCCTAGTCCCAATTTAGAGGCGTCACTGTAAATGTCAAAGCTATCTGTGTTTTCTGGTAGAGTCAAAATAGGAGCACTGGTCAATCTCCTTTTTAACTCGCTGAAGCTGTTCTCACAGTCCTCTGTCCACTGAAATTTTCTGTTCTTCCTGGTAAGAGCTGTCAGTGGGGAGGCTATTCTGGAGAAGTCTTCTATAAACTATCTGTAATAACCTGCTAGTCCCAAAAAGCTCCTGATCTCATTGGTGTTTTTGGGTCTTTTCCAGTTACTCACAGCTTCTATTTTACTGGGGTCTACCATGATACCATCCTTTGAGATGATGTGACCCAGGAAGGACACCTGATCTAACCAAAATTCACATTTCGTGAATTTGGCGTACAACTGGTTCTGCTGAAGGGTCTGCAATACTATTCTCAGGTGCTCTGCGTGTTCTTCCTGAGTTCCTGAATAGATAAGAATGTCATTGATAAACACAATAACAAATCTATCTAGGTAATCCCTGAATACTCTATTCATGAGGTCCATAAAAGTAGTTGGAGCATTTGTCACGCCAAAGGGCATGACTACGAACTCGTAGTGTCCGTATCTAGTCCTGAATGCTGTCTTGGGTATATCCCCTTCTTTAACTTTCACCTGATGATAACCTGATCTGAGGTCTATCTTAGAGAACACTGCTGCTCCCTTTAGCTGATCGAACAGGTCATCTATTCTGGGAAGAGGATACCTGTTCTTGATGGTTACTTGGTTCAGTGCCCGGTAGTCTATACACAGGCGCATGCTCCCATCCTTCTTCTTCACGAACAATACAGGCGCTCCCCATGGTGAGTGACTAGGACGTATGAAGCCCTTGTCAAGTAGCTCCTGTAATTTCTCCTGAAGTTCCTTCAGTTCTGCTGGGGCCATGCGGTAAGGCGCTTTGGAGATATGATTTGTACCGGGAATGAGTTCTATCTCAAATTCGATCTCCCTGTCTGGTGCTAGGCCTGGTAACTCTTTAGGGAAGACTGCTGGGTAGTCACATACGACTCGGACCTCTGCTAGCTGTTGGTCCTTGTCCTGACTGGCATTGACTACATGCGCTAAAAATCCCGTGCATCCTGAATCTAACAATTTCTGTGCCTTCAGAGCTGAGAGAAATTTCTTGGCCTTTCTATTTGGTTCTCTGATATACTCGAATTGCACTTCTGCTTCAGGTTGGAATACGACTTTCTGTTTACGGCACTCTATAGAGTCACCGTATCTGATCAAGAAATCCATTCCAAGGATGACATCATAATCAGTCATATCTAGCACTATCAGATCACAAAAGAGTTCTCTGTCTGCTATCATGACTGGCACTGCCCGGAGCCAGTGCGTGGATGCCATAAATTCTCCCGAAGGTAGCGTCGTCAAAAACTGACCACTGAATACCTCTGGGGGTACTGCTAACTTTTCGACGAATGCCCTGGATATATAAGAATGGGTTGCCCCAGTATCGAATAAGACAGTTGTACTTTGCTGTAAAATACTAATATGACCTGTAACAACTGTCGAGGCATTCGCTACGTCCTCTCTGGTTAAGGAGTAGATCCTTGCATTCGTCATAGCTGGAGGGGCTTCTAGTCTGCCCTGGCTGATGTGTGGACCATCTAAAATGGCCTGCATCTGGTGTAGCTGTGCTGGCTGGCCTCCATACTGTATCAGCTGTGGTTGAGGAATACTTGTCTTGTTCGGGCATTGCTTAGCCATATGCCCTTCTTGTCCACATTCAAAGCATCCTCGTGTGCCCTTACGACAAACTCCTGGGTGAAATTTCCCACAAGTAGCACATTTGGGATAACTAGGCTATTTGCTGGCTGGTCCTCCCTTTGGGTAACTCCCTGGTTTACGCTTGTTGCTTGAGTTCCCTTTCCAGTTAGAGCTGTGGCCCTGTTGTTTCTGAGTACCTGAGTCTCCTTGCCCTTTGGACTCTGAGAGGACTTGCTTTTGCTGCTTGATATTGTTCTGGTAGTGCTCGGTAGTCAGAGCACTGTTGACTAGTTCTTCGGTGGTTTGCGGCCTATGAACGCCGCCAGCCACGTTCATTGCTATTTTCGGCCTCAGCATCTTGAGCATCAATTGGACTCGTTCTTTTTCTGTGCTGACTAGTTCAGGGCATAGACGAGCCAGTCTATTGAATTTCTTCACGGCTTCCTCAACTGATAGGTTGCCCTGACGAAACTCAGTGAACTCGTCGTAGTGGCGATTTGTGACCCGCATGTGAAAGAACTCCTCGAAGAATTCTTTCTCGAAGTCAGCCCATGTCATCTGTTTCACTGGGCGCTTTGCTCTAATTCTCTCCCACCACATACGTGCATCTCCTGTCAAGCAGAAGGAGGCGCACTTCACCTTTTCATGCTCTGGCCAGTCCAGAAGCTCCATCGTACTCTCCAGTGTTTTGAACCAGGCTTGAGCATCCCATGGTTCACTGGTGCCTGAGAAGTTCTCGGGCTTGACTCTCTGCCACTGGATCAGATAGGCTTCTCTCTTTGCCTCTGCTGCTAGGGCTACTAGTGCTGTAGGCTGGACTGGTGGAACCTCTATAACTACTGGGGTTGCTATATTTGGTTCCGGGGTGACAGTGGGAGTGTTCTGCTGATTAGTCTTTAAGGTGGCTATCTCCTGTTGCTGTTCTGCTAGCTGCTTCTGTAACTGAGCCACTACTGCTGTAAGGTTTGGGGGAGGCACTGAACTGCCTGCCTCATGCTGGAGCTCAGTAGCTGGTGCCCTTCTAGCTGGGCGTCCTCGTGCCATTTCTAAAGGAACAAAGGACATACATAACTAAAGCATCATGTTTACATAGCTAATACTATCATGTTAGGTACTATCACAGATAAGCATACTTTAGTTATCTACAAACATGAAAGCAATAAACATAACAAAGTGAGAGGTATTCTTACTTGGAAGCTGCAGGTTCAATGCTGATGTGTGTGTAGGAAGTATGGAACTTTCTGCTCTGATACCACTCTGTAACGACCCGCCTTCTATTGGCTAGGTTGTAAGGCCAGACTGTCACATTATGCTGTGCTAAACTATATCCATGACCATCACTAAGTCTAGGTGCGGAAAAACTGGATTAATTTAAACCTTTGCTAAACTAATACCATTTCTTTATTCTACATGTGCTAAGGGATGCAATCTAAGATATACATGGCATATCCTGCATCCCCTATGGTCAAGGAACTGAGTTACAGGGTTTCCTGGTCGAAACCCAGCTTCCCAATCGATTCAGACTCAACTCAATCGATTGCAAGCTGTTGGATCGATCCATGGATCGATTCAGATTGCTATTGGCCAGTCTGGATCGATCAGGCGATCGATCCAGAATATTACCCCGAGCACAGTAGCAATCTGAATCGATCCATGGATCGATCCAACAGCTTGCAATCGATTGAGTTGAGTCTGAATCAATTGGGAAGCTGGGTTTCGACCAGGAAACCCTGTAACTCAGTTCCTTGACCATAGGGGATGCAGGATATGCCATGTATACCTTAGATTGCATCCCTTAGCACATGTAGAATAAAGAAATGGTATTAGTTTAGCAAAGGTTTAAATTAATCCAGTTTTTCCGCACCTAGACTTAGTGATGGTCATGGATATAGTTTAGCACAACATAATGTGACGGTCTGGCCTTACAGCCTAGCCAGTAGAAGGCGGGTCGTTACAAAGGCACTTCAAGAGGACTAATCGTTGAACGAAGCAACGAAATAATGGCTGGACCGAGTATCTACCCGCCGAAGTTCGAAGGGGAATTCGCTAGCTGGAAAAAGCGAATGCAGGTATTTTTTAAAACCGATTTTGATTTAATGTTGATTATAGAATTCGATTTTACAGCACCGGAAGGTAAGGAGAAATACCACTGGACGAAAAGGAGCAGGCCGACTATGTGGCAAACGATGAAGCAGAGTACCATCTGCTAAGCGTTCTCCCGCCACAAGAAGTCAACCGAATCGGCAACTATGACTCCGTAAAGGAACTTTGGGAGAAGTTCCTTGAGTTGCATGAAGGAACGTCCAAAGCCAAGCTCGCTAGACGGGATCTACTTCGCAATCAGCTCACCTTCCTGCGACTTGGGGAAGATGAGACAGTTGCGCATCTGCACTCGAGAATTAAAGAAATCATCACCGGAATTTCGAATCTCGGAGAAAAGGTAAGTAACCGAGATTCGCTCAGGTACGCACTAAACTCTTTTCCTAGAAATACAAAATGGGCATCACTAGTAGATTCCTTTTACATTTTGAAAGATTTATAAAAAATTACATTGGAAGAATTATTCTCGACATTTGAAGTGCATGAATCAAGATATACAGGTACGAAGGAGCCCAAGAACAACGTCACTATCAAAGCATCGAGAGATGAACCTGAGTCGGAATCTTCTCTCGATGACAAGGAAATGGTAATGATGGTAAGACGATTCAAGAATCTTTGTAAGTCTAGAAAAACTAACCATCCACAGGGTAGAAAGAAAAGGATGATCCGCTGCTACCACTGCAACGAAGAAGGGCACGTCAAGGACAACTGCCCCAAGCTGAGGAATAAGGACATGGATAAAGGTAAGAAGTCTGTTCAAAAACGTAAGGCATTAAAAGAGATGTTTGATGATACGTCGTCCGAATCGGAAGTCGAAGCCTTCTCTGGACTTGAACTAATGGCAAGTCATCAAGACGACGACTGCGAGTCAAGCTCTTCCGAAATGAGCATTGAGAGCATCGATGAAGGGGGAACCATGTCGGAAGATAGCAGCAGTTCAGGGGGAGAAACAGACAACGAGATTAATAAGGTAAGTCAGGTACGATCTCTTCCTCCCGACAAACTATTTAAGTTTATTAAATTGTTAACTAAATATTGTTGTAAATTAGAAAAAGAAATTAAGAATTTAAAAACAATATTAGCTAAATCTTGCCAATAGAAGAATTCGACAGAATTAAATTAGAAAATAAAAAATTAAAAGTAGAAAGTGATAATTTAAAAATACAAGTAAATAACTTGAAAAACCATGCATGCTCATCTAATACCAATGTTAGAAAATTTAACAATGTAAATTGATATTTTAGGTATCATAAGGGACAAATTAGGAACATTTCAAAAAGATATGTCCCTAAGAAATTCTTAGTTAATCCAGTTGGCTGGAAGCCATATTGGGTTCCTAAGTCTTGCTTAATCTAAATTTTAATCAGATTTAGCGCTCTCAGCGAGAAAATTAAACAGTGAGTTTCTTTATGAGGCTTTATCTAAGGAAGTGGTTGTTGCTCCAATAACCAAGAAGGTTTAGTGTCTCGCCACGATCCGGAACCCAAAATATTGAAATAAAATGTTTAATTAACTTTCTGATAAAGCATTAAGATTGAAATTTAATAATGCTTTAAAAAGTCTTTTTAACATTTTTACAAAGTTACCTAAGTCAGGATTTTTAAAAAAATTTTCTTACTTAAAGTTTCACTTAGAAAATTTTCTTACTTAGAGTTTTCTTAGAAATTTTTTCTTACTTAAAGTTTACTTAGAATTTTTTTTTTTCTTAGAGACTCTTTATGTGAAAATTATTGTAAACTTTTTCAAAGTTTTCAAAATTTTTACCCTTAGAGTTTTCCCTAGAACCCTAATTTTTTATGTGATCAAAGGGGGAGAAGGAAAAATATAAGTCTAGGGGGAGGTAGAAGGTAGACCAAATTTTCTATTTTTTTACATTTTATTCTAAAATTAGTTAGTTTATTTTTATGTCTATTTACCCTACCTTAACTTGGGTTGCTCACATCAAAAAGGGGGAGATTGTTGGAACCCCAAAGTTGTTTTGGTGTGATCAACTAGTTAAGTTAGGTCTTGTGTGTTTTTAATCTTGTGTTTAAGTGTGCATGAGCTTAGGAGCACAAGTAGTCGAGCGGAAGATGCAGCTAGCGAGAAGGATTGCACGCGGTGCGTCTATGGGACAAGGCAATGCGGAAGAGTACATCGGCGGACGAGAAGGACATGTGCGGTGGTTCCGAGGGACGAGAAGTTGGAGCGGAAGACTGCTCAGGGAGCAAGAGACGTAGCTAGTGAGAAGGTAAGCATGGGGTGTGACCGAGGGACGAAGACTGCGGATGAGTACGCTGGCGGATGAGAAGGAAGCACACGATGATTTTGAGGAACGAAAAGCCAGAGCGGAAGCCTGCTCGAGAAGACCGGAAGTTGGGTTCGGGTGAGCCCTATTCCGGATGGCAGAGATCACCCAAGTGAGCGGAACCGGAGTAGAGGGCTCGGACCAGAAAGTCAACTTAGTTGACTTAGGGGTCCGGGCGCCTGGAGTTGGACTTTATCCAGATCACGGTTAAACCACGATCCGTGCGTAGGGAATAAAATTTTATCCCCTCTAGGGTGCCTGGAATCCTTCGGGGTGCCCCGACCAAGGCTATAAATATAGCCTTGGTCCAGAAGCTTTAAATCAACTTAGAAACTGTGTAATCCAACACTTGTGCGCCTCATTTTTAGTTAGCTTCTTTCTTTTTGCGCTTCACTGCTGTAAGAGACTTCTCCGCCTGAAGGAGATAGTTAGTGTGACATATTCCTTGGATTAACAACCTTCCCGGTTGTAACCAAGTAAAACATCCTTTGCCTCTTCTTTCTGTTTATTGCCTTCATTTATTTTTCAAGTGTTAGTTTAAGAAAAGTCGAGGAGAGTTGTGTTTTTATTTTTTCAGGCTATTCAACCCCTCTTCTAGCCGGCTGCCGCGATCCAACAGTGCGGACATGTTGATTGTGCTGAGATCTACATCCTAAAGAAATGTTGTTGTCGGGATTGCGAAGGGCACGCAACAAAGGTATATATCTTTTAACAAAACTTAGTATATGGTTTCCTTTGCATGGATCTTCTGGATAGGAGCTTATTTTTCTGCTTCGCTTTTCGGCATGTTTAGTGCTATGTTCCTTATAGTGGTATCGAAGCCACTTGTAAAGGTATATACTAAGTTGTAGATTTTGATATGCGATATAGAAATACATGAGATTTTACTATGATTTACGTGATTATGAATAAGATTTAGGCCAACGGTCTCGGCTAAAGTTTTGTGGGTAGCGGGATCTCGGGCATTGCAGCAACTCATACAATGAGTATGAACTTTTGGGGCATTGCCCCCTCACCCCGCAAGAGGCGCTGCTTCCTTGACTCCCGCCCGCTAACCTGCTAGCGGGATCGCCGTGGCATTATGACTCACAAGTCTTTGTTTAAATCATAGTAGATTATATGTCATAAAATATTGTGAATATTATGTGACATGGTGCATGGTTATGACCCTTAACCCCGATGTGATTGGATGTATGTTGTAATTCATAATACGGTCTGCGTGTCATGCTTCTCCCTTTTCCTTTCTTGTTGTAAATTTAGACTACCCTCGAATGTAACTCGAGGTTTCTTTAGGTTTTGTAATGTATAAATTAGAGAAGAACAATTCTACTGGACGATGGTGAAAAGGGAGAAGGACAACAACACACGACGACCGAGGAAGCACTTGGAGAAAATGCTTTGACCTAGGTTGACCTTACGAACTTCTCATTGGCTTGAGAGGATCATAGAAAATAGGGCCATAACCATGTCACGCTTTATTTTATGCATATATGTGATGTATGCTATGATATGCTATGATTGTATGTGATGCATATGTAGTTTAATCATAATTAGGTCTCTTTTAAATATGCCTATCAAAGTTTGGTACTCACTACCACCTTGATCATTTGTAGTCAGGTTTGCCAAAGCAAAATGACTCATTTTATCTTGGTAGAGTGCGACAGGACAATAATGATGTCCGACTATTGGACTTTGAGTGTAACTTAACTAAGTTGGATTGAGAACTTAGAGGCATATCTCATACAATGTAATTCAATTATACTAGTCTTGGGCGATTAGCCAAAGCTAACTCAAGATGTGTTATAATGTTGACTTCATAAGATGGGAAAATGAACAAATGGTCTTGTTCACCTAATGATACAAGAGTTATATAGGATGTAATTGGTAAACGTTATCTACCTAAGTTGTACTAAGTCTTGGGTGATTAGCCAAAGCTAACACAAGATGAGGTATAATATGGATCTTGTCCAAATGGTACACGTTGCCTACCTAATTTATACAAGTCTTGGGCGATTAGCCAAAGCTAACTCAAGATGAGGAATAATATGGATCTTGTCCCACATGAATGCCGTCGCGATTGGATTTAGAGCTAGTAGCGACTTGCTTCTACCAAGCTTTATGTAACATCCGAAAATTTCTCAAATAAATTTTAGAAATATTCTATTATTTTTCTGGAATTTTAGAATATTTTTATGGAATTTTTGGAGTAGCAGAAGTAGCAAAATTAAATAAAAACGTAAAATAGCCTAAGCGGGAATTGAACCCGAGACCTATTAGACCATATGATTTATAAATGACCTTAGTAACCAAGGGGCCCCAGTAGGGGTGTGCTGAAAGAAGAGGAGAGAAATTATATTTATGATCGAGTTGGGTTGTATTAATCACTTAATATAAATAGGGAATTTAAGTGGGAGTTTATTATTTCGGATCGACAACTCTCCCTCAAACCCTCACCCGACGCCGCCCTCTCTCTCTTCCTCACCCTCTCGGCACACCAAGCCCAAGAAAACCTAGGGTTCCATCCCTAGGGTCGTAGGAGCACCTTCCGGCGACGTCTCCGATACGAGGACGCTCCTCTTCGCGAGAAGAACGCGTAGACGTAAGAAGATCGCCGAAGAGATCTTCTTCTCCAGAAATCTAGCGACCAGAATTGTAAGAAACCTAGCGCAGGATGTAAGTAACCCCTCACCTGCAGTATAAGTAGTCAATCGTACGTTTATATGCTTTTAGTTCAGCCATATGCATGATTATTAAGTTGAGGAGAGTTAGAGCACATCATGTGTTTGATAAAATGACTAGTACAGTTAAATGCTATCGTAGGTATTTTAATAGCTCAGTTAAATGCCATAGATGCATTTTAAATAGCATGCTTAATTTACTAAGCTCCCAAGCTTATAATTTCTTTTTCCTTATACTGCAGATAAAGGTAAAGGGAAGATAAATTAGCGGAGGCTGGAGGACAATGCGACAAGATGTGTGTGAGAAGGAACTTGGAATAAAGACTCTTGGAGACTAGCCAATCAAAAAATTTAGTATTTATGATTTTGTTACTACTCTGCACTTTTAGGATGTTTAAGTGTCATGAATTGTGAAAGTATGCACTATGTTATGCTTAGATTACTAGTTGTCTTGATATTAGATAGCAAATTATGAGTAATGACATGCCTAGTAGTGTTGTTTCATGCTTTTAGTTGATTTATGTGAGTTCTGTACGAAATCGTGTGGAGTTTCTATGAAATCAGAAACTCAATCGATAAGCCGATCGATTGGGAAGAAATTTCCCACGTACAGAGAGTTGCTGAATCGATCAGCTGATCGATTGAGGAGTCCTCGATCGATCAGCCGATCGATTGAGATGCGACTTCCACGTACAGAGAGCTGTTGAATCGATCAGCTGATCGATTGGCCATGGATCGATCAGCCGATCAATTTGGGAGCTCATTCCTGCAAACAGAGAGCTGCTGGATCGATCAACTAATCGATTGTCTAGACTGGATCGATCAACCGATCGATTCAGATGGTTCTTCCGTGCACAGAATCACGTTGAATCGATCCGTGGATCGATTGACATGTTTCAATCGATTGAGCCTCGACCTCAATCGATTGGGGAAGCCTGATTTCAGCTGGAAACCTCTGATTTTAGTTTCTTGACCATATGGAGAGTTTAGATTCCATTCTTTAGTATATGTACAATAATGAAAAGGTATTTTGAACATAAGTTATAGATTTTAATAGTCATTAGCAGAGTGAGATTTTAATTAGTTCAGTTTTCCACGCACAATAGTTAGTATAATGTAACCCTCGGCCTTACAACCTAGTCAGTAGAAGGTGGGGCGTTACACTTTAGAATTCAGTGGGAGAATCATTTAATTAAAGGCCTAATTAAATGATTTGAGTATGATATTTTTTTTCTACATTTTATGTTATAGATCACTATGTCATCTAGTACGTCGAATACACTCTCTCTGTGATATATCTTTGATAAGGACAAGCTCAATAGAGCTAACTTCCTGGACTGGTATAGAAACCTTAGAATAGTTCTCAAGCAAGAAAGAAAACAAACTGTATGTCTTAGAGCAGCTCATTCTTGAAGCACCACCCACTACTGCCACTAGACTGATAAGGATGCTTATAAGAAGCATCAAGATGATGCATTAGATATATCATACCTTATGCTCGCTACTATGAACTATGAGCTTCAGAAGCAATATGAGAACATAGATGCTTATGATATGGTTGAACATCTTAGACAACTATATCAAGGACAAGCAAGACATGAGAGATTTAAGATCTTCAAGGCTCTATTTCAATGCAGAATGCAAGAAGGAAGTACCGTAGGGCCTTATGTGCTCAAAATGATCGGGTGTGTGGAGAAACTACAACGATTGAAATTTCCACTAGGTCAAGAATTGGTCATTGACCTTATTTTGCAATCATTGCCTAAAAGCTACAGTCAATTTGTCATGAATTATAACATGAATGAAATTAACAAGCCATTGCTTGAGATGTTGAGCATGTTGAGAACTGCTGAACTCAACCTTAAGAAAGCAAAACCTAATACCATTTTGATGGTGCCAAAGGGAAAAGGCAAGTGGAAGCCTAAAGGTAAGGGTAAGACCCAAGCCAAAGGTAAGGACATGACTCATGCATTGAAACCCAAAGGTGGGGTTGCTAAGGAAGGAACCTACTTCCACAGTGGTGAAAATGGACACTGGAAGCGGAACTGCAAGTTGTACCTAGAGGAAGTGAAATGGAAGAGAAGTGAGACTTCTGTCTCAGGTATAAATGTTATATAAGTCAATCTATCTATTTCTTCTTCATGGGTATTAGATACCGAGTGTGTATCCCACATTTGTACTAATGTACAGGGGTTGAGAAATAGTAGATCTTTGACAAAGGGCGAAGTGAACCTACAAGTAGGCAATGATGCAAGATTTGCTGCTGTAATTGTAAGAACATATTCCTTATCTTTGCCCACTGGGCTTGTTTTAGAACTTAAAGAGTACTGTTATGTGCCTGCCTTAACTAAGAACATTATATTTGTTTCTTGTTTGGACAAGAAAGGATTCTCATTTGCAATAAAGGAAAAATGTTGTTCCATTTATTTCAATAAAATATTCTATTGTAGTGCACATCTCGTGAATGGGCTCTATGGTCTAGACTTTGACAACCCAATCTATAACATAAATACCAAATGGTTTAAGTCTAATGATATGAACTAAACATATATCTGACATTGTCGCTTGGGTCACATAAATGAGAGAGTCGCATATCCCAACTCCATAAGGATGGAGTTTTGGACTCATTTGATTTTGAATCATATGAGGTATGCAAATCTTATCTTCAAGGTAAGATGACAAAAACTCCATTTAGTGGACATAGCGAAAGAGCTAATGACTTATTAGGACTTATACATACTGATGTATGCAACCCTTTCAAAATAGCAGCTGGAGGAGACTATCATTACTTCATTACTTTCACTGATGATATTAATAGATATGACTACATATATTTGATGAGACACAAGTCAGAATCCTTTGAAAAGTTCAAAGAATTCAAGAATGAAGTACAAAACTAACTTGGTAAGCATATTAAGATGCTTAGATCAGATCGAGTGGGGAATACCTTAGCCAAGAATTTCATGACCATCTCGTTGAGTGTGGGATCATATCTCAACTTACTCCACTTGGCACACCACAATAGAATGGTGTATCAGAAAGGAGAAATCATATTTTATTAGATATGGTACGATCGATGATGTGTCAAACAGAACTTCCTACTTCCTTCTAGGGGCATGCTCTAGAGACGACCGCTTTCACACTTAAATGCGTTCCATCTAAGGCTATTATAAAGATACCATATACAATATGGACTAGGAAGAGTCCCAAGATGTCTTTCATGAAGATTTGGGGATGTGAGGCTTACGTTCGACGATAAGTCTCAGATAAACTAGGACCCAAATTAGACAAGTGCTATTTTGTAGGATATCCCAAGGAAACAAGGGATATTACTTCTATAATCCCACACAAGGCAAAATGTTTATTGCCAAAAATGGTGTCTTTCTAGAAAAACTAGTGGGAGTCAAGTTGATCTTGAAGAAATTCAAGATACATAAACTAGCACTGAAGCCTTAATGGAAACTCAACAGGTACCACAAAATGTTGTGGATCATGATTTTGTTACACTGCAAGAAGTTGTGGAGCAACAACTTGTTTAAGTAGCACAATTTCTACACAGATCTAATAGGACCCGTCATAAACCTGAGAGATATTCTTTTCTCTTGTCTGACAACGATAATGTAGGGCTAGTTGGTCTCAACGAGCCTACATCTTATCAGGAAAAAGTACAGGGCCCAGATTCTGAGAAATGGTTAGAGACCATGAGATCCGAAATGAAATCCATATACACTAATCAAGTATGGACTTTGGTTGATCCACCTGAAGGGATCAAACCCATTGGGTGTAAGTGGATCTTTAAACGGAAGACTGGCATGGATGGTCATCTGCATACCTATAAAGGGCGATTCGTAGCTAAAGGATTTAAGAAGATTCATGGTATAGACTATGATAAAAAATTTCACCAATTGCGATGATCAAATCTATTTGGATCATGCATGCTATTGCAGCTTACTATGATTACAAGATCTGACAGATGGATGTCAAAACTGCATTTCTTAACGGAAATCTACTCGAGGATGGGTACATGACACAACCTGAGGGTTTTACAGATCCTATTCATGCTGGAAAGGTATGTAAGTTGCAACGATCCATTTATGGATTGAAACAAGCTTCTAGAAGCTGGAATCTTTGATTCAATGATGCAATCAAAATGTTTGGTTTCATTAAGAATGAAGATGAACCTTGTGTTTATAAGAAGGTTAGTGGGAGCATAATTATCTTTCTCATATTATATGTAGATGACATACTTCTTATTGAAAATAATATCACTACTCTTCAATCAGTGAAGACTTGGCTTGGGAATTGTTTCTCAATGAAGGATTTAGGTGAAGCAGCATATATTTTAGGCATCAAGATCTATAGAGATAGATCTAAGAAATTACTTGGTCTAAGCCAGAGTACATACATTGATAAGGTGCTTAAACATTTTGCCATGGAGAATTCCAAGAAGGGATCTTGCCTATGTCACATGGTGTGAGTCTTTCAAAGACTCAATGCCCCTGTTTTAAGGAAGAAAGAGATTGCATGGATAAGATTCCTTAAGCATCTGCTATAGGGTCTATAATGTATGCTATGCTTTGTACTCGCCCAGATGTCTCATATGCATTAAGCATGACGAGTAGATACCAGTCAGATCCAGGTGAAGGTCACTGATAGTAGTCAAGAATATTCTTAAGTACTTGAAAAGGACTCAAGATTATTTCTTATTTTTGGAGGCGATGAAAAAGCTTGCTGTAAAGGGTTACACTAATGCTAGCTTCTAAACTGACAAGGATGATTCTAGATCGCAGTTAGGGTATGTATTTTATAGTGGTGCTGGGTATTAGATACTACAGTGGTTCCATCTTATTCGAGAGATCATCGATAGATGAGATGTGAGGATATGCAAAGTACCGACTGATGCTAACATTGCGGATCCCTTGACAAAGGCTTTGGAACATAGGAAGCACGATGGTCATACTAGGTCACTGGGTATTAGATATTTCAGTGATTGACACTAGTGCTAGTGGGAGATTGTTAGTATTAGCCCAAGTACCAATTATGAGATGATTGTAAAGGGCTCATTTTATATCATATTTCATTATTAATAAAAGGTAAAGTTGGTTATTATATTTATTTTAATTCAGTGCCGAATGAATAAGTATAATAATATCCTAGAGTAGGAGATTCTAATCTACAACATATCAATTGGTTGAATTGATAGTGTGATATTGTAGATATACATATAACACAACTGTCACGCCCCGGAGGGGTCCCTGTTCGAAGAAATTTTGGCAACACCTCCCCTATACGGCGGACAATCTGAAACTTTCATACATGCACAATATACATCAGCCACATGCGGCTGGAATATACACACAACCACGCAGTTTATAATACAGCCTACTCGGCTGATACAATAAAAACATAACAACGCAGTTATATGTAAAGCAGCCTACTCGGCTGTACCAAAACCAAAACACAACGAAAAATGACAGAAACCAAATACAAACCAAACACAAAACTGCTAGCCGGCTAGGCTTACACAACCAACAACCAATACGAAATATCACATAACAACTTCAACACTCCAGAACAAAACCAGAGCACAAACTAAACACACTGACACATAAAACAAACAAAACATAAATGAAACCGATAGATCTTCTGAGGTGACATGGGGACCAGCAGACAGGATACTCCAAGCAACACCATAAACAACCTGGTACCTGAAAAAGATAGTGTCCACGGGGGTGAGTTCAACAACTCAGCGAATACCAATAGACATGCCTAGTAAGATATATCTAACAACAATAAACATGGAATACAGCTTCCTAATCATATATAGGAAATATGTAAAATTGAAAGGTAACTGAGGAAGCTGTACTCACCAGGAACTCCTATCCAGAAACAAAAGGGTCATCAAACTAGATACACAATATGCCTCCTGTATGCATGTCAAACAAATGCATCCACCAAAATGCAGCATATAAGTGCAGCAAACACAAGCAAATAAATGCAATAAATGCATATGGTGCCAATGACATGGTCACCCCTGACGCTAGTCAATCATCTCACACACAATGGTGAGACTGAGTGGGTAGGGCTGTGACAACCGTGCACTCTGACGTCACTGCTCCTGATGAGTGACCGAATGGACGGGATGCTGTCGGAGTACACCTGTCCTCCTACCCCAAATCATAAATGGGGGAGCTCAATGCTCTCATCTCCCGGTACACAGTGACGGGGAGGAAATCTCTGTCGGCTACCACGCTACATCACACTACCTATGAGTGGACCAACGGAGCCAAACAAAGTCCAACTGCCTGCCGGCTACCACGCTGCTACACTAAAACCAGCGGAGCCAAACAGAGCAGAACTGTCTGCCGGCTACCACGCTGAGTCACCAGACCAACGGAGCCAAACAGCAGAACTGTCACACACCTGTCTGATCTACCACTAACCCATGAGTGGTGGTGTGTACGGATACATGTAACTGGCGATGTGCTTGACAATAATAGAGCAGACTATCGCACATCATGCAATCATGCAAGATGATGCATGACACTAAACATGGCAATATCATGAACACATAACAAGATCCATATATATAAACATAAAATGTGTACCACGGGGCAATGTAACAAATGAAAGGTACACAGATCAGATAGGTTATCAAATAAACCCTAGGTCCTGAACATATCCACCTCCATAAAATATGTACCAACAATGTACATGGATCAAAGCAAAAGGTCTAAGTACACAGATCAGGTATGATGTAAAAATATAGATACACATGTCAGATAATAAAAATCCAGAGTCTAGTCCTAAACTCAGTAAAGCATGGTATGCCACTTACTCTAGAAACTAAGGTACTCATGGTAATAATCATGAAGTATAAACATGGTTACATAACAAACGACCAAACAGATCATGCTATGGGTATCGAACCGTGACATACCAAAGGCAAACATGATCATTGCTTGCAGCTATAAAATACTATGCATATCCAATTGACAATATCATAAAAAGATAAGTCAAGAGGTACCCACCTCAAATAGCAGGTCCAATCCAGTCAAATCCAACGTCGAAATGCTCGTCTCGTATCAAAGTCCTGTGATACATGGTATCCAGATTTAGCTAATTACATATAAATAAATTAGCTAAATCAAATCCTCGAGAAGCTAACATAAATCCAGATCCAATTATAAACCCTAATTGGATCATCTAGCTCCTCAATCGTTTCTTAACTAATTCCTTCCAATTAGGATTTGCAATAAACATAATTAACCACAACAACTTAATCCAAACCAATACTAAAGGTGATAAATCCATAGCACCACTTACCCAAATCTAAGTATTTTCCTGCCAACTTACAACCACAGATCTTGCTGTTGAACTTGTGGCTGAAGCTATGGATCATCCTCAACCAGTGATGCTTGGATCCACAGTGGAGTCGTTGCCTAACAGGTCAACCCTTCCACATCAGCACCTAGAACAAACCAAATGTCAAATTCACAGTGAGTACATCCTCAACTATGCAAGACCAAATTAAAGCTCACCTTGTTGTCTGATCACCATACTAACTACCGGCAACTTCACACCAGACCGAGACTGAGATCCAGCGCTGGTCTTGAAGCTGGATTGGCGACTTTTTTTCGCTTGGCCACATATCAGCCCGTGAAGGGAATAGTGGCACAGAGGCAGTGGCAGATTTGATGGCCAGCACAGAGGTGACTGCCAAAAACACAGTGGCAAGCTCGCTCGGTAGTGGCAGCAAGAGGAAGCACTAGGCTTGGATTCCACACTAGGGCACACTCAAGAGGAGTGTGCTGGATTTGTGTCAGCACTAGGGCACGGATAGGGCCGGCTGTGAACAACCTCATTTTCTGCATCGGCTGCTCGCGAGGATGAACGGCGACGGCAGCGGTGACTGGGGTTGGCCGTGGGGACCAGAGATGACACAGGAAGCGGTGAAGCGTCGCTCAAGGAGGGCGACCGGCTGGCTTGCTAGGACACAGTGGTCGACCTCGGTGCACAGATCAGGGGAGAGGAAGGCTCGGGTGCAAGCTAGGGCAGAGAAATCGCGGCGACGTTGCTCCCTTCGGCCTCAAGTGGTGGCGCCGTCCAGTGTGGTTCGGAAAGGAAGAAGAGAGGGAGAGGCCGGCGCTAGGGCTCGGACGCCGGCGGATCGGGGGTGAGGGCGTGCACACGAGGGAGAAGAAGGGATGCTCAGCCGCCGGCTCTCTGTTCCATGGCGTCGTCGGCGTCGACAGAGGAGAGGGTGGCAGCGGGGTTTGCGGCGCCGGTTAGGAACGGTGGTTAGGGTTCGGCGTTGGGGAAAGCTCGGGAGAGGAGGCGCGGGAGTAAAGGAAACGACGAAAAGTAAAATAAGAAAAGAAAAACAAAAAGGAAAAGAAATCAAACTTTTCCTCGCTTAAATGGGGTAGCCTAAACAGGCTTTCCCCGGGCCCCGTTTTGATCCCCGTAAACTCGTCCATACGAGCTCCGAAAAATTCCCAAAAAATTTCTAAAAATTTCGGAAAATTCCCTTATTATTATTCACCATTTTTCGGTATTTTACATTCTCCCCCACTAATAAAAATTTTGTCCCCAAATTTCGTTATCTACCATCTGCAAGTACTAACAACAGGTAAAGAGTATAAATGCTGAACGGTAAATTAAATCACATACCTCAGGTGAAAAGATGGGGGTATCGAATTCGGCTAGTATCCTCAAGCTCCCAAGAAGCCTTTTCATCCTAATAATGTTGTCATCCGACTTTAACCTGTCGGATAGTCTTGTTCCGCAACTGACGCTCTTTCCGGTCCAAAATCAGTACTGGAATCTCCTCATAAGTGACGTCAGGATGAATTGGAACTGGGATATCTGTCAGTACATGTGTCGGGTCAAGTACGTATCTCCTCAGCATAGATACGTGGAATACTTCGTGGACGCCTGCCAAGGACGGCGATAGTGCCAGCCGATAAGCTACCGCTCCAATCCTCTCCATGATCTGGAAAGGGCCAATGTATCGCGGAGCTAGCTTACCTCTGCGGTCAAATCTCTTCACCCCTTTCGTGGGTGAAACTCGCAAAAATATATGGTCGCATGTAGTGAAGTCCAAGGGCCTACGTCTCCGATCAGCATCACCCTTCTGGCGGTCCTGTGACTCTGACATCCTCCGTCTGATAGTACGAACCAACTCTGTCTCATACTGATCTCTATGAGGTCCCAACAACTGGGCCTCCCCAACCTCATCCCAGAGGGTGGGTGTCCGACAAAGACTACCATACAACGCTTCAAACGGTGTCATCCGGATAGCCGAATGCAAACCGTTGTTGTAGGTGAACTCTACCAATGACAAGTGGTCCTCCCAACTGCCCCTAAAAATCCAATACACATGTCCTCAGCAAGTCCTCTAGAGTCTGAATGGTCCGCTCTGGCTGTCCATCTGTCTGCGAATGGAAAGCTGGAGCTGAGTGCCCAAGGCCTGCTACAGATTCTGCCAGAATCGAGACGTGAACCAGGGTCTCTATCCGAAATAATAGTCAAAGGGACACCATGTAATCTAATGATCTCCCGGCAATACAGATCTGTCAATCGATCCAGGGAATCAGTTCTCCGGATCGCTAAGAAGTGCGCGGATTTAGTTAATCGATCAACGATTACCCAAATCGCGTCATGGCATCGTCGTATCCTCGGCAAACCCACCACAAAGTCCATAGTAATGTGTTCCCATTTCCACTCAGGAATAGGAATCCGCTGAAGTAATCCGGCAGGTCTCTGGTGCTCAACCTTCACCTGCTAACAGACAAGACATCTGGCTACAAATTTCGCGATGTCTTTCTTCATACCGTTCCACCAATAGGAACGCCTCAAACCTCGGTACATACGGGTATCACCGGAGTGGATCGCAAATCAAAAGCGATGAGCCTTCTGAAGTAGCTCCTACAAAATCGGGTGAGACTGAGGTACGTATAATTTGCCTCGGAAGTATATAATACCCTCCTCATCTCGTGTGAACTCGGTCTGCTGCCCGGAAGCTATCTGACTGCCAATAAACTGCAAATGATGATCACTAGCCTGAGCCTCTCGGATCCTTATCCTGATCGACGACTGAGCAACAATGGTAACCAGAGTACCCTGCTCTGTCTGTCCTTACCCCTCAAGGCCCAACTCGGAGAAATCTTGAATCAAGTCTGTGACCACAACTCGGTGGCAAGATAAAGTCCCTCTGGACTTCCTGCTAAGTGCATCGACAACCACATTCGCTCTCCTTGGGTAATAGCTAATGGTACAATCATAATCCTTCAGAAATTCCATCCATCTCCTCTGTCAGAGATTAAGCTCCTTCTGAGTGAAAATATATTTGAGACTCTTATGATCAGTGAGAATCTCAAATGTAATGCCATATAAATGATGCCGCCAAAGCTTGAGAGCAAATATGATAGCAGCTAACTCCAGATCATGAACTGGGTAGTTCTTCTCATGCTCCTTCAACTGTCGAGAAGCATAGGAGACTACTCTATCGTGCTGCATCAGAACAGCGCTCAAACCCTGAATAGGTGCGTCGGTGTAGAGGACATATCCGTCCTCTCCAGAAGGTAAAACCAAAACTGAAGCCGACACTAATCTCCGCTTCAGCTCCTCGAAGCTGGTCTCGTAGTCCTTCGACCACGTGAACTTCACGCCTTTCCTGGTCAGGCATGCCAGTGACATAGCTATGCGGGAGAAAGCCTCGACGAAAGGTCTGTAATATCCTGCCAGTCCCAAGGACAGTGAATCTCCTGCACTGATGTAACGACCCACCTCCTACTGACTAGGCTGCGAGGCCGATCGTTACGTAATGCTGTGCTAAGTTACTATTGCTGAAAAATCTGGATATAATAAAAATTTTACTAAACTGATTATTGTAAAATCTGAACTTAATATTCTAGGTGTACCTAGGAGTTGTACACATGCTAGGGAGGATAATCTATGCCTCTCGGGTGTCCTGCTAGCTGTAATCAGGCATTTCAATCGATCCATGAGTCGATTGGGCTGTCGGATCGATCCAGTGATCGATCCTACTTGATACTGGCACTGAGAAAAGCCCTGGATCGGTCGGCTGACCGATCCACAAGATGTCTTGTTTCTGTACGCGGTTGGATCGGTCTACCGACCGATCCAGGAGTGCACTGATCGGTCGGTAGACCGATCCAGTGACTCACTGATCGGTCGGCTGATCGATCAGTGAGCTTTTGCACTCACTATTCGCCTCTGGTTCGGTCGGCGGACCGATCCATAAACTCTCTGTTCGTGACTGGATCGGTCAGCTGACCGATCCAGTGGCACAACTCAACTCTGATCGATCCGTGGATCGATCGGAGTTTCTGATTTCGCACAGAAACTCTGATTTCAGCACTTGTTCGTGCCAAAATCTCACATTTCACTTATACAATCCATAGAATATATTCTAATGACATAAAGCCAGCATTCTAAATTAGATATAAAGCATGGTTTACTAGTTCATAGCATTTAACAATTAAAAGAGCGTGAAAATAGAAATACTAAAGGTTCAATTGTTTAAGCTTGCTAGATCCCCTAAGGATCTTTTATTCCATGTTCCTGCCACACACACCATCTCTGCATTGACCTCCAGCTTCCTCTGCTAGTCCATCTTCCCTTTACCTTTATCTGCAGTATAAGAGAAAGTAGTATCTGTAAGCTTTAAGCTTAGTAAGAAACCATCTACCTCACTAAAACATGCATACGATGCAATATGTTTTTAAAACATGCTATTTGAAAATACATACTAAATATGCTAAGCATGACATGGCATACAACACATAGAAGTAAACTGATCATGGCAATAAAGCTAATGAAACTATCATTTGTATCAACAGAAAATTAAACTGATCTGAACATAAACTGAGCTAGACTGGAGCTGAATTCAAACTCAACTAACATAACTAATCTTTGTGAGTTTTGAAAAACTAATAATGTAATAGATTAAAGTACATAATCATACTGCTAGTGGGCCCGACAACTGTACATGCTATGCGCGCATCCTTAACTAGACCCGGGGTTGCAAATCCCGAATTTAGTAAGGTTTACTAGGTTATCTAAACCTAGGGACCGACTATGGGAGCCCAGCCCAGTGGATATCTAATCCTGTACAGTGCCACTGAAAATAAAATACTGAACATAACTACTAATTGCTTATTTTGCTATTTCTAGGTTATCTGAACCTAGAGCTAGGTTATCTAAACCTAGAGGCGACTGTGGGAGCCCACCCATTGGACCGTAGTCCCATGTAAGCTGTAGTAAGGCTAACTAAGCTATTTTAAATGCTTCTATTGCATTTACTGAGCTATTAAAAATACCTAAGTTGCATTTTACTGAGCTAATCATTTAATCGAACATCTAGTGTGCTTAAACTCTCCCCTCTATTAGGGAGACTACCTCTAGGCACCCGACAACATCTAAAACCTCCAACTGAAGGGGGAAAGACGTGTCCGGCCCATCCAAAGGTACTCACTAAATCCCTAAACCTACGAGGAGGGTTAAATACACCCTATGTGTCCGAAAAATCTGCATATAACTAAACTAATGCATAGAAAACCAAACGGAAGCTACTTATACTGCATGTGAGGGGTTTCTTACCTCGTACACTAATTTCCTTACAATACTATTCGCTAGAATTCCGGTGGAGACGACTTCTCGACGATCTTCTCGCGTCTAAGCGTTCCTCTCGCGGAGGGGAGTATCCTCGTGCCCTTGATGTTGCTGGGAGGTATTCCTAGAAGCCCTTGGCTTGATGCGCCGAGAGAGGGAGGAGAGGAAGGGGACGGCGTGAGGTTAGGTCTCGGTGGAGAAGTTGCCGAACCAAACCAAATCAAATAAACGAAACCCCACTTAAACTTCCTATTTATATTAAGTGGGTACTTTGGCCCAACTCTAATATAAATTAAATTGAATCCTCTTTCTTTCAGCACGGCCCTGCTGGGTTCACCGGTTACTAAGGCTAACTAAAAGTTATCGGATCCGAGGGGTTCCGAGTTCGATTCTCGCCTAAGCTATTTTGCGGTTCTAATTATTTTTGCTGCTTTCGCTAATCGGAAAATTCTGGAAAAATATCTAAAAATCCCAGAAAAATCATAGAATATTTATAATGCAGTTTCGAGAATTTTTCGGGCGTTACAATCCCCCATACCTTATAAAAAGTTCATCCTCGAACTTAAAATAATTCTGGGTACTTCTGTCTCATGCTGGCTTCTGTCTCCCAAGTTGCCTCTTCTGCTGTGTGACTTTGCCAAATAACTTTCACTAATGGTACTTCCTTGTTCCGTAATTTCTTAACTGCTCGGTCTATTATCTGAATAGGTCGACTGTCATTTCTGAGGTCTTCGCGGATCTGTACCAACTGGGGCTCAATCACCTGGGTGACATCTGGGGTATGCTTCTTCAGCATAGAGACATGAAATACATTGTGGACAGCTGACATTTCCTGAGGTAGCTCTAGCTCATATGCTACCTTGCCCACTCTTCTGCTGATGAGGTATGGTCCCACATATCTGGGACTTAGCTTTCCCTTCTTCCCAAAACGCATTACTCCCTTCATGGGAGCTACTCTGAGGAACACTGAATCCCCGACTGAAAACTCTAGGGGTCTGCGCCGTGTATCAGCATAGCTCTTCTGGCGGCTCTGAGCTGTCTCTATCCTCTGGCGGATCTGCTGTATAGCTGCTGTAGTATCTGCTACTAGATCTGTCTAAAGCTCTAGTTCCTTCTGTTCACCACTCTCATACCAGCATATTGGAGATCTACACCTCCGCCCGTAGAGAGCCTCGTAAGGTGCCATACCGATAGTGGCCTGATAGCTGTTGTTGTATGCAAACTCTGCTAAGCTCAGATATTTGCACCAACTTCCCTTGAAGTCTAGGGCACATGCTCGGAGCATATCTTCGAGTACCTGATTTACTCGCTCCGTCTGACCATCTGTCTGAGGATGGAAGGCTGTGCTAAACTTTAACTTCGTGCCCAAAGCTGACTGTACACACTCCCAGAAGTGTGATGTGAACCTACTGTCTCTGTCTGAAATAATGGTTCGTGGGACTCCATGCAGCCTGACGATCTCCTTGAGATACAACTGAGCTAACTGCTCCATGGAATAGGATATTCTGATAGCTAGGAAGTGGGCTGATTTAGTCAACCTGTCAACTATTACCCAGATGGTGTCGAAACCATTCGTGGTTCTGGGTAGTCCCACTATAAAATCCATAGAAATGTCTTCCCACTTCCATTCTGAAATCTGAATGGGCTGCAAAACTCCTCCTGGTCTCTGATGTTCTGCCTTAACCCTCTGATAGGTTAGGCAGGTGCTGACATATCGAGCGATGTTCCTCTTCATCCCAGGCCACCAAAAACGTTTCTTCAAGTCCTGGTACATTTTGGTGGAGCCAGGATGCATCGCATAGGGAGTCTTGTGAGTCTCATCTAAAATCTTCCTTCTGAGTTCCTCCTGATCTGGAACGCACAATCTGTCGCCAAAATACAACACCCCGCTATCTGACATTCTGAACTCTCCACCTTCTGATTCTGCTAAACCTTGCTTGATTCTCTGAATTTCAGGATCCTGCTCCTGAGCTGTCTGGATGTCACCGAGCAAGGTAGACTCTAATGTCATAGTAGAGTGCTGTCCGACTATGAGTTCGAGACCGAAATCTGAGATCTCTTTCTGTAGGGGCGGTGACATGGCTGCTAAAGATAATAGGGTAACGCTGGACTTCCTGCTGAGGGCGTCTACTACCCTATTTGCTTTTCCTGGGTGGTAGAGGATATCTATGTCATAGTCTTTGACCAGTTCTAGCCATCTGCGCTGTCGCATATTCAGATCCTTCTGAGTGAAAAAATACTTCAGACTCTGATGATCTGTATACACCCTGCACTGAGCTCCATACAAGTAATGTCTCCAAATCTTGAGAGCGAACACTACTGCTGTAAGCTCAAGGTCATGGGTAGGATAGTTCCTCTCATAATCCTTGAGTTGTCTGGAGGCATAGGCGATCACCTTGCCATCTTGCATCAGCACTGCTCCTAGTCCCAACTTCAAGGCATCACTATATATGTCAAAGCTATCTGCGTTCTCTGGCAGAGTCAGAATAGGTGCACTGGTCTGTTCTCGCAGTCCTCTGTCCACTGAAATTTTCTGTTCTTTCTGGTAAGAGCTGTCAGTGGGGAGGCTATCCTGGAGAAGTCCTCTACGAATTTCTTGTAGTAACCTGCTAATCCTAGAAAGCTTCTGATCTCACTGGCGTTCTTGGGTCTTTTCCAATTGCTCACAGCTTCTATCTTACTGGGGTCTACCATGATACCATCCTTTGAGATGATGTGACCCAGGAAGGATACCTGATCTAGCCAAAATTCACATTTCGTGAACTTGGCGTACAGCTGATTCTGCTGAAGGGTCTGCAATACTGTCCTCAGGTGCTCTGCATGTTCTTCCTGAGTTCTGGAATAGATAAGAATGTCGTCGATGAACACGATAACAAACTTATCTAAATATTCCCTGAATACCCTGTTCATGAGGTCCATGAAAATAGCTGGAGCATTTGTCACGCCAAAGGGCATGACTACGAACTCATAATGTCCGTATCTAGTCCTGAATGCTGTCTTGGGTATATCCCCTTCTTTCACCTTCACCTGATGATAACCTGATCTAAGGTCTATTTTAGAGAACACTGCTGCTCCCTTTAGCTGATCGAACAGGTCATCTATTTTGGGAAGGGGATACCAGTTCTTGATTGTGACCTGGTTCAGTGCCCGGTAATCTATACAAAAGCGCATGCTTCCGTCCTTCTTCTTTACGAACAATATAGGCGCTCCCCATGGTGAGTGACTAGGGCGTATGAAGCCTTTGTCAAGTAGCTCCCGTAATTGCTCATGAAGTTCCTTCAGTTCGGCTGGAGTTTGGAAATAGGGTTGGTACTGGGAATGAGCTCTATCTCAAATTCAATCTCCCTGTCTTGTGCTAATCCTGGTAACTCTTCAGGGAAGACTGCTGGGTAGTCACTTACGACTCGGACCCCTGCTAGCTGTTGGTCCTTGTCCTGACTAGTACTAACTACGTGTGCTAAAAATCCCATACACCCTGAATCCATTAATCTCTGTGCCTTCATAGCTGAGAGAAACCTCTTGGCCTTTCTTTTGGGTTCTCCGACGAATTCGAACTGTGCTTCTGCTTCAGGTTGGAATATGACTTTCTGCTTACGGCACTCGATGGAAGCACCGTATCTGATCAAGAAGTCCATTCCAAAAATGATGTCGTAGTCAGTCATATTTAGCACGATCAGATCACAGAAGAGTTCTCTGTCTGCTATAATGACTGATACTACTCTGAGCCAGTGCGTAGATGCCATAATTTCTCCCGAAGGTAATGTCGTCAGAAACTGACTACCGAGTACCTCTGGAGGTATTGCTAACTTGTTTGCGAATGCCCTGGCTATATAAGAATGGGTTGCCCCAGTATCGAATAAGACAGTTGCTATTTGCTGAAAAATACTAATCTGACCTGTAACAACTGTCGAGGCATTTGCTACGTCCTCTCTGGTGAGTGAGTAGATCCTCGCATTTGTCATAGATGGAGGGGCTTCTAATCTGCCCTGGCTGATGTGTGGACCTTCTAGAGCGGCCTGCATCTGATGCAACTGTGCTGGCTAGCCTCCGTACTGAATCGGCTGTGGCTGAGGAAGACTGGTCTTGTTTGGGCACTGCTTAGCCATGTGCCCTTCTTGTCCACATTCAAAGCATCCTCGTGTGCCCTTATGACAAACTCCAGGATGGAATTTCCCACAAGTAGCACACTTTGGATAACTGGGCTGCTTGCTGGCTGGTCCTCCTTTTGGGTAACTCCCTGGTTTGCGCTTGTTACTGGAGTTCCCTTTCCAGTTAGAGCCATGAGAGCTGTGGCCCTGCTGCTTCTGAGTACCTGAGCCTCCTTGACCCTTAGGTTCTGAGGGGATTTTCTTCTGCTGCTTGATACTATTCTGGTAGTGCTCAGTGGTCAAGGCGCTGCTGACTAGTTCTTTGGTGGTTTGCGGCCTGTGGATGCCGTCAGCCACGTTCATTGCTATTTCCGGCCTCAGCATCTTGAGCATCAACCGGACTCGTTCTTTTTCTGTGCTGACTAGTTTAGGGCATAGACGAGCCAACCTGTTGAATTTCTTCACGGCTTCCTCAACTGATAGTTTGCCCTGACGAAACTCCGTGAACTCGTCGTAGTGACGGTTGGTGACCCGCATGTGAAAGAACTCCTCAAAGAACTCCTTCTCGAAGTCAGCCCATAACATCTGGTTCACTGGGTGCTTCGCTCTGATTCTCTCCCACCACATGCGTGCATCCCCTGTCAGGCAGAAGGAGGCACACTTCACCTTCTCGCGTTCTGGCCAGTCCAGAAGCTCCATCGTACTCTCCAGTGTTTTGAACCAGGCTTGTGCATCCCATGGTTCACTAGTGCCTGAGAAGTTCTCTGGCTTGACTCTCTGCCACTGGATCAGATAAGCCTCTCTCCTTGCCTCTGCTGCTGGGGCTACTAGTGATGTAGGCTGGACTGGTGGAACCTCTAAGACCACCGGAGTCGCGATTGGTTCCGGGGTGACTGTGGGGGTATTCTGCTGATTAGCCCCGAGAGTGGCTATCTCCTATTGCTCATCTAGTCAGAATCGAGCCACTAACGCAGTAAGGTCCGGGAGGCACCGGCCGCCTCATGTCAGCTCAGTAGCTGGTGTCCTTCTAGCTGGGCATCCTCGTGCCATTTCTAAAGACATAGAGGACAGGACATGTATAACTAATACAATTATAATTGTATAACTATTGCTATCATGTTATCTATTATCACATACTAACATGCATCAGTCATCTATAAACATGAACTATAACAAGAAAGCAAGAAACATAAATAAAGTAGAGGTATTCTTACTTGGAAGCTGCAGGTTCAATGTTGATGTGTGTGTAGGAAGTATGGAACACTGCTCTGATACCACTCTGTAACGACCCACCTCCTACTGACTAGGCTGCGAGGCCGATCGTTACGTAATGCTGTGCTAAGTTACTATTGCGGAAAAATATGGATATAATAAAAATTTTACTAAACTGATTACTGTAAAATCTGAACTTAATATTCTAGGTGTACCTAGGAGTTGTACACATGCTAGGGAGGATAATCTATGCCTCTCGGGTGTCCTGCTAGCTGTAATCAGGCATTTCAATCGATCCATGAGTCGATTGGGCTGTCGGATCGATCCAGTGATCGATCCTACTTGATACTGGCACCGAGAAAAGCCCTGGATCGGTCGGCTGACCGATCCACAAGCTATCTTGTTTCTGTACAAAGCTGGATCGGTCTACCGACCGATCCAGGAGTGCACTGATCGGTCGGTAGACCGATCCAGTGACTCACTGATCGGTCGGCTGACCGATCAGTGAGCTTTTGCACTCACTGTTCGCCTCTGGTTCGGTCGGCTGACCGATAATCGGTCAGCTGACCGATCCAGTGGCACAACTCAACTCTGATCGATCCGTGGATCGATCGGAGTTTCTGATTTCGCATTGAAACTCTGATTTCAGCAGTTGTTCATGCCAAAATCTCACATTTCACTTATACAATCCATAGAATATATTCTAATGACATAAAACTAGCATTCTAAACTAGATATAAAGCATGGTTTACTAGTTCGTAGCATTTAACAATTAAAAGTGCGTGAAAATAGAAATACTAAAGGTTCATTTGTTTAAGCTTGCTAGATCCCCTAAGGATCTTTTATTCCATGTTCCTGCCACACACACCATCTCTGCATTGACCTCCAGCTTCCTCTGCTAGTCCATCTTCCCTTTACCTTTATCTGCAGTATAAGGGAAAGTAGTATCTGTAAGCTTTAAGCTTAGTAAGAAACCATCTACCTCACTAAAATATGCATACGATGCAATATGTTTTTAAAACATGCTATTTGAAAATACATACTGAATATGCTAAGCATGGCATGACATACAACACATAGAAGTAAACTGATCATGGCAATAAAGCTAATGATAAACTATCATTTGTATCAACAGAAAACTAAACTGATCTGAACATAAACTGAGCTAGACTGGAGCTGAATTCAAACTCAACTAACATAACTAATCTTTGTGAGTTTTGAAAAACTAATAATGTAATAGATTAAAGTACATAATCATACTGTTAGTGGGCCCGGCAACTGTACATGCTATGCGCGCATCCTTAACTAGATCCGGGGTTGCAAATCCCGAATTTAGTAAGGTTTACTAGGCTATCTAAACCTAGGGACCGACTATGGGAGCCCAGCCCAGTGGATATCTAATCCTGTACAATGCCACTGAAAATAAAATACTGAACATAACTACTAATTTTTTATTTTGCTATTTCTAGGTTATTTGAACCTAGAGCTAGGTTATCTAAACCTAGAGGCGACTGTGGGAGCCCACCCATTGGACCGTAGTCCCATGTAAGCTGTAGTAAGGCTAACTAAGCTATTTTAAATGCTTCTATTGCATTTACTGAGCTATTAAAAATACCTAAGTTGCATTTTACTGAGCTAATCATTTAATCGAACATCTAGTGTGCTTAAACTCTGCCCTCTATTAGGGAGACTACCTCTAGTCACCCGACAACATCTAAAACCTCCAATTGAAGGAGGAAAGACGTGTCCGGCCCATCCAAAGGTACTCACGAAATCCCTAAACCTGCGAGGAGGGTTAAATACACCCTATGTGTCCGAAAAATCTGCATATAACTAAACTAATGCATAGAAAACCAAACGGAAGCTACTTATACTGCATGTGAGGGGTTTCTTACCTCGTACGCTAATTTCCTTACAATACTATTCGCTAGAATTCCGGTGGAGACGACTTCTCGACGATCTTCTCGCGTCTAAGCGTTCCTCTCGTGGAGGGGAGCGTCCTCGTGCCCTTGATGTTGCCGGGAGCTGCTCCTAGAAGCCCTTGGCTTGATGCGCCGAGAGAGGGAGGAGAGGAAGGGGGCGGCGTGAGGTTAGGTCTCGGTGGAGAAGTTGCCGAACCAAACCAAATCAAATAAACCAAACCCCACTTAAACTTCCTATTTATATTAAGTGGGTACTTTGGCCCAACTCTAATATAAATTAAATTGAATCCTCTTTCTTTCAGCACGGCCCTGCTGGGTTCACCGGTTACTAAGGCTAACTAAAAGTTATCGGATCCGAGGGGTTCCGGGTTCGATTTCCGCCTAAGCTATTTTGCGGTTCTAATTATTTTTGCTGCTTCCGCTACTCGGAAAATTCCGGAAAAATATCTAAAAATCCCAAAAAAATCATAGAATATTTATAATGCAGTTTCGAGAATTTTTCGGGCGTTACAACTGATTTCGGCTGCTCCAAACAGTAACAACCTCTATCTCCTGTGGAACCGCGGTATACTCCTAACGGTGACCGTGTGTTCCAAACATCTCACATAAGACAATCGAAATACGCACTACCGATCTTCACATATAGATGTTCTCGTCGAAACATCTCTAGAACTATGTGAAGATGGTGTACGTGACTCACCTCCGATCTGAAATAGATCATAACATTGTCAACAAAGATAATGGAAACCAATCCAAACATCCTAGTGATACCCAAACCATTGAGTCCATGATAACATCTAGGGCACCGCAAGCCCTAATGGTAAAACCAAGACACATAATGTCCGTATCACAGTCATTCCTAACCATAAGATCCTTGACAATAAACAGATCTGATCACCAACGATAAAAATCACCAAAGAATAAATCCTCCAGTGTGGGAGCAACTCTCCATCACACGAAATACCACATATGTCGGAGCAACGCTCTACCACAAGAAATCCTCAATATGTGGGAGCAACCCTCCACCACAAATAATCCGAAATATGTATCTGCAATAAATATGGGAGCAATACTCCGTTACAAGCAATCCGTAACATGTGGGAGCAACACTCCACCACAACAAAATCCCTAAATATGTGGGAGCAACGCTCCACCACAAACAATACATAAGTGCCCAAAGCACCTAACTATCCAGCTAGAGACTGCACGCGATCTCTCTACCACAGATCACTGTGGGTAGCCTAGGGTATAATCACCTAGTAAGCAATCAAATCCATAGTCAACTCTATCATCATCCTAGTGGGTCGGTCACCCACTAATAGGAGAATTAGTTGACAGGGTAATACAACAAATATCATAATGTAGACATTTAACATTCTACATTTAACATAGGTAGAATTATTGTGATGCTACCAACCATACATCTAGCACACGTGCACACACAACATATGTATGATCGACATAATCCTCCAATTATTATACACTAAACACACACACAACTCAAGTATATTCAGTATGATACCTCCAGCAACACCTACCAAACATGTGTGTAAAAATCAACGTAGGTATAATCAACAATACACCTCCAATAATACTCACAACATATATACACATATGCCAAGAGTATAATCAACGTAATACTTCCAACAAATCATAATCGACACGAGTATACACTCAGAACAATCATACAATATACAAGATTCCTCAAATATTACACCGAACACATCTGCACATATCACAACTCAGATTAAGTCGATAAGATACCTCTAATAAAACACTCAAACACATGTGCACATTTCACAACATAGATTTAATCGACAAAATACCTCCAATACACCAATCAGACCACTCGGTATAATCTACTAGAAACCCACAATAATCATCATCTTGACAACTATACACTCACTACATGCAATTTTGACCGTCTATCATAGAACTCCTACAACACATAATAATCAAGTGTATAAACTACACAGGTATGTATAATCAGCTTATTTAATCCAATCTACCACACAAACCCTATGATACCTACTCTCATGGTTTAGGGGTATAACTAAATAAAATCAAACATAAAGATCATACAGGAAAACGCAATCATAGACAATCCAACTAGGTACAAACAGTCTAAAATTAAAGTCCACATGGAAAAGGATACATCGATCCTCAATAGAATGACCAAGCCGACAATGGTATACGGCTAATTCAGTCTTTTCCACGTCAGTACAAGTCATGTACTCAAATGTACTCTAGATACCCACTAAGCACGAATAACTCAAAGATCAGCATCTCTATAGAATAGAGTATGATGGTCCTCTACTGATTGAACCAACAAAACTAAATCGGTCATCTTCCAACTGATCAAGGTTACATTAATCCTCTTCAAGCAACTATGGTAAATCCAACTTCTACTGATCGATCTAACAAGAGTAGATCAATTATCTACTAATAAAATTAATTAAGATAAAATGATATACTACTGGCTAAGTCAACATGAATATGTAGATACTATCCACTACACAGCTAATAATAACAGAGGCTGGTATGTGCCTCGATCTTCTAACCAACTAATCCTAACAGAAGCTAAAACTACTGGGGGTATGATATGTAAAATCACCAAAGCCTATAATCCTTAATCTCTATTAAAGTCAATCAAGATCAGTGGCTAACCCATCACATATAATATATGCCACAACAACCAGACAGGTACTAATAAAGAATACTAATACATGTCATAAACTATAATAGTCAACAGTGCATATACTAACCAAAATGTAGGATAACACATACCAACATACCTCCTATAACTTGGAGATACCCTGTCGCTACCAGGTCCCAAAATCCGAAAAGTCACATCAAGAAGACTAAAACACGAAATCCAAAACATGGAATATAAAACCCGTAAGCCGATCTCTGATACCAAATAAATTGGTATCAGATAAATCTCAAAAATCCAGAACACATAGCAAGTATCGTATACCTGCTTTGATACCACTAAATTGTCACGCCCCGGAGGGGTCCTTGTCCGAAGAAATTTCGGCAACACCTCCCCTATACGGCGGACAATCTGAAACTTTCCTACATGCACAATATACATCAGCAACAGGCGGCTGGAATATACACACAACCACGCAGTTTATAATACAGCCTACTCGGCTGATACAATAAAAACAAAACAACGCAGTTATATGTAAAGCAGCCTACTCGGCTGTACCAAAACCAAAACACAACGGAAAATGACAGAAACCAAATACAAACTAGACACAAAACTGCTAGTCGGCTAGGCTTACACAACCAACAACCAATACGAAATATCACATAACAACTTCAACACTCCAGAACAAAACCAGAGCACAAACTAAACACACTGACACATAAAATAAACAAAACATAAATGAAACCGATAGATCTTCTGAGGTGACATGGGGACCAGCAGACAGGATACTCCAAGCGACACCATAAACAACCTGGTACCTGAAAAAGATAGTGTCCACGGGGGTGAGTTCAACAACTCAGCGAATACCAATAGACATGCCTAGTAAGATATATCTAACAGCAATAAACATGGAATACAGCTTCCTAATCATATATAGGAAATATGCAAAACTGAAAGGTAACTGAGGAAGCTGTACTCACCAGGAACTCCTATCCAGAAACAAAAGGGTCATCAAACCAGATACACAATATGCCTCCTGTATGTATGTCAAACAAATGCATCCACCAAAATGCAGCATATAAGTGCAGCAAATACAAGCAAATAAATGCAATAAATGCATATGGTGCCAATGACATGGTCACCCCTGACGCCAGTCAGTCATCTCACACACAATGGTGAGACTGAGTGGGTAGGGCTGTGACAACCGTGCACTCTGACGTCACTGCTCTTGATGAGTGACCGAATGGACGGGATGCTGTCGGAGTACACCTGTCCTCCTACCCCAAATCATAAATGGGGGAGCTCAATGCTCTCATCTCCTGGTACACAATGACGGGGAGGAAATCTCTGCCGACTACCACGCTGTATCACACTACCCATGAGTGGACCAACGGAGCCAAACAAAGTCCAACAGCCTGCCGGCTACCACGCTGCTACACTAAAACTAGCGGAGCCAAACAGAGCAGAACTGTCTGCCGGCTACCACGCTGAGTCACCAGACCAACGGAGCCAAACAGCAGAACTGTCACACACCTGTCTGATCTACCACTAACCCATGAGTGGTGGTGTGTACAGATACATGTAACTGGCGATGTGCTCGACAATAATGGAGCAGACTATCGCACAGCATGCAATCATGCAAGATGATGCATGACACTAAACATGGCAATATCATGAACACATAACAAGATCCATATATATAAACATAAAATGTGTACCACGGGGCAATGTAACAAATGAAAGGTACACAGATCAGATAGGATATCAAATAAACCCTAGGTCCTGAATATATCCACCTCCATAAAATATGTACCAACAATGTACATGGATCAAAGCAAAAGGTCTAAGTACACAGATCAGGTATGATGTAAAAATATAGATACACATGTCAGATAATAAAAATCCAGAGTCTAGTCCTAAACTCAGTAAAGCATGGTATGTCACTTACTCTAGAAACTAAGGTACTCATGGTAATAATCATGAAGTATAAACATGGTTATATAACAAGCGACCAAACAGATCATGCTATGGGTATCAAATCGTGACATACCAAAGGCAAATATGATCATTGCTTGCAGCTATAAAATACTATGCATATCCAATTGACAATATCATAAAAAGATAAGTCAAGAGGTACCCGCCTCAAATAGCAGGTCCAATCCAGTCAAATCCAACGTCGAAATGCTCGTCTCGTATCAAAGTCCTGTGATACATGGTATCCAGATTTAGATAATTACATATAAATAAATTAGCTAAATCAAATCCTCGAGAAGCTAACATAAATCCAGATCCAATTATAAATCCTAATTGGATCATCTAGCTCCTCAATCGTTTCTTAACTAATTCCTTCTAATTAGGATTTGCAATAAACATAATTAACCACAACAACTTAATCCAAACCAATACTAAAGGTGATAAATCCATAGCACAACTTACCCAAATCTAAGTATTTTCCTGCCAACTTACAACCACAGATCTTGCTGTTGAACTTGTGGCTGAAGCTATGGATCATCCTTAACTAGTGATGCTTAGATCCACAGTGGAGTCGTTGCCTAACAGGTCAACCCTTCCACATCAGCACCTAGAACAAACCAAATGTCAAATTCACAGTGAGTACATCCTCAACTATGCAAGACCAAATTAAAGCTCACCTTGTCGTCTGATCACCATACTAACTGTCGACAACTTCACACCAGACCGAGACTGAGATCCAACGCTGGTCTTGAAGCTAGATTGGCGACTTTTTCGCTTGGCCACAGATTAGCCCGTGAAGGGAATAGTGGCACAGAGGCAGTGGCAGATTTGATGGTCGACACAGAGGTGACTGCCAAAAACACAGTGGCAAGCTCGCTCAGTAGTGGCAGCAAGAGGAAGCACTAGGCTTGGATTCCACACTAGGGCACACTCAAGAGGAGTGTGCTGGATTTGTGTCAGCACTAGGGCACGGATAGGGCCGGCTGTGAACAACCCCATTTTCTGCATCGGCTGCTCGCGAGGATGAACGGCGACGGCAGCGGTGACTGGGGTTGGCCGTGGGGACCAGAGGCGACACAGGAAGCGGTGAAGCGTCGCTCAAGGAGGGCGGTCGGCTGGCTTGCTAGGACACAGTGGTCGACCTCGGCGCACAGATCAGGGGAGAGTAAGGCTCGGGTGCAAGCTAGGGCAGAGAAATCGCGGCGACGCTGCTCCCTTCGGCCTCAAGTGGTGGTGCCGTCCAGTGTGGTTCGGAAAGGAAGAAGAGAGGGAGAGGCCGGCGCTAGGGCTCGGACGCCGGCGGATCGGGGGTGAGGGCGTGCACACGAGGGAGAAGAAGGGATGCTCAGCCGCCGACTCTCTGTTCCATGGCGTCGTCGGCGTCGACAGAGGAGAGGGTGGCAGCGGGGTTTGCGGCGCCTGTTAGGAACGGGTAGCCTAAACAGGCTTTCCCCGGGCCCCATTTTTATCCCCGTAAACTCGTCCATACGAGCTCCGAAAAATTTCCAAAAAATTTCTAAAAATTCCAAAAAAATTCCCTTATTATTATTCACCATTTTTCGGTATTTTACAACTACTCTTAACTATTCCTAGTCAAGTATTAATATGCAAGGACAATATTAATGCGTTGAGACTAGCATGTAGGTTAACGGATGACTTAATCTCACAAGTCATGGATATAAGATATCGAGTTGACACTTGGGCATATATTATAGAATATATACTGAATGATCCGCCATGAGAATGTTTCATGGATTGTTATATGAGTATCATAAATATTCTCATGTGACTATTGGTATGAATAATCCTTAGATCTGAAGTTACTAAAGAACACAAGAAAAGCTCGGTCAGTTTTACTTGGTTCGGAGTCTTTGGCAACTCCTACTCCAAGACCTAGGTTCCATAGACCTATCAATGGATAATCTACTAATTGCCTCTTCCAAAACCACCGGAAGAGGTAATCGAATACAAAGGTAGGGATAGTGTAACAACATACACTTCCCTTTTAAAGCAGTAGTATGAAAAATGTAACACAATTAAAAGTTACCAACAATTTAGAGCACGTTCGTGTGTTGCTATCGGTCTATTGGAGATGATCAGATGACTTGGAGAAGTAGCTCAGTGGTAGAAGGACTTCTTTGAAGCAGCAGTAGAAAGCTTAAGCAATCAGAACTTCAACAGACGTGCAGTAGATCGTAAAAGTGATGTGTAAGAACCCTTGGTTGAGATGCTCTTTTATTGAGCATGGAAGGCTCCTTCCATAACATTGAGGGCACCTTTAATGCGTAAAATCTGATCCGAAACAATTTGGCTCTTATCATTGACAAAATCTAATTTTATCTGATGGAAAGCGCCTTCTAAACCTTCGAAGGTGCCTTCCATGAACAATACTTAAGGCACTTTCAAAGCTGCCGAAGGCACCTCGGGTACTGTTCACCCAAGATAGTTTGTGCTCCATTTGCCCTGCAAAATATGTTAGTCTAACACTAAAATATTTAACCTACAAAATAAAATTAGCAAAATAATAATAACTAGTAATAATTAGTTCCTATCCTTCCATGACTAGAAATTAGTCAATGTCTCAGTTTAGGGATCCAAAATAAACCTAAACTGGACCAGCAGTTAAAGTCCAAACTTGAACTTATCCTCACTAGAACTCTCTCCTCCAGTGACTTACCTTCACTTACCAACTTATAGTCTATTAACTAGCCTCTCGACACACTAGGTCTTTCCGCTAGTTGTTAGGTCTCTAGACTCAACTGGACTTCGGCCAGCTATCATGCCCCGCGGACCTAGCCAAACTTGCTGTCAGATATTAGGTCAGACCTTTGACCTATTTGGGCTTCGAACTAACAATTAGGTCCTCAAACCTAGTTGGATTTTATCTTGGTGTCAGGTCCCTTAGACCCGTCAATCTCTATACACTCGGTAAATGTATTAGATCACAAAATACCTAACTTTACTCATTTGTCATTCATCAAAACCTAAGTTAGATGGTTAGTACAAATTAGACCAACAGTATATGCCTATAAAGTTTTAAAGAATTTATAAATAAAATTAAATTATATTAGATGAATTATTTTGTGAACTAGAATTTCATAAACAAACTAAAATCCAAAGGACCAAGAAAGGTGTAGCTTTCCTTGCAAGTTCTACAAAGCAGATAAAGAACAAGACCAAGCAAAAGGTAGAATCTGAATCTGATTCGGACTCAGATGTGGAAGAGTAACTGGTGAACATGGTGCTGAGAATATTCAACAAGAAGACGAAGGACTTCAGCAAAAGGGCCTTCAAAAGATGATCAAGCCCAATATCTGTAAGTCAAGCATCACCTACTTCGGATGCAATAAAAAGGGTCACTACAAGCACGAGTGTCTGAACATCAAGGAAGATAAATCCAAGAACTTTAAGAAGAAGAAGGCACTCAAAACTACTTGGGATGGGTCATCTTTGGAAGAATCATATAATGACGAATCGAAGCAACACAACTATCTTGCACTAATGGCAACTGCACCAGAATCAGAAAATGAATCAAAACAAGATGAAGAGTCAAAATATGAGTTGAACCATGAGTCTGCACTCATTTTTGAAGGTTCCACCGGATATACACTACTCTCAGTGCTAAATTTTTTAAAAGTATGACATGTTTAGATAGAAAATTAACTGCAGCTGAAAATCAAGTAACATACTTAGTAAAGAAAATGAGGTACTAAAAGAATAACTTAAATCAAACCCTGAACCAAGTCATCTTGAAAATTTAACTCAAAAAATTAAATTTGAAGAAGAAAATTTAACACTAAAATCTGAAATTGTAAACCTTAAAAGTTTACTAGAAAAGTTTACAACAAGATCCAAAAACCTTGACATCATTCTTGGATCACAAAGGGCAGCTTATAATAAATTCAAACTCAGATATAAAAATGACTCGAATAAAATATTTACTTCATTTTTTTTCCAGACTAAAAACCAAGTCAAAGCTTGGATGCCCAAATCTTGCTTGTTAAAACAAAATTGACAAAAATAATTTTATGCACCTAAAAGTGAAATCTATTATATTAACACAAATAAATCCTTGAATAATTTCAATAAACCAAAGAAACTTACAAAACCAAACTATAATTACAAATCCAATCAAAACTTAAAAACACTTACAAACAAAACTACAGCCAAATATATTTCAACTATAAAATAAATCGACACAAACCCAATGAAAAATTCTATAATTAAGGGGGAGACCCCAAATTAGTTGGTACCTCAAGAACATGAACCTTACCCAGTAAGGGTAATTAGGACTAGAAAGAATATGATTAATTTAACTTGGTAAATAGTACTAGAAAAGTTTCGGATGATAGTAGGTTAGAGAAGCTCTGTCTAAACATGTATAGGAAGAATCATATATGTTCACCCTAGTGAATTTGACTTAGTAAAACTAACCAAAGCTACCCTTTACTAATCTAAACTAGTTAGACCAAAGTTTTGTATTAAGTTCTTTAGGTAGGATTATTTGAAAAATCTTGAAACACATGGTTACTTTAATGATGCCCAGGTGACTCACTATAGCCTTGAAGTTTATTCAAAAAATCCTTGCCTGAGAGATCTAAAGCTAAACTTGAATCTAACACAAGTTAAATCAACCCCTAAAAATCAACTTAACTTATCTCACAAAATCATAGGATATCTTTATATGAAAATTTAGATTGAGTGAGATGATTAAATCAATTAAAATAGAATTCAAATTTAACCTAAACCTAACTAAATTCAAATTAAATTCATATTCAAACTTAATATAAATAAAATTCAAACTCAAATTCAAAATAATCTTTTTCAAAAACCATTTTAAATCATTTTAAAAAATTCTTTAAACAAGAACTATTCTTTAAAATAACCATTTTAAAAATAATTTAAAAAACTATTCTTAAAAAAACCAATTTTTTAAAAAATATATATTTTAAAAAACATTTTAAAATATTTTTTAAAAACTATTTGAAAAATGCTTTTAAAATCATTTAAAAAAAACTAAAAACTAAAAACAAAAAAAAATTAACGTAAAATTTAAATTTAAACTTATATCCTAATAAGTTTATTTTTTTAAAAAAATCTTTTAAGCATGATTAAAACTTAATTAAAAATATAACCTTAACTCAATTTAATTAAAATATTAAACTAAATTCAATACAATTTAATTAAAATTTAACATAAATTTAACTTTAATAAATAATCTAACCATAATTGAGAATTTAGATTAGTATTAATTGAGAATTTAATTTAACCTTAATTAAATTTAATTTAACCTAATTAAAATATTAATCTAACTTAATTTAATTTAACTCAATCAAATTATTTTATCAATTAACATAACTTATATTCTAATCAATGTTTAACTATAACCTTAATTAAAACCTCAATGCTAACATTAATTAAAATCTTAACTTTACTTTAATTAAATTCTAATTAAAATTTGACGTTAATTAAAACTTGATAAAACTCGACCTTAATAAAATTTTAATTAACTTGATTTAATTAACTTTTCTAATAGAAAAGTAACCTTAACTTTATTTAACTTTATACTAACTTCAATTTAATTAATCTTAATTTTAATTAATAATTTAACTTTAATTAAAGTTAAACCTAATTAAACATAATCAACTTAATTTGATATTACTTTGTCATGTATAATTGATTAATAATTAATTTAAATAATTTTTATTTTAATAAATTAATCAAACTTAATTAACAATTTGAATGGGAGAGCAGAAAATACTAGTTTTTTAAAATAATATATTTCCTAAATATTAGTATTCCCAACAATACATCCCTTTGACTAACAATTTGAATGGTAGAGCTCATTGTCACTAACAAGGATAACTTAAGGGAAAATATCAAGTTAAGGGGGCGTGCCAACTTAAGGGAGAAAATACTGGTATTCACTTGAAAAATATTGCTTTAAAAATTACTTATTTGAAAATTATTTTACAAAATACTTGAAAATTTTTAATTACTTGAAAACTATTGCCAAAATTGCAAATTAGTGAAATATCTAATTGCCAAAATTGTTTTAAAAATCTTGTTTGAAAAGTATTGTTTTCAAAAATTTTATTTCGAAAAGTGTTCAAAACTCATTTGAAAATTTTGTCTATTTTAAAAAATTGGTCAAAAAATATGTTTCCAAAATTGTTTGACTAATGATGTTTTCAAAAATTCATTTAGAAAAATTATTTATAAATTTATATTGTAGAAAATATCTTACTTGCAAAATATCTGCCTGAATTTTGTTTTTCAAAATATTGCACTTTTTATTTTTGAAAAAGGTGTTTGTTTTCAAAAACTTGTTTCAAAACATTAATTAAAAATTTATTTAAAACCTTACTTAAAAATTTATTTCAAATTGTACTTGGAAAAATTATTTGAAAACTTGTTTGAAAATTTTGGTTTGCAAAATCTATCTATTTTATTTTGAGCTTGTTTCAAATCAACTTCAAAAATTTAACTTGTTGTTAAGAAACTTGTTTGGAATAGTCAAAAATTGAAACTTATTCAAAAATACTTTAAAAATTATGTTGCAAAAATTCTACTTGGACATTTTTTTGAAAAATATATTTTAAATAATTGATAAATGAAACAACTACTTGCATTCTATATTCTTAAAGCATCATAATTGTTCTATTATGCAAATGATGACATTTACTTGTGTTTAATGCCTTGCATCAATTTTTAATGTATGACAAAGGGGGAGGATAGTGGGTTAGGTTAGAAAATTCAACTCACTTTACTCATATTTAGAAAAGTAAACTCGATTTGCATTACATGTTTAATTCTTATTTGCATTTTTTTAACTTTAACCTAGATTATTATTACATCATAAAGGGGGAGATTATTGATGTAAGTTGCACTAATAATCAGATTTTGATGTATGATAAATAGTTTAAAGTTAGATGTGTTGTTTGTCTAACCTTTTTACCAAGTATGCAGGAGTGAAAGATAGTGACCTGACACTAAGTTGAAGCTTAGTTAGGTCTGAAGGACTTGATAATTAGCTTGAAGTCCAAATATATCAAGAAGTGACCTGATATTTGGCAGAAAGTCTAGTTGGGTCTGTGAGACCTGACAACTGGCTAAAGTCCAGATGGAACATTTGGCAGGAAGACCTGGTGGGTTGAAGACTCAAGTTGTAATATACCAAAAAAAAAGATAAGGATTTAAATTAATTAAAATTAGATATAATTAAATTATTTTAAGAAAAATAAATATATTTTAGTGAGAAATTAAGAAGGAAATAAATTTATATGAATTAATAGAAATTTTTAGAATTTTTATGGGTTTTAAATGAGTTATTTTAGATTTTATAGGGATAAAAGGGTAAGTTATAAAGCCTGTTTGAGAATATCCCATTTAAGGTGGGAGTTGTTTGGATTAATTTCCTAAGTTTTTTTCCTAAACCTAAGTTCAATTTCCGCAACCTGCCTCCCCTCTCCCATGTGCACGATAGCCGCCTGCCGCCACACACTCGATATTAACGTCTCCTGTGCGCCAACCGGTGAGGTCTCCTACACACCAACAACTGATGTCACTGGCGCCACCCCTTTGTGAAAGATCGAAGAATGCGATAGAGGGGGGGGGGGTGAATATTGCACGTTAAAAACTTTTCTTTTGCCTGTAAAACAAATTAGAATAAGCAGCGGAAATCAAAATGAAAGCAACACGGATGACATAAGTTAGTTACTTGGTTCGAAGTCTAAGTTGACTTCTACTCTAAGACCCGCGATCCTTGATTGCACCATTGGGAAATTTTATAAAACTCTTCTTTATGAAAAACCTCCGAAAAGAAGTAGTGCATACAATATGGAGAATGTAAGATAGGAACAAAATATTAGCTTTTAGAAATTAAAACAATACAAGCTTTAAAAAGGTATACCGACAATATATAGAAGATGAAGCTCAGTCAGTTCTACTGGATGGAGCAACTTGCTTGTAAAATTGAAGCGTAGATGAATAGAAGCTTTTCACAGGATGAATAGAAGAATAGATTGTCTTGATTCATTACTGAGCCTCGGACTTCGAGCTCCTTTTTATAAGAATCATTAACATTCGGTCGACCAAACCCACTCCCTTCCTTTTTTGCTGAGATCTAATCTTCGAGCATTGATGACATTTAATGGTTCGGTCAATCAATCACTTTGTCTGGTCGACTAAACGATGCACTTTCCCCATTCGTCGAGATTCTTCATTAATGCGGCTTTAATGCGATGATCATTCGGTTGACGGATCCTTTTGTTCTATTGACCAATTAGGCTAGCTTTCATCTTTGCTTCTGGTCGATTTGTACTGTGCCACTTCATCAAGGTTCGGTCAACTGATCCATGGGTTCGGTCGACTGATCAGTCACTTTACCAACTCTGCTTCGATTGATCTCTTGTCTGAATCAACTTGGTTTGGTCGACCGATCCTGGTGTTTGGTTGATCGATAAACTTTGATGCCTACAACATAGAGTTAGAATGAAAGCTCCTGTAGAACAGAATTAGCACAGTAATATTTGAATAATAGTAAGATGAATGAGTAGTAATAGACAATAACACTATCTTGATCTCAACTTAGAAACCTTTTCGATTGCTTCAGTTGGATAAGTGACCTAGAGTTTGTTCCTTCTTAGAACATGACCTCACTATCACTCCTCCAGTTGTTTACCTCAACCTTCCTGCTAAACCTTGGTCTTCCAGACTTGTTTGGACTTTGCCGCTTAGCATCGAATCGACCCACCAGGACTTTCCCTTGATCTTCGTTCCTCTAAATATATCAAGCTTCCACGCCAAGTGTCGATTCTTCTCGACCCACTTGGTCTTTACGCCTGGCTTCCACGATCTGCTAAATCTTTCCTACCTAGTAGCGACTAGGACTTTCCCGGTTGAGTAAACAGCCTGCACACTTAGTTACTTATTAGATTACAACAAGACTTAACTTGAACCTTTGACAACATCAAAACTCATGTTTGATTCTAGTGCACCCTACACCAACAATCTCTCCCTTTTTGATGTTTGACAACCAAAGTTCATAGTTAAGTCAATATATGCAAACATATAAGTAAACAAGCATTTATTTTTCACTTAACTCCTCCTGAGTTTAACAACTACCCCTGAATTCAGTATCTCTCCTCTTTTGACACATATCAAAAATAAGGGAAATACAACTTAAGAGTTTAAAATAAGGCTTTGATAAAAAAAAATCTTAAGCAAGCATCCAAAAAGTAGACTTTTAAAAACTTAGCAAGTTTTTTAAACATGGTTATAAAGGAAGTTTTTAAATATGAATATTTGTTAAAGTTAAATATTTGTATAAATTTGAACAGTGAAATGAAGATAAAATAATTTTAAAAAGGCATTAAAATTTGAAGAATTTGATAAGTTAAGGTTGAAAATTTTCTTAGAGTTAAAAATTTGTTAAGGCAAAATAATTTTGAAAAGTTGCTAAGTTAAAGAATAACGTAAAAATAATTTTGAGAATAAAGAAAAAATGAAATAAAAATTTTGTAAAGGTAAATTTGAAAATGACTTTGAAAATTAAATGTGAGTTTAAAAGTTTATAGAGATTTGAAAATAATTTTTGAAAAGATTTTTAAAGATCAAGTGTGAAAATTTTGAAAAAAATGGTACTTTTGAAAATAATTTGAAAACAATATTGAGAAATTGTTATTAATGCTCACCCTAAAATTGATAAGTACTTAAGAGTCCAAGCATGGTTTTAAAAGCTAGAAAAATATCTTATGATGAAATGTCTAACCTTCATACTTAGCTGACTACCACAAGATAATAACTTTAGATTCATGTTGGTCAATTTGAGCATATTATTCTAACTAGTTTGTTACTATCCAAATTACCTAAATTGATCAATATGTTTTGTTTAAAGCATAGATTTATAATGATGCACCGACTTAAGCATTTGAAATCTTAGGCTAAGTCCTAAGCATCCCACACCATTCTAGGTTTCAAAATACACAAGCAAGGTATCCTATTGTGCTTGTGAGATGTTGGCTGCTAAAACTATAGGAACATGCATTTCTACAGTAAGACCTAGGTTACTCCAAAAAGATAAAATATTTGGAAATCTGTTTTGAAAACAAATTTTGAAAAGGGGAATTTTGAAAATTGTTTTAAAAAACTACTAAGTAATATTTTCAAAAATGTGTGAAAAGATAAAGAGAACCCTATTCTATGAAATATTTGCATAAACAATTTAAGAGCAAATTAAAAGTCACATAAAAAGTATGCATAACCAACAAGTACTAAATACATGAATAGTCATGAGTGTAATGAAATAGGAATCTAGTCCTAAAATCACTCGTCCTCATCATCATCAATAGCTCGAAGATAGTCAAATATCTTATGCTGCTCCTTCTCTAAGACATCAACACAATCAATCATATCCTGATGAAAATATGTAATTTGTCCTTGGAGGGAGTTGTACTGATCAGTCATCTTGGTTTCGAGGGAGTCGATGTGATGCCCTGAGGGTATACTTGTCCGCTAAACTGGACGGTACCCCCTAGTGACAATATGGGAATATGATATTGAACTCAGGTCAAGCAAAATAAACATCAATGCAATATACAATCATAATGAGTATATGTATGCATGTACATGTGAAACACTCAAAAATCCAAAACAGAAAGAACTATAACTATACGCAACGAAAATAATAAAATGAAGCAACTCCACATAAATCCAACTTGAGTTGGACTGGCAGCTAGGACCTCTGAGCGACACAACAACTCCTCTATCTGTTAACTTGAAATTTGAAGGAAAAACAAAGGATAGTGAGTACAATCACTCTGTGGGTAGAAGAATACAGTGCATGAATAATATACTGACATGAGATCAAAGGATGCAGTCTCAGGTAAAAATACTTACTAATCAACGTAGGTGTCCCAACATAATCACCAGCTAACCAAAAGTATAATCAATAGCATAACACTTACTAACCTGCTCAACCAAGTATAACCAATAAATCGGGAGTACATACAATACATCCAAACCTGCACAAATAAATACATGACCGAATATATCAAGTATATAACAAACACTGACTGCAGGAGAACGCACTACCATGGATGGTCCCGTGGGCAGTCAAGGTAAATGACTAATCATTATCCGTAGGAGAACGCTCTACCACGGATGGTCCCATGGATGGACAGGGTAAATAACTCGTCACTATCTACGGGAGAATGCTCTACCATGGATGATCTTATGGGGAAACAGGGTATATACCAATGGTCACTAACAACTCTCTCACCCACGCATGGGAGACAGGATATACTAACTGTCGCTGATGACTCTCTCAACCACAAATGGGAGACAATAGTCGACAGGATATACCAACCAAGGGTCTAGTAGGATCCTCAAAATCCTACACTGTGGTATAATTCTACTAATGTATAGGGATGAGCCTATATAACAAGTAAAGGTCTACTAGGATACTCGGTACCCTATATTACGATATAATCCTACTAATATATAGGTAGAAAATAGATAATCATGTCCTCAAGTTACTAGTCATCTAGCATTAATATCTCAACTAATTCTGTGGAATCATCTTAGATATAATAAACAATAGGATCAAGATCAAGTAATCCTAGGGGCTGATTCAAAGGGAAAAGCCTAGTAGAATACACTACCCTTCTGCTATGGAGTGATTTTCATCAAGTATAGGTCAGTATAGTCTCACTAACATATATGCCCTTATACCAGTATATAACTATACTACATATAATATCAGTAATTTATAGTCACGAGCCTAAGCATATAACCATACTATAACATAAATTCACGAACATAAGCTATAGGTCTAAATAACAATAAGGATCTATTAGAATACTCAATATCCTACACTACAGTATGAAATAATAAACAAAGGTTTAGCAAAATGCTCGATATCCTATACTATAGTATGATCATCCTAACAATAAATACAAAGTCAAATCATCTACTAAGAGGACTAGCAGAATATCCAATGTTCTATACTATGGTATGGTAATGTCATGCATATCCATAAGAACCCAATCATGAATAACAAATATAACTGCATAGTTATCAACAAGGGGTCAACATATAAGGATAAACAATAAGGTATTATCTTAGGAGTAATATAGGATAGATTTAAGATAAGCGAGTAACTATAACCTCATTAGACATGACAGTAAATAATCATGCACTATAATCAAAGTTATCAAGAAGATAAGCAAAATCTACCCACCTTTATTATAGATCATTTCGAATGTCTTCACGTCAACGATCTGCTTCATGCTCGAATCCTACAGGTACATGACACGAACTAAACTAAATATTAGAATAATCTTAACATGATAATCAATTCAATTTTATTATGACTTTATTTATCTCTCCAATAATAATTCATATTCATCTTAACTTGTCCAGTAGTTACTTATCCTATTAATTCTTTTATCAAGGGGGTCAGAGATAATAATCGATTAGTCAATCTATTACTAACTCCTTCAATTAACCAATCCCAATAATGCATCATCCCCTTATCAATTTAACATACCCTATATTCTAAATCAATTCATTGAGCAATCCTATTTCAATTTTGGTTAACTTGATGGAACCTTAATCCTCTTAATTAATCATTCTTTCATCAATTAATCCATAAATCTAATCATTAATACCTAATAATAGATTTTTAATCAAGGTAAATGGTTTAATTATCGTTACCCCTAATTTGTAGATTTGCTATGGTGGTGAGCTCTCGGCGGTAGTTCACAGCGGCGACGGTGGTGGCCGGACTTTGTTACAGACGGAGGCGATGGGGTCTTGGCCATTATTGAGGGCAGTTGTGATGATGGCTGCTGGAGAGGCCTTGCGGTGGCTGCTACGGTGGTGAGACAGGCAAAAGAGAGGTAGCGATGACTGGCTGGACATGGCACCGACGAAGTGGGGCAACGGTGTCGGTGCTCACAGTGATCCAAAGATAAGAGGGGGACGACAACGTTGCTGGATAGGTATGACAAGGGGTGCCACGATGACTGGATGGCAACTCATGAAGAGGAGACGACGTCCTCAAGTGATCCGGCAGTGACAGTGTGGCCAAGCTAGCCTCACACGTAGAGCGACGATAATGTCTAATGATCCGACAGTTGCATCGGCTAGACAAGCAGCGCGGTGAGGCCATGAGAAGGAATCACATGAGAGAAATAGGGGCGGCGGGGTTTAGGCTTAGGCAAAAGAAAGGAAAATGTTTTTAGAAAATAAACATTTCCTCCTTTATATAGATTCACAAAATAGGCTTTTCTTTTACCCTTTTATCCCCAATAGTGTAAAATAATTCATAACAAAATCAAAATATTCCTTAAAATCCCTAAAAAATTTCTAAGATAATATCTTAATTAAATTTTATTTTATTTAATTATCATATCTCATAGTTGAATCGGCCAAAAATGTCATCTTGAAGATGACTAAAAAAGTCACTAGTCGGTGGTGGGCGTGCGGAAGAGTTGCCCTGAGAAGTATCTGTTGGTGCAGCGGGGACCGACAAGAGGGGGTGAATTGCCTGAAAACTAAAAATAACCCTCCTCAAAGCTTTTCAACTCTTAAAATAAAGCAACACTTAATAACAAAACAAAATGACAGAAAAGAAATAAAACTCAGAGTTTTAACCTGGTTACAACCAAGAGGGTTGTTAATCCAGGGCGATGAAAGGCGCAGTAAGAAAACTCCTTCTCTGAAGGCGAAGAAGCCTTTTACACTTTGAAAGCACACTAGTTGCTTAAACAGAAATTACAGAGTTGCTTTTCGTATGAATTCGTTCTTCTCTAAAGCTGCCCGAGACCCTCTTTATATAGGGGTTCTCGAGCTTATCAGATCACCTGATCCTTCGGGATTAGGTTTGACTCGAGAGGGATCGGTCGACCAATCCCCAGGTTCGGTCGACCGAACCTGCTGTACCTGCCTAGTTTTTCGTCCAGGTGCAGTCTCTGTGGATCGAGCTCAGGTTCAGTCGACCGATCCTTTTGTTCGGTCGACCGATCGGCCAACAACGGTCTCTAGCTGAGTTGGCCAGATCAAACTGCTTGAATTGGTCTCTGGATAAACTTAGGTTCGGTCGACCGATCAACTTCACCAACGGTCAGCTTTTGACGTGCCATTCGACGTGTCTACTGCGGTTGGCTTCGGTTAATGAAGGGTTCGGTCGACCGATCAATAGGTTTGGTCGATCGAACCATTGACAAGTCAACTCCCAATTGACTTGCTCCGGTTCGGCTCCTTGGGTGATTGTGGCCATCCGGAATAGGGCTCACCCGAACCCAGTTCCCGGCCTTCTCCTCGAGCAGGCTTCTGTCCAGTTTCTCGTCCCTCGAACGCCACGCACGTTCTTCTCGCTCCACCGAAGTACTCTTTCGCAGCTCTCTCGTCCTTCAGACGCACCAAGCCTGTCGGCTCCCTTCCCGTGTCATCCTTCTCGCTAGCTACGTCTTCCGCTCGACTTCCTGTGCTCCTAAGTTACTGCACACTCTGACACAGGGATCAGACAAAAATATAGGACCTAACCAACTTGGTTGATCACATCAAAACCACCATGGGGTTTAACAGTATCGAAAAGTGGTGTCGATGCAAATCCAGGATCAAACGGCTGTTGATAGTGCTCCTTGACCGCAATCGGCTCCTCCTCAACTACATCTTCGTCGGCCACAGCTGGTGCATATCGGGGATGAGCCCATTTATACACAAGTCCTTCGGCACTAGTCCTAATCCCAGTCAAAGACAATTGCCTAATCCCAACAAGATCAAATTGGACAACTCGATCAACTCACCATGGTGAACTCTACCCCTAGAGAAGCAATAAGCAGTGAGAATGTAGCACTGGATCATGTGAACTTTATTCAAAGTGTTGTAACTCGAGTAGTAGATAATAGATTTGAACACCCAGTAACCCAAGTCAAAGTCGAGTTGGTGTCTTAGTGCGTACATTAGAAAAAAGATGTACTAGACATAGAGCTCCCTGATGTCTAGATGACAACGGATGAATGCAAGAGACTACCATCTTATAAAGGGCATTATCATTTGGACTAAGTGGTATAGTGGACATCTTTTTGGGACATGACCCCTCAAAGAAATTGGCATACATAAGATCAAGAGTAAGATGAGCAAAAGGAGCGGGCAATATGTCAAGAAGGGAAGCACTAAAAAAGATACGGTTAACAGAAGGTCAAATTCTCAAAAATTTAAGAAACATGTCAAGGTCAAATACCTTATCCCTGGTTGCGACCCTAGTTTTATAACGATGGGAGTCAATTTCACACAAATTATGATAAAATTCTAAACATAGAATAGGGTTGTAAGCATGTAGACAGAAGACAACGCTATCAAGCTGAAAATGTTGAGTAATGTTAATGACCTCAGGACAATATGTTTGATAGAAAGGAAGGCCAAGATAATGAGTTCCTATAACTTTAAATTTTTTATTAGGAAAAGATAGATGCAGATCTTCAATTGAGAATCTAGGGTCCTGGCTAGGATTTAAGGAACTAGCCTCCCATTGTGCAGTTGTACGACTCTTTTCACTATTGTTAAAGGAATGAAATAAATAAATCATAAATAGATATGGAAAGAAGATTTAGAAAGAGATTACTGAGGCATTTTAGTGTTCCAAGAAAGGTGGTAGGCGGCGAAATAGGTGAAGATGGCGTAGAAGGAGAGGAAGGTAAGAAGAGGTGGGGATGAGACTCGGCTATTGCCCCAGTCTTCATTTTATAGGCCTTGATCGGTTGACCAAAAAGGGGTTCAGTCGACCGATCCCTTAAAAACCAATCAATTAGAAATAATTGATTGGGTTTCGATCGACAGAACCGGTCTTTCAGTCAACCGATAAATTGATCATGGTAGAATTTCAGAGCAGTAGATAAGGTTGAAGTTAGGTTTTCGGTCGACTGAACATAGTGTTCGGTCGACTGAACATAGTGTTTGGTCGACCAAACAACTAAAGATAGGTTGAATTCGCTGCAGTGAAGTTATGTTTTTGGTCGGCTGAATGGGTATTTAGGTCGACTGAAAAATTAATTGGTTGGCTTAGTCAATTAGCAACAAGATTCAGATTCATGGCGTGTTTGGTCGACCAAACTTGGTGTTCGGTTGACCGATCCATTTTTTTTAATTACTAAATTTTAGGTTTAATAATTAATTAGGTTTTTAATTTTAAATTTAATTAGGTTTTAATTTAAAATTTTAATTTTGAATTTTAAGTTTTGATTAATTTTGATTAGGTTTTAAGATAATTTAGTTTTAAAATAATTATAATTAAGTTTTAGAATTTTAAATTAAGTTTTAAAATAGTTTTAAGGACAAATTTTAATTATATTAGTTTGTTTTTATTAAATTTTTAATTTAAGATTAATTTAGAGATTTTAATTTATTTTGAGGTTAAGTTAACAATTTTAGATTTAATATTTTAACTTAATACTTTTATTTTAATTTATGTTAATTATTTTGATTTAAGTTAATAATTTTAATCTAATTTTTAAGTTAATAATAATTTTTTATTCAATAATTTTAAGTTGAGTTCTAAGTTAGATTAATAAATATTTTTTAAAAGTTAAATTTAGTTAAATTGACTTTGGATTTAAGTTTTAATTATTTTTCAAATTTAACTTTAAATTAAGTTTAAAATAATTTTAGATTTAGGGTTTAAGATATATTTTAAGTTTAAGTTAATTGAGTTTAAAAATTTAAGTTTGAGTTTATGTTTTAATTAATTTTAGATTTCAATATTTTAGTTATGTTTTTAATTTTAAATTTAAAGATTTAAGTTTGAATTTAAGTTTTAATTAATTTTAAGTTTTAATTAATTTTGATTAGTTTAGAATTTTAATTTTAAGGTTAAGTTTTAGTTGATTTGAATAAAGAGCCTATAAAAAAAATGTTGTTTAACCCATGCTAGATTCAAACTTAGCTTTGGGTTAATCAAGCAGACTTCCTAAGGATAAGTTTTCAGTTCAGTGGCAAGACATATGACCTTCTTGTGTATCAACGGTGGATCACTTGCTGAATACTTTCCAAAATACTTTTGTCTAAAAAACTTAATACTAAGTTTTGGTCTAACTAGCCCATGTTTGACTAGGGTAGCTTCGGGCAGATCCACTAAGTCTATTGCACCAAGTAGAATACACAAGATTCAGCCTAGACATGCCTTCGACAAAGTTTCCTTGACGTACTATCATCTCAATCCATTCCAATGCTATGTTATTAGGGTTTGGTAAACCTTTTTAACAAACCATTCTAACCTAAGCAGAAAAGTAAACCTAATCCTAAGCATGCATAGTAGATCAAGTTGGTTGAACCAATTTTTTATTTGCTCCCCCTGAGTCATAGCTTAGATACGGTCTATCTAAGTAATGAATTTGGCTCTTAGGGATCAAATATTGGTTTGGTTTGATTGGTTTAGTTAAACATTTTTTAGGGACTCATGCTTGGACTTGAGTTTTAACATTTTGACTGATTAAAGATAGATACGGTTTGTTGATTTTGTTAGGATTATAACCAAGTCCCGATTTTTTGTACACGGCTTGTTGCAACTCAAATATCATATTTAGACACCTGGATCCCAATTCAAACTTTTCCAATATTTTCTTGAGTAACTCGACTTGACCTTTCAGGTTGGAATTTTCTTTCTCAAGTTTTACAATTTGAGTTGAAGTTCCAACTTGAACTTGGTTAGCTAAGTTAATCAAGTTAACTTGCTTCTTAAGGTGGTCAATTTCTTTGAGTAATAAGTTATTTTATTTTTCAATTTTTGTTAATTTTTAAGGAGACATTTAACTACTTTAAGTAAATTCGACTTGGAATAAAATGTTATTATATCGATACCTTCGGAAATGGATATGGATCTGTGGCTTCTCTCGGAGTCGGTGTTAGTCTCGGACTCGTACTCTTCCTTGGACTTGGAATCTTCATTTCTTGCCATAAGGGCAAGATGGCTTGAGTTCTTCAGTTCTTCCACATCGGATTCTTCGAAAGATGACTCATCCCATGTCACTTTAAAGGCCTTCTTTCTTCTTGTTGACTTTGAATTTTCCTCCCTCTGGTTAGGACATTCTTTTTTTAGATACCCCTTTTTGTTGCATCCATAACAAATCATTTCTTATTTGTTTTATATCTGGTTGACTGGTGTCTTCATGGTGCTCCTTTTGAATTTCTTCTTTGTTAGTAGTTTTCTAACCATGTTGACCAGCTCCTCTTAATTGGTTGAGTCTGAGTCAGACTCACTTTTTGATTCCTTCTTGGCCCTGATCTTGGTTTCTTTGCTTGATCCTACATACAAAGCAATTCCTTTCTTGACTTGAATCAAGTTAGACTGTTCATATAATTCTAATTCACAAAATAGTTCATCTAATTTAAGATTTGAAAGATCCCTTGAAACTTTGTATGCATCTACTATTGATGCCCATAAAATATTTTGGGAAAGCATTTAATGTGTACCTTATTGTGCCACGGTTCTCCAGGTTGTGTCCGATTAGATGTAGGCCATTGAGAATGTCTTTCAGTCGAGCGTGTAGTAGCGTGGCCATCTCTCTGGGAAACATTTTAATCTTAAACAAATTATTCAATAACAAATCCCTTTTGTTTACCTTAGATTCATCGGTTCCTTCGTGCAACTTTACTAGATGATCCTAGAATTCTTTTATATTTTTGTAGGGCCCAACTCGATTCAGTTCCTTCATCGTTAGGTTGCATTGAATGATGTTGATTGCTTTGTAGTTCGGTTGCGCCTTCTTGATCATCAGAGGAGTCCAGTCTTCTAGACCAGCTTTCCATCTACCATCAGGGGAGTGTATCCTTTGAGTATGGTGAACCAGAGTTCGATGTTGGACTTCAGGTAGCACTCCATTATGTTCTTCTAGTAGCTGAAGTTCTCTCCTTTAAACAATGGAGGGAGAACTGTGTTGTACCCTTCTTAGTAGGAGCTTGTCATCCTTGCTATCAAAGAAAAAGGAGAGGAAGATTTCCAAGACTCTCGTCTTGGGATTAGTAATGAGGGATATAAAAATTAAGAAAAAAATCATTTTAAGAAGAAAAGAAAAAGTTTTTAAAACTACTTTAAAAAATGATTAAGTATTTTCAGAGCTACTAGACTCTGATAATAATTGAATGATCGAAGAATGCGATAGGGGGGGCTAAATATTGCACGTTAAAAACTTTTCTTGTGCTTGTAAAACAAATCAGAATAAGCAGCAGAAATTAAAATGAAAGCAACATAGATGACACAAGTTGGTTACTTGGTTTGGAGCCTAGGTCGACTCCTACTCCAAGACCCACGATCCTTGATCGGACTGTTGGACAATTCACTAAAACTCTTCTTTTCGAAAAACCTCCGGAAAGTAGTGCGTACAATATGGAGAATGTAAGATCGTAATAAACTACTATCTTTTAGAAATTAAAACAATATAAGCTTTAAAAAGGTATACTGACAATATGTAGAAGATGAAGCTTGGTCAGTTCTTTTGGATGGAGCAGCTTGCTTGTCAAATTGAAGCGTAGACGAACAGAAGCTTTTCACAGGATGAACAGAATAATAGATTGTCTTGATTTGTTACTGAGCCTCGGATCTCGAGCTCCTTTTTATAAGAATCATCAACATTCGGTCGACCGAACTCACTCCCTTCCTTCTTCACTGAGATCCGATCTTCAGACATTGATGATATTTAATGGTTCAGTCGACCAATCACCTTGTTCGGTCGACCAAACGGTGCACTTTCCCCGTTCATCAAGATTCTTCATTAATGCGGTTTTAATGCGATGATCATTCGGTCGATCAATCCTTTTGTTCAGTCAACTAATCAGGCTAGCTTCCATCTTTATTTATGGTTGATTTGTACTGTGCCACATCATCAAGGTTCAGTCAACCGATCCATGGGTTCGGTCGATCGATCCATGGGTGTGGTCGACCGATTAGTCACTTTACCAACTCTACTTCAATTGATCTCTGGTCCAAATCAACTTAGTTCGGTCGACTGATAAACTTTGGTTCTTGCAACACAGAGTTAGAATGAAAGCTCCTACAAAACAAAGTTAGCACAGTAATATTTGAATAATAGTAAGATGCATGAGTAGTAATAGACAGTAACACTGTCTTAATCTCAACTTGGAAACTTCTCGATTTCTTCAATTGGATTAGCGACCTAGGGTTTGTTCCTTCCCAAAACACTACATCACTGTCACTCCTCCAATTTCTTACCTCAACCTACCTGCCAAACCTTGGTCCTCCAGACCTGTTTGGACTTTGCCACTTAGCATCGGATCAAACCACCAAAACTTTCCCTTGATCTTCGGTCCTCCAAACCTATCGAGCTTTCTCGCCAAGTGTCGAATCCTCTCGACCCACTTGGTCTTTCCATTTGGCTTCCACGATCTGCTAAGTCTTTCCTACCTAGTCGTGACTAGGGCTTTCCCGATTGAGTAAACAACCTGCATACACAGTTAATTTATTAGATCATAACAAGACTTAACTTAAACCTTTGATAACATTAAAACTCAGGTTTAATTATTGTGCACCCTGCACCAACACTTTGCCCACGTGGGCGCAGTGACCATCTCCTCCACCTTCCTTTTCCCGCCTCCATATGATGTCGCGCCACAAAATTTACTACTATAATCTCACCATCGGCTAGGGGGAGAGCCGTTGTCACAGTCTAACCTTGCCATTGAATAGCCACTAACATTGCCTCCTCTTCTATGTGCTATCATCTCGATACTTGACACTGTCGCTTCCAAGAGTCATCGCCAAGCGTCTTTGTTGACCAATAGCCACCCACCTCCTCATGCCTACCTTCGCTATGTTCTACCGTCATTGCAGCTTGTCACTAGTCTCTGCCAGGTACTGCATTCCCCATCCAACCGTCAGGCCAACGCAAATCGACGTTCACCGGGGACCCACAACCACTAGTGAAGACTACCAGTACCGATAATATTAATTGAGGTTAATTAGGGCTATATGTTAATTTGATTAATTGGTGTAATTAGGTTGATTAAAGTGATTATATGATTTATTGATGATTAGATTATTAACTAATTATTTAGATGATTGATTAGAATTAGATAAATCTTGATTAAATCATATTATCATTAATCTGAGTGTAATGAATTTGTTTCCGATTAATTAGGTTAATTATCTATACTTATTGCTTAATTAATAATGTGATTGGAAGTAATATAAGTTGATATAATTAAACCATAAGTTAAGTGAAGAATTGAAAGGTCTTGATAAGAATTTGTTATACCATGATTAAGAAGGTTAAATGATGACTAGAAAAGGAGAATATATGAATGATTAACTTAGGTGGGTTATTTATGAATATTAGAATGACAGGACTACTTAATTTTGATTTGTATCCTATACTTTAGGATTCAAGCTCGAGATAGACCCCTCACTTAAAGGCAGTTAAGGCATTTTAAATTTGAGGTGGGTAGTTCCTACTTTGATCTCCATAGTTTCTTTGATCTTAGTGCATGCGTATTTATTATTGTTTATTAATTAGACAGTAGTTACTGCTTACCTTGACTCCACTCTATTTGCTTCTTGAGTTGATACATTATTGCTTGATCTTACATTTAGTCTATTTGATATCCTTGAAGTCTCGTTGCTATCCATGTCATTTATTACTAATTATACTTGTGTCATTATGTTTAAGATATCATAGTGTATCTTGTAGAGCTTTACCTTTAAATGTGATTATTTTAACTAGTTTGGTCATTATTGTGTATATAGATTTACCTCTAGACTGGCCACTAGATCAGATAGTGGTAGCATGTATTATCGCCCATAGTCCATAGCAAGATAGCTACACGTCTTGTCTACCCACTAGACTAGGTGGTGGTAGCATGTATTGCCGCTCACAAACAATGACATTTATATGCTTTGACTGTCCACTAGACCAGTTGGTGATAGCATGTATTATCACACGCAGCCAATACTTGAGGAGTTAGATAGCTACCTCATCCTATCTACCTACTTGACCAGATGGTTGTAGCATATATTGTTGCCCGTAGATAGTGGATACCCTGACCGCCCACGAGACCCATTTGTGGTAACATGCTGTTACGTGCAGTCAGGACTTGTTATATGTTTGTTATATGCTTATTATGTGCTGAGTTTATACAAGTGGTTTTTGTATGTATTTTATGTATTCCTGATTTATTAGTTATACCTAGTGGAGTAGGTTAGTAAAGGATTACATTATTGGTTACAGTTTGTTTAGTAGATGATTTTATGTTGGTACTTTTACTTTTGTAGTAAGTATTTTACTTGAGACTGCATCCTTTGATCTTCGTATACTATATTGATCATGCACTATCTTCTTATACCCGCTAAGTATTTTATACTCACTACCCCTTATTTTTTTTTATCTATCTCCATGTTAGCAGATAGAGGGTGTGTCGTGTCGCTCAGAGGTCCTGGCTGCTGATTCCACTCGAGTTTAGATTTCTTTTCAAGTTGTTTGATCTAGTTTTCACTGCTTGTAGTTTTGGTTTTATTTTGTATTGAATATTTATATCGTTGGATATGTTTTTGGTTAGTCTAATATAGTCACATGTACACAGATACATACACGTATTGACATTTGTATCTGGTTGATTTTATTGCATTGGTGTGTTATTTTGCTTGATCTAAGTTTGATATTGTATTTCTCATATTGTCACTAAGGGTATCATCCGGTTTGGCAGACAAGTATACCCCCAGGGCGTGACACAAGTAGGTCTACAATGGTAAGTGAGGTAAGCACTGGAGGAGAGAGTTCTCACTACAACAAAAACCCTCATAGACATCAGTGGAACAACAACGGTTTTAAGTAAAAACCAATGTCTTTGAGTATTTTACACCGGTTTTCCAAAAACCGATGTCTATGAGCGCAGATTTTCGCTAATAGACATCGATTTTTTTAGCCGATGTCTATGAGCACCCATTTTTAGTTAATAGACACTGGTTTTAACAACGGTTTTTAAAACCGGTGTCTATGATAATTTTCTTGTTCTATCTACGAAATCGGATAGTAAAAAACTGTTGTTAAAAGTGGTGTTAATGAACCAAAATAAAATAATTTATTTTTTCCACCAATACTTAGCTAAAATTTTCAACACTTCAACTCTTCCTTCCTACCTAAACCTATATGACGCCGTCCACGGGAGGCAGAGACAGAGAGCCATCTTTGGGCAACTCACCTTCTCTGCCTCTATCTTCTCCTCCCTTCCCATCGCCGACCCAATCTCGACCTCCTTCGTTCTCCTAAATCGAAGCAGATAGAAACAGAGATCGGAGATCTGTGCTTTCGATTCACCGCTCGATCTGCCAAGATGCAGATAGGTTCCGAGAAGGCCTCGTCGCTCGATCTCTTGTCGGCCGTCGTCGCCTCCCTCTCCGACGGATATGGGCTCGATTCCGGCACCGGGGATGTGTTCGTGGAGAACCGGCTGCTGATCGCCATCCTGAGCATTGTCATCGTCGTGCTCGTCGGTTGCGTGGAATCTTCTTCATCTGGCGATCGAGCGGAAGGAAGCCCGCCGAGCCGCCGAAGTCGCTAGTGGTGAAGACCCAGATGGATACAGAGGAGGACCAAGGGAAGAAGGAGGTCACTGTCTTCTTTGGTACGCAGACCAGGACGGCTGAGGGGTTCGCGAAGGTTAGGGTTTTTATCCGAGTAGTTCATTTTTTGAATTTTTCTCCCATGATCTTAGATTTTCCCCCCTTCTAGGCGCTGGCCGAGGAGGCAAAAGCACGATACCCTAATGCCATATTTAAACTCGTGGATATCGTAAGATCATCTTCCTTCTGTTTCAGATAATTGGAAATACTACTGATTAATTGACTGATCTGTAGTTAGTTTCCTCAATTATAGGACGAATATGCTACTGAGGATGATGAGTACGAGGAGAACCTAAAAAAGGAGAGCCTGGCTTTGTTCTTCTTGGCTACGTAAGTTGAAAGATAAGGATTTTTTGTTTTTATAAATGATCAGTTTCCTCAAAGTTCGAGCTGATCCCTTTGTTTTCTTTAGGTATGGAGATGGCGAGCCTACTGATAATGTTGCCCGGTTCTACAAATGGTTTACAGAGGTTCTGGAAGCATGCACATTTAGTTAATCTATTCTACCAATAATCCTTTTGCCTTGATCGATTGCTGATTATTAGTTTTTATAGGGGAAAGAGAGAGGAACCTGGTTGGAAAATCTTCAATTTGGTGTGTTTAGTTTGGGCAATAAGAAATATGAACATTTTAATAAGGTTTGGCATGATGAAATTGTCAGTATTCTTTTTGTGGGAATTGCTTGGCTGATATATTTGTGTATTGTGTCCTTGCAAAGGTTGCTGTGGTGGTCGATGAACTGCTTCATGAGCAAGGTATATAGTCGATTTATTTAGTTTGTGATTTGACTAAGTCACATATGCTCCTAAAGCTGATTTTAAATCCTATCTTCAGTTGCAAGCTCAAAGTTCATGCATTTCATTTTTCTAGAGAATTTAACTTGTTTTGTAGACTAATTGTTACTCTAAAAACTTGTAAAGTCAACATAGTATGAGGAGTTACTAAGAAACAGTTGAGTAGTCATGTTATCTATGAGTTTCATACATACAACTGTAATGTAGTAGTCATGTGCAAGTTTGTAGATGTGTTTAATGAATTTAAGCATCATTCTTACTTGGCTTTTTTCCCCTTCTGTTACCCTTCTCGATTTGCTAAGAATCCCACATTCGGGTTGATTTTTTATCTCTGCTTTTATTGGTTGTCGTTAGCACATTAAATTCATTTATGATGTATGAGTCTATAACATAGGGTTTCTTGGAATGTTTGGTTGCAGTTTGGTAAGGAAAGGTTTGATTTCACCGCATCTTAGGAGAAAAGGGTCGTGTTAATATAGATGACCTGGGTGAAGATTGGTTGTGAAATGGATTAGTATGAGGTTTTGGAGCAGATAGGGAAAGGTGCATTTGGGTCAGCTCTACTGGTGAAGCATAAGGTCGAGAACAAGAGGTGAGGGTTGTGATCTATCTTTTCTACTGTTGTAGTTCTTTGCTTGCTCTATCTCCATATCATTCTCTTCCTTTCTCTTGTCTAACTCATTTCTTGGGTTCTATCTTAGTCTTTCCATTTATACTACAGGTATCTCCATATCATTCGCTTTGTTTGCTTGCTACCTCATCTATATAGAAAAAAAGTCAATAGCCATCTTGTTCATATGCTCGTAATAGCATGTGTTCTGTATAGTGTTTGCGTGCTATTTATTCATTTTGTTTATCTTTGCCACTATTGCAGATGGAGCTAATTTCAAAAGTAAGAAGCCCATTTATTGTGGATTATAAAGATTCCTGGGTTGAAAAGGTTTCTAAAAGTTTACTTCCCTTGATTTATTATGATAAGTTTCTTTTCTGTTTTAGCATTTAGATTGTAAATGGATGTTTTATGACTGCATGTTATATGTATTAGAACTCTAGTTGTTTAATCCATGTTTATTCATTCAATCAATATTCTATTATTTCTTAAACTAGCATTGTTCTTGCAACTGAAAAGATATTTTACATGCACTCTTTGATTAATAACTATATTGGTTATAGGAGCAGAGTGAAGAGCTTGCGCATACTTTTGTGGACTAGATTGACTCTGAAAGATAAATAGCAGTAGAGTTGTCCATGCCCAAGAGTTTGATGTTTCAGTAACAATGTTGAATATTGTATGTAGTTCACCGCATTTTGTCAAAATTTTTCTTTCCATAATTAGTGAATGAGTTATAAATTGCTCTCTTCTTAGTATTTTTGTTAATTTGGTTCTTCACAGGCAATCATTCTCTACCATATCCATGAGTATGCACAGTCATTATCTGTTCTCAAAAAGTTGTTCCAGAATATCGAGCCAATTAAAGAGGTATGCCTTAATTTAATTATCTTATGAGTTATTGATAAGATGATTCTTTTTATTCTGCCTTGCTATTTTTTCCTATGCAGTAAATAGTTCTCTGTGTATGCCTTTTTCTACTGGATGTTGCATTAGCTTGTGAAGATATTTTACAAGTCTCAGTAAGTTTCTTTGTATCATGTATTTCACTCCTGAAAATTCTATCAATTTCCCTTAATCGTTTTCTCAATTAATACGTAGCATGCAATCATTTGGCACAATAGCAGATTGAGTTCTGAATTAACTATTCATAACAATTAACTAAGCAATGGAAAAACATGAGAAAACACTACAAGAGGCCTTGCTTGGTTCATTTTCCATGATGCGATCAACAATACTTCTCAAGTCATGGTATCACTTGCTTATAGATTTGTTTTTGGAGAAGTGATACAAAAAAGGCAGATTTTTTGACTTGCCTGTTTCATTTTTTCCTTTATAAAAATAATCTTCAGCATACATGTAAAAAGCATCTCAAACAACTTTCAAGTACTGCAATTCGCACATCATACTGCGTTAATTTTTTTTGACAATGATTTTTACATATCTATGATGTTCAATCGTATAAGGATACTTTTTCTAGTGAGACATAAAATTGAGAAGAAGAAGTAAGCAAAGATGCAAAATCATATGCTTCTGTTTTCTCTCCGACTCGTTTTTATTTGAATCATACTAAAACTCCCTTCTGCAATGTTATTGAAGGTATGTCTTGAAAAAGATTCGTCTTGCAAAACAGACTGACAGGTGCCGCAAGTCTGCCTACCAAGAGGTATGGTGAATAGTTCCCTCATGCTCTATTTTCTACCAATCAATTTCCATAATGCTTCATCTGTCACACTATTGCTACATTAGTATTTGTTTTATCTTTCTAGTTAATTTGGTTTCCAAATTACTACTTCAGATGGAACTGATTTCCAAGGTCAACAATCCATTCATAGTAGAACACAAAGAATCCAGCTGGGTTGAGAAGGTCGGAAAAGTTTTCTGTATGTGATATCAGTTGATATGCACTAGGTTTCTTGTAGAAATATTAAAATATCCTATCCATGTTCATTTTAGATGGTGTATCCTTACACTAGGTTTCAGTTGTATCCTTTCATTTCAAAAGATCGTGTAATTACCATCAACTGACTATTACCATCAACTATGTATATGTTTCTTGTTGAATGTTACAATCATATCTATGATGTTCAATTATATAAGGGTACTTTGTGAGAAAGACAGGTCTACAAAGGAGGTAATTGCTCACTTCTAGAGCCCTACTAATGATCATCTTCCTTGGCTAATTGTTCTTTCATCAAATTGTCACTCACAGGCTCCAGGTGCAGGAAATCTTGAAAGAAGAATTCTAGAAGTTAACAGAAAAAGGGTCAAAGTTGTTAAACCTGGTTCTAAGACTTTATTTCCCAATACTGAAATTCGTGGAACCTATGCCCCTCCTTTTCATGTAAGTTCTCTACAGCAAAGTTGACGGCACGTTTTAGCAATGCCTGTGCAAACTCATTGATACGAGTCGAGTTTCTGGATTATTTACCCTACTAGAACTGATAATTGACTATATGTTAAACTAAGCAAATGATGAACACACTTCTGTTTATGGTTTACAATCTCATCATTCGTTTGCAGGTTGAGCTATACCGGAACGACCCGCACCGATTCAAGATTGTAGTAGACAGCGACAATGAAATGGATTTGATGGTGCAAACTAAACACTCGTGTTATATCATCGTCCTTGTGATAAGAGGCTTCGCCTAGCGATTCAACAGCTTGTGAAGAATAGTTATGTGTAATTTGTGGATACTGACTTGATGTGCACAATATCTATTATCTTTTTATGTTGTAAGAAGAATATTTATGTGTTGGTTATATGGATATTGACTTGGTGTGTTTAGATACATCAGTGCATTTTTATTTGTGATTTTCTTAGTGAATTAATAATATTAACTTAATTTTATAATTTGTTTGGTGATAATATTGGTTTTTCACTATTTCGGAAATCAAATTTGTGTCGTTAAACAATACTGATATTACATCGGTTTTCCACCGCTGCAAAACCGGTGTCCTTAACTAATATTACATCGGTCGTATACCGCTGCCAAAACTGGTGTTATTAACATATAATACTACATCAGTTTTACACCCGATGTCGTTGAGTGATACTACACCGGTTTTAACCCGATGTCTAAAATGGCAGACCTTTTACATCGCCTTCATAGACATCGGTCGAAAATGTAATAGACATCGGTGGATAACCGATGTCTATGAGGGTTTTTGTTGTAGTGTCTAGTGAGGACGAGCCCCAGTTAGGGGTTAAAGGCGTCGACCCACCTTAGAGCCATTTTAGAAGTTTAAGATGAGACCATAACTAAATTCTAGTCTTTGAAATATAGGATCTAATTAATAATCATTATATTTATTTTATACCATTCTAACTCTGTGTTGTAGGGTATTTTTTCTAAACACTTTGATGCAGGGAAAAAGCTGGAAGAAGACTATCTAGGTGCCCAAAGCTTGTCTAGGCGCCCAGAGGTTCAGGCACTTAGAGTTGCTCTAGGGTGCCCAGACAAGCTGGGTGTGACAGGAGGCAACCAGCTAAGGCGGTGATCATTATTTGGCCGACACACGCCACCATCCAGGAGCCCGGATGGTTCTGAGCACTCGGACATGGATAAAGTTTGCGGATAAACTTTTGATGAGGTACACCCACATCAGCACACTCCAAGCACCCGGAGAGGAGCTCCACACGGTTGGAACAGTCTATATAAGCAGGTTCAACTAGAATCTCTAGCACATCAATTGCTATAACTTTCGTACTCACGTGCTGCCCTAAAAAGGTCTCAGGGATATTAAAAATCTGCTCCAACAACCAACGATCAAGTTTTCATTCTTCTATTGGCAGTATAATTTAATTATTGCATTGTCTTAGAATAGGAGTCGTTGAAGACTTCGAACTAAGTAAAACTACTTGTATTAGCACTTATCTTTTCTGTTCTTTTCCTCTACGTATTCTCATGATTTTAGAGTGACGAAATTCTATTCCCCCCCCCCCCCCCCCCCCCCCAGTCTTTATGATCCTGCACTAACGACTCTGATAGAAAAAGAAAGAAAAAAATGAAGAAATTTCAATTATATTATTCAACCCCTCCCCCCTAGTATTCACAAGGGTGGTTGTGTAAGTACCCAGGGTTGGTTTTGATGTGGTTAACCAAGTCAAGTTATGTCATATTATGTTTGATGCCTTGTGTCTAAGTGTAAAGGAACTTAGGAACATAAGAAGTTGAGCGGAAGATATAGCGGACGAGAATGATGACACGGAAAGTGAGTTGACGGGCTCGGTGCATCCGAGGGACAAGAAGCTGCGGAAGAGTACACCTGTGGATGAGAAGAATGTGTGTGGCATATCCGAGGGATGAGAAGCTAGGGAGGAAACCTGCTGAGGAGAAGGTCGGAATTGGATTCGAGTGAGCTCAATTTTGGATAGTCAAAGCATCACCCAAAGAAGAGCGAGGAAGACCTAACCATTTGGAGGTTAACAGGCTGAAGGCAGCTAATGGAGGCATGTCTAATGAAGTTGGAAGTGCCTTGGATTAAGAATGGAGGCACCCTCATGCTATTGATGGAGGCTCCCTTGTGCTATTGATGGAGGCTTCCTGAAGCAACTTGGAGGCACCCTCACACATCTTGATGGAGGTGTCCTTAAATTAGAAAGTCATTGGTTAGTCGTTGGCTGACCATTGAAGAGGAGATAAAGTTTTATCTACTTGGAGGCATCCTGGAGTTCTTTGGAGGCGCCTCCAAGCAATGCTAATTGATCCTAGGAGGCTATAAAGCCACGTGGAACTAGGAATCAAATAATAACTACTAAATTTAATTCCTAGTTAATTTCTGAACTATCAAAGAGAGTAAGAGGCTTCTTCTCCTTCAACGAATGAGATCTTTTTAGTGCTTTCAACTACCTTAGATTAACAACCACTTAGGTTATAACTAAGTAAACTCTAGTTTCTTACTTATTCTTTTTAAGTTGTTATTCTTTTAATGTTAATTGTTTATGCCTAATTAATCTTGTGTCCTTGCCTAAGTTCAATAGCAAGAGATTTCTTCTAACTCTGATTGTAGTGCTATTCATCCCCCTCTAGCCAGCCTAACCGACACCTACAAGTGGTATTAGAGCCCATGTAAGATACGATAAAAAAGAATAATAAAATAATAAGTGTTATTAAAGAAATAATCTTATAAAATTTTATGAAAATTTTTAGAAATTTTTTAGGAATTAAACGAAGTCCGTATAATACATTTAAGGGAATGAATCTCTTAGGCCAAGAAAGAGGATGTTTAGAATACTTATTTAAACGAGGAGTTGATAAATCTAATTAAACTAAGTACAAGTATTGAAACTTAGGTTTAAATATCCTAACCTAAGTCTTCCCCATTTCCATTCCATCGTCAATGCCCCTCTCCCTTCTCTCAAGCCCGATGTCGTCGCCTCCCGAGTGTCACACCACCTCGAGTTTCCTGATGGCCCAGTGCCACCACCATCGCTGTTGTGAGGGTCGAGTCGTCAATCCCCTCTCCCGATCTAACTCTCCCTCAATCTCACGGTGTCTCCCAATCATTGTTAGCCTCGTCGAGTAGCCCCTATCGGCCGACGCCACCATTGTTGCGCACTACCAGTCATGGTGGGAGCTACTATTAGCCCCTCTTTGGCCACGGGCAATGGTTCATCAATCTTCTTCCTCTGACCGATTGCCACCTAGTCTTACCTCTACAATCGATCGCTACTGATCCTCCTTGTGCCCTAGTTTCCACCATTAGAGAGCTTCTGTTCCAATCTAAGGCCATCATCCATTCCACCACCGGTAGCTCCTCCTCATCTCGATCATCCACGGTACACTACATTCGAAATGTTTTTCATGTTGTAAGTTTCCTAGCCCGATAGAGACTAAAGAATGTCAACCACAGCAGATGGCAGTCAGGATCTCATTATGAGTAGATCGCCGACCTCTCCTGCTCACTGCCATTGTCGCTGGGTGCAGCCCCCAGGGATTCATTATAGGGGAGGGAGCAATCGATGAGGGTAAGCCCTGATTCTGATTTCCTGGGTTTGTGTAAACCTAATTACTTCCATAAGTGGAATAATATTTGGATTAAACTTTGGAGGTGGTTGAATGATGGTTAGGTTTGGGTATCAATGGATTTAAGCCCCTGCTGAGATATTGGCAACCGATCCTTATTCATGCATCAGTGTAAGTCTCCATTAGTATTTTTTCCCCTTTGATTTCCACTGTAGATGAATTGTTCTGTCAAGATTTTCTATGGGCTAGTGATTCATGTTTTTCTTTGATTAAATTGTAATATGTGAAGGAAGAATTTGATATTGGATTGGGTTGGATTATGTGAGTTGGATTCATGATGTGTTACGTATTAGGTGGATTGATTCATATTGGTAAGATAATTAATTATGGTGATAATAGATAATGGAATTTGATTACTAAACGGGAAGAAGAATTGGGAAGGAAGTGTTGGATCATTAGATGAAATTAAGCATGTTTTCCTAATTGGAATAGGATTAGGGTTAGCTAATTGATTTATGTATAACCTAGCTAAATTATATATGTTGATGCAGGACTCTAATTGAGAAGAGCATCGCGACATGAGAGTTATTTGGCACGGACTACAGATAAAGGTGGGTACTTCTTACTTTGTTTATGTAGTACTTTGACTTTAGTGCATGAGCTATGTTTAGATAGGTTATTGTATTTACCTTGACTCCACTCATATTATTTCTTGAGCTTGATACTTGACTACTTGATCTTTAAGATGATTGATTCATATCTTTACAGCCTTTCTTTGCCATCTATGATATTTAGTAAATACTAGATATCTTGTTTATTTGCATTGATTGCTGTAACATGTATTTTGTTAGACATGTTGGTTTTACTGTGACATTATCATTTTCTATATCTATGATGATGACTATTTTCATCTTGCTCATTGTAGCATGGCATGTTGAGAGAGTCGTCGGCCCTCACTGCTAACTCGGTTGCTCAGGGTAGTGTACTTTGAGTGAGTGCAGCTTATCCTGATGTGCCCAGCTCACTTCACTCAGGGGTAGTGTTAGCTGAAGTTATAAACAGCAGGGACCCCTTTGCTATGTAGCTAGATGGCTACTCAGCAAACTGTCCACTCGCACCACTCAGGAATAGTGACTGTTGGTATGTGTACAGTTGTCATTGTCCCCGTCTTTCGACCATACAGGAGTCATGGTAGCTGAGGAGTGGACGGGAGTGACCATGCCATGTATATGCATATGATATATGATTGCATTTGTTTGTGATTGATTATATACATATGTCTGTGATATGTTTACATATGGTTGAGGTATGTCTGTTGCATATACTTGACATTAGCCTACTTATTAGTAGATGGATAGACCATGTATGATGCTTTAGTAGATATGAGCAGTTATTTTGTAGATTCACTCTTGCACTTGCAATTATTAGGGGCTCGACACATCATTCAGATATAGACACTTATTATGACATTACTGTTATATTTGTTGATTATTTCTCTATGAGACCGTATACCTTTGAATCTCTATATATATTATGTTCGTGCACTATCTATCTATTACCCGCTAAGTCATTAGCACTGATTACCCCTTGTACTGGTTTTTCTTTCGCTAGGGAGTAGGTAGAGGATTTATGGAGTCGTTTAGAGATCCTGTCCACCAGTCTCATGTCACATCAAGTGACTTCTTTCACTATTGCTTCCTCTCACATTGTTGGTTTTGTTATTATACTTGTGATATGTATCCTGTGTGGATTTTTTGACTTGTGGCATTCTTTTATTTGGTTATGTACTTATTATGTCAAGTCGGGCCGACTCGCAGTCAATTGTGTTATTTTGTATGTTTTGCTTATATCTTCTGCTATGTTTTTGTTTCAGTCGTGTGTGCTATATATATAACTATGTGGTTATGTTTATATCCAGCCATGTGAGTTATTGATAGCTTGTGAGTAGCTTTGTGGCATGTATACATGTTTTATTGTCACGGTTACAAGGGAGATGTTGTCCATTTGTCGGGCAGGGATTCCTTTGGGGTGTGATAGCCCAACTACCTTAGAAGGACTAACCACCAATTGAAGCAACGAGACTATGGCCAGATCTAGTATATATCCACCAGAGTTCGAGGAGGAGTTTGTGTTTTAGAAATGACAAATGGAGGTATTCTTCAAAACCAATTTTAATATTTTATTAATAATTAAATATAATTTTGAAGCACCCAATGACAATAACGGAGAAGAACTCGAAGAGTAGTGTGAGTCTGACAACATGATGAGTTCATGGCAAATGATAAGGTTGAGTTCCACCTTTTGAGCATACTACCAGCTAAGGAACTCTATAGAATCGACATCTGCACTTGTGCAAAAGATTTTGGGAAAAGTTCTTGAAACTCCACAAAGAACCAAAAGAATCAAAATTTAACTTTTTTATGGACACCGATTCATCTTAAGAAGAATCCAAGAGTGAGGAGATTGTCAAAATTGCACTAATACTCAAATATCTACCTAAAGACCAGGAAAGCAGTTTAGAAGAGAGCAACGATGAAGGGGGAGCCACTTCTGAAGAATATAGTAATAAAGGAGGAGAACCAAACTACAAATTCAATGAAATGGTAAGTGAGGTACATCAGCTTCTTCCTGACCAATTATATGAATGCATTAAAATGTTAAGTAAATCTTTATACAAATTAGGTCAAAGTATATAGAGTCAAAGAAGAACTATGCTTCCTTAATAAAATTTTTTAATAAACTAAAGGATGAAAATAAAAAATTGATAGAACGACTAGGAATTTTAGAAAAGGATCATGCATGCTCAAATATTTTAGAAATACCAAAAAGAAATATTACATATAATGAAAGGCTAAACTGGTATATTAGAAATTAGAGAGGTCAAATTGTAAAAGTAGCCAGATAATATATTCTTAGAAAATATTTGGCAACCCTAATAGATAGAAACTTATTTTGGATTTTTAAATCATGTTTAGTCTGATTAAATTAATTTTTATGTATACTGAAATTTAAATTTAATTTAAAATTAAATATTGATTACAAAGTTAACTATTTTATATACCTTCTGTTTATCCTTTCTTTTGTATTAAAATTTTTCTCTATAAAAAATAAAGATATTATCAACTCATAGAAATATTTTTTTTTTAAAAATAATTATTATATTATTTCTTTTTATTTTTTTAAAAATAAATTTTGATGATTAAAAATGTTTAGAAAATTAATTTTTTAAAAACATAATTTTTTTTGTGATCCTGTGTTATCTTTTCTATAGAGTAAAAAATTTAAATTTTTTAGTAATTATCTAATTTTCAAATAAAAATTATAATTTTAGATTAAAAATTTTTTAGAGATAAATTTTGAGAAACCTGATTTTTTTTTTTTTTTTTGGCTAAGGAACGTTATATTTTGAATATTGAGAAAAATTAGCAAAATTTTTTAAGTTAAAAATCTATTTTTAAATATTTAAATTCAAAAATAAATATTTCTATTTAAAAATAAGTATTCTGGTCAAAATAAAAATAATTTTATCATGAATTTTTTTCTTGATCCTAATTTTTTTTATTTTACCATGACAAAATTTTTTAATATTTTTTGAAACTTAAAAATAATTTTAAATTATTTTTACCAAAATGGGAAAAAAAATAATTTTGATAAAAATTAATATTCCTGAAAACTCTATTTTAAATCCCATGAAAAATTTCCAAAATTCTTTAGTTTTTGTATTTTTTTTTCTTATTTTTTAATGTTGATCAAATGGGAATAAACTATAGAGGTTAAATTAAAGGAGAGATATTGAAAATATTTTTTACATTATTGTAATTTTTTTTACTTATTTTCAAATCTTGTTTTGTACTTAATATTTTATATGTTATTTTATTATTTGTTACGGTTAACGTTCTGCAAGTGTACGGATACGTCGTTAGTAATAAAGAAAGATATCGTATCCACAGAGACTAGTTATAACCACTAAAGATATCTCAATACGAATTAGCTAAACAACTAATCAATTAATTTATAAAAACTAAGTGCAACTATGAAAAGTAAAGCATAGAAGTAAAAGCATAGAAACAGGAATAAAGACTATGATAAAAGAATGTTCTAGGAGTTTTAGTTTTTTTGTAATGTTATTCAATGTAAATGATCTACCAAATCTTATTCCTCAATTGCCCATTATTTGTAGAAGGTTGTCGATTCTCTCTTGCAATAGACAGCCATCTTAGGACTAAAATCTATATCTAAATGTGATCAATTAGGAATGATTCCTATGATGTCCTTACACGGGCTTCCCTGTCACGTGCGCCTCTAGGATAATCAACATAGAAATTCATTACTTCTCAACTCATATCAAGATATAAAAGATTAATGCATACAATCTATCCTACCCTCTTGAATGACATTATTTCACCTTCAAGATTATCCCTCAAACGTCCTTACACGGGCTTGTCTATCATGTACGTCCCTCGTATAACCGAATGAGGAATTACCTCTACAAGATCTACAAGATACTAAAACATTCAATCAAGTATGGTAATTAAGTCCAATCATAACAATCCACACAAGATCAAATAGATAAAAACAAGACAAAATCATAGAAATAGGAGATTGGCAAATCCACAAGAGTTTACATCAAATCATATTACAAATACTCTCTCCATCCTAAAACAAGGAGATTTAATCCATAGAACAAGAAAAGAAATCCAAAGACAAGAAGATCATAAGCATCTTGATCCCAAAATCCAAGAAAAGAAAGGGAAGAAAAGCTTATCTACGATGAAGAAAGGTATTCGGATCCAATCCTCAATCTCGGAGTCGATTCATTGAAGATATGCCCTTAGATCGTCGGAAAATCCCTCTAAGAAGGTGAGGAATCACCCAAATCTTGTCCCCCACAAAAGGGAGAACCCCCCTTCAAATGATGGAAGAGACTCTTATATAGAGCAGAGCTTTGGATGCCACACGACCCCGAGACACGGTCGTGTGAAGCTCTCACAGCCTAGCTCATTCTCTTCACTGCCCATCTTACATGGCCGTGTGGTGCACACGGCCGTGACATGTTCTGCCACTGCCCATCTTACACGACCGTGTAGATTTACACGACCTGTGTTGGCTCCGGCTCTGGAACTCATGCACGACTGTGTTTGGGACACGACCAGGGTTTGTTTGGCTTCTGGAAGGCTTGCACAGCCGTGTAGATCTACACGGTCGTGGCTCTCTTGGCTTCAAAATTGGCACGACCGTGTGATGCACACACGACCATGGCCTTTTCCTTTTCTGCAGAAGCTACACGGGAAAGCTTCACCACATGGCCTGGACACTCCTTTGCTCTGCCAATGTTGCATGGGTGAGCATCACCACACGACCCAGGTCACTCTCCCAAACATGGTCATGTGGCACTTCCAAGATGGTGTCTTCCTCCTTACATTAGCTTGCAGATTTGGCATCGATCATAAATTCTTCTCCAAATACGACTCCTGAGTACATAAAATGCACAAAAGCAAATCTGCGAACAAAAAGAGTAAATATGCTAAAAGCAAAGCTGGAAGTACGAAAATGCATAGATAAAGCATGCACAAAATATATGAATGTGCGTCAAAGTATGCTAAACAAGTGTATAAAATCTACGCATATCAGTTACCCTGACTTAACTTGAGTTGATGCACATAAAAAATGGAGAGATTGTAAGTATCCCTGTTTAGTTATGATATAATCAACCAAATCAAGTTAAGTTCTGTAGTGTTTGATACCTTGTGTCTAAGTGTGCAAAAATTTAAGAATATAAGAAGTTGAGTGGAAGATGTAGAGGACTAGAAAGATGACACGGGAAGTAAATCGACAGGCTCGGTGCATCTGAGGGATGAAAAGCTGCGAAAGAGTACATCGATGGACGAGAATGACATGCGTGGCATATCCAAGGGATGAGAAGCCGGGAAAGAAGCTAGCTCAAGGAGAAGATCGGAATTGAATTTGAGTGTGCTCAATTCTGGGCAACCGAAGCATCACCCAAAGAAGAACGAGGAAGAGTTAATTATTTGGAGGTTAACGGATTGAAAGCAGCTAATGGAGGCGCCTCCAATGAAGCTGAAGGCGCCCTTAAGCAACTTGGAGGTGCCCTGAAGCAGCTTGATAGAGGCACCCTCACGCCTCTTGATGGAGGTGCCCTCAAATGCAGAAAACCGTTGGTTAACTGTTAGCTAACCCTTGAAGAGGAGATAAATTTTACCCACTTGGAGGCGCCCTGGAGTGCTTTGGATGTACCTCTAAGCAATAGTAATTGATCCTAGGAGGCTCTAAAATGCCCCCTAAAGGTAGGAATCAAGCAACAACTACTGTATTCAATTCCTAGTTAACTTTTGAACAATCAAAAAGTATAAGAGATTTTTCCACCTTCAATGAAAGAGATCTTTTTAGTATTTTCAACTACTTTGGATTAACAACCAACTATATTGTAATCAAATAAATTCTAACTTCTTATTTATTTTTTTTAAAGTTATTATTCTTTCAATATTAATTATTTATACCTAACTAATATTATGTCCTTGCCTAACTTCAATAGCAAATGATTTCTTCTAACTCTGTGCAAAATTATTCATCCCCCTCTAGCTGACCTAACTGAGACCTACATGTCTTAGAAGTTGAGAGATAGAGATCATAGGGCGGAAAAATGAGGACTTTTGAGAAGTTGTAGCTGGGAGAGTGAGTGGTTTCCGAGCTAGGGTTGGGTTTTGACCTATTGAGTTTGAGTTGTGATAAACTAAATCATCATCACTCAATCTAAACTCAAGAATTGAAGCATTCGAGGCCGCACCAATCAAGGTTACAGCCCAATAATTAAGATAGCTTTAGATTTTCTTTAATTCCGATTGCTTTGCTGAATTATCGTCAATTAGCTGATCAGCAATGCCAACAACTTCTCATGATGATGACCCCAGTTCCTGCTTTTCTTCCTCGGTATCAAGTTACATGCGCTATGATCTATCTGTGTCCTTGCATCATTTTACTTCCCTCTCATGGCATAAATGCCCAATAAGAGGACATAGACATCATCATCAAGCTTGAGCTGAACTACTCCAGTTCAGTATTCCCATGGCTGCATATCCTTACCGTTGCATAGAAATTTGATTTCCCACAGAATTCATGGAAAAACCTTCAACCTCAAACGAGCTATAAGCAGGGATTTTGCTGAGGCCCTTGGACTTTATTTTCATGCGCGTCCTTATTGCATCATTCCACATCCCATTCATAGCATAGATGTTTGCCAAGAGGACATAGACACCACCATCATCAAGCCCGAGTTCAATTAGCCGATCGACTATATGTTGCCCCATTTCAGCATTGCCATGGATCAAGCAAGCACCAAAGAGAGCTTCCCACAGCACGGCTTTGTAATGTGGCATGGACTGCACGAGTGAAATAGCCTCCTCCAAGAGTCCAGCTCTCCCCAACACATCGACCATACAAGCATAGTGCTCAATTTGTGGTTTGAGTCCATGGACCATCCTCATGGAATCGAACAAGTACCTCGCTTGCTCCACTAACCCACCATGACTACAAGCACATAGAACAGCAACAAATGTAACCTCATTAGGTTTTACGCCTTCCATCTCCATCTGGTCAAATAGTTCCAAGGCCTGGGCAGCATACCCATTCACTGCAAACCCTCCAATCATCGCTGTCCATGAGAATACATCCTTTGGCACTAATGCATCGAAAACTTCAACTGCACTATCCACGCATCCACATTTAGCGTACATGTCTATGAGTGTGGTTCCAATTATTGAGTCCACATTCATCTTGTTTCTCGCTATGTAACTATGAATTAATCTACCTTGCTCAAGAGCTCCCATCTGTGAGCATGCAGAGAGCAAGCTCACTATTGTGGCACAATTTGGCATCACATCCAATCTCCTCATCCTTTCAAACAGAGCCAATGCCTCAGCGGGGCAATCTCCTTGAGCATAAGCAGTGATCATCGCACTCCAAGATACAGCATTCCTAGAGGGCATTTCGTCGAACAATTTCTGGGACATGTCCAGCCGACGACATCTCCCATAGGCAGATATCAGAGTATTCCAAGAATCTACGTTTCGTTCGGGCATCTCATCGAACAGTTGCCTTGCAGAAGTGATGTCACCAGACTTTGCATAACCATGAATCATGGCGTTCCAGGAGATTATGCCCCGTTGGGGCATATCGTCGAACACGACTCGTGCATGATCGAGCAGCCCACAATTGACGTATCCCGAGATCAAGCAGTTCCACGAGGCAGCATCGTGCTCCGTGCAAGTATCGAACACCCGTCGACCCAGGTCGACCATCCGGCACGCAGAGTACATATGGATCAACCCATTGGTGCAGTAGACATCGTGTTCAGCTGCACACTTGATCATGAGGCCGTGGAGCTGATCGCCCGCCGTGAGGTCGGAGAGGCGAGCGCAGGCCTTGACGAGGGGAGGGAAGGTGTGGGCGTTGGGGATGGCGCCGGAAGAGAGCATGCAGCGGAAGAAGGAGAGGGAGGAGGCGGGGGAGGGGGAAGCAGCCAAGGCGGCGAGGAGGGAGTTCCAGGCGAAGGTGGTCGGGTGGGGAATTTGGGCAAGCAGCTTGCGGGCGTAGAGGGTGCCGGCGAAGGGGAAGGCGAGGGAGGAGCGGAGGAGCTCAGTGGTGGCGAAGGGGTCGTCGAGGAAGCGGCGGCGGAGCATGTGAGCGTGGATTTGGAGGAGCTGGCGGATGGAGGAGCATGACTGAAGGAAGAGGAGGCACGAGGCGGCGCTTGTCGACATGCAATGTTCATCCAGTTTAAGTTTAATCGACTTTTATCTTTCTTTTTCTTTTTCTTTTAGAATATTTTTCTTTTATCCAGTTTAGAATTTTTTTTTTAAAAAAATAGGATTTCATAAATTTAAATTAAATGATGATATAATACAAAAATAGAAGTTAATAATATTTAATAAATAGAAAGACTCATATTGAGAAAATCTAATTATGCGAAAAATAAGTCATAGTTGAGTTAAAGCTCGTGGCTGTCTAACTGAGGGCGTGACATAACCAAGGTAATCATTCATAGTCACAAGCTATTAGTTCATTGAATTTAGTATCATATTGAGAAAATTTTATTTAATTTGATTTTGAACTAATAAAAAATTAATTAAAACTAATGGTAGATGTATATCCCATAATTTATGGAACCTATTATTATTCCTTCGATATAAAGAGAGCATTAAGGTAGATTTATTATTTTTTTTTGTTTCTTGATGAAGGATAAGATTCCATTGCAATCATGAATCGATGAGACTTGCTTTATTGCACCAACTAACTCAAATTGCATAGCGTGGTAAACCGAGTACCCCCTAATTGAACCCCTCAACTCGCTTGATCAATTTCGACTTGGATTGAGCAACTTAAATTGCACGAATATACTATCTAGCTTGTCGGATTGATCAACTGGCTCGCCTACCCGGCTTACCTGACACGCTGGGCTCAACTCCCTTAATTAATTCAACCGACAACTAGCCTACTTAGAACGACCAACTCACGACCTAGAAATACTCAAGCTATCTATCTCCTCCTAACTAATCAAGCCAACCAACTCTGTTTGCTAAATTATTTTACAAAATATTTTATATAAAGAGTAAATGGAGTGAAAGAAAATTCAAAGTTGACTAAAATTAACCGTTAACTAAACTTTCGTGTCCATTCATTAACGACTACTAAATTTAGAAAGTTCTAAAATTTTGTTGGTCATCAGAGAACTTCTAAATTAAAACAACACGACGCAGAGGCATCGCCGTTAAAAGCACCGGCGGACGCCATTTCCGTTCCATTCAGACGGCCTTTCTCGCTACTCCATCTGCAATCACAATGACGCCGGAGCTCCCTCTCCGCCTTCTCGCATTCCTCTACCTCCTCTCCGCCTCGCCTGCTGCCACCGCCCTCTGCGTCGCCCGTAACGCCTCCGATTCCGTCCCCCTTCCCACCCCCAGCTCTCCGTCGTCCAACGCCAACATCATTCACCCCTCGCCGACTCGCCGGAATCCGCAGGCCTCCGCCCAACCAGGCCCCAGCTTCCCCGTCGCCGCCGACGCGATCGCCGCGCTCTGCGGCAAGACTGACTACCCGGACGTGTGCGTGTCGTGGGTCCGCCAGCTCGGCGGCAGCGTAGGAGGCGGCCCGGCGCATGACGCCCTGGGAGTTCTGAGCCTGCAGATGCAGGCGTGCCGCGCGAAGGTGGATGCGGCGAGGGCGGAGGTGTCGGCGGCGGTGGTGAAGCCCGGGACGGACCCGAGGACGGCGAGCAACCTGCAGGTGTGCAGCGACAGCTACGACGACGCGGTGGACAACCTGGACGACGCGGAGGCGGCGGTGAAGGCGAACGACAAGGGGACGATGAACAGCATGCTCAGCGCACTGGTCACCGACTTCTCCACGTGCGAAGACAGCTTCTCGGAGATGAATGCGAAGTCGCCGCAGGCCGCCACCGACGATCTGCTCACCAAGATGGCCAGCAACTGCCTCGCCCTCGCCTCCTTGCTCTGAATCGCTCCACATCTTTCCACCATTCTTCCATCTCAACCTTCTTCTACCTCCGGTTCGATCTGTTTTTCTTTTATTCCTTTTTTTTTTTTTTTTTTTTCCTTCTGATTTTCATTTATTCTTGAATTATTGAATTTATGTGCTGTAAGATAGTGATGCGAGTGATAGAACTTTAATCCGTCCTTAATAATTAAGAAAAGTATTAATAATAAAAATAAAAATTTAATAAGTTATTTCTAATTTCATTAGAAGAATTAATGCTCCCATGAAATTAGTGATGAAAATTAAATTTGATCTAATTAATAAAGATTATATTAGTCATTAAGTTAAGAATTTAAATTCTATTGCTAATTCTGCCACTCTTCATATTTAATCTATTTAATTAATGAAAGAAACTTAATTTCATTACTATTTTAGCAATGAAAACTTAATTTCATTACTATTTTAGCGATCAAAATTAGGATTTTCATTCCTAATTTTTTTTCCTAGCTATTCTTCCTCTCTAATCTCTAGCATGCTCCTCTCCTCTTCGATCTCTAATAAGCATCTGTTGGTACATCCTCTCCCTGTCTCTCTCCTCTTATCCTGTCACCCCCAATTTGATCGTGCCTTGGCCGTGACCTCGTGCCAAGGTCGCAAGGTCGGGTGCAGCGTCAACCAAGGTAAGCTCGGACGACTGTGAGTTCTGCCACGAGCTTGGCTAGTCACTATCTTGGTCGGTCGAGAGCTTAGTCGCTGGCTCAACCCTGACTACAAGCTTGGTCGGCCACAAGCTAGGTCACGATCTCAGCCCTAGTCGCGAGCTCATGCCTAGGCTTAAAGCAAGGTTGCAAATTTGGCCACAACCTCGTTACTCGATGGGCAATCATGCAGCCTTGGTCAGGGATCGAGCGAGAATGCAACTCTGGTATTTGATTATTGTTTGTGCACCCTTCTATTTGATTGTTAACTTCATAATGTTATTTGTGGAGGTTTCTCTATTTAGCATTGTTTGTGTGGGCTTTGACATTTTCTTTAGAGACCGTCTTTTTGGTGCATCAACTTTAGGTACATGATCAATGGTTATTTATTGACAGTATTAGGTTTTAATGATTAAATGAAGTTTAAATTTAAACTATATTAATGCTAGTTTTACATATTTAATAATGTTGTAAGTTTATTTCTCACTAGGTTACAATGTATATGAATAAAACTTAGATGTATAATAGGTTAGAAAATATATATCCATGGATATATTACTAATGAATATTTGATAGAGTTGAAGAGTTTGTGAACTTTACTAAGTATTATCCATACTATATGGATGGTGACAAGTTACGTTATCCATATAATCATTGCAAATGTAGAAATACATCTTTCAGTGATGAGAATACTATGAAAGTACATCGAGGTTAAAAATGATTTTGTTCCAAATTAGTATAACTGGTATTATCATGGAGAGCCTTATTTGTTTGAGCCAATTGGATATTTTATTACTTCATCATCTGACCCTATTGCTTGAGAGGAATCTTCATCTAATGACAATGCAATGCAATCAATAGTTTATGACACAATGAATATGCTTAATCATTCGAATATGAATGAAATATTAATACCTAAAGTTCAGAAACTATGTGATATGTTAAAAGCTAATGAAAAAGAAGTATGGAAAAACATACCTTTTGGCCATTTTTGACTATCGACTATTACAAGGCTTTTGAACATTAAGGCAGAACTTCATTTCTCATAACGATGTTACGATGACATTTGTTAATTGATGTCAGTGTGTTATATAATCAATAATTCATATCATAACCATTTTTTTAGGTGAAGGGTCATAGATCAAATGTGCAAAATAAAAGGATAATGGATTTTGCATTAGGGCATCTCCATATATAAGAATCTACTCTGGTTGCTATGTTAATAGTTTCAAACTTCACATGGCACAATATGATTCACACATACTGACTTATAATTCAAGTGTTTGTGCAAAATGATCTATCAACAACACTAATACTAAATTTGATTACTATGGTATACTTGATGAAATCATTGAGGTTGAATATCTTGCTTTACCTAAAAAAAAGTGTGTTATTCAAATATTCATGGTATAATCTGACTCCAAGAACAAGTACTAAAATATATTCAAACTATAATTTAGTTAAAGTCAATGCAAATAAAAGATTAAACAAGTTTGAACCTTTTATTTTCAGGATACAAGTTGGTCAAGTTTTTTATATTGAATACTCGATGACGAGAAGAAGATTTAGTGAATGGTTAGCAATTTGTTGAATGAAGCCTTACTCGACCATAGAAATGTCGAACTTCATCATAACCCAAAACCATGATGCATTTCAAAATGACAAAGTAGAGATACATTCAGCTAATTCACAAATTCAATCCACATCCCAATTACTTGTAGATGTAAATGTCACTTATGAGAAAATAAATGATGGAGAGATGCTCAATAATGAGGAGCTTGATATACTAATAGAGTAGCTATGAAGACTTAAAAACTATTAATGCTAACTAATCTTATCTGAAATCAGGGAAGATGGTGTGCTGGGTAGGTGGCCTCAGTGTTGATTGTGAGAAGACTTTGAGCTAAAAGAAGGGGACATTGAGTGATCCTATGTATCAAAAAAGGAAAATATGGAGAAGAAAACGTTAGTCACAGAGCCAGGGCAGGGTCCCGAACATAGGTACTCCGACACTGAAGTCAAACATGTGGCCGAGAGGATAAAGAATGTAATAAATAGTAGAAAGGAATAGTAGACTCTAAGTGCATAATGTTGTGTACTTGCACCTTTAGAAGGAAAGCCCTTATATAGTGGTAATTTTCCTCCATGCACGAATATCAATATATTTCTAAAAAAGGATCGACAATTCTAATATTATGACACCTTTTCAAAAATGGACCCACTACTTATATGCTTTGTAGGGTAGAAGCTTTTATCGTAAAGATTGCATAGGAAATATTCTCTGATTCTCTGACAATTGTTACATAAAATGTCAAAAAGAAATATTATGTCGTTGGATTGATGGACCCTCAATATGCTTTACTAGTAGGTCGATTGGTTCCCATTTGTCGTCCGATCAGACTTTGCTCGTGGATGAGGTTGGGTCAGCTAAAGAATGATGAGCCTCTCGAGGGCTCGGCTTTCGCTCAGCCTCTCCGCTAGGCCAAAGAGTCTAGTCTAGTCGAGCTGTGTGCCTAGCATGTTCGATTAGACCAACAATCCGATTAGTTATACTACTCGCTCGAGATACATGACTCAACTCTGAATAGCACTAATACAACTCAAGGTTTCCGGATCCAGAGCGACTCGAGATCCGATCGGACTAGTAGTCTGATCGACTAGACCACTCGACTGAGACATGTAACTATGTTAGCTCTGAGTGTTGACCCCTCTTTGACTTTAACCACCACCTCAGCCGACTTTCTTGACTTTGACCCAACTTTGAGGGCCCCACGTTATTCACTGTATCATAAGTCTTCTCTTTAAGTCTAGTTGAAAAAGCTGTAAGTCCGACTGACTAGACACTTATGTTTTTTATGTCTCTTGTTCTCTACCCGGACTCTCGATCCTAGTTCTGTCGCTAGGCCTGAGCTGACATCACATTGGTGCCTTGAAAACTGAGCATGTCACTTATCATTAATGCTTAGTATAATAAGCACGCCTCTTTATTATAAGCGTGCTTACCACCTCCCATCCCTAATAAATGTGATTCATATTTCTTCCATGTGGCATACTCCTCTGAAAAAAGTATTTGAAATGACAGGTTAGTATTAAGATTTGATGTGACCTTTATTGGTTCAAATTCAAAGATACAATTAATCCTCCCTCCTTTGATACCATGATCAGATGGTTGTAGGAGGCCACCACTGTTGGTGCAGATTACACTAACGGTCTAACTCAGATTTTGATGAATGACAAGGAAGTTAAGTTAGGTGTGTTGTGCTCTAATTACGTTACCAAATGTGTAGGAGTTGACAAGTTTGGAGGACCTAACACCAGGTTGAAATCTAGCTAGGTCTGTAGGATTGGATAGTTGGTGCGAAGTCCAAATAGGTCAATGGACCGATCAGATATCTGGCGGGAAGTCCGGTTGGATTCGCTGGACCTGACAACTGGCAGAAATCCAGTTAGGTCTGCGAACTAGACAACTGCATAAAGACCTAGTGGGTCAAGAGGCTAGTCAACCAACAGAAAATTGGTAAGTAAAGATAAGTCACTAGAGGAGAGTGACTAAGTGAGGACTCGCCCTAGTTAAGGGACAGTAGGCATCAGTCTAGGTTAGAGCCATTTTAAGTCCCTAATCTGAGACCTTGACTAGTTCCTGGTTCTAGGAGGACAAGAACTAATTACTACCTCTTATTATCACTATGCTAACTTTGTTTTACAGGTTAAATATTTTTATTTTGGACTAACACAACTTGTAGGGCAAAAGGAGCAAAAAATCTTCAGATGAACAGTACCTGAAGGCGCCTTCAAGCATTGGAAGGCACCTTTGCACTGTTCATGGAAGACGTCTTCGCACTGTTCATGGAAGGCTCCTTCAATGGCATGGAAGGCGCCTTCCAAGGGATAAACTTTGGGCATCATCACAAATAAGGCCATGCGAAGTCAGGATCAAATTTTCTGCATTGAAGGCCTTCAATGCTTATGGAAGGCGCTCCTCTATGTCCTTTAAAAGGCAGTCTCGACCAAGCTTCTAAACACAACTTCTATACGAGCCACTATGCATCCTTTTGAGGTTTCGACTGCGCTGACTTCCTGCTGTGACTCTACTGTAAAACTGTTGCACTCTACAACTGCTCTGAGAACTTCTAATCGTGGCTGACAAACTGACACCGATACACGAGCGCTCTCACTTTAATCTCTACGTGTCGGTAACAAAGTTATTTCTTTGTACTTAATTACTGAAAAAGGGACCTATAGTGTGTTACACTTCTCCTACCTTCTTTGTACTTGATCCCCTCTTCCGAAGGCTCCGAGAAAGGTATTTTAGTGGATTACCCATCAATAGGTCCAAAAGACCTGGGGTCTTGGAGTATGAGTCGTCGAAGGCTCCGAACCAAGTAAAACCGTTTGTGTTCGTATTCTGTCTGCTTGTTTTTCTTTCTCGCTTTCTAACTTAGTATCCCACTGCATTTTTACTTTGTTTTCAAAACTAAAAAGAATGATTTTTTAAAATCACGTGATTCACCCCCCCTCTTACGTGTGTCTTGATCCAACAAGTGATATCAGAGCAGGTTCTGTTCTGAATTGGTGCAACAACCAATCAAGCCAAGAGAACCATTTTTTTAATTGCTTTGTGTTTTCTCATATCCTATTTGAATTGGTAGAAATTACCTTTTCGAATAATGATTTCTTGATCGATTTTTTACTCGAAATTGATGCAACACTACTCGAGTTCTTCGATATTTTTTTCAAACTCTGCTAATCCAAGACCAAGTCTTGGTACCTTTTGTTAGTTTTTCTATCTCAGTTCCACATGGCATAAAATGAAGGATACAACACCGTTCATCCGCCACTCTTCAATAGAGATGACTTTCCCTACTAGAAGAAGCAGATGGAAGTATATCTAAAGACTAATTATGGCCAATGGTTTAGCATCACTAAAAGTTACAAGGCACCAGTTGACCACAACACTAGAATTCCAATGGACCCAGAAAATTGAAATCTGGAAATGAAGAATAAGGCCTAGATTGACTTCAAGGCCCTCAACATAATCTAGTGCAGACTAACGAAGGAGGAATTAAACTGCGTCGGCCCACATGAAAACACAAAAGAGCTATGGGGCAAACTCATAGAACTACACGAAGGAACCAACGATGAAAAGATAACTAAAAGAGACCTATTTTTAAATAAATTATTTAATATCAAAATGCAGGAAGGTGAGACTCCCAGTCAACTGCACGCGAGGATAAAGGACATCCTCAATGGACTTCACAAATAAGCTATTAGATGGAGAACCGAGACCTGATAAGGTATGCCCTGAATGTCTTCCCTCAAAATGCATTGTGGGCATCCATTGTGGATGCCTACAAAATCTCGAGGAATCTTTCTAAATTTAAATTAGATGAACTTTTCTGTGAATTAGAACTACATGAATAGATTAATACCAAACCTAGGAAAGGTGTTGCTCTTATTGCAGGAGCATCAAAAGAAATATCCAGAATAAAACCAGAACCTGAAGTTGAGTCTAACCAAGACCCAGATGATGAAGAATACCTGGTGAACCTTGTCAGAAAAGTATTCACCAGGAGAAAGAAGAACTTCACCCAAAGAGACCTGTAGAAGATCAACTCCACTTCAAACACCAACAACAACAAGACCAACATCATGTGCTTTAGATGCAACAAGAAGGGACGTTACAAGATCAACTGCCCAAACCTCAAGAAGAAGAAAGCCCTCAAGGCGACTTGGGACGAGTCATCTACGGAGGAATCAAATGGTGATGAAGCAAAGCACACCAACTACCTTGCACTGATGGCTTACGAAGCATAATCGAAAAGTGAATTAGAAGATGGGTCCGAACCCGAATTGAGCCACGAGTCCGCACTCATTTCTGAAGATTCTGATGAGGTACAGTATGCTTTTAGCAAGAAATTTTTTAAAATCATTGCATGTTTAGATAAAAAATTAACTATGCCTGAAAATAAAATAAATGAACTAAATATGGAAAATAGAATACTTAATGATCAACTAAATTCAAACTAAACAATTAAGCCAATTCAACCTGAAATCTCAACCCAAGTTGCAAAACTTGATGAGGACAATTCCAGATTGAAAGGTGAAATACTTGAACTAAAAGAACTACTAAAAAAGTTTACAACTAGATCCAAGTACCTTGATATCATACTTGGATCACAAAGAGCTGTGTATAATAAGTCTGAACTCAGATACAAGTCCAGCTCGACTAACAAAACATCTATATCTCTAGTCACTCAAAATAAAAATCATACTAAGGCCTGGGTTCCGAAAGTGTGCCTAACCACGCAAGTAGGACTCGACCAATACTATATACCAAAAAATAACATTCACTACACAAATCAAAATAAATCAAATAACTCACTCTCAACCCTGAAAATCAAAACTTTAAACCAAAAGAATAAAATCAAATCAAATAAACGTAAATTAAATAAAAAACAAAATTAACCTAAACTCAAACTACAACCAAGTCTATTATAACTATAAAATAAATCGACACAAATCCAAAACCTAAATCCCAAGTCCAATAATTCAGGGGAGGCTCCAAACTAGTTTGCACCTCCAAAATCAATAAACCTACTCGAATGGGTAATTAGGACTAGTCTAAAAAAGGACAAAAGTTTAACTTGACCAATGGTACTAGTGAACTATTGGATGATAGTAAGTTAGGGAAACTCTATCAATGCATGTCTAGGAAGATATTGTTTCGACCTGGTGCATTTAACTTAGTGGAACTAACTAAAGCTACCCCTTATGAATTCTAACTAGTTAGACCAAAGTTTTGTACTAAGTTTAGTGGATAGGACTATTTAGAAAATCTCGAAGGCGTAGTTACTCTAATGATGTTCAGGTGACTCACCACAGGTTAGAAGTTTATGTGAAAAATACCTATTTGTTGAACCCAAAGCTAAACTTGAATCTAACACAAAGTTAAACCCAACCCTAAAATTCAATCTAGCTCATCTCACAAAACTATAGAGTTCCCTAATTGAAAATATAAATCGGGTGAGATGACTAAGGATTTGAAATTAAATTAAAAATTAAAATTAAATTAAACTAAAATTAAATTGAAATCCAAATTAAAATTAAATTAAAATCCAAACTAAATTAAAAATTAAATTAAATTAAAACTAAAACTAAATTAAAATTAAATTAAAATTAAAATAAGTTAAATTAAAATTAAATTGAAATCCAAATTAAAATTAAACATAAATTAAAAATTTTAAACTTAAACTTAAAGTAAAAATTTTAAACTTAAACTTAAATTAAAAATTTTAAACTTAAAATTAAATTTAAAAAATTAAAATCTTAAAAGTTAAAAAATAAACTAAAATTAAGCTTAAACTTAAACTAAAATTAAACTTAAAATTAAATTTAAATTAATAATTAAGATAAAAAAATGCACCTCCGAAGGCACCTCCGAGTCAATTGGAGGTGCCCTCGCAAGGGCTGGAAATTTCCCGCCCCAACCGACTGAAGGCGCTTTTAGTCAGTTGAAGGCGCCTTCTATAAAAATGCACCTTCAATAAAGCTGACGGCGCCTTCAATACCAATTTTATCAGTGAATAGAGTAGCACTCCATTCACAACTTTAGTTGTGAGAAGGCACCTTCTACTGCTAATCTTCACTACTTATTCATGTTTTCCACTCCAAAATCACAATAATGCCTCCTTGGTACACCCTAACCTAACTTTCTAGTTAATTTTGGCTATTTATATGTTGTTATATGCATGCTTTGCTTGTATAAAATTAGGAAACGATGACATGTTACCCCTAGCCCTAACAATGCCCCATCTACTAATGCTAGATTTCCCTTTGAGCGGCTTAGATTAGATTTTCTAAAGCATACATATGTTGCATTAGAATCTTGATTTTTGAGTAGGTCATTCTTCACCAGATACTGTGCACCTATCGTAAAAATTATCGATTACTATCAGTTGGATATGTAGATATATTATAAATGCATGAAAGAGGAATTAAATTAAAGCGGTAAAAATTTACATCGATCTCCCGCAGATCCGCAATCGGCAATGGCGAAACTCGCTGTCGGAAGAGCGATCACAGGATCGGAAAGCCCTCCGCAATTCCACGAACCAAATCCCACCGCCTCAGATATTCTCCTTCCTCTCTCTGCGTTGCACACTAGCAATTTCACACACCTCATGATCCTTGGACGCACCCCTTTATATAGGGAAATAAACCATGGGCATAATGTACTTTTCCATTATGAGTAGTGGGGAACGTGGGCATGTTCCCACGTCCCCACTCTCCCTATTTCCAACATCTCCCACTCGTCCAAGGTAAGTCACTAAGACTAGTTCATTTAGGTAAGTCACAAAGACTTAATAAGTCACATAGACTATTAGAGAGTTTGGTCACATAGACCATATGAGAACAACCAATCCATACTTAGAGAAAATGATTCATGCGACAGCAAGCACACTAAGCAATAGTTGCTAAGAAGTTTGTTACACCTTGACTTAGCCGCTCCTTGAGCAATCAATGCTAAGAAAGTTTTTACACTTTACTTAGCTGCTCAAATAAATTAGAGACATACTCTTCATGGCACATAGCCTCTTTCCTGGTGGCACATAATCTTTATCCAGGATTCATCCAATCTTCAAGTGACACACAACCATTATCTTGGAGATATCCATGTCTTGCTATTTACCCAGATTAAATAATTTTCATTTACAACGATATGAACATCTCTAATCCCTTATAATGACCATTATGTCAAGAGAATATTCCATATCCAATATTCACATTCATTTCTATACATAACAGAAATGGGTCGACCAGTGAATAATAACAAAAGATGTAAATATATTTAATCTTCCTTTTTAACTAGAATCTATTTATTTTAATCAGTCGCTTTCCTAGTTATGCTCCATAGACTGAATCATCCATAACCATAGGATACACGCTAAAATAGCAGACACTGATTAAAACTTCAAGTAAACAGCTAAATAGCCACTAAGGCAAAAACTGAGATTAATTTATAATCTCAAAGGTCTCACATAGTAGAGATATAGGGATTCATTCTCCTACTACCTTTATTGTCTCAATATATAGCACATGTGGTATGAATCACATGCTACGATGCTATTTTCTTTACTAAAAAGAGTGCATGTTGTCTTCAAATTTAACATCGTACAGATTTTGATCTAGACATACCTAATGTCTAATCCTGAATTCAACATATGAATTCTAATCTGGCTTTCAACAGGTTCAGTAAATGGTGGGTTCATTTACTTCGATCATTATTAACACATAAATGATCTCATCTTGACACAATTATCAAGGCGACCTCAACTTATGGATCTGTCTCTAATTTCAGATACATAAGTTATTCCATAAGTAACGGTCTTACCCCTATTTGTACTTAACAAACAGAGATGATTGTCCATGTCAGTGGACCAATCTTCACCTGCCAACATGTTCACCGAGATCTTATATGAATGTAACAAATACAACATTTACACTGAATAAATTATGATAAATGACACAATCATAACACAAAGTCTGATTGTTATTTCAATATTGTTACATTCTACAAGTCCCTAAGACTTTACATGTTCTTTAAATGACTCTTTAGTCATTGACTTAGTAAAAGGATCTGCAAGCATGACACGTGTAGGGGCATACTCAAGAATTCCTTTTCTTTTAGCCACAATATCCCTCACAAAATTATATTTAATTTCTATATGCTTGCCTTTGCTATGATATTTGGGATCCTTGGAAAAAGCTATTGCAGCTTGACTGTCACAGTAGACAGTTATTGGACTCCCACTATCCTTAGCATTTTTCAGATGCTTCAGGAACCTTCTCAACTAGGCTGCTTCTTGCACAGCAGCTGAACATGCCACATATTCAGCTTCCATAGTCGACAAAACTACACAAGCTTGTTTCTTGCTGTTCCAGGAGATGGCACCACTATTTAGCAAGAATGCATAACCTGATGTGGATTTTCTATAATCCAGGCCCCCAGGCCAATCTGCATCTGAATAACCTTTCAGACTCATATCTGATCCTTGAAAACAGAGGCAATAATCTATTGTCGCCTTCAGATATCTGAATATCCTTTTTACCGCCTTCCAGTGTCTCGGTCCTGGGTTTGACTGGAACCGACTGACCAAGCCCACAACATAGCTGATATCGGGACGTGTACACAACATAGTGTACATCAAACTACCAATAGCACTGGTATATGATTTTTTATTCATCTCAGCTATTTCCTCTGGAGTTTTAGGACACATACTCTTGCTCAAAATAGTACTTTTTGTTGGGACCGAAATGTAGCTAGAGGGGGGAGGGGGGTGAATAGCTCTTCGCGTGCTCGTGGTCGGCGTTGCTTGTTTCTTCAAAGATGTGCAGCGGAAATATACAAGAAATAACACACACAACGCTAACACTAAGGATTTACTTGGTATCCACCTCCAAAGGAGGTGACTAGTCCAAGGATCCACACACTCACACACACCTCCACTAATAAACACTCCTTTTCGGTAACTACTGAAGGCGGAGAAGCCCTACAAGTTCACACTACAAGAAGAAAGGGAAAGGATACACAAATACAAGCATAAGCTTACAATGAGTATAGAAAACCCTAACCCTAGCTTTCTTCCTCTTGCTATAGATCCGCCTCTTGACTTGGAAAACCTCCAAGAGCTTCAAGAACTAGCTGTGAGAACCTTGTAGAGAAGCTCTGTGATCCCTAGTGAAGATCGGGAGAAGTGGCCGAGAGTTGTGTCTAAGGAATCGCACGCCTGCAGCCTTTATCTGCGCCAACGGTAGGATCCCGATCGATTGGATTGCTCCCAATCGATCGAGGAGGCTTTGGATCGATCGGTCGATCGATCCAGAGTGCCTCTGTGCTCTGGGGGAAATGCCTGGATCGATCGGCTGATCGATCCAGCCTTTATCACGTAAAAACACGCCACCCCAATCAATCCACTGATAGATTAGGGTCTCTGGATCGATCGACCGATTGATCCAGAGATGTTCTGTGCGCTCTGTGACTTGCCCACTTGAGGCTTGTCGCGGGGACCTTCCCAATCGATTTTCCAATCGATTGGGTATCAGCCAATCGATCGGCTGATCGATCCAGACATTGGTTTTTGCCCAAAACCAAGTCCCAAGCCCCCAAACCAACATCCGGTCAATCCATGACCTGTTGGTTCATCATGCCTAGCATCCGGTCACCCTTGACCTGCTAGGACTCCCTCACCAAGTGTCCGGTCAATCCCTTTGACCCACTTGGACACTAAAAAAAAAACACCCATATAGGGACGGTTTTTTTGACTTTTAAGAGCAGCTTTCAACCACTCCTGCACTTTTACCAACGGTTTGAAAACCGCTCCTCTTGTTGCCGTTCCTATATCCTATTGAAGCGGTTTTCGTAACCGTTGGTAAAAATTTAAAAATCGCTCCTATTATACTTTATAGGTATGGTTTGAAACCGATCTTACACGTTATACATATAATAATGATTTCAAATCACTTCTATAACTATATATTCAGGAGCGGTTCAAACCGCTCTAAAACTTTTTAAGTGTTAGAATGGTTTTAAACCGCTCTTACAACCATGGATATAGGAGCGATTTCAAAATGCCTAAATGTCATGATTATAGGAGCACTAATCCTATAGGTAGACTCGTCGACCTCGAGCTCTTAACCGGGTCAATGGGTCAAGTGTCACCCTATTTTTATTTTTATTTTCTTTTAAAGTTGGAAAAGAAATTAGTTGTTACTGGGATTCGAACCTAGGTCTCCTAAATTATAACCTAATATCCTAACCAACTAGACTACAACTATTAATGTTTTTATGTGTTAGTTAATTATTTAATAACTAGTCAATAATTTCTTTTGTTATATTGTTATTCTTAGTAATTAGGAGAAGATTAAGAGACATATTTATTCATTTATTTATTAATTTATAATCGCTTACTGATAGATAATTTTATATGCTAGTTAATTATTAAATAATTAATTAATAATTTTCTTTTACTATATGTTTATTCTTAATAAGTCCAACAATGTCAGGTTTAGTAAACTATTTTGATTACCTATGGGAATATGAGACTAAGATGATCTATGAAAAGAACTTTGGTTTTAGTTGATGCTGAAAAGTGGAAAGGAAAAATTTTAGGTTAGCTTTACTCGCTATTAGAGGCTAATAAAAGCACAAATTTAAGAGAAAAAAATAATAATGTTAATATGTTTTAAAAATAATGGTTCTATATAAATAATAATAATATTTAATAATATTTTGATCATAAATAATCTAATATTATTTTTTAAATTTTAAATAAATAATTTTTAATAAATATCATTATAAAATATTTATAAAAATATCAAAGTTATATTCTAGTAGTGTGAATTGGAGGATGGATAAAATCGAATAAAGAAAGAGAAAGGTTTTTTAGAGTGAGATTTAGGATTTTGGAGTTGAATAGAGGAAGAAGAAAAGTTTTTGACTTGAGATCTAGGTTCGGAGTTGAATAGAAAAAGAGGAAAGATTTTTGACATGAGATTTAGAATTTCAAAGATAGATAGAGGAAGATGAAGGTGTGGAGGTTGCGTGCGATGCCAGGAATGAAAGTTATGTGTTTAGGGAAAAAATATTAAGGACAAAAATTTAAGGAAAATACATATAAGAAAAGAAAGGAAATTGGTATATATAAAATTAAGAATTTTCTTTTAACAAAAATAAAAATAAGAAAAGAATGAAAACCGATATAAATAAAATTAAGATTTTATAAGTTATTTAAAGAATAATTTGTTTGACTAATAAATATTTATATTAAATAAATAAATTTAAATTTGAGATGTTCAAAATAAAATTACATTAAGTAAATTGTACACTTTAATTATTATTTTTTAAAAAAAATATTGATCAATTTTAACTTCGATAAGAGTGGTTTACAGAATGGCTGTTAAAAGTGTACTGTTTGATAACTGTTGTTAGAAATTAGAGTAATAAAAACAGTTAGTAGCAGCGTTTAACATAGAACCGCTGCTAAATGTACCCAATATCAGTAGTCTCAAGATTATTTTTAATAGTTGAATCATTAAGAGTGGTTTCAGCAGCGGTTTATTCAAATCGGTGTTAGAACTATTCAACAAGAGCGGTTGTAAAACCGTTCTAAAAAGGTAAGGCATTAGAAACGATTTAGTTCAAACTGTTTCTATTGTTTGATTTTCAAGAGCGGTGTTAAAATCGCTCCTAATAAACCGCTCCTATACGGGTATTTTTTTTGTAGTGGGACTTTTCCTCATCATGCCAAGTATCCAGTCAATCCTTTGACCTACTTGGACTTCCCAACATCAGATGTCTGATCAGCCTTGATCCATCTGGATCTTCCCTTGCCTGGCTTCACTCACCAGGACTTTCAAACTGCCTAGCTTCACTCACTAGGACTTTCACCTAGCTTCACTCACCAGGATTTTCAACTGCCTAGCTTCATTCACTAGGTCTTTCACCTGGTTTCACTCACCAGGATTTTCTCTCTGCCTAACTTCACTCACTAGGTCTTTCACCTGACTTCACTCACCAGGATTTTTCTTCTGCCTAACATCCCAGTTAGGACTTCCCAGTCAAGTATCTGGTCAACCTTGACCTACTTGACTCTTCTTCAACCAACCTGATCAGAGGGGAATTGCACCAAACAATCTCCCCAAACGAACAACTGCACCTGCACTTGTCCATATCCTTCGAAGTCTTGTATTGTCAAACATCGAAACCCAAACCAAGACTCAATCTTAGTCAACCAGGTCAAACTGGACCTGAGGGATATTGCACCAACAATCTCTCCCTTTTTGATGTTTGACAATACCACATTTAAGTTAGGCTAATTCCCATAGCCTCAACTTCCTTCATGCCACTAGGTAATGAAGGCGTAAGTTAAACCCTACATTCTCCCACTAAGAAGGCAACCTCCCTCTTAGATAATGAAGGTCTAACTTAAACCGTACATTCTCCCCCTATTGGCACACATCAATAAGTTCACTTGTTGAAAACTCTCCCTTTTGAGACTCTCCCCCTGAAGAGTTGCTCATCGTTGTTCACAACTTCACTCGTTGTGATCAACACGATAATGAAGGTCCCATACCCTTCATTATCATCAATGCTCGCCCTTGAGCATTAACAAGGTCCAATAACCCAAATGAAGGTCTCATACCCTTCATTTGTATCGAATGCTCATCCATGAGCATATCCCAACTTGAACCACTTGAACAATGAGGATATCCACTCCCCATTAAAGTTCAAACGCTCAACCTTGAGCATGTTCTTAAAAGAAGGTTAACCGCCTTCCAAGGTTCATGAAAAATAGTTTTCATGTCTTTAAAGAGTACCTCCCCCTAAAGACATGGTCGTACCTTCTGTTATTGTACCAACAATGACTTGGAATCCCTAAACCTTTAGGAAACCCAAATTTAGAAGTTTTGAGGTTCAAAAGTTCAAAATTTGAATCAACCTCAACGTAAACTTCTACTTAGTCTCCCTTAACCAATCCATCCTTGTTTTCAACATGAAAACACCCTTTTTATGTATACAAATGTATTTTTAGGGGTTTGGAATGGTTACCTAGACTAAAATAGGTTCAAAATGCTGAAAATAAGCTTTCCCAGTCAAAATCAGCATCTTCAATCGATTGGAGTTGGGTTCCAATCGATTGAACCATCTTGAATCGATCCACTAATTGATTCAGAAGGGCTGGATCGATCGGTGGATTGATCCAGATAGCTTCTATTCGCAAGAAGCCTGCCCTCAATCGATCGCCCGATCGATTGAGACTCTTCAATCAATCGGGTGATCGATTGAATGCCTGATAGTTCTGGAATTCACTTTCAGTGAATTTCAGAAACCCCTAAAAAAATCTATAAAATTCCAAAAATTTTGAAAATTTGTGTAGACATTATTTAGAGTATACTTTATCATGAAAAAAAATAGATTTATAATAAAATACATTCTATTTTCAAAGATTGACACAAACTTGGAAACTTGTAAAAAGTTTAGTGTTTTCTTCCAAGTTTGTGCTCAACTATTCAATGATGATTCCTATCAACAGATAATCTTCATCAAGGTTTTCCAAAGACATTTTAAAATATTTTCAAAACCAATATCCCACCATGTTCCTTGGGCTTAATGCACATGACTTGTACATTAGCTTTCCCAATGATGGGAAAACACATAACTATGTGTTTTGATGAATTTAAACCTCAAAAGAATGCACTAAATCAACATCTTGAGTTTTATTCATCATCCTAGCATCTCACTTGTATCTAATGTGCACTAAAACGCATACAAGTCACCTTATAGTTCTTTTGTGAGATGTAAAGTTTGGTTTTGCCCTAATCTAGGGATCATGTATATCTATCTAGACATTTTTGAATTTTAGACATCCACCAAGAATGTTACTTGTTAATTAATGCCATTAGTCCTTAATAAACAAGGAATTAGAATGATGCATGATATGTTATGGCATACATAAAAAAGAAACAATTTTTAAAAGAAAATATCCTATAACTACATGATGTATGTATGGCATGACATGGTATTTTTGAGTTTTTCATAATAAGATATCAGTGCAAAAATAAACATGATGTCATGGCATATGATGGGCAAGCAATCATGGAAAATTAGCATAAATAAAATACCTAGATTACCTATCTAAGTAACCTTAACCCTTAGCTAACTTTAAATCTAACCTAGATTGCCCAAAGTGCTTCAAGAAAGTGCTAAAGCCTAAATTGGCATTTCTAATTCTCTTGATTAATTTATGCCAATTAAAATTAAGCATATTCCTCAAGTGTTGGCATATTTCATTTTTCCACAAGAGTAGCACTTTAAATTAAGGACTGGATTGCCTTTAATCTCTTAAGAACATACCAAACTCCCAACTTAGTAGTTCTTATGATTTTCCTAAATTGTGCCAATTAAGATTTAAAATCAATATTTCCAAAATTAGGCACATTTTACTCTTCCAAGGAGTAAATGATTTTTCCTTTTCATTTTCAAAGGTTAATAATAACCTTGAAAATGCTCTTGGAGTGCCAACTTCATCATGATTAGGTTAACTACGCTTTCAATTTGAGTTGACACCCTCTAACCCATATATGGGGTAGAGAAAATGCTTCTAGGAACCCAAAACCTATTGGTGATCCTTGGATGCTCTAGGTACTCACTAGGGATAACCTCCCTAGATACCTTCCTAGTGACCTTGTTAGGCTTCTTAGAAGCCTTGGTCACATTTTCTAGGCCAACCCTAGGGATTTCTTCTCTTGTGACCTTTTTAGTGACTTTGTTAGACTTCTTAGAAGTCTTAGTCACTTTAGTTGCAAAAATACTCCTAGGGATAACTTCCCTTGTATTTTTGACTTGACCATTTGACCTAAGGTTGGTTCCATAACTATATGGAACCCTATGGTAAGAAGTTACATCCTTCTTGGCCTTGGGTTTATATCCCAAACCTCTATGGCCATTGGATGACCCTTGTTGTACTCTTAGACCTAGGTTTTGCTCATTTTGCCCTTTTAGGATATTCTCCATCCTTTTTAGGGTCTTTTCCATTTTATCAAGCCTTGACCTCAAGACTTGATTTTCTATCATTAAATCCTTAGGTTTTGGTTTTTCAATGAATCCATGAGCAAATTTATTTCTAGACCTATAACTAAAATTCTTAGTTTCCTTGTCTAGATTTTTACCTACCTTTCTAAACCTAAGTGTGGTAGTTTTGGCATGTAGAGCCACATGTTTTTCTCTAAAGCTCTCATGCTTTCTATTCTTATGGTAAATAGCATTAAAATGATAAAAATTAGAACTAGCATGCTTTTTACCATTATTCAAGGGAGTAGGCTCAATAAATGATACCTTTCTTTTTACCTTGGAGGCTCCCCCTTGACTTGTACTTCCTCCAAGAGCCTTGACCGCCTTCTTCCCCTTGGGACATTGGCTCCTATAATGTCCTTTTTGATTGCAAGAGAAGCACACAATGTGCTCCTTGCTCTTCTTTGTTCCGGGGACGGTCTCCTTAGGCTTCACCTTGCCCTTTGGTGCCACTTGACTCTTTCTCTTGGCCAATTTAGGGCATTTGCTTTTATAGTGCCCATGCTCCCTACACTCAAAACATATGATATGATTTTTATTTTTAATTGATACATTTATACCTTCATGTGTAGGGATGTCATCTTCTTCTTTTGATCCGGAGGTAGGGGCTTCCTCTTGATCCGATAATGATGCTCCTCCAATAGATTTTACTTGACTTGTGGAGGATGCATCGTCTTCTTCTCCATTTGACCCGGATGTAGAAGCTTCTCCTTCTTCTTGATCCGGCATCACCAAGAGTTGCTCCCCCTCAATCCTAGAGGTGGAGACTTCTTCATCTTCATCTTGTACATGGAACAAGGAGTATGCCCTCTCCTTGCCCTCTACATTGAACTCTTTTGAAGATGAAGCTTCTTGGACTTCTTCTTTGGAAGTTGAGCATCTCTCAACCTCGACGTCCTCTTCCTCTTGGTCTTGATCCAATGAGTCACCCTCTTTGGATTCTTCTTGATCTTGTACAGTGGAGGGGATCTCATGAATCTTTGCCAACTTGCTCCATAGCTCTTTGGCATCCTTGAATTCTCCAACTTGAGCCAAAATATCGCTTGGCAATAAATTGACCAAAATCTTGGTCACTTTATCATTTGCTTTGCTCCTTTGAACTTGCACTTGACTCCATTTACTTTTCTTGAGAGGCTTGCCCTTGGAGTTTGTTGGAGCTTCAAAACCTTCCATAAGAGAAAACCATTGCTCTATCTCCATCATCAAAAAATTCTCGATCTTTGATTTCCAAAGATCGAAGCTTGTTGAAGTAAATGATGGAGGCACCCTTGTATCGAATCCAAGCCCATCTTGGAATTCCATCTTGAGGTTGAGCTTCTTGAATTCTTTGACTTTGATGAATTTGCTCCAACTTCTTCACCCTCTAGCTTTTTCCCTTTCCGGTGATAATTCCGGTGAAGAGCGATCTCGCTCTGATACCACTTATTCATATCATCAAAGTCTTGTATTGTCAAACATCGAAACCCAAATCAAGACTCAATCTTGGTCAACCAGGTCAAACTGGACCTAAGGGATATTGCACCAACACCTTTCACAATAGGTGTATGTTCTATGTTGCAATTAGATATGATGAAATGATGTAACATCTTATTTATATAAGACTCTTGTGGCAGACCCAAAAGTCTTTTAGGACGATCTCTTATGATCTTCACTCCTAAGATGTATTCAGCTTCTCCCATATCTGTTGTATCAAATTGTGATGACAACCACTTCTTGACTTCATTCACATATCCTATGTCATTTCCAGCTATCAGCATATCATCAACATATAATGATAAAATGACATACTTTCCTTTTTCCCTTTTCAGGAAAACATAATGATCCTCATTGATCATCTCGAAACCATAAGATAAAACAACTTCGTTAAATCTTATGTTCCATTGTCTTGATGCTTGCTTTAGCCCATATATAAACTTTCCAAGTCTACATACTTTCTGCTCTTGGCCTTCAGCAATGAAACCTTCTGGTTGAACCATATAGATTTCTTCGTTAAGATCACCATTGAGGAAAGCAGTTTTTACATCCATTTGATGTAATTCCAAGTCATAATGTGCCACAAAGGCCAAAATAACTTGTATTGACATAAATTTCACTACGGGAAAAAATGCCTCTTCAAAGTCAATACCCTCCATTTGGGTATATCCTTTTGCAACTAAACGAGCTTTATATCTGTTAATCGATCCATCATCTTTCCTCTTTATTTTGAGAATCCATCTATTCCCAATAACCCTTCGGCCTGGAGGAAGATCGACTAAGTCCCAAACATGATTATAAATCATCGACTCCATCTCTTCAACCATTGCAGTTTTCCATTTTTCTCTAACTCTACATCCCAATGCTTTCTCAATGGATTGAGGTTCGTCATCATCAATTGGAAGCGTAACCAATGCCTCATTCTCAATATCAAACCTCTTCTTAGGTTTGATCTTACGAACACTTCTCCGTAAGTTGGGCTGTTGAAAAGTCAACTCATGACTGGGCATATCACTCCCACTCAGTTGACTAGACTTAGGTGTTCCTTTTGACACCTTTCTTGTTGATAATATCGCATCCTCCTCAAATAGAGGAACATTTTTATCAACATCACCTCTGATTGGGAACTCTGTTTCGAGAAAAGTCGCATCTCTCGAGTCTATTTCGGAGATGGTTCCATCTAGTTGCTCACCTATGAAAACATAACCTTTGGAGGTCTCATGATATCTTATAAAGATATATTTCTTACCTCTAGGCCCTAGTTTTCCATACTTGTGAGAAGTATCATGAACATAAGCAGCTGACCCCCAGGGTCTCAAATTACTTAAATCTGGTTTTCTGCTTGTCCAACGTTTATATGGGGTAGATGAAACTAACTTTAAAGGCACTTTGTTAAATATATAGGCTGCAGTTAATAATGCATCTCCCCAATAGGAGATTGACAAATTAGCTTGCGCCATCATAGACCTAACCATTTCAAGAAGAGTCCTATTTCTTCTTTCAGCTACCCCATTTTCCTGTGGAGTTCCAGGGATTGTCAGCTGTCTAATAATTCCTCTATCATTACATATTGTCTTGAACATATCAGACAAATACTCCCCTCCACGGTCAGTGCATAAAGTCTTAACTTTACGTTCTGTTTGATTCTCAACTTCGTTCATATAACGAATGAAGCAATCTAATGCTTCAGATTTGTGAGAAATCAAATACACATGACCGAACCTAGAGAAATCATCAATAAATGTAATGAAATAGGAAGCTCCATGTCTAGCCTTCACATTCATTGGACCACAAATATCTGAATGAATTAACTGCAATGTTGATTCAGATCTAATAGCCTTACCAAATGGTTTCCTAGTTGCTTTTCCAGCAAGACAATGCTCACATATAGACAATTGAATCTTATCCTGAGTGTCTAATAGACCCTCTCTAACCAACCGATTCATACGTTCTTGTCCTATATGTCCTAATCTAGCATGCCAAATCTCATCAGTTATATTTGCATCACTAGTTAGAGTAATATTTGAAAAACAATTATCAATAGCATAATTGACATCTGGTTCTACATCAAGAACTATAAAATCATTTGTTAAAAAACCATGTCCAATTGACACCGAGTCAATCTTAAGTTCAACAGACCGACTGTAAAAATTAATACAATACCCTAAATCAAGAAGACATATAACGGAAACAAGATTCCGTCGAATTTCAGGAGCATACAGGACATCATGTAGAAACAAAACTCTACCACCATGGAGGTTTAGTTTGCAAGTGCCGACTCCTTTGACTTCAACTCTTGCATTGTTTCCCATATATATCCACTTGTTGCCAGCTGGTACCCAATAGTACTCAACAAATGTAACTCGTTCCCGAGCTACATGGTTGGTTGCTCCCGAATCTATAATCCACAAAGGATAAGAATCAGCTAACAACACTGAGCTAGCAACAAAATGCTCTTGAAAAGAAGACACACTTGGATTTACCTTTTTCGGCTTAGTGGACTCCCGAGCGAAGTGACTCTTCTTGCCGCAGTTAAAACAAGTCAACTTGTTTTTAGGTTTCTTTCCAGTCTTCTTTAATATTTTCTTGATTGGGCCCTACCCCACAGTAGCAGCTTCCTACTTCTTTCCCTTCCCTTTCTTGAACCATTTCTTTTTCTTGGATCCATATGATCTAGCAGAACCTACAACCACATAGGCTTGTCCAGAAATCCTTGCGGATTCAATACTCTCCGCCTCCAATTCTACATGGCGTGAGACATCAGTGAAAGTCTTGATACTCTCACTGTGAGTTAAGGTCTGCTTCATGGTCTCCCAAGAATCTGGAAGTGAACGAATAACTGCTTGAACCTGTTGTTCATCAGTCAACTCATGACCAGCAGTTTTAAGCTCTCGAATCATGTTCAACATCTCCCTGAGGTGTTGAACCATTGACACATTCGGACATTTTTTGTAACTGTCAAACTTGATTGTCAGCTGTCGAAGCTTGCTCAGACTTACTCCACTGCATTTTTCTTTAAGGGCTACCCAGACTGCATGAGCCGTAAGATATGACTCATACTCAAAAGCTAGGTCATCTACCATTGAACCAATCAATATGCCCTTTGCAGTGGAGTCCTTTTTCTTCCATGCCTTATAGGCATCAAGATCTCGTCTGTGTTGTGCAATAGGACCATCTACAGATTCTTCCATAACCTGATTTACAACCTCTAGAACTTCTTGTTCCTCAAGTACATGCTGTATCCTGAGGTGCCAAATCTTATAGTTATCCCCATTAATTTTTTCACCTTTGTTGAGTTTAGCTATTATGTTTTTGGTTGCCATAATCTATCATGAATAAACACATTATTTAGTATTCAGTGTATATCATATGTATGCAATTTATGATTGACTTAATATTACTTTGAGTTGGTTTACAAAATCAAGTGACAACTATGTTTTCACTCATCATTCGTATGACCAATCAAATTAATATTAATTAATTCTATTACATACATCCCAACAAATGAACTAATCATTTATAATATCATGAATTCTTTAATTAAATGAACTAATAATTTAATATATCATGATTTCTTTAATTAAATGAACTAATCATTTAATACTTCATGAACTAATCATGCATCATGTCAAGCAAATAGCATAAATAAATGAGCATATCATTAATATAAAATTATGTTGCATATTATTAACATATAACTAACTGATATAAATGAAATGGACTAACATTGTTCATACATAACAGAACCCTAGTAAACTAGATAGGCAACTACCACTCCCACTAGGACAGACACTAGTGCATTGGCCAAAATAATCCCTCTCAGCCTGGACTCATTTGGGGTAACCTCAGGTAGGACAGCTTCAAGATTCTCTATAGGATCCTCAATTGGATCCTCTTCTGGTTCCTCCTCAATCATTTCCGGGTCCTCTTCAAACTCTTCTGGATCCTCTTCAGTCATATGATGAAGCATTTCCTCACATAATACAGAATATGTGACGCATCCTTGATGACGCCCCCAAATATAGTTTGCTATCATCCTTGGATTTTCTGGCAATGAATGCATCAAAGCCCAAATCCTATAACTGTCCAGGACTGGAAACTCTTCTCGCTCAAGTTTCCAAAACAGATCATCAAGTCATCCAATGTGTCCGTCGACTCCATAAGTAGAGTTATAATCTATCTCCTGAATTTCCTCCCTGAGCTAATTTCGGCGCACTTCAAGATGAGGCAATGTGGTAATCATCCGTGCCATCTAAAAAATTGAAAATAAATAAGTGAGTACAAAACTGACTAACCAGTATAAAACCGGTTTATTTCAATTTATACAGGCATAGTACCAACATAATAAATCAAGAAAAACAAATTTTCTCTATTTTCAGGAGTTTAGATCAACAATTAGAACTGATCTAATTAGTCAGACCCATTGAATCAGTTGATTAGGGATCCAAATCCTAAGCTTGGTCCATTGTCCTTAATTAGAACTAATCTAATTGAATAGGGATTTGTCCTTAATTAGAACTAATCTAATTGGACAGAGATTTTTGTACCTATGTTATGTTACTTTTAATCTAAGTCCATTTCTACCAATTTCAGACTTATTGATCAAACTCAGGTTCGTTTGATCAAACCAATATTCATTGGTTTAAGTCTGACTGATTAGAACAAATCTAATCATTTGATCAAATTTGACCCATTTGGTCATTTGATCATATTTGGTCCAAACCCAATCAAATTGGTTCGGTTAAACCAACTAATGATTTAAACCTGAACCGGGTCTAAGTGGACCAAAATTACTCTTGACCATTTATCATTAATGGTGAAATTAATTGAACTCAATTTTCAATTAATTAACGAGTGAACAAAATTAATGCTACAGTATGCATTATTTGGCAAAATTTATACTTAAATTAAAAAACATAAACATATTATGTTTCTTAATTTCAAATGCATGCAGATTTATAATGAAACATTACTACTAATTTTTTTTAATGTATTTCATTCTTCATAGCATGCATTAAACAGATAAAAATCTAGTTTATACCGTGAACTCTAAAAAATTATCTTCTGCAACTCCACGTTCTATACTGCCTCCACTCGTTTCTTCGCCATGAACCCACGCTGCACACCATCTCACAGTGACGAACGCTGGTTGCCACACACCGTCTCCCCTTTTGTGCAGAAACTGCAAGAGGCAACCTCGAGTACGCCACCGGCCAACACATGGAGACAAACTCCATGAGTGTTCATTCGAGGCCTTATAACAGCCGTTGATCACGGCTGTTGTCGGTGCCGGCGACTATGGCAGATTGCAACATGGACACAATCTTGCTCAACTACGACAAAACTAGACAGAGACAGACTCCATTCAGGGCAGCGATTATTATCGCTGATCACGACTTAGTCATGATTTCGCCCAGAAAAAGAAATGAACAGAACCAAGCCATAAAATGGATTCAACACAGAGATAAGGATTTAGCATGCATTTAGAATTAACACAGCTCTGATACCAATGTAGATATATTCTAAATGCATGAAAGAGGAATTAAATTAAAGCGGTAAAAACTTACAGCGATCTCCCGCAGATCCGCAATCGACAATGGCGAAACTCGCTGTCGGAAGAGCGATCACAGGATCAAAAAACCCTCCGCAATTCCACGAATCAAATCCCACCGCCTCAGATATTCTCCTTCCTCTCTCTGCGTTGCACACTAGCAATTTCACACACCTCATGATCCTTGGATGCACCCCTTTATATAGGGAAATAAACCATGGGCATAATGGACTTTTCCATTATGAGTAGTGGGGAACGTGGGCATGTTCCACATTCCAACTCTCCCCATTTCCAATAGGATAAACTAGTTTATTGTAGTCATTCAGTAAACTTAGATTTATGTGCCCAATTTTACAACAATCTAGTTAAAGTTGATAACATAATCTATTCTACAAGAGTTTGTGGAAAGGACTTTCAGTTCTCCCCTGCTTTATTGTATGATAGTTTAGGACTTAAGAGATCTGCTTATCCATTTTTGTGTTACCCTAGTAGAGATTTGTCATTTCCCTACTCCTATATTACATTAGATACTATCTATATCTATTTTTTGGGGGAGGAGAGACTACCTACGGTGATTGACTTTAGCTCACTCTCTTTTAGGGTTCAAGACTATATCCTATATCGAGTCCTGACTACCTGTATTCTGCCGATCACATCTCGCGATGTTGTGATGATGCGGCCATCTCATTCATTTTTCCTGTATACACTATGCCAGCACCTTGACATCAACATTGCATTACCCATATTCCACAATATCATTCATGCATCCAATCTCGTCACTAGGCTGCAAGTTCACATGTTATACTGTCATATTTTGACATATATATTCTCAGTCATAGGGGTAGATATGATGTAGGGTACGACCACTCCCCTTAGCGCATATGACGAGATTAGCCAGCGTCAGTTTGCATTAGTACATATAGACATCACTGCTCATGAGATCGGGACCACAGCCAGATATACCAGGCGAGATCGAGGACAACTTTCCACCCATCATTCTCGGTGAGGGAGAGGAGATGCCAGCATTCACGGCCGAGGAGCTCTTTGGATATCCTTTAACTCTGACCTAGCCCTTGACCTCGACACATCCCTCCACCTCACTATCCGTTGAAGACCAATTAGCACAACTTGAGAAGTCCTCCGCACAGCTCCAGTAGTCAGTCTCGGATGGATTCAACACTATTCAAGGAGAGATGGCCACTGGTTTCTCCTCGATCCAAGAGGAGATGGCCATCGGACTGCAGTAGACCCTTTGAGCCCTATGAGTACCTGAGCAGTCTCCACCCCCTCCAGTTGATGAGGACCATACTTGATCATCTTAGTAGACTGCCATACTTTGTATACTTGGCTGACTTGATCTATATAGTAATCCACTTTTTATCATCTTATTTGGATTATAGACTAGGCTAGTTGTTTTCAAAATATTTTCTAAATAATTTGCAAATTCTAGGATAATTTCTTACGTTTAAAATTCCTATTTCCTTAGAATTTCAAAATTGATTTTAGCCTTAGACTAGATCAAATCCATAGAAAGCATGTTTCTATAGAACTAGGACTTGAGCATTTCATAAACACACTAGAACTCCCTTGATTATATTCCAAAATTTAAAATAGCTTGAGATGTATAGGCAGATTGTCTGGACTTAAGATGCTTATATCAGTGCATCAACACAAGTTTGGGCTAAAATCCCAAATAGTATAGTGATCAGGTTAAGTAATCAGCTTTTAGTCAAACACTAACTAGATGCATCTACTTAATCTGACTAGCCAAGTGAATACTACTATCTTCTGGTAGTCAGTTAGTAACTAATAGTTAGACATTTAAGGATGATTTTTCTAGATGAATAGTTTTAAATACATACCAGGTCTAGGGGGAGGAAGGATTAAAATACAAAAAAAAACTTTCTAAACTTTATTTGAAAAATATTCTTAAAATATTTACAAACTATTTTTGCTTAATCGTTTTGAAATATTTTGCAAATTATGTTCAAAACTTGCTTTAAAAACACTCTTATACTCTTCATATATTCATTTTGAAAAATGTTTTGAATAGATTTTTCTTGACCATATTTTGAAAAAAAAAATTGTTTCCAAATTACTTTGTAAATATTTTAAAAATTAATTTGACAAGCTCTTTTCAAAAGTTTATGTTGCAAAATCACTTTTAAATTTGCTTTAAAATTAAAGTTATTTTGTAAAAGTTAGCTTTCCATGCAAAATTCTAATACTCTTTTCAGAAATATATGTTTTGCAAAATTAATTACAAGTATATTGAAAACTATTTTAGACATACGTTGAAAGATGTTTTTGAGAACACTTTGGAAAGGTTTTGAAAACACTTGCAAGAGTTATCTTTTCAGTTTCCCAAACCTTTTGAAACATTGTTCGAAAATAATCTTATTTCTAAAATTATTTCACTTAAAAAATTCTATTAACCTACATTCAGAAATATTTTTTAGAAAGATGCTACTTCACAAAAAGTGTTTTGCAAATTTAATTTCTTTTAATGGTTTGTGTTTGAAAAAGTTAAAAATTCTCTAACTCCTTCCCCCTAATTATCCTGAAAGTTTTTTGTTACTTTCCATGATTGCTTTACTTAGTACATTTTTTTCATCAGTTGACTCATTTATCTACTCATATTTTTTGATGAATGTCAAAGGAGGAAGATTAGGGTTTAAGTTAGATGGGTTTAAGTTAGACGGGTTTAAATTAGATGGGTTTAAATTAGACAACCAAAGAAAATTAAATCAGAAGAACTTAACCCTAAAAATGATTAAGAGAACAAAACTGACTGTCTTATTTCAGACTTCTCTTAAAATCATGTTTTTTGTTTGTTTTTGCATATCTTTTTTCTAACTTAACCCAGATTATTATTGCATCAAAAAGGGAGAGATTGTTGGTGTCGATTGTGTTAGAATTTGAGGGATGTCCTAAGGTAATCACCTTATAATTTTTTCTATTTATTTTATAAGTATAAATTCACTATTTGAGTCATATTATATGTTTGATTATTTTAAACTCATTTACTGAATATCCGTAATATAATTCATAGCATGAGAGAATTTGTGATTGGATAGCAACTAATGATTATATCTACATATGCAATTATGAATATATTGAAATTTTCCTAGTCGTCAAATTGATGTATTGGGACATCATCAATTTTGTAAGACTAGCACGGGTTATACTCCTTGGTTTTGCCAAGCAGTTATTTTCTCACTGGCTAGAGACATCGGGATGTCGAGAATTAAACGTGGATGCTAGTTATGGTAACTAGTTAATTGGAGTGACTCGTTATAAGACTTCATATAGTTCTCTACATATATATAGATATGTTTATGAAGTTCTTACTACAGCACGAGTGCAAGTTTCCTTTGACTTGAAGTATACAAGTCATCTTAGTCATGAAGACTTATACTTTGACATCTTAAGCAAGCATCTCATTGAGGTGTGACCCGGGATGATTGGGTATAAGTTGAAGTGCCCAAAAGTGTTTGGATAGCCAACAGAGGATTTACTGCTCCTTGCGAGGAGACGTATACCCTATGGCTACTCGTTAGGATTATTACTCAAAATCTTTGGCCAAAGCATCACATGTTAAGAGTATGAGACTCTTGTACACATGTATGAGTAATTTGAATCCATTGAATGAGAAAGTATTACTTGGGCTAGGTGTGACGTAGTCAACGTAATTGAGACAAGACACATAGACCATGTCCTGAACCAAGTGGGTATAAGATGACTGAAAGGAACGAGGCACGACTCACTATAGCTACCGAAGGGTTTAGAATTAATTCTAAGATTAACTATGATTTTTTGACTAATTGGGGATCATGATGTATTAGTAGGTATCACTCATGATCGTTCTATAATTAAGTAGTTAATTATGGACGACCAAGATAAATCAGGAACCTATTGAGTCACACACACTAACGAGTCTCTAAAAGACATAAAATAAGTTAAATAATAGGATTCTTAAATTAAGAGATAAATATTTGGTTGGATCATACATAAGACAAATATGAAAATATTTATCACAATGGAAGCACGGATGGGCTACATCTCTTATGGAAGAGTTGGACCATATTTGGTTTAATCTTGAATTAGTCATGAACCAACTTGGTTTAGTTGTGAACCAAAACAAGGGGTTAATGGGCTAATTTTTAGTTAAGAGATAATGGATTGGATTTGAGCTTTTTAATCCAACTCATTAATGAGGGTTATATATTGATATGGTTAAGAGAATATTATACACATGAGATCATTAATTGGCTTGTAAGATTTTTAGAAAATCTTAAGCCAATTTTTCTTCTCCTCTCCCTCTCCCCTTCTCTTTGCCGCTCACCACACAACAACAAGGAGAAGTTTTCTCCTTGTTGTCGTGACCACCATAGGAGAGAAAACTCTCCCTTGTGTGATTATCTTCTTCCTCTTGGTCTCTTTTCTTCGCTCATGGCTAGTAACTTCTGAAGGAGAGGCTTGTATTCAAGGAGTTATCTTGAGGAGCTCGGTGTGGATACGAATAGAGGCGAGATTCAACAACGTCGCTACGGTTGATGCCCTTCTCATTACAGGTCATTTGTAAGGTACACCTAGCGTAAATTTACTTTCCATAAAAATTTAATTATGTGATCATATTTGGAATGTTGTATCCTTATATGTGTGTGGTGCGTGTGGTGCGTGTGATGTAATAATTTAGGAATTATTATTATTTTATTTTCCTTTGCGCATGTTTATGAGACATGTTTTAGCGCACACCGCATCGGGCATATCCCAATAGATTGCACTAATGGTCTAATTCAGATTTTAATGATTGATAATGGAGTTAAGTAGGTGTATGGTGATCTAATTACGTTACCAAGTGTGCAGGAGTTGACGGGTCTGGAGGACCTAACACCAAGCTGAAATCCAGCTAGGTCTGTGAGACCGATAGTTAGTATGAAGTCCAGATAGGTCAACATGCCAATCTAATATCTGGCGAGAAGTTCGATTGAGTTCACGGGACCTGACAACCAATAGAAGTTCAGTTGGGTCTACAAACCGAACAACTAGCATAAAGATCTAGTGGGTCAAGAGGCTAGTCAACCATTAGCAAATTGGAAAATAAAGGTAAGTCACTGGAGGAGAGTGACTAAGTGAGGGCATGTCCCGGTTAAAGGACAATAGGCGTCGGTCCAAGTTAGGGTCATTTTGGATCCATAATCTGAGACCTTGACTAGTTCCTGATTCTGAAAGGACAGGAACTAATTTTTACCTCTTATTATCTCTGTCTAAGTTAGATATTTTTATTTTGGACTAACACAACTTGTAGGACAAAAGGAACAAAAAGCCTTCGGATGAATAGTACTGGTGTCGGCCTTTTTGCATGTCACGTGACACATCAAATTAATTAAAATTGAAACTCATTAAAATTAAGACAAGTGTTGTAGTAACTGTTGGATTGTGAAACGTCGATAGAGGGGGGGGGGGGTGAATATCGATTCGAAAAAATAACGAGTATAAACGCAGCGGAATAAAAATTGGACACAATGAATTTTACTTCGTTCGGAGCCTGTGACGACTCCTACTCGAAGGCCCGTACTCCTTGAGTACTTTCGTTGGGCAATCACTAGCAATTCGAATATTATTACAATTAAAGTACAGAAATGCTAATAAAAATAAAACAGATACCGACAAGAATTAAAAGACGAGGAAACGAGCGTATTGTCGGATCTTCGTTAGCGTCGTAGGAGCGCAGAGTAGTAGAGCAAGCAGTCTGAGAGTTCTGAGTTGATTCTTGTATCTCTGCCTCCGCCCCATCTTTTATATGAAGCTCGGGGCGCCCTGGATCCCTTCCAGGCGCCCTGGTGAGATGTGGCAAGTCCAACCAGTGAGCTCCAGGTGGCGATGCGCGGTCAAGATAATTTTTGCCTCCAGGGCGCCCGGGTGCCTCCAGGGCGGCCGGGTGCCTCCCGGGCGTCCGGACCTCCGGGCGCCCGGACCACCTTTTTCCAGCGAACAACTTTCCTGCAAAACAAGGTTAGTCTGAGACAAAAATAGATCCTGCAAAATAGAGTGTTAGCATAATTACAGTTCAACAAAGTAATAGCAAAGAGTATGACTTAGATTCCGTCTTTCCGAGACCGGAATCTAGTCACGATCTCGACTTAGATATCCAAAATGGATCTAAGCCGGATCGACGCCTAATGTTCCCTTCCCGGAAACGCGTCCTCGCAGTCACTCCCCTCCGGTGACTTACCTCACTTACCTGCCAAACGTCCGGTCAGCCCTTCGACCCGTCTGGACTTCTCGCCAGCTATCCGATCAGCTCGTCGACCTAGCTGGACTTCTCGCCAAGCGTTCGGTCAGCCCGTCGACCCGCTTGGACTTCTCGCCAGCTATCCGGTCAGCCCGTCGACCTAGCTGGGCTTCGTGCCAGACATCTGGTCAGCCCGTCGACCTGTCTGGACTTTTCCTGCGCACTCGATCAGAGTGTTTAGACAACAATAAACTAACTTAACCTGATTTGTCATTCATCAAAACCTGGGTTAAATCGTTAGTGCTAACCGCACCAACAATCTCCCCCTTTTTGATGGAATGACAACTTGGTTAAGTTAGTAAAAACATATGCAAGAAACAACATGCATTTATGTGGTTTTAAAGTTAGTTTGTATTTTCAAATTGGTTTAGCTAACTTAACCACCTAACCCTCCCCCTTTGGCATTCATCAAAAATAAGCACGGATTAAGTAAGCATACACATAGATTTCAGACAAAGTAAGAAATAATGTCAAGTTAATCTGGGGGATCGAGTTTTAAAACATAGATTATTTTGCTTTTTATTTCTTAAATTTAAAAAAAAACTAAGTCTTGAAACTGATTTATAACTTTATAATTTTGAAAGATAGCTAATTTTCAAATATAGTTTTTAAGGTCAAAGTTAAGTTTTCAAACATAATTTTTCAAAATCAAAATTCAAAAACTAAGTTTGAGAGATAGCTAATTTTTCAGGTATAGTTTTTTTTAAGGTCAAAGTTAAAAATTCAAGTTTTCAAACATAAGTTGTTAAAATCCAATAACAAATAATTTTTAAAACTAATTTTTATAAAATTTTAACTTTCAAATTAAAATGTCAGAATTAAGTAAAATCAAATTTTAAGAACTAGAGTTTTAAATTCAATTTTCAAAAACTAAGTCTAATCAATTTTCAATAAAAAGTAAAACAGCTTAGTTTTTCAAAACTAGGTTTAAGAAATTTTTTAAGAAAACATTTTTCAAACACAAATTTAAAATATTTTTAAATAAAGGGAAAATTTTAATTAATTCCTCCCCCTGAACTTGACACAAAATTTTGAAAGTATTTGCTAAAAATATTCAAAGTAAAATAATTTTTAAAACAAAGGATTTTTTTAAAAAAAAAAAAATCTGTTTCTAGAATCAAATTTTCAAAGTTCACGAGTACTAGTTTTAAAAACATGGTTTAACATACTTGAAAAGTTTGGTTTTCAAAATTAAGTTTGAAAAACCGAAGTAGTTTTATTTCTCCCCCTGAACCTGACATTAAATCAAATGTCTAACTAGTTTGTTACTGACTGACTTATCAGAAGATAGCAGCTTTCACTTGGTTAGTCAAGTTAAGTTTAACTAAAACTTGATTAATGTATATTTTGTATTTAACGCCCAGACTTATGTCGATGCACTGAAATAAGCATCTTAAGTCTTAGGCAAGTGGCCTATACATCTCACCCCTTTCTATGTTCATCAAACACAAGCAAGGTAAGCCTAGGGTTTTGGTGAGATGCTCAAAACTAGTCCTATGGGTACATGCTTTCTAAGGATTTTGAACTAGTCTAAGGCTAAAAATATATTTAAAAATCTAAAAATAGGAAAGTTTTGAAAACGAAATATGTTTTATCCTATAATTTGAAAACAATCATTTTTGAAAATATTTTTGAGATTTGAAACTCCTAGTCTATTAGACACATTCCTAGTTTTCTACGTAAATGGCTAAATTCATTTTCAGGGAGTGGTTTAGTGAATATGTCAGCTAAGTTTGACTTGGACTCAACGTATTTGAGCTCAATGTCACCCTTAGTAACATGATCCCTGATAAAGTGGTGCCTGATTTCAATGTGTTTGGTTCTTGAATGATGCACTGGATTTTTTGTTAAATTTATTGAGCTAATATTGTCAATTAAAACTTTTACGTTTGTGATTTTTAAGTTGAAATCTTTTAAGGTGTGCATCATCCATAATAATTGGGCTACACATTCTCTTATGGCTATGTATTCTGACTCAGTTGTAGATAGTGCAACACAATGTTGCTTTCTACTAAACCAGCTAACAAGTGATGGGCCTAGTAGTTGACATCCACCACTTGTGCTTTTGCGGTCTAATTTGCATCCAGCATAATCTGAATCAGAATATCCTATCAATTCAAAGTCATTGGTCCTAGGATACCAAATTCCTATGTTTGTTGTTCCCTTAAAAAATCCTTTTGACTTGAGTCAAATGGGATTCTTTAGCACAGGTTTGGTATCTTGCACACATACTAACTGCAAATAGGATATCAGGTCGGCTTGCAGTTAAGTAGAGTAGACTGCCTATTGCACTTCTATAATACTTTAGATCTACTGGTTTTCCATTTGGGTCATTGTCTAAGATTGTGTTTACTGCCATGGGTGTTTTTATTTCTTTTGTATTTTCCATTCCAAATTTTTTAAGTAATTCTTTAGTGTATTTTTGTTGATAAATGTAATTTCCTTCATTTGTTTGTTTAATTTGTAATCCTAGAAAATATGACAATTTTCCTACTAAACTCATTTCAAATTCTTGTTCCATCAGGTTGATAAATTCTTCTAAAAAGTCTGAGTTAGTTGAACCAAATATTATATCATCTACATATATTTGTGCTATAAATATGTCATTTTTTAATAATTTAACAAACAAGGTTGGGTCAATTTGACCTTGGTTGAATCCTTTGGATGTTAAGTAAGATGTCAACCTTTCATACCATGCCCTAGGTGCTTGTTTAACTCCATATAATACTTTCTTTAATTTAAAAACATAATCAGGATGTTCTAGATTTTCAAATCCAGGAGGCTGACCTACATAAACTTCTTCTTTTATTAGTCTATTGAGAAAGGCTGATTTAACATCCATTTGATATAGTTTGAATCCCTTATGGGCTGCATAACTTAGTAACATTCTAATGGATTCTAATCTGGCTACTGGGGCATAGGTTTCATCGTAGTCAAGTCCTTCAACTTGACTAAATCCTTTGGCAACTAGCCTAGCTTTATTCCTAGTAATTTCCCCAGATTCACTTAATTTGTTTCTAAATACCCATTTTGTTTCTATTATTTTCTTATCTTTAGGTGGTGGTACTAGATCCCAAACTTCATTACGCTCAAATTGAGCTAGTTCCTCTTGCATAGCGATGATCCAATCTGGATCAAGTAGGGATTCAGCTACAGTTTTGGGTTCAATTTTTGAAATCAGGGAAATTTGACTTAGGTTCCTAAAGGATGATCTGGTCTGAACCCTTAGGTCTGGGTCACCAATTATTTGATCAGTTGGATGGTTAGGGTTGATTCTTATAGTTCTAGGAGGTTGATTTGCTTGAGTATGTTCATCATCTTCATGATCTAGGGATTGATTGGTTTCTTCAGAATTATTATTATTAATTTTTTAAAGTTAATTTAAAATAATTTTTAAAGTTAATTTAATTTTTAAAAGTTAATTAAAATAATTTTTAAAGTTAATTTAATTTTTAAAATATTTTTTTAAAGTTAATTTAAAATAATTTTTAAAGTTAATTTAAATTTTTTTTAAAGTTAATTAAAATAATAATTTTTAAAGTTAATTGAATTTTTTTTTTAAAGTTAATTAAAATAATAATTTTTAAAGTTAATTTAATTTTTAAAATATTTTTTTTTAAAGTTAATTTAAAATAATTTTTAAAGTTAATTTAATTTTTAAAAGTTAATTAAAATAATTTTTAAAGTTAATTTAATTTTTAAAATATTTTTTAAAGTTAATTTAAAATAATTTTTTAAAGTCAATTTAATTTTTTAAAATATTTTTTAAAGTTAATTTAAAATAATAATTTTTAAAGTTAATTTAATTTTTAAAATATATTTTAAAGGTAATTTAAAATAAATTTTTTTTAAAGTTAATTAAAATAATAATTTTTAAAGTTAATTTAATTTTTAAAATATTTTTTAAAGTCAATTTAAAATAATTTTTAAAGTTAATTTGGTTTTAGAATCAAAATTAAATTAATCGTAATTCATTTTAGGTATTTAATTCAAAATTTGGTTAGTTTAAAATTTAACTGATTCAGTTCAAAATTTAATTTGAAATCCAAAATTTAATTTAATTAATTTAATTTGAGATTTAATTTATTTAATTCAAAATTTAATTTAATTAATTCGAAATTTAATTTAATTAATTCAATTTGAAATTTAATTTATTTAATTCGAAATTTAATTAATTTGAAAATTAACTAAATTTGAAAATTAATTTTAATTTGAAATTTGATTTTGATTCTTAGTCATCTCACCCGATCTAAGTTGTCAATCAGGGAATCCTATAATTTTGTGAGATGGATTGGATTTTTAATTATGGAGTTTTGGTTTAACTTGTGTTAGATTCAGTTTTGACTTTGGTCTCTACAAACAGGCATTCTTCGGATAAACTTCTAAGCTTGGTGAGTCACATGGACGTCATTAGAAGTAACCAACCTTTCGAGGTTTTCCGAATAGTCCTGTCCACGGAGCTTAGTACTAAACCTTGGTCTAACTGGTTGGGATTCATTTAAGGGTAGCTTCGGTCAGTTCCACTTGGCCAAATGCACCAGATCGAAACCATATCTTTCTAGACATGCGATGCCCAAGCTTCCCTAACGTACTATCATCCAAAAACTTCACCAGTACCATGATTCAAGTTAAACTTGGTCTCTTTTTAGCTAATCCTAATTACCCTGCCGGGTTAGTTTGTTTAGGTTACCCTGTCGGGTAAGTTAGTTTTGGAGGTGCCAGCTATTCTGGAGCCTCCCCCTGAATTATTGGTGTTTAATTTAAATTTTCATTTTAGGTTTGTGTCGATTCCTTTTATAGTTATAATTAACTTGGTGATAATTTATTTTTGTTGAGTTTTAATATTTTTAAATTTTGATTTCTTTGATTTGTGTTTTGGGTTTTGATTTAGTTTATTCGAGTTAATATAGTATATTTTTTCTTTAGGTATGTAATATTGATTAATTCCTACTTGCGTGGTCAAACACGCTTTCGGAACCCAAGCTTGATTAGTTGATTTGTATTGGGTTATTAATGATTTAAAAGTTTTATTTGAATTCGACTTGTATCCAAGTCCGGTTTTATTATAACATGCTTTTTGATTGTTCAGGATTAAGTCTAGATTTTTTGATCTTGTAGTGAATTTCTCTAGTATTCCTTTTAAGTTATTAATTTCTGATTTTAATGTTGAGTTCTCTTCAAGTGTTATATCTTGAGTTGGATTTAAATTTTTTATTTGTTCCTTGAGGTCTTGATTTTCCTCAAGGAGTGATTTGTTTTCATTTTCTATTTTAATTAACTTACTATTTAAGCAAGAAATAATTTTAAAGAATTTTTTGTTTAAATTAAAATATACCTCATCTGGGCCTTCGGAAACGAGTACGGACTCGTGGCTTGATTCGGGTTCAGACCCGTCTTCATCTTCCGACTCGTCTTCTGTTTCAGCTTCGCGGGCCATCAGCGCGAGGTGGCTCTGGTGTTTCTGCTCTTCTCCCTCCGATTCGTCCGAGGAGTCGTCCCACGTTACTTTAAGGGCCTTCTTTTTGGTTGGCTTCGGTTTGTCGAATTTCAGTCTTGGGCATTCGTTCTTGTAGTGCCCCTTTTTGTTGCATCCAAAGCACGTCACGTTCTTTTGTTCCGAGGGAGAACTGATCTTTTGAAGGTCCTTCTTGCTGAAGCTTCTTTTTCTCCTGGTGAACATTTTTCTTACCAGGTTCACCAGGTGTTCTTCGTCTTCGGAATCTTGATCAGAATCTTCTTCAGATTCGGGCTTGCTCTTCTTTTCTTTGGATAAGCCTGCAAATAAAGCAATACCTTTCTCGGCTCCAGCATTAGTTTGTTCATGTAATTCTAACTCACAGAAAAGCTCGTCTAATTTTAACTTAGATAAATTTTTCAAAATTTTGTAGGCATCTACGATTGATGCCCACAAGCTATTACGAGGAAAAGCATTTAGAGCATACCTTATTAAATCTCTGTTTTCCATCTAGTGGCCTATCGCGTGGAGTCCGTTGAGGATGTCCTTGATTCTTGCATGCAGTTGATTTGCCGTTTCCCCTTCTTGCATTTTTATATTAAATATTTTATTTAAAAGTAGGTCTCTTTTTGTTACCTTTGCGTCACTTGTTCCTTCGTGCAACTCGATCAGTTTGTCCCACAATTCTTTAGCATTCTGATGTGGTCCGACTCGGTTCAGCTCTTCTCGTGTTAGACCGCAGTGTAGCGTATTGATCGCTTTGTTTTCTGTCGACGCCTTTTTCCTCATGTCCGGAGTCCACTGTTCCGTGTCTAGTGGATTTCCGGAGTTGTCGGTTGGAGCTCGGTAGGCCTTTATAACGCTGAACCACTGATCGTAATCCGTCTTTAGGTATACTTCCATTCTTTTCTTCCAGTACGATAAGTCATCCCCGTTGAATAGGGGAGGGCGTACTGTGCTAAAGCCTTCTAGTTGAGACATTCTGCACACAAGTAAACAACGAAAAAGAATATCCCAAGACTTGGTCTTGGATTAGCAGTGGGGGAAAAATAATAAGAATATCTAAATTAGTGTTACACCAATATGGATTTAATTGCAACGGAGGAAAGAAAAAAAAAACTTCCCAGATTAATAATAATAATATCATATTAGAATTAAGCGTAAAAAGAATTTTCACCCCCTGTCTGATTGGTGGTTGCACCAAATCAGAGCGGTACCCGCTCTGATACCACTTGTTGGATCGTGAAACGTCGATAGAGGGGGGGGGGTGAATATCGATTCGAAAAAATAACGAGTATAAACGCAGCGGAATAAAAATTGGACACAATGAATTTTACTTGGTTCGGAGCCTGTGACGACTCCTACTCGAAGTCTCGTACTCCTTGAGTACTTTCGTTGGGCAATCACTAGCAGTTCGAATATTATTACAATTAAAGTACAGAAATGCTAATGAAAATAAAACAGATACCGACAAGAATTAAAAGACGAGGAAACGAGCGTATTGTCGGATCTTCGTTAGCGTCGCAGGAGCGCAGAGTAGTAAAGCAAGCAGTCTGAGAGTTCTGAGTTGATTCTTGTATCTCTGCCTCCGCCCCATCTTTTATATGAAGCTCGGGGTGCCCTGGATCCCTTCCAGGCGCCCTGGTGAGACGTGGCAAGTCCAACCAGCGAGCTCCAAGTGGCGATGCGCGGTCAAGATAATTTTTGCCTCCAGGGCGCCCGGGTGCCTCCCGGGCGCCCGGACCACCTTTTTCCAGCGAACAACTTTCCTGCAAAACAAGGTTAGTCCGAGACAAAAATAGATCCTGCAAAATAGAGTGTTAGCATAATTACAGTTCAACAAAGTAATAGCAAAGAGTATGACTTAGATTCCGTCTTTCTGAGACCGGAATCTAGTCACGATCTCGACTTAGATATCCGAAATGCATCTAAGCCGGATCGACGCCTAATGTTCCCTTCCCGGGAACGCTTCCTCGCAGTCACTCCCCTCCGGTGACTTACCTCACTTACCTGCCAGACGTCCGGTCAGCCCTTCGACCCGTCTGGACTTCTCGCCAGCTATCCGGTCTGCCCGTCGACCTAGCTGGACTTCTCGCCAAGCGTCCGGTCAGCCCGCCGACCCGCTTGGACTTCTCGCCATCTATCCAGTCAGCCTGTCGACCTAGCTGGGCTTCGTGCCAGACATCTGGTCAGCCCGTCGACCTGTCTGGACTTTTCCTGTGCACTCAATCAGAGTGTTTAGACAACAATAAACTAACTTAACCTGATTTGTCATTCATCAAAATCAGGGTTAAATCGTTAGTGCTAACCGCACCAACAGTAACAAGTCCCAAGTCGTATTTTTTCAAGGATAACTTATTAATGTGTGTTAATTCTAGAATTGATTCAAATCGAATTATTACACCAACAAGGTCTATTATTCATTTCCTTTCAATTCTCATTTCAACTTGAACACATCTAATTCTCAAAAATTTACTAGAATAATTAAAAATGGAATCAAAGAAATGTTGTTTACATCTAAACATAATCTGCTTCAACTCAACAAATTAAGTTTCAGCTAAGTTCGGTTTCTAATGCGTCATTAAATCTAGTAAATCCATTTCAATATTAATTTACATTCACAGAACTTGTTAAACTCAAAAGCTTAATCCCATTAATGTTGAACAGAGGTAGCATTCTATTCATAATTGCAATCAACTTTAACAATCAAGCTCAAACAAAATAATGCTAAATAGAGATAACAATCAAGAACTCAAGTAAGCGTTTAACATTCAAGCAAGAATAAAGTCACAAGATCGATTGTACTAAGCAAGGAATTGTTCACTAATTAACCAAACTCACAGGTTAGCAGTAAACTAAACTACAAATTCAACATAAATTGCAAACAATTAAATGGCTGAACAAGATTCGGATTGTAAAAACTCAACAAGATCAGGGGTTTCAAGTAAGAAAATTAGAATAGAATTGTAGAAATGAACTCTAATAGAACGAAATAGCAAAGTAAAGAATCAGATCATCAGATCTGAGCATATTCAAGAACAATTCAAAGACAAAGAAAAAGAAAACAAAAACCTAAAACATTCCACATCCCAAATCCTTGCTGCCACTTCTTCATTCTGCCAGAAAATAGAGTCACCTCTGAGAACGCTCTTCGGGTAACCACCGACAAAGAACCAAGCTTCCGGCTAATGCATCCTTTCGATCACAGCCTCTGGGAATGTCCTTCGGGCTCACGGATTAGATGACACTCTCATCGCACAAACACAGATGCCAAATTTTGGAATTTGCACACACTCGATTTACTGATCAAATCCACTCGAGTGCAATAGATGAAATGAAGATGGAATGAAATCCCAAGCTACTGGGAATGCCTCTCGAGCTCCGGTGGCTAATGAAGATCGCAGATAAGGGGAACGCCTCTCGAATCTGGATCGCGGAACTGGAATCAGAAATCAAACATCACGGACTGGGAACGCCTCTGCCGCTCTTCTGAATTCGGACGATGAACGCCGACAGCTCAGTGATCGCCAGCGACGAAGAAGAATCACTCACGGATCTGGAAGTGTAATGGTAGCTGCGGCCAACGCTGCGAAGAAGAAGAAGGAACAGTAGGAAATCATGAGGAACCGAGATCAGGAAGCACTGTAGCTTCTCGCGAGTTTTAAACCTCTCCCAATCTGATCCAACGGCTGAGAATGCTCGGGGCTCAATCAACAGTGGAAGATCGCCTAAAATCTGATCCAAAGGTACTGATCTTCATCTACAGTCCAGATCTACTCCTCATTAGGTTGGATGAGCCAGATCTTCAATGGATGGCATAGATCTGTTCCAATCTTGAATGAATGACTATGATTGTTCTAGAGCTTGATTGCCTCATTTCACCCTAGATTTAATCGCAAATGTGGTCTGATCTGATCGGGTCCATGCCCCTTTTGATGTCTACAATATAATAATAAAATATTAGCATCAAATACCATGATAATTGGCTAATTTGTAATTAAGTTCAAAATTAAATGCAATTATGAAAAATGATGGATATATGAATTCAATTTATGAAAAGATAATTAAAAACATGCATTATGAATCAAAATAATGTAGTAAAATCATAGTTATCAAATCTCCCACACTTAATTTTGGGCGTCCCGTTCAAATCAAGAAAACTAAAAATCATCTCCACACAAATTCCCTAGCAATACCTAGAAGATGGTAAGAAGTAATTAACTAAGGTCATCTAAAGATCACAAACAATCATGAATACAATCTAAACAATAATTAGTAGGTATGGTAGTTTCAATCCAATTGAAAAATTAAGTTACAATCTCACAAGGTATTTACCTATTCTACTCTCACACTCAAACATGCATATAAGTGGAGTTCACTCAATGCAACTCACAACATTTCACTATCATAAGCTTGCTTATTTTATAATTTTCTACCACTATAAACATAACATACATGAATCAAAAGGATTTATCATCAAGAATTGAAATGGAATAAAAAAATAATTAAAGTGGATGAAATAGGCAAAAGAAAAGAATTCAATGAAAAATTAAGAAGATGAGAGTATTGGAGAAATATACTTGATGAGTTGACCAATTTGATGTGTAAAGAGATGAATACCATTTGTCGTTACCAATTCAAAAGATCAAGCTAATCTTTCCTTCAATTTGATGGCTATCCAAAAATCTTGATACTCTATCTTCACTCTTGATACTCTTTTGATTTTCCAATTTTTTCCTTTTAACTTCATTCCATCACTTGAAAGCTAAAACAATCTTAAATCACCTTATGGAGAATAATTCCCTCCACCACACTTAAAATTTGGCCATCTCAGATAATAAAGAACATCATGCTTTCCAATTCTTAACACACTTTAAGCATTCTTGTTCCTTTTTCTTCTTTAATTCTGCAAGTTCTTTTCTCCTTTTCTTTTCTTTATTTCTGTTTCTTCTTACTATTTAATTTACAGAGGAATCCAATTTCATCACTTAGTTCTTGAACCAACTTACCAAATTCAGCAATCAAATTCCCTATATCAAATTCTGAAAACAGCAAAAACTGATACTTGCACTCAAAATTCCAGTATCAGGGTTTCACAGCTGCAATTGTGTAGAAATAGAAATTTAATTCAGCACTCTTACACTTATGTGTCAAATTGTAACGCCCAAAAATTCTCAAATCAATTTTATAAATATTCTATGATTTTTCTGAAATTTTAGAATATTTTTACAAAATTTTTGGAGTAACAGAAGTAGCAAAAATAAATAAAACTGTAAAACAGCTTAAGCGGGAATCGAACCCGAGACCTAGCGAACTCTATGCCTTATGGATGACTTAGTAACCAGGTGGCCCCAGCAGGGGTGTGCTGAAAGAAGAGAGGAACAATAATATTTATGATTGAGTTGGGGTGAAATTAATCACTTAATATAAATAGGAGATTTAAGTGGGGATTGATTATTTTGATCGATAGTTTTTTCTCCCTAAAACCCTCAACGCCGCCTCCTCTTTCTCTTCACCCTCTCGGCGCCCAAGCTCAAGAAGACCTAGGGTTTCCTCCCTAAGGTCGAAGGAGCACCCTCCGGCGACGACTCCGGCACGAGGACACTCCTCTCCGCGAGAAGAAAGCATAGACGCAAGAAGATCGTCGAGGAGATCTCTTCTTCGGAAAAGCCTAGCGATTGGATTGTAAGGAAAATTAGCGCAGGAAGTAAGAAACCCCTCACCTGCAGTATAAGTAGCTCTTTTCATGAATTTATGCTTTAGTTTAGTTGTATACAAATTTTCAGCACATAGGGTGTGAATTAGTGCACACCAAATGTTTGATAAAATGTTTAGCTCAGTTAAATGTAACATAGGCATTTTTAATAGCTTAGATAAATGCAATAGGAACATTTTATAGCATACTTAGCCTTGCTACAACTTATATGGGGCTACGGTCCAATGGGTGGGCTCCCACAGTCGCCTCTAGGTTCAGATAACCTAGTAAGAGCAAGGTAAGGTATATTAGCTACAAATTAATATTTTACTTTTCAGTGGCACTGTACTGGACTTCAGTTGTCCTTGGGTTGGACTCCCACAGTCGTCCCTAGGTTTAGATAACCTAGTAAACCCTACTAGAATCGGGATTTGCAACCCCAAGTTTAGTTAGGGATGCGCGCATAGCAAGTACAGTTGCCAGGCCCAACAGCAGCATGATTAATATTTTTATCTATTTATGATAAATAGTTTTCCAAAGCTTCACAATTTAGTTATGTGATTACAGTTCAGAATTTGTATCAGCTTAGCATTAGTTTAGTTAGTTATTGTATTAGTTTAGTTCTATCTTGTTGATACTAGAAGATATTGCCATGATCAGCTTTTGATTTCTATGTTTTGTATGATAGTATGTCATGCCATGCTCTAACATGTTCAGTATATATTTCAAATATCATGTTTTAAAAAGCATAAATTGCATCGCATGCATGTTTTGTGAGGTAGATGGTTTCTTACTAAGCTCCCAAGCTTACAAATACTTCTTTTCCTTATACTGCAGATAAAGGTAAAGGAAAGATGGATTAGCGGAGGTTGGAGGACAATGCAATGAAGATGTGTGTGGATAGGAACTTGGAATAAAGATCTTTGGAGAAACTAGCAACTTAAGAACTTAGCATTTCCTTTATGTTATTCCTTTCTGCACTTTAGTTATTTAAGTGTCTTGGATTATGAAAGTTGTGCATAGATTGTTAGTTGTCATGATATTAGATAGCTAATCAGGAGTAATGATAGGTCTAGTAGCTTTGTTTTGCTTATAGAGTTGATATATGTGATTTAAGCACGAAACAGTGCTGAAATCATACTTCTGATATGAAATCAGAAACCCCAATCGATCAGCCGATCGATTGGAGGCTCCTCAATCGATCAACTGATCGATTGGGCAGCTTGTTCCGCGAACAGTAAGCTCCTGGATCGATCAGCCGATCGATCGAGTAGGAACTGCCCGCGTACAGAAAGCTGATGAATCGATCAGCTGATCGATCGACCATGGATCGATCAGCCGATCGATCGGGGAACTTGCTCCCGTGAACAGAGAGCTTCTGAGTCGATCATTGGATCGATTGGTCAACTTGGATCGATCAGTCGATCGATCCAGAAATTCTCCCGTGCATAGTAGCACGCTGAATTGATCACTGGATCGATTAGTCAAGCTGGATCGATCAGCCGATCGATCCAGAAATTCATCCGTGCACAGTAGCACGCTGAATCGATTAGTGAATCGATCCAATAGCTCCGATCGATCAACGGATCGATTGGGATGCCTGATTTTAGCCAGAAGTGTTTAATTTCAATCTCTAATCAAGTAGGGAGTCTAGGTCTCCTTCCCTAGCTTATGTACAACAATGAAATGGTCTTGAAACTAAGTTATAGACTGTAATAGTCATTAACAGAAAGTTTTAATTAATACAGTTTTCCACACCTTATTGTTTAGCATAGCATAATGTGACGGTACGACATCGCAGCCTAGTATCAATAGGAGGCGGGTTGTTACACAAATCTTCACAAAATAAGTTTCAGAAATTCATTTCTCTACATTTAAATTCAGAATAAAACTAATACTTGAATATCTAGTATTCTTCCTCAGCAATAGCACCACAATAACAAGGAACAGCTCTTGACAGAATTCCCCTTGAAAATTTCAGCACGTCAGCTTGAAGGATTTAATTTCTGAGCTCTGATTCCAAGAAGGCTTTTGTTAATGAATAAACAAGAATTAAGCATGAATCTTTCACTCATCTGGAAGTTACTCAATAAACTTGGCACAAACTGGCAATGATACATAATTTCATATTCCTTGCTGCAGTAGAGTTCCGTCACTGCACTCTTCCAATGCCAGCCAAGTAACTAGAGAATGAAGACACCATAAAAGTGATTCATCTGCTCATAATCTGTACTTAAGCCATTAAAATTAAACTGCATTCCTTCAGTTATAAACAACATTCAACTCTTAACCAATTCCATGAACTGATCCACTAAAAATTTCAGAAACATAGTTTATTCCAGAATACTACTTTGCAGATTTAAGTTTCAGTAATTGAAATTCATGGTTATTTCAGATAAGGAATAAAGAGTTCAACTTGAAAGAAGTTGTTAAGCTTTCATATCCGAATTCTATCATAACCCAAAGTTCAAAGTAGTAACAACATGAAATTCCTTGAACTGAATCAGAAACATTTCCAGTTTCAGTATTAATTTTGTCAATCTAATATCAAAGCTTTTTTTTCCATTCCCTCAAGTGATTCTGCAGGCTTTTAGTCATGTAGAAATGAGTTTCATGGAACCACATGATATTGTTTCCATCAATCCTTGTAATAAGAATTTCTGGAATTCCTTCCAACAGCAAAATTTTTGCAGGCTTTGTCTCACTGTTATGTTGCTCTTGCTCCAGAATTCCAGCAATAGATTTAATAAATCTATCCATGCAATTTGTAGAAGACATAGAAATACAATAAACACAATTTGTTACTAAAATTAACAAAGTTTCAATTGAATTCATAACTATTTTGAAGGTCTACTACAGGTTTTGATACCAACATAATACACAAAATTTTAAAAAACTCTACACCACCTTTTCAACTTCAAATGGTTCAAATGTTGAACTGAATTTGATCAAGCTCCAACATTCTACCCCTAAAGATTGGTTCAGTTATCATTCGATCACTTCAAGCTTGAACTTAATTAATTTCAGCCCTAACAAATCAAACTCTCCAAAGTAACTCAGCTTTGATTTTCAACATTTCAGCCTTTTCACTCAATGTTCTCCCAATTCATTAGCCCATGAATCTTTATTAGCTTCCCCATTGATTTCCAATTCATTCCTGATTTCTGCAACTTCTGCATCACAGGTTGTTACTGATTTTCTTTTGAATCCAAACTTCTTCATTGGTGTTCTTCAATGATTTACAATTGCAGCTTCCTCAATTTAACATTGTACCCGTTTACTTCTACTTGATTCTCGAAGCTCAAGAATTACTTCACATACTCTAAAATGCAACCAAAATTTCTACAATTCCAAATTCACTTCAGCACTCTTCAATTTCCTAAATTCTTGTTCCTCTCAGCATTTCAGACAATGTAATATACATGTACACATCTGTTTATAGCACCACTACATTCTTAAATAGTTCACTGAATTTTTAGATTAACAATGCTCAGTCGATACAACCCTTAAGCTTCACTAAACTGAATTCTGCTCACTGCAATTTGAGTGATTTCAGATTTTTTTTTTGTTGACCCTTTTAAGAGCAAAGCTTCTCAAGGTTGTTCTATCCTTCCTCAAATTTGTGACCCATCAATTCCCCATGCAGTTCTGCATTTCTGTAATTACAACACTTCACACACTGCTGCATCTTTCTAACATTTGGAATATGAATTTGTATACTATGAGTTTGATACGTCACTGCTTCTACACTCTGAAATTGTTCCTCTTCCTGATTCTGCAATTTCTTAAGCTTTCCATTACTAAATAGCTAGATTGCTCCTAATTGAACTTATTTCTGCAGATCTATCCTCATTCTGTTGTACACAAAAACAGGTACAGTTTTCAACATTCATGATAAGTCACTGCCTATTCTAATGATTCATAGGAGTTATAGAAAGGCTAAAATGCAATTTGTTGCTACATCTTATAAAACTTCATTTGAGCTTCTAAGGTTACTTCTAATTTCCAGAACAACATTGATATTAAGCTCTTCATTTCCATGTTACTGTAATCTTTAATTTTCTACAGATTCATGTTCTTCATCTGTAAATTCCTGCCCTTCTCAAACAACCTCTTCTACTTCAGATTTCAGAACCTTGAAGCTGTCCAGAACAAGTAATGTTCAGCAAACCAAATTTCTGAAATTCACAATAGATTTTTCAGCATTAGGCTTCCAGATGTTGCTCCTAAAATTTCTGCTAAAAACAATGTTTCAGATTCGATCAATTCCATAAATTCAGTTCTTCATTAGCATTTAATTGTAGCACATGCAGATTTCAGCTTCATTTCTCATCTTTCTGCAGAATTAGTACATCCATATCTTCTTCCCACATATGTCTCCTAGAGTTTTGAATGTTTCAACATAGTACCAAGTTTCAAAATCCAAAGCACTTTGAACTTATTCCTGACATGACAAAACTCAAAATATGGATACATTTAACATACAATCTTAAAAATACTTCATTCACAACAACATTCTTCCAAAACTCCTTCGTTAGCTTAAATTTGAATCCCTACCATTAACAAATGAATCCAAAAATTCAAAAACACTATACACTTCCCCCACACTTAATCCTTTGTCCATCTAGTCAATTCAACTCATCAAGAATTCAAACAAAACTCCCAAGGAAATGAAGGCAAAGCAAAGTTATCATGAATTAGAATGCTTGATGAAAATATTTTAAGAAATTGTGGGGAAAGAAATTAGAAATTATGATGGAACAAAAATGACAAATATCCTTCATTTCCATGCATATATATGCTATTGTGACTTTGAAAAGAAACAAAGCAAGTTCTAGAGTTTCAATTGTTGTAAATGCATGCCACATAAAGAAAATAATAGAGTATAACCTTAAAGTGGTCCTCACTAGGTAATATTTATGTAATCATGCTCAATTGATCAAAATTGAATCTACCACCATATTAACCAATATCATGTAGGTAAAGGATCCAATCATGTCAAATGACCTAAAATTGATGATCAACTCTAAGAAACTTTTACCATCTTAAAAATATTACTAGAATATTCCCATGAAGACATTTATTCGAAATGATATGCTATATACTAAACAAGATGCAAAGTATGGAAGCTAAATGCAAATGTAAGAAAATATGAAACTTAAGAAAATTACCCACAAATAATTTATTAACAAAGCACGAATTAAAATGCATAAGAAAATGAAATTGGAACCAACTCCCCTTTAATTCCCGGTGGTTGAAGAAGATTAAGAAGAAGAAGCCACGCTGGAAGCGGAGTAATTTTGGTCCCAATAAAATTCTTCTTATTCATTATTTTTTCTTTCAAAATTCTTTCTGGAGGTCTAAGTCGGTTCAGTTCAAGCATCCACTCCGGAAGCTTAAATTCTCCTACACAATCAATAAAGGAAAACACCTCCCACACGCGTGTGGGATAAGAAAAAAATAGGAGAATATTAGTGTGGGTAGAATATATATCAAGAAATGAATCACATCTAATAAAATCAATAATTGGTACCTCTATTAAATTTTCTAAAAAATCACAAGAAATACTCACCTTATCATCTTGAAAGGTACCTGGAGTGGTGATTGTTGCCTCCTTTTCATCAAGTAATGGCTCAACCTCTGGTTCTGGTGAATGTACAACTTCATGTAGTGATTCTTGGGTGCTTGGCTCCATAGCACAAGTCCCTACACTTACATCCTCAGTTCTTGGTAATTCTTGAGGTAATGCTTCCAGTAAGAATTCCCCTACACTTAAAATCATCTTCAACATAAATACCTACATCATTTCCAACATCTATAACAACAATATCAGTAGAATCAAAAGTATATTCATCTACATCATCACAATAATAAAAAGTACTTAAAGAATCTAGTGAAGAACTAGATGCAGTGTCATGCCTGACAAGATCTCCACAATCCATCTGTTCACTGGCGTTTTGTGTTTGTAATTGGTTGATGGATGATGTAATTTGATCCAATTGTAACTGTATGTTTTGTATCCTTGAAAATTATTGCTCTTGATGCTCTCTCATTTGTTGCATAATCTCATTTAATCTCCATGTTGACTCATCCATCTGAGGATCATTTTGTTGAAAAGAATGTGGCATAAAAGATGTTAAAACCTCTTGAAACTCATATGAATTCTGGTAGGCTGGATATGGCTCAATAAATTGTCCTTATGTACTTTCATACCTGAAACATGAATGATACACCCAATTAGCGTTAAAAGCATTAGAAAATGATTCATATCTATTTTGTTGATCCATGGTTGGGTAAAATTGATACTCAGGCTGAAAATACTGATTCTCCATTCCTCCTCTAAAATTCTGAAAATATGGATCCATGCTAAAGAAATCTCCTGTTCTTACCCTACACACTAACAATCAATGTTAGAAGACTCAAGAGCATAAAGTTTCAAACACATGAAAATATGAACATTAAAGCACTTAACAATTCAAGAATAAGCCAAAATGTAAATACAAAAGTTAAGCAATCAAATCAATCAAGATGCTAACAAAGAAAATCAATTAATGCTCAATCTAAAATAAACACACACTACTAGTTAATTCCCCGGCAATGACACCAAAATTTGGCGCTTCAACTCAACAAATTAAGTTTCAACTAAGTTCGGTTTCTAACGCGTCATTAAATCTAGTAAATCCATTTCAATATCTTCAATTTACATTCACAGAACTTGTTAAACTCAAAAGCTTAATCCCATTAATGTTGAACAGAGGTAGCATTCTATTCATAATTGCAATCAACTTTAACAATCATGCTCAAACAAAATAATGCCAAATAGAGATAACAATCAAGAACTCAAGTAAGCGTTTAACATTCAAGCAAGAACAAAGTCACAAGATCGATTGTACTGAGCAAGGAATTGTTCACTAATTAACCAAACTCACAAGTTAGTAGTAAACTAAACTACAAATTCAACATAAATTGCAAACAATTAAATGGATGAACAAGATTCGGATTGTAAAAACTCAACAAGATCAGGGGTTTCAAGTAAGAAAATTAGAACAGAATTGTAGAAATGAAACTCTAATAGAACAAAATAGCAAAGTAAAGAATCAGATCATCAAATCTGAGTAGATTCAAGAACAATTCAAAGATAAAGAAAAAGAAAACAAAAACCTAAAACATTCCACATCCCAAATCCTTGCCGCCACTTCTTCATTCTGCCAAAAAACAGAGTCACCTCTGAGAACGCCCTTTCGATAACCATCGACAAAGAACCAAGCTTCCGGCTAATGCATCCTTTCGATCACAACCTCTGGGAACGTCCTTCGGGCTCACGGATTAGATGACACTCTCATCGCACGAACACAGATGCCAAATTTTGGAATTTTCACACACTCGATTGATTGATCAGATCCACTCGAGTGCAACAGATGAAATGAAGATGGAATGAAATCCCAAGCTACTGGGAACGCCCCTCGAGCTCCGGTGGCTAATGAAGATCGCAGATAAGGGGAACGCCTCTCGAATCTGGATCGCGGAACTAGAATCAGAAATCAAACATCACGGACTGGGAACGCCTCTGCCGCTCTTCTGAATTCGGATGACGAACACCGACAGCTCAGTGATCGCCAGTGACGAAGAAGAATCACTCACGGATCTGGAAGTGGAATGTTAGCTGCGGCCGACGCTGCGAAGAAGAAGAAGGAACAGTAGGAAATCGCGAGTGACCCGGCGGTAAGAACAGGGGACCCCCGTTCTGTGGGGTCAACGCCACGTGGAAGTCAAAGGGCAGGTGACCGGCCGGAGAGGGGGGTCGACCGGCCGGCCGGCCGGGGTCTAGTTGGTGGTTAAAGGCACCCTGGCGAAAGTCAGGGTTCCGGCGCTCATTGAACAGGATCGAAGGGCCGAGCGGATGTCACGCTCGGCCAAAGACATAAGGTAGCATACTGCTGACAGTCTCCACAGAACATGTTATCAAGAATATCCCAAGTAGACCTCTATATAGGGCCGGCCGGGCGTAAGGAGAATGCTGGCCGGTCGGACGCTCGACAGGGAGTAAGGAGAAAAGGACAAGGAACATCTTCTGACACCTGTCATGCTCTAGGATTAGGTCATACTCCAAACCTTATGACAGGGGTTCCACTGTCCCATCGAAGACGTGCTTGGACTGTAGCAGTATGGAGTCAGGTAAACTCACTGACAGGCCTTTACTTGGGTATGGGCTAAGGACACGTGTTTGCCTCGGTAGGTGTGCGTGAGCTCTTTCACCGCTCTATATAAGGAGCCTTATACTTCACCGGAGGTACGCGTTCTGATGTTTTTGGTAGCCACTTCTTCACTGTTAGCTTGCCTGACTTGAGCGTCGGATGGTCGTCGCCGGGAACCCCTTCCCGGCCCGACTTCTATGTAGGTTCGCCGGAGGTTCATAAGACCAGTCGTAGATCTACGTCATCGACCCGGAGAGCGCCACGTGCCCAGCGTCCGTTGATTCAGCATTCGGACAGGATCAATTTGGCACCGTCTGTGGGAACGCTCCTGCATCTGATCGGAAGTAATGAACGAAGCTGGACGACAGCACACGGTGACACTTTCCACGGAAGAACTCGATGCTCTAATCGAGTCGAGGACCGCTAAGCTTGTGGAACAAAAACAGAAGGCACCAGCCGAGCGGCCTGAGCAGCAAGCCACATCAGCATCTGGTGGCCGAGCGGAAGCACCCCCAGCCACAGTTCCATTCCATCGAGCTCTCTTCCGCACTCCTCCTGAAGCCGCAGCAGCTAATCGGGATAGAGGCTCTTCGTCAGATGAGGTGCCAATGCGGGATAGAAAAGGCAAAGCCCCCCGATCGGACGCCTCGCCCGAGCGGGTCAATCGTCAATTTTCAGAAGTCATCTTGAAGGATCCTCTGCCAAAGCACTATGTGCCCCCGGCGATCGGCGAATACAATGGGACCACCGATCCGGATAATCATTTGGGTAAATTCGACAACACTGCTACCCTTCACCAATATACGGATGGGGTGAAGTGTCGAGTTTTTCTAACCACCCTCTCTGGATCGGCTCAACGGTGATTTCGGAGGCTGCCGGACGGGTCCATCACAAGCTTCAAGGACTTTCGAACGGCCTTCCTCCATCATTTTGCAAGCAGTCGGCGTTATCAGAAGACGAGTGCCAGCTTGTTTGCCATCAAGCAAGAGCCAAGAGAGCCGCTCAGAGCTTATATCCAGCGGTTCAACCAGGTGGCCATGGACATTCCAACAGCCACCTCAGAGACAATGATGAACGCATTTACGCAAGGCCTCGTGGACGGGGACTTCTTCCGCTCGCTCGTTCGGAAGCCACCCCGAGACTACGATCATATGCTGCACCGGGCCAACGAATACATCAATGTGGAAGAAGCCCAAGCGGCCCGGAAAAAAGAAACTCCAACCGAGCGAGCTCCTCCTACCGAACGGAAGCCGCACGTTGCTCATCAGCCACCCAGAGGACCAAGGTCCGAAGCCATCCGCTCCCCCCATGCTAGGTCCCATGTCCAAGAAGTTGCAGCCGAGCGGCCTAAGCCAAAAAAGAAGTGGGCCCCCATGTTCTGCTCATTCCACCGGATGGACACGCACAATACCAGAGATTGTCGTAGTCTTCCCCTGATCACCCATCCCGTTCCCCGGAGTAGTGGCCATCGATCACCATCGTTCGACAGGCGACAGAGAACTCACAGAGCCGATCGGACTAGATCTGATCGCCGACAAAGACGGACTCCTGAACGGCAGCATACTCTCAGACATGAAGACAATCCTCGGATGTCCAGGGAGCGGTCCAGACCGTCCGCTCGGGAAGAAGAGAATAGAAACAACACCTCCCGAGGTGAAATCAACATCATAGCTGGTGGTCCGACCGGAGGCGACTCTAACCGAGCAAGGAAGGCTAGCGTCAGGCAGCTCCAAATCCATGCAGTCGGCTGTAGTCAGGAAAGGGCGAGCGGACCCGAGATAAGCTTCGGGCCCAGAGACTTGGAAGGAGTCGAAGTGCCGCATGACGACGCTCTCCTCATCAAAGCGGTAATAGTCAATTACACTATCCACCGCATTTTTATTGACACAGGGAGCTCGGTCAATATCATATTCAAAAAAGCCTTCGACCAACTACAAATTGATCGAGCCGAGCTGCTGCCCATGACGACCCCCCTCTACGGGTTTACGGGGAACGAAGTTCAGCCGGTCGGACAGATCCGACTGGCTATCTCTTTGGGAGAAGAGCCGCTCAGGAGGACGCGGACAGCAAACTTCGTGGTGGTCGACTCTCCCTCGTCATACAACGTCATTTTGGGGCGACCGGCGCTCAGCGAGTTCCGCGCGGCCGTCTCCACCTTCCACCAGAAGATCAAGTTCCCCGTCGAGGACAAAGTGGGAGAAGTACGGGGAGATCAACTAGCAGCTCGGCGATGCTACATCGAGATGGTCCGAGCCGAAGCCAATTCCGCTCGGAAGACGCCCCGGATCGAGGTGAACGCTATAACTGAAAAGCCTCCCTCTTTAGTTTATGAAGAAAAAGAGGAAGTGCAGATTCACCCGACCCGATCGGAGGCCACAACGTTCGTTGCGGCTGATCTGGAGGAAAGCCGGAAACAGGAAGTGATCAAATGCCTCCAAAGAAACTGTGATGTCTTCGTCTGGTCGACGCACTAGCTGCCCGGAATTTCGCCGAGCATAGCGTAGCACGAGCTACATGTCCGACCGGACGCTCGGCCAGTGAAGCAAAGAAAAAGGGATTTCAGCGCTGAACAGAATGCCATCATCCGAGCGGAGGTTGAGAAGCTCCAGGTATAGTTCCCGAGCTGGCTGGCGAACGTAGTATTAGTATCCAAGCCGGGCAACAAATGGAGAGTGTGCATAGATTTTCGGGATCTCAACAAAGCTTGCCCGAAAGACTTTTATCCTCTGCCTCGAATCGATCAATTGGTGGACTCCACAGCTGGCTGCGAGCTGATATGTATGCTCAACGCTTACCAAGGCTATCATCAAGTGCCGCTCGCCCGTGAAGACCAAGAAAAGGTTAGCTTCGTCACCGCCGACGGCACATATTGCCCGTGAAGTGCAGCGCTTGACCGGTCGGATAACTGCTTTGTCCAGATTCATCTCCAAGACAGCCGACCGGAGCCTTCCTTTTTTCAAAATCTTGCGCAAAGCCACCAAGTTTCATTGGGACGGAGAATGCGATCGGGCGTTCGAAGATTTGAAGACATATTTGAACTCTCTCCCGGTACTAGCCAAGCCCACTGCAGGTGAGCCGCTTTGTATCTACTTGTCTTCAACCGAGCAAGCAGTCGGCTCGACACTAGTGATAGCGAGTGGAGAAGAACCTGTATATTTTCTGAGCCATATTTTAAAAGATGCCGAATCTCGCTACACCGGGCTCGAGAAGTTGGCTTTCGCTCTGGTCCTCGCCGCTCGGCACCTTCGCCCATATTTCTTGGCTCATACCATCATCGTCCGGACGAATAGTCCACTGGGAAGAGTTCTCTTGAATCCAGAAGCGTCCGGACGACTCATCAAATGGACTACAGAGTTAAGCGAATTCGACATTCAATACCAGCCCCGTTCGGCGATAAAAGCGCAGTCCTTGGCAGATTTTGTCACCGAAGTACAAAGGCCAGAGCCCGAAGCCATGTGGAAGATATTTGTAGACGGATCGTCCACTCGACTCGGGAGCGGTATTGGTGTATTATTGCTATCTCCCCAAGAAGAGAAGATGCATCTATCCGTCCAGCTTGATTATAGAGCCACGAATAATGAGGCAGAGTATGAAGCCCTTATAGCCGGCTTACAGGCCGCCCGGCATGTTGGAGCCTGTCGGGTAACGCTCCATTCGGATTCGCAATTGGTCGCTCAGCAGCTTTCTGGCACTTTTGAAATTAACAACGCTCGGCTCAAACTCTACATAGAAGCCTTTGAAAAACTCAAAGCCGACTTCAGAGAGGTTATTATCCAAAAGATACCCCGAGCAGAGAATCAAGCGGCCGATGAGTTAGCCAAACTCGCGAGCTCAATAACGCCGGTCGCCATCCAACAGCCAATTGAACAAGTATCTTTGGTGACGCACGTCGACCGGATGGAGGGCCTCGCGTTTCCGAGCAACTGGAGGACACCCATCATGGAGTTTCTCCGCTCGGGAGCTACATCGTCCGATCGAGATGAAGCCCAGTTGCTAAGGAGGAGAGTTGGCCGGTTCACACTCATCGGCGATCAACTCTACAAGAAGGCTTTCTCCCGCCCACTTTTGAAATGCGTAAGTTCGGAAGACGCGGCGTACATCCTTCAAGAAGTGCACCAAGGATCATGCGGAGGACATCCGGGCGGACGATCATTAGCTAAGAAGATCCTGCTGGCCGGATACTTCTGGCCAACCTTACAAGCAGACGCCGCTCGGACCGTTTCGACGTGTCTGTCTTGCCAGAAGTACCACAACTTCTCCCACCGACCGACGGAAGAGATGAAAGCAGCTACTGTATCCTGTCCGTTCGACCAGTGGGGAATGGATATCGTGGGTCCGTTTCCTATGGCGACCGGGCAGCGGAAATTTTTACTTGTGGCAGTAGATTACTTTTCCAAGTGGGTGGAGGCCGAGCCGCTAGCCAAGATCACCGAGCAGATGGTCAAAAAATTCATCTGGCAACACATCATCTGTCGGTTCGGCATCCCTCGCCGACTTGTTTCTGACAACGGGCGGCAATTCACAGGGAAGTTGCTCGAAGATTGGTGTAAAAGCTATGGCATTGAGCAACACTTCACGTCTGTGGCCTATCCCCAAAGCAACGGTCAAGCCGAAGTAGCCAATCGGGAAATTCTTCGTATTCTGCGCGCTCGGCTAGACCATTTGGGAGGAAGCTGGGTAGACGAAGTGCCGGGCGTCCTGTGGGCCATCCGAACAACCCCAAAGGAAGGAACGGGCGTCACACCTTTCCATCTGATGTACGGCGGTGAAGCGGTGATTCCTGTCGAAGTCGGCGTCGAGTCCATCCGGATCCAGAATTATGATGAGGGCAACGCCGAGCGGAGGAACATAGAGCTGGATTTGGTTGATGAGGAGCGAGCCAGGGCGTCCGTCCGGCTGATGGCGTACCGTCAACGGATGAAGCAAAACTACAACCGGCGCGTAATCCCCAGATCATTCCAGGTCGGCGACCTTATCTGGAAGAATGTCAAGTCGGTCGGCGACGTTGGCAAGCTGGAAGCTCCTTGGGCGGGCCCCTTCAAGATTATCGAAAAGCTCCGCTCGGACGCTTATTATTTAGAGGATACAGATGGGCGGCAGCTGGACCGACCGTGGAACGCGAATCATCTCCAGCCTTATCGAGCTGGGTGAAAGGTGCACTGATGTAACTCATTTTTGTGTATATTCTGGTTGCCCATGTCCTTGTAATGCAGGAAGCAAAAATGATTTAAAGGATGGCTAAGGTGTTCACCGAGCGTCTGTGTTAAAGTTAGCCTTTAAGGCCGTCGAGCTCCGACGTTAAAAATCAAGAGACGAGCCGGCGTCTATAAACCCTCCGAGCGGAAGACCGTCGAGCTCCGACATTAAAAATCGAGAGACGAGCCGGCGTCTATAAACCCTCCGAGCGGAAGACCAAGAGACGAGCCGGCGTCTATAAACCCTCCGAGCGGAAGACCGTCGAGCTCCGACGTTAAAAATCGAGAGACGAGCCGGCGTCTATAAACCCTCCGAGCGGAAGACCGTCGAGCTCCGACGTTAAAAATCGAGAGCCGGCGTCTATAAACCCTCCGGCGGAAGACCGTCGAGCTCGGCGTTAAGAGACGAGCCGCGCCTATAAACCCTCCGAGCGGAAGACCGCGCTCCGGCGTTAAAAATCCAGAGACGAGCCGGCGTCTATAAACCCTCCGAGCGGAAGGCCGTCGAGCTCCGACATTAAACATCGAGAGACGAGCCGGCGTCTATAAACCCTCCGAGCGGAAGACCGTCGAGCTCCGACGTTAAAAATCGAGAGACGAGCCGGCGTCTATAAACCCTCCGAGCGGAAGACCGTCGAGCTCCGACGTTAAAAATCGAGAGACGAGCCGGCGTCTATAAACCCTCCGAGCGGATGACTGTCGATCTCCGACGTTAAAAATCAAGAGACGAGCGTCTATAAACCCTCCGGCGGAAGGCCGTCGAGCGGCGTAAATCGAGAGACGAGCAGGCGTCTATAAACCCTCCGAGCGAAGACCGCCGAGCTCCGGCGTTAAAATCGACGAGCCGGCGTCTATAAACCCTCCGGCGGAAGACCGCCGAGCTCGGCGTTAAAATCGAGAGACGAGCGGCGTCTATAAACCCTCCGGCGGAAGGCCGCCGAGACGTTAAAACTAGAGACGAGCCGGCGTCTATAAACCCTCCGAGCGGAAGACTGTCGAGCTCCGACGTTAAAAATCGAGAGACGAGCCGGCGTCTATAAACCCTCCGAGCGGAAGGCCGTCGAGCTCTGACGTTAAAAATCGAGAGACGAGCCGGCGTCTATAAACCCTCCGAGCGGAAGACCGTCGAGCTTCGACGTTAAACATCGAGAGACGAGCCGGCGTCTATACATCTTCCGAGCGGAATATGCCAATAAAAAGGATGCAATTGCCCCAGAAACTCGCCTTCAATATTGTTAGATCATCGCTACGTTCCACTCGGCCCAGCACCCAAAGGTACTTCATCGGTATCTAGCGAGCGATCTCTGCTATCAAAGCGGAACATTAAGTAGTCGAGATATTACATATTTAGCCGAGCGGAAGGGCAATGCCAAATACTTAGTAAAAATCCCTTCCGAATACCAGAGGGGTGATAATAGGCGAGCGGCAACACACATATTCACTAGCAAAAGGACAGAGTCCGTGAAAGAAAAACATTGCATTAAAATTAAAACTTTAGGCCGAGCGGCCTAAGTACAAAAAAGGATCATTTTTTGGCCAAGTGGCCCAGTTACATGGAGACTCCTACTCTAAATATTCATAAAGCGTCGTGGGGATGTTGTTGAGGAGAGCCGCTTGATCTGCGGCCGGGATGACAGCGGACTCGGGAAGATGCCCCTTTGACTTCAGATACGTGGTGGTGGCGGTCATAGCCAGGTCGAAGGCAGTGTACATCCGCTCACAGACTTTCTCCGAGAATTCGGGCGAGCGGATGTAGCTCTGTCTTAAGGCAGCGACCCGACTCGGCTCGGCCTCTTGGTATTCTTTGAAAGCCGCTTGGGAGGCAGTAAGGGAATCCTTCAGATTTTGGAGCTTGTCTGCGTCGGCCGAGCGGCCCGCCTTCTCTCTATCAAGCTGCTCCGTCAGCTCCTTTACCTGTTGTTCAAGGCCTCGAGCTTCCACGTTCTTCTTCTCCAAGTCGGAAATGGCCGTGTTTTTTCGAGTGGTGGCCAAGGTTATTTTTGTGTCGAGCGACTTGACTTGTCGCTCGGACTCGGCCAAGGAATGGGCCTGATCGGCCGTCTTTTTCTATTCGGTCGCCAGTAAATCCTGAGCTCTCTTAAGCTCCTTCTGCAGCTCGGAATACGACGGGCCTTGAGAGTCGGATGGACCGACTGCCGCCTTTAGTTGTCTTAGTTCTTCATCCACCATCGCTAGGCGGTTGGAGACTGCTATCTCCTCCACCCATCTCTGATGCAGAAGGGGAAATTGTTAAGGGTCGATCGGAAAAAATGCATACGAAACTTCGGAAAAAACGAACTTACCCCCGTGGCCTCCTGCATGTGGCTATTGGCCAAATTGCGGAGGGGGATCATCGCGATGCGCGCCCGAGCGTCGGCCCACATCTCGGCTAGAGGCCCTTTCAAAGTAATGGTGTGCTCGGGCGCGGTGGGTCGGTCGGCCTCTGGTAGTAGCTCTTCAGTCGGGAGATGAAGAGTAACCCGTACGGTGCGGCCACGTCCGGGGGTCGTCCGACCGGCGGTCGGAAGGGGATCAGAAGCCGGCGCAGAAAATTGAGAATGAATGGTTGAGCGTTGGACTGAGTGACGAGCGGGCGGAAGGGTGCTGACCGGAGTAGCCTCAATTGGAGCAGCTAGCTCGTCCCATTCAGAAGGCGTCCGGTCGGACGAAATGGCTTCGACCTCTGGCGCCTTGCCCCGAGCAGTCGCAGTGACCCGCTCGGATGGTTGGACCGCGGAGGTAGCCGACCGCAGGGGAGTCTCCACTCGGCGTCTCTTTTGTAGAGGTTGCTCCTCCTCCCGATCGGAACCTTCCTCGGGGGCAGTTGCTCCTCCGCTGGGGGTGGCTCCGCTGGCCACGTTCTATTGAGAAGCTTGAGCGGCCGACTCAGCCTGAGTCTCGTTTTCTCCTTCATGGGATCCGACCGGCTGGATACCAAGCGTTTCCATTTCTTTGGCCGTCGCGGCTTCGAGCGCCGCCGCCTTTCTCTTCAAAACGCTAGCCATTACCGAATCCATGACGATGTCCGCTGCAAAGGAAAGAAGAGAAATCAGTTAGCAATTAAAGTAGATGCCCAAGTAAAATTCTTACCGAAGCTGCTCGGAAGATGAGTCCGCATTGGACTCAGGCCGAAGATGTACATCACTCCTTCGTGAAGAAGCTTTTGTATGTCAAGCCACAGATCGACTAGCATATTTGCAGCCTGGAGGTAATCCGGTCGGGTCTTGAATTTCTTCAGCTCGGGAGTGGGGGGTAGGTTGACCTGCCACTTGATCGGGAAGTTGGCCTGATCGGGCATACGAATGTAGAAAAAATGCTCCTTCCAATGTTTATTGGAAGAAGGCAGTTTATTGAAGAAGACTAGGCCGGGCCGAGCTTGGAACATGAAGGTGCCCGGCTCGGACTGCTTGGGGTAGTAGAAATAATAAAAGACCTCCGGTTGGAGGGGGATGTTGTGGATTTTGAACAAAACGACCACACCATAGAGGAGGCAAAAGGTGTTGGGTACTAGACTGCCGAGCGGAACACCGAAAAAATTACAAACATCTATAATGAAGGGATGTACAGGGAAACGCAGACCGGCAGTAAACTGGTCGCGAAAGACACAGAAAGCTCCGCGCGGCGGCCTGTGTGGCCGAGCGGAGGGACAGGCTAAAAGAAGTTCAAAATCATCGGGGATTTCAAAATTATCGGTCAGAATATCAAAGTCACGTTGGTCGAATCGTGACTGCATGGTAGTGTACCATGGGCCGAGAGACTGGTCTTCGGGATGAGAAGAACTAGCCATGGTCCGAGCGGATGAAACCAGAGAAGATGACAGGGCAAAAACAAGAAGAGGGCACCGGAACAGTACCCCGGGGGCGAAAACTGGGGAGAGAAATGTAAAGAAAGCACTGAAAACGAGAAAGAAAGGAGGAGAGCCTTACAAGAAAAAGGAGGATCGAAGGAAGAACACCGGGGATCGCCGGAAACAGGAGACACGATCGCCGGAGCTATAAAATGCAAGGGACAACCAGGAGCACGCGAAAGGAGAAGTGAAGCGACGGAGGAGAAAACGAAGGCTTTATAGGGTAAAGGCCAGACGGCCTCCACCGTTGGATCCAGGTCACGGGAATCAAAGCACGCATCGCGCCGTCTATTTCGAACCGCCTTGATCCCGTCAAAGCACCATGTTGCCGCCGCCGTACGATGACGACAGTGTGACACGTGGCATTCCGCCATTCGAAGCATTTAATGAGCGCATGCTCAACCTTAATGTCGAAGATTGGCGCAGAGAACGAGGAGGTTAAAGAGATGTTGCTGTGGAATAATCTTAAAGGCCATCTAGGCGGCAGGCCGAGCGGAGGATAAGGGCATTAAGGTGCCGCCCGGCTAGACCCGTAGTCCAGTCAGTCGGACTAATTGCCTCCTTCGACTAGACTTGAGGGGGAGGCAAGTGACCCGGCGGTAAGAACAGGGGACCCCCGTTCTGTGGGGTCAACGCCACGTGGAAGTCAAAGGGCAGGTGGCCGGCCGGAGAGGGGGGTCGACCGGCCGGCCGGCCGGGGTCTAGTTGGTGGTTAAAGGCACCCTGGCGAAAGTCAGGGTTCTGGCGCTCATTGAACAGGATCGAAGGGCCGAGCGGATGTCATGCTCGGCCAAAAACATAAGGTAGCATACTGCTGACAGTCTCCACAGAACATGTTATCAAGAATATCCCAAGTAGACCTCTATATAGGGTTGGCCGGGCGTAAGGAGAATGTTGGCCGGTCGGACGCCCGACAGGGAGTAAGGAGAAAAGGACAAGAAACATCTTCTGACACCTGTCATGCTCTAGGATTAGGCCGTACTCCAAACCTTATGACAGGGGTTCCGCTGTCCCATCGAAGACGTGCTTGGACTGTAGCAGTATGGAGTCAGGTAAACTCACTGACAGGCCTTTACTTGGGTATGGGCTAAGGACACGTGTTTACCTCGGTAGGTGTGCGTGAGCTCTTTCACCGCTCTATATAAGGAGCCTTATACTTCGCCCAAGGTACGCGTTCTGATGTTTTTGGTAGCCACTTCTTCACTATTAGCTTGCCTGACTTAAGCGTCGGAGGGTCGTCGCCGGGAACCCCTTCCCGGCCCGACTTCTATGTAGGTTCGCCGGAGGTTCGTAAGACCAGTCATAGATCTACGTCATCGACCCGGAGAGCGCCACGTGCCCAGCGTCCGTTGATTCAGCATTCGGACAGGATCAGCGAGGAACCGAGCTCAGGAAGCACTGTAGCTTCTCGCGAGTTTTAAACCTCTCTCAATCTGATCCAACGGCTGAGAATGCTCGGGACTCAATCAACAGTGGAAGATCGCCTAAAATCTAATCCAAAGGTACTGATCTTCATCTACAGTCCAGATCTACTCCTCATTAGGTTGGATGAGCCAGATCTTCAATGGATGGCATAGATCTACTCCAATCTTGAATGAACGACTATGATTGTTCTGGAGCTTGATTACCTCGTTTCGCCCTAGATTTGATCGCAAATGTGGTTTGATCTGATCGGGTCCATGACCATTTTGATGTCTATAAAATAATAATCAAATATTAGCATTAAATACCATGATAATTGGCTAATTTGTAATTAAGTCCAAAATCAAATGCAATTATGAAATATGATGTATATATAAATTTAATCTATGAAAAGATAATTAAAAACATGCATTATGAATCAAAATAATGTAGCAAAATTATGGTTATCAAGTACCCAAAGGTGCCTTCAAGAATTGGAAGGCGTCTTCGCACTGTTCATAGAAGGTGCCTTCAATGGCATGGAAGGCGCCTTCCAAGGGTTAAACTTTGGACATCGTCGCAAATAAGGCCTAGTGAAGTCGGGATCAGATTTCCCACATTGAAGGCACCTTCAATACTTATAGAAGGTGCCCTCCATGTCCTTTAAAAGGCAGTCTCGACCAAGCTTCCAAATACAACTTCTATACGAGATTCTACACGTCCTTTTGAGGTTCCGACTGCACTGACTTCCTACTGCGACTCTACTGCAAAGTTGTTATGCCCTATAGCTGCTCTGAGGACTTTTAATCGTGGCTGATAGATCAACACTGACACACAAACACTCTCACTTCAATCTCTACGTATCGGTAACAAAGTTATTTTTATGTACTTAATTACTAAAAGAGGGAAGTGTAGTGTATTATACTTCTCCTACCTTCTTTGTACTTGATCCTCTCTTCCGAAGGCTCCAAGAGAGGTATTTTAGTAGAATATGTTGGTGCGGGAAGCATCCGACGATTGAATCTGAGTTTTGATTATGTCAAAGGGTCCAAAATTAAGTTGTCTTATTATCTAACAAAGTTAATTGAGCTTGTAGGAAAGTCCTAAGTGTTCTTAGGCAAAAGTCCTAGTGAATTCTAGGTAAGTGGAAAACCATAGGGGGCGGTAACCCTAGGTCCTAGGGGGCGGTAACCCTAGGTGAGGAAAAGTCTTAGATGTGGTTAGGCAGGTGGAAAAACCTAGGGGGTGGTAATCCTAGGTCCTAAGGGGTGGTAACCCTAGGTGGAAAGTTTTGACGGGTCGAGTGCTTCGGAAAAAATCCTAGAGTCAGGGACTTTTGGTTGAAATCCTGGTGGTCACGGACCGAGTGGAAGTCTGGGTGGGTCATGGAGCGGACGTCCAATATGAAGACTGGAAGCATCGGGCGCTGAACAAAACTCCAGCCGATTTGGAGGACCGGTCTGGTAATAAGTAACTTCTCTTGAGAGGAGTAGGTGAGGACGTGTTCCCCTGTGAGGGAACAGTAGGCGTAGGTTCGACCTAAGATTTCCGGAGGAAATCCGAAGTCAGAACCGGACAGTTCGAAGACTATCAAGTTAAATGATTTATATATTATCTATTATGTACTAACTCTGTTTTGCAGGAAGACTAATGATTCTGCAGGTTGATATTCGTCCTAGATCGATCGACCAAACTTGGGGATTGGTCGACCGAACCTCCAAGCAAACATAGCAGAGTTCCAGTGAGTGGACCGGGTTCAACCGAGGGATCGGTCGACCGAACCTCAGGATCAGTCGACCGAACCTCAGGATCGGTCGACCGAACCTCAGGATCGGTCGATAGAACCGGGGATAAGTGGTGATGTCGTCGAGCTGAGTTGATCGGACCAGATGTGTTGGGGATCGGTCGACCGAATGGCAGGATCGGTCGACTGAATGAAGAAAGTATATCTGAGCAGAAGAACCGGAAGGTGGACCGATTTAGGCGGGATTGGTCAACTGATCAAGAGGATCAGTCGACTGATTGACGGTGAGTCAAACATGATCCCGAGATCAGGGGATCTAGATCAGATCAAGCTCGCCTATAAAAGGAGAGCTCGACCAGGTGCTTCGACAACAATTCCTAAAGAACAACCTGAGCTCTTGTGCGCACTTCGAAAAAATCTAAACGCTGCTCCGACGACGATCAAGCTAGAATTTCTATTTCTCCAAGTCATTGGTAACAAGTTTAATTTTGAGCAATACTTATAAGCTGGATATTTGTACTTGTACTCAATTTTTGAATCTATAGTGATTGTCCAACGAAAGCGATCAATGATCGCGGACCTTGGAGTAAGAGTCCTCACAGGCTCCGAACCAAGTAAAAGAAAGATTGTTAGCATTTCTTGTCTTTTCATTCTTTATTTTACTGTGTATTCTGTGTGTTTTCCAAAACGAGTGAAAAAGAAACGGGTGATATTCACCCCCTCCCTCCTTTAGCACGTCTACGATCCTACAGATTACCCATCCATAGGTCCACGGGATCTGAGTCTTGGAGTAGGAGACGTCGAAGGCTCCGAATAAAGTAAAACCACTTATGTTCGTATTCTGTCTGCTTGTTTTTATTTCTCGCTTTCTAACTTAGTATCCCACTACATTTTTACTTTGTTTTCGAAAACGAAAAGAATATTTTTTAAAAAATCACGTGATTCACCCCCTCCCCCTCATGTGCGTCTTAATCCAACAACTACTAGGGCTTTTAAGGTTTACAACAATTGATACAACTTTTATTGTTTTCACATTCGCGTCTTCGTCTTCTTATTCACCTTCTTCTTCATCTTCTTCCTCACCTTTCTTTATTGTCACAGGAGACTATTCACACTCCATCTTCCCATTGTAAGTTCATTTTCCCTCCCTTCTTCGTTAACTCTTCCTCTTCCCCATGGCCAATGCTCCTCCCACCGCTGTCCATGGTCTCTAGTACATTTTCACCTCCCCTGACTTCAATGGCGGGGAAGTGGACTAAATACTTCTTACTTATAATCTCCCCCACAACCACCACATTGTCATCCCATCCGGTCATGATTGCCCCAAGCTTCCCCCTGTCGGCTACTTAACTTTCTTCAAGGATCAATTTTTGGCAGACCTTCATTTTCCATTATATCCTTTCTTCACTAAAATTTGCAACTACTTTCATATTCCCCTCCAACAGTTAGCCCCTAATTCCATTAGGATACTATATGGAGTCATCATCTTGTTTCGCTTGCACTGAGTCCCCCTACACCCCCCGAATCTTCAATTATTTCTATTATCTAAAGAAATCCAAGCCGAGTGTCTTTATCTTCCAAGCTCGAGTAGGTTTTGTTTTCTTTGATAAGATGCTCACTTCCAACAAAGGTTGGAAGTCTCATTATTTTTATCTCCGACTGGTCTCTCCAGTAGCCTTCCTCACTAGTTGGCAAATGGAATTACCCCTAGTTCCCGAGATAGGTGTATTCTAATGGAAGTCGGTCTTCATCACTACCTTCGACTAGCTGCCCGATCTGAAGTTCAACATTCATAGGCTACTTGTGGAGGGTGTTATGTTAAGGATTGGAATAGTGATAGGGGGGGGATGAATATCATTCATTAAAAAATTTTTCTTTTATCGTAAAACTAAATCAAAGTATAGTAGTGGAGTTAAAAAATAATAGACAAGGTGACGAGGTTGGTTACTTCATTCAGAGTCTGTGTCGACTCATACTCCAAGACTCGTGGTCTTTGATCACACCATTGGGCAATTTACTATAATTCGCAGAATGAAATTTACAAGTATTATGCAAACTAAATTAAATATACCAACAATAAAATACAAAATGAAGATTATTAAAGCTTTTCAGTGTCGTAGCATGTATAGAGTTGAAGCGTAGAGCAGTAGCACGAACTGTAGAAAGATGCTTAGAAGATTGCGCAGAAGTGTTGTAGTCGGCTCAGATCATGAGGTCCATTTATAAGTTACGTTAAGTCGGCTGAAAAAGCCTTCGGTCGACTGATCACACAAAATTCCTTCTTTGTCGAGATCTGATCATTGCCTTATTAATAGAATTTATTATTTTTTCAACTGATCCTCAAGTTCATTCGACCGATCCTCTTGATTTCCTTCTTCGCTGAGATTTGATCTTCTTCATCATCAATGCCTTTAAATGTTCGATCAAATGATTCTTGTATTTGGTCGACTAATCCACTTGACTTCTAAGTTTTGCTCTACGTGATCTAAACCCTATCACATCAGTTAGGTTCGGTCGACTGAACTTCCTATTTGATTGACCAATCCCTTCGACTTCTGCAAAATAGAGTTATTTCCATAGTATAAAAATATCCCTGTAACACAAAGTTAGTACAATAGTATAATGCTACATGAGTAAGAAAAGATAATAAGACATGTTTTGATCTCAACTTGGAAACCTCTCGATTTCTTTAATTGGACTAATGACCTAGGGTTTGTCTCTTCCCAAGACATAATCTCCCCGTCACTCCACTCCTATTGCTTACCTCAACCTACCTACCAAATATTTAATCTCCCATGCCTATTTGGACTTTCTCTGCTGAGTGTTTGATCGTCTGATCCACTAAGACTTTTCTTACAATACTAAATTAGCCAACAAGAATAATAGTAATGTCAAATACTATGGTAAAACTAAACTTAGGTTAACCAAGATCCGTTAGTCCAGTTAACCGCACGTGGTCAATCGGAAACCTTTCGATCAACCTTGCTTGGAGTTTACTCCTCCAAGACTTTTTGTTACTTAAGGTTGCATCCTCCTAGGATTTTCTCCACATGACTTCACTTACCAAGACCTAGGATTACCTCCCCCTAGGGTTACCTCCCCCTAGGGGTTTCACTACCTGGCTTCACTCACCAAAACGTAGGGCTGCCTCCCCTATGGTTTTTACCATCTAGCTTCACTCACGAGGACTCAACATCGGATTGGCCCGCTAGGAATTCTATATTAAGTCCTCCAGACCTACTGAATTCTACTTGGTTTCCACGATCTGTTGAGATTTTTCTTGTCTAGCCGTGACTAGGACTTCCCTTGCCTAACCACAGTTAGGACTAGTCACTCGGTATACTTTTCACTCTACCCTTGCTAGTCATCGGGTCAACATTGAGCTGACTAGACTCCATGAAACATATTTTCAAACAAATATCAAACCCTGGAGTCGATTGCACTAATATTATGTATATCTTCAGGCTTAGCCCCATTCGAGTTTGACTGCCCGACAATTTCGGTGAGAAATTCAATCTCTCTTTACTATTGTATCTAACTAATTTCTTTTTCTATTTTACAATCAAAACCATGTGGAAAGCTTTCCTTGGAGATTCCACCAAATTGGATGATGAGGAACTAGATGCCCACAGTGAGGCTGAGCTGGCAAGTCATAGGCTTATACCAATCGGCTCGATTGAGGAGCCGACCGACGATAAGTGAGCTAGCCAAGTCGCAGGTGAAGGATCAAAAAGGTGTGATAGAAGGGGGGGGGGGGTGAATATCGCACTTTAAAAATTTTTCTTTTTCTTTTAAAACAAGTCAGAATGAGCAGTGGAAAATAAAATAATATAGATAACACAAGTTGGTTACTTGTTTCGGAGCCTACGTCGACTCCTACTCTAAAACTCGTGATCCTTAATCGCACCGTTGGACAATCTAATATGATTCTTCTTTCCGAAATCTTCGGAAAGAAGCAATGCGTACAAATGCAAGTAGAAGATAGTAACAGACTACTATCTTCTTTCAAGTTAAATACAATGCAAGCTTAAATAAATATACCGAAAAGAATAGAAGATGAAGCTTGGTCGACACTTCTAGATGGAGTAGCTTGCTTGAAGATGAAAATAAGTGCAGTAGCATGCACAAAGAATTTGCACAGAGATGAACAGAAAACTTCGTTACTACCTCAGACCTCGAGCTCCCCTTTTATAAGCACAATTCGGTCGACTGATAAGCTCTTTGGTCAACTGATTCGTTCGATCGATCAAACCTCCTCTCGATCGACTGAACTCTTTGCTTTTCTTCTTCTCTGAGATTTTATCTTTGGGCATTTATGATCTTTAATGGTTCAATCGACTGATCATCATGTTCAGTGGACCGAACAGTGAACTTTCCTTGTTCTTCGAGATTCGCATTTAATTCTTCATTAATGATGTGATCGTTTGGTCAATCGATCCCTGTGTTCGGTCGACTGATCAGCCTAGCTTCCTTCTTTACTTCTTCTTGATCTGATCTCTGCCATGTCATCATGGTTTGGTCGATCGATCATTTGGTTCAATCGATCGATCAGCCTTTGATCGAACTCTGTTATGCTCAAGTCTAAATTTTGGTCTGAGTCAATCTGGTTCGGTCAATCAATCCCTAGGTTCGGTCAATCGATCAGGCTGGTTCCTACAAAATAGAGTTAAACAATATATCCCTGTAAATAAAGTTAGGACAATAATATATGAATAGTAAGATGCATGAGTAGTATTTAACAGTAGAAATGTCTTGATCTCAACTTGGAAACCTTCCCGGTTTATTCAATTGGATCAGTGACCTATAGTTTGTTCCTTTCTAAAACATGACCTCACTATCGTTCCTCCAGTTTTATACCTCAACTTACCTGCCAAACATTAGTCTTCCAGACCTGTTTGGACTTTCTTTGCTCAGTGTCTAATCCCTGATCTACTAAGACTTTTTGTAAAATATCGAAAATAGACAAATATTAATAAGGGATTTTTTTTGGAATTTTTGGAAATTTTTAGGAAATTTTTCGGAGCTCGTATGGATGAGTTTACGGGGATAAAAGCGGGGCCCGGAAAAGCCTGTTTAGGCTACCCCATTTTAACGAGGAAAAGTTTCCTTTTCCTTTTTATTTCTTTTTCTTATTTTCTTTTTTTATTTCTTTTCTTTCTCTTCCTCGCCGATTTCCCCCGCGTGCCTTCTCCCCCTCGCGCCCGACGCCGTGCCCTAACCAGCGGCGGTTACTTCCCTCTCCTCCTTCTACTTCTTCCCTTCTCTTCATTTTTTTTATGCCGACGCAACTTTCTCTTCTTCTTCCGACGCCGAGTAGTGTCGAGCCTAGCATCACCGCCGACTCCCTCTCTTCGCCGGCACTCCCACCATCGCCTGTGCCCTAGCACCGCCGGGTGCCGCCCCCCCCCCGCCCCACCCCTCAGCCTCGTGTTGGCCCTCTTCTGGTCCGACGAGACACCGCCGACCTCACCTTCATCTCCTTCCTTCTGTGCTGCCCGAGCCGACGATCACAGTTGACGCTAAGCCCTAGCCCCCGGCCAGCCTGCGATTTTCCCCTTTCTCCTCTTCACTTTTGTCAATGATTTTGGAGGTAAGTGCCATACGAAGTTGGAGTTGGGTTTGATCTCTGTGTTTGATCTTGATTCCCTTCTTGGTTGCTGATCTAGTCATGGTTGGGAGCTATGAGGGAGGGGAAGGCTCTGTTGAGAAGTATTCCAACATCAACAATTAGGGTTTTCGGCTTGAGTCCTGGCCAGCAACACTGTTCCAGCGGGGAAATCAGAGATATACACGGGTAAGTGTATGGTAGATGTGGTGGATTAAAAGATTAAATTGTTGTCTGTGTTTTTAGGATAAATTGTGTTGTTGATCAGCCATTTCCACCTTGCTACAGTCACTGGATCCAGCAGCAACTTTCTTTAGCAGTGGGTAAGTACAGATTTAGGTGAGTTTTTGTGTTGAATCTACGATGGTTTATGTTATAGTAAGTCCTAATTAGAAGGTGGGACGATTAGGGTTAATGAAGTTAACTCTAATTGATTTATTTGGATTAGAATTTAGTTTTGTTAATTGTTGTATGATAGAATTAGTTAAACTAGACATTATGTTTGATACCACAGGACTTTGACGTGAGACGAGTATCTCGATGTCGGATTTGGACATTCCTATTGGAGGCGGGTACTTTTGACTTTATGTCTTTGATATGCATAGTAGTGAATTTAACAAATAGCAATAATTATGTTTATTATTTTGTTTCGGTTATTCACAACCCGCTACTTGTTACATGCTTGGTTGATTACTTGTTTTGCATCTTATGTTATTGCTTACCTGATTATACATGATTAGGGGTAGTGATATAATCATGCTTCACCATGTTCAGGACCTAGGTGTGATACCTTATCTGATCTGTGTACCCTTGATATGATTTATTGACTATGGTGCACATCATATATGTATATAGATTGGTTCAGTATATTACCATGCTTAGTGTCATGCACCATTCGCATGATTGCATGTTGTGTGATAGATTGCTCCATTATTGTCGAGCACATCGCCAGTTTCATCACTGTTCGGTGCTCCATTGTTGATGCTCATAGGTAGCGTGACGCAGCGTGGTAGCACGTCAGTTTGCTCGTTCGATGCTCCGTTGGTCCGATCATGGGTAGTGTAATTGCAGCGTGGTAGCACGTCGAGACACCTCCCCGTCATCGTGTACCGGGAGATGAGAGCATTGCGCTCCCCCATTTATGATTTGGGGTAGGAGTATGTGTGTACTCCGACAGCATCCCGTCCACTCGGTCACTCATCAGGAGTAGTGATGCAGAGTGCACTGTTGTCACAGCCCTACCCACTCAGTCCCACCATTAGGTGTGAGATGGCTGACTGGCGTCAGGGGTGACCATGACTGCATTAGCATCATACACATTGATGCATTTATTTCTTGTGATTGTGTTTGCTGCATTTATTTGCTGCATATTGGTTGGATGCCCATGCTTGACATGCATACAGGATTTCTATACCTCTCGGACTGTTTATCCTTGTACCAGGTCCTGGTTAGTACAGTATTCTCCTGTTCATTTCAGATTACATTTGCCTTTATTACGTCAGGAGACTGTACGCATGATTAGTGCTAGATGTTACTTCTTTACTATGTATATCAGTTGTTACCCGCTAAGCATTGGACTCACCCCCGCCTCCGTTATTATTTTCAAGTTGATGCTGTTAGGAGAGAGTTCCAGTTACTAGTCCCCTGCAGAACACGAGGGCTTATTGATCTTTTGGTTTTCTTCTTTACTAGACTATGTTTTGAACTTGTTAAGTTTTGGATACTTTGGATCTTGTATGGATTGTTTTACTTGTGGATGACTTTTATTTGGATTTGCTTTTACTACATGCCTGCCTAGATGGCAGAAGAGGTAAGTTGGTTTTATCGTCGGATTTTAGCTCTTCGAGTGTAGTGGAGTAGGAATATGTTTTGAGCTTTATGAGTGTAGTTAAGTAGGGTTGTTTTCGAGTCATCGTACTACTGTTCAGTTTCATTATTATTAAACTGCGTGGTTGTGTCAGCCAGAGGCTGAAATTTATATAACTGTGTGGTTGTCTGTGTTGTTGTCTATTTATTATTGTTGTTATTCCAGTCGCATGTGGCTGAGGTATATTGTGGTGTATAAAGTTTCAGATTGTCCGTCGTACAGGGGAGATGCTGCCGAAATTTCTTCGGACAGGGACTCCTCCGGGGCGTGACAATTTAGTGGTATCAGAGCTTAAGTTTTACAATCTTTGTTTTCGTATTTTGGATATTTGGGATAACCTGATACCAATTGATATGGTATCAGAGCGCCAAAGTTTGGCGATACTTGTTTGATTTTCGTGTATTGGATTTTCGAGATTTATCTGATACCAATTTATTGGTATCAGAGCAGGGTGTGATACCTACTTTTAGTATTCTAGATATATTGTGCTAGCCCAAGTTTGCGAGTCAAACTGGGTAGTTATTTTGGTTGCACGAATTTTTCATTACGTATATGTTTGGACTTCCGTTTCGGATTTTATTATGGATTTCGATTGCCGATACCAGTCGGGTCTTCCTTTGCCAAGAGGCTCCTCACCTCCGGGGCTTCATCCATTGCCAAGTCACACTTGGACTTACGTTGCCAAGACTACATGCTTGGACTTACACCGCCAAGACTCATTCTTGGACTTTCCTCCTTTGCCAAGATCACACTTGGACTTTCCTTGTTGTACCTGTATTCACAATGCATATCAAATACAACAATAAACCTAACTTAAACCTTTACCCAAACATCAAAACCTAGGGCACCTAGATTGCTTCAACAATCTCCCCCTTTTTGATGTTTGGCAACCTGTTTAAGTTAGGGAAACATAAATGTAATACATATGCAAATAAATATGCAAATCAACTCATGCATAAATAATGGAACCTAAATCCCTAGGCTCCCCCTTCACCTAAGCTCTCCCTTGAGCTAGGATTTCCCGCAAAGGTAAACTTCTCTCCCTTTTACTAAACAATCGCTCCCCCTTCACCTATGCTCCCCTTCGAGCTAGGATTTCTTGCAAAGGTGTATAGGTTTTCCACTTAAACCTAAAGTTCTCCCCCTTTTCCATACATCAAAAAGAGCTCCAACAATATCCCAATTGTTGAAAACATGTCATCCAAATTGACCCTAAACTCATGTATTTATCTCCCATGGATCTCATACATTTAAACGAGTTGACACGGTCAAGAACAACGTTGAAAAACACGTTTAGGCTGGTATCAGTCGACTGCCCTAAGTGCCAGTCGACTGCCCCCTTCGACAGAACCTCATAGAAACATTCTGTGGTCGAAATCTATTGTTACCAGTAGACTGGTATCGGCACCAGTCGACTGGTATCGACAAAATGAGCTTACAGAAACATTCTGTGCTCAAAAATATTGTTACCAGTCGACTGGCATCTGTACCAGTCGACTGGCATCTGTACCAGTCGACTGGTACCCTATTTCTGAAAAAATCAATCTTTTCAGACCAACTTCAGAAATGCACCAGAAATTCCACAGACCTCCAAAAATTCCCAAATTTTGTGGAGAGGTCTATTGTACCCATGTCTACTTGGGAAAAATATATATATAAATATATTTATCACATATCCCAAGATTGATACAAAATTCAAAACTAGCTAAATGGTTCAATTAAACCTTGACCTAAAGTCCTAGTTTTGGCTTCCTCTTGATGTATCTGCCCATACTAAACCATAATGCATTACTAGCATTAGTTTATATGGCATCTCTACATTAAAAACTAATTTTCATGCAATATGAACCCAATTCATATTTCTATGCATGAAACTCAACTCAATTGTGCCAACCCACTATGTTAGAGACTTAAGTCCGTCTCCTAACCACTTGGCACATTTGATAACCCATCTACCATGGGTCCCAAAGGCTCTTCCTAACCTTAGGAATCTTAACCTTAGTCACCTCCCTTGGTGATTCATCCACTATGGCTAGGCCACTTCGGTGCACCTCGGGTGACACTTGGCCTACAAAACTCACCTTCTTAACCTTAGACACATTGTCTTTGGTTAATTTCTTCTTGTCCTTAACCTTGGACATCCCATCCTTGCCATAATTATATGCCACCCTAGCATATTCCTTCTTATTGGCCTTAGATGACTCTCCCTTATCCTTGGTCACACCTCCCTTACCAATGTCATGTGCTACCTTAGCACTTGACCTCTTTTTGGTCTTGGAGGGACCTAATTTGACATTTTTAGGTTTTTGACTACCCAAATACATGTCAAGTCCTTTAGGTCCAATAATGAACCTCTCTAGGACTTTATCCATTTCCTCAAGCTTTGCCTTCAAGACTTGATTTTCTAATTCTAGGGTTCTAACCCTAAAGTCAACATGTCCATCTTGGACATGCCTAGACCTACCCACCTTCCTAGGCATATGTCTCCCTTTCTTGGGATTAATGCTTAGGTTTTCACCCACTTTCCTTCCCTTAGGCAAAGTGGTTTGGGTCTTAATAGGTCTACCCTTAGTGTATGATTTCTTAGGGTTATCTACCGTGTTAACCCTATTCCTATCATTACACCTAAATCCATGATTATGCTTGGGTAAATAATCTACATTATTTCTAATAAGCATATAAGAATTAGAGCTTGGATCAAGCTTCAAAATAGGAATTACCTTCCCTTTTACCTTTGAAGCTCCCCCTTGACTTGTGCTCCTCTTCTTTTCCCATTTCTTCAAGTGCGCCAATTTCTTGAGCTCTCCTCTCCTTGGGCACTTTGTGTGGTAGTGACCCCACTCACCACATGTAAAGCACCTAATGTGCTTCTTCTCCTTCTTCTTCCTACAACTCACATTAGTTTCTAAAATAACTTTAGTGAGTTTAGGGTTTACCTCCTTTACCTTCTTGAGTGAAGGACACCTACTCTTGTAGTGCCCCATCTTACCACACTCAAAGCATTTGATGTGGTCCTTTTTGCTCTTCTTGGTAGTTGAGGTGGAGGGTTGAGCTTCCAAGATCTCCTCTTCCTTGGATTGCTCTTCTTCCTCTTCACTTGAAGATGTGGATGGTTCCACTTCTTCCTCCCTTGAAGATGTGGATGATACCTCCTCATCTTCCTTCTCCTCCTCGGATGTTGAGCTCGTGTCAACATTCGATTGGTCCTTCTCTTCTTGGACCAATGAGTCCTTCTCCTTGGATTCCTCCTCTTCTTGGATTTGTGTAGGACTCTCATGAAGCGCAATTACCTTTTTCCAAAGGTCACTTGCATTCTCGTATTCACCTACATTCAATATCGCATTAGGAGGTAATAAATTAATTAAAATTCTAGTTACCTCCTTGTCCGTCTCCGATTGCTCCCTTTGCTCATCGGTCCAATATCGACGTCGGAGACGCTTTCCCTTCTTGTCCGTTGGAGCTTCAAATGGTTCCTCCAACACAATCCATTGGTTCCAATCCATTTGGAACCAAGTCCCCAATCGCTTCCTCTAATACTCGAAATCATCTCGATCGTATGGAGGTGAGATTCGAATATCCCATCGTAGAGGTCCCTCCGACTCCATCTTCTTCCTCTAGTCGCTCTCTTGGCGATTAGTCCAACAAAAGCTCACCTAGCTCTGATACCACTTGTTGGGACCTTGACGTCCGCTAGAGGGGGGGTGAATAGCGTCTCACCCAAAACTTTACTTCCTATAATGTTAGTGCACAGCGGAATACAAAAGCAAACTAACAAATACGAAAGTTAACCTAAAACAAGAAGGAAGAAGACAACAAACCAAACACAAACCCTAACACAAGGCGTGTACGTGGTTCAGAGATAACTTGCTCCTACTCCACGGCGTGTCCGTAAGGTGGATAATCCCTCAATCCGTCGGTGGATTAGTCCCCGGCAAACTCCGGCTAGCTCAACCTCCTTGTGGGTGGAGAAACCTCACCACAACTCCAACCAAGACCTCTTGGCACACAAAGATCTCTTGAGCACTTTGGTGACTACTAATTAGGCTTTAACCAAGTCTAATTTCGTCACCTTGGCCGGCCATACCAAACTCCTTCTTATAGAGCTTGGAACAAATCAGAACCTGATTTGCCCGTTACCAGTCAACTTACAGTGCATCAGTCGACTGCTACAATCATCAGTCGACTGCTACAATACTGCTACAGTAACGCTACAGTACTGCTACAGTAACACTACAGTAAATCCTAATTTTAGGATTTTGCCTCGAGTACATTCACTCAGCACTCGTTCTCGCCCGACCAACCTAGACCTAGCCTTCTAGCCTCCTCCATCAGCCTCGCATCCCTCGGATGTCTCCCCATCCTTCACGTCTTGCCTTCTGGAGCTTCCTTCGGCCTTGTCCATATTGTTGGGTCTTCCTTTGCCAAGAGGCTCCTCACCTCCGGGGCTTCATCCATTTCCAAGTCACACTTGGACTTACGTTGCCAAGACTATATGCTTGGACTTACACCGCCAAGACTTATTCTTGGACTTTCCTCCTTTGCCAAGATCACACTTGGACTTTCCTTATTGTACCTGTATCCTGCACACTCACAATTCATATCAAATACAACAATAAACCTAACTTAAACCTTTGCCCAAACATCAAAACCTAGGGCACCTAGATTGCTTCAACAATCCACTCCTACCATATTTATGGTACCATCGGGGTACCATTGGCATACCCGACACCTGCTCCAGCGCAGCCTACGGCGTACCCGGCACCACCGCCACCTGGACCCACCGTGTATCCGGCACCAGCAGCACCTGTGCCCCCAGTACATACAGTGTACCCAGCAGCACCTGCATTCCAGTCGCGGCCACCTATGTTCACCCTACAGTGCCACCGACGGCATATGCTCCAGTTTACCCAGCAGCACCGGGAGTACCTCCTCCAGTTTATGCAGCGGTACCACCTGTAGCATCAGCTCCAGTGTTTTCGCCAGTCCCGACAGCCGTTCCGACACACCTCACTGACATTGTTGCAGCACGAGCCAGAATTCCAATGTTGGCAGAGTCGATGAAGAGTCGATTCACACTCTTCCGAGGAGACCGTGATCCGAGTGTGGCCCTGTCTTGGATTGAGACTATGGAGCGGACCTTCTTCTATATGGCTTTCTCCTAGTGGGAGAAAGCAGAGCTGGCTGCTTTTCATTTACGGGACGCGGCCGACACCTGGTGGATTACTCAGCGTTCCATCATCAGCGAGCAGTGTTAGTTAGAGCCCTAGAGCCAATCATTTGATGATTGTATGGACTCATTGTATCATATTCTTGTATATTAATAAAGGCATTTGTTTGGTTATTATACTTATTTGTATTAGTGCCAAATAAACTAAGTATAATAGCGTCCTTGAGTAGAAGGTTCATACCTATATCAATCGATTAGTTGAATCGATAGTGAGATGATATAGGGAACACTACTCTAAATCATTCCTAGTCGAGTATTAACATTCAGGGACAATGTTAATGCAATAAGACTAGCATGTAGGTCAGCTCGATGACTTGATCTCACAAGTCATGGATATAGAGATATCAAGCTGACACATGGGTATACATTGGAGAATGTATACTAAATGACCCGCCATGAGAAAGTATCATGGATCGTTATATGAGTGTCATATACTTTCTCATGTGACTATTAGTATGACTATTAGTCCTTAGACCTGAAGTCACCATGGATCCCTACATAAGGAGTTATGTACTTTGGTTTCGTCAAACGTCACCCGTAACTGGGTGGACTATAAAGGCGATTACTGGGTATATAACGAATTATGTAGAGGGATGTGAGTGATGTAGATGGAATCTATCCCTCCCATATGACGGGAGCGACATCAGTATTCTTGATAGAGTGAGACCACTAAGTGCATGGCCATGCCCAAATGAGTCAACATTAGATGTTGAGCTCATTTGATCGAGTGAGTCTACTTGGAGTTCAAGATTTAGATTGATTAGAGGATGACACGGTCTATGCCTCACATTGATCAATCTAGATGTCTATGATAGAAGGAAAATGTCACATATTGTGAGGAGTCACAATTAGTAGTCACAAGGTGATGTTGGATCTCAACATTCTTGTAACTTGGGTAGTAATGATGTGTTGCTAGATACCGCTCATTACTTATGCTCCTAAATGGGTTTAGGGCATTGCCAACGTTACAAGAACCTATAGGGTCACACACTAAGGACAATTAGATAGAGATTTGGTTCATACGATGAACCAAGAGGATTAGATTCATTTGATGAATCAAATTGGATTAAGAGTAATCCAAATTGGGCTACTTGAGTTAGACTCAAGTTGATTCATGTATTTAATGAGTCTAATTTAGATTATGACTCATTAGATCAATTTAATTTAATGAATTAGATTCATTATATTAAGTTGTCTTGAATCAAATGGTTAGATTAGATCAACCATGAGAGAGATTGAGTCAAGTTTGACTTGACTAGAGAGGAAGAGGAAGAGTCAAGTTTGACTTGACTCTTTGCCACATCATGAGTGAGGTGGCAAGATGTGGACCAATAGTGTTGCTCCACATCATCTTGCTTTGCCACCTCATGGAGGTTACAAGCCTTTATTGCATTTAATGTGAGTTAGCCACATTAAATGAGTGGAGGTTACTCATTTGTCACATCATTGTGAAGTGGCAAGATGTGGACCAATGGTAATGGTCCACATCTTCATGATGTGCCACATCATAGGAGTTACAAAACACCTCTTAATGGCTTCACATTAATTGTGATTAATGTGGAATGGTAGTTACACTCCATGGAGTGGCCGGCCACACAAAAGTGGTGAATGAAATTTGATTTTATTCAAGTGTGATTATTACTCCTTTCTTCTTCCTCAAGCTCTCCCTCTCCCTCTCTTCCTTGCTTGGCCGAATTTTACCAAGGTGCTAGCACACCTTTGTGTGAGGTTTTCTCCACCTACGTGTCCGTGTGGATACTTCTAGAGGACCGACACTTGACGGTCTAGAGATCCGGCAATTCCTTGGACGAGCGGGAACGCGAAAGGGCACGCTTCAAGGTATACTTCTTAACACATAGATCTAGGAGTAGATCTAGAAGTTTTTAAACTCGTACTCTTAATTTTCGTTTGGTTTTCCTTTCACGGATCTACGGCTTTAGGTAATTCGGGGTTTCCGCGACGCGAAAAGCAGTTTTCGTGGCCTGAAAAACCCAACAGTGGTATCAGAGCCACGTGCAAGGCTTGTACGAGTTTAATTTTTTGATTTTATGAAAACTAAAGTTTCTATAATTTTCTGTAAAATTATGATTTTTGGGTTTTTATGAGTATTTTTCTCGAGTAATCGAAGCACAAGTGTTTAGACGCTTGTAGGCTTCGACTACCGGGAAGATTTTTCCAAAACGGTGATGTTTCGACCCAAATCCGTTTGGGACAGCGAGCGAAGGTGCTGTAGGATCGCTTAGGAGCAACTCACGATGGTTAGATCGTGGGTAGGGGTACTCCCCCTAACCCCGCAAGGGGATTTTCTTCGCGATTGCGCCCGAAATCGCTAATCGGGACCGCCAGGAAAATTCTTCTCAAAGGTTTCGTCCCAAATTGTTTTGGGACAGCGAGTTTAGGCGCTGTTGGATCGCAAAGGAACCCTCGCGATGGTTAGATCGCGGGTAGGGGCGCTGCCCCTGGCCCCGCAAGGGGATCCGTTCCGCGATTGCGCCCGAAATCGCTAAACGGGACCGCCGGGAAATTTTACTCGTAAAAATTGTAAAAATTAATTTTAAAATTATAGAAAATTATGAAAATATATAATTTTGAATTATATATTAATTTTGTGATAGTCATGGCCCAAAAACCCAATATGATTGGATTGTGTTGTAATTCATAATACGGCCTGCGTGCCGTTATGTGTTTGCGCGTGTTGTATGTTTTTATTTTTCTACGACCTGCGCGTCGTGCCTTTCTCATATATTCTGGTTGTAAATTAAATTTAGACTCGAATGTAACTCGAGTTTCAAATTGTAATGTACAAATTGGAGCGGTGGAGGGTCCACACGAGACGGAGTTCCGAGGCGGGCACGAGCAACACAAGGTGGTCAAAGGGAGGAGCTTGGAGAAGCTGTTGACCCTAGGTTGACCATTCGATCTTCTCATTGGCTTGAGAAGATCGTAGTAGGGCCATGACTAAATCACAAATAGATTAATTAGTTAATTGCTTATGTATATGATGCATGTTTAATAAGTAATTGATTAATTAGTGCCTTACGATTAGATTAGATCTAAGTCGTGCACATGATGCACCCTTACGATTAGATTAGATCTAAGTCATGCACAAGATGCATCCTTTTCGATTAGATTAGATCTCGATTGAACCAACTCTAAATGCCTAACCGTGCCGTGATACCTATCACTACCTCGATCACATGTATTGTTGAATCTGCCAAAGTAGAGCAATACATATTATCTTGGTAGGGTAAGGAGGGACAATCTTGGTCCCGCCTATCAACGCATGGGTGAATACAAACTCAATTAGATTGAGTATTCCTAGTTACTCGGTTGGATCGAGTCAACTATAGGCATTATTCCAACGGTTGGAAAAGATAGGTCAAAATCACATCTATATTAACTCTCGGGCATTTTAGCCAAAGCTAACTCGAGTTTTAATATAAATGCGGATATTGATTCTATAAACAAGAGTTGCATAGAGATGTAATTGGTAATCGTTACCTACTGATCATACTAAGCCTTGGGCGTATTAGCCAAAGCTAACTCAAGGGTTAGTATGATGTGGATCTTGTCCCACAAGAATTATAGAATTCAGTGGGAGCATCATTTAATTAAAGGCATAATTAAATGATTTTAAAAGAATATGATATTTATTTCTACAAATTTTTCTGTTGTAGATAACTATGACATCGAACACGAATTCCTTCTCCCTGCGATCTGTCCTTGAGAAGGACAAGCTCAACGGAGCGAATTCTGGTATACAGAACTTGAGAATAGTTCTCACCCAAGAACGTAAAGTGCACGTTCAGCCCATTCCGGAGGCTCCTCCCGCCAATGCCCCGAGCCGACAAAGATGCTTATAAGAAGCATCAAGACGACGCATTAGATGTGTCCTGTCTAATGCTCGCGACCATGAACTCGGAGCTGAAGCAACATGAGTTGATGGGCGCTATGATATGGTTGAGCATCTTCGCCAACTATATCAGTGGACAAGCGAGGCATGAGAGATTTGAGATCTCAAGACACGTTTCAATGCAAGATGCAAGGATGTGGAGGTCCTTATGTACTCAAGATGATTGGGTACATAGAGAACCTACAAAGACTGGGGTTCCCACTTGGCCAAGAGATGGCCACTGACTTGATTTTGCAGTCCTTGTCAGATAGCTATAGTTAATTCGTTCTCAACTATAACATGAATGAGATTGACAAGCCACTGCCCGAGCTACTTAGTATGTTACGAACTGCTGAGATTAACCTTAAGAAGGTTAAGCCCATTCTGATGGTCCAGAAGCACAAGGGCAAGGGCAAGCCCAAAGGTAAGGGAAAGTCCCAAACGAAGGGCAAAGGCAAGGCACTGAAGCCTAAAGGAGGGGTCGCCAAGGATGCCACCTACTTCCATTGCGGTTAGACCGGGCACTGGAAGAGGAACTGCAAGGTATACTTGGAGGATCTTAAGAAAAAGCGAAGTGAGACTTCCACTTCAGGTATATATGTTATAGAAGTCAATCTATCTATTTCTACATCATGGGTATTAGATACTGGATGTGCTTCTCACATTTGTACTGATGTGCAGGCGCTGAGAAATAACAGAGCATTGACAAAGGGCGAGGTGGACCTGCGAGTAGGCAATGGAGCACGGGTTGTTGCTGTTGCTGTAGGAACTTACCATCTATCTCTGCCCTCTGGGCTTGTACTAGATTTAGACGATTGTTATTATGTGCCTGCTCTTATTAAGAACATAGTTTCAGTTTCTTGTTTGGACAAGAAAGGTTACTCTTTTAATAAAAGACAAATGTTGTTCTGTTTACTTAAAAGATATGTTCTATTGTAGTGCACCTCTGATAAACGGACTCTATATTCTAGATATAGAGAGCCCTATCTATAACGTTAGTACCAAGAGGTTCAAATCGAACGATATGAACCACACATATCTCTGGCACTATCGCTTAGGTCATATAAATGACAAGCGCTTATCCCAGCTCCATAAGGATGGTTTGCTGGACTCATTTGATTTTGAATCATATGAGATATGCAAGTCATGCCTACGAGGCAAGATGACCAAGACTCCCTTTAGTGGGCACAGCGAGAGAGCGACTGATTTGTTAGGACTCATACATAGTGATGTATGTGGCCCTTTCAATGTTGCTGCTAGAGGCGGTTGTAGGTACTTCATCACATTTACTGATGACTTCAGTAGATATGGTTATGTGTACTTGATGACACATAAGTCCGAATCCTTTGAAAAGTTCAAAGAATTCAAGAATGAAGTATAGAACCAGCTTGGCAAGAGTATTAAAATACTTCGATCAGATCGAGGTGGTGAATACTTAAGCCATGAGTTTCGTGACTATTTAGCTGAGTGTGGGATTCTATCCCAACTCACTACTCCTGGAACACCACAGTGGAATGGTGTATCCGAAAGGAGGAATCGTACCTTATTAGATATGGTATGATCTATGATGAGTCACATAGATCTTCTGACATACTTTTGGGGCTATGCTCTAGACACGGCAGCTTTCATTCTCAACCGAGTTCCATCCAAGGCCGTGATAAAGACACCATATAGGATATGGACTGGGAGAGATGCCCAGGTGTATTTTATGAGGATTTGGGGTTGTGAGGCTTACGTATGACGTCAAGTCTCAGACAAGTTAGGACCCAAATCCGACAAGTGCTACTTCATTGGATATCCCAAGGAAACTAAGGGATATTACTTCTACATTCCCAGTCAGCACAAGGTAGTTATGGCAAAGACTGGGGTCTTTCTAGAAAGGGACTTTGTTTCTAGAAAGACTAGTGGGAGCCCGTTTGATCTTGAAGAAGTTCAAGATGCGAACGATAGCACTGAAGCCTCGATGGGAGTTGAACTGGAACCACAAAGTGTTGTGGATGATGTTGTTCCACAAGGAGTTGAGGAACAACAACCAGTTCAAGTAGACATACCTCTTCGCAGATCTGATAGGGTACGTCGTCAGCCAGAGAGATATTCATTTCTCTTGTCTGACCATGATGACATTATGCTCATAGAGGATGAGCCTACCACCTATCAGGAAGCTGTGATGAGACCAGATTCCGAGATATGGCAGGTGGATGTCAAAACTGCGTTTCTGAAAGGAAACTTATTTTTTGTAGATCCACCACAGCATACTAGCAGAGTATGCAAGCTGCATAAGCTAGCTTCTCGGAGCTGAAATCTTCGATTTGATGATGCAATCAAACAGTTTGGTTTCATCAAGAACAAAGATGATCCTTGTGTCTACAAGAAGGTAGTTGGGAACACAGTTATCTTCCTCATATTGTATGTGGATGACATACTACTCATTGGGGTAACATCTCTTTGCTTCAGTCTATGAAGACTTGGCTAGGAAGTTGTTTCTCAATGAAGGACTTAGGTGAAGCATCTCGTATTCTGGGAATACAGATCTATAGAGAAAGATCTAAGAGATTGCTTGGCCTAAGTCAGAGTACATATAATGACAAGGTACTCCTTCGGTTTGCCATGCAGAACTCCAAGAAGGGATTTCTGCCTATGTCACATGGCGTGAGTCTTTCGAAGACTCAAGGTCCTTCTTCTAGAGAGGAGAGAGACCGCATGGATCAGATCCCTTATGCCTTAGCCATAGGGTCAATCATGTACGCCATGCTATGTACTCGACCTGATGTCTCGTATGCTTTGAGCATGACGAGCAGATACCAGTCAGATCCAGGTGAAAGTCACTGGATAGTGGACAAGAATATTATTAAGTACTTATGAAGGACTAAAGAATATTTCTTGATATATGGAGGCAATGATGAGCTAACCGTAAAGGGTTACAGTGATGCCAGCTTCCAGACCGATCAGGATGATTAAAGATCACAGTCGAGGTTCGTGTTTTGCTTGAATGGTAGTGCTATGAGCTGGCAGAGTTCACAGCAGTTCTACAACGTTTCCATCTCATTCGAGAGATTATCAATAGAGGAGATGTGAAGATTTGCAGAGTATCTATAGAAGCTAACATCGCAGATCCCTTGACTAAGGCTTTGGCACAGAGAAAGCATGATGGTCACACTAGGTCATTAGGCCTTAGAGCCTATACTGATTGGCACTAGTGCTAGTGGGAGATTGTTAGTTAGAGCCCTAGAGCCAATCATTTGATGATTGTATGGACTCATTGTATCATATTCTTGTATATTAATAAAGGCATTTGTTTGGTTATTATACTTATTTGTATTAGTGCCAAATAAACTAAGTATAATAGCGTCCTTGAGTAGAAGGTTCATACCTATATCAATCGATTAGTTGAATCGATAGTGAGATGATATAGGGAACACTACTCTAAATCATTCCTAGTCGAGTATTAACATTCAGGGACAATGTTAATGCAATAAGACTAGCATGTAGGTCAGCTCGATGACTTGATCTCACAAGTCATGGATATAGAGATATCATGCTGACACATGGGTATACATTGGAGAATGTATACTGAATGACCCGCCATGAGAAAGTATCATGGATCGTTATATGAGTGTCATATACTTTCTCATGTGACTATTAGTATGACTATTAGTCCTTAGACCTGAAGTCACCATGGATCCCTACATAAGGAGTTATGTACTTTGGTTTCGTCAAACGTCACCCGTAACTGGGTGGACTATAAAGGCGATTACTGGATATATAACGAATTATGTAGAGGGATGTGAGTGATGTAGATGGGATCTATCCCTCCCATATGACGGGAGCGACATCGGTATTTTTGATAGAGTGAGACCACTAAGTGCATGGCCATGCCCAAATGAGTCAACATTAGATGTTGAGCTCATTTGATCGAGTGAGTCTACTTGGAGTTCAAGATTTAGATTGATTAGAGGATGACACGGTCTATGCCTCACATTGATCAATCTAGATGACTAGGATAGAAGGAAAATGTCACATATTGTGAGGAGTCACAATTAGTAGTCACAAGGTGATGTTGGATCTCAACATTCTTGTAACTTGGGTAGTAATGATGTGTTTCTAGATACCGCTCATTACTTATGCTCCTAAATGGGTTTAGGGCATTGCCAACGTTACAAGAACCTATAGGGTCACACACTAAGGACAATTAGATGGAGATTTGGTTCATACGATGAACCAAGAGGATTAGATTCATTTGATGAATCAAATTGGATTAAGAGTAATCCAAATTGGGCTACTTGAGTTAGACTCAAGTTGATTCATGTATTTAATGAGTCTAATTTAGATTATGACTCATTAGATCAATTTAATTTAATGAATTAGATTCATTATATTAAGTTGTCTTGAATCAAATGGTTAGATTAGATCAACCATGAGAGAGATTGAGTCAAGTTTGACTTGACTAGAGAGGAAGAGGAAGAGTCAAGTTTGACTTGACTCTTTGCCACATCATGAGTGAGGTGGCAAGATGTGGACCAATAGTGTTGCTCCACATCATCTTGCTTTGCCACCTCATGGAGGTTACAAGCCTCCATTGCATTTAATGTGAGTTAGCCACATTAAATGAGTGGAGGTTACTCATTTACCACATCATTGTGAAGTGGCAAGATATGGACCAATGGTAATGGTCCACATCTTCATGATGTGCCACATCATAGGAGTTACAAAACACCTCTTAATGGCTTCACATTAATTGTGATTAATGTGGAATGGGAGTTACACTCCATGGAGTGGCCGGCCACACAAAAGTGGTGAATGAAATTTGATTTTATTCAAGTGTGATTATTACTCCTTTCTTCTTCCTCAAGCTCTCCCTCTCCCTCTCCTCCTTGCTTGGCCGAATTTTACCAAGGTGCTAGCACACCTTTGTGTGAGGTTTTCTCCACCTACGTGTCCGTGTGGATACTTCTAGAGGACCGACGCTTGACGGTCTAGAGATCCGGCAATTCCTTGGACGAGTGGGAACGCGAAAGGGCACGCTTCAAGGTATACTTCTTAACACATAGATGTAGGAGTAGATCTAGAAGTTTTGAAACTCGTACTCATAATTTTCGTTTGGTTTTCCTTGCACGGATCTACGGCTTTGGATAATTCGGGGTTTCCGCGACGCGAAAAGCGATTTTCGCGGCCCGAAAAACCCAACAAGCAGAACATCACTTGGGTCAGATTCAGAGAGGCTTTTGAGAGCTGTTTCTTTCCACGAGCTTATCAGATGGCTCGCCGGCAGGATTTCTTGAGTCTGCGACAGAACAACCGATCGGTGACAGAGTATAATATAGAGTTTGACAGATTGGCCAGATTTTGTCCAGAGCTAGTTGCTGAGGACAGTTCACATATGCAGCAGCTCATTCAGGGGCTGGATGGACATTTGCAAGTAAGACTTGCCGGTCTGGGTACCACATCCTATCTGGAGACTTTAGACAGAGCCCTATTGATTGAGTCAGCGCAGCAGAGAGCGTTTCCAGACAGAAAAAGGAAACAGCCGGGTTAGACATCTGGACAGATCCAGCAGTCACAGGCTACACCACAGCAGAGCAGGCGCAGTCGGTCAGATCAGGGTACTTCTGGGGTATCTCGTAGGCCTCAGAAATTAGGGAAGTCTTCTTCAGGACGTTTCCGGTCTCCACAGCAGAACCGGAAACAACCCGCCAGCGACATTCGCTGTTCAGATGTGGGTCCAGAGATCACATCACCACAGCCTGTACTATGGGACAGCCAGTTTGCTTTTATTGCAAACTGCCTGGGCACTAGAGTCGAGATTGCTAGCTGAAGGCTCAGCATACTGCTTTCGGAGTTACTGCTAAGGGAGGATAGCATAGTCAGTTAGGGGCTAGATGTGGAGGGCGGAGATTTTCACCCTCACATCGCCAGCAGGGGACAGCTTCCCCTTCAGCAGCTGCATTTGGCATGCTCGGAGAGGAGTACCCCAGTACTCCCATAGTACCCCAGAGCTCCGTTCCGGGATCTCACTATCTGCCTCAGGGGCAGTATCAGCTGCAGCATCATCCATAGGCACAGTATCAGACGCAGTCTCATCCATCAATACAGTATCAGTCGCCACCCTCCCAGACTTGCCTAGCACAATATCCAGCACCGCCTCAGTGGCAGACTCCTGCCCAAACGCAGCAGTCGTAGGTGGTATTACCACCTCTTCTTCAGCCAGAGACTGGGCGTATTCATGCGGTCACTAGAGAGGATGCGCAGCGTGCCGACGGATCCGTTTTCCGCGGTATGCTTTCTATTTATGCCTTATCTGCAGATATACTGATAGATACTGGTAGCTCGCATTCTTTTATATCTCGTACTTTTATGCGGAAGATTGGTAGATTACCCACTTGCAGACCACAGCGATTGACCGTCTCTCTACCCTCCGGTGACACCATGGACGTCACCCAAGAGGTCAGAGGTTGTCCGTTAGATTTTGGCAACCTAATACTTACGGTGGATCTTTTAGTATTGGAAATGGTTGATTTTGATATTATACTTGGCATGGACTGTTTGTTAGCATATTATGCCACAGTTGATTGCCAGACGAGGGTGGTCACATTCTGGCCTCCGAACCAATCCTCATGGGATTTCACTAGCATTAGAGACAACGGCATATCGATCATTTCGGCGATTCAGGCTCAGAAGCTGCTGTCACATGGCTGTCAGGGTTTTCTGTTATCTTTGATTAGTACTGAGGACAGCGGTAGTTCGCAGCTCTCCGACGTTCCGGTAGTCCGCGAGTATCCGGATGTATTCCTAGGGGAGTTACCAGGTCTGCCTCCCAGAAGGCAAGTGGAGTTCGCTATTGAGCTGATTCCGGGGACCGCACCGGCATCGAAAGCTCCTTATCGTATGGCACCGAAAGAGTTGAACAAGCTGAAGGTTCAACTCCAGGAGCTTTTGGATAGGGGATTTATTCACCCTAGTGTTTCTCCATGGGGTTCTCCGGTGTTATTTGTCAAGAAAAAGGACGGCACCATGAGGTTATGTATTGACTACAGACAGCTGAATGTAGTGACCGTCAGAAATAAATATTCATTACCATGGATCGAGGATTTGTTTGATCAGCTCAGAGGTACATCAGTGTATTCTAAGATTGATCTGCGATCCGGATATCATCAGCTGAGAGTCAGAGACTCAGATATTCAGAAGACAGCTTTCCGTACCAAATACGATCATTATGAGTTTTTGGTGATGCCATTTGGGCTTACCAATGCTCCAGCGGTGTTTATAGATTTGATGAACCTCGTCTTTCTGAGTATCTGGATCAGTTTGTTATCATTTTCATTGATGACATATTGGTCTACTCGCATTCCGAGGAGGAGCATGCACAGCATATTCGCATAGTCTTGGAGATTCTTCGACGACATCAGCTGTACGCGAAGTTCAGCAAGTGTGCATTCTGGCTATCTTCAGTCGGTTTTCTGGGACATGAGGTCTCGAGTAGAGGTATTTCAGTAGACTCTCAGAAGATCGAGGTTGTCACCAGTTGGGAGCAGCCGAAATCAGTTCAGGAGATCCGCAGTTTTCTGGGACTAGCAGGATATTACCGACGTTTTGTCGAGGGTTTCTCGTGTATTGTTATGCCGCTGACACGTCTTACTAGGAAAGGCATGAAATTCATGTGGTCCGAGGATTACGAGACCAGCTTTCAGGAGCTGAAGCGGAGATTAGTGTCGACTCCAGTTTTGGTTTTACCTTCTGGAGAGGATGGATTTGTGCTCTACACCGATGCGTCTCTTCAGGGTTTGGGCACTGTTCTGATGCAGCACGACAGGGTAGTCTCCTATGCTTCTCGACAGTTGAAGGAGCATGAGAAGAACTACCCAGTTCATGATCTGGAGTTAGCTGCCATCATCTTTGCTCTGAAGCTTTGGCGGCATCATTTATACGGTATTACATTTGAGATTCTTACTGATCATAAGAGTCTCAAATATATTTTCACTCAGAAGGAGCTTAATCTCCGATAGAGGAGATGGATGGAGTTCCTGAAGGACTACGATTGTACCATTAGCTACCACCCGGGGAAAGCTAATGTGGTTGCAGATGCACTCAGCAGGAAGTCCAAAGGGACTTTGGCTTGCCACCGAGTTTCAGTTACAGACTTGGTTCAGGGTTTCTCCAAGTTAGACCTTGAGGAGCAGGGACATACAGAGCAGGGTATTCTTGTTACCATGATTGCTCAGTCGTCGATCAGGATGAGGATCCTAGAGGCCCAGGCTGGTGATCAGCATTTGCAGTTAATTAGCAGTCAGATAGCTTCCGGGCAGCAGACCGAGTTTACACGAGACGAGGAGGGTATTATATACTTCCGAGGCAGATTGTGCGTACCTCAGTCTCATCCGGTCTTACAGGAGCTACTTCAGGAGGCTCATCACTCTCGATTTGCGATCCACCCAGGCGGGACCCGCATGTATCGAGATTTGAGACGTTCCTACTGGTGGAATGGTATGAAGAAAGACATCGTGGAATTTGTAGCTAGATGTCTTGTCTGTCAGCAAGTGAAGGCTGAGCACCAGAGACCTGCCGGATTACTTCAGCGGATTCCTATTCCTGAGTGGAAATGGGAACATATTACTATGGACTTTATAGTGGGTTTGCCGAGGACACGACGAGGCCATGACGCGATTTGGGTAATCGTTGATCAATTAACCAAGTCCGCACACTTCTTAGCGATCCGGAGGACTGATTCCCTAGATCGATTGGTAGATCTGTATTGCCGAGAGATCATTAGATTACATGGTGTTCCTTTGACTATCATTTCGGATAGAGACCCCCGGTTCACGTCTCGTTTCTGGTAGAGTCAGCAGCAGGCCTTGGGCAGGCAGCTCCGATTTAGTACAGCTTTCCATCCGTAGACAGATGGACAGTCAGAGCGGACCATTCAGACTTTAGAGAACCTGCTGAGGTCGTGTGTTATGGATTTCGAAGGCAGTTGGGAGGACCACTTGCCATTGGTAGAGTTCGCCTACAACAACAGCTTTCATTCGGCTATCCATACGGCACCGTTTGAAGCATTGTATGGTAGGCCTTGTCGGACACCCACCCTCTGGGATGAGGTTGGAGAGGCCCACCTGTTGGGACCTCATAGAGCTCAGCAGGAGGCAGAGTTGGTCCGTATTATCAGACGGAGGATGTCAGAGGCGCAGGACCGCCAGAAGAGTTATGCAGATCGGAGATGCGGACCTTTAGAGTTCTCCGTTGGCGACCATGTATTTCTGCGAGTTTCACCCACGAAAGGGGTGAAGAGATTTGGCCTCAAAGGTAAGCTAGCTCCACGGTACATTGGCCCTTTCCAGATCCTAGAGAGGATTGGAGCAGTAGCTTACCGGCTAGCACTACCACCGTCCCTGGCAGGAGTCCACGATGTATTCCATGTATCTATGCTGAGGAGATATGTACCTGACCCGACGCATGTGCTGACAGATGTCTCAGTTCCGGTTCAGCCTGATGTCACTTATGAGGAGGTTCCGGTAAGGATTCTGGACCGGAAGGAGCGTCAGCTACGGAACAAGACTATCCGACTGGTTAAAGTCGGATGGCAGCATCATTCGGATGAGGAGGCCACTTGGGAGCTCGAGGATACGATCCGAGCTCGATATCTCCATCTTTTCACTTGAGGTATGTGATTTAGTTTACCGTTCAGCATTTATACTCTTTACCTATTATTAGTACTTGCTGATGGTAGATGACGAAATTTGGGGACCAAATTTTTATTAGTGGGGGAAATTGTAAAATATCGAAAATAGGCGAATATTAATAAGGGATTTTTTTTTGGAATTTTTGGAAATTTTTCGGAGCTCGTATGGACGAGTTTACGGGGATAAAAGCGGGGCCCGGAAAAGCCTGTTTAGGCTACCCCATTTTAACGAGGAAAAGTTTCCTTTTCCTTTTTATTTCTTTTTCTTCTTTTCTTTTTTTATTTCTTTTCTTTCTCTTCCTCGCCGATTTCCCCCTTGCGCCTTCTCCCCCTTGCGCCCGACGCCGTACCCTAACCGGCGGCGGTTACTTCCCTCTCCTCCTTCTACTTCTTCCCTTCTCTTCATTTTTTTCTGCCGATGCTACTTTCTCTTCTTCTTCCGACACCGAGCAACGCCGAGCCTAGCATCGCCGCCGACTCCCTCTCTTCGTCGGCACTCCCGCCGTCGCCTGTGCCCTAGCACCGCCGGATGCCCCCCCCCCCCCCCCCCCCCCCCCACCTCAGCCTCGTGTTGGCCCTCTTTTGGTCCGACGAGACACTGTCGACCTCACCTTCATCTCCTTCCTTCTGTGCTGCCCGAGCCGACGATCACAGTCGACGCTAAGACCTAGCCCCCGGCCAGCCTGTGATTTTCCCCTTTCTCCTCTTCACTTTTGTCAACGATTTTGGAGGTAAGTGTCATACCAAGTTGGAGTTGGGTTCGATCTCTATGCTTGATCTTGATTCCCTTCTTGGTTGCTGATCTAGTCATGGTTGGGAGCTGTGAGGGAGGGGAAGGCTCTGTTGAGAAGTATTCCAACATCAACAATTGGGGTTTTCGGCTTGAGTCCTGGCCAGCAACATTGTTCCAGCGGGGAAATCAGAGATATACACGGGTAAGTGTATGGTAGATGTGGTGGATTAAAAGAGTAAATTGTTGTCTGTGTTTTTAGGATAAATTGTGTTGTTGATCAGCCATTTCCACCTTGCTACAGTCACTGGATCCAGCAGCAACTTTCTCTAGCAGTGGGTAAGTACAGATTTAGGTGAGTTTTTGTGTTGAATCTACGATGGTTTATGTTATAGTAAGTCCTAATTAGAAGGTGGAACGATTAGGGTTAATGAAGTTAACTCTAATTGATTTATTTGGATTAGAATTTAGTTTGGCTAATTGTTGTATGATAGAATTAGCTAAACAAGACATTATGTTTGATACCATAAGACTTTGACGCGAGACGAGTATCTCGATGTCGGATTTGGACATTCCTATTGGAGGCGGGTACTTTTGACTTTATGTCTTTGATATGCATAGTAGTGAATTTAACAAATAGCAATAATTATATTTATTATTTTGTTTCGATTATTCACTACCCGCTACCGGTTACATGCTTGGTTGATTGCTTGTTTTGCATCTCATGTTATTGCTTACCTGATTATACATGATTAGGGGTAGTGATATAACCATGTTTCACCATGTTCAGGACCTAGGTGTGATACCTTATCTGATTTGTGTACCCTTGATATGATTTATTGACTATGGTGCACATCATATATGTATATAGATTGGTTCAGTATATTACCATGCTTAGTGTCATGCACCATTCACATGATTGCATGCTGTGTGATAGATTGCTCCATTATTGTCGAGCACATCGCCAGTTTCATCACTGTTCGGTGCTCCGTTGTTGACGCTCATGGGTAGCGTGACGCAGCGTGGTAGCACGTCAGTTTGCTCGTTCGGTGCTCCGTTGGTCTGCTCATGGGTAGTGTGATTGCAGCGTGGTAGCACGTCGAGACACCTCCCCGTCATCGTGTACCGGGAGATGAGAGCATTGCGCTCCCCCATTTATGATTTGGGGTAGGAGTATGTGTGTACTCCGACAGCATCCCGTCTACTCGGTCACTCATCAGGAGTAGTGATGCAGAGTGCACGGTTGTCACAGCCCTACCCACTTGGTCCCACCATTGGGTGTGAGATGGCTGACTGGCGTCAAGGGTGACCATGACTGCATTGGCATCATACACATTGATGCATTTATTTCTTGTGATTGTGTTTGCTGCATTTATTTGCAGCATATTGGTTGGATGCCCATGATTGACATGCATACAGGATTTCTATACCTCTCGGACTGTTTATCCTTGTACCAGGTCCTGATTAGTACAGTATTCTCCTGTTCATTTCAGATTGCATTTACCTTTATTACGTCAAGAGACTGTACGCATGATTAGTGCTAGATGTTACTTCCTTACTATGTATATCAGTTGTTACCCGCTGAGCATTGGACTCACCCCCGCCTCCGTTATTATTTTCAAGTTGATGCTGTCAGAAGAGAGTTCCAGTTGCTAGTCCCCTGCAGAACACGAGAGCTTATTGATCTTTTGGTTTTCTTCTTTACTAGACTATGTTTTGAACTTGTTATGTTTTGGATACTTTGGATCTTGTATGGATTGTTTTACTTGTGGATGACTTTTATTTGGATTTGCTTTTACTACATGCCCGCCTAGATGGCAAAAGAGGTAAGTTGGTTTTATCGTCGGATTTGAGCTTTTCGAGTGTAGTGGAGTAGGAATATGTTTTGAGCTTTATGAGTTTAGTTGAGTAGGGTTGTTTTCGAGTCATCGTACTACTGTTCAGTTTGATTATTATTAAACTGCGTGGTTGTGTCAGCTAGAGGCTGAAATTTATATAAACTGCGTGGTTGTCTGTGTTGTTGTCTATTTATTATTGTTGTTATTCCAGCCGCATGTGGCTGAGGTATATGGTGGTGTATAAAGTTTCAAATTGTCCGTCGTACAGGGGAGATGCTGTCGAAATTTCTTCGGACAGGGACTCCTCCGGGGCGTGACACTTTTCCTGCAATACTACATTAGCCAATAGCATTAATAGCAACACAGAACCATATGGTTGAACTAAACTTAGAATTATCGAGATCCGCTAGTCCAGTTGACCGCACGCGGTCGATCGGAAACCATCCGATCAACCTTGCTTGGAGTTCACACCTCCAAGACTTCCCGTTACATAAGGATACCTCTCCCTAGGATTTTCTTCATCTGGCTTCACTCACCAGAACCTAGAGTTACGTCCCTCTAGGGTTTTCTCCACTTGGCTTCACTCACTAGGACCTAAGATTACCTCCCCTTAGGGTTTTCTCTACCTGGCTTCACTCACCAAGACTTAGCATTGGATCAACCCACTAGGAATTGAATATCAAATCTTCCAGACCTATTGAATCCACCTGGCTTCCATGATCTACCAAAATTTCTCTTGCCTAACCGCAATTAGGACTTCCCTTGTCTAACCGCAGTTAGTTTTGGTGTAATCGACCTAGGTTTTGATCGGTACGATCATAGTTTTGATGTGTGTGTCAAAGAGTTTAAGTTAGGTTTACCCTTATATTTGATATGTGTATTTGAGTTGTGCAGGTTTGCAGGATACACATGCGACTTAGGTTGATGGCTTCGACTCTGGTGAAGGATGAAGCATCCGAGGGACCGTGGACAAGGCAGCGAGGACAAGGGACTTCGAGGCATACGCGAAGGATGACATTAGGGACAAGCCGCGGGCTTGAATGCATCCGAGGGACGAGAGCCTAAGGAAGTAGGCTTGAAGGCAAGAGGTTAAAGCTGCAAAGGAAGCGTCAAATGAGTCGTAAGGGTGAGGGTACGAATGCATGAGAAATTATACTCGGAGAAAAATCCTAATTTTAGGATTTTACTGTAGAAGTACTGCAGCGTACTGTAGCAGTACTGTAGCAGTCGACTGCATGTTTTAGCTAAAACAGTCGACTGCAGCGTTACTGTGGCAGTAATGTAGCAGTCGACTGCTAAAACATGCAGTCGACCGGTACAGTCGACTAGGTGCGAACAGAATGATTCTATTCGTTCGGTCAGTGTGCACCAGTCGACTGCATGTTTTATCAGTCGAATAGTAAATGACCGTTGGCAGACCGTTGGTGCTGCAAAGTAGCCGTTGGCTACCTCCAACTGTAGCACCAGTCAATTGATGGTTTTGCCAGTCGACTGGTGCCGAGATGAGTTGATATGATCAACTCTCTCCTCTTATTTATAGGAAGTTTTGGGGCTTGAAGGAGATTACTGATTATTGTTGAATCACTCCTTATCATTGCCCAAAGCTTCCAAGCCTACTCTCTTCCTCCTAAACCTAAGTTCATCTTGTAAGAGGAAGAGAATCTTGTGAGAGGTTGTACTCCAACGAGAAGGAGTCAGAGCTAGCCGGAGATTGCCGGGGATTGATCTACCAAAGGATCAAGGGTTCGTCCACCTCAAGGATAGGCCATGGAGTAGGAGTAAGCAATCTCCGAACCACGTAAAGGATTTGTATTAGCGTTTGCTCTTACTTGTTTATTTTCATTGCTTTAGTTTTTGTATTCCGCTGCGCAAGCTAACAAGTATAGGAAGAAGCGATCATTTGGGGGTGCCGTCTATCCAACCCTCCTTCAAGTCGGCCACCGATCCCCTACAAGTGGTATCAGAGCGAGGACACCCTTTAACGGACTAATCGCCGAGAAGAGCACTTCATCAAAATGGTCGGCTCAAACATTTATCCATCCAAATTCGAAGGGGACTTCTCTTGGTGGAAGAAGAGAATGAAGGTATTTTTCGAAACCAATTTTGACATAATGCTAATCATGGAAAATGATTTTGAAGTGCCTAGGGATCAAGACAATAAGATACTTGAGAAAATAAGGTGGAGCAAGAAGCAAAGGGAAGAACATTTATCGAATTATAAAGTCATACATCATCTATGCAATGTTCTTCCCCAACAAGAAATAACAAGGGTTGGAAGCTACTCAAGCGCCAAGGAATTATGGGAAAAGCTAGTGGAGCTTCATGAAGGGACATTGTTAGCGAAATTGGCAAGAAGAGACCTCCTTCAAACTCAACTCAACAATATCAAGCTTGAGAAAGGAGAAAAGACATCAATTTTACATTCTAGAATTAAGAAAATTATTAATGGACTAACAAATGTAGGTGAGACACTTTCAAATCGAGACATGATGATGAAAGCCCTAAATGCTTTCCCAAGAACCACAACTTGGGGCTCCATTGTAGATTCATACTACATATCAAAGGACCTAGAGAAATCCTCTCTAGACGAACTTTTCTCAACAATGGAGCTTCATGAGACAAGAGTTGAAGGATTAGATGGAGAAGCTCATAGATCAAGAGGAGTAGCCCTTGTGGCAAACAAGGGAAAGGGAAAGAAGAAGAAATCTTCATCACCACCATCTTCCGACTCCGAAGAATCAAGTGCCTCAATGGATAGCGATCAAGAGGCATATATGGTAAGGAAGATGAGAAAGGCATTTAAATCTTTTTCTTCTAACAAATCTCGTGCTAGAAAAAGTTCTAGAAGCAAAAGTAGGACAAGGAAGATCATTTTCTATAATTGTCAAGGAGAAGGACACATAAGAGATGATTGTCCTCTCTTGAAGAAGAAGGAAGGGAAGAAGAAGGAGGAGAAGAAGAAGACAAAAGAAAAAGGGAAGAAGGCTCAAAACCTAAAAGCAACATGGGATGATCCATCATCATCATCGAAGGAAGAAGATTACCATGTAGTCAATTTTGCTCTAATGGGAATTGATGATGTAGCCTCCACCTCATCCAAACAAGAAGAAGGAAGGAGCTCAAGTGAAGATGAAGAAGGGAGCTCAAGTGAAGGGGGAGGTCAAACTTCGGATTCGGACTTCTCGGTAAGTGAGGTACATAATCTTCCTCCCCATGTTTTAATTAAAATTATTACAAGTACAAATGATGATTTGTTTAAGGCTAAAAGGAAAAATAAGTCTTTGAAAAATGACATTTGCATGCTTCATGAAAAATTAGAATCCATGTGTTCTAAGGACAATGATATGCATGCTTCTTCTACAAGTTCATATGATTCATGTTTAGAAGAGGAAAATAGGAAATTAAGGGAAAAGGTAGAATATCTTACCAATGCCCTTAGAAAATTTGAAATTGGCTCAAATAACCTAAACATGATTATTGGGAGCCAAAGGGCAAGTTTCAACAAAAAGGGTTTAGGGTATAAGGAATCCAACAATGAAAAAGTCTATCATTGTCTAATTGCTAGGGGCAACCCAAGACAAAGATCATAGATAGGAAATGGATTCCTAAGAAGTATTTGGTAAATCCAATTAAGAAGAATCTCTATTGGGTACCAAAATCAATTCTCAAGGGTTAGAAGATTTTGGGGCAAGTCAATCATAATAATCATAATTCAAATCCTTGAAAAATGGTTGACTTGAGACCTTAAGGGGGAGAATATTTGGTTAGCCTTGATAGAAATTCATGATCCAGAGGGCTAAGTAGAGATTACCTTTATCTCACAATGAATTGCACTATTTTCAAATCATAAATGTGAGATGATAGAATGATAATAATTCACTTATGCTTATGGCATTTTGATGAGTTATGAAATATATCAAGTTTTAGTGATCATAAGCCAACTATGGGGAAAGCAAATGTTTAATTAATGGACATCTTGCCCATAGATCATAGTTGGACATTTCAAATATTTTGAAAATAATTCTATGTTTTATTTACAGTGGATAGTCATTTTGAAACTTATGAATTCAAAACTAGGGTTTAATTTGATACAAACTTGAATGTTTTTCAAAGTATTTGAGTTTTTATCAAAACCTCAAAAATATGATGAATTCTCATGAAAACATATTTTTCCTTGTTAAAGAACATTATAAGAAATATGTGTTCAAAATTTCATGATTTTGTGTTTTTTCTAGAATTTTCTATGTATTTCTGAAGTTGGCTTTAAAATGCTAAAATTCAGGTTGGTTTGTGCCAGTCAACTGCGACAGATAGCAGTCAACTGGTAGATATTTTCCAGCACCTTCAAAAGCTATTTTTGGGTATTTTTAAGTCCACATTGATACAATAGTATGTGTACATGTTTGGTACAATTTTTGATGGTGTCAAAGGAGGAGAAATGTGAAGGTTTAAGTTAGAAACCTTAACTATGTGCAACTATGTGCAAAACTTGAAAATTATGGTTGAGAGCATATGTTAAGGGGGAGCTTGGGTATTATGCTTCATTCTTACATATTTCTTCTAATTTTCATGTTGATATTTATGTCTAACTTAAACATATTGCCACACATCAAAAAGAGGGAGATTGTTGGTGCAATCGACCTAGGTTTTGATCGGTACGATCATAGTTTTGATGTGTGTGTCAAAGAGTTTAAGTTAGGTTCACCCTTGTATTTGATATGTATATTTGAGTTATGCAGGTTTGCAGGATACAAATGCGACTCAGGTTGATGGCTTCGGGTCCGGTGAAGGATGAAGCATCCGAGGGACCATGGACAAGGCAGCGAGGATAAGGGCCGAGAGAAGCGACTTCGAGGCATACGCGAAAGATGGCATTGGGGACGAGCCGCGGGCTTGAATGCATCCGAGGGACGAGAGCCAAAGGAAGTAGGCTTGAAGGCAAGAGGTTAAAGCTGTAAAGGAAGCGTCAAATGAGTCGTAAGGGTGAGGGTACGAATGCATGAGAAATTATACTCGGAGTAAAATCCTAGTTTTAGGATTTTACTGTACTAGTACTGTAGTGTTACTGTAGCAGTCGACTGCATGTTTTAGCAGTCGACTGGTGCAGTCGACCGGTGCAGTCAACTGGGTGCGAACAGAATGGTTTTGTTCGTTCGGTCAGTGTGCACCAGTCGACTGGGTGCGAACAGAATGGTTCTGTTCGTTCGGTCAGTGTGCACCAGTCGACTGCATATTTTATCAGTCGATTGGTAAATGACCGTTGGTGCTGCAAAGTAGCCGTTGGCTACCTCCAACAGTAGCACCAGTCGACTAATGGTTTTGCCAGTCGACTGGTGCCGAGATGAGTTGATATGATCAACTCTCTCCTCTTATTTATAGGAAGCTTTGGGGCTTGAAGGAGGTTACTGATTATTGTTGAATCACTCCTTGTCATTGCCCAAAGCTTCCAAGCCTACTCTCTTCCTCCTAAACCTAAGTTCATCTTGTAAGAGGAAGAGAACCTTGTGAGAGGTTATACTCCACTGAGAAGGAGTAAGAGCTAGCCAGAGATTGTCGGGGATTGATCCACCGAAGGATCAAGTGTTCGTCCACCTCAAGGACACGCCGTGGAGTAGGAGCAAGCAATCTCCGAACCATGTAAAGGATTTGTGTTAGCGTTTGCTCTTACTTGTTTATTTTCATTGCTTTAGTTTTTGTATCCGCAGCGCAAGCTAACAAGTGTAGAAAGAAGCGAGCATTTGGTGGTGTCGTCTATCCAATCCCCCTTCAAGCCGACCACCGATCCCCTACAGTTAGGATTAGTCACTCGATTGACTTCTCACCCTTGCCTAGCCGCGACTAGGACTTCCCTTAATCAAGCTCATTTAAATATATTTGTCAGACATTAAAACCTTGGAGATCAATTACACCAATAGTAGGAAGTGACGAGGCCACAAACATCGAGGAAATGCCCTCCCCCCCCCCCCCCCCCCGCCCCGACCTTCTTTGTTGCCCGTGGTCGTTCCCTCTTAGTCCACCACCTTCAGAGAACCTTGCTTCAATGTCAACAATGTAAGAGGCGTCGATCGGCTACCCCCGCACAACAAATTTCCTCTGAAGCACTGGCTCCACATCCATCGTCCGAGCGAGGAGAGAGCTTCTCCTCTATTCCTCCAGCACTCGGAGCTAACCCCTCAACTCCCGTTTCATCTAAGCGGATGTCATCAATCTCTACCCTACTGACCGGAGTGATTGTTGTGCAACCTGTCTCTTTTTTACCGCCTCCTCCACTGGAATGATTGCTCCGTGGAGTGTTTTTTACCATAGTTTTTTACATGTAAATATCACTAGTTCTACCATATATATAAGACATTAATTGTTCTTATTTTATTTTTATTTGGAATGTGTATGTGTTATAATGTAATTTTATAAATGTATAATCATGTCAGATATTGCAGTAGTACACGATGTCCAAATTATGTTGAAAATTATTAGGAAATGGTAAGTATTAATGTTATTATTAATTCAAATTCATCTAATTTTTTATTTATTATTTTGAAAAATGAAAGTATTTTTCATGAAGTTACTACCAATAGTTATAGTGTATCTACTTACATAGCCAAAATATTTAAAATACATCAGTGAGAAGGCTCTATATGGAGGCATGTAGATTAAGATCTTAAATATTTTTATTATCAAGACATTTTGGTAAGTAATTTAAATATTATTGATATTGTATAATACAATATCCTTTTATATCAATTTTCTTAATATTATGTAGGAAAAATATATTTGGGAGCAAGGACAATAAAGTTATATAAGAATTCAAAGGAATATGAAACAATTATTGTTAAAAACTATACAATGACTTGTTATACAAGTGGAGAAGGAAGAAACAAGGTCATATCATAAACCAATTGAGATTTAGGATGCATAGAAGAACAATATAGTTGTAGAAAAATGATAGCAAAATTCATTGACTGCTAAAAATAATAGAAATATTGAGCTCGCTGGCTGAAGCATGGGATTCACAAAGCATACAATTGGATCACGATCTATTATAGAACATTCAATAGATATGGTGAGTTTACAATAAAGTTATATAAGAGATTTTTTAATTATTAATAAACTTATTTTAATTTATAAAAAAAAATTATGTGTGCAGGTAGATACTTTACAGAGACCTCCCACTTATTGGAAGGTATTTCGTAATACACATCAAAAAAGAATGACACTTTTATCGATGCTCGATCAAAGGTCATAAATATAAGAATATAAACTTTATTAGCACTCACATTTAACAATGACTAGCTTTATTAATTGTATATCAGATAATAATAATAATAATATTTTATATAAGATGATATAACTGGTCGAGGCACACAGACGTATCACTATGCTATTGAGAAAGTGTAGTTACATACTCTATCATAGGATGCTATAAATGATATATATTATGAGATTATCGGTGGAAGAAAAAAAGAGCGTCCTATACGACATTGACTCCCAAGCAAAAGTTATATATGATCATGTGATGACTCATAGGCTTAAGGGTCGTCCTAGTTCATATATTGAAGTGAAAGTGCTAAGACAAGAAAATCAATATTTGAGGGATCGAGTTACAACATTAGAGTAGTCGATGGAAGATTCAGTCAATTAGCAGTCGATGGAAGATTGGATCAAGATAGCAATAGAGCAGCAAATACAAGAATTCATATCTCATTTTTTATTAATGAGTCCTACTTTTCTAACGCCGCATGGTTTTGACTCACACGAGACTCAAGACCCTAATGCTACTGACAAGTAGCTCATAATAACATAGTTTTTCTAAAATGTGTTGACCTTCAATTTAATTTTTTTTATTTATCACTCATACAACATGTAAAATGATTTTATTAATTTTGATATTATATGCATCTCTAATTGTATTACATATTTTCAGGAGCAATGTAGATAAAAAGTGAGTACTTGAAAGCCTGGATTTAAGATTAATTGTATTTCAAACTCTTATTAAGATATATTTTTTTAAAACATGTTAAACTTGTGTTTATCAAATTGTATATTTTTTTTAATAAGTTGTTTTGCCTTTGTATTATCCATGTTATCCAACTAATATATAACTTACTTTAGATTTATATATGATATTGTTTCAAAATAAAAAAATATAGTGTTAAACCTATCGTATTGTTTTTTATTTAACTGAATTTAAATCATGCATGTTTTTTATTTAACTGAATTTAAATCATACATGTGCTTGTTTTTGTTAAACCTATCTTATTGTAGTTGCTGCAGGATAAGATATTAAGAAGGAATAAGCCAAATAAGTAATTAGAATACTTGTCTTTTAACATGTGGTGTGATGAAACTAAAATTATTTGATTATTTTGTGATGGATAAGTGTATTTGAATGTTTTTTTTTTTTGTTAAATGTAAGTTGAATGTTGTTTTGTTGAATGCTGTGAATGTTGTTTTGTTTTTTTTTAATGTTATTTTTAAATGTTGAATGAATGTTATTTTGTGATGAATGTTGTTGGATTTATAATGTATTTTAGGATTTTTAATCAATTTTAAGAGGTTTTTTTTAAATTAGCGATAGAAATGAAAATCCGGGCTAATTTATCAACAGAATTTTTAGTAAATTAGCAATAGATTTTTATTTCCATTGTTAAATTTAGTGACATTTTAATTTTCATCATTAAATTAGCGATGAATTTTCATTTCCATCACTAAATATATTGAGTGGCCGATTAACGATAATTAGCTATCATTGCTAATTTAGTGATAGAATATTATTTTCTGTTGTTGATTTAGTGACGATGCATTGATTTTCATCACTAATCGTTATATTTCGTGCAGTGTTTCTTTTTTGATAGGACTTGTATTAATTGATCCTAAAAAGATAATTTCTTTTCAATGATAATAAATTCTCTATTATGTGTTTCTGATAGTAAACGGTTCGAACTCCATTAACTCAACAATAACCTGACCTAGATTATATAAAATAAAAAAACTTTTTATAAAACTCTAATTATTCTAATAAAATTCAACTAACTTTAAAAAAAAAGTAAAATAACTTAAACGTTTTTTAATAAATTATAAAAATTAACGGCCTAAATAACTTTTGTTAGGATTAAATTTTTGCAATTGAAGATGACTTGTATCATCCTCAAATCGACTGCTCTAATCACTATGAAGCCTTAGATGCACTGCTTAAGGTCTACGCTTCTTTCTCAATATCAATAGACATTACTTTGCTCAAACATTAGAAACTTACTCCGAAGGCAAATATTTTTCTTTGCAATAATATATACATATATATATAATCAGTCTCACAGTGGAAATAAAGACTCTAATGCCAAAATCTAAAACAAAATAAAATAAAATAAAAAACTTAAGTTGTGAAGAACATTTACATCCATTTTAAAGTCTTTAAAGGTGGGAAAAAACTAATATAAAGAAGGTTTCACAGTGCTTTTTGGAGGAGCTTTTACTGCCATTAGAAATAGATCTCAGTCGTTGATGGATTGACGTTCAAGATTTATTTCTTTTACCGCCGCTCTGATGGGATGCAAAGTGAAAGCCTCTTCTATAGTTCTATGATAGTTTTTCCTGATTTTAAGTGACCCGACGAATCATATTGTTGCTATTATACAACATTCAGCTGGAAGGAGTAAAAGAGAAATTTACACCAACGTACTTACACTGAAGGAAAACTAAAATTCCTTGAAAAATTCATCAACCAAGGTATCGAGCAACCACCTTTCAATCTCTACTCCTGCTTCAAATGCTTCCATTTCGAAATCAATCCACCTGCCTAGATGAGAACTCATATCTTTATACACAAGCTCATCCACCATCCAGTCCTCGCCGCAGACGCATCCTGATATCTCATTGTAGAGTTCCTCTGACAAGTCTTTCCTGACAAACATGACACCTTTTGCCCACATTTGGAATCCAGCTCGGAAGTAAACACTACATTTAGTAGACAAGCATTCATTCACAGCATCAAATATTATCTTCCTCTTCATTATCTGTGTTTCATCTACATGACCTGAGATTTGATTCTCTTCTAACTTCTCAAACAGACGGAGATCAAGAATCTCACTAGATTGGTCCATGTATCTGAGAATTGAATCATCTGAAATAATTTCCCAGTTATTCAATATTTCCTTCACATAATCCAGCTCATCCCAGCAAGTGTAAGCATTATCTATTCGGCTGATTTCTGAGGCTAGGTCTTCGTCTGAGTCTATGGCTTGTTTATGTAATGATGATGTAGATAATTCTACTTCAGATTCCGCTGGCCCAGTTTTGTACATGGAATCAAACTCAGCTTCTTTGGAGAGAGAAGAATAATGAGAAGGATTGGTCCTGGTACCTGAAAATTCAACATTTAGGTATTTTAGTTTTTAGGGAGGGAGCACCACATCCATACATGGGAAATCAGGTAAGATTCATCTAACTTCTGAACCTATATGTTATTACCATCAGAATTTTGGTAACTCTCAGAGGAGCAGCTTTCATTTGAAAATGAGTTGTCTGGAATGGAATGGGGGCTCTCATCTTGATGCTCAATTTCACTTTGATCTGCAATGTTACAGTAGGAACCGATCCTTTTCTTTTTCTGATTCAACAGTTATGACAAAGTCAATCAGTTGTAGGATTTATCAAGCAACTTGTTGTTGTAGAATTTATCAAGGAACTTACTAACAGCAACAAGATTAGGTTTCATTTGTATACAAAGGGGAATACGAGACAAGAACATTAACCACTATGAAAATTACTTTTGAAAATCTTGCAATGCTGCCGAAAAAGGGAATTTAATGAAACCATGCCGCATCTTTAAGAATAATGAATCTATTCTAAACACAATCATTTTGGAAGGTTTAGGAAATACATGAAAGGTTGTGAAGTCTGCTAAAAAAGATCATCCCATGTGGTAAAGAGATCAAAGAAATCACCCATCAGAGAGCAGGCATGCTTTCACAGAAATACACGCAAATATGACAAAATAAAATCTCATTAGCATATCAGTGTAGTCCACCCCATCTATATTTTACCTATACACCACTGTAAATTTTACAAGAACCACAGATTTGAATGTAAATCCAATGACTATCCACAACCAGTTGAAGAATGAGACTTCTATTCTTCAGTACCATAGTTTACAAAGAGTTTTGAGGATTAATAAAAGTTTCATACATATTGAGCTTTTCCATATTCAAAGTGAATGAAGCAACAGTAGTTCTTCATGCCCCTCCATTATGCCACCCTATGGATTTACATTATGATCATGTGGCAGTTTTTGGCTATCTGGCAGACATGTACAGTCTTTTGCCTATGTCAATCAACTCAAAGTATGTCAGAAATGCCTAAAACAACCCTATAGCTCTCTCGATCCCCACAATTCTTGACTCAATTGCAAAAACTAAATATAAACCTAGGAAAGCCAAGTTAATATACTTGCTACTTTGCTTGCTAGTAAGTGCCTATCTGCTTATAGCTCAGAGTTCAGAAGCAACGAGAGCTACTAAAGTGAATATTGGGTCATCATGTTGAACTAAGGCTGAGGTTATATGTTCATTATGTCTATATAAAAAAAAAACCTTAGTAAGTGAAACTTATCATGATTACTATATGGATTCACTAGTTCATATGGCAAGAGCAATATCACGCAAAGGCACTTGGTAAAGATATGCATGAGAAGTATAAGTATATCCTTGTTGCCTCAAAATCATACTTTCATGTAAATTGTGGCATAATAAGCCTTTTGATTTGCTCTCAGGTTAGTATATCAGGAGTGAAGGATTTTGGTGTGGGAAAGAGATCAGCTGATAGATTGGAAGGAAAAGAACAAAGGAACACAGGAGGATTGATGTTTCAAGCAGTGAGTGGGCAGTAGGAAGAGAGAGAGAAAAAGAATAATAAAAATTAAAATTTTCAATAATGGAGGGGACAAAGGGGAGGTCGTGCCATCATATCAAACTCGTGGCCTCCCCCCTACGGTGTTTGTTACAGAAAATTATAACTCTAGTAGAGAATTTATACAAATACCAAGTGGAGAGGAAACATATTATATTGTTATTGATTCCAAAGAATATTAGAATCCATGTATATATAGGATATGAGCCTAATGAATAAACAAAACATAATTATTAGGCTGCCTACTGTTCCTATCATTTTTAACAATAGCACTACAAATAGGAAATAGAAGTCTTTATTTCTAACAGATGCAAAATAAACTAAAAGCAAGATACAGAGACATTAGTGCAACTAATGATGCTCATAGCTAGGGTATTAGGTAGCTTAATGACCAAATAGTAAAAACATTGTTGATAAAGAATAATATGTTGCCTACGAAGGAAAATAAGGGAAATACCCTTCAATTTTGAAAAGCAAGTTACGTTATATGTTTTTATAAGGTCAATATGGTAATAAATCTTCTGTACATATCAATAATGAACTAATTTTTATAGAAAAAAGTTAGTAAAAGGGTAGAATGGCATTATCAATACAAATTATTATTACGCATAAGGGCACCAAACCTGCAGCTTATCACTTTTCCAAGGAACCCAAACATTATTCACTGAGGAGTTTGAGGCACTGCTGCATACTTCATCATCAAAAGATAGGAGGAAAGATTCACTTTGGTAATCAGTATATGCAACTCCAGGGGCATCGGAAGTAGAAGCTGAATCTATTGAATCAGAGAGATGAGCAACAACACCAGCATCTTTAACTGAGATAGGTGATCCACCCATAGATGCTAATTCTTTCAATCTTTGTTCCAAAATAAAGCCTAAATGATCACCATCTTTCACATTCAAGTTGAAAGGCAACAAATTTTTGTCATCCGAATCTGTTGAATTTCCAGAATAACTACAAAATCTGTAACCATTCTTTTTCCCCTCTTTTCCACCCTCATTCCGATAATGAGGTGAATATTCATGCAGTTTTGTTAAAGGGGATGTGAATGTAAATGACACAACATCTCTATCACGTGTTGTATTACCATTAGTCCATCCTGAATGATCAGATACAACGACATTATGTCGAATATGTTTTCTCTGTTTGTCTAGTGGCAAATTATCAACAGAATCACATCTTTTGCAATATGATCTGTTGTTCTCTACTAATACCACCTTCTTGTAATTTGGCATGGATTGATCCTTGGCAACACGAGATACCTCTGAACCTTTAATCATGTTGTTCCGTCCTTTTTTGTTTCTTACACAATCCTTCACTAATTTTTTATTTCTAGAAGAACCATCTCTAGAAAGTGCATTTCCCTCACTTGTATCAGAGACTGATAGTCTCTGGCCAAGCTTGCTTTTAGTTACAAGATAGTCTTGTTTGTTTGGTCGGTGTACATTATGAGAATCAGCATCTGAATTCCCATTGTTGTGGGTATGTGTTTGGTTACTAGACTGAAATTTCAGTGGTTTCTCAGAGTGAAATTCATTATCCTCCTGTGAAGCAAACTTGTTGCTGGTACTTGGGCTTATGCCTTTTCTTGTTTGGACGTTCAACTTTGCTTGAATGGCAAGTGAAACTGATTTGTTCTTGCCTTTTGGACTGGATTTCAACGATTCATCCTTTGATAGCAAAGATTTATCATTTTGTGAAATGTCTCTCCTGCATAAGGCTTGTGATCTGGAAGACTTCAAAGAAACTGACTGAATACGTCTTCCAGGAAATTCTAAGGCCTTCAATGGCTTTGGAGGAGTAGCTATAATCTTTGTTGAATCACAAATTTCTGAAGGACTTGGGGATGGTTTAGAAGGCTGAACTTTACTCTTGGTTTTCTTTTGAACTTCTGGTTCACTAATCTTAACAGAGTCCAATCCAAGATTTTTAACTGGCGATAGCAATTTGTGGCGTGTAACTGAGATAGATTTTACTAGTCTAGGAGGCAATGCTTCAACCTGGAACCTCTCAATTGGACTGCCTGGCATCTTTTGGGACCATAAATCTAGTGTTCTTGAGTTAGCACCAGCTTTCAAGATAACATAACTTGAATTATTTCTTTGATTTTGGCCAGGATTATCTTGAATGTTATGCAAGTCACTCAAAACAATGCCTGATGAGGGCATACACTCTAAACCCATAAGCTTGGCAACAACTCCAGGAGCCTTAGTCCTGCTTCCCTCTTCAACAACCACTGAAGAAGAAGAAGAGCTATGCTCATTGATATCTCTTACACTAGATACTCCTGGCTTCTCATCCTCATCAATCTGTCAAACAGATTGCGAAGTTATAAAATCATAAAAAAGAAACAACAACAAAAAAAAAAGAACAATGAGCAACATGAGCAGTATTAACTGACCAGAGGAACATTTGGTACTGGCTTATCATCATGGCCATCGATCTTGTCCTGACTTTTGTCCTCTGCAAAGAAAAATGATAAGAGGATAAGGAAAGCAGTTTTGCCTCGGAGAAGCAAGCAAATGGAATTACCGATCGAAGCCTGTTCATCAGGGAACAATTTCTTCTGCGACGTCCTGGACCACTCCAAAAAATGAAGGAAACTACGAGTCTTTGGAGCCATCTAGGTGACTGCCTAAATAAAACAATAGCATTCAAAGAAGGAACAAAGAAAAGTCCGAACAAGCATTCTACAGCACCAGATACCTCCAGTAACCCCTCGCCTGCGCCACAAGATTCACAAATCGTTCGGTGCAGACAATGCAAATAAAGGCAAACACGGAAACGAGTGCTGGAATGGGTAAAATGGATCACCTTTAGGAACGAGCTACCCAGTTTCCGTCCAGAAAACATTGGCCCGCCCCGAATTCCCCATTCCTTGAGAAGAGAAAACGCGAGATCTACAGTCAAAGCGCAGATCCAGGGACGGAGAAGGGACAAGCGGACGACCTCGATTGAGACGATCTGGAACAGCGCCAGCCGAACGCCGGCCCGGCGGAAGAAGCGGTTCCGGTGAAGGAGCTGGAGTTGAGTACTCGAGGCGAGGAGAGAAGGGAGAGGGGAAGAGGAGAGGAGTTGGAAGCCATTAATCGCTGACGCTGAGGGAGGGAGAGAGAGCAAGCTGTTCGACGCGACAATTAAAAAAATGTTTTTAAAAAATAAGAAATAATGAAATGGAAATAAATACTAAAAAAATAAATAAAATATTACGTGGAAAATTAGATTAAATTAAAAAAAATGGTTCAACAAATTAACAATTTCTTTGATTGTATTTTAATTAAAAAAACATTTTGAAGATATAAGATTATAAAAAGATAAGCTGGCCAAAATATATATTTAAAAGGAACATATTACAGTAAACTATGTGCAAAAATGAAGAAAGGTTAGTAAAAATTAAAGAAAAAAAAATTAAAAGATACTCTAAAAGAAGCACCATATTTTATTTTTATATCACAAAATATTTCTATTTCAATATTGTTATAATAATTTTAGTTAAAACAGTTATAAAATAAAATAAAATAAATTTAATTTAAATTATTGCATATCAATATTATTATATTAAAATATTATTTTAACATGGTTAAAATTATTTTAACTTAATTAAAAATTTTATTTAATTAAAATTATTTAATAATTTTGATTAAAAAAACTGCATTATAAGGTATAATAGATTTGTTTAAAATGACTATAATGTGAAGTTTTCAATATAAGATGTCAAAAATAAGGTGACTTTTTAATTTTTTATTTTTAAAATAGACAATTACTGATTGTTCCTGTCTTTTATTTTTACCTTAAAATGTATTTTTTTTAAAAAAAAAAAGTTAAGGATTTTTTTAACAATATTTAAATATTAAAAAATAATAAAATTTCTAATATTTAAGAGCTTGATAATGCATTTTTTTAAAATTCAACACTCAATACTTATTTAATTGAAACTAGTTGAATATTAAAATAGAAAAAATATTAACAAATTTAGTAATCTTAGCAGCTAATAATAATAATATCTTTTTTTAAAAAAAAATCACATGCCACTTTGTAACTTTATTTTAACACTAAAGTAAAATTTAATCAACTTTATTTTTAAGTCATCATAATAGTCAAAATTTTAATAATGAGAGGGGTTCGGATTTGAGAGTATTTAGCAATAATTTAAAATATGAGTCTGGTTACCCAAAAATTAGTTAATATAATAAAACATAATTTAATATTACTAATCATATAATTTTACTAAGATCCGTGGCATTGATTCCAAATAGTTGAAATGACTACGCTTATGATAACATAATAATTAGAGGAACGCCACACTTGACGACCAATAATTAGAGGAACGCCACAAGTTCTTTTTTATTATCAAAAGGACTCTCATCTTATATTTTATCTTTAAAATATTTTTATTTTAATCTTATTATATATTTTTTTAATAATCGAGGTGTTCGAAATAATCCTAATCCTGAAGATTTTTAAATATATCATATAATAAACAAAAAACAAATGACAATAGAAAACAAAATTAACAGTTTGTAATGATTTCTAAATCTGTGCTGTCAGGTAATTTATTATCTTTTGTATGAAGCTAATAAATTCCATCGTTTTGATTGGATTTTAGTAGGGAATCCTGATTACATTCTTTTTTTGATCCTCTTATGAGATAAATACATAGCACAGTTTATACAAGATCAAATCTTCTATCATCAAATTTTTCTGTCCCCGTGTCCCCTGTCGATCAGACGGACCAAATTACATCTTAAAGTATCATGACATCGTTAAGATGTGTACATTATCCTCGTGATGTGTAAGGTATCCTTGAGATATAATCTGGTCCATCCGATCGGTAAGGAGACACGAGGACAGAGAAATTTGGGGATAGAGAATCCGAACTACAGTTTATACACATTCAAAGGTTGACGTTGACGGAAACTCTGTTCCTTTTATCCGGGTTCGGATTCAAATTTAAAGATTTTGGATTGTGTTTAATTAGGATCGGATTCAGAATAAAATTTTTTTAAAAAAATATATATATTTTTTAATCCTATCCGAGATCCGAACTACAATTTATACACATTCAAAGGTTGACGTTGACGGAAACTCTGTTTCTTTTATCCGGGTTCGGATTCAAGTTTAAAGATTTTGGATTGTGTTTAATTATGATCGGATTCAGAATGAATTTTTTTTTAAAATATATATATATATATATATATATTTTTTTTTTTTATCTATCCAAGATTGAAGTACAGTTTATACACATTCAAAGTTGATGTTGATGGAAACTCTGTTCCTTTTATCCGGGTTCGGATTCAAGTTTAAAAATTTTGGATTGTGTTTAATTAGGATTGGATTCAGAATGAAATTTTTTTAAAAATATATATATATTTTTTAATCCTATCCGAAACACCACAAATTTTATTTACCCTCAGAGTGTACTGTTTTAAAATAAAATTATTTTTAGAAAAAAAAGATAGAGTATTTTTTTTATGATAAATAAAAAAAAATGTCCATGGTTCCAATAAAGCTCTAGCCTATTTTAATTTTTGCCCTTGCTTAATTAGTACTGTCTCACTTTTATTTTACCTTTATTAATCATATTTCATATAAGATGGATGGTGTACCTTCTTTTAATTTGTTGCCCTTTAATTTATAACCCTTCTTTATGGATATATAGTTGCATTCCAATGATAAGTACTCCAATATAAAAATATTTTTGACCTCTCGAACTCCTCATTAATGAGGCCCATGTGTTTACACTCCAATCATGAAGCTAAGGCTTTGTTTAATATGAGGAAAAACAAGAAAGGGGGAGTAAATAACAAGGGATTTCAATATTGTTTACCATAAGTTTTAAATTAGGCAGCAATCTTTTTCTTACATTTTTAACCTAATTAATTTATTAAAAACCCAAAACCTTCTAATTCATAGACTTAATATATATTTTTCAATAAATTAATGAAAAGTTGATGAATTACTCAAAATATCATACACTATACCACTGGTTAGAACAGCATCAGTTTACAATTCGATAAATTATAAAATCTATCATGTCATATCTCGCCGACAAATTCGATCGGCGGTGTGTGAGCCAACTATGATGTAGTTATTTGGGATGTTTGATGCTTTGAAAATCAGTGCATTCCATATTTGATACGCTATGCAGGTGAGAGCTATTTTTTTTTTTGGCTTCTTTTCTCATCCATTTAACTGCATTAGGCTAATTCCCATCCATTCTCTAATATGTGGTAAAAGGCGTATACGTTTATTCCAGCGCCCTTGTCAGCCCGTCTCAAGAGAAATACGAAGAAAGTAAATCTCGGTAACTAAGAAAGTAAGTGGCAGGTGGGGTAAGTTTACTTATGTTGTAGGGATTCACGCCCCATTAGCCCCGAGATTCAACACCAAAACCTCATATGATAATGAACCTGCTACTTACCAACTCAGCTAAGTCCGTAGGAACTCATCCATTCTCAAATATGCTTCTAGATGGTGTTGTTGTGTAATATACCAAAAAGAAAAATATAAATAAAGATGTAAATAATTAAATTTGGCATAATTAAATTATTTTAAGGAAAATAAATATTTTTAGTGAATAATTTATCAGTAAACAAGTTTATATGAATTTATAGAATTTATTGATTTTTTTTTAGATTTAAAGGAATCCTTTTATGTTTTATAGGGATAAATAGGTAAGAAATAAAGTCTATTGAAGATGAAGAGTTGATAGGATAAAGTTATGTTTTCTTTATTAAGAGTGTTTGGCTAAACTTATTAAAAATAGTTTATAAGCTCATATAGTTTATAAGTTGTTTTAAGTAGGGGTGGAATCGGGTAGGGACTCATCCTATAACCATCTTACCTAATCTCCGTTCCGTTAAAAATTAAGAATTAATTTTTCTCCCGATCTCATATCCGACAAATGTCGGGATCTAAATGCTCAGAATCCCGTCAGATAAGGATATGATATCTTGAATGTTCAAATATTTTTATTATACAGTAACATTTTAAACCAATATTAGTAATCAGTCAAGATTACTTTGCTATCTACCGTTTAAAAAAAATAATTTACTGTCTTACAAGTACTGAAATAAGTAAACAAGCAACTAAAAATTAAAAAAAAAATAGAGAAATAAATACAACTATTATGAACCATGCAAAACATCATGCAAAGAACCAATAGTTGCAAACTCATAGACCATCAAACGTATATTCCCATCAACACAGTATCCCAGCTAGCATTTCCACAAAATTTTCACGCTTCATCCTTGAGACCATAGAGACCTGATGTCAAGAGAAAGTACTTTAATTATTAAATCTTTACATATTAGATTAAATGTAATGCTTCAATGATTAGTCTAGTTTTTACTAAAGGGAGAGGGGAAAAAAAATGTCTATTGCAGATGAATAAAGAAAAACCTGAGTCAAAAATTCAGAGGTGTTGTCTTCAGATGAAAAATCAAGCTTTTTTACAGCAACCTGCTTCCCATCCTCTAGAACAGCAAAGTACACTCAGCCCCAGTCTTAACAATCAGGAGGCCCGGGACGAAATGATCAAAATAGGTTATTAATTTTTTTTCATAAAATAAAAATTATTTATAATGACTTTTTCTACCTTTTCTAGATGCAAAATCATCTATAATATTATTAATTTCAAAATTTTCTAAAATCTCTTTTTCAATAGATAAAATTGCTAATTCATTCAATCTCTCTTGTGACATTGTTGATCTCATGTATATTTTTAACAATTTTAATTTTGAGAAACTCCTTTCAACTGATCCTACGGTAACAAGGCATAGTTAACAATATTCTATAAGCAATTGCAACAATTGGATAAGAAGCTATATTTTTCACAAAATTAAGAATATCAATTGTTGACATTATCTCATTTGATAAAGTCACTTGTAGTATTTTTAATTCCGTAAACAAATCATCTAACTCAACATCTAATGAATTTTCATGCGTAAAAGTGGATATTAAATTAATACAACATTTTCTCAACTCATCATTATCTAATGATTTTAATGTTTTCGAATCAAACAAAAAACTAAATATATTTTCAAATGTTTCATTTCATCAAATCTACTTTCAAAGAAGAAATTGTCATGTCTACAACAATCATAAAATAATTTATTCTAAAAGATTCTTTCGATGATAGTGGAATTTCATCATCTTCTTTCTCATCAAATTATTTTTTCTTCTAAAAATACGACATTTCATTGAAACTATTGGCTCTATATTCATATCAGATGCAAGACTTTTAGCAATAGTCAAACTTGTTGCAAAACCATCGTTCCTATATTTTTCAAAATATGATATTACACCATCTAATTATTTCATAGCAGAATCAATGCACATAGATTTTGATTGTAACTTCTTACTTATCATATTTATAGCAAATAAAATGTCATACCAAATAACCATACCAAGTAAAAATTTAAAACTTTCAATTGAGCTAATTATACTTTCAGCTTCACTCTTAGACTTTGCATCATCACAAATGTTATATAACTATAATAAATCACTTCGCACTTCAAGAGCCTGAAATCTAATAGCTTGAACACTTTTAATACGACTTTCCCAACATGTGTTTGAAAAATATTTGACAGTTAATCCTTTCACATTATCAAGTAAAACTTTCCATTTTTTAGGAGAACTTGAAAATAATGTGTATATGCATTGGACTACTCCAAAAAAAGAAACAGTTTTAACACAAGAATGTGTCATATCACTAAGAGTCAAATTAAGACTATGACAAATACATGGCATGTATAACGCTCTTGGATTTATTTCAAGCAACCTCTTTTGAACTCCTTGGTGTTTTCCTTTCATATTAGAACCATTATCGTAACCTTGACCTCTAATATTTTCAATACTAAGATCAAGTGATTTTAACACATTTTTTAATTGATTAAAAAGTCCAAAACCAGATGTATCATTAACTTTTAGAAACTCTAAAAAATATTCTTCTATCTTCACATTGCTAGATGACATATCAACGCATCACACTATAAAAGTTATTTGTTCTTGATGACTTATATCTGGAGTACAATCAAGAATTACTGAAAAATATTTTGCCTCCTTAATTTTCTTAATGATAATACTTTTAACATTATCAGCTAAAAGATAAATCAACTCATTTTGAATTTTATGACCAAGATAATGATGATGAATTTCATGATTTTGAATGCGTCTAATATGATCTTGCATCACAACGTCAAATTCAACAATCATTTCAATCAATCCTAAAAAATTTCCATTACTTTCTTGATATAGTTTCTCATTAGATCCTTGAAAAGTCAAACAACGTTTAGAAAGACATTTTACAATTGCTAATATTCTTGTAAGAACTTGTCTCCAACACTCTTTTTCTTTAGAGATTTCTCGTTGTAGATCTTTATCAATTGTTTCATTTTTATCTAATCTCATTTTTAATTTTTTCCAAGAGTTCATATTAGTTATATATTCAATAGAATTTTTATATTCTCTAAGTCGTTCACTGATATGTTTCCAATCTCTAAACCCATCATTTGTTAAAGAACTTCTATTGTTTTCAGATTTAAATAACTTACAACAAAAGCAATAAATTTTATCTACATGTTTACTATATACCAACCACTTTCGGTCTCTTACCTCTCCGTTACTTAATTTTTTAAAATAATGCGTACTTGAAAAATGTCTAGAGTAGTGATCAAAAGGAAATATGAGATTTATTTCTCTTATAGGCCTCTTTTCAACTAAAATATTATGTGAATTATTATCAAGATTATCCAATTCCTTGGATCATATATATCAAGTGGAGGAATAAATTGTTTATCAATATTAGTATTCTCATTATCTACTACATTAGTAACATTTTCATGCTCTCTTAAATTATCTCTATCCTCATTAACATCATGAATTTCATTAGACTCATCATTAACATCATAAATTTCATTAGACTCATCATTAACGTCATGAATTTCATTAGACTCCTCGTTAACATCATATATTTCCTTAAACTCATCTATATTATCCCTATTTAAATTTTCTATATTTTCATTAGAACTTGATCTTTTAATAAAGAATTTATTAAGAGCACCTCTTTGTGATTCATTTAATTGTTCTATTCTTTTTCTTTCTTTTTTTATTTTTTTACATCCAGAAATATGTTTTCTAGGCAGCATATTATAATGCATAAAATTATAATAATTGCAAAACTATAATTTAAATAAACTGAATAAAACTATAATTTAAATTAACTGGAATAAATGCACTTGGATGAAAAAGATCGGTAGATGACAACTCGCAACCGCCGCAACTCGCGAACCTCCGCAACGCAAGCCGTAGAGGTTCAAAACCTTCAAGTGCAGCGTGCAAGAGGTGCTGGACTGCTGGTGCAACCGTGTAGAGAAGAGGCAAAGGCGTAGCCTCGCTGTGACGCCGTCGCGGAGTCGTCGGTAGAAAGGAGAGCAAACTGCAAACAAAAATGAAACAGAAAACTAAGAGAAAAACGATGTAATTGTAAAAAAAATTCCAAGAGAAAAGAGAGAATATGGAAAAGGAGAGCGTTGGCAGAAATTGCAAAAGCTCGAGCTTGTCTGCTTGTGCAACAGTGGAAGAGAATGTTTGAAACTTTGAGCTTGTCTGCTTGTGCGGTGGCGGAAGAAAAGAGCAAGTGCAAGGTTTATAAAAGTCAAAACCTAATTCTTAAATCAATTAATATATATATATGAAGAAAAGAGCAAGTGCAAGGTTTATAAAAGTCAAAACCTAATTCTTAAATCAATTAATATATATATATATATATATATATATATATATATATATATATATATATATATATATATATATATATATATATATATATTATACATTTAAATGTTGTGGGCCTTAACAAGTGGTAGCAGCGGATCGAAAAGGAGATGTGGGCGTCGACTAGGGTTTTATAGTGGAATAAGCCAGCGAACGGTAACCGGTGAAGGGCGAACGCGAAGGGTGAAGGGCGAATGATGAAGGGTAAACGGCGAACGACGAACGACGAACGGCATGATTCGCGTGCGTCGTTAACGACTGAATGAGTAGATGCGTAAGTCAAGTGTCTAACCCTAGTTTTCTTTCTTTTCTACTTTTCTTTTTGTGTGTTTTTTAAAATCGTCCTTCATTTTTAGATATTTTAACTCTTAACCCTAATTTTCTATGTTATTTTTTTAAAAAAAATCTAATTAAAAATTATTATTAATATATTCGGGTTGGGTCAGGAATCCCGCCGGGTAGAGCTTGTGTTCCTAATCCTTTTCCCGATTTTGATCTGGTCGGGAAAAATCTCGATCACTCGGGTCGAGAAACATTTGGGTCAGGAAAAATTCGAAACGGGAACGGGTTGGAAGCGGGAAGGGTTGGGAATTTTTAAAAATATGTCAACCCTAGTTTTAAGAGTTTATAAGTTGTTAGGTCTTATTTTAAAAATAAGTTGTTAAAGGGTTTAGGTGAACTTATTATAATCAACTTAAAGGTATTGATGTGTTTAGTATTATAAGATCTTTTTATTAACAAAATTACCAAAAAGGGTATAACTGCATTTTAATTATTGCATGTAAGTTACAAAGGGAAAACTTACAATTAAACATATGTTAAGCATCGATTTTTTAATAAAGTTAACAAAAATTTCAAACAATTAAAAAGTTAAATAGCAACTCATTAGCAATAATTAAAAGAAAATTTAAGAGAAAAAACTTATAATCAACAAATAATTAAAAAAACAAAAATATTACTTTAACAATATGTGGCACGTTCATGTGGAACTCCATTCTCCAAAGCTTAAACAACGTAACAGATTCCTTCGGATATATCATAACAAATGTTTAATTATTTGCGTTGCTTCCGACACTCAACTATATATATACATATAGATTAATAGAGGGTTTTGGACTTCAAATTGTTAGCTTTCGCGACCTCCATGGCCAACTTCGATCTCATCAACTCAAATACTTGCTAAGCATATAAGGTGATCACGAAGGACAATCAATTGACCATAAAATTTGGAAGACTTGAAAATTGAGTTAATGCAACCAAAGATTAATGAATATTCAGTGTCAGAACAATATCTAATTTCAATATAAAGTAAAGTGATATTAATGAAAACAATAAAGTGAAATATGATGGAACAATTTAAGCAATTAAATAGCAAATACATGACTAAAAAAATGTAAAAAATCTAACACTAAAATTATCGTCCACTTCTTGCAATTTCCATAGCAATTGAATTACGCACTGCCATCCAATATATATTGCTAGGATTATCTTTATACTCCACCATAGAGTTGCTGTAAATATATTGCGTTCGGTAGATGGTTGACAACATTCATACTCAGCTATTCAGAATGTCTCATCTGAAACATTCTTCTTTCTTATATAGTTGTGAATGGTCATTGTTGTCAGCACAATTTCTCTTTGTGTATCAATATAATAATAAGGCATATCAGCCAAAATATTTCATCTTGCTTTCCAAACTTCAAATGTTCATTCAACACAATTCCTACATGACGAGTGGTAAAAGTTGAATTTTTCTTTCAAATTTCTTGGTGCATGTAGTTGCAAGGTCCTAGATTGGCAAAAGTCTTCAAGATGATACCTTATATTTTCACTTTTATAAGAACCATATATCCTAACATATGTGAATATCCAACATCAACCAAGTAATACTTTTTCCCTTTTGGGTGAGGAAAATTAAATTCTGGTCTATGAATAGCTTCTCTTAATATTCTACTATCATGAGCAGCTCCTTCCCATCCAGCCCAAACAAATGAAACACATATTAAAGTCTCCAACTACTAGAATATTTTGCGTGGGAAAACCTTTGCGTCCAATATATGGGATTGCTTGTTCTTGTGGTAATCACGCCTTAACATGTGTGCCATCAAATGCTCCGATGCAATCCTATTAATCATTTTAAAACAAACAATTTAGTAGATTACAAACACTAAATAAGTTTAATACATGAATATGTGGTGTTGTTTATTATCTTCAAAATAATATAACATACGTCAAAAAATGGCTTGTATGTTAATGTTGAGGCATGTGGTACCCTTTTCCCTCATTATACTCAAGATAAGGTTTAATTATATCTTCATCTAGATTCCCAACAACTTTCAGAACTCTATGAAAATGTCTTGAAATGGTTTCACTTGAATGATTAAATATCTCTTGCAATAACCTATTATATGTACTATGAGCACAAGTCATCAAAAAAATCCCTACTTCCTCATAGATAGACATTCCCCTAGTAGGGATCAAATCATAGTTTTAGGTTAACTCATGACATAAATCCAAGAATACAGGTTTTGTCAAACGAAAAGCTTGATAGCACCTTATACTATGGCCATTTAATACTTCTTCTATGAATTTATTACCAGTTCGCTCAGATGTACATCATGAAACTTTATGAATATAAGTCTCAAAATATGTTAAAATACTAAGTGCTATTATTTTGCATACAATCATCTATTCTAGATCATCTTGGAATCCATCTTCATCTTTAATTGGTTCATCCTCACAAAATATATTTGAATCAGTTAAAACACAGTGCTGAACATCCCAAGGCTCCATTAAACTATAAAAGTAATGAACAAAAAACATGTATAAGATACCAAAACAAAAAACATTGATTAACTTCGATAAATATTGCATCATGTTTTCTAGTCAAATAAACTGAATTCCTCATATCACAGGTATAAACCACTATCAATAACATTAAGCTTTTTTTACTCATGTCATGATTATACTTTAATCACGCCAAACGACAATTATTATCAGGTTGATTGAGAAAAATCACCCACATTTCTTTTTTACTCAACAAGTTACAAGCGTAACATCAAAGCTCAATTATATATTCTATTCTAGGAGCATTCTTTAATATCACCATTACAGATTTAATGCCTTTCTCTGTCAAAGGTGTGGAAGTTACGGTGCTCTTATTTGTTGGTGCAATCGACCTCCAAGGTTTTAATGTCCGACAAATATGTTTAAGTATGTTTAATGGAGCTTAGTCTTAGAAAGTCCTAATTGTAGGCTAGGCAAGAGAAATCTCGGTAGATCGTGGAAGCCAGGTGGATTCGATAGGTCTGGAGGACCTGATCCCTAGGTAGTCGAATACTGAGTCCTAGTTGTAGGCTAGGAAAGGAAAATCTCGGTAGATCATAGAAGTAAGGTGGATAGGTCTGAAGGACCTGATCCCTGGGTAGCCGAATACTGAGTCTTGGTGAATGAAGCCGGGTGGAGAAAACCCTAGGGGATGGTAATCTTAGGTTCTGGTAAGTGAAGTCAGATGGAGAAAATCCTAAGGGGATATAACCTTAGGTAACGAGAAGTCTTGGAGGAGTGAACTCCAAGCAAGGTTGATCAGATGGTTTCTGGTCAACCACACACGGTTGACTGAACCAGCTGATCTTGGTGATTCTAAGTTTAGTTTTACCATAGCATTCTGTATTACTATTATTGCTGCTGGCTAATGTAGTATTGTAGGAAAGGCCTTAGTGGATCAGGTGATCAGACATTGAGCAGAGAAAGTCCAAACAAGTCTGGAGGACCAATATTTTGTAGGTAAGTTGAGGTAAGCAACTGGAGGAACGACAGTGAGGTCGTGTTTATGAAAAGAACAACCTAAGGTCGCTGATCTAACTGAAGAAATCGGGAAAGTTTCCAAGTTGAGATCAAAATAGTTGAACTGTCTATTATTATTACTCATGCATTTATTATTACTGCACTAATATCTGTTTTGCAGGATTATTGTCTAATACTATTTTACAGGTTCGGCTTGATCGGTCGACTGAACCAGATGATCAGTCGACTGAATAAGGCCAACTCTAAGCAGATATTTGTTCAGATCAAAATAGAGTAGGGTCCAATCAAAGCTTGATCGGTCGATTGAACAAGATGATCGGTCGATCGAACCCTGATGACTCAGCACAATTCAGATCGAGCAGAAACAAAGAAGGAAGATTGGCTGATCGATGGACTGAACTAGGGGATCGATCGACCGAACAATGAAGACATTAATGGTGCATTAATTCAAGATCTCGACGAACAGGAAAGGTCAATGTTCGATCGACTGAACAATAGGATTAGTCGACCGAACCATTAAAGATCAGTTAATGCTCGAAGATCAAATCTCAGTAAATCTCAATAAAGAAGGAAGAGAGCTGGTTCGGTCGACCGAACACAAGGATCGGTCGACCGAACATCGACGACTCTTATAAAAGTGAGCTCGAGGTCCGAGGCTGAGTAACGCAATCCGTCGAGTTCGAAGTTCATCTCTGTGTTAGCTGCTGCTGTTCGTGCTACTGCTCTACAACTCATCTATACGCAAGCAACTACTTCGTTCAAGTGCCAACCGAGCTTCAACTTACACATACTGTCGGTATACTTTATTTTTACATTGTACTTAAACTCATATAAGATAGTAGGTTGTTACTATCTTATATTCTTGTATACTGTACGCATTGCTTCTTTCTGAGATTTTCATAAAGAAGAATCTTAGTGGATTGTCCATCGGTGCGATCAAGGATCGCGGACTATGGAATAGGAGTCGACCTAGGCTCCGAACCAAGTAACCGAACCTGTTCTCTACTTTTCCATCGCACGACTTTGTTTTAAACTAGTAAAAAGATTTAAAGTCTTTTTCACTCAAATCTCAATTGTATCCTACATTATTTTCTAGATACTTTAAAAGAGAGTGAATATCTTCCTTTAGTGAGGTTATTCTAGAAATTTTCTTCTTTTCTTTACCATCTTCTCCATTAAATTTTTTGTTTAATGATGACAAAGATGGAAACACAATGTCATTACCCATATTACTTTTTTTTTATTCCAATGCTTACATCATGCTCGATTCCCCTATCCTTGTTATATTCACTATCATCAATGCCAATATGCCCTTCAAAATCAGGAAAATCATCATTTTCCTTCATAACCTCTTCATTATCATCAACGCAATGCACAGTTTATTGACTTGGTGCCCTTGCCCTTTACCCCATGACAACAACATCAAAAAATAATTTACCATATCGAAATAACACGAGTAATAAATCTTTATTTCTAAATTTAACATACTCTCCATTTTCTTGCAATAATAAAGTATATTATTATCAATGAACGAATAAAATTTTTTATGCAAATAAAATTAGAAACATTACCCTAAGTTTTGTCTCCCACCATTCATCGGAAGCATCAAGTGAATTATTTGTAGGATTCCAACCAACTCCAATTTCCATGTGCATCAGCTTCTTGAATAATAACCAATCATTCTTCATGGAATCCCAATGGTTTCGAAGCTATTGTACACATAATTTTTTTCCAGTTGCATCATTACATTTTCTCACTAAGTTTTTCCATCCATTTGTATTAAAGTGACTATTTGGTCGATTGCCCAGTAAAATTTCTTCTTCACACAAATCAACAAATTTCAAGGATAGAAATGTAGTCCACCTTACATTTGAATGTCCTTCACTTTGTGGATTTGTTTTAGTTGAATTTTTACTTGTATTCTTACTCAAAGTTGGATTTGACGTGACTCCTTTGTTTCTATTATGTTGGTTTTCCATTTCCAAGCTAAAAAAATAAACCAACAACCAAAAGAATAAATGAGGAACAATACAATCAACAGTGGAGCTTGGATAGGGGAATAATAAAACTAACAAGATGATATTGCTAATTTTTACTAATTTACAATTCATGTTTCTATGCCACAATATAGTGTATGAGTGGTTTCTGTGTTAGTCCAAATTAGACATATTCAATCAAATTCTTGTCATTGATGAGAATTTAAAGCATTTCCCTTAGCAGCATAGAATCAAATTATTTTATAGGAAATTATCTTTTCTTACTTGACATCTTCTCATTTAAGGATGCTAAAGCATATTCAATCAAAATTCTGGAGTATTTTACAATGAAAGTTATCTTCTCATAGTAGTCAAAATGTTTTTGAAGCCATGAAATTTACAACTTAGGGAAGAAAGAAGGCTAGGACAAGCCAAGAGTCTTCTTGAAACTGAGATAAATCTACAATTAGTGATCATGTAAATAATTTCCTCATCCCAACAAGAAATCCTCTCAACACACTAGTATGTTTTGGATACCAAAGACTATGGAGAAAAATTTAGATAGGCCCACCCTTCTTGCTTTAGTGAAGAATTCAAAGTCAACCTTACATCCAATTGAAAATTTTCAAATTGATTGAACATGGATACTTTTCTAATTTGGTGATGTACCAGGAGAGTAAGCTTTGCAAAAATCCAACAAGAATTCGCCTTATAGATTTGATCGTATTTCTAGCTTCATTGTTCCTATTTATCAATGACATATACTACTCCCCTTGTGGAGGTAAGTCTTCCCTAGGCAATCCCGCAGATTTATCATTCCCCTATCCAAGTTCCATGAGACTTCATGTTTTTATCCATACATAAAGACACTTGACCGCAAACTATAAGAGACCTTCAAGGTATGGACGATAGAATTCACACATATTATTAATGATAGTATATGATATATATAAATACCATTACAAGTGAAAATAGGAAAATACATAAATTAGGAAAATAATAAGTATTTCCTAATAATAATTATTCTCTAATAACTAGGAAATAAATAATTATTTTATAATAATAATTATTTCCTAATAACTATGAAATAAATAACTATTTACTTATAATAATTATTTCCTAATACGCCCTCTCAAGATGGTGTCCCAGAAATGCCACCGATCTTGCTACAAATAGAAAAAAATCAAGGTCGAGAAAGCGACTTTGTAAGTGCATCAACCAACTGATCCTCAGTAGGAATATGAGTAACTCGTAATTCAGAGGCCTACACCAGATCACGAACAAAGTGATAGTCAATAGGCAGACGCTTCATCCGAGAGTGAAAAACATGATTAGCTGAAAGATACGTGACACCCAAATTATCAGTACAAAGCACAGCAGGCGTGGTAATCGAAAGAAGAAGATCTGTCAAAAGTGACTTAATCCATTGGATCTCAGTTGCTGCAGAGGTAATGACACGATATTTAGCCTTAGTCGAAGAGCGTGCAATCGTGCGTTGTTTGGTAGATTTTCAGGAAATCAGATTAGTACCTAGAAAAATAATAAATGCACCCGTAGAACACCGATCATCTAGATCTCCTGCCCAGTCTGCATCGAAGAAACCATGAAGAGTAAAAGGTGTATCTGCAAGAAGACGAATGCCAAGATCCCTAGTACCATTGAGATACCGATGTGCTTCACAGCACCCCAATGCGTCTCTGAAGGAGCATGCATAAACTATGAAAGCTTGTTGACCGCAAAAGAAATATCAGGGCAAGTCATATGGAGATGTTGTAAGCCTCCAACCACTTGTCGGAACTTAGTCGTATCAAAAGATGAAGACCCATCATGTAAAGTAAGACGAGAGCCAATAGTAATAGGAGTGGAGACCGACTTGGAATCAAGCATGTTGTGTTTGGAGAGAAGATCAGTGACATACTTTTGCTGAGACAAGAGAAGGCCATTTGAGGTTGGGCGAACTTCAATACTGCAGAAGAGGGAAAGAGCCCCAAGATCCTTAATCACAAATTTTGCATGAAGTTTACATACTATGATGTCAACAGAAGAAGCATCACTCCCTGTAATGATTAGATCATCAACATATACAAGAAAATAGATAACAATATCATCTCAAGAATAAACAAATAAGGAGGTGTCAGCTCAGGATGCGATAAAACCAAGAAAGACCAAGAAAGCACGAAGCTCCAAATACTAGGCACGTGGAGCATGCTTCAGGCCATAAAGCGCCTTATGCAAATGACACACATGATCCAGAAACTCAACACCGCGCATACCCGAAGGTTGCGCCATATAAACCTCCTCTGCAAGATGATTATTAAGAAACACATTGTTTACATCAAGTTGGCGAAGACACCAATCTCTGATTCACAGCCAAACTAAGAACAATGTGCATTATTATTGGATTAATAACAGGGCTGAATGTATCATGAAAGTCAACACTAGGGCGTTGATGAAAACCCTTGACAACAAGGTGAGCCTTAGCTTATACCGATCAATTAAGCCATTAGAATTACGCTCAATGCAAAACACTCACTTATTACCCACAAGATTTTGGTCTAGCGAAGGTGGGACAAGAATCCAAGTCTGATTATAGAGAAGAGCACCATACTCTTCATGTATGGCCTGTACCCAATTCAGATCTTTGAGCGCCTGCATGACAGAGGAGGTTTCACAAGGTTGTGGAAGACTAGTATAAAGAAGATACTTTGAATTGAGTTTGTAGATAGCTTTTTTAGAGCGAGTTTGTATGGGATATTGGTTTAGAGAAGCGAGAGAGGGAGAAAGAGTCAGTGGGCTAGAGGGTCGGTTGCCACCAGGCAGCGTGGATGACCCAACAACAAGAGGTGATGATGGTAGAGATGATGGCGGAGATGATGACAGCGGTGAAGAAGTCACTTGCGGACGACTATGGTTAGTGGTAGGTTACGACATCGGTGCTGGAGGGTCCCATGAGAGAACTGGTGCAATAGAGAGCTCAGAGTCAGTGTCTATTATTGTGGAATCCAAGGAGGAGGTGATGGCAAATGAAAAAAAATATGCTCCACAAACTTAACATGACGAGATACAAAGACTCTTTTGAGAGCTACATCATAGCACAGAAAGGTACTTTGGGTGAGAGAATAGCCAAGGAAGACACAAGTGGTTGACTTGGGATCAAGCGTGTGGTGAGAGTAGGGGCGCAACCACGGAAAGCATAGACACCCAAAAACTCGAAGCTTAGAAAGATCAGGAACAGTGGTGAACAATTTTTCAAAAGAGGACATATGGGAGAGATCGACCTTAGGCATGTGATTAATTAAATAGACTGTCGCAACAAAGGCATAAGGCCAGAAAGTGAGTGGAATAGATGCTTTGTGCAACAAAGTGAGACCAGTTTTAATTATATGGTGATGACGACATTCGGAGTATCCATTGTGTTCAGGAGTGTGTGGAGTGGTAAGATGACTAATACCATGAGTAGTAAGAAAGGAGCGAAGGGCTAAGAATTCACCTCCATTATCGGTGAATAGTATTTTGATAGTCATCGAGAACCGATTTTCAACAAGAGTTTTGAATGCAATAAAGGTAGAGTATACATCCGATTTATTGTGTAAAGGATAAAGTCATATATACTTTGTAAAATGATCAACAAAGATAACATAATATTTAAGTCCATCAAATAATGATATAGGAGATGCCCAAACATCATAAAAGATAATATCCAAAGGAGCACGAGACGAAATACTAGATTTATGAAAGGATAATTTATGACTCTTATTAATATTGCACGAAGTGCATGAAAAATTAAACAAAGTATTCGCAGAAAATGAAAGACCCAAGGATAAAAAAAATGTTGCAAAACATCGAATGACGGATGACCTAAACGACTATGCCATAAGGAAATAGATGACGAGATAGACATAGAAAAGGTGGAAGGCGATGATAGCGTAGACATAAATTTTGGCCAGTAATAGACACCATCTCTATGGACCCTGCTGACCAGTGTCGCTCTCGTTCAACCTTCCTCGATGTCGTGGAAAGTGGATCACTATCGACTGTCGTTGGTCATCACCGAAGAGCTGAGGCGACATCAGAGAGTGAGTTATCGGCCTCTCACACTTCCGAGTCACGAGAAGCAACTCGCTACTACGATTCTCGCCACCGGCCAATCGACCTCCAGATTGCAGCAGGGTCGCATGCTAGCCGCCGCGGTTTCCACCATCGTGCAAAGCCACTGAAGCCTCGTCGCCGACTATTTATGTCCCTGTTTGCGCCATCTCCCACGAGCAGCGACTGTCGCCGCCTGCTCGAGTTCTATCGGCTGTGTGTGCCGGCTACTGTCAAAAAGGAGGAGACTATATACAATAGGTAATCGGGTTAATTAATGACCTCTAATTAAATTGCTTTAGTTTTAATTAATCAATAGATGGGTTAATTAATTAATCCATTAGTATTAATTAGGTAAATTGATGATAATTGGTATGTGAAATTCTGAGATTATGTAACTTTGTTTAATTCAAAGGATAATTAGCAAGTTAGAATGATTTGTTAGTTGATTGGATAAGGAAATTAATTACGGATTTAAGTTATCTAAACTAGTTTAATTAACTTGGTAGTTAATTAAATTTCTAATCATATTAGTGATGGCGAAGTAAATTAGAGATTCATTAATAGTAATTGAGAAATTAAGATAACTATTAAACGGGAAATAAGTGATTAACATATGTAGACTATGCATGGTTATTAAGATTATTCAAGTACTTAGTTGTGATTCACATACTGTATATAGGATTGGAGTTCAAAGTAGATCCTATGAATTGAAGACGATTAGGATGATCTACCTTTGAGGTGGGTAGATCTTGCTTATCTTTTTGAGAGCTCTGATTATAGTACATGTTTGATTACTGCCATGTTTTGATTAGGTCGCACTTACTCACTTACCTTAAGTCTGTCCTATATCACTCCTGAGTTTGATATCTTATTGTTTGTTCTTATATGTTGATCTATTATTGATAACTATGTAGTTATGTTTGATATTCATGATTGTGTTTATAGATATGCATAATATTACCATACTATAGTATAGGACGTTGGATGTTTCTGCTAGATCCTTTGGTAGATGATTTGAGTTTATATTTATTGTTAGGATGATTATACCGTAGTATAGGATATCGCACATCTTGCTAAACCTTTGTTTGTTATTTCATATCGTAGTGTAAGATATTATTATAATAGACCCTTGTGTTATTTAGGCATATAACTTATGTCCATGAATTTATGTTATAGTATCGTTATATACTTAGTCTCGTGCCTATAGGCCACTGATATTATAGGTAGTATAGTAGTATACTAGTGCGAGGGCATATATGTTAATGAGATTATATTGACCTATACTTGATGGAAATCATTCCCTAGCAGAGGGGTAACGTATTCCACTAGGCTTTTCCCTTCAGATCAACTCCTAGGATTACTTGATCTCGACCCTGTTGGTTATTATATGTGTAATGATATCATAGAATTAGTTGAGATATTAATACTAGATGACTAGTAATTTGGGGGTCTGATTGTCTATTTTCTGCCTATATATTAGTAGGATTATATCGTAGTATAGGATACCGAGTATCCTAGTAGACCCTTACTAGTTATATAGGCTCATGCCTATACATTGGTAAGATTATACCATAGTTTAATATTTTTGAGTACCCTATTGGACCCTTTGTTACTATTATCCTGTCTATCATTGTCTCCCATTCATGGTTGAGAGAGTCGTCAGTGACATCAGTTTATCCTGTCGACCATTGTCTCCCATTCGTGGTTGAAAGAGTTGTCAGCGACCGTTAGTATATCATGTCTACCATTATCTCCCATTCATGGTTGAGAGAGTCGTCAACGATCATGATATATACAATTACCCATGAGACCATTCGTGGTAGCGAGTTTGCCCGCAGATAGTGACTGTTTACTTGTCCTGTCTGCCTACGATATCATTCATGCTAGCGAGTTCGCTTGCAGATAATGATTATTTGTTTACCCTAACTGCCCACGGAACAATCCGTGGTAGAGCGTTCTCCTACAATCAGTGCTTGTTATATACTTGCTATATGTCGGTCATGTTTTTTATTTGTATAGGTTGAGATGTACCGTATGTACTCCCGATTTATTGGTCACACCTGGTTGAATAGGTTAGTAGATGAGTATGTAGTTAGTTATCCTCTGTTAATAGTTGATATTCTCTTACTGTTATAGTAAATATTTCACCTGAGACTACATCTTTTGATCTCATAATAGCATATTATTCATGCACTATTTTCTTCTATCCACTAAGTTGTTGTACTCACTATCTTTACTTTTCCTTTGACTTTCAGGAAACAAATAGAGGATGTGTATCGCTCAGAGGTCCTGGTTGTCAGCCTCTCTCGAGTTGGATTTATGTTGAGTTGCTTTGTTTTATTATTTCCGTTGCTTATAATTATAGTTCTTTTTGTTCTGAATTTTTGAGTGTTTCACATGTACATGCATACATACACACATTATCATTTTTAGCTTGTTGTATTATCTTTAAGTGATTGATATCAATTATTTCATATATTATCATTAGACGGTACCATCTATTTTGGAGGATAAATATACCCTCGAGATATAATACGTTGAATTCACAGCTAAATAATAGGTGGTCCAACGTCTCCAACTCTTATCGTAGAATACACATCGATTGCCCATCCCTAAAAAGTAATGCGATCTTAGGTGAGCAGTTGATCCTTCACGACCAACCTGAGAATGAATGAGTGTTTTGGGAGCAAATAAGAGCAATTTTTTTTACTAGGTATTCAAATATTACAATATGAGAAGAAAAGAAGTTCCCTTAATTAGGAGATTATAGTGGGAGATAAATGAGGCTTTGACACGACGACTAGCAAAGCATAGAGGAGTTTGACGGCCTACAAGAAGGAGACAGAGAGCTCCACACGGAGATATGATGACCTTTCATTGATAACACAGTTAAATCTCAAAATTTAGGGTGTTTTATTGATTTGCCTTAATTAAGAATCCCCTTTTTGCTTAATCTTGTTCCAATTTGTGATAAATTCATAATAAAAAATGGAATTCGGAGTAGAGCATTTGCTTTAATAATTATTTTTTTTTTTTTACTATTGAGAAATTGTTCTAAAAATTGTCGCCCTTAGTTCTGGCCGATGATCCCGCTCAATTAAATTAATAAATGATTTAAGAGAAAGACGAGTCAGTATTGTTTTTGGCTGGATGTTGCCAGCAGCTGCATGCAACTTGCACCCAAACGAACAGATAGATAGGTGAAGCTTCTAAGCATGTTGAAGCTGAAGTTGGGCTGTTCTATCCTTTTCTGACAGCTCACACATTAAATGCATCACCATTTCCGTGGTCACTATCCAATCCAAACTTCTTTAAGAATTAATAAATTAAACAGAATTAACACGCATACATGATAATAATAAATATATTAGTTAATTTCTTTAACGAAGGATGGATGAAATTTTAATACTCATTCTAATAAATGTTATATTAGAACGAGAAAAAGAAAAAAAAATTCTAAAATATAAAAAATATCTTAATGAAATTGGTCTTCTGATTTATTCATTTATATTATGTTGTAAAATAGATCTAACCGCTAAAATTATTATGGTCTTGTGATAAAAGTTGATATAGTTCATTTATATTGATATGATTTGATTCATAATTGTTGGTGATTTTGATTATGTCAAAAGGTTCAAAGTTAAGATTATTTGTGGTCTAATGAGTTTGAATGAGATTGTAGGAAAGTCCTAAGTGTTTTTAGGCAAAAGTTCTAGTGGATTCTAGGCAGGTGGAAAATCCTAGGGGGTGGTAACCCTAGGTCCTAGGGGGCAGTAACCCTACAGTCCTAGCTACGGTTAGACAAGTGGAAAACCCTAGGGGATGGTAACCCTACGTTGTGGAAAACTATAGGGAATGGTAACCCTAGGTAGGACCTAGGGGGTGGTAACCCTAAGTTATGGAAAACCCTAGGGGATGGTAACCTTAGGCTATGAAAAATCTTAAGAGGTGGTAACCCTAGGTCCTAGGGGATGATAACCCTAGGCAGAAAGTCCAGTCGTCTGGAGGACCGATTTGGCAATAGATAAACACTTCTGAGAGGAGTATGTGATGATGCATTCCCCAGCGAGGGAACAGTAGGCATCAGTTTGACTTCGGATTTCCAGAGGAAATCCGAAGTCAAAACTGGGCAGTCCGAAGACTGTCAAATGCTTTATTTTTCATGTCTATATTGTTAACTTTGTTTTGCAGGGTATGATTGGTTTCTTGGACTAACGTATTTTGCAGGAAGCGAATTGTGCATGTTTGGCTCGGATGAACAATGTTCAGGCACCTCCGGGCTGTTAGAGGCGCCTCGGGCGCCTTGGCTACAGCTGCGCAAGAAGCAGGGCAGAAGGCTCCTTCCAAGGACGTTGAAGGCACCTTGGACAGCTGATGGAAGGCGCCTTTGGGTGGATAAGCAGTGAACGTCGAGGAGCTTATTAACGCGGCTGACTTGGGACTGAAGGCGCCTCCTATGGAGGCTGAAGGCGCCTTCAGCAGGCTATTTAAGCCTAGTTCGAGCAGATGCATAGATATAACACAAAATTGCGATCCTTCTTCTGTGCACTGCTCCAAAGACGATCCGAAAAAGCTGTAACACTGCTCCAATAACTTGAAGTCCAGAATTTCTCATTCTTAATTGTTGGTATACTTGTTCTGCACTTAAATTATATATCTATTGTAATTTGTAAAGATTTTATGATTGATTAGTGATTGCCCATCGAAAGCACTCTTACGTGCGAGTCTTGAAGTAGGAGTCGCCATTGACTCCAAACTAAATAAATCCTTGGTGTTTGTGTTTTGTTTGTCGCTCTTTTATTTCTGCTGCATATTTACTTTGAATTTACTTGAAATGAACGAATTAGCCAAGAATGATATTCACTCTCCTTTAGTGCTTTTCGATCCTACAATAATTTCGTATATTTGTTGTGAGTCTAAATTTGAGATAAATAAGTTCAGATCATAATCTTTTTTTTGTTTTATGTATAAATATATAAACATATAATTGGTATTTTAATAAAATGATCAACAAAATCTTGATTAGATGAGCTTAGCCATCTTTCTAAATAATTAGAGATTTGACTTATGTAAAGGTTGGATTACATGTTAAATTTTTATATGTTAATTAAATGTAATTAATATTATGGGTTTAAAAAAAATTAAATGAATATTAAATTAATCGATTAATATATAAATGGATTAATAAGTCTTCATACATAACTTATTTACTGTACAATCATGCCCGAACATGGTGTTTCAATGTTTGATGAGTATTTAAGTTTAGGCGGAAAAGTTAGATCTCACTTGTGTAATAAGTGTTCAGGAAACATCCAAGGAGGCCGATGATACTTAGTAAGGAGAATTCCTTATAGGTTAGATGACTAGATGCAAGTCACAGAAGTCCAAGGAGGCTGATTCTTAGCAAAAAGAAAGCCTAATTCGATTGTAATTAAGGTTGGATACAAGGGTGGACGAAGACTTAGAGATGAGAAAGCTCCAAGCACAAAAGTCCAGAAAAAAATAAAAGGTCATCTGACATAAGGTATTTATGGGATGAGGAGAGTGAGTGAGGCACATTTCGACCATTAGGATGGCTAAAAGTTATGTATTAGTTGATTGCTAGAGTCTAGTAATCAACTGGTATATTACAGACGGAGAAAAGGGTTTTGTGATTAAGGGGTTTGAAGATGAAACCCCTTAATCAAGGTTTACTAGTCGATTGATGTCTTCAACAGTTTGATTGATAGTCAAAACCCTAAATATAGAATTCAGGGTTTGCATAAACCCTAAATTTGGGTTTACCAATCAATTACTATCTTCAACAGTTCGACTGGTAGTCAAAACCCTAAACTCAAAATTTGGGGTTTGCACAAACCCTGAATTAGGATTACCAATTGATTGGTGATTTTATTAGTTCGACTAGTAGTCTGTTAGCAATTGATTGTTGGTTTTACCAATCGACTGGTAGCCTATTTTCGATCGAACATAACGCTTTCAATGCAATCGATTAGTTCAACTAAGATCTACCAGTCTATTGCTAAATCCAGCAATTGATTGGGAGGCTATTTCAATCAAATAGACTAACTTCAATCCAACTGGTCAATTCAACAGGATGTCACCAGTCGATTGGTATTTTCCATCAATCGTCTGGTGTTCAAAAACCAAGATGATATCAACTATTGATTCAAAGTCAGTGACCATTCAACGGTTGTGTCAGTGGTCAAACCTCCTCACCAGTCGATTGGTGATTACAACAGTTGACTATAGGCAGTAGAAAGTATGGAAAACAACTGATTGAAAGAATTTAAAAACATCTTCAACTATCTTCCACCAACCCATCCAAGCTACGAATCTTCTCATCTTCCAAAGTGAAATGGCCTTCATTCTCAGCAATCTTCATGCGAAAAAGGAGAAGAGCTCTTGTGAAAAAAGAGTAAAACTCTTGTTTCTTCTCTTTGGTATTCCCTTTGTGCTAAACATTATAACTATGTTAGAAGAGGTTTCTTGGCTTCGTATTTTGTCTGAGAAGGAGGAAAACAACTAATGGTGGTAGTCGTTAGGACTAGACTTTATACATATTCTCCTCAGGAGTGGCAGTGAACCAAGTAAAATTGACTTGTTAGCCTTGTGATTATGTTGGGCTATTTTCTCTTCAAAGTTTCCATTGTGCAAGTTAAATCGATGAAATATAATATAGCTCACACGGTTGGAAACTAACACATCGAAAGATAATAATAATACACAGTCTATACGGCTGGTACAAACACAAACCACACAAGATAATACACTGAATACACTAACTGCATGCCTGCATAACTTACACAACCACAACACATAATCGAATAGAAGTAGTCACAAGGCTAAAATCCATGATTAAGTCAAATTATTACATATCCAAGTCCGAAAAATAAAGTGCAAATAGAGTAGTAAGAAATAGCATGTAAAATGAAACAAATCTCAATGTGACGAGGGACTAGCAGCCAAGATACTCCAAGCGACTCCACAATCATCTATTTGCTACTTAAGGAAAATAAGGTAAAATAGGGTAGTGAGTCCAAATGACTCAACGGGTAATAGACAGTGATAGTGCATGGTCAAAATAAGAATATGAAAATCAAAGCATACAATCTCATAGGTAGGAAATATGTACACAACCATAATCAACATAATGAATGCGCATACCAAAATCGGTCTCACAAGGATGGTATATTGATTAGTAACCACTGGAAATCAACAATAGATCTACTCACACTAGATGAACAACATATGATATCATATACATGTATGATAAATGAACATGTATGAATAATATCAAGCATATGCAACAATCATGTCTCAAATATATATAACATGCATCTACAACATAAGCAACCTACTCAACTGTAAATAATATATTGAGCAGAACCAAATAATGATCAACATGGGTACCGAAAAACCTAAGCCTATGCTAGTACATATAATAGTTATAGATCGTCATGTGTGGGAGCAAAGCTCCACCGCTAGAAATATTATCATATATGGGAGCAATGCTTTACCATAAGCAATACATCATATGTCAGAGCAACGCTCTAGCCTAAGTAATACATCTTATGTGGGAGTAACGTTACACCATAAATAATACATCATATGTGGGAGTAATGCTTCACCATAAATAATACAAATGACCAAGATATCTAGCTATCTAACTATGGACTGTGAGAAATCACTCTACCATAGATAACCCGTGGGTAGTCCAAAATGTCAAGGTCCTTGTCTATAGAAGATCACTCTACTATAGATAACCCATGGGTAGACAGGATGTAGATATCTAATTACAGACTGTGGGAGATCACTTTACCATGGATACCCTATGGGCAGCCCAAGATATAACAACCCAAGGATAACAATATAGCAAACACATTACAATCACTATCAACTCTCTCAATATCATAGTGGGGACATAATTATCAACCACTCATAGGAGACTTAGTTGATAGGATATATTGGTCACTGCCAACTCTCTCAACATCGTAGCGGGGACATAATTGTCAACCACTCATAGGAGACTTAATTGATAAGATATACTAATTACTGTCAACTCTCTCAACATCATAGTGAGAACATAATCGTTAACCACTCATAGGAGACTTAGTTGATAGGATATACTAGTCACTGTCAGCTCTCTCAACATCGTAGTGGGGACATAATCATCAACCACTCATAGGAGACTTAGTTGATAGGATATACTGGTTACTGTCAACTCTCTCAACATCGTAGTAGGGACATAATCGTCAACTACTCCTAAGAGACTTAGTTGATAGGATATGTATACAATGACACAGTGTAGTGTTACTTACATAGTAACCAACTACATCATTAAGAGTATATGAACTTTATGCAATGATCCACAATCATACTTAACATGGTAAACATAGGTACATCTAGAATCATAATATAACACTCACATATATCTATATGTATGAAATGATCCAATAGGTGTCAACTAAGCATCATGCATGGTAATAGTAACACCTATAGTACACACCACACTCGTATGTGTTGGATCGAAAGCACTAGAGGGGGGGTGAATAGCGCTCATGACTTTCACTTATTTCGTATTCAGAAATCATTCAAGAGTTTAAGCAGCGGAAATAAAACAACAAAAGAACAATCACACAGAACGACCCAAGGATTTACTTGGTTCGGAGCCTAGGGCGACTCCTACTCCAAGGCTCGCAATCGTTGATCGTTTACTGTGGGAAACAACTATATCGCGCAAAATGTTTACAAATATGTGTTACAATAAGTGCAATAATAAAACTTTATACCGACGACAATAATCAGAATCTCGGAGCTTCGGGTCATCGGGGACTTGCAGCAGCACTTCTGGGCGTATTTTAGAGCAGCACGTTGATGTAAGATCGTGTTTTTTCTTGTTGTTGAAGGAGCTTCTCGAAGTCCTCTTTTATACAGTGCTGGAGGCACCTCCAATACCATCCAAGGCGCCTCCAGTCCTCTGATTCAACCGCGTGGATCACAGCTGAACTCATCGCACCTTATCAACTTGAAGACGCCTCCATGACCGTCCAAGGCGCCTCCAATCCTTGGTCCAAGGCGCCTTCAGTCCCAATGAAGGTGCCTCCAGCTCCTCTAGACAGCTGGCTTCGGCTTGCACCCGAGGCGCCTCCAAGCTCCATGGAGGCACCTCGGACACTGTTCATCCGAGGTATAAGTTGCTTCTTTGTTCTTGCAAAATGTGTTAGTCCCAAACACATACCCTGTAAAACAAAGTTAGCACAGAAATAGGTATACTAAATGAAATATCGACAGTCAACGGACTGTCCAGGTCCGACTTCAAATTTCCAACCGAAAATCCTAGGTCGACCCGACACTTACTGTTCCCTCTACGGGGAACGCGTCCACACCTACTCCCCTCAGGAGAGATTACCTGGTGTCAGTCCAGTCCTCCAGACCGACTGGACTTTCTTCCTAGGGTTACCACCCCCTAGGACCTAGGGTTACCGCCCCCTAGGGGTTTCTCCACCTAGGGTTACCACCCCCAGGACCTAAGGTTACCCCCCCTTAGGGTTTTCCTCCATCTAGGGTTACCGCCCCTTAGGATTTTCCTTCACCTAGGGTTACCACCCCCTAGGACTTAAGGTTACCGCCCCTTAGGGTTTTCTACCACCTAGGGTTACCACCTCATAGGGTTTTTCACCTGCCTAACCGCAGTTAGGACTTTCCTGCAATCTCATTTTAAGCACATTAGATAACAAGAAACCTTAACTTTGAATCCCTTTGTCATTATCAAAACTTAGGTTCGATCGTCGGATGCTTCTCGCACCAATAATCTCTCCCTTTTTTATTATAGCAACAAAGATTCAAAGTTAAGTAAAACAAGATGCACAAAATAAAGATAAGCAAACTATAAGATTTAAGCATCGTGTATAAGGCTCCCCCTTAATGAGAGCTCTGTTTTTCTTATCACTTAATTCAAATTAGTACACTTAATTTGAATTTGTTTGTCCTACTCTCCCCCTTTGCCATATATCAAAAAACTTTTGTAGAAAGAAGGGGACAAGTTGAAAGGTCTAAGTTTTTTTAAAACCAATAAATTACGTTTTCAACCAAGAAATATTTTTAGTAGGTTTAACTTTAAAATTACCTTAGTTTTGAAAGGTAGGTTAAATTTTAAAATGATTTTTGAAAGGCAAGTTTCGAAAAAATATTTTTGAAAGGTAGCCAAAATAAAGTAAGTTTTGAAGAACTTCCTTTAGGCTAAGTTTGCAAAAGAGAAATTTTTGAAAGGCTTTGTTGAAGAAATATTTTGTTAAATTTTTTTTAAAGCCTTTAAAACCATTAATTTCGAAATTTGTTTAAAAGTTCTTTTTAAAAAATTAGGTTAACTAGAGACCTTAATTTTTGAAATGAAGTTCAAAGAGTGTTTTGATATGACTTAGTTATTTTTTATCAAAGTTATAGAAGTCAGAAAAAAAAATTTAAGAGGTTTGAAAATACTTAAAGGCAAGGGAGGAGCAATAAGGTTAAAACCCTAATGTCCAAGCATGAGTTTGAAAATTAATCAATTACTTTTAGCAGGGTATCAGAGCCTTAAAGTGCAAGCTGAGTTAATATGAAATTTTAATATTCTTAACCAACTGTCTAACCTTTAGCTACTGGCTGAATACCTAGAGGGCACCAGTTTTCACTTGGTTAGTCAAGTTAAGTTAGTAATCCAGTTAGATTTGACTAGGGATGGATCATTTAACTTGATTAATGTAAAATTAGTTTTTAATGCCCAGACTCACTATGATGCACAGATATAAGCATTCTGGAGTTCAGGTTGTACCCTATGCATCTCACGCCGTTCTAAGTTTCTTTCAAACACAAACAAGTTATGCCTAGTGTGTTTGTGAGATGCTCTGGCTGAAGGGAGCATGATATCTAAGGGGAAGATTCTAGGCTAAGTCCAAATTTTGAAAGACTAATAAGATTGAGATTTTGAAAACATTATTTGTCCTAGAATTTTTTTAAAAAAATTAAGATTAGGCAATTTTTTGAAAAAAAAAAATTTAAAGTTAGATGTAGGGAAGTTGTTTGAAAATCAAGATCTATTCTACCACAACTATCAAGCAAAATAGAAGACCATAAAGGACTAGTATGCAGAAATAAGCAGAGTAACTGACTTCTTCTAAGCATAAGTACAACTAGACGAGGAAATAAAAGTGTCTATGTCCAACATCCAAGGTACAATGCATGAGATGAGAGCGTCAAAGAGTAGGGTCATCAGCTGGAGGGTCGTCAGCTGTAGGTGGTGCAAGGCGTTGCTCGGGTGCAGGCTGTCCCTAGCGACGTATCTCACACCGGAGAGAAGCGAATCTGACAGCTATCTCGGATCGTAGGGATCAGAGGAAGAGATGGCTATCTAGAATAGCCCATCGCGTCTGAATAGACTGAACCTCGAGACGAGCGAGTCTGTCCTCGACGGAAAGTGGTGCCGAAGTCGAAGGTCCGGCTGAAGTGGAAGGCCCGGCGGAGGTGGAAGGTAATAGATCTCCGAAAAACTCCTCGACTAAGAATTCGGGCCACTCAATGTCGAGCGGTGCATCCTCGGCCTCTGGACCAACCGGAGCAGCGGCTGGCTATGGTCGATCCTTCCAAGCTAGAATCTCCTCAGCGGTGACCTCTATACTGGCTAATTGAAGACTACGCTGCCCTAACTCGTCATATGATGTAAGCAGGATAAGTGTCCCTATGGCTGTGTCTATCCTGAAGGTCGAAAAGATCTGAGTCAAGATATGACAGTAGGGCATGTGGACTACTCCTGATGTGACTGTACTAGATGCATGTATGATGTTCTGGAACATATGCAGTGCAATATCTATATCTAAATGCCGACTCAGGGCGTACAGAAAGAATGAGTGAGAGGATCGCATCTTCCGGACGTCCCGAGATGTGATCGACAAAATGCATGCTATCAAGACTCTGCACATAACGTAGTCCTGAACCCTAAGAAGAGTGGACCTGAACTCAGTTAGGCCGAATGGTCTCTCCTCCCTGAAAAAATGCATATAGATGGTGTCTAATGTGATATGCGAATAGGGATCACCAAATGGTATATCTCTACCTGGGTAGCATAGGAATGCACATGTAGACTCCCTAAGCTCTAAACTAGTGCGAATAAGGAGGGAGTAAACTGGAAGTCTGTTTCACCAACTCTGGTAGAATACGTGCTATCATCAACCTTCTCAAGGTTATGATAGAACTGTGCACACAAATCCTGGTTTACTGTATTGTTGCAGTAAACCAGTTTTCCTAACTGATAGTGTTCTATCATCTGGATTGTGGGGTGACATAACTGGGCAAAAAATGACCTACCTACGTACCTAGATTTAATAGATTCAAATTTAAACCTAGCAAAGTCTACCCTATGCCGCTCTGAGAGGAATCTAGGATCTGTAGATGGGGTCTTAGCCGGTGTAGGATCAGCGTGTCGACGTTTTCTGATTTATGCAACATATAACTAGAAAAAAATACAGAACAATAACATATAAGGACAATAGGATGGTTTAAGGTGTACCTAGGAGCCATTGTAGGATGATTGAAAGAGTTTGGATGGGTTGAAGGCACCTTAGAGGGGGGAAATCGTCGGATTTGGAGAGAAAATCGCATAGAAAAACTTGAGTCGTGAACGAACAGAACGTGTTCTGTTCGTTTCTGAAATTCGGGATTTAAGGCGCCTTAGACGATGCTTAAGGCGCCTTAAGTAGACTATTGGAGGCGCCTCGGGGATCATCCAAGGCGCCTTTAGTTGAGGCGGCGGGAGATTTCCCGTCGTAATTGAGGGTGCCTCCCACGTGTGGGAGGCGCCTTCGACGCGCGCCTATATGTCTAACAGATTTTTTTAAATTATTTTTTTAAAAAAATATTAAGTTAATTTAATTTTGAAAAAAGCATTAAGTTAATTAAAAATATTAAGTTAATAAAATTTGAGAAATATTTAAGGTAATTGAATTTGAAGAGTATTAAAATTAGAAAAGTTAATTAAATTTTGAAAAATATTAAGTTGATTTAAATTTTAGAAAAACATTAAGTTAATTTTGGAAAAAATATTTAAGTTAATTAAAATTGAAAAGTTAATTAAATTTTGAACAATATTAAGTTAATTAAATTTTGAAAAGTTAATTAATTTTGAAAAATATTTAAGTTAATTGAATTTTGAAAAGTTAATTAAATTTTGAAAAGTTAATTAAATTTTGAAATATATTTAAGTTAATTGAATTTTGAAAAGTTAATTAATTTTAAAAAATATTTAAGTTAATTGAATTTTGAAAAAGTTAATTAAATTTTGAAAGATATTTAAGTTAATTAAAATTTAAAAATTTAATTAAATTTTGAAAGATATTTAAGTTAATTGAATTTTGAAGAGTTAATTAATTTTGAAAAATAGTTAAGTTAATTGAATTTTTAAGTTAATTAAATTTTGAAAAGTTAATTGAATTTTGAAAGATATTTAAGTTAATTAAATTAAAGTTAATTAAGTTTTTGAAAAATATTAAGTTAATTAAAATTTGAAAATTAATTAAATTTTGAAAAATATTAAGTTAATTAAAATTTGAAAGTTAATTAAATTTTGAAAGTTAATTAAATTTAGAAAGATATTAAGTTAATTAAATTTTGAAAAATATACTTAATTAAATTTTGAAAAATGTTTAAGTTAATTAAATTTTGTAAGATATTAAGTTTATTAAAATTTGAAAAGTTAATTAAATTTTGAAAAAGTATTTAAACTTTAATTTTAATTTGCGTTAATTTAATTTTAATTTTAACTTGATTTAATTTTAATTTTAACTTCATTTATTTTAATTTTGTCCTTAGTCATCTCACCCAATCTAGATTTTTCAATAAGGGGACCTTATAATTTTGTGAGATGAGTTAGTTTTATTATAGGGTTTGGTTTAACTTTATGTTAGATTCAGGTTTAGCTTTAGGCTCAATAAATAAGCATTCTTTGGATAAACTTATAGGCTATGGTGAGTCACTAGGACATCATTAAAGTAACCATGCCTTCGAGGTTTTCCAAATAGTCCTATCCACTGAACTTAGTACAAAACCTTGGTCTAACTAGTTAGGATCCATAAAGGGTAGCTTCGGTCAGTTCCACTTAGCCAAATGCACCAGGTCGAAGCCATATCTTCCTAGACATGCATAGACTAAGGTTCCCTAACGTACTATCATCCAATACTTCACTAGTACTGTGGGTCAAGTTAAACTTAGTCCTTTTTATTCTAGTCCTAATTACCCTGCCGGGTTGGTTGCGTTCGGTTACTTTGTCGGGTAGATTCTTTTTTGGAGGTGCCAACTATTCTGGAGCCTCCATTAATGATTATTTATTTGTTAATATTATTTTATTTATTTATTATTTATTTATTTGTTAAGATTATTTTTATTTATTTATTGAAATAGTTTTTGCTCCCCCTGGATTATAGCCTCGATAAGGTTTTTCAAGGTAATGTACTTGATCCTTGAGGACTCAATATTTACCAAGTCCAACTTGATTGACCAAGTTGGACTTGGGTACCCATGCTTGGACTAGTTTACTATTTGGTTTGTTGACTAAGGATAGATAGGATCTATATTTCTTTTTGGATTTAAATCCTAGTCCAGTTCTATTGTAAACGGCTCTTTGAGTCCCAAGAATTAGGTCAAGGTTCTTGGACCCCAAAGAAAACCGTTCTAGGGTCTTTTCTAAATCTTTGACCTGAGTTTTTAGAGTAGAATTTTCTTCCTCAAACTTCTGGACTTGAGTTGAATTTCCAGTTTGAACTGGGTCAGGCAAGGTCATGGGGTTAGTCACTTCTTTAAGGAGTGTTATCTCCTTTAGAAGCGACTTGATTCGAACTTTCGACTTAGCTACTTTATGCATTAAATAATTGATTAAACTATACAAACGACATTTACTTACAGAGGGGTTTGGCCCTTCGGAAACGGATGCGGATCCGTAGCTTCTCTCGGACTCGGCTTCCAATTCGTCCTCGCTTTTGGTGTAGTCCTGAGCTGTCAATGTGAGGAGGGTTGCCTGCTCGACTTCTTCGTCGTCGGATTCCTCGGAAGAAGATTCGTCCCAAGTGGCCTTCAGAGCCTTCTTCCTTCTTGGTTTCTTTGAATCCTTTTGGTTCGGGCAGTTCACCTTGATGTGCCCCTTCTGATTACACCCGTAGCAAGTCACCTCGAATTTGACCTTTGAGCTTGATTGGGCTTCTTTGGTCTGGATGGCCTTTTGACATCCTTTTTGTTGAAGCCCTTCTTTTTGTAGAGTTTTTTCATTAGGTTGACGAATTCGCTTGTGAGCTCGCCATCGTCTTCCGAATCTTGTTCCTCTTCTGATTCTTATTCGGTTCTACGTTTTGATTTTGACTCGCGTGTTTTTCCTGTACCTGTAATCAAAGCTAACCCTTTCTCGACCGGACGTGAGTTAGTCTGTTCATGAAGCTCAAACTTAGAAAATAACTCATCTAATTTAATAGTAGAGAGATCCTTAGAAACCTTGTAGGCATCTACCATGGATGCCCACAAGGTGTTCCTCGGAAAGGCGTTTAAGGAGTACCTTATGATGTCCCGGTTATCTACCTTTTGTCCGATCGCATGGAGTCCATTTAATAGTTCTTGAATTCGAGTGTGAAGTTGGCTAGCTGTCTCACCTTCCTGCATTTTCAGATTATATAATTTATTAAGTAACAGATCTCTTTTGCTTACCTTGGTGTCGGAGGTGCCCTCGTGGGGTTCGATCAGCTTCTCTCATAGCTCTTTTGCGCTGGAGAACGGTCCAACTCTGTTGAGTTCCTCCTTGGTCAATCCACACTGGAGTATGCAGGTATCATTTGCATTCGCCTCAACTTTCTTTATTAAGGATGCGTCATAGTTATGGTATGACACTAATTTGCCTGAGCCGTCTAGTGGGAGTTCAAGTCCTGTCTTGGTGATCATCCAGACTTCGAACTGGGTTTGCAAGTACGCCTCCATCCTTCCCTTCCAGTACCCAAAATCGTCTCTGGTGAAGAGCAGTGGTCTAGCGGTGCTATAACCTTCTTGAAGTGTCATTTAACAAATCTGCACACACACAGAGAAAAAGTTGTCCCAATTCTAGGTCTTGGATTAGTAGTGCGGGATGTATAAAAAAATGAACTTGAGTGGTGTTGCACCAACTTTGAGCAAAAATGTTTCAAACGAGGAAAACTTGATCATAAAATAACAATTATGCTAATTCAGATCGACTCCGAGAAAACTGAAAATACCACGAAAAAATTACTTGATTGGCGGTTGCACCAAATCGAAGCGACCCCGCTCTGATACCAATTGTTGGATCGAAAGCGCTAGAGGGGGGGTGAATAGCGCTCGTGGCTTTCACTTGTTTCGTATTCGGAAATCGTTCGAGAGTTTAAGCAGCAAAAATAAAACAACAAAAGAACAATCACACAGAACGACCCAATGATTTACTTGGTTCAGAGCCTAGGATAACTCCTACTCCAAGGCCCGCGATCGTTGATTGCTTACTGTGGGCAACAACTATATCGCGCAAAATGTTTACAAATATGTGTTACAATAAGTGCAATAATAAAACTTTATACCGACGACAATAATCGGAATCTCGGAGCTTCGGGTCGTCGGGGATTTGCAGCAGCACTTCTGGCCATATTTTGGAGCAGCACGTTGATGTAAGATCACGTTTTTTCTTGTTGTTGAAGGAGCTGCTCGAAGTCCTCTTTTATACAGTGCTGGAGGCACCTCCAATACCATCCAAGGCACCTCCAGGCCTCCGAGTCAACCGCGTGGATCACTGCTGAACTCGTCGCACCTTATCAGCTTGAAGGCGCCTCCATGGCCATCCAAGGTGCCTCCAATCCTTGGTCTAAGGCGCCTTCAGTCCCAATGAAGGCGCCTCTAGCTCCTCTGGACAGCTGACTTCGGCTTGGGCCCGAGGCACCTCTAAGCTCCATGGAGGCGCCTCGGACACTGTTCATCCGAGGTATAAGTTGCTTCTTTGTTCCTGAAAAATGTGTTAGTCCCAAACACATACCCTGCAAAACAAAGTTAGCACAGAAATAGGTATACTAAATGAAATATCGACAGTCAACGGACTGTCCGGGTCTGACTTTGGATTTCCAACTGATAACCCTAGGTTGACCCGACGCCTACTGTTCCCTCTACGGGGAACGCGTCCTCACCTACTCCCCTCAGGAGAGATTACCTAGTACCAGTCCGGTCCTCCAGACCGACTGGACTTTCTGCCTAGGGTTACCACCCCCTAGGTCCTAGGGTTACCGCCTCCTAGGGGTTTTCTCCACCTAGGGTTACCACCCTCTAGGACCTAAGGTTACCCCCCCTTAGGGGTTTCCTCCACCTAGGGTTACCGCCCCCTAGGACCTAAGGTTACCGCCCCTTAGGTTTTTCCTTCACCTAGGGTTACCACCCCCTAGGACCTAAGGTTACCACCTCTTAGGATTTTCTACCACCTAGGGTTACCACCCCCTAGGGTTTTTCACCTGCCTAACCGTGGTTAAGACTTTCCTGCAATCTCATTTTAAGCACATTAGATAACAAGGAACCTTAACTTTGAATCCCTTTGCCATTATCAAAACTTAGGTTCGATCGTCGGATGCTTCTCGCACCAACAGTATGTACACTGCATAGTATAGGCAGTGATCCTATCCAAGAGCTGAGTCGATGGACGTTGGGGATGTGGCGCTCCTGTTGACTGGTCGAAGACTCCGAAGAAGTAGATCTCCTACTGACATGGACCTGCAAACACAACGCTGAGTCGGGGAGGGCTTCCCTGGTGATGGCCCTCCGACGCTCAAGTAAGATATCTGGCGGAAAGAAGTAGAGCAAAGAGAAAACGAGTGTTGGTTGCTACTCGTAATATCGTACTAGTTTCCCTGTACAAAAATTTTGTACAAGTCTTGAACCTTTCCTAACAACGTATTGTGTTCTTTAGAAATTAAATTTGGAATCACAAACAGAACTTAACATTATTGATTCCAAATTCAACTTATTTGTTCTTAGAGGTTTAGACTTGGATCGCAAATGATGCTTAACATTATTAATCCAAATTCACCCATGTTACAAAGATGATTAAATATTAATTTCAGAGATTGGCTTCCAGGTTAAACATGGCGAGACACTAGGCCTTCTTGGGTATGGGATCATTTACCACTTCCTAGACAAAGCCTTTAACAAAATTCAATGTTTAATCTCCTTATAGTAATCCTAGGTTTAACCATTTGTTGGACCCCGTGGTAGTTTTGATGTAATCAACCAAGTTGGTTAGGTCCTGCTTTGTGTTTGATCCCTGTGTCTAAGTGTGCAGGAACTTAGGAGCGCAGGAAGTCGAGCGGAAGACGCAGCTAGCGAGAAGGACGGTAACGGAAGGGAGCCGACGGGCTCAGTGCGTCCGAAGGACGAGAGAGCTGCGGAAGAGTACATTGGTGGGCGAGAAGAACGTGCGAGGCGTTCAAGGGATGTTAAGCCGGGGAGGAAGGCTGCTCGAAGAGAAGGCCGGGAATTGGGTTCGGGTGAGCCCTATTCTGGTTGGCCGCAATCACCCAAAAGAACGGAGCTTCAGAAGTCAAAGCGAAGGAAAAACAAGTTGGAAAACAAGCTCAAGGCACCCTCAACAAGTACTGGAGGCGCCTCCAACTTGGAGGCGCCTTAAAGCCTGTTGGAGGCGCCTCCACCTTGGAGGCGCCTTCAACAAGTCTTAAGGCGCCTTCAACTGGTCAAATTTGACCGTTTGAGCACGGATAAAGTTTTATCTGCTGACTCAGTTCGAGGCGCCTTGGACCCTCGAGATCAGATTTCCAGAGGCTATTTAAAGGCCCCTAGAGCTAGGAATTCACAACAACTCAAGCAATCAATTGTGTAGTCATTCCTAGCAATAGTTCTAAGCTTCCAAAGTGTAAAAGGCTTCTCCCCCTTCAGTAAAGGAGATTCTTTTTAGTGCGCTTCTCATTGCCCTGGATTAACAACCTCCTTGGTTGTAACCAGGTTAAATTCCTGTTTCTTTTCTGTTTACTGCTTTATTACTTTACTGCTTTATTTACTATTGCACTAATTGAGTTGAAAGCACGAGGAGGGTATAGTTTATTTTTTGTTTTCAGCAATTCACCCCCCTCTTGTCGGCCTCCGCTGCACCTACATCATTAAGAACAATCGAATCACAAGATCGACAAACAAAAGAAACACAAAATCGAAACATAAATTTGATTGCCTAGAATCGTTAGCCTCTTGTGTTTGGTAATTCAAAATCCGTACAAAGAAAGCTAATATGATGTGGAATAAGACAACTAGTTATACCTTTCTTTGTTAACAAAAACTTCTTGATCTTCTATTGTATTCCTCTCCTTCTCTTGGACAGTGTGTGGGCGGCGATCTACCAAGAAGAAATCCACCAAAGCCTTCTTCGCTTCCAAGTTTTGGCCACCACCACAATGCTCCAAGGGATGCTACAAAACAATGCCTTCTTTTTCTACTTCTTCAACTCCAAGCAACTGGCCACCAAGAGCTCCACAAAAGATGATGTCGTCGGCCACAAAGAAGAAGAGAAAGAGAAGAGGAAGGGTCGGCCACCAAGGATGGAAGAGAGGAACAATAGAATAGGTTGTGTATCTCATGAAGGCACCCCTCCCTCTTTTTTATAATCCTTGGTGAATCCAAAAAGGGAAAGTTTTACAACAAAAAATAAAACTTCCTTTTATTCCTCTCTATGGTTGACCACACCATGTTTAAACAAACAAGGAAAGATTTTAAATAAAAATTAAAATCTCTCTTTTAAAAATCCCTTTTGTGGTTAGCTATAAAAGGAATGTTTTATAAATTAAAATCTCTCTTTTTTAAATCCTTTTATGAATATCTATAAAAGATAAGATTTAAAAATAAAACTCCTTTTATATCATGGTTACAAAAAAGGAAAGTTTTCTTAAAAATTAAAATCTTTCTCTTAACATTATAGATATCTACAAATAAGGAAAGATATCTAATCTCTCTTTTAATCCTTTGTAGAAAATCTATAAAAGAAAAGATCTTAAAATTAAAAACTCTTTTTTAAAATCATGTGGATAAAAACATAAAAGGAAATATTTTATCACAATTTTATTTTTAATAAAATCCCTCTTCCCTTTCACACTTGGTCGGCCCCTTGCAAGGCTTAGCCGACCCTAGCCTTAGCTCCAAGCTTGGCTTGGTTGGCCCCTTGCTTGGGCTCCAAGCAAGAATAGGGGTCGACCCCTAGCATGGGCTAAAAGGGTAGGCTTTGGGTGGAATTAAGGCTTTATATAAGAGGCTACAATAGGGACCGAGAGGAGGAATTGGTTATGGTCTCCCGATGAGCTTGAGCTTCCCGTGTTTGCCCCGAACACCCAACTCAAGTTCATCAATAATAACTCATACCACTAAAGAGCTACTATTGAACTACCGCACCAATTCCAAATTACATTATGGGCTCCTTCTTATTATAAGTGTGTTAATCTCCCTGTGTTTAAGATATCGAATGTCCACTAATTAAATGAGTTACTGACAGCTCACTTAATTAATATCTAGCTCCAAGAGTAGTACCACTCAACCTTATTGTCATGTGACTAAGTCCAAAAATAGGGTTTACATGACAATTCTTATGAGCTCCTCAAGGGGACATCATCAACCTAGATTACTAGGACACAGTTTCATTCTATAATCAACAACACACCATATAAATAATATCATCTCCCAACTATCGGGTCTATTGATTTATCGAACTAAATCGCACCCTTTGATAAATTAAAGAAATAAATATTAATTATACGTGCTTGTTATTATATCATGATTAAGAGTACGCACTTCCATAATAACAGAGGTCTTGTTCTTTTTAAAGAGTCAGTATAAAAAGAAACTACCTCAAATGATCCTGCTCAATACACTCATAGTGTACTAGTTTAATTTATTAGTCAAGATAAACTAATACCTAATTACACTACAACCACTCCAATGGTTTGTCCCATTCCATCTTGGTTGTGAGTAACTGCTTATAATTTATAAGGAACTGATAACATGAACTTCTGTGTGTCTCGTCACACCATGTTATCTACAATATAAATTAAACGGATAACTACACTTAGTATAAATGTTGACATTTGACCAATGTGATTCTTATTTCAAAATAAATGTTTATACAAAAATCTAGACTTTTAGTATACACTCTAACAACGAGAACTGTAGCTATAGTAAAGAAGTGAGCGTACCTCCGTCGAAGTCTGGGGGTCCTTATATAGGGCTCCCCAGAGGTGCGTGCATGCTCCCCAAGGCGTACACGGTCCTCAAAACATACCTGGAATAGACATGTCAGAAAAACGTACCTGACGCCATACCTTAATAGCACGATCATATCCCTGGCGTGATAGTGGAAGTTTCCACAGTACAATTCTCTGTCTGACCATGCCGCCGACCTGTCTCTTGTCGGCGACACTGGCCCCTAAGAAGATATTACCAACTGCTTCCTTTGTCTGCTATCGAGCCGAGTGGGAGAGCCGCTCGGCCAGTTTACTGTTCAGGTGATGCGGCGGTAGGGTTGAGCGTCCGCTCAGCCAATGAGCTGCTGGCTGGCTTCACCTTGTCGAGCGAGGGAGCCTTGCCTGCCGGGTTGAAGCCACGTCCATGGCCTAGCCGAGCGGGATGGTCGCTCGACCTTTGCTCGGCGCAAGACCGAGCTGTCGAAGTGTTGGGTCGGCTACTCTTCCACCTGATCGGGAAAGTAGCTCACCCGATCGGACGCCTATCTCGAATGTTGACCTACTTTGACCTCCTGCCGGGCGGGCCACACCTTCCCACCGGACGACGCCAAATTTGATCCTGTCCGAGAGCTGAGTCGATGGACGCTGAGGATGTAGCGCTCCTATTGACTGGTCGAAGACTCCAAAGATGTAGATCTCCTGCTGATGTGGTGTAACGACCAGACCCCTCGGCCCCTTGGGTGGCCCAACTGGCAGCCCATCTGGCGGCCCCTTGGCGGTCCCTTGGGCTGAGGGGTCTGGTCGTTACAATAAAAATGTGCCCTTTTATTGTAACGTCACGACCCCTCGGCCCCTTGGGCGGCCACACTAGCAGCCCAACTGGCAGCCCCTGATGGTCCCTTGGGTGACCACAATGGCGGCCCAACTGGCGACCCCTTATGTCGTCATCCGACGATCCTCGGCCGTGCCGTTACTCACAAGGACTTCCCACCCCTGGCTAGTGGATTTTTTCCTTCCCCAGGATTCGAACTCTAAACCTCCAGGATAAGTAATAGAGTTTATGAATCCTGGTAGCCAAGCCAAAATTGGGCCACCCTTTGGTCGTGTCGTTACTCACTAGGACTTTCCACCCCTGGTAATGGATTTTTGCCTTCCCCAGGATTCAAACTCTAGACCTCCATGCTAAGTAGTAGAGTTTATGAATCCTGGTAGCCAAGTGAGCACCGCTCACTTGGCTACCAGGATTCATAAACTCTACTACTTAGCATGGAGGTCTAGAGTTTGAATCCTGGGGAAGGCAAAAATCCATTACCAGGGGTGGAAAGTCCTAGTGAGTACCAACACAGCCAAAGGGTCCTCGGTCGACGACATTAGAGGTCGCCAAATGGGCCGACGACATAAGGGTCGCCGGTTGGGCCACCACAAGGGTCGCCTAAGAGGCCAAAAGGGCTGGGTCGTTACAACCGCAGCAAGGGTCGCCCAAGAGGCCAAAGGGCCGGGTCATTACACGTGGACCTGCAAGCACAACGTCGAGCTGGGGAGGGGTTCTCCGACGATGACCCTCCGACGCTCAAGTAAGATCTCCGACGGAAAGAAGTAGAGCAAAGAGGAAATGAGAATTCTAGCTATAGTAAAGAAGTGAGCGTACCTCCGTCGAAGTCTGGGGGTCCTTATATAGGGCTCCCCAGAGGCACATGCACTCTCCCCAAGGTGTACACACTCCCCAAGGCATATATGCTCCTCAAAGCATACTTGGAATAGGCGTGTTAGAAAAGCGTGTCTAACGTCATACCTTAATAGCATGAGTATATCCTTGACGTGACAATGAAAGTTTCCACCGTATGATTCTCTGTCTGACCATGCCGCCGACCATGTCTCTTGTCAGCGACACTGGCCCCTAATAAGATATTGCCAACTGCTTCCTTTGTCTGCTATCGGGCCGAGCGGGAGAGCTGCTCGGCTAGTTTGCCATTCAGGTGATGCGGCGGCAGGGCCGAGCATCCGCTCAGCCAATGAGCTGCTAGCCGGCTTCACCTTGTCGAGCGAAGGAGCCCTGCCTACCGAGTTGAAGACACGTCCATGGCCTAGCCGAGCGGGATGGCCGCTTGGCCTTCATTTCTTCTTGCTTTGCCTTATGAGCGTCAGAAGCTCGGTGTTAGACCGAGTTGTCGAAGTGTCGGGTCGGCTACTCTTTCGCCTGATCGGGAAGGTAGTTCGCTCGATCGGATGCCTATCCCAAACATTGACCTACTTTGACCTCCTACCGGGCGGGCCACACCTTACCACCAGATCAAGCAGTATAATTCCTATAGTGCACACCATACACATGTACACAGTACATTCATATGAATAATCAACATGATAACTCCTATAATACACACTATATACTTGTGTACACTACAATATATGAATAATCATCATGATAACTCCTATAGTACACACCATATATGTGTGTATAGTATAGGGTATAAATATCCAAAGATGAGACTGTATAGATAATAAATAGATTATCTCTAAGATTAAGCATGTAAGTATCAAACTTAGCTAAAACGATGAGCAATGAGTAGAGTCAAGGCAAAGCAACCTAATCCATCCACTAAATCTATGCACTAAGATCAATGAACTATAGGAGTTAAGGAAGAAATATCCGTCTTTATTCGTGTCTCATATTGAATGTCCTCTAATCGGGACTCCTGTCTCAAATCAGAATCCTATAACATAGTATACGATTATAACTAAATTTCTATTGTGAATCAAGTAACAAAATCAAACCCTAACCTAATTAGGAAACCCTAATTGAATTAACTTAATAATCTCTCGATCCTTCACAACAATACCTTCTGCATTAATCAAACCAAACATAGAGTTTAACCAATCTATTGATGTAACTCTAATTAGAGGTAAGATTCTCCATTTTTTAAGACACCTAATGAAATTAGGAAGATCTTATTTTACCAGCCCTATTATTTTGGGAGGTTTACTTACCTGAATGACAGTGGTACTGGATTATGATGTTGATGGATTAGAAATGATAGACAATACCCTAGGAATTGATCTAGATACATGTTTAGCAATACACATGATATGATGAGATAGTTATGAGTTTAATCTTATTTTGAAACATAATTCCCCCTTTATTTGCCAAATCTTGAATTAACCATCGTTCGCATTAAAGAAAACTAGTTGTTATCTAACGCTAATAAACAACCCATCCCTCTTTCTATTAAACCCTTCACAAATGCTCCTTTAAGTTGCAATAATCTTGCTAGGTTTAATTTTCATGAGTTTTGGCCCTCTTATATGCACTTCATCATGACCACACTCTACATAAAAATATGTTGGAGAAGCATTTAGTTATGTTTGATGAACAATTTCAATGTATACAAGACTATTTTAAGAGTGAAAAAGAATTATTTGAGGTGATGACTAAATTTATGGATGACCAAAGGAGGAAATGGAAGAAGGACAATGACTTTAGGGGAAGCATGAGACAAGTTCACATTGAAATGGATGTTATTTGCAAATATCACAAGTTCTTGGAAACTAGAAAGGCTTGGTATCCTGTTGTACTTGAATTTCTAGGCTTCTTCGATTTTCCTCCTCTGCCACCTTATGATTTCATCAGGACAATGAAAAGTTCAAGTCTAGGGGGAGTTATACATTTGTACATATTTCCTGCATTTTGCTTGTTGCTTTGTTTTAGTCTTACTTTAGTTCAATTTGCTTCAATTTCAATTGCACTTATTTTAGTTGCTCTATTTTTAGTTTATCAATCTTCACCTTACTGCGGGCTTGTTTGATAGAAGAATTTTTAGCACATTTATTGTTTAGACTATGTTGTTGAGTAAACAGTGCTAATATGTTTAGTGAGATATTTTCCTCTATCCCTAGTAGCATGAAGTGAGCAATGCATTGTATTGAGAAAAGTTTGAGGTGTGGTCTAATTTAGGAACCTCATTGCACTTTGCCCAAGTTTGGATAGTTGAAAATTTTGAAAATGATCATGATTCATAGAACTTGTAAGTACTTGTATACCCATGGTAACTTTTCAAATTACATCTTGGTTACTAGATGATGCTCAAATTATGAAAACTTGCATGAAAAAAAAAATCAAAATATCTCTACATTTGCACTCCTTGTATATGTGTTAGTGCTACATTTAAAGCACTAAAAAACACAAAAAAAAAAGTTAATGAATAAGGGATATAAAAAATAGTTCTCGTGAGTAGAACCTAGCAATTTACCCCTTTGAGATCGAGTTAGGCTAATGGAGAAATAAATTATAACTTTCCCTTGATATCGAGCACACATTTGAAACCTTAGGTAGATTGAGAGGGATGAACCAAGCGTATTGCAGGTAAGTGGCAATTGCTGGGAATACAAAGAACACAGTTATATGATGATTTGACTAGGCTTAGGGATCGATACTTGAAAACCTTAGGTCACTCATTACACTGTGCACAAGGACTTATATTTAGACTACACTCGAGCTACTTTATGATCATGCTCATTAATAAAACTAGTCGATAGAGTTAGATTGATTTACTAGGGGTTATGATGCACTGTATAACCACATGAGTCTAAACTGTAGAATTTTTCCTGAGGATAGATAAAGGTTTAAGTCTGGGGGTGTGATGTGCGTAGATTATATACACTTTTATTCAGACTTTCATGACATTTACTTGTATTTCTTGAGTATGATCTATGTAATTGCATCTTACTTTATCATTATTTCAGCATTATTGCTCTCTTTATCGGAGATCTGCTATTGTTTCTTTTTCTCTGGATAGGGTGCGCTTTGGAGCAAAAATGGAGTTTAAGTGTGCTTTCAAACAACTTATGAAGAGGAGAAGAAGTTGGTCATGCCTTAAGGTACAACCTTGACACCTAGCCAGAGCCCATCCGTGGCGTGGTTGTGCCCCTCAGGCACGACCGTGCCTTTTATGCAAGGAACCCATGCCCCAGCTAAAGCCAAAATGAGTGTGGCTATGTGAATTCACATGGCCATGCTTCTACCTAAAGTCAGGCCATATTCACCAGAAGCTAAAGCGAGGGCGATTGTGTGGATTCACATGGTCGTATCTCTCTTCGAGAAATCAAGTTGTGCCAATAGAAGATACACAAGGGGTGGCCGTGTGGATTTCACACGGACGTGCCTCCCCTATGTTGGAAAAACTAACATGGGGTTGTGCCATCTCACACGACAATGACATGACCCAGGCAAGGGTCGTGCCCACGCATATACAAGGGTGTTCTTCCCCCTTTTTGAGGGAAGGAGAGTTTTCCCCTTGGAGAGACTCATTTTGTAGATTTGCACCTCTTCTGCACTCTGAATGACAATCCAAAACTACTTTCATCATCTCCATCACTCTGAAAGTAAAGGATTAGATCTGAAGACTCTTTAAAGCATTGGATAAGCCTTCTTTCTCCTTTCTCATAGATTTGAGTGTAATCTTTTGAATTCTATGTCTTCGGATCTAGTTTCTATTGTTATAGAATAGATCCATCTTGTTCTAAGATTAAGAGAGTAATTGTGATTGATGATAACTCTATAGATTTGCCAATGTCCTATTCAAATGACATGCTTATGCCTTATATATGTTCGATCAAATGTGTGTGTGGAGTTTTTATGCTTGAATGTGTAGGAGCATAAAAGTGTGCTAGAAGGGAGGGGGGGAGTGAATAGCGTGAGTCACTTTTTCACCTTTTTGAAAAATAGAGAATATGCGGTGAAAATAAAGTAAAGAAAAAATAATCGCTAACACATTAATGTTTACTTAGTTCGAAGTCTGAGATGACTTCTACTTCAAGGCTCGCACTCATTGAGTGCTTTCAATGGACAATCCATTAATAGCTTGAATATTATAAGGGAATTCATAATTCTAAAGTGCAAGCAATAAATAAAATATATTGGTGAATTTAGAGTAGAAGATTGAGCATTCTCGTCGGAGGAACGTTTCAGCGTTATGGAGAGCTTTTTAGAGTATCACCCAATCACAAAAGTTATTTGTAATGATGCATTTTATGTTATGGTTGAACCCTATTTTTATAGCCTTGTCCAAGCCCCTAGATCGATCTCAATCACCCCCATCAAGCTGACATGGTGTGACCTTAGTGAAACTCTATCTGTCAGAGTTTATCCATCTCCGAGTGCCCTGACCCAGTCTGGGCACCTGGATTCTGACGTATGCTGGCCAATTACCATGTGCCAACTCCTCTACTTGGGTGCTTGGGTTTGGGGCAATCTAGGAGCCTAGACCCCGTCCGAGTGCCCAAACCTCCAGGCGCCTGGACCCTTCCTAGGTGCATGGAGACCCCTTTTTGGCCAACTTCTAGCTTCGATTTTCTGTACCACAGAGTTAGAAAAAATAGGCATAATATAATAATTTGGACAGTCTTAGGACTATCTAGTTTTGACTTTGGATTTCACTAAAATTCTAGGTCGAACTGATGTCTACTATTCTCTCAATGGGGAAGATGTCCTCACCTACTCCTCTCAGGAGAGTTACCTTTTGCCAAATAACTATTTAGACTTTTACTCAGCATCTAATCTTCACCTCCAGAACTTTCTCTAGACATTTGATCCTTGACCCATCTAGACTTCCGCCTCGAGTACGTGACCCCTAGGACTTTTGCCTGACGTCCTCTATCTGCTAAGTCTTCTGCATAGTCCACCCGACTCGGACTTTGTGCCCAATCCCTTGACTAGGACTTCATGCCCAATCTTCTCGACCAAGATTTCATTCTCAATCCCTTAACCAGGACTTCATGTCCAATTCCTTGACCATGCTTTCGTTGCCTAGCCTCAACTAGGTCTTGCTTGTACACTCAAGTAAGCTTTTTAGATCATAATATAGCTTAACTTTGAACCCTTTATCATTATCAAAACTAAATTAGCTGGTACTTTCAGCACCAACAATCTCCTCCTTTTTAATTTATGTCAATCTAGTTTAAAGTTAAGTAAAAATATAGCACTTGAAAGAAATTTAATACAAAAGAAAAACTCTTAAAAATATGTTCAAGTGTTAAAAAACTTTTGAAACTTTAAAGTAAGGATTTAATGATTTTTCAACTTAGCACTCCTTTAATTTATCATTCTCCCCCTGAAGATTTTGAAAGGTTGCATACTTTGAAAAAAAAAATATTAACTTAACTTTTAACCTTTCTCTTCTTCTTTGATATATATCAAAAAGTTTAGGAAGAAAAAATGTATGTTTTGGAATTAGAACATCTTGTAATTTGACATGTTTTTAAAACATCTAATATATGTAAAATTTAAAATACTTAGTTTAAAAAAAATACTCACATTTTCTAAAATTTTATATTTTTTCAAATATTTATAAACTACTCACTAAAATTTTGAAGATAAACAATATTTCTAATAAAAAATGTTTTTTTTAAAAAAATTACTTTTGCAATTTTACTAAGGCAATTTTATAGCAAATAAAGAAGTTTTTGCTTAAGGGAAATAAAGATATTAAGTTTGGTTAGAAATTGGATGTGTGATTTATTTACTAGAATAGATAAGTAACATTTCTAAGTATCAAAGCATTCATATCATTTTTGTTTTATAAGCATATTTACATTATTCCTTCTTTTCTTAATTTATTCAAGTCTAAATTAGTCATTTCTCATTTTCCATAATTTTCACAACTTACTAGATTATTTAGATATTTTATAAAAAAGCTTGACAAATTATTAATTATAATTGAGTCTTATTAGATCTACTTAATTTTAACTCCTTTTGTGAGTCACCTATATCTAAGTGTAATGTTTAGCTATAGAGTTAGATTAATTATTAATTTATTTTGAGTTAATTGAGTTAATTAATTAGAGTTATTCAATTTTAGTTTATCTTGATTAACTATTTTTTTAGATTATTTAATTGAGTTAGATAATTAGGTTGAATTAAATTGATTAAGTAATTATTAAAAAATTAATTAAGTTAAAATTTTGAAAAATCACATTAAATTTTAATTAAGTCCATTTAAAAATTAATTATGTTAACTTACTTAATCTTGTTAAGAATTAAGTTATAGTTTAATTAAGGTTTTAATTAGATTAAATTACTCAGATGATCCAACAGAGTGTTAGTGATCAAAAACCAAGGAAGGGGTCCCTGGCAAGATCCTCCGATGCTCAAGTTAGTACTATCCCGGATGAAGGAATGAAGAACAGTAGAGGAAAGTATTCGTGCGAGAATAAGGCTCAGATGATATAAATTGTGTATCTTGCCAATGGAGAGGATCCCCCCCCTTAATATACCACCTCTCATAACCTCTGTGATCATGAGATGACTTTGTATGTAGGAGTTTGTTAGTTTATTGTGTAACGAGTATCCGAGGAATCTTTTATCTATCCACAGATGTACCTCTTTATCGTTTATCACTTAGGCCTTTAATGAAACCGTTATAGGAATATGCTATTATAAATGGTCGACTGATGGGAAACAAGATAACCTCCGAAGGAGGTCCCAAAGGAATATTTCTCAACAATTCTGATAGATTGTTAGAATATTATCTGTTGCTTGTCTACTGAATATATCTCGATTGGCTAACAAGGCTAATCACCCTTATGCTTGTCCTTGCATTAAGCTGCTTTGTTATATATTGAATGATATCATAAACTCGGTCGGAGATTCATATGACACATTGAGCATGCTAGGAATCCATTTAAGAAACACTTTAATAAACTATGTGTACTGAAGATCCATTTGGAAGTATACAAATAAGTTTCTTAATTCCGGTCGGCTTTATGGCCGACCATACATGAAGAGCTTTATGAAGTTAACTACCTCGAACCCGGCCAGCCCTTCATCTAGCCAGGATATACAAAAAGATTTATAAGATTATAGGCCTTGAGCTCGGTCGACTTGTCATTTGGCCAGACCTACACAAAGAGATTTATGAGGTCAAGTGCTTTAGGCCTGGTTGGTCTTTCATCCGGTCGGGAGCACATAAAGATTTATGAGATTAAGTGCTTTAGGTCTGATCGATATTTCATCTAGCCAGGCATACATAGAGATTTATGACGTTAAGTACTTTAGGTCCGACTGGTATTTCATCCGGTCAGGCGCACATAGAGATTTATGAGGCTCAGTGCTTTAGCCCCGACCGATTTTTCATCCAGCCAGGTGCACATCGAGATTTATGAGGCTAAGTGCTTTAGACCTGGCCAACCTTTAGTCTGGCCAATCGACCCTCTCCCACACGACTTATAATCCGATCAAACTAGACGCAAGAGCCTCGATACCGGGTGAACCAGGAAGCTAACTAGGAAATACACTCATATCTTGATTTCGACTGCCACATCATCTTGATTTTGACTACTATATCACTTTGACTTTAACTGCCAGATCATTTCCTGGGTTTGCTTATCACCACCCGTATCTCTAGCCTTCCCTTCAAGTCTAGTTTAAGGAGGCATAGCTTACTGATTGGACTTAAGTCCTATTTTCACCCACTCATCATTTTTATTAGGGTCATCCAACTGTTCGCACTTTTATTTGTGACCCGCACTAATTAACAACTTTTTCAAAAATTGCATGTTGGTAGCTGACCATTCAAAAGGAAAAAAGTACCAAGGGTGTGCAAGCAACCCAAATAGGGTCCCTACGAGCTAAGCTAAACTTTGCACAGACTAAGCCATCCAACTACAAAGTAGAGGAACTGATCAAGAGTTATCCTTAAAGAATTTATTAATACTAGAGAAACAGGGGGAGCTAGGCATGCGAGAAATCCAAATAGGGTCCCTACGAGCTGAGCAAAACTATGTATAAACCAAGCTGACCAACTATAAGGAATGGGAAAATGAACGCCTTGAGTTTGGCAAGAAAGCATATCGCAATTCTGTCGAGTTTAAAATAAAATTGGCCAAGCGACTTTCAGGAACACTCAACCAAGTGGCTGGAGGAGTTGTTCAGCAATTACAGGAGGGAAGTTATCTATCAACGGACCCGCTAAACCATCTATAGACCATCATCGGCTTCTCAACGAGCTTCTAGTAGATCTTTTAAGCAAATTCGACTAGTATTATTCATGTTATGTTTCCTAGTATGTAACTATATGCAACCATTGAACAAAAATAAAATTAACCGCTAAGATGTACTAGAATGCACCTTTTAGATGTGCTAAGATATGCCTTAAATAAGGTTAGATACCACCTCTAGTGTGACTTTCACTGGGTTGTATCAGACTCTGTTTAGAAGCCCTACACTAGTATAAGCATGTAGTTAGGTAGATGAACAATGCACAGGGACATTACCTAGCATCATAACGAAATCGAAATCCTAGAATCTATCATCCATTCCATCCCAAGATCATCTCTTACTCCTCTCTCTCTTTCTCCTTTATCTTTCTCTTACTCTCTCTTTTCCAACCAACCTTTCATTTCTCTAGGGAATTCACTGTATGAAATCAATTAGTGCTTAATTAATTCCTTGTGGGTTCAATATCTTTTATACTAACAATGTAATCATACACTTGTGGGAATGTAACATCGAGCTAGACCTAAGAACCTCGATATCCGGTGAACCACGAAGCTAACTGGGAAATACACTCCTATCCTGACTTTGATCGTCACATCACCTTGACTTTAGCTATCATGTCACCTTGACTTTGACTACCAGGTCATTTTCTAGGTTTGCTTGTCACCACCTGTATCAGATACAAAATTAGAAACCACTAAAAACTTTAATATTTCATTCTAACTTTGTATCTAACTAATCATTGGTGATTGCTATGAACAAATAGACTTCACCATGGTTTTCTAAAATAATTTTCAAAAATAATTTTCAACTATGATCTATGGACTAAATGCACATGACTTGTGTATTTGCTTTTCCTATAATTGGACTCACAAAATCCATATGTTTTAGATGAAACTAAAACTCAAATAGATGTACTAAATTAATATCTTGAGTTTTGTTCATCCTCCTAACATATCACTTATATCTAATGTATCTCAATACACATACAAGTTACTTTATGGTATTTGTGAGATGTAAAATAAGTTTTTCCTAAAACTAAGGGATCATGCATCTTTAACTAGGTATTTTAATTTTGATGATCCTACTTAGGATGTCAATTAATGTTATTGCCCTTAATTACAAAGAATTAAAAGTCTATGCATGTAAATGAGTATGTCATATATCAAATTCACAATTTTTCAAAAGAAAATTTATCATATTCAAATGATGTAGATATGACATGACATATAGCATGTTCATAACAATATGAATATAAAATATTATGTCATGGCACACAATAGGACACATAAAATATGTCAATATAGCACAAATAAAATACCTAGATTTTTCATCTAAGTGTGATCAGTTAACTAATTTAATATGCCAAGTTACAATTTGACATAGACGACCATATCTCCCTAGAAAGTGCCAAACTTCCAACTTGACACATTTATAAATTTCATCTTATTTATGCCAATTTGATTAAGCTCAATACTCAAATTTTATTGGCACACTTTTACTCTTCAAGAGTAAAATTCAATTTCTCATTTTCAAGGTGTCACAATATCTTGAAAAATCACTAAAATATCAACTTCACTAAGGTTGGGTTAACTACCCTTCCAATTAGAATTGACACATTCTAAACTCATTTAGTATGTAGAGAATATACTCTTAGGAACACAAAATCTATTGGTGCTCCTGGGGTGTTTTAGGTACTCAATAGAAATAACTTCCCTAGAAACCTTCCTACTCACTTTCCTAGGTTTCTTAAAGGCCCTAATCATATTAGTCTCCTCAAAGTCAACTCTAGGGATAATCTCCTTTGTAACCTTGGTAGGATCAAATGAGTGCGATAGAGGGTTGGGGGGGGGGAGGTGAATATCGCACTTTTAAAAACTTTTCTTTTACTCGTTTAAAACAAAGTCGTGTAATGGAAAAATAGAGAATCAGTTTGGTTACTTGGTTCGAAGCCTAGGTCGACTCCTACTCCAAGGTCGACAATCCTTGATCACACCGATGGGCAATCCATTAAAGAGTTTATGAAAACCTCGGAAAGAAACAGTGCGTAGAAGAAAAAGAGTAAGATAATAACAATCTACTATCTTACTTGAATTAAGTATAATTCAAGCAAAAGGAAGTTATACCGATAGTATATAAAAGTTGAGGCTCGGGCGGCACTTCTTGGAGTAGTAGATGAGTAGTCGTAGCATGAAGCGCAGCTTGCATAGAGATAAACTTCGTACCCGACATATTGCGTTACTCAGCTTCGGAACTCAAGCTCTCTTTTATAAGAATCGTCGATGTTCGGTCGACCAATCCCTGTGTTCGGTCAACCGAACCAGCTCCCTTCCATCTTCGCTAAGATCTGATGCTAATTCGACCTTCGGCATTTAATGACTGTTAAGGGTTCAGTGGACCGATCTTTTTTTTCGGTCGACCGAATAGGATCCTTCCTATTCATCGAGATTTGCCGAGATTTGCACTTACTGTGCCTTGAGTGTGATGATCATTCGGTCAACCGATCCATGTGTTTGGTCGACCGATCAGTTCTTTGATTTTGCTCGATCTAAACTGTGTTGAGTCATTAGGGTTCAGTCGACCAATCATCTTGTTCGGTCGACCGATCAAGCTTTGATCCTACTCTATTTTGGTCTGAACAAATATCTGCTCTGAGTTGGCCTTGTTCGGTCGACCGATCATCTAGTTCAGTCAACCGATCAGGCCGAATCTGCAAAACAATGTTAGACAATAATCTTACAAAATAGATATTAGCATAGTAATAATAAATGCATGAGTAATAATAATAGATAGTTCAACTGTGTTGATCTCAACTTGGAAACCTTTCTGATTTCTTCAGTTGGATCAGCAACCTTAGGCTGTTCCTTTCAGAAACGCGACCTTACTGTCGCTCCTCCAGTTGTTTACCTCAACTTATCTTCCAAACATTGGTCCTCTGGACCTATTTGGACTTTGCCTGCTCAGTGTCTAATCGCCTGATCCACTAAGACTTTTCCTACAATACTACATTAGACAACAATAATAATAGTAATACAGAATACTATGATAAACCTAAACTTAGATTTACCAAGATCCGCTGGTCTGGTCGACCGTACGACTTCACTCACCAAGACTCATTATTCGACTATCTAGGGATCAGATCCTCCAGACCTATCCAGCTGGCTTCCACGATCTACCGAGATTTTTCTTGCCTAGCCTATAACTAGGACTTTTCAAGACTCAGTATTCGGCTACTCAAGAATTAGGTCCTCCGGACCTATCCACCTGATTCCCACAATCTACCGAGATTTTCCTTACTTAGCCTACAACTAGGACTTTCCATACCTAACCGTAGTTAGGGCTAGTCACTTGGTTGACTTCTCACCCTTGCCTAGCCACAACTAGGACTTCCCATGATCAAGCTCTATTAAACATACTTAAACATATCTATCAGACATTAAAACCTTAGAGGTCGATTGCACTAACAACCTTGACTTGACTTCTAGACATAGAATTAGTTTTATAGGTATATGGAACCCTATGATATGATGACATATTATCCTTGGACTTAAATTTGTATCCCAAACACTTTTTATCCATAAATGATTTCTTATCTTCCTATACCTAGATTTTTCTTTCTGGACCCTTCAACATTATTTGTCATTTTCTCTAGGGTCTTCTTCAATTTATCAAGTCTTGACATCAAAACTTAATTTTCAATCATTAAATCCTCAAACTTAGATTTTCTCTTATTGCCTTAGATATTTTTCTTTTTAGACATATATATAATTTCCTTGGAGTTCTTATCTAAATTATTTTCTACCTTCCTATCCTTAGGCAAAGTAGTTCTAATATGATATGATTTATAGTTCTCCTTAGAATTATCATGCTTTCTATTTTCATGATAAATAACACCAAAATCATAAAATTTATTCTTAGCATTCTTTTTATCATGATATGAAGAATTACTCTTAACTAATGGTACCATGGATTTGCTATTAAAAGATCCCCCTTGACTTGAACTTCCTTCCTTATTCTTAATTTGAAGCCTCCTCTTTGGACATTGATTTTGATAATGCCCCTTTTGATTGCACAAGAAGCACACTATATGTTGGTGTAATTTATACTAACGATCTAACTCAGGTTTTGATGAATGACAAGTGAGTTAAGTTAGGTGTTGTCATAATCGAACCTTGTGATCGAGTGTGCAGGGTTGACAAAACCCAGTCAGGATGTTCGATTCCTAATTGGTTGAAGACCAGATGTGTGATTCAAGCAAGTCAGGATATTTGATTTTTGACAAATTGAAGTCCAGATGTGCAATTCTAGCAAGGGTCGGGATGTGCAAATTTTAATTGGAGAAGACCGGATGTGCGATTCTCGATTAGAGAAGACCGGATGTGTTATTCTAGTAGGTCGGGATGTTTGATTCTTAAAGTAAGGATGTGTGATTCTGGAAGGTATATCTACACCTGGTAAGTAGAGGTAAGTCACTGGAGGAGAGTAACTAAGTGAGGACGCGTCCCCGTTCGAAGGGAAAATAGGTGTCGGTCCAATTTAGGTCAATTTCATAAACCTAAATTGAGACCCTGATTATATCTTGATCTCGGGGAGACAGGATCTAATAACTACTTATTATTATTGTGCTAATATTATCTTACAGATTATTAGACTAACACTTTTTACAGAGCAAAAGAAACACACAAGGCCTTGGGTGAATAGTGCTCAAGGCGCCTTTCATGCTATGAAAGGCGAAATTATACTGTTTATCGAAGGCGCCTTCAGTGTGTTGGTTAATCCTAGGAAAATGTACCGGTTCCACTGTACAAAAATTTTTTGTACAAGTGTCGAACCTTTCCTTAAATAACCTATTATGTTCTTTAGAAGTTAAATTAGGAATCGCAGACGGAACTTAACATCATTGATTCCAAATTTAACTTATCAGTTCTTAATGGTTTAGATTTGAATCGCAAGCGGAACTTAACACTATTGATTCAAATCCACCTATGTTATTAATTCCATTAAATATTAATTTCCAAAATTGGCTTCCAGGACTACATGGTGAGGCACATGACCTTCTTGGATATGGGAGCAACCACCACCGCCTAATCAAAGCCTTTTAAGGAAAGCTAATATTTAATTTCCTTAAATAACTCTAGGTTAACCAAAAAGAACAATCGAATCACAAATTTGAAAAAGAAGAAAATACAAACTCGAAAAATAAATTCGATAAACTAGATCTAATTGTCTCTTGTATTTAGAATTCTTACAAAGAAAATAACTAGTATGATGCGGAAGAAAATTACTAGTTATATCTTTTTTTTTGTAAGCTAATGACCTCGAAATCTTCTGCCATATTCCTCGCCTTGCCTTGGACGTCGTGTGAGCGACGATCCTCCAAGATGAACATCACCCAAAAGTTTCTTCCTCTTCTTCTAAAATCCGGCCACCACCACCACCAAGGAGAAGAGAGCAAAAGGGAAAAGAGAAGGGAGAGGGCCGGCCACACCAAGAGGGTCTCCAAGCAAGAGAATAAGAATTGTTGTTTTTCATGAAGCCCCCTCACCCCTTCTTTTATATTACTTGTCCAAGGCAAATAAGGAAAAACTTTTTACAAAAAATAAAATCATCCAAGAGTTTTTCCTCTTTCCTTTTTATTTTTCCTTTTCTTTCCTCTTGATTGAATCAATCACCAATTTTAATTTTGTTATCCTCCACGACACGTGCACTGGTTAGTGACGGGATGATATAGTGTTCGATTATTAGGGCATCCATAATGATCATTCTTTCTAATATTTTTTTTATTCTCTTTCCTACCTATCATGGGTTTTAAAAATTGAACCCAACTTTTAATCTCTACTTCACTTTTTTACGAGGACCACGTAAAAAGCTAAAAATATTTTCCATCATTAAGGATGCCCTTATATACTCGGATCACTCGTGTGATATTAATCCCGTCATATCAGGATTCATTTAGACTTTTTAAATTTACCTAATGATAAATTTATGGGGTTGGATTATCTAGCTACCTTTAAAAATTAGTTGGATCATAATAACTAAATATCTGGATTAAAAAAATCATGAGTTATTTATTTTTTTATATCAAATATTATTTAGATCTTATAATTCAATTAATTTTAGGGTAGATAATATGATCTTAGTAAATTTAGAAAATACAATGACTCATAACTTGACGCTCTAACTTCATCCGTCATTCAATAGCCGTAGAGGCACCCTACATGGGAATTGAATATGATTATACTATGTCTCTTACCAACCCATCAAACCTTATCTATTCCTGTGTAACTTGTTAAAGTACCAGCTATTACGTTAATATATATATACTCATCTATGTGCAACCAATGAATATTATTTTTTTTTAAGATTTATGTTTTAAGATTTAAGATTTAGGGCTTAGTATTTAGGTTTAAAAAAAATGATTTATTTTTACATTACGTGCTTAGGGTTACTTATAGATGAGTGTGCAAGATAACAAAACTCACTCTCTCTTTCTCTCTATATAGTAAAATATTATCTTGTAGAATCCGTGAGCACCAATTATTAATTTTTTTTAGAATTTAATATTTAGGTTAAAGAAAATGAAAATTAAAAAAAAATAATATTAGGTGCTGATAGATGTACAAGGTAATAAAAGTCAAATATATATAAAAGGTTTGATATGTTGCATCTTTTTATGTCATACACCCTTTGATCATCTAAAAATTATTTTCATTTTGAAAGTTTTTTGTACATAATATTTAACTTAACCCCTAAAAATAAAATTTGATTGGCATAATTGATCACTTTAAAAAAATAAACAAGAAAATAATAATAATAATAATAATAAAGTTACGTTGGGCACGCACAGACGCACACAATGCTAGAATTCAGCATAACCTTAACCTTCTCATGTATATATATATATATATATATATAGTTTTGATGTATTATACATTTTATGAGCATCTAAATTTTTTTATACTTAATATTATAACTCAACTCTTAAATCTTAAAGTAAAATCTTATTAATATAACTGAAAGTTTAAAATAAATAAATAAAAAATCACTATGGATGACTCTTAATATAAAATTTTCATATATATATATATATATATATATATATATATATATAATATGTTAAATTAGTAATCTTAAATTGTAAGCCTCATGTACTAATCTATTTTTAAATCCATAACTAACTAAAGAAGGTAATCCTATTATTTTTTGAATCCTTCCTCATTTCACTCTCCCTCCCTCTCTTTCTGTTTCTCCCTCCACACCATTCCATGGCCCTCTGTTTAAATGGCGGCCGAGCCAACCAAGTGATTCCTGTCTTCAACTTAATCGCCACTGGATGGGCCACCGTGCCCACCTCAAGCCGGCAGGCAAAGAGATCATGCCGGCCCCCCGCCGGTCTCACGTGAGGCAACAGCGCGGCGCAGGGATCTCCTCCTCGTCTTCAGCGGTAGAGGAGGCGTCATGGTGGGCAGATCCGGAGGTGAGGCGGCGGAGGCGGGTGGCAGGGTACAAATGGTACACGGTGGAGAGCAAGGTGAAGGCCTCGTTCCGCAAGGGGATCCGCTGGATCAAGACTCGCTGCTCCGAGCTCGTCCACGGCCGATGAACCTTGTTGTTGCCGTGGCCAATGAGGGAATTTGTATTTTGTATGATAAATTACCATTTATGCATGTCTTGCAATTATTTGTTTAATTGTTTGTTTGTTAATTGGTGTTTGAGTTGAAGAGATGGTAGGAAAATGGCGAAAGATCGAGAAAGGATTGTGCCCACTTTGAACTTGATGCAATTTTTGTTTTCATTGTATATCACTCAGCGTCATGAATCAACGTGCAAACAGTTTAAATTTTGGAAACCCTGCAGCTCTGTTTATTTACCCTAAATGGTATTCGGATAGAGGAGGAAGGAATAGAAGGCAAAGAGTGGAAGGATAAGGAAAAGGATCCAAGGTGAAAAATGAAGGAGAAATGGAAGAAAAAAAAAATCCAAATCAAACGCGACTCACAGGTAGATTGTGGCCGCAACAACATGATTTGCACCCAAACAGGAGTCCGCGGCTGCCATTGTTGCGATTCGCAACTAGGCCAGAGCTCACATTCAAGGGGTGGTCGTGAGTTTGCTCGTTGATGGTTGTTGGTTCTAGAGTTCATCGGCCAAAGATTGCTGTGAGAGTTTGAGAGGGAGAATGAAAACTCGTTCCACCTAATTTTAGACAGATAAGAAAATGGCTCAAAAAATGATCTCACAAATTTAGAATCCGTCTACGGATTCTAATCGTGTCTAAGTCAATGGAGAAAGTTATCTCGGATCTCATGCAATTCTCTTTTCCTTCATCCATCTTTCAAAGTAAACATGGCATAATGGAGACAATACAACCACAACATTTTTTTTCAGCAACGCTTAAAATTCTATCTCAGGGGCAACACTTAAAATTCTATCTCATGAAGTTGTAGGAATGCAATGTGATACTCCATAATAATCTAATCTAAGTGATCCGGGATGGGCTGATTGATTTAAGATTGAATAGAATGGGATTGAGCTTGGTGTTTGGGCCTCGTGGACAAGAGCCTAAGAATCAGAGTCGTACTCAAAAGCACTCTGAAACCCAATTCAGAAGGTAAATTACTTTTCCCACTCCCTTGACAGCCCACCCCCTCTCTCTCCCCAATTAAATGATCTTTTAACTCCTCTTTCTTTAAATAGCAAAAAAAAAATTTCTAATTTTATTTACTTCTTTAATTTTTTTTCAATTTTATTTACTTCTTTAATTTTATTTTTTTAATAAATTTTGTTTATTATTTTTTCATCAATTTTTAAATTTTTATCCATATCTTACTTTTAAATTTTTTATAAATAATAACCCCTAAAATTTACTATTAAAAAAATAAAAGATTATAAGAGATTTAATCCTCTATTCCAATATCACCTGCCCCTGTTCCCACTTGTTGCCTCAGCCCACCGTCGGTAGCACCACCGGCGGCCCTCGATTGCCGCCTCGATTAAAATTATATCCTAGGGGGAAGGTGAACGTAGTGGGGTCGCATCGACGCGATCAACGTCGGAATTTGGCCGGATCTGAGCAAACTTTCTTTCACCGTCGATCTGAGTCCCTGCTCAGATTCGACTAAATTCCGATGTCGATCGTGTCGATGGCAATCCCCCTCAGTTTACCTTCCCCCTAGGGTATAGTTCTGGTCGGGACGACGACCAGAGGCCGTCAGTAGTGGGCTGGAGGCAACGAGTGGAACACGGGAAGAGAGAAAATCGGGGACATATAATCCGATTTCATATTACAAATATAAAAACAGTATGATATTCTTGCCGAAAAAATATTTAATAAAAAATAAAAATAAACAAAAATAAATGGAATAAAAAATAATATAAAGATAAATAATATAATGAAGCTGGAAGAGAGTGTGTGAAATGTGAAAATATACACCTAAAAAATAAATAAAATATTACAAATATATAATAAAAAATTATTTAAAAAGAACAAAATTGATAAAAACTGATTAAAAAATAAAATTGTTAAAAAAAATTTGATAAAAAACTGAATAAAAAGAAATAAAAATTTGTAAAAAAAACGTGGACACTTAATAAGGGATATAAGGGTAAAAAATTGGGTGGGACCGGGAGGTGAGGGTGTTAGGGGAGGGGGGAAAAGCAGGTCTCATTCAGAAGTGCCCAGGAGCTGGGTTCAAAGTCCCTTAGTGCTCGGGAACGGGAGTTGAAGGCAGAGAGCACGTGGAAATCGGATTGGAAGTCATTTACTGCCTGGGGGTTGAAGTTGAGGATAGAAAGCACTCGAAAATTAGGTTCAAAGTCGTACAATACTTGGGATTTGTTGTATATCGAAAGAGAAGGTTGGGGAGAAAGTTAGACGTAATAATAGCAGCCCATAATAACGAAGATTAATTACTGAAGGGACATTATCAACAGAGATATTGATAAGTGCTTTTTCATGAAGGGAGAATTTGTTCGATCCTTGGTGAAGAAATTTTCTTTGGATTATGTCAAATTGTTGAGGCGAGTTGAGAAGTATATTCATGTAGAAGAATCCCAACAATTATGACAAGAGCAAATGACCGTCAAAGGGGGATCACATCAAGGAGAAGGTTCATCTCAAATGGCTCATCCCCGAGTAACCCAAGTCCAGTCAACATGATTTGAAGCTCCTTGATTGAGCCATTCGGGAATGATGAATGTCAAAGCCTCTAAAATAATGTTGGCTAAAGAGAGGGCACTACAAATTTATGAAGATCAACAAATGCTCAGGTGACATTTTGGGTACGATAGGGAGCCTCGAAACCCGCCCTCATAGCATTATTGTGTGTATCATATGGAGTATGGCCACGCCACTCAAGCTTGCAAAAGTTCAATTGGTAGATAAAGAGAATCAAGAAAGCACATGTTGGTATAGTTTGTATTAACGGTCTAACTCAGATTTTGATAAATGACAAGTGAATTAAGTCATGTGCTTTTATGATCTAAGTATTTTACCAAGTGTATAGGAATTAACGGGTCTGAAAGACTTGACACTAAGCTGAAATCTAGTTAGGTTCGAGGGATTGGATAGCTGGTGCGAAGTCTAAATAGGTCAACGGGCTAACCTTTTTCTGGTGGGAAGTCTGATTGGATCTGCAGGACCTGACAACCGGCAGAAGTCTAGTTGGGTCTGCGGATCTGACAACTAGCATAAAGACTTGGTGGGTCATGAGGCTAGTCAACTGACTACAAGTTGGTAAGTAAAGGTAAGTCACTGGAAGAGAGTGACCCAGTGAGAATGTGTCTCTGTTAAAGGACAGTAGGCGTCAGTCCAGTTTAAGTTCATTTCAGATCTCTAAACTGAGACCCTGATTAGATCCTAGTCTCAGGGAGATAGAATCTAATTACTACTCAGTATAATTGTGCTAACACTTGTCTTGCAGATTATTATTTGATTTATTGGACTAACACACTTTACAGGGTAAGAAGAGCACAAAAAATCTCGCGTACATAGTACCCGAGGCACCTTCCAGGAGATGGAAGGTGTTGGGGCAATTTTCTTAGGTCAAGTTTGACCAGTTTGACTAAGCTTGAGTTGAGTCAAGCTTGAGTCAAGATTTGAGTTTTGATGTTTGACAATATATGGAGATTGCTAGGGCAATCGTCCGGTTGTGGAGATGGTCAAAGGGTTGACCAGGTTGAGAAAAAGACAAGTCAAGTAGGTTAGGGATGACAGGAGACTTGACTGGGTAAGTCCTAACTGGAGGTTAGGTGTCTAGAAGTCCTAACTGGAGGTTAGGCAGTGGAGAAGTCCTAACTGGAGGTTAGACAGTGGTGAAGTCCTAACTGGAGATTAGGCAATGGTGAAGTCCTAACTAGAGGTTAGGTAGTGGTGAAATCCTAACTGGAGGTTACGTAGTGGAGAAGTCCTAGCTGGAGTTTAGGCATCAAGGTAAGTCCAACAGGAAAGTTGGCAAGAGTGAAAATCCAAGTAGATCAGTGTTGACTAGACTTGGTGGTGAAAGTCCTGATAAGTGAGATCAGGCAATTGAAAAGTCCAAGTGTGATCTTGGCAAAGGGAGAAAGTCCTGGTGAGGAGCCAAGCAATTGGGAAAGTCCAAGTGTGATCTTGGCAAAAGTTGAAAGTCCAAGCATGTGGTCTTGGCAAGGTAAGTCCTAGTGTGACTTGGCAAGGAGAACTCGATAACTAGGATGAGGCCGAAGGAAGCTCCTAAAGGCAATGTGTGAAGGATGGGAGATATCCGAGGGATGCAAGGCTGATGGAGGAGGCTAGAAGGCTAGTTCGAGGTTAATTGAGTATGGTGTATAATCCGACAACTAGGATGATACCGAAGGAAGCTCCTAAAGGCAAGGCATGAAAAATGGGAGATATCCGAGGGACGTAAGGCTGACGGAGGAGGTTAGAAGGCTAGTTCGAGGTCGGTCGGGTGTTGGCCAAATGCTAGGCATGGATACCCAACAGGTCATGGTTGATCGGGAGTTGGGTTTGGGACCTTGAAATTGAATTTGAGGCAAGTTCAGGGTGTTCAATTGATTGGTCGATCAATTGAACCAGTGTCCAATTGATCGATCAATTAATTGAACCAGTGTCCAATCGATCGGTCAATCGATTGAACAGTGTCCAATCGATCGGTCGATCGATTGGAGTGTGCTGCGAGTGTGGGATGACTCCAATCGATCGGCTGATCGATTGGGAGCATTACTCGTAAGCACAGAAGCTTTCCCAATCGATCGGGTGATCGATTGGGATCTACCAATCGATCAGTCAATCGATTGGGGAGGAGAAGCTCTCGCACGGACGCGAGAGCACAGAATGGGTTTGAATCGATCGGTCGATCGATTCAGATGGTCCCAATCGATCGGTCGATCGATTGGGAAGTGATCGTTGAGCAAGAAACGAGCAATGGACGGCTGAGATTGTGCAAATGTGACGTGGCAATCGATTGGGACTAATGTGGATCGATTGGGAGCACTGTATAAAGCCTGGGCGGAGCATTTTTTTCGCAAGAACTTTGCGTTCTTTCCTGCGACTCTTCTGCGACATTCACAGCGATTTCTCCAAGCTTGCAACGCCAGTTCTTGAAGGTTCTTGGAGGCACATCCAAGTCAAGAGGCGAGTTACAACAAGAAGAAGAAGCTAGGGTTAGAGTTTGGTGTACAAATCTTGTAAAATTTCCCTTGTATCTGCTTCTCTTTGTATTTGTGTTGTATTGTGAGCTTGTAAGGCTTCTCCGCTTTCGGTAGTTACCGTAAATGAGTGATTTCATAGTGGAGGGTGCGTGAGTGTGTGGATCCTTGGACTAGTCACCTCTTTTTGAGGTGGATATTAAGTAAATCCCTAGAGTTAGCGGTGTTTGTGTTTGTATTGTATTTTCTGCTGTATATCAAGACGAAGCAAGCACAAGCGCGCGTTCACCCCCCCCCCTCTAGCGGGCATATCGGTACCAACAATTGGTATCAGAGCGAGGTCGCTATTCTACGGACTAACCGCCAAGAGAGCAATAATCTAGAGGAAGAAGAAGATGAACTTGGGAGGTCCACTTGGATGGGACATCTGGATTCCTCCGCCATACGACAAGGAAGACTTCGCCTTTTGGAGGAATCGGCTGGAAACATGGTTCCAAATGGATTGGAACCAATGGGTTGTCTTGAGTGACCCATTTGAAGCTCCTACGGACAAGAAGGGTAAACGCCTCCGACCTCGGGATTGGACCGAAGAGCAACGAGAGCAATCGGAGGCGGACAATGAGGTAACGAGAATTTGACATAATTTACTACCTTCTAATATTTTGTTGAGTGTAGGTGAAACATCCCAAGTTTTTTTTTTTTTTACCAATCTCTCTCGTCAACTACTATTTGAATGATCGTAATGTAGTACCAACAAAGAAATTATCATAACCCATGGACATGACCGTATCAACATATGTTTATCGATATGAACAAAAACTCCTCAAACATTTCCCACCCGAATGACAAAGAAATGAAAATAACTCTTGCAGTGAATCCAGTATGCTCCGCACTCCCGGACAACGGACAGTACCATGCGTCCATCCCGCCTCCTCGTCTACTCCGCCCGTGAGCCTTCCGGTATATCCTGGAAGTCATCCTCACCTGTGATATAAATGTGGTGAGTCTACGACCCAGAAAGTACAGACCAATGTGAACATGAGGATATCCATAAGGTAGTAAAAATAGCAACTAGAAGCCTTTTAAAGAAACCATAATACAACTCAAGTACGATATGTCACATATAATAGAGAGATATAACATGCAACAGTGATCCTACGTAGCTACTAGGGTGAATATGTTGTTGGATCGTGAAACGTCGATAGAGGGGGGGTGAATATCGATTCGAAAAATAGTGTTAAAGAGAGTTAAACGCAGCGGAATTTAAAAACAATAGACATAATAATTTTTACTTCGTTCGGAGCCTGTGACGACTCCTACTCGAAGGCCCGTACTCTGTGAGTACTTTCGTTGGGCAATTCACTAGCAATTCGAAATAATGATTACAAAAATAGTACAATGAATGCTAATGAAAGTTAAAACAAATACCGACAAGAATTTAATAAAAAAGGAAAGGAGCGTATTGTCGGAGCTTTGTTAGCGTCGCAGAAGCGCAGAGCAGTAGAAGACTTTCTTTTTTGTTGTTATTCTGAAGCTCCCCTCTGACCCTCCTTTTATATGAGGCTCGGGGCGCCCCGGATCCCTTCCGGGCGCCCTGGTGGGACGTGGCAGGTCCAACCAGCAAGCTCCACGTGGCGACGCGCGAGTTTGGATAAAACTTACCTCCGGGCGCCTGGACCTCCGGGCGCCTGGACCTCCGGGCGCCTGGACCTCCGGGCGCGCGGATCCTAATGACTATACATTTAGTCCTAATGACCATTCAACAAGGTATTGAAGTTTGAATAATTCAAAATTTAACTTAACTAATTAAATTGACTTAATTCGAAATTTAACTTGATTCAATTCTAAAATTAATTTTAACACAATTTAATTTTAATTAATTTTAATTAATTTTAATTTAATTTGAAAATTAATTTTAATTTAAAGTTAATATCGATTAAATTAAAGTTAATTTAATTTTTAAAATAATTTTTAAAGTTAAGATAATTTTTAACGTTAATTTACTTTTTAAAATAATTTTTTTTAAAGTTAAAATAATTTTTTAAAAGTTAAAATAATTTTTTAAAAGTTAATTAAAAATAATTTTTAAAGTGAAAATAATTTTTAAAGTTAAAATAATTTCTTTTTTTTTTAAAGTTAAAATAATTTTTTAAAGTTAAAATAATTTTTAAAGTTAAAATAATTTTTTAAAGTTAAAATAAAATTTTTTTTAAGTTAAAATAATTTTTAAAGTTAAAATAATTTTTTAAAGTTAATTAAAAATAATTTTTAAAGTTAAAATACTTTTTTAAAGTTAAAATAGTTTTTTTTAAAGTTAATTAAAAATAATTTTTAAAGTGAAAATAATTTTTTTTTTAAAGTTAAAATATTTTTTTAAAGTTAAAATAATTTCTTTTTTTTTTAAGTTAAAATAATTTTTTAAAGCTAAAATAATTTTTAAAGTTAATTAAAAATAATTTTTAAAGTTAAAATAATTTTTTAAAGTTAGTTAAAAATAATTTTTAAAGTTAAAATAATTTTTAAAGTTAAAATAATTATTTTAAAGTTAAAATAATTTTTAATTTTAATTTTAATTAATTTTAACTTAATTTGAAAATTAATTAATTTAATCCTTATTCATCTCACCCGATCTAGATTATCAATCAGGGTATCCTATAATTTTGTGAGATGAAGTTAATTTGATTAATTATTGAGTTTGGTTTAACTTGTGTTAGATTCAGGTTTAGCTTTGGTCTCAACAAATATGCATTCTTCGGATAAACTTCTAAGCTTGGTGAGTCACTTGGACGCCATTAGAAGTAACCTACCTTTTGAGGTTTTCCGAATAGTCCTATCCACGGAGCTTAGTACTAAACCTTGGTCTAACTAGTTAGGATCCATTTAAGGGTAGTTTCGGTCAGTTCCACTTGGCCAAATACACCAGATCGAAGCCATATCTTTATAGACATGCGATGCCCAAGCTTCCCCAACGTACTATCATCCAAAAACTTCACCAGTACCATGATTCAAGTTAAACTGGGTCCCTTTTTAACTAATCCTAATTACCCTGCCGGGTTAGTTTATTTGGGTTACCCTGTCGGGTAGGTTAGTTTTGGAGGTGCCAGCTATTCTGGAGCCTCCCCCTGATTTATTGGCCTTTAGTTTAAATTTTTAGGTTTGTGTCTATTTCTTTTATAGTTATAATTAACTTGGTGATAATTTATATTTTGTTGAGTTTTAATATGTTTAAATTTTGAATTCTTTGATTTAGATTTGTATTTTGGTATTTGGTTTATTTGAGTTTATATAATATATTTTTTCTTTAGGTATGTAATATTGATTAAGTCCTACTTGTGTGGTCAAACACGCTTTCGAAACCCAAGCTTGATTAGTTGATTTGTATTGAGTTATTAGTGATTTAAAAGTTTTATTTGAGTTCGACCTGTATCCAAGTCCGGTTTTATTATAACATGTTTTTTTATTATTCAGGATTAAGTCTAGATTTTTTGATCTTGTAGTGAATTTTTATAGCATTTCTTTTAACTTATTAATTTCTGATTTTAATGATGAATTCTCTTCAAGTATTAGATCTTGAGTTGGATTTGAATTTTTTATTTGTTCCTTGAGGTCTTGATTTTCCTCAAGGAGTGATTTGTTTTCATTTTCTATTTTAACTACCTTACTATTTAAGCAGGAAATAATTTTGAAAATTTTTTTGTTTAAATTAAAATATAACTCATCCGGGCCTTCGGAAACGAGTACGGACTCGTGGCTCGATTCGGGTTCGGACCCGTCTTCCGATTCATCTCCCGATTCGTCTTCCGTTTCAGCTTCGCGGGCCATCAGCGCGAGGTGGCTCTGGTGCTTCTTCTCTTCTACCTCCGATTCGTCCGAGGAGGAGTCGTCCCACGTTGCTTTGAGGGCCTTCTTTTTGGTTGGCTTCGGTTTGTCGAATTTCAGTCTTGGGCATTCGTTCTTGTAGTGTCCCTTTTTGTTGCATCCGAAGCAAGTCACATTCTTTTGTTCCGCGGGAGAACTGATCTTTTGAAGGTCCTTTTTGCTGAAGCTCCTTTTTCTCCTGGTGACCATTTTTCTTACCAAGTTCACCAGGTATTCTTCGTCTTCGGAATCTTGACCGGAATCCTCTTCAGATTCAGACTTGCTCTTCTTTTCTTTGGATGAGCCTGCAAATAAAGCAATACCTTTCTCGGCTCCAGCATTAGTTTGTTCATGTAATTCTAACTCACAGAAAAGCTCGTCTAATTTTAACTTAGATAGATTTTTCGAAATTTTGTAGGCATCTACGATTGATGCCCACAAGCTATTACGATGAAAGACATTTAGTGCGTACCTTATTAAATCTCTGTTTTCCATCTGGTGGCCTATCGCGTGGAGTCCATTGAGGATGTCCTTGATCCTCGCGTGCAGTTGACTTGTCGTTTCCCCTTTCTGCATTTTTATATTAAATATTTTATTTAAAAGTAAATCTCTTTTTGTTACCTTTGCGTCGCTCGTTCCTTCGTGCAGCTCGATCAATTTGTCCCATAATTCTTTAGCATTCTGATGCGGTCCGACCCGATTCAGCTCTTCTCGTGTTAGGCCGCAGTGTAGCGTATTGATTGCTTTGTTTTCCGTCGACGCCGTTTTCCTCATGTCCGGAGTCCACTGTTCCGTGTCTAGTGGATTTCCGGAGTTGTCGGTTGGAGCTCGGTAGGCCTTTATAACGCTGAACCATTGATCGTAATCCGTCTTTAGGTACACCTCTATTCTTTTCTTCCAGTACGAGAAATCATCCCCGTTGAATAGGGGAGGACGTACTGTGCTGAAGCCTTCTAGTTGAGACATTCTGCACACAAGTAAACAACGAAAAAAAATATCCCAAGACTTGGTCTTGGATTAGTAGTGCGGAAAAAATAATAGATGTATCTAAATTGATGTTGCACCAATTTAGATTTAATTGCAACGAAAAAGGTTTCAAAATAGGTAATAATACCAGATTGGAATTAAGCGTAAAAAAAAATGAAACAAAAATAAAGGTTAATCTTTCACCCCCTTGTCTGATTGGTGATTGCACCAAATCAGAACGGTACCAACTCTGATACCACTTGTTGGATCGTGAAACGTCGATAGAGGGGGGGAGTGAATATCGATTCGAAAAATAGTGTTAAAGAGAGTTAAACGCAGTGAAATTTAAAAACAATAGACACAATAATTTTTACTTCGTTCGGAGCCTATGACGGCTTCTACTCGAAGGCCCGTACTCCGTGAGTACTTTCGTTAGGCAATTCACTAGAAATTCGAAATAATGATTACAAAAATAGTACAATGAATGCTAATGAAAATTAAAACAAATACCGACAAGAATTTAATAAAAAAGGAAAGGAGCGTATTGTCGGAGCTTTGTTAGCGTCGCAGAAGCGCAGAGCAGTAGAGCAAGCAGTAGAAGACTTTCTTTTTTGTTGTTATTCTGAAGCTCCCCTCTGACCCTCCTTTTATATGAGGCTCGGGGCGCCCCGGATCCCTTCCGGGCGCCCTGGTGGGACGTGGCAGGTCCAACCAGCAAGCTCCACGTGGCGACGCGCGAGTTTGGATAAAACTTACCTCCGGGCGCCCGGACCTCCTATTTCCAGGAACTCCTTCTCCTGCCAAATAGAGTTAGTCCGAGGCAAATATATATCCTGTAAAACATATTGTTAGCACAGTTAAAGTTCAACAAAGTAATAGAAAAGAGTATGACTTAGATTCCGTCTTTCCGAGACCGGAATCTAGTCACGATCTCAACTTAGATATCCGAAATGGATCTAAGTCGGATCGACGCCTAATGTTCCCTTCTCGGGAACGCGTCCTCGGAGTCACTCCCCTCCAGTGACTTACCTCACTTACCTGCCAGACGTCCGGTCAGCCCGTCGACCCGTTTGGAATTTGTGCCAGCTATCCGGTCATCCCGTCGACCTAGCTGGACTTTATGCCTAAGCGTCCGGTCAGCCCGTCGACCCGCTTAGACTTCGTGCCAGCTATCCGGTCAGCCCGTTGACCTAGCTGGGCTTCGTGCCAGACATCCGGTCAGCCCGTCGACCTGTCTGGACTTCTCCTGCACACTCGATCAAAGTGTCAGACAACAACAAACTAACTTAACCTGATTTGTCATTCATCAAAACATAGGTTAAATCGTTAGTGCTAACCGCACCAACAATTGTTGGGGTTGCAAGGTTGCAAACATAGTCCTATATTGGAAACACATGGAAAAGATCATGGGTTTATAAGAGAAAAGATATCTCCATTGACATGAGACCTTTTGGGGAGAGCCCAAGAGCAAAACCATGAGGGCTTAGGCCCAAAGTGGACAATATTATGCTATTGTGGAGATATCTAAATTCTTTTCGATCCTACAATTGGTATCAGAGCTTGGACTGCCAGAAAGTTTAACCGCCGACTGTGCATAAGAGCTATGGTCTGATTGAGCCATGTGAGTACAATATTGACCTCGAACAAAGAAAGTGGGGGCTCCTATGTTCGGATCATGAGGACCAGACACCAGGCAGGAAGTCCTAGTTGCGACTAGACAAGGAAGTCCTAGTAGGTCGGGTGGACCGAGGGGCAGGAAGACCTGGTGGGTTGAGGATCAAACGTGGGAAGCCTATGGTCCTTTGTTTGAGGGGGGGATTGTTGGGGTTGCAAGGTTGCAAACATAGTCCCATATTGGAAACACATGGAAAAGATCATGGGTTTATAAGAGAAAAGATATCTCCATTGGCATGAGGCCTTTTGGGGAGAGCCCAAGAGCAAAACCATGAGGGCTTAGGCCCAAAGTGGACAATATTATGCTATTGTGGAGATATCTAAATTCATTTCGATCCTACATATGTCACATATCCGGTAACCACAATTAGAGCCAGTCAACAGTCCCATGAACCTAGAGGCGTCCCTACTAGAGAACATGCATCCAGTCATATAGCCGAAGCTAACAATAAATTACCAGTCAAGTTTGGATGGGCCCTCCCCGGAGCTCATCCTGGGTCACTCACCCCGTACTGCTACCATATATGCTCATACTCATCTTATTAGCTACAGTGGATCAACTTAACTATCCTTATCATTCATTGTAGTCATACATAAGCAGTATCATTCTTTGCAGTCATACATGAACGGTATCATTCCTTTCAGTCATACATAACCAGTAAAGAAAGAAAAAAAATGGAATCTATCATGAAACATCCCCACCAATCCAAACTACAGTCATTTAAAAAAAACAAGAGTAACAATACAAAACATACACAACCTTTAGTCAAGAAAGGATCCAGTAATGCGATGACAAATGAGGTAAAACCAAAAAAACTACCTCAAGGCTACCCTATCATAATTCTGTCCAAAATTCACATAAATCGTGGTATAACATTTCCAATCTAAGCTTCATTCAACCAAGAAGAATTTATCAAACTAAACTAGAGAATCTAACTACGAGCGGAAAACAAAACAGTATCAAACTCCACAACTAACTGATAATCGTTGAGACACCTTCAAGAACACAACAAAACAATCCAGCAGTAGACTGTCTAGTTACATAGTTCTCAACAAAATCCACAGCTTATCGGAATAACAGAACAACCTCGAGTTAAATCCACACAACTCCTAGCAATTCGATAGACCTGATAACATCAAAGTGAACCCACAAAAAAAAAAACTTGAAACTGCCATAGCATTGCACTGAAATCTGCCGGATCAGTCCCCAAAATTCACAGCTAACCGAGAAAACAGAACAAGGCCGAGTTGACTGCACACGCAGAAATTCAGTGGAACAAAATGTCATCGAAATAATCCTAAACACTATTGAATCACTTTCCAAACAAAACACCCAAAAACCTCAGCTAGCCAGAGCATCCGGACACTTCAAGTTAAAGCCACTAGAACAATCCGCAGTAATTCAGTATAATAAAACCCATTGAAACCGCAGAAATAAAAAAACATAAGCACGCATCAAAGTCTTCCAATTCGGTTCCCCAACAGATCCAGCAAATCCAAGAATCAAAATAGCAACATCTCACCACGCGTAGAGCATCATCACATAGACGTCAAAGAACAACATCACATGAACGGAATAGTATCGAATTGCAACCAAGTAAAACGCAAATATCGTAAAACAACTTCACTAGGCATTAAACCAAACTTCATGGAAATCACAAGGTAAAGCCAGAGATGTCACAGAAATTCTCAGATTCAAGTTCTCTCGTACAGACCAGAAGGAAATTCATAGCAACACCATTATCAAACACACAACAAAACTTCCCAACGGAACCATTATCAAGAAAGACTATGAGAAAAACCGCTCCATGGTAACAAATCTCTAAATACATGAATACACATCCAGGAGTATTGCGATTCAAGCAAAAACATCTACAGAACATCAAACCGAGCTCAACTCTGTAGGGAAAAACCAAATAGAGAACCAACAAACCTCAGTCTAAGCTCCAAACCGGAAACCCCCAAAATCTGTTGTGAATTCTTGAAGTGAAGCATGAAGCAGGGCTACACACAAATCCGTTGTGGAAAACCCGAATAAAAACACTGGGCAAAGCATAAATCATCACAGAACATGGAATCCAAGCAAGAAAACATACAACCTCGTCGGTAAACAGTTCTATACCTCCTATGCTACTCTCCCTTACCTCATGGATTTCACAAACCACAGGGGTATGCACTTGCCTTTCCCTTTCGCCTGTTATCTTCGAAGCCCACGTTCCATGTCAGCACCGGCGGGAAGAAGGTTGCCATATTCCACTTCCGATCGCGTTGTCCTTAGAGGAGAATCACCCGCTGAGGTGTGTCCTGGTCAGATCTCAAAGCACCGCCAAGGGTTTCATCGGGACTACGAGGCGAGGAGGAGAAAGGGACAGTGATTTCGGTCGGGCAATGAGTGAGGAATCGGTGAGGCTAAGTTATATACGTAGATAAATTCTTGATCTTAGGTTAAGAGCGGTAACTTAGGGTAATTAGGGTAACCAATTCCTAACTTAATTAGGGTTTCGTTTGTTTCCCTTAATTTTAAGGGTTCTATCCCCTTAAATAATGTCATACAAATTTATTTAAAATTCTGAAAAAATTTTAAAATTCATAGAATATTTTATAAGTTAATTCTTTAATTAGCACTTGTGTGACCTTAGACATTTTCATAAATAAATTCCTTAATTTCGCTCATGGGTCCTTACAATAGGTGAAACCACAAATGCAAGTGATCTTTGAAAAAAGATTATTGCCTATCATGAAGACCCTACACAAGTCCAAGGAGTGGAAGAGCCCAAGGATAAGGGCTCATTGGTCCAAGAGGAGAAGGACCAATCCGATGTTGACACGAGGTCAACATCCGAAGAAGATGAGGAAGAAAAGATGCAATCCGATGTTGACGAGAAGTCAACATTCGAGGAGGAAGAGAAAGAGAAGGAAGAGGTGTAAGAGGAGAGATCTTCCACATCCTCAAGAGATGAAGAAGTGGAAGAGTCCACATCCTCAAGTGAAGAGGAAGAAATAGAAGATGATGCCATCTCTTCATTGCAAGAAAAATCAAATGGAGGATCAAGCATCAACCCTACAAACAAAGGTATAAATATTTCAATTATTAAAGATAAAAAATCATATCATTTGCTTTGAGTGTAGGGAGCATGGTCACTACAAGAGAAAATGCCCCAAATTGACCAAGAAGAAGGGCCAAGTAGCAACAAAGGGCAAAGAAAAGCTCAAGGAGACAATCCCCACAACAAAGAAGAGCAAGGAACACATTGTATGTTTCTTGTGTAATCAAAATGGACATTATCGAAGTCAATGTCCAAAGGGGAAGAGGTCAGTCAAGGTCAAAGGTGGAAGCACAAATCAAGGGGGAGCTTTTAAGAGCAAACCCAAGGTAACCTTTAATAGTGCAATTCCTCCTAGTCATGATAAAATGCATGTTAGAAATAATCCTTATCATTTTAATGCAAATTATCATGAAAGTAGGAAGCATGATAGTGTTAAGGGAAAATACATTCCTCCTCATGCTAGAACTATCACAACTAAGGCTAGGAAGGTAGATAACAATTTAGGCAATAACTTTAAGGATTATAGATATATGCCTAAATATAGAAATGCTCATAGGGGTCAAGAAAAATCCAAATCTATGGATTTAATGACGGAGAACCAAGTCTTGAGATCAAGACTTGATAACTTAGAAAGAACCCTAGCAAAAATGAAAAATATGCTTAAGGGTCAAAATGAGCTTAACCTAGGAAAGTCTAGACAAGAGTCATCCAATTGCTATAGAGGTTTGGGATACAAACCTAAAGTCAAGAAGGATGTGACTTCCTTTCATAGAGTTCCATATAGCTATGGGACGAACCCTAGGTTTAGAGGTCAAGTCAAAGATACTACGGAAGGAAGCCCTAAAGGTTCTTTTGGCAAGACCAATGTGACCAAGACTTCTAAGAAGTCTAACAAAGTCACAAAGAAGGTCACAAGGGAGACCATCTCTAAAGTTGATCTAGTAAAGGTGACTAAGACTCCAAAAAGACCTAATAAAGTAACAAAGAAGGTTACAAGGGAAGCAATTCCTAGAGTTAACCTAGTAGAAGTGACCAAGGCTTCTAAGAAGCCTAGAAAGTGTTGGAGTGTATACTAAAAAGCCTAGTTTTTGTAAACATTTATTTTTGAAATAAAAGAATCACATTGGTCAATATCTATATTTATTTTTTAAATGTAATTGTTCAATTAATTTATATAGTAGATAACATGGTGTGTGGTGTCACACTCAGAAAATCATGTTGTCAGTTCTTTATAAATTATAAACAGTTGCTCGCGACTAAGATGGAAAGGAACAAACCATTAGAATAGTCGTAATGTAATTAAGTATTAGTTTATCTTGACTAATAAATTACACTGGTACACTCTAAGTGTATTGAGTATGACCATTTTAGGTAAGTTCTTTTTGTACTGACTTAATAAAAGAACTAGACCTTAGTTATTATGGAAGTGTGTGCTCTTAATCCTAATATAATAACAAGCACATATATTTAATATTTATTTCTTTGACTTATCAAAGGGTGAGGTTTAGCTCGATAAATCAATGTGCCCGATAAGTTGGGAAATGATATTATTTATAGTGTGTGTTGTTGATTATAGAAGAAATCTGTGTCCTAGTTATCTAGGTTGAGAATGTCCCCAAGAGGAGCTCATAAGGATTGTCATGTTAAACCCTGCAGGTGGACTTAGTCCGACATGACAATGAAGTTGAGTGATACTACTCTTTGAGCTAGATATTAATTAAGTGAGTTGTCAGTAACTTACTTAATTAGTGGACATTCATTATATTAAACACAGGGAGACTAACACACTCATGATAAGAAGGAGTCCATAATGTAATTTGGGATTGGTGCGGTAGTGCGATAATAACTCTCTAGTGGAATGAGTTATTATCGATGAACTTGAGTTGTGTGTTCGGGGCGAACACGGGATACTCAAGCTCATCGGAAGGTCAAAACCAATTTCTCCTCTAGGTCTCTGTTGTAGCCTCATTATAGCCTTAAGTCCATCCAAATATAAGCACATCTTGGTGTCCAAGAAGGGGGTCGGTCCAATGCTTGGTGACCAAGCAAGGACCAGCCACATCCTCTTCTATAGGGGTCGACCCTATTGCTTGGTGACCAAGCTAGTAGGGGCCGGCCACAATAATTCAAACAAGGAGGGGTGTTTTGGATTTTTAAAATTTTCTCTTTGTAGAAAACTACAAGTTTTAAAAGAGAGATTTTAAAATTTTAAAACTTTCCTTATTTGAATTATGCCACATGTTTTAAAATAAAGTTAAAAAAGTTTTAAAACTTTCTTTTTTTAAATCATCCTCATTGTTTAAGAAAAAAAAGGAACATAAGTTTTAAAATTTAAATTTTCCATCACCATGTTAAAAAAGGAAATTTTATAAGAGAAGTTTTAAATTTTAAAACATGATTTTAATTTTTAGAACTTTCCTTTTTTAACTCCTACTTTAGGAAATTAGAAGAGAGCTTGTAAAATTTTATAAGAGAATTTCTTCTTGTAAAATTTTATAAAAAATTATTATATTTCTTTTCTCTTATGGGGGCTGGCCAACCTTGCTTGGTGCCCAAGCAAGGTGGCCGGCCAAAAAGAAAATAAAAATAAATCATCATCCAAATTGATTTAGTGATTGATTCAATCAAGAGGAAAGAAAAGGAAAATAAAAAGGGAAAAGGAAAAACTAGAGGAAGATTTTAATTTTTATAAAAATTCTTCCCTTATTTGCCTTGGGCAAGTATTATAAAAGAAGGGGTGAGGAGGCTTCAAGAGACACAATTCTTATTCTCTTGGAGGAGTCTCTCTTGGTGTGGCCGACCCTTTCCCTTTGCTCTCTTCTCCGTGGTGGTGCTGGTTGCCAGATTTTAGAGGAAGTGGAAGAAAGCTTTTGCGTGGTGTTCATCTTGGAAGATTGTCGCCCACACGACTTCCAAGGCGAGGCGAGGAATACGGCAGAATATCTCGAGGTCATTAGCATACAGAAAGAAGGTATAATTAGCAATTGTTTTCTGCATCATGCTAGTTATTTCTTTTTGTAAGAATTCCAAAAAGAAAGAGTTGTATTATTTTTAGAATTTTATTTTTTGTTCGATCTAGAATACATGTACATTCCTTTATGGAATATAGGATCGATATTTGTAAAATTCTATATTTATCGCGGATCGTATCTTTGTAAGGCGTGGTGCTATTGGAGGACCAGAGACACAGCGGAATAAGAAGCAAGATAGATGCGACAACTCAACCCGATGGCGGTGGCTAAAGATGGCAGCAAGTAGGGTTGGAGCATACTGAAGACAGTGATGGAAAAGGCCATAATAGTTGGAAAATTAATTTTCAAATTTATTGCTTTTATTTACTGTGATGTTTATGTGCATGTGATGTATGCTAGCATAAGTTAAAATCCTCAATCTTAAATAACTAAGTGGGAGAGGAATTTTAATAAATTCCACGGTCTCCATTACTGGTTTGTAAGTGATGCAAACAGACTTGCGCATTGGCTCTGTGTGCCTTCCTCCATATTGGATGAGTTTGTTTGCGGATCACTAGATCAAACTTCCATTTTAGATGACTATAGGAAATTAATTAAGAGCGTGTGATCTTCCCCATCAGAAGGGGCACAATCTTATTAATGGACTTAGTGTCAAATAATGGTATACACTTAGGCACGTCAAATAGTATCCTCCCCATCGGAGTCATTGCTATTATTTGTGTGACCGAAGAAAATCAACTATTAATTTTATTTGTCATAAAGTTAGGTTGACAATAATAAAATTAATGGGTAAAACCTCCTCTTACAAATGTTTGATTTTGTATACGTCCACACTATCGTGACATGCAAAATTCACGGTGATTTGAGGTGTTGTTTAATTTAAAATAGTATTATTTGAGGAATCAATATTATTCTAAATTTAGAGTCTTGACCAAAGTTTATTTTTGTGATTCTTAGGGTGACTTTCAACCCACTAGCCATTATACTGAAAGAGAACAAACTTACTGGTCCCAACTATATTGATTGGAAAAGGAACCTGAACATTGTTCTTACTGCTGAAAGCTATAAGTTTGTACTGACTGAGGTTTGCCCTTATGCACCTGACGGTGACTCTACCCTAGAGGAGATTGAGTATCATAAAAAATGGGTAAAAGCAGATGAGATGGCGCAGTGTTACATTTTGGCATCAATGTGAAATGTATTGCAACATCAGCATCAAGATTTACCAACAACTTGTGATATAATGAACAATCTCAAAGAACTCTTTGGGCACTAGAATCGGACTTCTAGGCAAGAGGCAATGAGAAAGTTAATGACATCCACCATGTCTGAGAGAATACCCGTAAGGGATCATATCCTCAAAATGATGGCCTATCTGAACGAAATACAAGTTCTTGGAGGAGAAATCGATGGGGAAACCCAGGTCAATATAATTCTCCAAACGCTACCCAGAAGTTTTGAGCAGTTCCGCCTGAACTATAACATGAACAAAAGAGAGTATACGTTGGCGGAACTTCTGACAGAACTACAGGCAGTAGAAGGTATATTTCGTCAAAGTTCTCAGATTCACTATGCTGAAAATGGTTCTACTTCTAAGCCGAAAGGCAAGAAGAAGAAGAAACATGTCTTTTCAGCAAAGAGAGTAAATAAACCTCAGGGACAAAAAGCTGAAATGAAGAAGTCGAAGTGCAAGTGCTTCATCTGCAAGCAGTCAGGACATTGAAAGGCGGACTGTCCTCGTAGGAATCAGAACAATAAAGGTATATCTCATGCTCTAGTAGTTGAAACATGTTTAGCGGTGTTATCTACCAGCATCTGGTGTGTAGATACGGGAGCCACTGATTATGTCTACAATTCTTTGCAGGGGTTCCAGAAACCCGACGACTATTTAATGGAGAGATAACTGTTTACATGGGCAATGCTACTAAGGTGGCGGTTGTTGCAGTGGGAGACGTCTACTTATCTTTTGATAGGAATAGAAGTTTGATTTTAAGAAATTGTCTTTATGTACCCAGTTTTAAAAAGAATTTAATTTCAGTTTCTAAACTGTATTTGAATGGATATTCTGTTTCCTTTAGTAACAATGTCGTTATAAAGAGAAATAAGGTGATTATCTGTTCTAATGCATTGGTTGGCAATTTATATACTTTAAATCCAATTTGTCCCACAAAGCAAAATATGAAAATTAATAACACATCTTCTAACTCTAATAAGAGAAAAGAACCTTCAGAAATGAACCAAACATATCTTTGGCATCTAAGGTTTGGTCATATTAACTTAAGTAAGATTCAAAGGCTTATAGTCGATGGACTCTTGGGTTCATTAGAGTTGGAAAACTTTCCAACATGTGAATCCTGCTTGGAAGGTAAAATGACCAAGAGACCTTTTAAGGCCAAGGGGTATAGAGCCAAGGGGTTAGAACTGGTTCATTCTGATTTGTGTGGTCCTATGTCTATCCAAGCAAGAGGTGGTTATGAATACTTCGTCTCCTTTATAGATGATTATTCAAGATACGAATACATTTACATGATGCACCGCAAGTCTGAATGCTTTGATAAGTTCAAATAATATAGGGCTGATGTGGAGAAACGTCTTGGTAAAAGTATTAAGACACTACGGTCTGACCGTGGTGGCGAATACCTCTTTGGAAAGTTTAGGAATTACTTATCAGAAGTCGGGATTCAATCCCAATTGTCTGCACCTGGTACACCCCAACAGAATGGTGTGGCAGAACGAAAGAATAGGACTCTTATGGAAATGGTTAGATAGATAATGAGTTATTCAGAATTACCAAATTCGTTTTGGGGATATGCTCTGGAAACAGCAGTGTACATTCTGAATATGGTACCTTCTAAAACAGTTCCTTCTACTCCCATGGAATTATGGAATAGGCGTAAGCCTAGTCTGAATCATATCCGGATATGGGGTAGTCTAGCACATGTACTGAAGGGAGATACTTACAAGCTGGAATCACGTACAGAAGTTTGTCTATTTGTGGGATATCCTAAGGGAACAAAAGGTAGTTTTTTTTATAATCCTAAAAATCAGAAGATCATTGTTAGCACCAATGCTCGATTTTTAGAAGAAAATATGTAATGAACCATAAGCCCATGAGCAAAATTGTTCTAGAAGAAATAAGAGAGGGCACGCCTACTTTAGTACCAACAGTACAAGATGAATTATCACAAGAAACTACAACACGTGTTACACATGATACACAACCAGAGACAGTGCCTCGTCGTAGTGGGAGGGTTGTAAGGCAACCTGAGAGATTCATGTTTTTGGGAGAGTCTTCGGACTTGATCCCGGGTAAACATGAACCTGATCCCCGGACATATGACGAAACACTCCAAGATATAGATCCAATATCTTGGCAAAAGGAAATGAATTCAGAAATAGAATCTATGTATTCTAATAAGGTCTGGGAGCTTGTAAAACCACCTGATGGTGTAAAAGCCGTTGGATGAAAGTAGATCTACAAAAGGAAAAGAGGGAAAGACGGGAAGGTAGAAACCTTCAAAGCAAGGCTTGTTGCGAAAGGGTACACTCAGAAAGAGGGAATCGATTATGAGGAGACTTTTTCGCCGGTAGCTATGCTTAAGTCTATCCGGATACTCTTATCCATAGTCACTCATATGGATTATGAGATTTGGCAAATGGATGTCAAGACAGCTTTCCTTAACGGAAGTCTTGAAGAAAATATCCATATGAAGCAACCAGAGGGATTCATTGAAAAAGGCAAAGAGCATCTAGTATGTAAGCTGAATCGGTCCATTTATGGACTAAAGCAAGCTTCAAGATCTTGGAACATCCGGTTTAATGAAGTAATCCAGTCATATGGGTTTATTCAGTGTCCGGATGAGTCTTGTGTATACAAGAAGTGTAACGGAAACGTGGTGGTATTTCTTGTACTATACGTAGATGATATTTTGTTAATTGACAACAATATCAAGGTATTATCAGACGTAAGGGTATGGTTGTCCAAATAATTTGATATGAAGGACTTAGGAGAATGTGCACACATTCTTGGGATCAAAGTTATAAGGGATCGCAAGAAAAGAATGTTGTGCCTATCTCAAGCTTCATATATAGATACAATCCTTGCTCGTTTTAGCATGCAGAACTCTAAGAAAGGTTTCTTACCTTTTAGGTATGGAGTAGCCTTGTCTAAAGAGATGTCTCCGAAGACATCAAAGGAGATAGAGGACATGAAGGCAGTTCCCTATGCTTCGGCTGTGGGAAGCCTAATGTATGCAATGCTGTGTACGAGACCTGATATTTGTTTTGTCGTGGGCATGGTTAGCAGATATCAGAGTAATCCTGGACAAGGACATTGGACTGCTGTAAAACATATATTGAAGTACCTGAGAAGGACTAGAGATTATATGCTAGTTTACCAAGTAGATGATTTGCTCCCTATGGGTTACACGGATTCGAATTTCCAATCAAATAGGGACAATAGTAAGTCTACGTCAGGCTATGTGTTTACTCTAGGAGATGAAGCCATTGCATGGAGGAGTGTTAAGCAGAAATGCGTCTCGGACTCAACCATGGAAGCTGAGTATGTGGCAGCCTCTGAGGTAGCCAAAGAAGTTGTATGACTTAGGAACTTTCTAATGGACTTAGATGTGATTCCTGGTTTGCCCAAAATTATAACAATTTATTGTGATAATAGCGGTGCAGTTGCAAACTCAAAGGAACCATGAGCCCATAAGGCAAGTAAACATATAGAGCGCAAGTACCACCTGATACGAGACATCGTCAAGCGAGGATAAGTTGTCGTCGTCAAGATTGCATCAGCAGATAACCTGGCAGATCCTTTTACTAAGGCCCTTCCGGCAAAAGCTTTTGATCGGCATGTGGAGGGGATGAGAATTAGATGTATGGCAACAGATATGGCAGCTTAGTCTTTTAGTATAAGTGGGAGATTGTTGGAGTGTATACTAAAAAGCCTAGTTTTTGTAAACATTTATTTTTGAAATAAAAAAATCACATGGGTCAATATCTACATTTATTTGTTAAATGTAATTGTTCAATTAATTTATATAGTAGATGACATGGTGTGTGGTGTCACACTCAGAAGATCATGTTGTCGGTTCTTTATAAATTATAAACAGTTGCTCGTGACTAAGATGGAAAGGAACAAACCATTAGAATAGTCGTAATGTAATTAAGTATTAGTTTATCTTGACTAATAAATTACACTGGTACACTCTAAGTGTATTGAGTAGGACCATTTTAGGTAAGTTCTTTTTGTATTGACTTAATAAAAGAACTAGACCTTAGTTATTATAGAAGTGTGTGCTCTTAATCCTAATATAATAACAAGCACATATATTTAATATTTATTTCTTTGACTTATCAAAGGGTGAGGTTTAACTCGATAAATCAATATGTCCGATAAGTTGAGAAATGATATTATTTATAGTGTGTGTTGTTGATTATAGAAGAAATCTGTGTCCTAGTTATCTAGGTTGAGAATGTCCCCAAGAGGAGCTCATAAGGATTGTCATGTTAAACCCTGCAGGTGGACTTAGTTCGACATAACAATGAAGTTGAGTGGTACTACTCTTGGAGCTAGATATTAATTAAGTGAGTTGTCAGTAACTTACTTAATTAGTGGTCATTCATTATCTTAAACACAGGGAGACTAACACACTCATGATAAAAAGGAGCCCATAATGTAATTTGAGATTGGTGCAGTAGTGCGATAATAACTCTCTAGTGGAATGATTTATTATCGATGAACTTGAGTTGTGTGTTCGGGGCGAACACGGGATACTCAAGCTCATCGGAAGGACAAAACTAATTTCTCCTCTAGGTCCCTGTCGTAGCCTCATTATAGCCTTAAGTCCATCCAAATATAAGCCAATCTTGATGTCCAAGAAGGGGGCCGGTCCAATGCTTGGTGACCAAGCAAGGGCCGGCCACATCCTCTTCTATAGCGGTCGGCCCTATTGCTTGGTGACCAAGCTAGTAGGGGTCGGCCACAATAATTCAATCAAGGAGGGGTGTTTTGAATTTTTAAAACTTTCTCTTTGTAGAAAACTATAAGTTTTAAAAGAGAGATTTTAAATTTTTAAAACTTTCCTTATTTGAATTAGGCTACATGTTTTTAAAGAAAGTTTAAAAGGTTTTAAAACTTTCCTTTTTTAAACCATTCTCATGGTTTAAGAAAAAAAAGGAAGATAAGTTTTAAAATTTAAAATTTCTATCACCATGTTAAAAAAAGAAATTTTATAAAAGAAGTTTTAAATTTTAAAACATAGTTTTAATTTTTAGAACTTTCCTTTTTTAACTCCTACTTTAGGAAATTAGAAGAGAGCTTGTAAAATTTTATAAGAGGATTTCTTCTTGTAAAATTTTATAAAAAATTATTATATTTGTTTCCTCTTATAGGGGTCGGCTAACCTTGCTTGGTGCCCAAGCAAGGTGGTCGGCCAAATAGAAAATAAAAATAAATCATCATCCAAATTGATTTGGTGATTGATTCAATCAAGAGGAAAGAAAAGGAAAATAAAAAGGAAAAAGGAAAAACTAGAGGAAGATTTTAATTTTTGTAAAAATTCTTCCCTTATTTGCCTTGGGCAAGTATTATAAAAGAAGGGGTGAGGAGGCTTCAAGAGACACAATTGTTATTCTCTTGGAGGAGTCTCTCTTGGTGTGGCCGACCCTCTCTCTTCTCCGTTTCCCTTTGCTCTCTTCTCCTTGGTGGTGGTGGTGGCCGGATTTTAGAGGAAGAGGAAGAAAGCTTTTGCGTGGTGTTCATCTTGGAAGATCGTCACCCACACGATGTCCAAGGCGAGGCGAGGAATACGGCAGAATATCTCGAGGTCATTAGCATACAAAAAGAAGGTATAATTAGCAATTGTTTTCCGCATCATGCTAGTTACTTCTTTTTGTAAGAATTCCAAACACAAGAGACATTAGATCTAGTTTTTCGAGTTTGTGTTTTCTTCTTTTTCGAATTTGTGATTCGATTGTTCTTTTTGGTTAACCTAGAGTTATTTAAGAAAATTAAATATTAGCTTTCCTTAAAATGCTTTGTCTAGGCGGTGGTGGTTACTCCCATATCCAAGAAGGTCATGTGCCTCGCCATGAAGTCCTGGAAGTCAATTTTGAAAATTAATATTTAATGGAATTAATAACATAGGTGGATTTGAATCAATAGTGTTAAGTTCCGCTTGCGATTCAAATCTAAACCATTAAGAACAGATAAGTTAAATTTGGAATCAATGATGTTAAGTTCCATCTACGATTCCTAATTTAACTTCTAAAGAACACAATAGGTTATTTAAGGAAAGGTTCGATACTTGTACAAAATTTTTGTACAGTGGAACCGATACGTTTTCCTAGGACTAACCAACAATTGGTATCAGAGCTAGGGTTTGCCTCTGTGTGTTTTGGTTTTCAAATTAATTATGCACATGTCATACATAATTTAGGCAGGATAATAGTAGGATGTGCTAACTTTGTGGTTGCAGGCTCCAACTATTATGGCATTTAGATATTGTGTGTGATTGGACCCTTGGACATGTCAAGGGCATTATTTTGTGTGCATGATTTTATGTATCAAATACAGCAAGAGTTGTATTATTTTTAGAATTTTATTTTTTGTTCGATCTAGAATACATGTACATTCCTTTATGGAATATAGGATCGATATTTGTAAAATTCTATATTTGTCGCGGATCGTATCTTTACGAGGCGTGGTGTTATTGGAGGACCAGAGACGCAGCGGAATAAGAAGCAAGATAGATGCGACAACTCAACCCAATGGCGGTGGCTAAAGATGGCAGCAGGTAGGGTTGGAGCATACTGAAGACAGTGATGGAAAAGGCCATAATAGTTGGAAAATTAATTTTCAAATTTATTGCTTTTATTTACTGTGATGTTTATGTGCATGTGATGTATGCTAGCATAGGTTAAAATCCTCAATCTTAAATAACTAAGTGGGAGAGGAATTTTAATAAATTCCACGGTCTCCATTACTGGTTTGTAAATGATGCAAACAAACTTGCGCGTTGGCTCTGAGTGCCTTCCTCCATATCGGATGAGTTTGTTTGCGGATCACTAGATCAAACTTCCATTTTGGATGAATATAGGAAATTAATTAAGAGCGTGTGATCTTCCCCATAGGAAGGGGCACAATCTTATTAATGGAGTTAGTGTCAAGTAATGGTATACACTTAGGCACGTCTAATAGTATCCTCCCCATCGGAGTCACTACTATTATTTGTGTGACCGAAGTAAAACCAACTATTAATTTTATTTGTCATAAAGTTAGGTTGACAAGAATAAAATTAATGGGTAAAACCTCCTCTTACAAATGTTTGATTTTGTATACGTCCACACTATCGTGACATGCAAAATTCACGGTGATTTGAGGTGTTGGTTAATTTAAAATAGTATTGTTTGAGGAATCACTATTATTCTAAATTTAGAGTCTTGACCAAAGTTTATTTTTGTGATTCTTAGGATGACTTTCAACCCACTAGCCATTATACTAAAAGAGAACAAACTTACTGGTCCCAACTATATTGATTGGAAAAGGAACCTAGACATTGTTCTTACTGCTGAAAGCAATAAGTTTGTACTGACTGAGGTTACCCTGATGCACCTGACGGTGACTCTACCCCAGAGGAGATTGAGTATCATAAAAAATAGGTAAAAGCAGATGAGATGGCGCAGTGTTACATTTTGGCATCAATGTGAAATGTATTGCAACATCAGCATCAAGATTTACCAATAGCTTATGATATAATGAACAATCTCAAAGAACTCTTTGGGCACCAGAATCGGACTGCTAGGCAAGAGGCAATGAGAAAGTTAATGACAGCCACCATGTCTGAGGGAACACCCGTAAGGGATCATATCCTCAAAATGATGGCCTATCTGAACGAAATACAAGTTCTTGGAGGAGAAATCGATGGGGAAACCCAGGTCGATATAATTCTCCAAACGCTACCCAGAAGTTTTGAGCAGTTCCGCCTGAACTATAACATGAACAAAAGAGAGTATACATTGGCGGAACTTCTGACGGAACTACAGGCAGCAAAAGATATATTTCATCAAAGTTATCAGATTCACTATGCTGAAAATGGTTCTACTTCTAAGCCGAAAGGCAAGAAGAAGAAGAAATAGGTCTTTTCAGCAAAGAGAGTGAATAAACCTCAGGGACAAAAAGCTGGAATGAAGAAGCCGAAGGGCAAGTGCTTCATCTGCAAGCAGTCAGGACATTGGAAGGCGGACTATCCTCGTAGGAATCAGAACAATAAAGGTATATCTCATGCTCTAGTAGTTGAAACATGTTTAGCGGTGTTATCTACCAGCACCTGGTGTGTAGATACGGGAGCCACTGATCATGTCTACAATTCTTTGCAGGGGTTCCAGGAAACCTGACGACTATTTGATGGAGAGATAACTGTTTACATGGGCAATGCTACTAAGGTGGCGGACTGTCCGCTCGACTAGCTATGTCTGATCCCTGTGTCTAAGTGTGCAGGAACTTAGGAGCGCAGGAAGTCGAGCGGAAGACGCAGCTAGCAAGAAGGATGGCACGGGAAGGGAGCTGACGGGCTCGGTGCATCCGAAGGACGAGAAAGCTGTGAAAGAGTACACCGGTGGGCTAGAAGAACGTGCGCGGCGTTTGAGGAACATTAAGCCGGGACGGAAGACTGCTCGAAGAGAAGACCAGAAACTGGGTTCGAGTGAGCCCTATTCCGGATAGCTGAAATCACCTAAGCATGTCGAACCAGAGCAAGTCAACCGAGAAGTTGACTTGACAAGTGTTGGTCGACCGAACCCTCTGATCGGTTGACCGAACCCCTTTCATTAGAAGCCAGCTATTGGAGACACTTCAGCAGCCACGTCAGCAACCAATGGTTGATCGGTCGATCGAACCTTCTGATCGATCGATCGAACTGAGGATAATCACAGACTTGGACGAGCACTTTGATCGGGTCGGATCGAGTGGAGACCGTTGGCTGATCGGTCGACCGAACCTAAGCTCGATCCAGAGAGACTACACCTGGATGAAAGACTGGGCAGGTACAGCAGGTTCGGTCGACCGATCCCTTTCGAGTCAAAACCTGATCCCGAAGATCAGGTGATGTGATAAGTCTTGGAACCCCTATATAAAGGGATCTCAAACAGCTATTCAATATTAACGATACAACTCTGTAATTCTTTTCTAAGCAACCTCTGTGCTCTTAAAGTGTAAAAGGCTTCTTAAGGAATCAAGAGAAAGCCCATGCTTTAATCAAATGTGATTAAGCCTTGAAGGGGAAAAAGGTGCCAAGTGTGAGGATTTGAAATTAGGTGAAATTGGCACACTTGAGAAGCAAAAGTAATGTCAAATTCAGAATTTGACATTTTTTTATGGAATTAAGGGAAATGTATACCTTAATCCAAATGGTCATTTTTGGAAAGAGTAGCATGTGCCAAATCTTAAGAAATTATAGTTGAATTAACTTGGCACAATTGGGAAAACATTAGAAATACCAAATTAGGGTTTTGGTATTTTCTTATGGTAATTAAAGGAAAATCTAAGTTTTAATGTTTGATTGCATTTACTCTTTGGAGGAGTAAAATATGCCAAGTCTTGAGGAATTGGACTTAAATTTAACTTGGCACAAATGCAAAAAGAAATACCAAGTTAGAAATGTGGTATTCTCTTAAGGGGTTAAGGGAAAATCTAAACCTTAATCAAATTAATTACTCCTTGGAAGAGTAAGTTGTGCCAAACTTTGAGGCATCACATCTAATGTAAGTTAGCACACTTGGAAACAGGATAAGGAATTATCTAGTTGAGATATTAGTATGTTCTTAAAGGGCAAATTTAAGTCTCAATCTAAACATTTAATCCTTAAAAGGACACTACAAAAAAATAAGGGTTTAGCAGCGGTTTTTCAAGGCCTATACCAGCGGTTTACGACCGCTGCTAACCCTATTGCACCGGTTTTGTAACCGGTGCAGGTGTTGGCGACGCTAAATGCAACTGAAACGGTAATACTGACCGGTGGTTTAAACTTATAAACCGCTTCTAATGCTTACCAATAGCAGCGGTCTTACGGTGGGCCTTTAGGATCGGGTAGTAACCGCGTATATAGATCAATATGGGTCGCCTTAAGGTGGACCTTTAGGAGCGGTTAGTAACCAATTCTGAAGGTCAACTTTTACAAACAGTTAAAACCGATCTTATAACTTACTTTGCAATTTAAAAATGACGTTTTAGAAGTGGTCTAAAACCGACACAGAAGGATGATTTATTAGAGGCGGTTGTAAATCATTTTAGAAAATAGTCGTTTAGATGCGGTTGTAACCGATCCTATAAGTTTATTATACAACAGTGACACTATCTATAGGAGCAGTTTTAAACCGCCTCTAAATATACAGAATTACCATATTTAAAAATGCTTTTATATCATATTGTACCTATAGATTTCCAAAATGAATGCTCAATTTAAATCAATTGATAATATTAATATTTCACTGCACAAATCTAATTTATATTCATAACACAATTTGGATTACCAAATAAACAAGTCATATTCATATTTAAGTTCAAAATATTCATAACATACATTTAACACCACACTATACCACTAATACAATCCTTTCTTTAATTCCCAAAATATATAGAAACTTCAATAACAAGTTTTCTCCGCCAATAAAGCATCAAAAGACATTTGCTTCAAGCGACAAAAGGCATTTGCTCCAACCTTCAATAGCAACCTTCAAAAAAATGCAAACTTCAAATAATGCAAAGACATATAGAAGGGAAAAAGGCATAAAAGACTATATAGCTATAAAGAATGATGAATACCCTTGCGACTTTAGTAGTTGGAAAAAAAATACAATACAGGATGAAATAGAAAATTTAGACAAGATCAAGGCACAAAGCAGCTATACATGGTCTTCATAAACTACTTTAACTCGTTCAATGCTTATCTAGTCAAGGTTGTGAGATATGATATTGCAGATCTACAAGATTTTCATCATCAACAAAACTCAATATGAACCATGAAATATCCAAGTTAAATTCTATAAGGAATAAACAACTTTTTTAGAATTTTAGAGAGAATTAAAGTTAACCTCACTATATATTGAATAAAATTAAAGTTGAACCATTTGCAACAGCATTTACAAAAATGAAATGAAATTAAAAAAATATTATTACCGAAATGCCTCCTCATGGACTTCTATTGGTTATGTTCCTTCAGGTTTATCTTGAAGGTGACGATCCACAGTCTCTTTAAGTAAATTCTAACAAGAAAATAAATTGTTAATAGAATAAAAATATATTTAAAAGTCGACTTAAAAAGTGAAATATATTATTACCTCAATTCGTATTGCCTCGTCATCAATAAGGGTGCCTCCTTTCTTTCTACTTCTTCGACTCAATTGTTGTATTTCAATATGACTCGGTTTTCTTCCATTTTCTTGAGACTAACAGGATAACAAATCCACATTTAGCACCAAATATTAATAGCATAAATTCTTCTATTTGCATAACAACTTATAGAAAGAAAATAAAACAGTAGTAAATTACATTGGTTGTAATTATATAAATTACAGTAATAACAACTTACAGTAATAAATTCTATTTATATAAATTCTTCAAAAACTAACTATATACATTACATTGCTTGTAATCAATTTCTAGAATCCCATAAAACCTTGGAACTTCAAGGATAAGAGCATTAAAGTGTAAAACAGTAAATAAGCAGTGTGAAACTAACTGTAAGAAAGAAAAGAAATAATTTTGATTCTTACAAATTTATATTCCAATGATGGAATATTAGTGCGTCCTTGTGCATGAGTCCCTTTCTTTTTGTTCGTATTTTCTCTATTGATTTTTGAAGTTTTCTGGCACAAAAATTTATAAGGAAATTATAACATCTATAACATATATAAAAAACTATTAATACTAGTTGTACCTCGGTAGACTTCCAATAGTTACATAAAACTTCCCATGTTTGAAGTGTCAAGCCATGAGGAATGGGTTGTATTGCAACAAGCTCTTCTAGTGGAGTATTTGAATCATAAGATGTAGCTTTCACTTCGGTCCTCCATCTTCTCCACGCAGCCCCCATCATTTGCATTATAACTCTTCTATGGCAATTGGAGATACAGAAACGTGCCTATAAATATAAAATAAAATATGTACATGATTTAAATTCATAATTGAAATTATGATCTTGTAAACTTACAGTAACAAGTTTCCATGCATCATTCAAGCGATTTGTCGGCATTTTTCTCCAATCTAAAAAGCTCAGGGGCAACACAACTCCATTCCGTGCAATAGTCCCAATAAAATTTGCAAGAGTCGGTTGTAGATCACCGTAAGGCTGTCCCCTTTCATTGAATTTCACTACCAGCATATGATCGGGATGTAATGCATGAATATCTCTCATAATAGTCTTGCCACGTTTTCTTTTCTGAGCTTGGGATGAAGACATGATCTCATTTTCATCTGAAAAATATAATTTTCACTTAGTGTTGCAAAAAATAATTTTCTATTCATATCCAAAAACATTTTCACCTTGCTCATTAACCTCCTCATTTTGTAGCTCTAATGGTGAATGAGATGTTGTATCTTGTGATTCATTTTCATGATCAACTCCTCTATTACTCGATTCTTCTCTCGTAGATCGTCTTTGGCTATTTTGTATTAGCTTTCGCATTCTTTTGTTTGCCATTTTCAAAAGTTACCTACAAATCACAATATAGAAATATGAATGAAGTTTGAAGTGTAAAATCTGAAATTGTCATAAAATGTTCAAGCATAATAACAAAAGAGAACAAATTTTCTGCATTAAAAAAACATCTAGATAATTAACTCAGATATCAATAACAAAAGAGAAACAATGTTCCGCATTAAAAAAACATAAGGAATGAATTGTATTAGTCAAAATGCATAACTCTAGTAGCTGTAAGAAAAGATTTCTGTCAAAAAAAATTTAATCTAGTTGAAGTGGTTGAAGACCTACTTGAGCTAAAAATCACTATAAACAATAGCATAAATAGAGTTGGTGACGACAACACTAAAGAAACACTAACGAAAACAGAACTATGTTGTTCATCATGCTGCCTTCTTTAGTGATATTTACCAATATAAAAGTTATACAAAATTAATCTGATTTGATGAAGATTCAAAGGGACCGAAAGATAACATAATTGAGAACATCTAAATGATTGGCTCAAGTATCATCAATGACGTGGAAACTTTAGACCTTGTACACCATATATTTCTTTCAAACTATATCACAAAATAAGGGGAAAAAACTAAAACAGAAGCTCTAACAACACGAACTACATCAAACCTGATAAATGTAACTGCAAAACAATGCTAATAAAGAGTGCTACAAGGATATTTGTATACTTCTCAAATTCCATAAAAAAGTATCAAGAACATTGCCAGTGATTTTGTCTCGGCATTGCTCAAACATCCTTTGACTTGAACTGCCTATATCAAGAGATTCATCCCTTTGACAAAACCCATAAAAAAAACCCTAAACAAATTCCAAAAGCAAAAGCCTTTACCTGCAAAGAGTCGAAGGATCAAAGACAGGGCAAAGAGAGGTTGAAGTATAAAAACTCTAACAGCAGATAGGATTCGAAAATAGGTCTAATAATCTGTAGAAGGCTTCCAAAATCAATATTAAGCAACATAATAAAAAATTGGAATCAGAGGATGAAGGAAACAGCGGCGGAAGGAAGAGGCGGAGGTTATGGTAGCTGCGTACCTGGGAGGAGACGGAGGTTCCTGGCTGTGTGACTAGAAGAGGCGGAGGTCGGAGGCTCGTCGATGATGGGATGAAGGTGAGTGTGTTTGTGGTCTGTGGAAGGCGACGAGGTGACTTTAGTGGGAATGTAAATTATGTTAAGGAAATGTGAGGGGAGGGAATTAATAGCGGGAATGTGAAATTTGGGTGCGGGAATGTGAAATTTGGGTGGAGTCTTATTTTTATTGTATTAATATTCATATTTTGTTTAATTAATTTAATTTATTAAAATAATTTTAAAAAATAGGGAATGTAAATTATGTTAAGGCAATGGAATTTTGATTAATATTCTAGACCTGGACCGATCAGGCTCCAACCTGATCGGTCTGTGGACCGATCAGTCCCTAGGCTGATCGGTCCCCAAACCGATCAGCCAACTCTCTGTGAGAGTTGGCTTCGAAGCCTGATCGGTCTGTGGACCGATCAGGCTATAGGTGGATCGGTCCCCAGACCGATCCCCCTACCTTCTTTGCCTCTGATCGTTTCCTGATCGGTCTGGTGACCGATCAGATAACTTACAGTGAGCCACTGTTTGGTTTCTGATCGGTCACCAGACCGATCAGAAAACCCATAGTATCACTGGATCGGTCTGCTGACCGATCCAATGCCCATGTGGATTTAGAAGGCCAACCAGTAAAGAAGCCCACTTATCACTAGCACATAACACTTACTCACTTCATTTCCACAATTGAATACTAGAGTACTTTTAAACATCAGAAATCTGGTTTCATAAGAAATTAGAAATCAGATTGAGAAATCAGAAATCAGAAATCAAATTCATAAACAAATCAGATTCAGCAAATAAATTCTGATTTCTGAAATAAATTCTGATTTCTGAAACAAATCAGATTCAGTATTAGAAATCAGATTGAGAAGTAAATTCTGATTTCTGAAATTGCCTTCCATAAACCTGCACATATTCTTCCAAATTGGCACAATGGCAACTCAACAACAACATTTTGAAAACAGGTTTCTCAATTTATGAATTGTAATTGCTCAAAAATCAGATATAGAAATTAGAAATCAGCTTTCATTTCAGAAATCAGATTCAGCAAATAATTCTGTGGTTGCTGAAATAAAACTCAGTAGAACACCTTCACTTCATTTTCAGAATTGTGATTTCCAAGAGATTACAACTGAGTTCATGGAGAGTTCAAATAAGTAACAATTCCCTTTTGCCATATTGATTTGTACTCACAATACATTAGAAAAAATACTTATTGATAGAGCTTTAGAATAATGAACGAAAACACAAAAATCAACTAAAGCTTTCATCATCTGTTTCATTGTTCACAACTGGAAGAACATCAACTATTGAGCCCTCTACATCAGTTCTAATTAATTCAACATCTACTCTATTTACATCACCTAATATTGATTCCATATTAGAAAAATTATTATGAATAAAATGCATCGTATCCATATCATCTTCATTGCCCATGTTATACGTATCTCTTGGTGTGTGACGAATGGCGTAGTACCAATCCTCCTCCTTTGGATCACGAACATAATAAACCATTTGAGCTTGCTTTGTTTTCTCCACATTTGTTCAATTGATCCTGTTTTTATTCTCACATTTGGTTTTGATGCATTACTCTTACCAAAAATCACATTCTTGTTTAAGGTCATTCGTAGAACGTCAGATCCAGACAATGGTGCCAAATCTAACTCACGTAACTCTGGTTTGCCATAACTTGGCATTGTTCGCATTTCTGAATCTGGTGGTAGAAAACGACGATGCCCTCTGAATGACCACTTTTTGCCATGTTTTAGGTACACTGCATCTGTATTATCAGCACAAGTTGGACATGCATTCTTGGCATATGTATTCCATCCAGACAAACAACCCAAACCAGGAAAATCACTAACTGTCCAAAGTAATGCAGCCCGCATTTGAAATATTTTTTTTCACAAGCATCAAATGTGGCAATTCCATTTTCCCATAAATCTTTCAATTCAGTCAATAGGGGGCGCAAATATATATCGATATCATTGCCATGTGCTTTTGGACCAGGAATAAGGGTGGATAAAATAATAGAATAAGGCTTCATGCATTCCCAAGGTGGCAAATTGTAAGGCATTAGGACAATAGGCCAAGTACTATGTGAAGTGCTTTGATTTTTAAATGGATTAAACCCATCAGCGGCGAGTCCCAAGCGTACGTTTCTAGGATCAGACGTAAATTCATAATGACGTTCATCAAATTCCTTCCATGCTCGAGAATCAGCTGGATGCCTTAGATTTCCATCTGAAACACGTTTTTTGAAATGCCATTGCATATTTTCAGACGTCTTAGATGACATGAATAACCGTTGCAATCTTGGTTTCAATGGAAAATACCAAAAGACTTTGGCTGGAATTTTAACTTCAAGACGTTTTTTTCCACGTTTATACGATCTCCTTGATGATTTCTGCAAATTTTTCCATCTTGGAAGGTTACACACTTTGCAAGCCTGTTCATTCTCATTTTCCCCCCCAATAAATCATGCAATCATTTGGACAAGCATGTATTTTTTCATAATGAAGTCCTAAACTAGAAATTAATTTCTTTGCTTCATAAAATGACTTAGGCACTTGAGCTTCAAATGGAAGTGTTGGTGCAGTTAGCACTAACGATTTAACCCAGGTTTTGATGAATGACAAATAGGTTAAGTTAGTCTTGTTGTTGTCTGACACTTTGATCGAGTGTGCAGGAGAAGTCCAAACAGGTCGACGGGCTGACCGGATGTCTGGCAAGAAGTCCAAGCAGGTCGACGGGCTGACCGGACGCTTGGCGAGAAGTCCAGCTAGGTCGACGGGCTGACCGGATAGCTGGCAAGTCCAAGCGGGTCGACGGGCTGACCGGACGCTTGGCGAGAAGTCCAGCTAGGTCGACGGGCTGACCGGATAGCTGGTGAGAAGTCCAAGCGGGTCGACGGGCTGACCGGACGCTTGGCGAGAAGTCCAGACGGATCGACGGGCTGACCGGACGTCTGGCGGGTAAGTGAGGTAAGTCACTGGAGGGGAGTGACTGTGAGGACGCGTTCCCGGGAAGGGGACATTAGGCGTCGATCCGGCTTAGGTCCATTTCGGATGTCTAAGTCGAGATCGTGACTAGATTCCGGTCTCGGAAAGACGGAATCTAAGTCATACTCTTTTTTATCCATCTGTTAAACTTTAACTGTGCTAACAATCTGTTTTACAGGATACATATTTGCCTCGGACTAACTTTATTTTGCAGGAAAAGAGAGTTTTCTGAAACAAGGTGGTCCGGGTGCCCGGAGGGGATCCGGGCGCCCGGAAGGCGAATTCTATTCAGCCGAGTCGTCGCCATGTGGAGCATCATGGTTTGTGCAGCTACGTCACATTCCAGGCGCCCGGAAGGGATCCAGGCGCCTGGAACAGCATATAAAAGAAGCCCCAGACAGGAGCTTCAGAACAATCAATTTTTACTGAGAACTCTTCTACTGCTGGTCTTGCTGCTCGACGTTCAAGTGCGACGTCAACAACGCTCCGACAAAAGTGCTCCTCCGGTTTTTATTTAATTTTCTTTGTCGGTATTGCTTTATTGTCACTAGCATTTCCTGTACTTATTCTGTAATTATACTTCGACTTGTTAGTGATTGCCCAACGAAAGTGGTCAAGGACCACGGGCCTTCGAGTAGGAGTCGTCACAGGCTCCGAACGAAGTAAAAACATCTGTGTCTATTTTATTTTTCCGCTGCGTTTATACTCGTCTTTTTTGAATCGATATTCACCCCCCTCTATCGAATCTAACGGTCCTACAAGTGGTATCAGAGCGAGGTTCCGCTCTGATTTGGTGCAACCACCAATCAGACAAGGGGTGAATTTTCTTTTGTTTTTTTTTAATTTTAAAACTGGTATTTCGTTAACTTAATCAATTTATATTAGTGCAACACGAATCTAGATTTATTTTTCCTATTTTTCTCTTCCCGCACTACTAATCCAAGACCAAGTCTTGGGATATTTTTTTTGGTTATTTACCTGTGCACAGAATGTCTCAACAAGAAGGATTCAGCACAGTACGACCTCCACTCTTCAACGGGGATGACTTTCCATACTGGAAGAAGCGCATGGAGGTCTACCTCAAAACCGACTTTGACCAGTGGATGAGCATTACGAGACCTTACAAAATTCCGGCAGACACCTCTGGAAATATACTGGATCCTGAAGAATGGATAGCTGACTTGAAGAAGAAGGCGTCAACAGAAAACAAAGCGATCAACACTCTACAGTGCGGACTAACAAGAGACAGAGTCGGTCCACACACAAACGCTAAAGAACTATGGGAACAAGCGACGCTAAGGTAACAAAACGAGACCTGCTTTTAAATAAAATTTTTAATATAAAAATGCAGGAAGGAGAAACAGCAAATCAACTCCACGCGAGGATCAAGGACATCCTCAACGGGCTTCATGCGATAGGCCACCAGATGGAGAATAGAGACTTGATAAGGTACGCATTAAACGCCTTTCCACGTAATAGTTTGTGGGCATCAATAGTGGATGCCTACAAAATTTCCAAGAATCTTTCTAAATTAAAATTAGATGAGCTTTTCTGTGAATTAGAATTACACGAACAAACTAATGCTGGAGTCGAGAAAGGTATAGCTCTATTTGCAGGTTCCTCCAAAGAAAAGAAAAGCAAGCCTGAATTTGAAGAAGAATCTGACCAAGACTCCGAAGACGAAGAACACCTGGTGAACTTGGTAAGAAAAATGTTCACCAGGAGAAAGAGGAGCTTCAGCAAAAAGGACCTTCAAAAGATCAGCTCTCCCTCAGAACAAAAGAACGTGACTTGCTACGACTGCAACAAAAAGGGACATTACAAGAACGAATGTCCAAAACTGAAGTTCGACAAACCAAAGCCAACCAAAAAGAAAGCACTTAAAGCAACGTGGGACGACTCCTCGGACGAATCGGAGGAAGAAGAGCAGAAACATCAGAGCCACCTCGCACTGATGGCCCGCGAAGCCGAAACTGAAAATGAGTCGGAAGATGAAGACGGGTCCGAACCCGAAACAAGCCACGAGTCCGTACTCGTTTCCGAAGGCTCGAATGAGGTATATTTTAATTTAAACAAAAAATTTTTTAGAATCATTTCTTGTTTAAATAGTAAATTAACCAAAGTAGAAAATGAGAACAAATTACTTCTTGAGGAAAATCAGAACCTCAAGGAACAATTAAAAAATTCGAATCCAAATCAAGATCTAACACTTGAGGAGGAGAATTTATCATTAAAAAATGAAATAAACAATTTAAAGGAGATGTTAGAAAAATTCACAGCAAGATCAAAAAATTTAGACCTAATCCTAAATAATCAAAAAGCATGTTATAATAAAACCGGACTAGGATATAAGTCAAATTCAAATAAAACCTTCAAATCATTAATAACCCAATACAAGTCAACCAATTTAGCTTGGGTTCCGAAAGCGTGTCTGACCACGCAAGTAGGACTTAATCAATATTATATACCTAAAGAAAAAATACATTATATAAAAGTGTATAAACCAAACCAAAATCCAAAATACAAACTTAAATCAAATTCAAAATCTAAACAGTTTAAAAATCAACAAAATTATCACCAAGTTAACTATAACTATAAAAAGAATCGACACAAGCCTAAATCTAAATTAATGGCCAATAATTCAGGGGGAGGCTCCAGAATAGCTGGCACCTCCAAAACTAACCTACCCGACAGGGTAACCCAAAACAAATTAACCCGGCAGGGTAATTAGGATTAGTTAAAAAGAGACCAAGTTTAACTTGAATCATGGTACTGGTGAAATTTTTGGATGATAGTACGTTAGGGAAGCTTGGGCATCGCATGTCTAGAAAGATATGGCTTCGATCTGGTGCATTTGGCCAAGTGGAACTGACCGAAGCTACCCTTAAATGAATCCTAACCAGTTAGACCAAAATTTAGTTCTAAGTTCCGTGTATAGGACTATTCGGAAAACCTCGAAAGGTTGGTTACTTCTAATGATGTCCATGTGACTCACCAAGCTTAGAAGTTTATCCGAACAATGCCTATTTGTGGAAACCAAAACTAAATCTGAATCTAACACACGTTAAACCAAAACTCCATAATTAAAAATCCAATTTCATCTCACGAAACATAGGATTCCCTGATTGAAAATATAGATCGGGTGAGATGAATAAGGTTTTAATTTTAAACTTAAAAATTAATTTCAAAATTTTAATTTTAAACTTAAAAATTAATTTCAAAATTTTAATTTCAAACTTAAAAATTAATTTCAAATTTTTAATTTTAAACTTAAAAATTAATTTCAAAATTTTAATTTTAAACTTAAAAATTAATTTCAAAATTTTAATTTTAAACTCAAAAATTAATTTCAAAATTCTAATTTTAAACTTAAAAATTAATTTCAATATTTTAATTTTAAACTTAAAAATTATTTTCAAAATTTTAATTTTAAACTTAAAAAAAAAAAATTTAATTTCAAAATTTTAATTTTAAACTTAAAAATTAATTTCAAAATTTTAATTTTAAACTTAAAAAATTAATTTCAAAATTTTAATTTTAAACTCAAAAATTAATTTCAAAATTTTAATTTTAAACTTAAAAATTATTTTCAAAATTTTAATTTTAAACTTAAAAAAAAAATTATTTTCAAAATTTTAATTTCAAACGTAAAAATTAATTTCAAAATTTTAATTTTAAACTAAAAAAATTAATTTCAAAATTCTAATTTTAAACTTAAAAATTAATTTCAAAATTTTAATTTTAAACTTAAAAATTACTTTCAAAATTTTAATTTTAAACTTAAAAATTAATTTCAAAATTTTAATTTTAAACCTAAAAAAAAAAAAATTTATTATTTTCAAAATTTTAATTTCAAAATTTTAATTTCAAAATTTTAATTTTAAACTTAAAAAATTAATTTCAAAATTCTAATTTTAAACTTAAAAATTAATTTCAAAATTCTAATTTTAAACTTAAAAATTAATTTCAATTTTAAGACTTAAAAAAAATTATTTTCAAAATTTTAATTTTAAACTTAAAAAAAAAAATATTTTCAAAATTTTAATTTTAAACTTAAAAAAATTATTTTCAAAATTTTAATTTCAAACTTAAAAATTAATTTCAAAATTTTAATTTTAAAACTTAAAAATTAATTTCAAAATTTTAATTTTAAACTTAAAAAAAAAATTAATTTCAAAATTTTAATTTTAAACTTAAAAAATTACTTTCAAAATTTTAACTTTAAACTTAAAAAAAAAAAAAAAATATTTTCAAAATTTTAATTTTAAACTTAAAAATTAATTTCAAAATTTTAATTTTAACTTAAAAATTAATTTCAAAATTTTAATTTTAAAACTTAAAAATTAATTTCAAAATGTTAATTTTAAACTTAAAAAGTAATTTCAATTTTAAACTTAAAAATTATTTTCAAAATTTTAAATTTAAAGCTAATTTTAAACTTAAATAATGCATGCTCAAAAGACTAACTTTAAATCCTACTTACTGTAGGAAACCAAGTGGATTTTGGACAGTGGTTGCTCCAAACATATGACTGGAGATCACACCAAGTTCACTCAACTCACTTACAAAAGCCTAGGAACAGTTGCCTTTGGAAACAACGGCAAACTCAAGGTAATTGGTATAGGTAATATTGAGTTAAAATTAGACTTTATAATTACAAATGTCTTACTTGTTGAAAACTTTAAATATAATCTTCTAAGTATAAGTCAATTGTGTGATACTAGGTATAAGGTCAAATTTCTATCTACAGAATGTTTAATCAAACATCTAGATAATCCTACCATAAGCCTAAAAGGTTTTAGAAAAGACAACATCTATGTCATCAACTTAACCATTTCTTCCATTAAGTGTTATTTAACACAAAAAGAAGAAACTTGGTTATGGCATAGGAGGATGTCTCACACCAACTTTAGAAATATAAATAAATTAAATGAACTTGTAAAAGGCTTACCAAAGTTACCTAACTTAGATTCAACCATATGTAATGCTTGTCAACAAGGCAAACAAACTAAATCAACCCACAAACAAACAAATCAACCACAAACTAACTCAATCTTAGAACTTCTACATTTAGACCTGTTTGACTCCCATGGAGTCAAATCCATAAATGGAAACTTATATTGTTTAGTAATTATAGACGATTATTCTAGGTTTACTTGGGTAAAATTCTTAAAACATAAAGATGAAACCTTTGAAATTTTTACAAATTTTTGCAAACAGATTGAAAACGAAAAAGATATTAAAATTAAAAGAATTAGGAGTGACAATGGGGGAGAGTTTAAAAATCACAACTTTAACGGTTTTTGTCTAGAAAATGGTTACCATCATGAGTTCTCATGTCCTAAAACCCCCCAACAAAATGGAATTGTAGAAAGAAAAAATAGAACCTTACTTGAAGCTTCTAGGACAATGTTAAATGAGTATAACCTACCCAAATACTTTTGGGCAGAAGCCGTTAGTACAGCCTGCTATGTACAGAACAGAACAACAATAAACAAAACTCATAACAAAACCTTCTTCGAAATGTTCTATAATAAACAACCAAACATAAAATACTTTAAGGTATTTGGGTGCCCAGTTTTTATCTTAAATACAAGAGAACACTTAGAAAAATTCACCTCTAAAATTGAAAATGGAATTTTTTTAGGATATTCCTTAAATAGTAGAGGCTACAGAATTTATAATAAGGTTACCTTAAAAATTGAAGAAACTACTAATGTAAAATTTAAAGAAACTACACAAGACATAGAACCTACACAACCAACTGAGTTTGTTCCAGAAACCAACCAAACTCTAAGTCATGAAGACGAGGAACAACATCAAGAGAATCAACCTCCTAAAACAATAAGGGTAAACCCAAACCATCCAACTGATCAAATAATTGGTGACCCAGACTTAAGAGTTCAAACCAGATCATCTTTTAGAAACCTAAGTCAAATTTCATTAATTTCAAAAATTGAACCCAGAACTGTGGAAGAATCCCTACTAGACCCAGATTGGATTATAGCCATGCAAGAAGAACTAGCCCAATTTGAGCGTAATGAGGTCTGGGACCTAGTCCCACCACCTAAGAATAAGAAAATAATAGAAACAAAATGGGTATTCAGAAACAAACTAAGTGAAACTGGGGAAATTACTAGAAATAAGGCTAGGCTGGTTGCCAAAGGATTTAGTCAAGTTGAAGGACTTGATTATGATGAAACATATGCCCCAGTAGCCAGATTAGAATCCATTAGAATGTTACTAAGTTATGCAGCCCATAAGGGATTCAAACTATACCAAATGGATGTTAAGTCTGCCTTTCTTAATGGACTAATCAAAGAAGAAGTTTATGTAGGTCAGCCTCCTGGGTTTGAAAGTCTAGAACACCCTGATTATGTGTTTAAATTAAAGAAAGCCCTATATGGACTTAAACAAGCACCCAGGGCGTGGTATGAGAGGCTAACATCTTACCTAACATCTAAAGGATTCAAACAAGGTCAAATTGACCCAACCTTGTTTGTTAAATCATTAAATACAAACATATTTATTGCACAAATATACGTGGATGACATAATATTTGGCTCAACAAATTCAGAATTTTTAGAAGAATTTATTAATCTAATGGAAAAAGAATTTGAAATGAGCTTAGTGGGAAAACTAACCTATTTCTTAGGATTACAAATCAAACAAATAAATGAAGGAAACTATATTTCTCAACATAAATACACCAAAGAATTACTTAAAAAATTCGGAATGGAAAATACAAAAGAAATAAAAACACCGATGGCAGTAAACACAATCTTAGATAGTGACCCAAATGGAAAACCAATTGATTTAAAACATTATAGAAGTGCAATAGGTAGCCTACTGTACTTAACTGCAAGCCGACCTGATATTTTATTTGCAGTTAGTATGTGTGCTAGATACCAAACTTGTGCTAAGGAATCCCATTTGACACAAGTTAAAAGAATTTTTAGATATCTTAAAGGAACAACAAATGTAGGAATCTGGTATCCTAGGACAAATAATTTTGAACTAATAGGATATTCTGACTCAGATTATGCTGGATGCAAATTAGACCGCAAAAGCACAAGTGGTGGATGCCAATTATTAGGTTCATCACTTGTTAGCTGGTTTAGTAGAAAGCAACATTGTGTTGCTCTGTCTACAACTGAGTCAGAATACATAGCTATAGGCGAATGTGTTGCACAATTATTATGGATGATGCATACTCTAAAAGATTTCAACTTAAATATCACAAATGTAAAAGTATTAATTGATAATATAAGTTCAATTAACTTAACCAAGAATCCTGTGCATCATTCAAGAACCAAACATATTGAAATTAGACACCACTTCATCAGGGATCATGTTACTAAAGGCGATATTGAACCCAAGTACATTGAGTCCAAATCAAATTTAGCTGACATTTTCACAAAACCACTCCCTGAAAGTGAATTTAGCAACTTACGACGAAAATTAGGGATGTGCTCAATAGACTAGGATCTTTAAAAAATACTTTCAAAATAGTTTTTATCAAATTATAGGTTAAACTTGTTTGTTTTCAAAACTTTCCATTTTTAGATTTTCAAAAACAGTTTTGGCCTTAGACTAGTTCTTGAATCCTTAGAAAGCATGTACCCATAGGACTAGTTGTTGAGCATCTCACCAACACCTTAGGTTTACCTTGCTTGTGTTTGACAAACATAGAAAGGGGTGAGATGCATAGGCCAACTGTCTGGACTTAAGATGCTTATTTCAATGCATCAGCATAAGTCTGGACGTTAAATACAATTCAGATATTAATCAGATTAAAGTTCATCAGTCAAGTCAAACACTGATTGGTTATAATTAACTTAATCTGACTAACCAAGTGAAAGCTACTATCTTCTGATAGTTAGTTAGTACCTAATTGGTTAGACAGCTGGTTAAAGATAAGTGTCAAGTTCAGGGGGAGAAATTAATGTGTGTTTGAAAAAGTTTTTTTTACAACTAACTTATTTTTAAAACACCAGTTTTCAAAAAGTTAAATTTAACTAAGTTTAAATCCCACCTAATTTTTAAACCTGATTTTAAAAGTTGAATATTGCAAAGTTAAACTTATTCAGTTTTGTAACATATGCTTGAAAATTCAACTTTCCAAACTTAGCTTTTATCAAATTAGCCTTAAAACTTTTAGTTTGGCAAAAATTTTACTTCTTGAAAAATTATTCTTACTTGCTCAATTTTTTTTAAAAAATTGAAGTTGAAAATTTACCTTGTTGAAAAGTAAATGTTATTTAAACATGCAAAGTAAATTTGAAAACCTGATTTGAAAATCTTTACACACTTATAAAACTTGATTAACTTTATACTTTTCAAAATTTAACTTGTCTCCCCCAAGTCAATATGACTATTTTTTGGTGTTAAAAATTAAATCAAAGTATATTGCAAAAATCTGATTACTTTTTGCAGTAACTCAACACTATGATTGTTTACCTTTGCTTATTTTTTATGAATGCCAAAGGGGGAGGAGGGTTAGGTGGTTAAGTTAGCTAAACCAACTTGAAAACACAAACTAACTTTAAAAACCACATAAATGCATGTTGTTTCTTGCATATGTTTTCACTTAACAAAGTTGTCATTCCATCAAAAGGGGAGATTGTTGGTGCAGTTAGCACTAACGATTTAACCAGTGTTTTGATGAATGACAAATAGGTTAAGTTAGTCTTGTTGTTGTCGACACTTTGATCGAGTGTGCAGAGAAGTCCGCATGTGTCGACGGCCGACGGATGTCCGGCAAGAAGTCCAAGCAGTCGACGGCGACCGGACGCTTGGCGAGAAGTCCAGCTAGGTCGACGGGCTAGTTGGCGAGAAGTCCAAGCGGTCGACGGGCTGACCGGACGCTTGGCGAGAAGTCCGCTAGGTCGACGGGACCGGATGGTTGGCGAGAAGTCCAAGCGGTCGACGGGCTGACCGGACGCTGGCGAGAAGTCCAGACGGTCGACGGGCTGACCGGACGTCGGGTAAGTGAGGTAAGTCACCGGAGGGAGTGATCGTGAGGACGCGTTCCCGGAAGGGAACAGCGTCGATCCGGCTTAGGTCCATTTCGGATGTCTAAGTCGAGATCGTGACTAGATTCCGGTCTCTGAAAGACGGAATCTAAGTCATACTCTTTTTTATCCATCTGTTAAACTTTAACTGTGCTAACAATCTGTTTTACAGGATACATATTTGCCTCGGACTAACTTTGTTTTGCAGGAAAAGGGAGTTTTCTGAAACAAGGTGGTCCGGGCGCCCGGAAGGCGAATTCTATCCAGCCGAGTCGTCGCCACGTGGAGCATCATGGTTTGTGCAGCTACGTCACATTCCAGGCGCCCGGAAGGGATCCAGGCGCCTGGAACAGCATATAAAAGAAGCCCCAGACAGGAGCTTCAGAACAATCAATTTTTACTGAGAACTCTTCTACTGCTGGTCTTGCTGCTCGACGTTCAAGTGCGACGTCAACAACGCTCCGACAAAAGTGCTCCTCCGGTTTTTATTTAATTTTCTTTGTCGGTATTGCTTTATTGTCACTAGCATTTCCTGTACTTATTCTGTAATTATACTTCGACTTGTTAGTGATTGCCCAACGAAAGTGGTCAAGGACCACGGGCCTTCGAGTAGGAGTCGTCACAGGCTCCGAACGAAGTAAAAACATCTGTGTCTATTTTATTTTTCCGCTGCATTTATACTCGTCTTTTTTGAATCGATATTCACCCCCCCCCCTCTATCGAATCTAACGGTCCTACAGGAAGTACTCGACGAAGGAAGTCCAACAATGCTGTAAATGACTTATCACTCCATTTTCCATTCACTTTCAGTTGAAATAACTCAACAAGGAACGACAGTTTAGAAAACTCTGTGCATCCGGTATATAGCTGTTGTTTCCCTTCCACAATTAGTCGATAGAAATCTTTAACATTAGACCCCATCGGTGTATGACTCGTTGATGCTCTAATGTAATTTTCATTACTTGTAGATCCTTCATGAATTCCAAATGCATCATGCAGCATTTCTTGTACCATCGGTTCATGGCTAGTTACTTCAGAAACTTGTTGCACTGAATAATGAAGTTCTTTGTTATCATGATCTTGTACAATTAGTTTTTCTCCATGAAAATTCCAGATGCGATAATCTTGTAAAATACCATTTATCATCAGATGTTCGTGTACTGTCTCACGATCATGACTCAATGAATTTATGCATTTGCAACAAGGACATGGTCTCGTGACATCTGGAGCCGCATCACCAAATGCATAACGCAAAAAATATAGGATTCCCACCCGATACTCAAGACTGCCATGTGGCGCAGCCATCCATTGCTTCTGCATAATTTGATGCTGTTCAATAATTTATAAAAGTTAAAACATTGAAGCAAGATTTATCAAAAATTAAAGAAACTTCGTAGATAAAATTTCCAAGAATTCAACAAACATATATATAAATACAATTACTAAATATAAAAATGAAGCTTAGCATCATAGACACGTTGTAAACAAACTACAATAATAAACTTGAAAAATAATACGGATAACTCGTAGAAAAAAAAATCAAATTAAGGGATTCATTGGAAAAATTTACAAATCTACCGGCCAACACAAATTAAACCCTAATCGATTATAATTTTTATCACCATTAACATATAAAAACATTGTCACCATACGAAAACTAAACCAAGAAATTACCTCGAGAAACAAAATCAAAGGTGATTTATGATGTGGATGTCGAAGGATGATGCTAGGGTGCAATTAATCTGATGTGTCGCTATAATAGAGAGGATCGCTGGAACATAGATGGTCGATAGAAAAGAGAAGGTCGCTGGAACAAAGAGGGTCGCCGAAATAGAAAGGTTTGCTGGAATTGTGAAAATAATATGAGATGCGAACATGGTTTTTTATTAATCTCGTATGTACCCTTTAGGAGCGGTCATAAGTTCCTTTTAGGAGCGGTTCTAAACCGCTTCTAAAAGGAACTTATAGGAGCGGTTCTAATAACCGGTTCTATATGTGTCCAATAGCAACGGTTTGACAACCGCATCAAAAAAATCTCAATTGAAGCGGTTTTAGGAGCGGTTACACTTGACCGATTCTATTGGATCTGCTGTTACAACCGCTTCATCAACCACTGCTATTATTGTGGTCCTAATGTCCAATTTTTTTGTAGTGGGAGTAATATGTGCCAAACAAATACTTGAGTATTGAAGTCTTAATTTCAATTGGCACAAATAGAATAAAGGCAAAAGAAATGCCAAGTTGGTTTTGGCATTCTCTTAAGGAAGGCATAGGCAATCTAGGATTAAGTTTAAGGCTTAACTAAGGTTTAAGGATACTTAGATAGATTATCTAGGTATATTTTATTTATGCTAAAATGTCATGATTGTTTGCTCTTCATATGTCATGACATCATGTGTTGCATTCATGTTTATTATGAAAAATATAAAAATATCATGTCATGTCATACATACATCATGTAGTTATAGCATGCTTTTCTTTTGAAAATTGCTTATTTTGATATATGTCATGTAGCATCATGTATTAAGTTAATTTACTTGTGATTAAGGACAAAGGCATTTATTATGAATGGTGAATATCGCAACAAGTGGGATTCTACTAAAATGACATCCTAGGTGGATGATCATAAGTCTCATAATGTCTAGATAGATATGCATGATCCCTTAGTTTAGGACAAAACCAAATTTACATCTCACAAAGAATCATAAGATAACTTGTATGTGTTTTAGTACACATTAGATACAAGTGAGATGTTAGGATGGTGAACAAAAGTCAAGATGTTGATTTAGTGTATCTTGTTGAGTTTTAGGTTCATCAAAACACATAGTTATGTGTTTTCCAATCATTGGGAAAGCTAATGTACAAGTTATGTGCATTGAGCCCAAAGAACATGGTTGGATATTGGTTTTGAAAATGATTTTAAATGTACTTTGGAAAACCTTGATGAAGGCTATCTTTTGATAGTAATCATCATTGAATAGTTGAACACAAACTTGGAAGAAAACACTAGAGTTTTTACAAGTTTCAAAGTTTGTGTCAATATTTAAAAATAGAAAGTATTTTCATAGAAAACTATTTTTTCCTTTATAGTATATACCCTAAGTAGTGTTTACATGAATTTTCATGATTTTTAGATTTTTGTAGAATTTTTGGGGAGTTTCTGAAGTTCGCTGAAATTGAATTTCTGGAAATCAGAAACCTAATCAATCAGCCGATCGATTGGATTGGGTTCAATCGATCAGCCAATCGATTGGGAAGCCAATTCCCGTGAACAGAAGGGTAGTGAATCGATCGGCCGATCGATTGACCCAGTCTGGATCGATCAGTCGATCGATTCAGAGGGAATTTCTGCGAGCAGTAGCTTGCAGAATCGATCAATGGATTGATGGAAGTGATTTCAATCGATTGAGTCCCAACTTCAATTGATCGGAAAGTCTGATTTTGGCTAGAAAAACCTTATTTCAGCACTTCAAGTCACTTCGAGTCCCGTTAACCATTCCAAATCCCTTGGAATACATTTGTATACATTTAAGGGGAGTTTTCATGTGAAAACAAGTATGTATTGGTTAAGAAATACCAAAGTGAAGTTTAGGATAAGGTTTAGTTTCAATTCTGAATTTTGGAACCTTAAAACTTTAAGTTTTGATTTTTAAGGGTCATTAACCATTCATAACCCTTTGGAATATATTTGTATACACTTAGGGGGAGTTTTCATGATGAAAACAAGCATGGTTTGGTTAATGTCGACTTAGGTGAAGTTTAGGTTGATGTTAGTTTCATTATTGAATTTTGAACCTCAAAACTTCGAGTTTTGGTTTTCCTAATTATTTAGGAACCCCAAGTAATTGTTGGTGCAATGATAGAAGTTTGACCATATTTTTAGGGGGAGTTACTCTTTGAAAACATAAAAATATTTTCAAAGACCTTGGAAGGTGGGTTAAACCTTCGTGATGAATTAATACTCAGGGTCGAGTATTGGAGAGAAATGGAAGGTTGGTTATCTTCATTGCTAGGATGTTAAATGCTCTTGGATGAGCATTTTGGAGTAGATGTTTGCTCAAGGGGGAGCATTGGGTTCAATGAGGGGGATCAGACCTTCATTGATAAAGTGAAAAATGCTCTTGGATGAGCATTGAGAAGAAGATTACTGCTCAAGGGGGAGCATTGGATACGATGAATGGGATTTTCATTGGTCAAATGGTGAATGCTCTAGGTTGAGCATTGTGGAGTCAAGTAGAGCTCAAGGGGGAGCTTTGAAGACAATGAAGGGTATGTAATCTTCATTGTGAGGTTAACTCTTATGGGGAAGAATTGTTTTCTATTTTTGATGTGTGACAAAGGGGGAGAATTGAAGGTTAAGTTAGGCCTTCATTCATACTTTGTCATGGAAAGGTTAAGGCTATGAGATTTAGCCTTGTGATAAAGAAGAAGTTAAGGCTATAGGATTTAGCCTAACTTAGAGGTATTAACTAAGAAGGATTGTCAAACATCAAAAGGAGGGAGATTGTTGGGGTAATTTTCCTAGGTCAAGTTTGACTAGTTTGACTAAGCTTGAGTTGAGTCGAGATTTGAGTTTTGACGTTTGACAATATATAGAGATTGCTAGGGCAATCGTCCGGTTGTGGAGATGGTCAAAGGGTTGACCAGATTGAGAAGAAGACAAGTCAAGTAGGTCAGGGATGACAGGAGACTTAACTGGGTAAGTCCTAACTGGAGGTTAGGTGTCTGGAAGTCCTAACTGGAGGTTAGGCAGTGGAGAAGTCCTAACTGGAGGTTAGGCAGTGGTGAAGTCCTAACTGGAGATTAGGTAATGGTGAAGTCCTAACTAGAGGTTAGGCAGTGATGAAATCCTAACTAGAGGTTAGGCAATGGAGAAGTCCTAACTGGAGTTTAGGCATCAAGGTAAGTCCAACAGGAAGGTTGGCAAGAGTGAAAATTCAAGTAGGTCAGTGTTGACTAGACTTGGTTGTGAAACTCCTGATAAGTGAGATCAGACATTTGAAAAGTCCAAGTGTGATCTTGGAAAAGGGAGAAAGTCCTGGTGAGGAGCCAGGCAATTGAGAAAGTCCAAGTGTGATCTTGCAAAGGTTGAAAGTCCAAGCATATGGTCTTGGCAAGGTAAGTCCTAGTGTGACTTGGCAAGGAGAACTCGATAACTAGGATGAGGTCGAAGGAAGCTCCTGAAGGCAATGTGTGAAGGATGGGAGATATCCGAGGGACGCAAGGCTGATGGAGGAGGCTAGAAGGCTAGTTCGAGGTTGATCGAGTGTGGTGTATAATCTGACAACTTGGATGAGGCTGAAGGAAGCTCCTGAAGGCAAGACATGAAGAATGGGAGATATCCGAGGGACGTAAGGCTGACGGAGGAGGCTAGAAGGCTAGTTCGAGGTCGGTCGAGTGTTGGCCAAATGCTAGGCATGGATACCCAACAGGTCATGGTTGATCAGGAGTTGGGTTTGGGACCTTGAACTTGAATTTGAGGCAAGTTCAGGGTGTTCAATTGATCGATCAATCAATTGAACCAGTGTCCAATCGATCGGTCGATCGATTGAACCAGTGTCCAATCTATCGGTCGATCGATTGGACCAGTGTCCAATCGATCGGTCGATCGATTGGGTGCTGCGAGTGTGGGATGACTCCAATCGATCAGTCGATCGATTGGGAGCATTACTCGCAAGCACAGAAGATTTCCCAATCGATCGGACGATCGATTGGGATCTACCAATCGATCGATCGATCGATTGGGGAGGAGAAGCTCTCGCACGGACGCGAGAGCACATAAATGGGTTTGAATCGATCGACCGATCGATTCAGATGGTCCCAATCGATCGACCGATCGATTGGGAAGTGACCGTTGAGGAGGAAACGAGCAATGGACGACTGGGATTGTGCAGATGTGACGTGGCAATCGATTGAGAATAATTTGGATCGATTGGGAGCACTGTATAAAGCCTGAGCGGAACGTTTTCTTCGTAAGAATTTTACGTTCTTTCCTGCGACTCTTCTGCGACATTCATAGCGATCTTCTCCAAGCTTGCAATTCCAGTTCTTGAAGGTTCTTGGAGGCATGCCCAAGTCAAGAGGTGAGTTACAACAAGAAGAAGAAGCTAGGGTTTGGTGTACAAATCTTGTAAAATTTCCTTTGTATCTGCTTCTCTTTGTATTTGTGTTGTATTGTGAGCTTGTAAGGCTTCTCCGCCTTTGATAGTTACCGTAAAGGAGTGATTTCATAGTGGAGGGTGCGTGAGTGTGTGGATCCTTGGACTAGTCACCTTTTTTTGAGGTGGATACCAAGTAAATTCCTAGAGTTAGCGGTGTTTGTGTTTGTATTGTATTTTCCACTACATATCAAGACGAAGCAAGCACAAGCGCGCGACGAGATTCTATTCACCCCCCTCTAGCGGGCATATCGGTCCCAACAGAAGGCACCTTCAAGTATTGGAAGGCTCCTTAGGATTGTTCATGGAAGGCGCTTTCGGTGCCTTGAAGGCGCCTTCCATAAGATAAAGTTTAGATTTCGTCAAAGATAAGGACTAGGGTATTTGGGATCAAATTTGCCACATTGGAGGCACCTTCAAGGCCTTTGAAGGTACCTTCCATTCTCAATAAAAGGAGTGCTCGCCTAAGCCATGAAATCAACTCACTCATACAAACCTCTGCACTTTCGATTGAACTGTCGACTACTCTGACTTCCTGCTGATGCTTTAAAGAAGTCTATCTGCCACCAAGCTACGCTTTCGAGTCATCCGATCACTTTCGGCAAACCGATAGCAACACACGAGGGTGCTCTAAAGTATTGGTAAATTTAAATAGTGTTGCATTCTCTATATTATTGTTTTAAAAAGGGAAGTATAGGTTGTTACACTGTCCCTATCTTTTGTACTCGATTCCCTCTTTCGGTGGTTCCGAAAGAGGTATTTAGTGGATTACCCATCGATAGGTTTGCATGACTTGGGTCTTGGAAAAGAGTCGTTGAAGGCTCCAAACCAAGTAAAATTCTTGTGTTTGTGCTTCTTTCATTTCTGTCTACTTCTTTTCTACTGCATACTTTGTTTTAAAAATGAAAAAAAATTAAGTCTTTCAAAATCATGTGATTCACCCCCCTCTCACATGCGACTCGATCTAAGAAATGGTATCAGAGCAAGGTTTTGCTCTGAATTGATGCAACCACCAATCAAGCCAAGGGGAGTTTCTTTATTCTTTGGATTTCAGTTTTTCGTATTCTATTTGAATGGGTAAAAGTTTTTCATATTCTTTGGATTTGGAGTTGCTTTACTCTTTGGCTTGGGTTGGGGCTCAGTTGTTTTATCGCTAGGGTTCCTACAAGGCCCAATCGACATTCCCACGACCTCACCCGTTTAGTCATCGATAGTGTCAGTTGTTCAGGGACATTAACCATTGTCTATATCCCTGGTTGTCTACTTGGCACATTCCCTAGTTGTAGCGATAGAACTCCTTAGTGCTATGGGTTCCAATCTGGTGATAAGTGCAAAATGGTTAAGAGCCCGAGCAGGGTTCAACGAACGACGTCCAAATAACTTCCACATGTTGAACCACTGTCGGCCTCTGTTCATGGGGGTGTGGTAGAGGGTCCGCTCGGGGTCCCCTATGTTGAGGAGGAGGGAGAGGAGCTTGGCGCTCAAGGGTAGCAACGGGTGTAGGCACGACCACCTCCTTCTTCCGAGTGGACTGGGCTTCCTTTGTACTTAGTTGCCCTCCCTAACAGATGATTAAAATCTCTAAGGGGCTTTTTGATTAGGGACCAAAAGAAGTCCCCATCTGTGAGCCCTTGGTAGAAGGCACTTACTAGAATCTCTGGAATGGCCGATGTAACATTCATGGCCACTTGGTTGAACCATTTTATGTATGCACTCAATGCCTCCTTAGGCCCTTGCTTAAGGGAAAATAAACTTAGTATGGTCTTGTGGTATCAGTGGTTGTTGGTAAAATGGTGGAGGAATACCTTATGAAAATCCTTGAAATAACGAATAGAGTCGGCAGGCAGTCGGTTGAATCATCTTTGTGCCGAACCGAAGAGGGTGGTCAGGAACACTTTAAATTTGATGTCGTCCATGTATTGATGGAGGATAGATGCATTTTCAAATTTGAGCAGATGGTCCTCTAGGTCGGTTGCTCCTCCATACTCTCCAATTGCTAGGGGTCAGAAATGGCTTGACAGCTTGCCTTCCAATATTTCTTGGGAGAATGATATACTTACTCATTCGGGGGAGCTATTGTCCATAGGAGCTTTCCCCTTTCGAATATCCCGAATGGGTGTGTCTCTCAAAGATCATCCTTAGGGTCTTTTCTCTCATCCCATATCATCGAATGACGTGTGGAACAGTGTTGGTGATCATATGACCGACTAGAAGGGGGGTTGAATAGGCTAGGTCACCCAAATTGATTACTTCTCTACAAGAAGGTTAGTGCGTAGCAGAATATACTAAAACAATAAAAATAAGAAAGAAACAAACACAAATGCTAACAAGCTCGATGTAATGTGGTTCAAAAATTTCTTGCTTCTACTCCACGGCTTGTCCTAGAGGTGGGCGATCCCTTAATCTTTTGGTGGATTAGCCCTCGGTAATCTCCGACTAGAGTTTTCACCTTCTTGGTGGAGCAAACCTCTCACAAGTCACTCTTCTTCTTTTACAAGATGAAGATTAGGCTGTGGAAGAAGAGTGTAGGCTTTGGGAGCTTTAGGTAAAGAATTAGGAGTATTACAATCACAACCAATAAAACAAGTAGTCTCTTTCATGCCCCAAAACTCCCCTTAAATAAGAGGAGAGAGTTGAACAAGAGTTCAACTCATCTTAGCACCAGTCGACTGGTCTATACACAAGTCGACTGGTGTAGCTGTTGGGCACAGCCAATGGCTCTTTGCAGAATTCGAGATTCTGCCAACGGTCGCCAACAACCTTGTATCAGTCGACTAGTGTCAACACCAGTCACCTGGTCTTCACAACAGTTGGGCATATAACTATTCTGTGCTCTCATGAATTTGGACCAGTCGACTGGTCTCAGTACCAGCCGACTGATACCTTACATTCACTCACCTCATCCTTTCCGAAGCCACCCTTGAAGCCCTCTTCCTTGGCATTTGTCCCTCAGATGCACACAAGCCCACAGTTCCTCTCCATGCATCCTTCATGTTGCCTTGAAGTCTGCTTCCCTTGGCTCTACTCTATTGCTCCTCATCCAGCAGTCCCTCGGATGTCTTTAACATTATCCTTCACCGTCTCAAGGACCCGAGTCCTAGGATGAGCTTCCCAAGCTTGACCGCACAAAGTTCCTCATGTGTTTCACCAAGTCTTGCATGACTCAAATACATATAAAATATATATGAAAGTCTAACTTAAACTCTTTAATATACACATCAAAACAATGATCGTTCAGATCAAACCTAGGTTGATTGCACCAATAATCTCTCCCTTTTTTCTGTGTGGCAATATGTTTAAGTTAGGCAGAAACAACTTTGAAAATTACAAGCATAGTATAACCATGAAGCATAAAAACCAAGCTCCCCCTTAACATATGCTCTATTACTTAATTTTCAAGTATTACACCAAATGGAGAAACTTAAACCTTCACATTTCTCCCCTGATCCGGTGGTAAGGACAGGGGACCCTCGTTGGCGGGAGGTCAATGACACGTGGAGGTCAATGGTCAAGAGGGTCAACCCCAGGGTCGTGCCGAGCAGACAGAGGGTCGACCGAGCATCCGGCCGACCGAACATCCGGCCAAGGGTCTCCCAGGTCAGACGAAAGACAACCCGACCAGGGGTTGGGTTTCCGATGCTCAAGGTAAAAGAGTCTCTGGGCCGAGCGGACAAGCCGCTCGGCAAAGCCACAGGACAATAAGGCGCAATCCCATCCGAGCACATGAGCAGGGCTTCCCCGCCCGGTCCGAGGTATGCGCATTCCCGGAGGCCATGAGCGTCGAGCAACCAGTCCACTCGGCCCTGGAACAGGCAAGAGGCACAAAGGGACAAAAGGAATAGCTAGTAACATCATCCTCGAGACACCTGCCGCCGACAAACAGCATGGTCGGCGGCCGGAGCAGACAGAGTATCGTACGATGGAAGTTTCCACCGTCACATCAGGGATATGCTCGGACGATTGCGGAATGGCGTCAGACATGCTTTTCTACACAACCCTACTGAGGTATGTTTGGGGAAGCATGTGTTGGTGCAATTTCCAATAGGTCAAGGTTGACCTAGTTGACCAAGAGTAAACCTTGGTCATGGTTTCGATGTTTGACAATACAGAAAGACGTGTAGACATGGACAATGCAGGTGCAGTTGTCCATGCGGAGAGATACTGATCAGGGTCTGATCAGGTTGAATGAAGAAGAGTCAAGTAGGTCAAGGTTGACCAGATACTTGACTGGGAAGTCCTAACTGGGATGTTAGGCAGTTCGGAAAGTCCTGGTAAGTGAAACCAGTACTGGAAAGTCCCGTAAGTGAAACCAGGGAAAGTCCCGTGAGTGAAGCCGGGAGTGGAAATCATGAAGTGAGGCGGTGAAAATCCTAGTGAGTGAAGCTAGGTGAAAGTGGAAGTCCCGTGAGTGAAGCCAGTGGGAAAGTCCCGTGAGTGAAGCCAGGGTTGGAAAGTCCGGTGAGTAAAGCCAGGTTGGAAAGTCCCGTGAGTGAAGCGGGCATATTGGAAATCCTCGTGAGTGAAGCCGTGAAAACCCTAGTGAGTGAAGCTAGGTGAAAGTCCCGTGAGTGAAGCCAGAGGAAAATCCAGATGGATCAAGGGTGATCGACATCCGGTGTTGAGAAGGTCAGGCAGGTCAAGGGAGTGACCGGATACTTGACACGAAGAGAAAAGCCCAAGTGGGTCAAAGGGATTGACCGGACACTTGGTGGGGAGTCTTAGCAGTCAAGGGAGTGACCGATGCTAAGCATGAGATACCAATAGGTCAAGGTTGACCGGATATTGGTTTGGAAGACTTGGAACTTGGTTTGGGCAAAACCAAACTGGATCAATCGCTGGATCGATCCAATGATACGCTGGTATCCGATCGGCCCGTGACCGATCGATAACGATCGCTGGCTTATCGAGGTTCTTCCGATCGGTCCGCACCAACCGTAAAGCGAAGAAAGCAAAGAGAAGGAGGGATCGGCCCGTGGACCGATCCATGCACTCGATCGGCCCACGCACCGATCAGAGACGATCGAGAGTTGGGCAACTCTGCGAGGTGCTGATCGGTCCGGGACCGATCGGTAGGGCCTGATCGGTCCCCATGACCGATCAGAGGCTCGACCGATCGTGGTGGAGCTCGATCGTTCAGTCTCAGCTGCTGACAACGGCCTAGTCTTCTTCGCCTTCGCAGTTATAAAAGGAGATCGAGCCTCTACTTCTTGTCTTCCCTCTTCTCTTGAGCTTTGTTGAGTTCCGAAGCTTCGTGTGAGCTTCTTCGACTGGGTTCCTGCTGTTGTAGGCGTCTAGTGAAGTTGCTGCTTCAACCAGTCGACGAGAAGGCAAGCGTGTTTGTTTTACATTCATATTGTCTTGTATTTCTTGTTGTATCTCGTGTACTCTTTGCTTGCTGTTGCAAGAGTTATTGTGGCGAGGTTTCTCCACCCACAAGGAGTATATATTAGCCGGTTCTCCGGGGACTCATCCACCGACGGATTGATAGGCTTCGTCCACCTTACGGACACGCCGAGGAGTAGGAGTTTCATCTCCGAACCTCGTTACATCGACGCGTATTGAGGTTTGATTTCTTGTCTTCGTTTCTTGTTTTTATTTCCGCTGCGCTAACCCTAGTTTGTAGAAAGAAACGCGAAAGATTGGGGTCGGCTATTCACACCCCCCCTCTCTAGCCGTACGAAGGATCCCAACAAGTGGTATCAGAGCGAGGTCGCTCTTCATCGGATCAACACCCGTGGGAGCAAAGCTAGAGATGGATCAACTCGGAGAAGACATCACGATTCCACCCTTCTACGATCGCGACGACTTCGCGTTTTGGAAGGTAAGAATGAAATATTTTCTTATGACTAATCTTGAGAATTGGAGGTGTGTGCAAGTAGGTTTCACTCCTCTGGAGGATGAAGAAGGAAAACCTCTCAAGAAGAAGAGGTGGACGAAGGAGAAAATCCACCAATCAACCATCAACGATGAGGTAACGAAAATCATTGAATTTTCTTTACCTAATGATGTTTTGTGTAGGATAGGTGGATATAACGATGCCAAGGAGTTGTGGAATAACTTGGCAAAGCTCCATGAGGAGAACTCCACTTCAAGTCATGAAGAGGAGTCAAGTGAGCCAAGGAGCTCATTTCATGGAGGAATAGATTTAGAAGTTGAGGGCCACTCAACATCTAAAGAAGAAGAGGAGGAGAGTTCTTCTTCAAGAATGGAGCAAGAGGAAGAAGCTTCTACCTCCGGAAGGGATGAAGAAGAAAGCGTTCATCCCACCTCAACCCTAGGTAACTCAAGCAATTTAAGTTCTAGTAAATTGCATATATTATGCTTTGAGTGTAGGGAATTTGGACATTACAAGAGTAAATGTCCAAAGATGGTTAGAAAGACTCCACCGGCGCCAAAGATCAAGGAAGCCGGAGTCCCGATACGCAAGAGCAAGGAGCACGTGGTGTGCTTCCAATGCAAGCGAAAGGGACACTATAGGAGTCAATGTCCGAGGGGGAGGCAACCTCACAAGGACAAGAAGACGAGCACATTGATAGGGGGAGCTAAGGCAAACCCTAAGGTAATCTCAAAGGCACATTCTTGCAATAATAATAAGACACATGCTAGTAGCCTTATTGCTATTGTTAATAATAGTAAGCATGATAACATTAGAAATCGATACACATGCTTAGGTGCCAAACATGTGAGCCTAGATAAGGATAACACTAGGAAAGCCAACCCTAGAATTAACCCATCTAAGGCTAAGGAAAACCTAGGTAGGAATCCCAAATCATCTAGACATATGCCTAGGAATACCTCAAAGAAAAATGATAAAGTAAAGCTTGAGGTATTAGAGAAAGAAAATCAAGTCTTGAGGTCAAGACTTGACTCTCTAGAAAAGGCTCTTGAGGATTTGACTCTAGGGTCTAGGGGTCAAAAACCCAAGTCCAAGGACAAGAAAGGTTTGGGTCACAAACCTAAGTCCCAAGTGGTCAAGCCCACTTATCATAATGTTCCATTCGATTATGGAACAAAATCTAGGGCTAGGAAGACCATCACCAAGGTCACAAGGGGAGTCACCCCTAGAGTTGATCTTGATGAGTCCCAAATGACCAAGGCTTCAAAGCCTAGGAGGGTCATTAGGAGGGTTGCTAGGGAAGTCATCCCTAGTGAATACTTAGTGAACTCAATGAGCTCCAATAGGTATTGGGTTCCTAGGAGCGTGATTTCATCACGCTAGATGAGTTAGGGTGTGCCAACCTTACTTGAATAGGTAGTTAACTTAATCTTGGCAAAAGGTGGCACTTCAGGAATTTTCAAGGTGCAATCAAGCCTTGAAAATGAAAGTGAAAATTATTCCTAAGATAATTAGGATGTGCCAATCACATTTGAGGAGTTCTCTTAGGTCAATTTAGTTGGCACATAGTGATCTAAACATCTTTGGTATATGATTTGAGGTCTATCACACTTAGGAATATAGAATTTATGGCAAAATGATCGAAATTATCAAAAATGGCAACTAAGGCTAGAATTAGGTATTTTCTATACCTTTACATGTTATTTGCCATATATTGTTTGTCATATGCCATGTCATGACATCATATTTATTTTATGATCATTTAAAATGTCATGATAATGCTTAGGTTAGTTTATATGTCATGTTTATTTAAGTTTTCAAACTTTATGCCATGACATCATGACATTGGCACATGTTTTTACTTATGATATCATTTTATGCCATGTCATCATCTCTTGCATTAATAATCAATGAAATTGATTTAAGGATGAAAAACACATTTTGATATTGAGATCAAATTTGTGTTTAGAAAATGCATGAGACCTTAGCCTAAGATAACCTAAACTCATATCTCACATCAAAATTGACTTGGATGTGTTTGATATATCTTAGGTGTGTGTGAGATATTAGGATCGTGAGTTAGGATCAAGGTGCATAGTTCTTGTACCTAGATGAGCCTAATTCTAATTAGGGATCATAGGGAAAGCTTATGTACAAGTCATGTACATTTAGCCCTAAGATTGTGGTCCTAAATTAAAGGGTTTAAAATCATTTCAAAATTGATTTGAAAAACCTTGATGAAGCTTTTCTAGTGATAGCATTCATCATTGATCAAATTGATACAAAGTTTTTGAAACTTTGAGTTATTTCAAAACTTTTCGAACTTTGTATCAAGATTTAAAAATGGAACTTATTTTCATAGAAAACTATTTTTCCATGATAGTATATGTTATGAGGAATGTATCCTCAAAATTTCACAATTTTTTGAATTTTCTATGATTTTCTAGAGGTTTCTGAATTTCGGGAGAAGAAAAATTTCAGAAATCAGAATCAGAGGCCGTGGACCGATCAGGAGGTTCCCTGATCGGTCCAGGTCTGTGTGGATCGGTCACTAGGACCGATCCAGGAGAATGTGGATCGGTCTGGGGTCCGATCCAGTGAAGGCTGATCGGTCTGGTGACCGATCAGCGCGTGCCAACTTGCTGAAATTCGACTGGTTGTCTGAAATTTTAGCTCGGGAAGTGGTGTTTTAGGTTTCTAAAGGTTTGAAACTCACCAAGACATTGTTGGTGCAATGGTCAAGGGGGAGTTACCTTTAGGGGGAGTTTTACCTATTAGTCAAGGGAGAGTTGACTTTTAGGGGGAGTTTTTACTCCTAAAGACTTGAGTGATATGGGATTATCACTAAGTTGATTGTTGAATTTAGTATCAAGGGGGAAATTAAGGGTTTCAAAGAAAGGTATGAGACTTTCATTAGGAAGAAACTCTTGACCTTGATTCACTCCTTTTGATGTGTGTCAAAAATGAGAAGAATGTCTAGAGAATGTTCAAGGAAGAACATTGGAGTTAGTGGGAGAGTTTGTTGATCACGATGAGTGAAGTTGTGAACAACGATAACTTACTCTTCAGGGGGAGAGTTTGTTGATGTGTGCCAATAGGGGGAGAATGAAGGGTTTAAGTTAGGCCTTCATTATCTAAGAAAGAGGTTGCCTTCTTAGAAGGAGAATGTAAGGTTGTAACTTATGTTTCATTACCTAGTGGCATGAGGAAAGTTGAGGCTATTGGATTAGCCTAACTTAAAGGTATTGTCAAACATCAAAAAGGGGGAGATTGTTGGTGCAATTTCCAATAGGTCAAGGTTAACCTAGTTGACCAAGAGTAAACCTTGGTCATGGTTTCGATGTTTGACAATACAGAAAGACGTGTAGACATGGACAATGCAGGTGCAGTTGTCCATGCGGAGAGATACTGATCAGGGTCTGATCAGGTTGAATGAAGAAGAGTCAAGTAGGTCAAGGTTGACCAGATACTTGACTGGGAAGTCCTAACTGGGATGTTAGGCAGTTCGGAAAGTCCTGGTAAGTGAAACCAGGCAGTTCGGAAAGTCCTGGTAAGTGAAACTAGGCAATTCGGAAAGTCCTGGTGAGTGAAGCCAGGCAGTCGGGAAATCATGGTGAGTGAAGCCAGGTGAAAATCCTAGTGAGTGAAGCTAGGTGAAAGTGGAAGTCCCGGTGAGTGAGGCGGTGAAAGTCCTGGTGAGTGAAGCCAGGCAGTTGGAAAGTCCTGGTGAGTGAAGCCAGGCAGTTGGAAAGTCCTGGTGAGTGAAGCCGGGCAGATTGGAAATCCTGGTGATTGAAGCCAGGTGAAAACCCTAGTGAGTGAAGCTAGGTGAAAGTCCTGGTGAGTGAAGCCGGGCAAGGGAAAATCCAGATGGATCAAGGGTGATCAGACATCTGGTGTTGAAAAGGTCAAGTAGCTCAAGGGAGTGACCGGATACTTGACACGAAGAGAAAAGCCCAAGTGGGTCAAAGGGATTGACCGGACACTTGGTGGGGAGTCTTAGCAGGTCAAGGAGTGACCGATGCTAAGCATGAGATACCAATAGGTCAAGGTTGACCGGATATTGGTTTGGAAGACTTGGAACTTGGTTTGGGCAAAACCAAACTGGATCGATCGCTGGATCGATCCGATATGGTATCCGATCGGTCCGTGACCGATCGATAACGATCGCTGGCTTATCGAGGTTCGATCGGCCCGCACCGACCGTAAAGCCAACGAAGGCAAAGAGAAAGGAGGATCGGTCCGTGGACCGATCCATGCACTCCGACGGTCCACGCATCGATCAGAGACGATCGAGAGTTGGGCAACTCTGCGAAGTGTGCTGATCGGTCCGGACCGATCAACATAGGGCCTGATCGGTCCCCATGACCGATCAGAGGCTCGACCGATCGTGGTGGAGCTCGACGGTTCAGTCCCAGCTGCTATGCACAACGGCCTAGTCTTCTTCGCCGCCTTCGCAGTTATAAAAGGAGATCGAGCCTCTACTTCTATTTTTCTTGCTCTTCTTCCCTTTCTTGTGCTCTTGAGCTTTGTTGAGTTCCGAAGCTTCGTGTGAGCTTCTTCGACTGGGTTCCTGCTGTTGTAGGCATCTCGTGAAGTTGCTGCTTCAACCAGTCGACGAGAAGGCAAGCGTGTTTGTTTTACATTCATATTGTCTTGTATTTCTTGTTGTATCTCGTGTACTCTTTGCTTGCTGTTGCAAGAGTTATTGTGGCGAGGTTTCTCCACCCACAAGGAGTATATATTAGCCGGTTTTCCGGGGACTCATCCACCGACAGATTGATAGGCTTCGTCCACCTTACGGACACGCCGAGGAGTAGGAGTTTCATCTCCGAACCTCGTTACATCGACGCGTATTGAGGTTTGATTTCTTGTCTTCGTTTCTTGTTTTTATTTCCGCTGCGCTAACCCTAGTTTGTAGAAAGAAACGCGAAAGATTGGGGTCGGCTATTCACACCCCCCCTCTCTAGCCGTACGAAGGATCCCAACAGCATGCATGCATCGAGAAGCGTGCCCGCGCCTCCCTGGGGTCCTATATAAGGACCCCCAGACTTCGACGGAGGTATGCGATTCTCATCACTGTAGCCACAGTAGCGTTACTTCGCTCCTCTTCTTCTTCACTGCCTGACTTGAGCGTCGGAGGGTCGTCGCCGGGAAACCCCTCCCGGCTCGGCTTCTTTGCAGGTTTGTCGGAGGCCTACACCATCATCAGAGGATAGCGATAGCGGAGAGCGCCACGTCCCCAGCATCCATCAACTCAGTGCTCGGACAGGATCAAATTGGCGCCGCCTGTGGGAATACACCTGAATCCAAGTGGAGAAGATGGAAGAAGTTGGACGCCAACTCATGGTGACACTCTCCCCCGAAGAGCTCGACGCACTCATCCAAGCACGAGCAGCGAAGATTGTGGAGCAACAACAGAAAGCTCAAGCCGAGCGAATGGCACAGCAGGCGACTTCCGCGTCGGGCGGCAAGGCAACCCCAGAGGACCGATCGGAACAGCTCTCGATATGGGGGCAAAATAAAAGTCCGACTGTCACTTAGATGGAAGCACCACCCGCCCCTATACCTTTCCATAGGGCTCTGTTCCAAATGCCCTCGGAAGTCGCGCAAGCCAACCTCGACCGGGGTTCTTCGTTCGATGAGGCACCCCTCCGCGATGCAAGGAAGGGCAAGGCGCCACGGACAGACTCGTCCCCCGAGCGGATCAATAGGCAGTTCTCCGAAGCCATCCTGCGTGGCCCACTACCAAGGCATTACGCGCCCCCGGCGCTCGGGGAATACAACGGGACCACCGACCCGAACGACCATCTGGGTAAGTTCGACAACACAGCCACTTTGCATCAATATACAGATGGTGTGAAATACCGGGTGTTCCTCACCACCCTTCTGGATCGGCACAACGATGGTTCCGGAGGCTACCGAACGGATCCATCATGAGCTTCAAAGAGTTCCGCACGGCATTCCTCCATCACTTCACGAGCAACATGCGCTACCAGAAGACCAGCGTCAGTCTGTTCTCCATCAAACAAGGCTCGAATAAGTCACTCTGAGCCTACATCCAGCGTTTCAACCAGGTGGCCATGGATATCCCGACGGTCACTTCAGAAACTATGATGAACGCGTTCACACAGGGGGCTTGTGGATGGTGATTTCTTCCATTCGCTCATCAAAAAGCCGCCTCGCAGCTATGACCACATGTTGAACAAGGCAAACGAGTACATCAACGTGGAGGAAGCTCAAATTGCGAGGAAAAAAGAAGCACCATCCGAGCCACCAGCTCATGCCGAGCAGAAGTCACCTTCCAAATTATCAACCACCAAGAGGACCCCGTGCGGAGGTAGCCCATCCTCATCAGAGGTCGCACGCCGTCCAACAAGTAGCGGCCGATCGGCTTAAACCAAAAGGGAAGGTATGGACTCCCATGTTTTGTTCGCTCCATCAGTCAGCAATCCACAATACCCGCGATTGTCGGAGCCTCCCCCCAATCGCTCATCCTACGCCAAGGAGCTATCACCGTCGATCGCCTTCGCCAAATCACCGACATCAGCACCAAAGTCCTGGCCGGCGTACAGAAAGGAGGTCTCCTGAGCGGCAACATAACCAGCAACACAGGGCCCTTCCTCGGGCATCGCATGAACGACCCCGACCATCCGCTCGGGAGGAGGAGAATAGAGGCAATACGTCGAGGGGAGAAATGTAATGCCCGAAAATTCTCAAAATTATTTTAGAAATATTCTATGATTTTTCTGGAATTTTAGAGTCTTTTATGGAATTTTTAGAGTAGCTGAAGTAGCAAAAATAAATAGGACCGTAAAATAGCCTACACGGGAATTGAACCCGAGACCTATTGGGTCCTACGACTTATAGATAGCTCTAGTAACCAAGTGAACCCAGTAGGGCCGTGCTGAAAGGAAAGGGAAACATTTATATTTAAGTTTAAGTTAGGCCGAAATACCCACTTAATATAAATAGGGAATTAATGGGTGAAGAGTTATTTGGTTTTCTCTTTTAACGTGACTTGCTCCTCCTCACCCTAGTTTCTGCCGACCCTCTCCCTTTTCTTCCTTCTCTCGGCGCCAACCACAAGAGCAAGCGAGGGTTCCGTCCCAAGGGCTCCGAGGACACTTTCCGGCGACGACTTCGACACGAAGACGCTCCCCTCCGCGAGAGAAACGTATAGACGCGAGAAGATCGTCGAAAGGATCGTCTCCTCCGGAAATCCAGCGATTAGAATCGTAAGAAAATCCTAACAGGAGGTAAGAAACCCCTCACCTGCAGTATAAGTAGCTTCCATGTGAATTCCATGTTTTAGTTTAGTAATATGTAGACTTTCGGCACAAGGATGCGAATTAGTGCATACTAAGTGTTCGATTAAATTATTTAGCACAGAAAAATGCAACTTAGGCATTTTAATAGCTCAGTAACTGCAATAGAAGCATTTAAATAGTTTAGTTAGCCTTGCCACAGCATATATGGGACTACGATCCAATGGGTGGGCACCCACAGTCGCCTCTAGGTTCAGATAACCTAGTAGAAGCAAGGTAAATTAATTAGCTATGATTCAGTATTTTATTTTCAGTAGTGGCACTGTACAGGATTAGATATCTATTGGGCTGGGCTCCCATAGTCGGTCCCTAGGTTTAGATAACCTAGTAAACCTTGCTAAATTCGGGATTTGCAACCCCGGGTTTAGTTGAGGATGCGCGCATAGCATGTACAGTTGTCGGGCCTATTAGCAGTATGATTATGTATTTTAATCTATTATATTATAGTTTTTCAAAACTCACCAAGATCAGTTATGTTAGTTGAGTTTGAATTCAGTTCCAGACTAGTTTAATTCATGTTCAGCTCAGTTTTCTTTATTGTTACACATGATAGTTATGGTTAGCTTTGTATGCCATGCTTTGGTGTTCATGTTCAGCTTTTATTACACATGTTTAGATGATAGTATGCCATGACTAGCTTTAATTTCTATGTATGATAACATGTCATGTTTCAGTCTAATCAGTGCACTTTCAAACAGCATGTTTTAAAAGCATATTGCATCGAATGCATGTTTTAGTGAGGTAGATGGTTTCTTACTAAGCGAAAGCTTATAGATACTTTCTTTTCCTTATACTGCAGATAAAGGTAAAGGAAAGATGGACTAGCGGAGGCTGGAGGACAATGCTACGAAGATGTGTGTGGGCAGGAACTTGGAAAGAAGATCTTAGGGAACTCTAGCAAGCTTTGTTTAAACATTAGTACTTTTTAGTATTTTAGCAATTTGCACTTTAGTATGTTGATCGCTATGAATTAGTTAACCATGCACTCTATTATGCTTAGAACATTGTTTTTTATGATGTTAGAATGTTAGTTGTGGTTGTTAGAGTGTTTCCTAGCCATCTTAGAACATGTAATGTGATTGAGGCACGAAATAGTGCTGAAATCAGGGGTTCTGGTTCGAAATCAGAAACCCAGATCGATCTACAGATCGATCAGAATTGGGTTGTGCTACTGGATAGGTCAGCTGACCGATCCAGATGTGAACAGAGAGTACAGAAGCTCACTGATCGGTCAGCCGACCGATCAGTGAGCCACTGGATCGGTCAGCCGACCGATCAGTGTACTCCTGGATCGGTCGGTAGACCGATCCAGCTGCATACAGAAGCAAGAAAGCTTGTGGATCGGTCAGCCTACTGATCCAGATGTATCATGCTGGATCGATCACTGGATCGATCCGACAGCCCAATCGATTCATGGATCGATTGAAATGCCTGATTACAGCTAGCAGGACATCCGAGAGGCATAGATTATCTTCCCTAGCATGTGTACAACTCCTAGGTACACCTAGAATATTAAGTTCAGATTTTACAGTAATCAGTTTAGTAAAATTTTAATCAATCCAGATTTCCGCAATAGTAATTTAGCACAGCATAATGTAGCGATCGGCCTCACAGCCTAGTCAGTAGAAGGCGGGTCGTTACAGAGTGGTATCAAAGCAGTTTCTATACTTCCTACACACACATCAGCATTGTACCTACAGCTTCCAAGTAAGAATACCTCCCACTTTGTATGTTTATTACTTTTCTGTTATGGATAACTAAAGCATGATTGTTTATGATAGTAGTTAACATGATAACAATAGTTTCTCTATTATGCTTGTGTTAGTCATGTATGTCTTGCATGTCTTTAGAAATGGCACGAGGACGCCCAGCTAGAAGGGCACCAGCCACTTAGCCCCAGCATGAGGCAGGCAGTTCAGTCCCTGCACCTTACAGACTAGTGGCTCGCCACAGCAGCCTAGTTGAACAAGACAGAAATAGCCACCTTAAAGGCTAGTCAGCAGAATACTCTCACCGTCACCCGGAGCCTAACTTAGCGACACCGTGGTTTTAGAGGTTCCACACGCATCAGAGTCTCAAAGAAGCAGAACGCAGAGAAGCCTATCCGATCCAAAGGGCGAGAGTCAAGCCGAGAATTTCTCAGCAAAGAATGAACCATGGGATGCCTGCATGGTTCAAAACACCGAAAGTACGATGGAGCTTCGGACCGCCGTAACATGAGAAGGTGAAGTGCGCCTCCTTCTCGAGAGATGCACGTATGTGGTGGGAGAGAATCAGAGCGAGTGAACCAGATGACATGGGCTGACTTCGAGAAGGAATTCTTTGAGGAGTTCTTTCACATGCGGGTCACCAACCGTCACTACGACGAGTTCACGGAGTTTCGTCAGGGCAACCTATCAGTTGAGGAAGCCGTGAAGAAATTCAACAGGTTGGCTCGTCTATGCCTTGAATTAGTCAGCACAGAAAGGGAACGAATCCGGTTGATGCTCAAGATGCTGAGGCCGGAAATAGCAATGAACGTGGCTGGTGGCGTTCATAGGCCACAAACCACAGAAGAATTAGTGAGCAGTGCTCTAATCACTGAGCATTACCAGAATAGCATCAAGCAGCAGAAGCAAGTCCTCTCAGAAGCTAAAGGTCAAGGAGGCTCAGGCACTCAGAAACAGCAGGGTCACACCCATCTAATGGAAAGGGAACTCCAGCAACAAGCGCAAACCAGGGAGTTACCCAAAAGGAGGGCCAGCCAACAAGCAGCCCAACTATCCAAAGTGTGCTACTTGTGGGAAATTCCATCCTGGAGTTTGTCGTAAGGGCACACGAGGATGCTTTGAATGTGGACAGGAAGGGCATATGGCCAAGCAGTGTCCAAACAAGACCAGTCTTCCTCAGCCACAGCCGATTCAGTATGGAGGCCAGCCAGCTCAGTTACATCAGATGCAGGCCGCTTTAGATGGTCCACATATCAGCCAGGGCAGATTAGAAGCCCCTCCAGCTATGACCAATGCGAGGATCTACTCACTCACCAGAGAGGACGCAACAAATGCCTCGACAGTTGTTACAGGTCAGATTAGTATTTTCTACATATCCAGCGCATTTGCTGAGAAGTTAGCAGTACCTCTAGAGGTACTCAGTAGCCAGTTCCTTACGACCTTACCTTCAGGAGAAGTTATGACATCTACGCACTGGCTCAGAGCAGTGCCGGTCACTATAGCAGACAGAGAGCTCTTTTGCGATCTGATAGTGATTAATATGACCGACTACGACATCATCTTCGGGATGGACTTCTTGATCAAATACGGTGCCTCCATCGAGTGCCGTAAACAGAAAGTCATATTCCAACCTGAAGCGGAAGCACAGTTTGAATTCGTCGGAGAACCCAGGAGAAAGGCCAAGAAGTTTCTCTCAGCTATGAAGGCACAGAGGTTGATGGATTCAGGATGTACGGGGTTCTTAGCACACGTAGTCAGCACCAGTCAGGACAAGGACCAACAGCTAGCAGAGGTCCGAGTCGTATGTGACTACCCAGCAGTCTTCCCTGAAGAGTTACCAGGCCTAGCACCAGACAGGGAGATCGAATTTGAGATAGAGCTCATTCCCGGTACAAATCCTATCTCCAAAGCACCTTACCGCATGGCTCCAGCAGAACTGAAGGAACTTCATGAGCAACTACAGGAGCTGCTTGACAAGGGCTTCATCCGTCCTAGTCACTCACCATGGGGAGCACCTGTATTGTTCGTGAAGAAGAAAGACTGGAGCATGCGCCTGTGTATAGACTACCAAGCACTGAACCAAGTCACAATCAAGAACAGGTATCCTCTATCCAGAATAGATGACCTGTTTAATCAGCTAAAGGGAGCAGCAGTGTTCTCTAAAATAGACCTCAGATCAGGTTATCATCAGGTGAAGGTTAAAGAAGGGGACATACCTAAGACAACATTCAGGACTAGATACGGACATTACGAGTTCGTAGTCATGCCCTTTGGTGTGACCAATGCTCCAGCTACTTTCATGGACCTCATGAACAGAGTATTCAGGGAATATTTAGATAAGTTTGTCATCGTGTTCATCGATGATATTCTTATCTATTCAGGAACTCAGGAAGAACACGCAGAGCACCTGAGAATAGTATTGCAGACCCTTCAGCAGAACCAGTTATATGCCAAGTTCACAAAATGTGAATTTTGGTTAGATCAAGTGTCCTTCCTGGGTCACATCATCTCAAAGGATGGTATCATGGTAGACCCCAGTAAGATAGAAGCTGTGAGCAACTGGAAAAGACCCAAGAACGCCAGTGAGATCAGAAGCTTTCTGGGATTAGCAGGTTACTACAGGAAATTCGTAGAGGACTTCTCTAGGATAGCCTCCCCACTGATAGCTCTTACCAGAAAGAACAGAAAATTTCAGTGGACAGAGGACTGTGAGAACAGTTTCAGCGAGCTAAAAAAGAGATTGACTCTACCAGAGAATGCAGATAGCTTTGACATATATAGTGATGCCTCGAAGTTGGGACTAGGGGCAGTGCTGATGCAAGATGGTAAGGTGATCGCCTATGCCTCCAGACAACTTAAGGATTATGAGAAGAACTATCCTACTCATGACCTTGAGCTTGCAGCAGTGGTGTTCGCTCTCAAGATTTGGAGACATTACTTGTATGGAGCTCAGTGCAGATTGTATACAGATTATCAGAGTCTGAAGTACTTCTTCACTCAGAAGGATCTGAATATGCGACAGCGCAGATGGCTAGAACTGGTCAATGACTACGACATAGATATCCTCTACCACCCAGGAAAAGTGAATAGGGTAGCAGACGCCCTCAGCAGGAAGTCCAGCGCTACCCTATTATCTCTAGCAGCCATGTCACCGCCCCTACAAAAGGAGATCTCATATTTCGGTCTCAAGCTCATAGTCGGACAGCTCTCTACTATGACATTAGAGTCTACCTTGCTCGGTGACATCCAGACAGCTCAGGAGCAGGATCCTGAAATTCAGAGAATCAAGCAAGGTTTAGCAGAATCAGAAGGTGGAGAGTTCAGAATATCAGATAGCGGGGTGTTGTATTTTGGTGACAGGCTATGTGTTCCGGATCAGGAGAAAACTACAAAGGAAAATCCTAGACGAGGCTCACAAGACTCCCTATGCGATGCATCCTGACTCCACCAAAATGTACTAGGACATGAAGAAACGTTTTTGGTGGCCTGGGATGAAGAGAGACATCGCTCGATATGTCAGCACCTGCCTAACCTATCAGAGGGTTAAGGCAGAACATCAGAGACCAGGGGGAGTTTTGCAGCCCATACAGATATCAAAATGGAAGTGGGAAGACATTTCTATGGATTTTATAGTGGGATTACCCAGAACCACGAATGGTTTTGATACCATCTGGGTAATAGTCGACAGATTGACTAAATCAGCCCACTTCTTAGCTATCAGGATATCCTACTCCATGGAACAGCTAGCTCAGTTGTATCTCAAGGAGATCGTTAGATTACATGGAATCCCATGAACCATTATTTCAGACAGAGACAACAGGTTCACGTCACACTTCTGGGAGTGTGTACAGACAGCTTTGGGCACGAAGTTAAAGTTTAGCACAGCCTTTCATCCGCAGACAGATGGACAGACGGAGCGAGTAAATCAGGTACTCGAGGATATGCTCAGAGCATGTGCCCTAGATTTCAAGGGAAGTTGGTGCAAATATCTGAGTTTAGCAGAATTTACATACAACAACAGCTATCAGGCCACTATCGGTATGGCACCTTATGAGGCTCTCTATGGGCGGAGGTGTAGATCTCCAATCTACTAATATGAGAGTGGTGAACAGAAAGAGCTAGAACTTCAGACAGATCTAGTAGCAGATACCACAGCAGCTATACAGCAGATCCGCCAGAGGATAGAGACAGCTCAGAGCCGCCAGAAAAGCTATGCTGATACCCGGCGCAGACCTTTAGAGTTCTCAGTTGGGGATTCAGTGTTCCTTAGAGTAGCTCCCATGAAGGGAGTAATGCGTTTTGGGAAGAAGGGCAAGCTAAGTCCCCGATATGTGGGACCATACCTTATCAGCAAAAGAGTGGGCAAGGTAGCATATGAGCTAGAGCTACCCCAGGAAATGTCAGCTGTCCACAATGTATTTCATGTCTCTATGCTAAAGAAGCATATCCCAGATGCCACCCAAGTGATTGAGCCCCAGTCGGTACAGATCCGCGAAGACCTCAGTTATGACAGTCAGCCTATTCAGATAATAGACCGAGCAGTTAAGAAATTGCGGAACAAGGAAGTACCATTAGTCAAAATTATTTGGCACAGTCACACAGCAGAAGAGGCAACTTGGGAGACAGAGGCCAGCATGAGACAGAAGTACCCAGAGTTATTCTAAGTTCGAGGATGAACTTTTTATAAGGTATGGGGGATTGTAACGCCCGAAAATTCTCAAAACTATTTTAGAAATATTCTATGATTTTTCTAGAATTTTAGAGTATTTTTATGGAATTTTTAGAGTAGCTGAAGTAGCAAAAATAAATAGGACCGTAAAATAGCCTACGCGGGAATTGAACCCGAGACCTATTGGGTCCTACGACTTATAGATAGCTCTAGTAACCAAGTGAACCCAGCAGGGCCGTGCTGAAAGGAAAGGGAAACATTTATATTTAAGTTTAAGTTGGGCCGAAATACCCACTTAATATAAATAGGGAATTAATGGGTGAAGAGTTATTTGGTTTTCTCTTTTAACGTGACTTGCTCCTCCTCACCCTAGTTTCTGCCGACCCTCTCCCTTTTCTTCCATCTCTCGGCGCCAACCACAAGAGCAAGCGAGGGTTCCGTCCCAAGGGCTCCAAGGACACTTTCCGGCGACGACTTCGACACGAGGACGCTCCCCTCCGCGAGAGGAACGCATAGACACGAGAAGATCGTCGAAAGGATCGTCTCCTCCGGAAATCCAGCGATTAGAATCGTAAGAAAATCCTAACAGGAGGTAAGAAACCCCTCACCTGCAGTATAAGTAGCTTCCGTGTGAATTCCATGTTTTAGTTTAGTAATATGTAGACTTTCACCACAAGGATGCGAATTAGTGCATACTAAGTGTTCGATTAAATTATTTAGCACAAAAAAATGCAACTTAGGCATTTTAATAGCTCAGTAACTGCAATAGAAGCATTTAAATAGTTTAGTTAGCCTTGCCACAGCATATATGGGACTACGGTCCAATGGGTGGGCACCCACAGTCGCCTCTAGGTTCAGATAACCTAGTAGAAGCAAGGTAAATTAATTAGCTATGATTCAGTATTTTATTTTCAGTAGTGGCACTGTACAGGATTAGATATCCATTGGGCTGGGCTCCCATAGTCGGTCCCTAGGTTTAGATAACCTAGTAAACCTTACTAAATTTGGGATTTGCAACCCCCGGTTAAGTTAAGGATGCGCGCATAGCATGTACAGTTGTCGGGCCCATTAGCAGTATGATTATGTATTTTAATCTATTATATTATAGTTTTTCAAAACTCACCAAGATCAGTTATGTTAGTTGAGTTTAAATTCAGTTCCAGACTAGTTTAATTCATGTTCAGCTCAGTTTTCTTTATTGTTACACATGATAGTTATGGTTAGCTTTGTATGCCATGCTTTGGTGTTCATGTTCAGCTTTTATTACACATGTTTAGATGATAGTATGCCATTACTAGCTTTGATTTCTATGTATGATAACATGCCATGTTTCAGTCTAATCAGTGCACTTTCAAACAGCATGTTTTAAAAGCATATTGCATCGAATGCATGTTTTAGTGAGGTAGATGGTTTCTTACTAAGCGAAAGCTTATAAATACTTTCTTTTCCTTATACTGCAGATAAAGGTAAAGGAAAGATGGACTAGCGGAGGCTGGAGGACAATGCTACGAAGATGTGTGTGGGCAGGAACTTGGAAAGAAGATCTTAGGGAACTCTAGCAAGCTTTGTTTAAACATTAGTACTTTTTAGTATTTTAGCAATTTGCACTTTAGTGTGTTGATCGCTATGAATTAGTTAACCATGCACTCTATTATGCTTAGAACATTGTTCTTTATGATGTTAGAATGTTAGTTGTGGTTGTTAGAGTGTTTCCTAGCCATCTTAGAACATGTAATGTGATTGAGGCACGAAATAGTGCTGAAATCAGGGGTTTTGGTTCGAAATCAGAAACTCAGATCGATCTACAGATCGATCAGAATTGGGTTGTGCCACTGGATCGGTCAGCTGACCGATCCAGATGCGAACAGAGAGTGAACAGAGAGTACAGAAGCTCACTGATCGGTCAGCCGACCGATCAGTGAGCCACTGGATCGGTCAGCCGACCGATCAGTGTACTCCTTGATCGGTCGGTAGACCGATCCAGCCGCATACAGAAGCCATATAGCCACTGGATCGGTCAACCAACCGATCCAGAGCTTTTCTCCGTGCCAGTATTAAGTTGGATCGATCACTGGATCGATCCGACAGCCCAATCGATTCATGGATCGATTGAAATGCCTGATTACATCTAGCAGGACATCCGAGAGGCATAGATTATCTTCCCTAGCATGTGTACAACTCCTAGGTACACCTAGAATATTAAGTTCAGATTTTACAGTAATCAGTTTAGTAAAATTTTAATCAATCCAGATTTCCGCAATAGTAATTTAGCACAGCATAATGTAGCGATCGGTCTCACAGCCTAGTCAGTAGAAGGCGGGTCGTTACATGAAATCAACATCATCGTCGGAGGGCCGACCGGAGGCGACTCCAACAGGGTAAGGAAGGCGCAGGCAAGGCAGCTCAAGATCCACGCGGTCGGCTGCAGTCAGGAGCGGGCGAGCGGCCCCGAGATCAGTTTTGGGCCTAGGGACCTCGAGGGAGTTTAAGTCCCTCATGATGACGCCCTCATCATCCGAGCGGTAATAGCTAACTATACTATTCACCGCATCTTTATTGATACAGGCAACTCGATCAACATAATCTTCCAGAAAGCCTTCGACCAACTATAAATCGACCAAGCCGAGTTGCTGCCGATGACAACTCCCCTCTACGGGTTCACCGGTAACGAAGTTTTGCCGGTCGGACAGGTTCGACTGGCTATTTCATTGGGAGAGGAGCCGCTTAGAAGAACGCGGACCGCCAACATCATTGTGGTCGATGCTCCTTCCGCGTATAATGTGATCTTGGGACGACCGACACTCAACGAGTTCCGAGCAATCGTCTCGACCTTCTGCCAGAAAGTCAAGTTCCCTGTGGAAGACCAGGTGGGGGAAGTCCGAGGGGATCAACTAGCAGCCCGGTGATGCTACGTAGAGATGGTCCGAGCCGAGGCTAAAGCCGCTCAGAAAGTGCCACGAGTCGAGGTAAATGTTATAACCGAAAAGCCACCTTCTCTAGTTTATGAAGAAAAGGAGGAGGTACAGATCCACCCTACCCAACCGGAGGTCACGACTTTTATAGCATCCGGCCTGGAGGCAGGCCAGAAGGAGGAGCTGATCGGATGTCTCCAGCGAAATTGCGACGTCTTCGCTTGGTCAACTCATGGACTGCCAGGGGTCTCGCCGAGCGTAGCGCAGCATGAACTCCACGTCCGGCCGGACGCTCGACCGGTGAAGCAGAGGAAGAGGGACTTCAGCGCCGAACAGAATGTCATCATCCGAGCTGAAGTTGAGAAACTTCTGGAGGTCGGCCACATACGTGAGGTGTAATTCCCGAGCTGGCTCGCCAATGTGGTGCTGGTCTCAAAGCCAGGCAACAAATGGAGAGTCTGCATCAATTTCTGGGATCTAAATAAGGCATGCCCGAAGGATTTTTACCCTCTACCCTGAATCGACCAACTGGTAGACTATACTGTTGGATGCGAGCTGATATGCATGCTGGATGCATATCAGGGATACCACCAAGTGCCACTCGCCCGGGAAGATCAAGGCAAAGTGAGCTTCGTTACTGCGGACGACACTTACTATTACAACGTGATGCCGTTCGGACTAAAAAACGCCGGAGCCACATACCAGCAGCTAATGAACAAAGTGTTCCGGGAGCAGATCGGGCGCAACTTGGAAGTCTACGTAGATGATATACTAATCAAGTCACTCCGAGCGGGGGATCTTTGTACAGACATAGAGGAAACCTTCCAAATACTGAGGAGGTACGGAGTCAAGCTGAATCCCCAAAAATGTCTGTTCGGAGCAAAAGGAGGGCGCTTCTTGGGATATATCGTGACCAAGCGGGGCATAGAGGTGAACCCTAGCAAGGTGAAAGCACTGCAAGATATGTCACCTCCCAGGAATCTGAGGGAAGTGCAACGCCTCACTGGCCGGATAACGGCATTGTCGAGATTCATCTCTAAGACAGCCGACCGGAGTTTGCCATTTTTCAAGATCTTGCGCCGAGCAACCAAATTCCAATGGGATTAGGAGTGCGATCGGGCGTTCGAGGAGCTGAAAGCCTATCTGAATTCATTGCCCGTACTAGCTAAACCAAATGTAGGCGAGCCGCTCCGTATATACCTGTCATCAACCGAGCATGCTGTCGGCTCGGCGCTGGTGAGCGGAGGCGGAGAAGAGCAGCCTGTGTATTTCTTGAGCCACATCTTAAAAGATGCTGAATCCCGCTATACTGGCTCGAGAAGCTCGCGTTCGCCCTAGTCCTGGCCGCATGGAGCCTCCGTCCTTATTTCTTGGTGCATACCATCATCGTTATGACAAACAGCCCACTGGGAAGAGTACTCCTAAACCTGAGGCGTCCGGGTGGCTCATTAAGTGGACAACGGAGCTCAGTGAATTCGACATCCAGTATCAACCCCGCTCGGCGATCAAGGCACAGTCCTTGGCGGATTTCATAACAGAGGTACAAAATCCTGAACCCGAAGCTTTGTGGAAGGTATTTGTGGACGGGTCATCCACTCGGCTCGGGAGTGGAATCGACATTTTGCTGCTCTCTCCTCAAGAAGAACGGATGCATCTGCCCGTCCGGCCCGGATTACCGGGCAATAAATAACGAGGTGGAATATGAGGCCCTTATAGTCGGCCTACAAGCCGCTCGGCATGTGGGAGCCCACCGGGTGATATTGTACTCTGACTCCCAATTGGCCGCTCAGCAACTCTCGGGGTCCTTCGAGATAAACAGCGCAAGGCTCCGGCTCTACGCGGAGGCTTTTGAAAATCTCAGAAATAACTTCGTTGAGGTTGTCATACAGAAGATTCCCCGAGCCGAGAATCAGTCAGCCAACGAAATAGCCAAGCTCGCTAGCTCAATATCACCTATCGTCATCCAGCAGCCGATTGAACAGGTGTCCTTGGTGGCGCACGTCAACCGGATGGAGGGCCTCACGTTCCCAAACGATTGGAGAATGGCCATAATAGAATTTTTGCGCTCGGAAGCCACGCCGTCCGATCGGGAGGAAGCCCAGCTACTGAGGAGGAGAGCCGGCTGGTTCACGCTCATTGGGGATCAGCTTTACAAGAAGGCGTTCTCCCGCCAGCTGCTGAAGTGTGTCAGCTCGGAAGACGCAGAATATATTCTCCAGGAAGTACATCAAGGATCCTGCTGGCCGGATACTTCTGGCCAACCCTACAGGAAGACGCCGCTCGGACAGTCACCACCTGCCTGTCCTGTCAGAAGTACCACAGTTGCTCCCATAGGACAACGAAGGAGATGAAGGCGTCTACTGTGTCCTGCCCGTTCGACCAGTGGGGCATGGATATAGTAGGACCTTTCCCCATGGCAACCGGGCAGCGGAGGTTTTTACTAGTGGCGGTCGACTACTTCTCCAAGTGGGTCTAAGCCGAACCACTGGCCAAGATAACCGAGTATATGGTCAAGAAGTTCATCTGGCAGAATATAATCTGTCGGTTTGGCATTCCTCATCGGCTCATTTCGGATAATGGGCGGCAGTTCGTCGGTCAACAGCTCGTAAAATGGTGCAAAGGATACGACATCGAACAACACTTCACTTCTGTTGCGTATCCTCAAAGCAATGGTCAAGCCGAAGTAGCCAACCGGGAGATCCTGCAAATGCTTCGGGTTCGGCTCGACCACATGGGAGGAAGTTGGGTGGACGAGTTGCCGGGCGTACTATGGGCCATTCGCACCACCCCAAAGGAGGGGACGGGGGTAACGCCGTTCCACTTGGTGTACGGGGGCGAGGCGGTCGTCCCAGTCGAGGTCGGAGTATAGTCCGATCGGATCCCGAGCTACGATGAGGATAATGTCGAGCGGAGGCAGCTGGAGTTGGACCTAGTTGACGAAGCACGAGCTAAAGCAGCCGTCCAGCTGATGGCGTACAGGCAAATAATGAAGCAGAATTACAACCGGCGTGTAATTTCCAGAGCCTTCCAGGTCGGCGACCTAGTGTGGAAGAAGGTGAAGCCGGTCGGCGATGTGAGTAAGATGGCAGCTCCCTGGGTGGGGCCCTTCAGAGTCGTCGAGAAGCTCCAATCGAGTGCATACTACCTGGAAGATGAGGACGGACGGCGGCTAGATCGACCATGGAAGCTCCTAGTATTCTTAAGTATAAAGTGATATCTTCTGGAAGTGCCGTTAGAGAAAAGAGGTTATCTTTCTTCTTTTGTCCTTGAAGAATTTCTAAAGACTGATAATTAAGAGGTTTAAGTGGAACAGATAAGAGATCCATAGCTTGCTGTTCTGTAGATGAAGAAGTAGGAGCCATCAAATAAGTCTTATCTTCCTGAAGTTTGCTATTATTAGTATGAGACTGAAGTGCAGGGCTAATAATGAAGTTTGGGCCTAATTTTTCTCTTAATAAGTCATAGGCTTCATTAAGGGAATAGAAGCCTTTATAAGAAGGTTTGTCTTCTTCTGGAAGTAGACTTTTGACTTCGTCCCAAGTAGAGTAAAGACCGACATATGGTCTTGAGAGAATTGCATAACAAGTAAACTTCTTTCTAAGTGGTTTTTGTATGGTAGTGGAGAAGTAATTGAATAGAGCATTGATAATAGCTATCTTCTGGCTAGATACTCCTGGTGAAGTAGGGATGTTCCAGATGTTATCAATTAAACATTGCTGTACATTATCAAGTTAAGTTCTGTATGGAAAATCAAAAGTATCTCCTTTGCGAGTGAATTGTGGAAGTTCCTGATTACCAAACTTCATAGTCTTTTGGTATCCATAAGTACGTACTGTTAGGACCTTCGGATGGCTAGAGAGGGGGGGTGTGAATAGCCTCCTCTAAAACTTAAACAATCTTCTCACAAAAGTTTGTTAACACAGCGGAAATATGCAAAAGAAAAACTAATACAAGGAAAAGAAACATCCCACAACTAACACAAGTATGTACGAGGTTCGGGGATAACTTACCCCTACTCCTCGGCGTGTCCGTAAGGTGGACGATCCCTTGATCTTTCGGTAGATCACACCCCGGATAGATTCCGGCTAAGAATTTCTCCTTCTCGGTGGAGTAACCTCTCCACAAAGTCACATAAAATATTTAAATGAAGCACAAGACTTACAGGAATTAGTGGCTAAAGGGAATGAAAAATAAGCTTACAGCCACGATGAAAGCAGAGTGCAAACCAGAAGAAGTTCCTTAGTCAAGAGCTCAAAAACACACAGCACTCTTGCTTGATCGACCGAGAGATTTCCTTTTACTTTTTTTTTGGTTGTTATATCGAACATCTCATACTCCTTCTTCTTATGCCTCTGCCTTTTCCATTGCGTTTGCCTGTATCGAATCACTGCAACCTGCACCGAATCGCTACTGCCAACTCAGGCGTCGCCAATCACTTTTCCTCCTCATCTGGTTCTCTGAACTCACACCAATACCATCCATGGTCTTCACTGGTGTCTCTGAGCTTGAACCAATAGCCAGGAGTCAAGCTGATTGCAACCAGAACACAGCCAGATCGCCAGTAACCGTTGATGCTCCAATTGCACCATTTGCAGCCAAACACAGTAGAAAAACCACTTTGTCTTATTCCTCTGATAGACCTTAATTTGAACTTAAGCACTGACATGATACCTGCAACCTGCAACGTAAAAAGCTCACACCAGATGGTTAAATTAGACGAATCAGAAGTTGCGCAGAGAAACAGACAGTGCTGTGGATCAGTCAGCAGACCGATCCATAGCCCTCTAGACCGATCAGGACATATCCTGATCGATCTGGGAGGCTTCTGATCGGTCTGTGAACCGATCAGCCTATAGGTGGATCGGTCCACAGACCGATCCCCTATTGTCCTCTGAATCCCATCGCTTCCTGATCGGTCTACAGACCGATCAGATAACTTACAGTGAACTACTGTTTGGTTGCTGATCAGTCACCAGACCGATCAGATAACCCACAGAAAGCTACTGTTTGGTTACTGATCGATCACCAGACCGATCAGATAACCACAGTATCACTGGATCGGTCTGTTGACCGATCAGATATCCATAGTATCACTGGATCGGTCAACAGACCGATCCAATGCCTATGTAAGGTAGGTTTGGCGCTTCCCAACCCTAAACCCTAAAGTCTTTCTAGTCTAGAGAACGAGCTACCGAGCCCTCTCTGACCTAGTCCGGAGAACGAGCTACCGAGCCCTCTCCGACTTCATCCGGTCCAGAGAACGAGCTACCGAGCCCTCTCTGACCTAGTCCGGAGAACGAGCTACCGAGCCCTCTCCGACTTCGTCCGGTCCAAAGAACGAGCTACCGAGCCCTCTCTGACCTAGTCCGGAGAACAAGCTACCGAGCCCTCTCCGACTTCGCGTGCCAAGTTTCCATACTTGGACTTTTCCCTTCCACCTGATCAACATTGATCAGTAATCAATCTGAGTTTAATTAATATCTGATACAAACTTAAATCAGTGTCAACATCAAAACAGCAGCCAGGTCAGACCGTATCAACAATCTCCCCCTTTTTGTTGTTTGACAACATGATTTAAGTTTAGATCAGAAATACTCATATTTCCCTAATTTTAGGGGAATTAAGATCTTCCCCCTAAGACGAATACAACACTAAGGAAGTCAATAATCCTCAAGGTTATCCTCTCCCCTAAAATCAAAACTTTATTCATCTCTAAACTTAGTCATGTTCTCCCCCTTTGTCAAACACCGAAAAGGTGCGAATTAGGTAATAAGACTCAAAAGACTCCCCCAACCCATACTGTCTCTTTCTTAATCCACACAGAATTCCCTCTAAGTGTAATATCGGACAGTAAAAAGAGACAATCAAGATATGGCATATGAAAAACATATAAATAGTCAATAAGAACTGAAAAATAAGGAGAAGCAAGTAATAGAAAAACGAGTAGCATAAACAGCTAATATCCAGGTCAGACATAGTATCTATCAAACAGTATCTGAAACATAGGCAGTCAAAATGACCAACATAAAACAAGGTGTATCAATCAACATCCTCAAGATGAGGAGCAGCATCATCATCTGTTGGAGGAATGGATCCCTGAGGCGGCATGCTCGAGGGTGGATAGCCCGAGTAATACTGCGGAGGTGGGTAGCTGGCTATCCATCCCAGAAGCACCTGCTGCGTCGGTAACTGCTGACTGTGTAGATCATCGTAACGCTGGTCAATCTGAACGCTAAGCCCATGGAGCTCAGCAGCCAGTAGCTCATCGTGCTGATCAATGCGGCTCTCTAGCTCAGCAATCTGCCAGCGCAGATCAGGATCTGCCTCTCCATACTCAGCAGCAGCAGGAGGAGGAGCAGCAACGGGAGCAGCATCAATCTGTCACGGAGGTGCCTGTGGTAACTCACCCAGTGCTCTCCCGTCCTTCCAACTAACCGCCCCATTCTATCCTATGATGTCAGACTTGGAAAATGCATGTTTTCCAAGTCTGCAGTCCTGCCTCACCATCTTGACTATCCTCCCCTTGGAGACATCAATCTGTAGGGTCTTGAGCCAATCCGTAATTATATGCCCATAAGGCATATAAACTGTGAAGCTGTTGGGCTCACTATAGGAGATGATAGAAGAGTAAATGCTCAACATGATGTCAAAATCGAGACGCCGACGCAATCCATAAAGCATCAGGCAGTGATATGGTCGGATCTCTGACAAGGGTTTAGATGTGATTGGCAGAAGACAATTCGTGACAATCTTAAAGAGAATGTAATCTGGGGCAGATAGTCTTTGGGCTGCAAAGGTAGGAAAATCAACATCTAACTCATCTAGTCCACCTGGTCTAGGATGTCCGAAGAAATACTCATAAATGGAGTCAGATGAGACATCAAAGGGAGAAGGTAAGGGGTCTGGTAAATCAGGATATATAGAAAAGACATTTCCTAAACACCTCCGGCAAGCTAGATAATCAAAGAAAGTCGAGAAACTGAAATCAATAGTTTGCTTAGCAACCTTAGTTTTATAATTAACATCATTAGTTTGATGAAGATTATTATAAAACTCAGATACTAAGTCGTAATTGATGTCTCGTTCTAAGTAGACTAGAGAATCAAGTTTGTAATAGGCAATTATTTCTGACACAGATGGATAGAATTCATCCATGCATTTTCGATCCACAGACCTACAGGGAAGCAGTTTGAAGGTTCTTTGTTTAAAGGCTTCTTCAAAGTGATGGTTTGGAAATCGTCCAGAAACGGATGGTTGAGGTCGAGAGGGAGCCTTAGATTTGGATTTCTCAGTTGACAACTTAGAGGTTCCCTCACCAGCTTGTTTCTTCCTAAATGTTTTTTTTAAAAAAAAATGACATGGACGGGACAAATAGGTGAGCACCAACAACCGAGAACTAAGCCAATAACACAGATACGATGAGAAATGAAAAGTGAAGTGCCAAAATGAGTAGAGCTCGGGGAGAATGAAGTTACCTTGGTGCCATATCTCTCGGAGAACGAAGAGAAGAGTTGAGGCGTAGGAGGGTGTCGGCTAGGGCTTTGGCGTGCAATGAGAAGAGAAAGGATCGGGAAGAGTTAAGAGGGATGGGTGTCCAGGTGTTGAAATGATCGGACGGCTGTCCGATCAGGAGATATCAGGAACCTCCTGATCGGTCTGTAGACCGATCAGAAGACGATCAGTAGCCCCAGGGAACCTCCTGATTGGTCTGTAGACCGATCAGTAAGCTTCCTAGCGTAAAAAAGAACCTGATCGATCCCTGGACCGATCAAATATCAAATCTGGAGAGTTTTTGGATCGGTCGATAGACCGATCCACCCTCTCCTGATCGGGCTGTAGACCGATCAGTGTCTGACACAGGAGTCTCTCCAGTAATTTCAGTAACTGAAATTCGTAGAAGTGTTCGATAATTCAGAACTCAAGAAGTCCAGAAACTTCCAAATTCAGTACCTAGAATCTGAAGAATCTACAAGCATAACTATTTCCTAAAGATGAACTCTTATGGTCTGAAATTGTCTATAGCCCGAAAGTTTCAGACGTTTAAAAGAACACAGACAACTCAAGGCTTCAAACACTGAAATTTCCGACCTTGTTATGTTCAGTTTCAAGTTTGTCAAAATATATCCAAATTGTTATCATTATTTCAACGACTTGTCCTAGTTTCAATCAAAAACATGAAAGGTATCGATCAAAGGTATCAAACAGTCCATCAACCAAAGTTACATAATTTCTAGGTAAAGGTCAGACCAAGTTTCCTTGGTTGGAATATATGAGTAAGATCTAGGAACCAAATACACATAAATTATGTAATGGTCTTCCCCATACTCAATTTATGTCTCTTCAACCTAATTATTCAAGAGATGCATGATACATTTTGAATAATTTGGCTGATCCTAGTATCTCACCCCATTTCTAGCAAACAAAAATAATTTGTTAAACCTTATAGTTTGTGTGAGATGTCCCCAAGTTGCCCAAATTAATTTCCCAATTTCTCTTGTCCTTTTAATTGTCCTTATTGATCATGATGAAGTCCTAATGGCCTATTGAGCCAAACACATTCCCAATTCTCTCCTTAAATGACTAAATTCATTTTCCGGAAGGGGTTTGGTGAAAATATCGGCTAGGTTTGATTTTGACTCAACATATGTGAGCGCAATGTCTCCCCTAGCTACGTGATCTCTAATGAAGTGATGACGCACTTCAATGTGTTTGGTCCTTGAATGATGGACTGGATTTTTCGTTAGGTTTATTGTGCTGATGTTGTCACACAACACTTGCACTCCCTTATACGAAAGCCCATAATCTTCTAGGGTGTGGATCATCCACAACAATTGTGATACACTCTCTCCCATGGCAATGTATTCAGCCTCGGTCGTGGAGAGAGCAACGCAATGTTGCTTCCGACTTGACCAACTAACCAATGATGAACCTAAAAATTGGCAACCCCCACTAATGCTTTTCCGATCCAATTTGCACCCAGCATAATCGGAGTCGGTATAACCTATCAAGTCAAAAGACTCCGTACGAGGGTACCATAGACCTACTCTAATTGTGCCCTTAAGGTATCTCAAGATTCTCTTAACTGCAATTAAATGAGATTCCTTGGCACAGATTTGATATCTAGCGCACATGCCCACCGCAAAAAGTATGTCCGGTCGACTAGCTGTGAGATATAGAAGACTACCGATCATGCTTCTATATTGTGTTAGATCAACTGGTTTTCCATTCTCATCATTGTCAAGGTGAGTGTTTGTCGCCATTGGAGTGGATACTTCCTTATAGTCACTCATTTTGAATTTCTTGAGCATCTCTTGAGTGTACTTAGTCTGATGGACATAAATGTCATCTCGAGTTTGTTTGATTTCAAGTCCAAGGAAGAATGTCAATTCTCCCACCAGACTCATCTCAAACTCACTTTCCATTTGAGTGATAAATTCATTCAAATAGCCCTTATTATTTGAGCCACAAATTATGTCATCGACATACACGTGGGCTACAAATATGTCTTCACCATCTCTACGAAGAAATAGTGTTGGATCTATTTGATCTCTTACAAATCCCTTTTCTAGTAAGTAAGTTGACAACCTTTCGTACCAAGCTCGAGGTGCTTGTTTAAGCCCATAAAGAGCTTTCTTGAGCTTGTACACGTGGTTTGGAGCTTCGGTATTCACAAACCCCGGTGGTTGTTCAACATAGACCTCTTCTTTAATGAAACCGTTTAAGAAGGCCGATTTAACGTCCATTTGATAGAGCTTGAAGCCTCTATGTGCAGCAAAAGCTAGCATCAAACGAATGGACTCTAATCGGGCCACGGGAGCATAAGTCTCATCATAATTGAGACCTTCGACTTGACTATAGCCCTTGGCTACAAGTCTTGCCTTGTTTCTTACGACTTCTCCTTTTTGGTTTAACTTATTTTTGAAGACCCATTTGGTTCCAATAATGGTGGTCTTCTTAGGTCTAGGAACTAAGTCCCACACCTGGCTCCTTTCAAATTGACCTAACTCATCTTGCATAGCTATGACCCAGTCAGGATCGTGCAATGCCTCATCAACTAATTTTGGTTCGATTTCTTAGATCAAGGCAACCTCATTAGACTCATTTCTAAAGAATGATCTAGTCCTAACCCCTTGTTGGATGTCTCCCACAATCTGGTCTTGGGGATGACTAGAGGCTATCCTTGATTTCCTTGGTGTTGGCGGTGTCTCATTAGTGGTCTCACTAGACACAAGCAAAGACTCAGTATCAGGCAAAGGATCAGACTGAGCCCTCTCTTGCCTTTGCTCATCATCATCGGAGTCAATTTTGACCCTTTCTATGTTTTGATCATTTAAACTTAGATTTCTAAGTTCAAATTGAATTTCTCCTACATCCCTTGATTGATCATTTGATTTAGGAATTTCTTCAAATGCTACATCCGAGGACTCTTCAATCAATTTAGTCCTATTGTTGTAGACTCGATAGGCTTTGTTGATGAGAGAGTATCCGACCAATATTCCTTCATCAGCCTTAGCCGTGAACTTTCCAAGATGATCCTTGGTGTTCAAGATAAACACCTTACAACCAAACACCCTAAGATGTTTAATTGTAGGGGGTTTTCCAAACCAAAGTTCATGGGGAGTCTTTCCTAAAAACCTATGTATCAAGACTCGGTTTTGCACATAGCAAGCTGTATTTACAGCTTCAGCCCATAAGTAGCTCGGTAGTGAGTACTCATTGAGCATGCTTCGTGCAGCTTCTTACAAGACTCAATTCTTTCTCTCCACAACCCCATTTTGCTGTGGGGTCCTTGGAGTAGAGAACTCATGCCTATATCCTTTTTCTTGACAAAATTCTAAAAATCTATGATTTTGAAATTCTCCACCATGATCACTTCTAATTGTTTTAATTGTTGTTGATTTTTCATTTTCAGTTCTTCTACAAAAGGAAACAAAAATATCTATGGTTTGATCCTTATTTTTCAAAAAGAAAGTCCATGTATATCTAATAAAGTCATCAATGATCACTAAGCAATATCTACTTCCATTCAATGAAATGACATTACTACAATCAAATAAGTTCATATGCAATAAATCTAAAGCAGTAGAGGTACTTACAGCGCTTTTACCTTTATGAGACGCTTTTGTTTGCTTACCCTTTTGACATGCATCACATAATTTTGTCTTTTGGTACTTGATGCTTGGTAGGCCTCGCACTAATCCTTTGTTGGCTAGCTTTCGAATATTCTTCATGTTCACATGGGCCAACCTCCTATGCCAAAACCATGATTCTTCTTCTTTTGATATGAAACACCTAGCAGAGGCATTAGTAGCACTTTTAAAAGATACTTGATAAATGTTATCTACCCTTGTGCCTACTAGTACCGTGTCAAGTGTGTCAATGTGTTTGACCAGACATTGATTTGAATGAAACTCAATTGTGTAACCCGTATCACAAATTGGCTGACACTTAGGAGATTAAAGGTCATCCCCTTGACTAGAAGGACATTTTTGATTTGGAGACATTCGGATATATGAATATCTCCAACTCCTATAACCTTAAGGCTACCATTATTACCAAAAGACACATTACCTCTATTTTTATTTTGAAGGGTAGTGAAGAGTGACTTGTCCCCGGTCATGTGCTTGGAGCATCCACTATCAACAAACCAAGTTGATAGATGCTCCCCCTTGACAAATGCCTACAAGACACGAAAGATAGACGTTTTAGGTACCCAAATCTTGGGACCTAATGCATCTACAATGAAAGACCTAGGAACCCATGCCTTGGTCACACCCTTCCTAGTCTCATGAACCCTAGAAGTATGTGATCTATGAAATTGGGTTCTAGACACTAGTGAAATGAAACTAGACTCCTTAGGTTGATATCCTAACCCAGCCTTGTTGTAGATGTCCCTTTGGGCATTTAAAATCATATCTAAGGTCTTAGAGCTAGTTGAGAATTTTTCAAGCATTTTCTTGAGTTTCTCAACTTCACCCTTTAAGGCTTTGTTTTCATCCTCAAGGAGCTCTTGATGTAGGTCATTAACTTCATCTTCCCTAAGAGTCTTCAAGTGCTCTACTTCATCTTTTAATGATTTAACTTCAGTTTTTGATTTCTTAAGCAAAGTAGATAAATGTGCAATAGTTTTATAACATTTCTCTAAATGCGGAGAGGTTACCTCTTCATCATCAGAAGATGATGAAGCCGCGGTTGAGGTGTCACTTGTGTCACCATCACTCCCGGAATCCGATTTCTCCCTTGCCATGAACGCTAATTGACGTGTGCTTTTCTCCTTCTTCTCTTCCTCCGATGAGCTTGAGGAGGATTCATCCCAAGTAGCCTTGAGAGCTTTCTTCTTCTTGGCCCTTTCCTCCTTCTTCTTGAGTTTTGGACACTCGCTCCGATAGTGTCCTTTCTTGCTACACTCATAACAAGTAACATTAGTTTTATCAATATTTTGATCGATAGGTTTACCTTTCCCTTTGTATCTCCGGCTTCTTCTCATGATTCTCCTTACAAAGTTGGCCATCTCGCTTGATGATGATCCACCTTCATCATCGGACTCGGAGGAGGATGAGGATGAAGAAATATCTTTTTCCTTCTTCTTTTCCTTCTTCCTTCTTCCATCCTTGCTCTTTTCTCCTGCAACTAAGGCAATACCTTTCTCTTTTTGACCCTTGTTAGCAAGTTCATGAAGTTCCATTTCACAAAAGAATTCATCTAATTTAACAATTGAAAGGTCCTTGGAGACCTTGTAGGCATCTACCATCGATGACCACAAGGCATTCCTCGGAAAGGCTTTGAGAGCATACCTTACAAGATCGCGATTCTCTACGCGTTCATCTACGGAATGAAGACCATTGATGATTTCTTTGAACCTTCCGTGTAGTTCACTTACCGTCTTGTTCTCCTTCATGGTGAGGTTTTGTAGTTGGTTTAGGAACAAGTCTCTCTTGGCGATCCGAGAGTCTCGGGTTCCTTCTTGGAGCTCGATGAGCTTGTTCCACAAATCTTTTGCGCTCGTGAATGGACCTACCTTGACGAGTTGATCCTTGGCTATGCCACATTTTAGAGTGACCACCGCCTTGGCATCGGCTTGTCCTTTGCGAGTTTGCTCGGTGGACCACCTTGATGAGTCAAGTTCCTTATCTTCTTCGTCCTTCGGAGGTGTAAACCCTTCCTTGACAGAGAACCACATGGAGATGTCGGTCTTGAGATAATATTCCATGTGGCTCTTCCAATATTGAAAGTCCGCTCCATCAAAGTAGGGTGGACGATTGGTGCTAAACCCTTCCTTCATAGCCATCTTCTTGCTCTTTAGGGTGTTAATCCGGATGAAGAGCACCAAGCTCTGATACCACTTGTTAGGACCTTCGGATGGCTAGAGAGGGGGGGTGTGAATAGCCTCCTCTAAAACTTAAACAATCTTCTCACAAAAGTTTGTTAGCACAGCGGAAATATGCAAAAGAAAAACTAATACAAGGAAAAGAAACAACCCACAACTAACACAAGTATGTACGAGGTTCGGGGATAACTTGCCCCTACTCCTCGGCGTGTCCGTAAGGTGGACGATCCCTTGATCTTTCGGTAGATCACACCCCGGATAGATTCCGGCTAAGAATTTCTCCTTCTCGGTGGAGTAACCTCTCCACAAAGTCACAGAAAATATTTAAATGAAGCACAAGACTTACAGGGATTAGTGGCTAAAGGGAATGAAAAATAAGCTTACAGCCACGATGAAAGCAGAGCGCAAACCAGAAGAAGTTCCTTAGTCAAGAGCTCAAAAACACACAGCACTCTTGCTTGATTGACCGAGAGATTTCCTTTTACTTTTTTTTGGTTGTTATATCGAACATCTCATACTCCTTCTTCTTATGCCTCTGCCTTTTCTATTGCGTTTGCCTGTATCGAATCACTGCAACCTGCACCGAATCGCTGCTGCCAAATCAGGTGTCGCCAATCACTTTTCCTCCTCATCTGGTTCTCTGAACTCACACCAATACCATCCATGGTCTTCACTGGTGTTTCTGAGCTCGAACCAATAGCCAGGAGTCAAGCTGATTGCAACCATAACACAGCCAGATCGCCAGTAACCGTTGATGCTCCAATTGCACCATTTGCAGCCAAACACAGTAGAAAAACCACTTTGTCTTATTCCTCTGATATACCTTAATTTGAACTTAAGCACTGACATGATACCTGTAACCTGCAACATAAAAAGCTCACACCAGATGGTTAAATCAGACGAATCAGAAGTTGCGCAGAGAAACAGACGGTGTTGTGGATCGGTCAGTAGACCGATCCATAGCCCTCTGGACCGATCAGAACATATCCTGATCGATCTGGGAGGCTTCTGATCGGTCTGTGAACCGATCAGCCTATAGGTGGATCGATCCACAGACCGATCCCCTATTGTCCTCTGAATCCCATCGCTTCCTGATCGATCTACAGACCGATCAGATAACTTACAGTGAACTACTGTTTGGTTACTGATCGGTCACCAGACCGATCTAATAACCCACAGAAAGCTACTGTTTGGTTACTGATCGGTCACCAGACCGATCAGATAACCACAGTATCACTGGATCGGTCTGTTGATCGATCAGATATCCATAGTATCACTGGATCGGTCAACAGACCGATCCAATGCCTATGTAAGGTAGGTTTGGCGCTTCCCAGCCCTAAACCCTAAAGCCTTTCTAGTCTAGAGAACGAGCTACCGAGCCCTCTCTGACCTAGTCCGGAGAACGAGCTACCGAGCCCTCTCCGACTTCGCGTGCCAAGTTTCCATACTTGGACTTTTCCCTTCCACCTGATCAACATTGATCAGTAATCAATCTGAGTTTAATTAATATCTGATACAAACTTAAATCAGTGTCAACATCAAAACAGCAGCCAGGTCAGACCGTATCAACACTTACGCGTTTTTGGAAATCCATAACTGTAAACAGCAGGAATTAAGTAATCTAGACAAAGTATCTGCAAGAGAGTTAGCACTCTCTTTTATATGTTCCCAGTGAATTTTAAGTCCCTTATGTAAAATGGCATCAGTAAATTTAAGCCATCTTTTAGATCCTAGACCTTTTCTAACTTATTTTGTTTGCTAGCTATATTTTACAATAGCCTAACAATCCGTTCTAATAGTAATTTCTGGTTTATTGCAAATAAATAAGAAGAAAGCTTCTAAGCAGTATTACTGCTAATAATTCAAAGTCTAAAGAAGTAAGTCTTCCTTTTTCTTTATATTCACCAGAAGCATATCTACACAATTGTTCAGATGATTTAGAGTCATATTTAGAGCGTTTACTATATAGGACTCCTCCCTATCCGGTTTCACATCCATCTGTTTCTATTACTAAGTAATCTGTATCTAATGGTAAAGTTAAATGAGGTAGTTGTTGCACCATTACTTTGATTTGTTTTACTAAATTAATATCTTGCTGATTAAAATAGCGTTGCCCTGTTTGTGAAGTTTTATTATATAATGGGCCACTAATTTTGCCAATATCCTTAAGATATGGTCTGGCATAATTAAGTAACCCTAAGAAAGATCTAAGGGTTTTAATATCTTCCATTTTGTCAGGAAAGTCTAAAATTTTACTAGTAATATGAGCATGCAGAGTTATCTTCCCTTGTCCAATAAGACTACCTAAAAATTCAATATAAGGAACAACAAGTTTCATTTTTCTCCGGGATACAATAAGTCCATGTTTTTCAAATAGATTGAAAACCATATGTAAGTGTGCATAATGTTCATCTTTTGTTTTGGAAAAAACTAAGACATCATCTATATAAACACAAGTGAATTCTGTAACAGGTCTAAAAATATCATCCATTTTGCGTTGAAATATTTGAGGGGTTACTTTCAGGCCAAAGGGCATAACTAGCCACTCAAAGTGTCCTTCTGGACAAGAAAAGACTGTCCAAGAAATAGAGTCTGGATGCATTTTGACTTGCCAAAAACCAGACTTCATGTCAAATTTTGAATACCATTTGGATTTTTTTATTTTATTTATAAGTTGATCCTTATCAGGTATCTTATAGCCATCTTCATGACAATTATCATTAAGTCGTTTATAATTAAATATCATTCTAGACTGTCCTCTCTTTTGTTCTGCTCCTTTATTAACAATAAAGGTTGGACTTCTATATCTAGAATCTGACCGTTGTATAACTTTTAAAGTCAGGAGTTGAGTAATATGCATTCTACATTCTTCCGTTTCCTAGTTTGAATATTTTAAGTCTTGAGATTTTATAGTTAAATCTGGATTAATTATATTAAGTTTACAATAGACTTTATCTTTTTCCCAGTATTTGGTTGGATTTTCTCCAATGATTTCAAGTTTTCCTAATCTAGAAATAACATTATCCAGATTATCTTGTTTACTAAGAAGAGTATTTAAATAGGATGGGTTAAAACCATCTTGATAATAAGTTTCGAGCTCAGAATCATCCATATCTGAGTCATTTGGGCTCTCAGAGCCAAGTATTTCTAGTTTTCCTGTAGGGATAATGTCACCTTAGGAATTTTTGGTGTTTTAGGTGTACAAGGGCACTTTGAAGTAGAAGAAGTGGGATTACAAGATTCCTCTGGCGCGGGTAGGGTGCCACCACGATTCCCAGTGCTAACCTCTGATGGATAAGCAGAAAGAATAGACGAGATAATAGGAGTGGAAAGAAAGATAGCATAATCTTTTGTTAATAAGAGAGCACGATCTGGAGAGACCAGAAAATTGAGACTAAGAATAAAAGGAATGGATTTATGAGGCATGGGCCGTATCCATAATTGAGATAAAGTTAATGGAGGACTGAAAGTGCCACAATTAGTAAAGAAACGCAGATGAACATTTTTAACAAATTTATAACAACTTAATTGTTGTCCATCAAATTGTATACTTAGAAGAGGAGTATTAGTGGTTTTAATGAGAGAAGGAGGTAAAACAGATAATAAAAGTGTTTCATCAATAGTGGAGGTGGTAACTCCACTATCTAAGAAAGCATGTAACGTAAGTTCATGTCCTTGAATATTCAAAGTACCTTGAACTCTAATATCTATAGTAATTCCAGTATTACAGATACTGGGAGTTTGGACAAAGACAAATTCAGGATTAGGAGGTGTTTCCTCTGTAAGAGGACTTTTTCCCTTATCTAAATAAGGATCCTGAAAATAAGAAGAGGGGCTTGGTTCGTCAGAAGGATATGTTCCTTCTTTTAAAAGAGTTAATTCTGTTTCTAACAGATTAAGTCTAGTTTCTAAAATAGAAACTCTTGATTCTAATAACGTATTACGTGTACTTTTTCTAACATGTTGTGTAGGTGGGATGATAATTTGGAAAAGAGTATTGAGGCATAAATTACAGCATTGTTTATGGCATAATTTACAAGTGCCTCTTTGTTGTAGAGAAGGATAATAACCACAAGCAAAGCAAGGAATATGATCAGATCCTTATTTGAGTTGCCAGTCATGGGTACAAGTTCTTTGATCAGATCTAAGGTCAGTAAGATTTTATGGAATAAAATGATGATACATAAGATTTAAGTGTTGAAAATCTTGAAGTGTATCAGCAAATAAAGGGTCTGAAAAATAATCTTCCTCATCAGCAGAGTCAGATGTTTAAGAAGTGGCTAAGAAAGAGTTAATTAAAGAATAATCCTTTGGCACAAGGGCTGGTAGATCCTTGAGATCTAACACAGATAAGATAGAATAAATAGACGAAGTACTGGAGACATCATCTTGAATATCAATTAAGTCTAAGTTTGTATTACTTATGACTTCAGCTTCTCTACTATATAAGTTTTTTCTTTCAGGACAAGCTGAAGATAAATGGCCAGGTTTATGGCATGCAAAACAAGTAATAGTATTAGCATAAGTTTTCTTAGGCTTAAATTTTCTGACATGTTTTTCCTTATTTAAAAAGGGTTTTTGTTCTTTACTTTTCCTAAGATAATAGGTTTTCTTTGGTTTATATTTAGCTTTAGGAGGAGGTAATCTTTTCTGTTGTTTATAATGTTTTTTTCTTGTTTGTTGTTGTTGAGTACCATATTGTTGTGGAGTATATATTTTACTACAAAAATTGTATTGTTGGTTTTTAAGTTGTTTTTGAATTTGAATATAAGTACATTTAGTCTTAAGTGTTGTTAAAATATGTTGTATACAAACTCCAATGTTATCATATAATGATGGTACTTGTAATTCAATCCAAGACTTATGAATTTCTTTTCCTAATTCTCCAGATAATTTATTAAAAAGTCTTTCTCCTAATTCAGGACTACAATAATTTCCTGAGACTGCCGTAAGGGCCAAAAAGTCATTACAAAATGGTTTAATATAATTCCAGTTAAACAATTGTAATTGTTCTAAATCTCTCATAACTTTTTTTTGTCTAATATCAAGACCAATATTATCATCTCTTGTAGTTAATAATCTATGAATAGCATAGCAAAAGTTAAGAAAGTGACATTGGATTGACAATCAGATGGAATTGATGGTACAGATTAACTATCGCTACAAGTGGGAAGGTACCCTCCTATGATAGATCAAGGGGTGGTGTTCCTCTTGTGTGATTGTCCACACGATCCATCTAGGGTTGGCATGCAACCGACGTGGATCCTCCTCAATTTAGACTTTATAAACCCTCATGTAGATAAGTGAAGGTATAATCTTTTTGGATACTTGTAAGAGCTCATTCTTTCTATCTTTTCCTTTTTAAATTCTTTATGCTCCTCATTGTCTCGTTCACTAATTTGACCATTAGAGGTGCAATGTCCATCCTCGACTTACACTTGTTGATCCTCATATCTCTTTCCTCATAGAATCTCTCGTAACGAGAAGGAGCCCGATACTTTTTAATCTTCAAAGACTCATATTTGAAGACATTTCCCTTATTTTTAAGGGTGCGTTTGGTTCGGGGTTATTCTTGATAACTTTGGTTATCCATATAAGGTTATCAACAAAAACCTTGTTTGGTTTAGGTATTCGATGATTTCCGAGTAATGTTCCATGCTCGACATGTCAGCAAAAGGGTCATCCAGCTCGGAATCAGAAAATCTCAGAAAACTAAGGTTTTTCTTGATTCCGGGGTTAACGAATTTTTTTTATCAAAAATATCCTCCGATAAGAAAAAACATGGAAAAAAGAGAAAAAATGTAAAAAAATATTAAAAAATGTAAAAAAAATAAAAAAATTTTAAAATTTTTAAAAATATATAATTTAAAAAATAAAAAAATTAAATTTTAAAAAATTAAAAATTTAAAAAATTTAAAATGTAAAAAAATTTAAAAATTTTAAAAATAAAAATTTATAAATTTTAAAAATTTAAAAATAAAATAAATAAATAAAAATTTAAATTTTAAAAATGTAAAAAATAAAAAAAATATAAATATAAATAATATAAAAAATATAAAAAATTAAAAAAAATAAAAAAACACATAAAAAAGTAAAAAAATATACAAGAAAAAGAAAAGTAAAAAAACATAAATTATAATAGTAATATGTATAGTTGATTTTATAACTGAGGGTAATATGGTAAAATATTAAACTAAGGTATTCATTAAAACATTCAAACAAACAAATTTTTGTTGCATTACGAACCAAACAACATTTGATTATGTTTTAATCCCCATAACCTTGGTTATGTGATTACCTAGTAATCACATAACCAAAGTTATATTTGATAACTTGAACCAAACGCACCCTAAAGGTTATAATACCATATTAGTCAAGCAAATAAATAGTAAAAACTTTATATTGATTCTTTTATTTATAATATATATGTATATACACACCTACACTAACTAGATCAAGTTGTTTCTATTTATTTGATTTGTCATTTTTTTTATTATTATCTAATCATCAATTTTATTCATTAGATTTGATTGGGTAAAAAACTACCATACTTCGTTCATCTACAAATAAAAAATATTATGGGTAACAATTAAAATGACAATATTAGAATCATAAAAAAAAACCTTTTTTAAACAATTAAAATAATACTGGAATAATGATAGTTTTTTATAGAAAAATATGATTATGCTCTTTTAGACTTTTTTTTTTTAATAAAGAACGTCTTTTTTGTTTTTGCTCAATTATTATTAACCATATTTTTAATATAAAATTAAATTTATGAAATAATAATATTTTCTTATTAATCACATTTTCAATAATGGAATTGTTCAAGTTAAATTTTCTTGGGCCGGCCCACTAGCAACTCGAATTGTCATACGTACCGAAGCTAGGGTTAGCGCGGTCTATATATATAGAGCCCTAACCCGAGCCTTTCTTTCTCTCGCCGCATTCCTGTGTTACTCGTCCCAAAGGTACGCCTCCGAAATCCCAACCAAGCTGCAATTTTCCTTTGCTTTTTTGTACAATTGGACTTCGATCATCGCAGTTCTCACTCATTCATCTAATGTTTCTATTCCATTCTGGCATCCTTTTGTGGTCAGCAAATTTTGTAGATTTTTTTTTTCCTCCAGTCGGTTTTTGTTTATTTTCAGGTGAAATGTTTTTAATTTCCCTTTGTTTTTGTTCAATCGGAGTTCGATTAGGACGGTTGTTCGCATATTTTGAGTCGTGTTTCTGTTTGTCCTTCAAAGTAAATGCTCACTCATTCATCCAATGCATCTATTCCATTCTAGCATCCTCTTGTGATCGGCAAAATTTGTAGAATTTTTTTTCCTACAGTCGTTTTTTTGTTTATTTTCAGGTTAAATATTTGCAATTTTCCTTTGTTTTTGTTAAATTGAAGTTCAATTATGATGGTTCTTCGGGTATTTTGATTCGCGATTCTGTTTCTCCTTCAAAGTTAATGCTCATTCATCTAATGCTCCTATTCCATTCTAGGACCCTTTTGTGGTAAGCAAAACTTGTATGATTTCATGTGATTTCGGCACATTTGCACTTTTTCTTTGTTTTTTGATCTATCATATCGGTTCTTTGGGTATTTTGATTCGCGTTTCTGTTTCTGCGTCAAAGTTAATACTCACTCATTCATCGAGCTCTCTTATTTCATTCTAGCATCCTTTTGAGGTCGACAAAACTGTAGATTTTTTCTTTTCTTCAGTCGTTTTTTATTGTATTTTCAGGTGACTTTGACACATTTGCAAATCTAGGATCGCGATCTCACTTCCAAGATGCAGAACGAAGCAGGTGAAATGATGGATCTCTACATCCCAAGAAAATGGTGAGTATCTCGTAATCAATTAGAACTTCTTTACCCTCAATTATATTGATTTCTGCGATTCTTTCCAACCTTTGCATTTTTTTCTAGTTCTGCTACGAATAGGCTGATTACTGCCAAAGATCACGCATCTGTCCAAATCAACATTGGCCACTTGAATGAGAGTGGAGTATACACCGGCCAGCATACCACTTTTGCTCTCTCTGGTTTCATTCGAGCTCAGGTCTGTTCCATCTCCTTTCAACTAACTTTGATCTCTCATTATTGATAATTTTACTATGCTACTGATTTGTTCAGTATACTGTTTTCACTTGCATCAATAATTTTCTAATGTTTGTTAAAATGATACATTGTTATTGATTATTTAAATATTTGGTTTTTGATTTTGCTTCATTAATCATTTTGGCAGGGTGATGCTGATGGTGCTCTTGATAGGCTTTGGCAGAAGAAGAAATCAGAAATCAAGCAACAATAGATTTTGAATTGCTTCTAGCCATTATGAACTCAAGCAACGAAGTATGATGATTGTCGTAGGTCCTACTAGTGTTGCTTTTAGTTTTGCCCTGGTGCCATTTTACCGCAGTTTGATGTTTATGAAGAGTAAATCTGCAAAAATGAATCCATCTGATTGATCTTTGGCTAAACTCTGTTGAACCATTTGAACACTGATTGATCTTTAAAATTGAGTTTTATCTCGTCACTGTGAGCCTTATTTGTGCATATTGAAATCATGATTGAAAAAAAATGACAAACTGAGTTAGTTTTATTGATTAGTCATGGGGTAATTGGTCTGATTTTATGAAAGTTTTTTATTGGTTATTAAGATAAATCGGGAAGTCTGTGCAGTGGCAGTGTAGTAGTCTACTATTGTGTAGAAGTCTATTATTTTTTTAGTTATGTGTTTCATTTTGAGGAAAATTTTTTATAAATATATTATAACTTAGGATTGAATTACATATGTTTAGGTTACAATATGAATGTCTTATGAGATATGAAAATTGAATCATCTATTAATATAGTGAAAAATAATTATGATATTATAATAATTATGAATTGTAATGATTGATGTTAAAAGGCGAAATTATTACGGAGACAGAAATTACGGGGATTTTATGTAGCAATAATATGAATTGTAATTATGATATTATAGTAATTAGTGTTAATTTGAATTGAATATAATTTCACTTGTGTATATGTTGCAATAACTATGAACATATTATTGTATCAAATTGATTGGGAAAAAAAAAATAAAGTGTTATTTCAATGATTAATAAAAAAAGATGTTTTTTTATGATTCCATTTTCTTTTGCTTCAAGGAAGAATTGGTTATACATAAACTTTTCTCATAATATTTTGGCTATAAGAGTTTCCATCATTGTTACCATCAGTTTCTTAGATTCATAACTTGACGTCAAGGTAAACTTGCTACAAAGATATGGATGAATACACACCATGCCGAAGGCCAAAAAATTATGATTTTGTCTCAACTCAGTTTAGTAGAACAGCAGCAGCATGTTACAAACAATAACAGTGTCCAAAAATTATACTGGCTCTTCCTTAACCGACAAATTGTAACTTTCGAGTCCTTCAGTTCTCTCCGAGAGTGAAGCGAACAAACCTTCTAACTTTGATGTTCTCTCCTAGCGCAGCCACTGTCTGTTTCACCAGATCCTTCACCTTAATATCATCATCTTTGATGAAGGGCTGTTCCAAGAGAGCAAGTTCTCCTAGCCTCTTTGTGATCCTCCCTTCCACTATCTTCTCCTTTATTTGGTCCGGCTTTGACTTCAGATCATCTCTTGCCATTTCTATTTCTTTTTCCTTCGCAATGATACTCTCTGGGATTTCATCTATCGAAACAAACTCAACCTGAGGGCAGGCCACCACTTGCATAGCAAGATCATCCACCAATTCCTTGAACTTCTCATTCCGGCTCACAAAGTCTGTTTCGCAGTTAACTTCAATAAGTGTGCCGATCCGCGCATCATGAATATAGGCTGAAATCCGACCTTCTGCGGCAAGTCTGGAGGATTTTTTATCAGCCGATGCCAGTCCCTTCTTGCGGAGGTATTCCTGAGCCTTTTCAATGTCTCCTTCAGTCTCTGCAAGAGCTTTCTTGCAGTCCATCATGCCAGCACCTGTTTCCTCTCGAAGTTGCTTCACTAATGAAGCTGATACTGCAACTGTTTTTGACCTGCAAAAATTAGATGCTCAACTCGAGTTCAAAATAATTGTAAAGAAATATTTCATTTCAGGGATGGTTGAAGTCGGATTTTAGGGAGTCACTTAATTGGTGGACTCTGAGCTCAAAAGTCGGTATGGCAGCAAAACAACAGACATCAAGAGGAAGCTAAACACTAGAGGATCAAGATGCTATAATGCACAATAAGTATCTCTGGCAAAAATAAAACTGAACCATTGAAGGAATAGAGGTGGTCTTACTTCTCAACATCTTTTGTTTCGGTAGATTGATCTTTTGCAACCGCAGGTGAAGATTTAGCTGTAGTCTGTGCGGCGATTTCGGCTGCAAAGTTTTGGCTTTTCTTCTCCAAGCCTTCTCCAAGATTGAGACGAACAAACCTTTTTACCTTAATATTCTCTCCAATTGTAGCAATGGTCTGCTTAACTAAATCCTTAACTACCATCTTGTCATTTTTTATGTAAGGTTGCTCCAGCAACACAAATTCCTCAAGCCTCTTCCTGATTCGGCCATCAACAATTTTTGATCTTATGTTCTCAGGTTTTGACAAAAGGTCTTCCTTCTGCATTTCAATTTCCCTTTCCTTGTTCACAATATCTTCTGGGATATCTTCAGTTGCTAAATAACAAACCTGAGAACATGCTGCTACTTGCATAGCAAGGTCTTCAACCAACTCCTTAAAGATTTCACCTCGAGACACGAAATCCGTTTCACAGTTCACCTCTATGAGGATGCCTATTCTGCTGTCATGGATGTAGGACCCAATCCTTCCTTCGGCAGTTGTTCTACTGGCCTTTTTATCCGCGCTTGCTAAACCTTTCTTTCGGAGCAACTCTTGGGCCTTAGCAATGTCACCCCCAGATTCTACAAGAGCCTTCTTGCAGTCCATCATACCTGCACCTGTTTCTTCGCGTAATTGCTTCACCAGAGCTGGGGAAATAGTAGCTGCATTTTGAACAATAATCACAGCTCAAACTACAAACCGCAGAGGAGAATGATTGAGCCATGCTGTCAGCAGCAATACTAAACCTGATCACTAAATTCCAAGCATATAAAAATTCTTAACAGAACAGGGTTGCATTTGTAGCACCGAAATTCTGAAGCATTGATTGTAAGATTAGCAGTAGTGAGATGTGAATACATCTTAGGGATGATATCAACATATGAAAAACAAATCATCCTAATGGGAATCAGAAAAGAGAAAGAAACGAAAGATAGGTTTTCAAGAAATCCAAACATGATCAAGTGATATGCATTATATAGAGTTCAATGGAAGATAAAGGTCCGCATCAATTACCCAAATAGTTGGTCTCGCAATATATTGCTGGTTTAAGAACAAGTACTATGAGAGTAGATGATGCAAATGTTGAGTTTATTAAACCGGTGTAAACAAGATGATTGATGTGTTCAAAATATAGAATCATTGCTGGAAAAGAAGAATGCAGCAAAGATAAATAATTTTCATTTTCACAACATATTTAAGATTTAACTGACCTACACGGAACACAGTGGAGATGTTCCCATGATGCAATTATCTAAAATATTTATTCATGAATATAGTAACTGGATTTATGCATGTATGATGATTTTTTTTTTCTGAATTCGATAACAATAAAAGCCAAATATTCTGAACATTTTCACAAACTTGGTTTTAATACTGTTTAAAATGCCCTTGTTTAACATGTAAAAGTATTAAATCTTATCTTCTCGAAAGGGATATCCATCTGTGGGTACACCCAATATTATTCACTAACCTTTGACAGATCTTGGTTCATCAGAAGAGTCAGTTTGCTCATTCAAGCTTCCTTCAGCCTCTGATTTGGCATCGCTTGAGTTAGTGGGAACAGCCACATCTTCAATAGCTATGGGTTTATCAAATTGGTTTTTAGAAAGGTCCTCTGGGATAGTCCTGTAATACTTTTTGGTATTTAATTGCCCAGTAGAATCATCAGTTTCAGAACCTTGTTCATCTTTCGCAGGTGTTTCAGTCATTTCAGTTTCTGTCACTTGTTCTAAAGAAGCCTCAGATTTGACATTACCAGCAGAATCGTCAACTTGTGTAGAATTTAGATTGCCCTCTTTTTCTTTTAATGATGGAACTTCAGAACCTTGTTCTTCTTTCACAAATGTTTCAGTTTCTGTCACTTGTTCTACAGAAACCTCAGATTTGATATCACCAGCAGCTTCTTTATCGTCGGAAGGCAATGAGGCTTCATCTGTTTCAGCTGCTCTTCCAGTTTCTGTCACTTGAGTTGAAGAGGCCTCAGCTTCTTCAGCAGCCAACAAAGTCCCTTCAGGTTGCTCCAAAGCTCTGATATCATCGGCTGCTTCTTTACTTTCAGAAGGCAGTGTATCATCCACTGCCAGACTAAAAGACAAATTGCTGGCAAAAGATTCACCTCCATCCGGAACTGAATCTTGTGATGTTATGCTTTCTTCCTTCAGAATCTCTGTAGAATCTTCAATACCCTTTACAGGAATCTCATCTATAACTGAATCCTGAGAAGAGTGGCTCAAGAGTTCAGATCCTTTTTCATCCTCTTTTCCAACTGTATCAACAGTCTCAGTTAATGCACTCAGAGATCCCTCATCCTTGCTTTCCACAACATCTGAAAGGGAATCTACAATGGGAATTTCCTCCAGCTGCTCTTCATTAATAGATATCTCATCATTAACCTCAGTATGTGAATCAGAAGAACCAACTGTCTGATCCCCATTAGCCTTTGCAGAATTATCAACTGCAAAAGCATCAGAATTATCCACTGTTTCACCAACTTCAATTGTTTGTTCAATCTTTTTAAGAGACTCCTGTGTCCTCTTTCGCTCATCCAAGAAAGCAGAAATTTCCTTGTTCTTGCGGAATGCCAGCTCGAATGGGTTCGTTGCTGTGTGTACCACACCTTGATTTAGTTGCTTATTTAGTTCATCAACATCTTCTTCTTTTTTCATTGTTAAAGTTACCTTTCCTCTGGCAATGCGTAATACTCGTACATTAACTTCTTGGCCAACCTGCAGTGATGAACTCCCTAAAATAACAAAGCTATCAGATTCTTCTTCAATTGGAAGAAATCCTTCTTCTCCATCCGGAAGTGATATAAAAGCTCCAGATCTTATGAGGTTCTTCACAGTACCATCCAAAATCTGACCCTTTGCAAACTTAGAGCTTTTTTTGGTTTCCCCTCGCTTTTGGTCTGACCTTGAACCAGTTTTTCTGAAAGATTTTGGCTTTTCACCACTTTCAGCTGTAGATTCCCTTTTCTGCTGAACCTTAGTTGTGCCATCCTTGTCACGCATTGTGAGAGATATCCGTCCTGTTTCCTTATTGGCCTCAACAATTCTCACTTTCACCTCTTGTCCAATAGAGACGACAGATGCAACATCTTTGACATAAGAGTCACTTATCCTGGAAACATGTACCAAACCATCTGTGTAGGCTCCAAAATCGACAAAACAACCAAATGGTTGAATTGACCTTATTTTTCCTATAAATGAAGCACCTGGAACTAATTCCTCTTCGTTCACAGGAGGCATCTCACTTTTCCTCCCAGGCCTAATGCGTTTGGTTTGATTTGAAATTGTGGTTGACTTTGATGGAGAAGGTACACTTGATTCATCAGAGCTAGGTGGTACTTCCAAGGTTTCATCAACAACTTCCGCTGAAACAGTTGGATTTGTTTCTTCTACAGTTAGATCAGTGCCAACAGCTGCCATGGTTTGGATTCCTGAGCTTCTATACAACTGAAACAGTCTTACTGATGAATGTGATAACAGAAATCTTCGATATGATTTGAGCTTAGTATCCTTTCCAGATGTGTCACATCTTGTTAACTTCACCTCTTTCCTTGGTGGTAAAACAGTTCTAGGGACCAAAGTGATATTTCCAACAGAACAATGAATTACAGGTGTCATCTTGAATCTAGACCAGAAGCTTTTTGTCTATCAAAATACGACTTTCAACTGAAGTTTAACCTCAGTTTTCTTTAAAACTGCAAAACACAGATTGACTGGATCAATCCTAAAAAACAAACATTTGGGCTCCGAATTAAATACAGAACATTAAATAAGATACATTTTGCATATTGCTACCAAATCATTTGATATGTTTATTGTAGACCTGTACTTACATTAAATGAAGAACTTGAGTCAACAGAAAAGAAAATTTCCATTGATGAGGCAACTAGATTATTGGGTTCCTTAAGGAGATGATAATACAGATATGAGACATCCCAAGGCAGTATCCAGAAGTAATCAGCAAGGATGCCAGAAAGTCTCGATATGATGAATAAGAGATACCTTTAGGTGATTAATACACACGCCAACTGATATAACAACCAAAAAACATGATTACAGTTCGGCCTGAAATCCTAACACATCCAAACTTAAAAACTCAGGACAATACTGGTTGGGCCTTTTATGCTCTCTTGGGAGTTTGAGTCTTAAGGTTGATTTTGATTTTTCTTTTCTCACATCTTGACCTAAGCTGGCCAACTAATTTGCATAGACATTTTTATACAAAACCAGATTCGCCCAATCTAAACCAATCTTGTACATTTGCATAAACATTGTTTTAAGTTCTTGAACTTGACACTTACGATTCCTATTAGACTTCACAAACATAACTTGTATGCGTAGATGCCTAAACTTTTACCTTGTAATATTAATACACTATCAGCAGATCCCAGGCCAAAAATAGTCAATAATTCTCCCTAAGTGTCCAATTCGTTCCAGAAAATAGTAGGCAGTAACTTCAGTAGCACTCAACAATTAAACAATAAAGAAAAAATTACACTGGAACATGTTAAGAAGAGTTGCGTAATATTTTTCGTTCATAGTCATTTTTGTTTGCCGAGTAGAGTTTTATTTTTAAAAATCTTTTTATCTCCTTTGTCCCTTGCATCTTTTATTATAAGTGATACAGTCCATCAAACTCAAGAATCTATCGATAACACCCTATAGCAAACAATAAATTAGCTGTGCTTATTGAAGGTAACAGTTCAGTTCCAGCACACTTAAAGATATTAAAATTGAATGGCTGACCATTTATCCTAAAATTTTAAGCTAGAGTAAAAGGATCATCAACTCAACGTAATTATAAGATATTTAATTGGCAGGATTTGAAAATAAAACCTCCTATCCTAGTATAATTTTAAAGTTGTTTCGATGACACAATACTCATTCAAAAAGCTTAAAGTATCGGGAAAAGTATTTATTTTATATTCTTAATGGAAGGTGAAAAAAGTATTCACTAGAAAAAAAAGCTAAATAGGAAGTAAAACAAATGGTAGAGGAAATACACTGAAGTAATGTTCTTATAGAAGCAGCATGATCTTTAATGATATTCATCCAATTTGCAAATGAGAAAAGCATATAAACAACATAAAAAACTTAATCAAAATCCATACTATTTGAAACCACAAAATGCAGCAACTTCTTTGCTGATCACGCAATGAGAAACCTTATCACATAAAGTGCTAAAGCAATGTTAGCAAAAATTCCAATAGAGTTGGAGTTCCATAACAGATCTATAATTAACTTGTTTCTTGCAAGTATGATGAAAATTTCTTCCCATATTAAAGATAAAAGTGTAGTTCCTACGGAGAAATTACAAAATGCCTTCATCTTCAAAAATATTATCATGCTAGACTTTTGCTCAACTGACCTATCATATTTTGATGATAAAAAAGAACAGTTTAATTTTTCATTAATCTCAATTCCGCTGCTAATGTATTCACCTGCAAATCTTCGACAACGAATTTTATCAACCTATAAGATTCCACAAAAATCAAACTCCAGCAATTACATGAGAAAAAGAAATCCTGTCGACCAGTTAGATGTGAGAACCCCAAACAACTGGAACTTCTAAGCCTCTAAGGAACTAATGTAAAGCGCTCAATTGCTTAGAAACCCCGACTTTCCAAAAAAAAAAGACGACCTTCTCAAATTCCCGTTCATCTCCCCAGTTTTTCTTCCGTTCCTCGAAATGAAAAGGAAGCAGGGAGTGTCCGGTGCGACTGGGGTTCAGAGAAGCAGGCCTCGCTGCTCTTGTGCTCCTTGTTCTTCGGTTGTTTCCGGGAGAGAGAGAGAGAGAGAGAGAGAGAGAGAGGAGGAGGAGGAGGAGGATTGAGGTAGCCTTATCCTCGCGGGGCGAGAGTGAGGCTCTGAGGCCGTGGATGAATTGGAAACGAGACGCCAAACCATTTCCTGTCTTTGTTTACATTCCTGAACTTCTGACGGAATGACTCCGACTCCAACCCGGCCCATTTGGAACGGCCCAAATTAGCCCCATCAGGCCCATCTCCAATCTCGATAGATTTAATTAATTTGGTGACTTTTTTTAATCTGGGTATCGCGATCCAATTAAGAGCATCCGTAATTATTTAAACGTTAATATATATCACATCTTCAAATAACATGTCGCATACTCATTATATTAACGTCTCACTTTTAGTAACACACTCATATTTATTTTAATATTAATATTAATTATTTGTAAATCTCATTATCCATTTATTCATCTTTATTTTTTAAATTTAAAATTTAGTTTCTTAATTTTTGAAATTTCAATTTTTTAATTTTTAAAATTTTTATATAAATAAATTGAACATAATGTGTCCATATTGATTTGTAACATCATTTAACACTCATATATTAATATTAATATTAATATTAATATGGAAACGTACATCATTCGATATTTAGAAATATCGAAATTAGAACTCTCACGGCATGAAAATGAGTTTGCCACTTACCACTCCACAGTGCCCCATTTTGATCTTATTTTCTTACTTATAACTCTAGATTTAAATGATCATAAATTATGATTAGTAATTAATTGGACTACATAATTCACGCCACAATAGTAAATTATTTTTTGAAAAATATTTGAAATTTTAATATAAATTAGAATTAATATTATTAAAATATTTATATTTGATTAATTAGAGGATTATATTCTCTATATTGTTGGATGATTTATTCGAAAAAACATTATGATATGATTGGATAGACCTCGAAGGTCCACGTGAAATCAAGAAAAAACTACTATTTATTATTTTATCTAAAATATGACTTTAGCAAGTTATCATCCTGTTTTAAGGACAAAGATTAAAAGGACAACGATTTTTAAATAATTAAAGAGGCGTCCTTTCTTATTTTTAATCAAAATGGCATTCCTACCCATAACTTATGTAAAATAATACAGTTATCTTCAAATATAATATTTAATATTATTATGTTTTACAATATACATTAAATACAGTATCATATAGATTTGACCTGTTCAATAATATTTATAGTAATTACAGTTTAATATTTATCCTAATATAAATCTATCTTATTCAATACGATTTATATTTATGATTTTATAATTATTATGATACAGACTTATCGGGTTGAATATTGATATTATAATGAATATTTTAAAATAAATAAATAAATTTAAATTTTGTCAATACAACAATCAAGTCTTTTCTCACTAGGTGGGTCAATTGTATGAATCCTTTTACGCCATTAAACTCTATCTCTATGACTATAAATTTTTATCAATAAAATATTAATTAATTTGATAATGATTAATAAATTATTGTAATAGTATGGATATATATTTTAATTGTCATTTTATTTTTTTTATTGATAAATTTAACTTCAATAAGTGGAAGTGTTTATGTTGTGTGACATAGAGGTAATATGTTCGAATAACATATAAAAAAAATGATAATCCCAGTTAGTCTCATTGACTATCTCTCAGGGTGATCGGTCCGGCCCTACGAAAGTTTCTCACTAGCCACCAGGGTAAATCGGGAAGCGCGCGCGGCAGCCAACCCAGACGCCCAACATCCTTTGATTGCACTCCTCATTTGGAGGAAAATTCCTACAAATATGTCGTAGCTGGGGATCAAACCGCGGGTGTCTAAGTGACAACCTGGATGTCCTACCGCGGCACCATGCCCTGGGGACTCGAATAACGGATATAGCTTCTTGTGAAGAAGGATAAAATTATGTATAATAGATTCTTCCTTGGAATCCTGATTATCTGGCATTGATAGAAATTTCGTGCATCCTTTTTATCAATTTTAATTTTATAAATTATTAATCAAATTTATTTAGTAAAATAATATTTAACAAGTAAACATTAATAAGGAGCAGTAATATAATAATAACGTCCCCGGGACTATAGTGTTGTGGTAGGATATTTAGGTTGTCACCCAGACAATCGCAGTTTGAACCCTAACTACGGTGTATTTGTAGGAATTTTTTCTCCAAATGAGGGGTGTAATCAAAGGATGCGGGACTTCTGGACTAGCCGTCGTATGACCGATGGGAAACTTCCGTGAGATCAGACCGATCACTCCCAGAGATAGTCAATGACGTTAACTGATATTATCAAATTTTTTTATTAATACAATAATAATGCTATACAAATGATAAGGAAGGATAATAAGGTAAAAAAAATAACTTTTAAAAATATTTTTATAAAAAAATCAATTATTAATACGTATAATCAATAAATATTTTAAATTTCTTAACTAAGCTTAATTTTGATCTGTAAAATAAATTTATATCAATAAAAAATTAAATTAGAAATTAAATTTTTAATAAAAATAAATTAGTAATCAAATCTAACTTTAATAGTAAAAAATTAAAATTATCAACCAAATAATGAATTAAAATTTAAAATTATTGGTCAAATTTTAAAAAAAAATAAAAATTATTGATCAAATCTAATTTGACTAGTAAAAAATTAAAATTATATATCAAAATAAATCTAGATTAAAATTTATTTTAACAATAATTTTAAATATTTATCATCCTAACTCATATATTTTTAAAATAAATCATAATCATATTTTATTTAATAAAATAGGGCCCCAAAGCAAACTTAAAGACTTCCTTTCAGTCGTCCCTAGTCCTTGAGCCGTATCCCTTGTGAAGGGGCCTCGTGGCACTCTATCTCTTGCTCTGACCTTAGGTTTTTGAAGGGTAAAATAGCCATCAATTTGGGTTGGGCATGCTTAGTGTTGGTGCAAAGAGCACCAGATGATTGAACCTGAGTTTTGATAATGACAAAGGATTCTAAGTTAAGTATTATTGTTGTTCTAACAAAATTGACTAAGTGTGCAGAAAAGTCCTAGTTGAGGCTAGGTAAAGAAGTCATAATGGGCACTAAGTAGGTGAAAAGTCTTAGTTGCAGCTAGACAATAAAATCCTACTCCGGGGGACTGGCAATGTCTTGGCAGGTCAAGGATATCGGACAAAATTCTAGAGTCTCGTACACTAGGTGAAAGTCGTGGGGGTCATAGACACTAGGTGGAAGACTGGATGGGTCGGGGGTTCGGATGTCCAGCGGAAAGTCCTAAGGTCTCGGATGCTAAGAAAAAGTCTAAATGGTCTGGATGACCAATTTGGCAAAAGGTAAGGTTTTATGAGAGTAGTAGGTGAGGAAGCGTTCCCCATTGAGGGAACAGTAGGCGTCGGTTCGACCTAGGGTTTCATGAAAAATCCGAAAGTCAAAACCAAACGGTTCAGAGACTATGAAATAGTTTATTTTCATATTAATTATTATGCTAATTTTATTTTATAGAGTATCTTTAGTATTTGGACTAACATGCCTTGCAGGTACTTAAATGCATAAAGAATACCTTGAGTGAATAGTGCTCGAGGCGCCTCTTGTGGTGTTGGAGGCACCTCGATTTCCTTGGCTGAATACCTCGCGCGGAAAGGCATGGAGACACCTTCCATGCAGTTGAAGGCGCCCTGAAGCTTGGTACTGAGGCACCCTGGATAGTGCCGAAGTGCCCTCGTGCGGATAAACCTTGGGGATAAGATTTTCTCCGCGGGGAGGCACCCTGGAGCGCATGGAAGGTGCCCTGAAGAATTGGAGACGCCTTGGAACTCTTGGAAGGTGCCTTTAGAGGGATAAACAGCATAGTTTGCTCAGCTTATTGCAACCGAAGCATAGGGAGTAATTTTTACAGCTAGTGGCACCTTCACAGACTGCTAAAGGTGTCCTCAATGCTTTATAAAAGAACTATTCGAGCACAGAACAATACACAACTCAATTTTACGATCCCTCTCTTGTGCGTTGCTTCAAAGACAACTCTATGACTCTACGATGCGACTCCGGTGACCGAAAGCATGACTCTCTGAATCCTCAAGTCGTCGGTATAATTTTTGTTTAGTTGCTACTTGGAATACCATCCTAGTTCCCCTGTACAAAAATTTGTACAAGCATAGAACTATCCTAGCTACTCATGTGCTCTACTAAAGTTAAATTTGGATTGCAAACGATGCTTAACATTATTAATCCAAATTTTTCTTTAGAAGTTAAACTTGGATTGAGAACGAAATTTAACATTCTTACTCCAAGTTCGACCGATGTGATCTTCCTAAGTTAAACCATATTACATAAGTTATCAAATATCTATTTCAAAGATCGGCTTCAAGGTTAAACATGGCGAGACACTATGCCTTCTTGGGTATGGGATCATCCACCACTTCCTAGACAAAGTCTCACAAAGAAATCGGATATTTAACTTTTTACAGTAAACTAGATTTAACTATAGAGACCTCAATAGAAACACATTATCGAAACATGAAATCGAAAAATAAAAATCGATAATAAAACGATAACTTAAAACTGATAACCTCTTGTGTTTGATTTTTTCAAGATCTATACAAAAGGATGAACTAGTTATGATGCGGAAACTAACAACTAGTTATACCTTTTGTAGCTTATAGACCTCTTGATCTTCTATTGTATTCCTCTCCTTCTCTTGGACGTCGTGTGGGCGACGATCTTCCAAGAGAAAATCCACCCAAGCTTCTTCCTTTTCCTCCAAGATCCGACCACCAACTAACCTCCAAAAGGTGCTAGACAAGAGAGCTTCCTTTTCTTCTTCTTCTCCTTCAAGCAACTAGGCATCAAGAGATTGCCACAATTGATGTCGCCGGTCTCCAAGGAAGAAAACAAAAGGAGAAAAGAGAAGGACAAGGGACGACCACCAAGGATTAAAGAGAGGAATAGAAGATGTGTTATGGGGTGAGGTATCCCTCCTTCTCTTTTATATTCCTTGGTCTTGACAAAAAAGGGAAGTTTTAAACATAATTCAAACTTCCTTATATTCCTTGCCAATGACTAAAAAGGAAAGTTTTAAAACAAAAAATTAAAACTTTCTTTTATACTTGTCATGGTCGGCCACCTCCTTGTGCTCCAAACAAGGAAAGTTTTAAACACAAAATTAAAACTTCCTTATTTATTTCCGGTAAGAAATTTTAATAAAAAATTTCTCTTTTAAAATCCCTTGTTGGTTATAAAAGGAAAATTTTATAAATTAAAATCTCTCTTTTAAAACATGTGGATGGTTACAAAAAAGGAAAGTTTTATCAAAAATTAAAATATTTCTTTTAACTACAAATAAGGAAAGATATCAAACCTTTCTCTTGATCCTTTGTAGAAAACTCTAAAAGGAAAGATTTTAAAATTTAAAAACTCTCTTTTAAAACCATGACTTCCATATAAGGAAAGATTTAAAAATTTATAATCACCCTTTTATTTAATGTGTGGTCGGCCACCTTGCTTGGGCTCCAAACTTGGCTGACCATTGATCTTGGCTCCATCCTTTGGCTTGGCCGACCCTAGCTTGGGGTTCCAAGCTTAGCTTGGTCGACCACAAAGAGATGGGTAAGAAGCTTGGCTCTAAGTGGATATAAGGCTTTATAAATAAAAGACTACAATAGGGACCGAGAGGAGGAATTGATTTTGGTCTCCCAATGAGCTTGAACTTCCCGTGTTCACCCCGAACATCCAACTCAAGTTCATCAATAATAACTCATACCACTAAATAGTTAGTATTGCACTACCGCACCAATCTCATATTACAATATGAGCTCCTTCTTATTATGAGTGTGTTAGTGTCCCTGTGTTTAAGATATCGAATGCTTACTAATTAAATGAGTTACTGACAACTCACTTAATTAATATCTTAGCTCCAAGAGTAGTATCACTCAACCTTATTGTCATGTCGGACTAAGTCCACCTGCAGGGCTTACATGACAATCCTTATGAGCTCCTCAAGGGGGCATTATCAACCTAAATAACTAGGACAAAGTTTATTCTATAATCAACACACCATATAAATAATATCATTTCCCAACTTATCGACCCTATTGATAAATTAAAGAAATAAATATTAAGTATACGTGCTTGTTATTATAACATGATTAAGAGTACGCACTTCCATAATAATAGAGGTTTTGTTCTTTTATGTTGTCAGTATAAAAAGAAACTACCTCAAATGGTTCTACTCAATACACTTATAGTGTACTAGTGTAATTTTATAGTCAAAATAAACTAATACCAAATTACACTACAACCACTCCAATGGTTTGTCTCATTCAATCTTGGTTGTGAGCTACTATTTATAATTTATAAAGATCTGATAACATGATCTTCTATGCGTCTTCTCACACCATGTTATCTACAATATAAATTAAATGGACAACTACACTTAGCATAAATGTAGACATTTGACCAATGTGATTCTTATGTTTATAGAAAAGCTAAACTTTTAGTATACATCCTAACACAAATTTGCTAGGCGATCCAACGAGTCTATCCTATAGATCAGTAAAAGTGAGCAACCTGAACCCGTACTTCTTAGAAAGGAATTTACTGTAGCTGAGCTAACAACGGCTTTCACGACCTTAAACTCTTTAGCAACAACTAACTCAAACTCCTCTTTAGCACCAACACGAACTCCTCTTTCGCATAAGCACAAGCCTTTTTATTATATAAAAAAGTATTTTTATACATAGAGAGAGAAAAATTGTTGTGCGTACGTCTCTATCTTATACATTTATAGGTGACCTTCATAGGTCTAAGTGTTTAGAAGCCCTCCCTAATACCTTGATTTTTAAAAGTGAATCGGGATACTTGGGAGTACGTCCAGACGTCCAAACCTATGAAAATCGCCTATGTGTACAGGATAAAGGTGTACATGATATCATTTTTCTCTCTCTGTATAGATTGTTATCTTACGGATTATTTACTGCAGAACAATCTGTAATAGCTTAGTCAAGACGTCTGGAATTGATTCTGACGCCTCGATTCTTTTTTTATTTTTAAAAATTTTTAATCGAGGCATCTAAAATTGATCCAAATACCTCGATTCCTTTTTTATTTGTTTTTTTAAAATAAAAATTCTTTAAATCTTAATTCTAACCCCCTAAATATATATATTATAGCACCTAATATTTTTTAGTTTTAAATTTTTTTAACTTCATCACTATTATCCAACTCCTAAAGATAATAAATCACTTAATCTGGGAGTATATATATATATATATATATAAAATGAGATGAACCTCACAGTTGTCGAACATGATAGTTCTTTTAAGTTCTCGATTACGTAAATAAATTTTATCTTTAAATTTAGAAGTTGAGAAGTTGAGTTGTGTGCACACGCGATACGCCGTGTGTAATCACTACAAGAAAAAAGGTTAAAGACAATAGTTTTTTACCGTTGTTGTAGGCAATTTAAAACTGTTGTTAAAGGCCCTGTTGTTAAAAGCACACACTCAAAGACAACAGTGAAAAACCATTGTCTTTTCTATGAGTGTGTGCTTTTAACAACAGTTTTATACTACATATAACAACGGTGAAAAATCGTTGTCTTTTTTAGATAAAAATAAAAAATATATATATATAATTTTATAGTATTATAAATCATTCAAAATACTAAATTTGAAAATAAAATTTAATATACAATTTTCTAACATTTGAAAATAATATTTACAATACATAGATTTTTCTGCTTAGATGCTAGTGAAGAGGTGGCACTGTAGCTCGCAGTGTTCCTTGACCTGCTAAAGTCTTTCTATTTTTTCGACTTTTCGACATTCTTCCCAATACTCTTGAGGACACCTGCTCGAATAAAGATATATATATTACAAATTAGAAATCAAAACTGTATACCAGATTCTAATTGCACGGCCTAAATGTCACATAACCATCAAATAATTGAAATGTAATATTATTACATTTCATGCATCTCAAGATAAGCTTCTAAGAAAAAATAGACCTCAATAGAAGAATAATTGTATGAAAAAAACAGACCCCTTGCAACTGTAAGCAAATTTGAAGGGTATAGTTAACAATAAGAGATAGATTTCACATCAAGATTCAACCTTTAAGAAAGAATCATGTGAATCATGAGCATATGCAGTTGTGACAGGAATAAAACATCAACATTCAAAAATCTACAAAAAAAAAAGTGAAAAAGAGGGACACAATATGCATTAAGAAGTGATTGATCACACAGTATTAAACATTTATCTATAAGGAATCTGAACTTTTTACACAATTAATAATGAAAATAACTAAACTATTTAGAACTATTATGAACACTATATAAAAGAGTTAAATTATTCAAAGTATACGTGTTTCATAGACATAATGAACTATTATGAACACTGCATCATTTTCCTCAACAACAGAAGCTTGCTGAGATTCATTATGAACGAGAAGTTTGATTTACATAATTGGTAGTAACATGTATGCAAAAATAAAACAACTAAAAATTGTAAAACAATAAATATGAAGGTCAATACTTAGAGTTACTCAAGGAACATGAATACTTGCAATCAAGCAAGAGTTAGCAACTAACATAGAAGCTCAGTAAACTGAGAGAAAAAAAAATCCCTAATGACATAGTTCAAAACCAGAAAAACTAAGACAAAACAGTTTATCAATACAAAACAATATAATACCATATAGTAGATGAAGTTTGGAATTGGGTGGTCTAAAACATCCAAGTCGGCAGCTTTATCAAAAGCATTGATGAACATCTACAAAATCAATAATTAGGATTCCATGCCAAGTCTCTATAGCATTTACAAATCATGACAATCAGAAAAGGCATTCTTATAATTAAAAGCCACCATAAACTTGACCAAATCAAAAGGAGTTATAATAATGAAGCATTGTGCATTCATAGAAAGTACTGTAGCATCATAGGGTTCTTTTTCCCTCGAGATGGCTGGAAACATTTTGACACTTTGCATGTTTGGCTACTAATTTTAGGTTGCCCATAAACTAGGAATTGGATGTGGGTCAAAACCAACAAATATGTAAACACAAAAGACTCGAAAAACTAAGACCCAAGCCTTGTCTTGGCTAAACTGGATATAGGAGTAACACATGCAAACTAAATAACTAGAGGCCAGAAAACAAATAGTGCATCTGTGACACTAATTAAAATCCCCAAAACATGTTACTGAAAAAATAATTATATATATTTTTTAATATCTCTAGTTCACATAAGACAAAGCGTATTGATGAGAATTAATCTCCAAAACATGTTATAGGAAAAGAATGATGAAAACAAAAAATTGAATATCTCTGGTACACATCTGTTCACAACTGTGAAAGTGGAAAATGTTTCCATGATACATTAACACTCGTAAAATGGGGAGTTAAAAATACAGTATCAAGCAAACCTGCAAAGAATATCTTGGCAACAATGACCATGGCTGGGAGCTTCCACAACAAAACTAACTATAGAGAGATCTGCATACAATTGAAATAAAATGCTATCACTAGAATGCATAAAACTGTGAGATCTTAAAGGGAAAGCTAATGAACAGCTGAAAATCATGAAAAATGAAAAAGGGTAACTATGAATAACACTACATATAAGAGATGAAGAGATCGAGCAGGACAATGAAAGTTACTCTATCTAAAAATTTATCAAAAAACTGGAGTTGTTTAAGAGAACAAAAAAATTGAGGTCTTCAACCTTACAAAATAATGGACCAAGGAGGATCGAAAAAATAAAATCAATGAGCAAAAAAATCCTTCACACCAAGGCACACAATTCCAACAAGTTAAAGAATAGCGCATATAATGATGGTTTTCAAAATCAGTGCTTCATTTAGAGAAAAACCTCAGTGCATAATAAACTTCAGAGTTAAAAAACATGAACCAATTAAATTTAAGTGCATACAAACATAAACCCCTATTTCTGAACATAGGCGCTATTCTCCACAATGCCAATGTTAGCAATCCAACGAAGTCGAATAGGAAAGTTAAGTAATGTTACACATAACATAAAATTTTTGATCACGTAAAGCATTGACTGGATAGCAAGCAACAAAAGTCAGATAAAGTTCCCAACTTCCCTTGTTATTGTTTAATCAAAAGGATTGCGTCCATTTGACATATAACGACCCCAAAAGCTAAGAAATTCGGTCATCTTTATCACTGGTTCCTTCGATGTAGCCATTTGCAGTAGCATCCTTCGAAAACTTTTTGTCTAACTTATCCTGTATTTGAAATAAAGAGATCAGAATATGATGATGAAGAAAAAAGATGATGATCAAACACAGAAAGAGAGACTAGAAACACCACTTCTGCAGAAGATCTACGAGACTTGCCCATCACCACTATTGCTGCCAAAATATGCAATTTTTACAATCAATTGCCTAAAAGTTAAATATTTATAACAAGATTAACTATCACCGTATGCACAAGTGCACATGAGAATACCAACATCATTATAGATCACAGGATGTCATTATGTGAACAACAGAGAAACAAAAGCACAAAGGTAGTCAAACAGGACAAACAGAAAGCACAATAAGGTAGGAAAGGATCAAGCAGGAGTCAGTTTGTTGAACCAACATTGATCACACTGACAGTACAAAACTAAACACTACAGTTTAACCACCAATTCTCTCCTTGGTCACAACTCAAGCATCTCTATTTTTCTGGCATCTAAACTGGGTGCATTGATCATGCAGCCATTCTCATGCAAAAGCACACAAAGTCACAAACCACATAGAGCAACATTCCAAAGCCAAACATTACCCTGACCCACTGAGGTTGTCATCGCAATATGCCATTCGAGAAGGTATTCATGTACACAAATACACTTCAAGTCCACAAGACAAAATCATAATCCAACATATGGATCCATTCGTCCACTAACCTCAATTTATTTATGAGCATCTTATCCCGCCCAATCATCCAACGCATAACCAAAATACAACACCACACCAGTTAATTGTTACTGCAACAATGGGAAACAACGACCATGTGCTAGCCTATGACTAACTCTTGATACGAAGGCATCCAAAGCAAAGAATAGAAGATATGAATCTACCTCGAAAACGCTTCAGGTTCCCTAGGACGTGGGATTGGATAGATTGGTAGGCGAGCAGCTGCCTCGCGAATCTGGCTGAAATCTAGGGTTTCGGAAGGAATGTAGTGCCTGACAGGAGAAGCGCAGCGTTGCGAGTTATAGTTCGTCGGATATGTCGCACATGCTCCCATGATCCAGACCCTCGATGTCGCCCTACAATTGCTCTTCTCGGCTGCTGCTACTCCTGTGCTTCTTCAGTGAGCGAGAGATTGTGAGAAAAGAGGGACAGAAATGCTTAGGGATCGAGAAGGTAAAGGGGGAATGCGGCGGCAAAAAAATTTCGGGGAGAGGGAAAGAAAAAACGCGGCGGCAAAAATTGGCGAAGGGGAAAACGGCGAAGGAAAAAAAAACACCAGTATTCAACATCACTTATAAACAATGGTTTTCAAAAGCCGTTGTCGTAATCACAAAAAAAACGCACATAGACAACAGTTTTCAAAAACTGTTACCGTAGCCTTTAAAAATCATTGTCGTAGTATCAAAAAAACATAAATAGACAACAGTTTTTAAAAATCGTTATCGTAGGCCAAAAAAGCTGCTAAAAGACAACGGTTTTTGTTAAAACCGTTGTTAAAAGACAAAACAACAACAACTTGACATTAAGTCATTGTTGTTTCAGTGTTATTAAATGAGGATTTTCTTGTAGTGAATATAATACATTGAAATCATATTGACTCTTTATAATGAAATTATATTAGTTAAATCATTTTAGTATTAAAATATTAAAGCACAGTCATTAGGGTAAAGTACACTTTTGAAAATCTAAATTATTTGGGTCTTTGAAGAGTGCCACCCTTATGTTCAGAATCAAGAATTAATTATTTAGGTAAGATTCGTCAAACCCATGTAATAGTGCAATAATGCAAGGGTGACGTTAGAGAATCTCAGCAACAAACTAACATGCTATGAAAAAAATTAATTTAATTTAATATTATACTTATCTTAGTAAAAAAAACTAAGAAAAGTATATTTTTTAACATCGTCGGCCTAAAATATTTATAGGAGTTCTCATAGTGTTGTCAATTATGTGGGACTAGAACTATATTTTTTTATATAAAACAACCAGAGAAAATTAATGATGAGAAAAATTCATAATAATACGCCGCAGCTGAGTCTCAAACTCTAGATCACTAATTGTTTCGCTTGTGGAATTACTAATAAATCTTGAAATTATTTTTAGTGTGAATAGAAAAAATGATATTAACGTAAATTCATTTTAGGTTTCACCAAAGTTATTAGTAAAGGGGGAAGATTTTTAATAAAATAGTAAGATAGTAAGATTATTAGTAATTAATTAATTTATTTGACTTATATTATATTATTTTTAAACTTTTAGGAATTAAATTTCAAATGAATTTTTAATATATTAATTAAAATTCGAATGTATAATTAATTGATTTATGATTGATTAATACCCTGTTTGGAATCCTAGGGAATTGAATTCCTATGATAATTGGAATTCAATTCCATAGTTTGGAATGAATATTTGAGATGGATTTGATATGGAATTCAATTCCAATTCCATTCCAAACATGAATAGTAAATCAGACCTCAAATGGTCAGATTTGGATAGGAATTTACCATGAACAACTAAAATTACTTAATTGTCCTTTTAACTTAAAACCCTTTTTTTCCATCTGCCGACTCTCTTGTTTTCTCTTGCCTTTCTTCCGTGCGTCGTTTCTCCTTGTGTCGAAAACTTCTCCTTGCACCGTTTCTCTCATGCGCCACCTTCTTCGTACTGCTGTTATGAGGATAAAATGATAAATGTATAAGAATGAAATTCAATTCAAATAGATTCTAAATTAAAAAATTCAATTCAATTCTTTTATTCATTAATTCATTCCAAATATAAGAATTGAATTCAATTCATGTCAGAATTCAATTTCTAATGGAATTCAATTCAATTCCTTCACTTAATTGATTCCAAATTGGTATAATAAAATAATATCCGTTAAATTTTTGTGATTTAATCGGGTCGGGTTTCTGATTCGATCCCGAACTATAAAACTCCGCTCTTGTTGCGCCGTGCGATGCAATTTCGACTGCTCCGGTTAGGGTTGAATTTCCCAATCTCTGCAGCTCGCTGTCGCCGTGATCTTCGCCGGCGGTACCCAAACACCTCTGCGCTTCCCAAGCCCGCCGGTAAACTTCCACGCCGTCACCCAAATCTTCTTTTAGGTCACCTGCGAAGGGCGAAAGCGGCGGCGACTGTGAGGTTGTTTTTGTCTGCGGCCGCGACGCGCTCTAGATAGATATCTACAGGTACGACTTGCACTATCTACAATCTGTTATTTTTGGTATTTAATTTGTCTTCCAAAAACCATAGTTTTGTTTAGTTTGATGTTCTATCTTCTCTAGGGTTTTTGATGTTTCTGTTCATCCCCTTCCAAGTTGGTTGTTAAACATGATTATCTTGAAAATTTTCTTTGTTTCCTGATGTTGTTCTGTTCTTCTACGTTGATCCTCTTTTTTCACTCTTATAAGCAGGTATGGCAGTATGACTATCCATTGATGAAGCAATAAGCTACATACTGATTTTGAAATTGAAATCAAAATCACAAGGAAAACATTGTGTTAGAGAGTTCCAGAAGATAGTACTTTTTTATTCTCTGTAAACAAAGTAATTACTTTGGTTTCCATTAGTTGGATGATTTCTCCATTTTGTATCTCTAACTCATTGGACATGAAACTGTTGCCTAATCTATATTTAGTAATTTTGATGTTGTAATGAAATATTTTTGCTGATCCAGTTAGAATAACTATTTGAAATTTCATAGGATGATATATACTGGGATTGATACCTTCTACCTCACTGAAGAGCAGTTGAAGTGTTCACCATCAAGAAAAGATGGCATCCATGAAGACACAGAAACCACATTACGGATTTATGGGTGTGACCTTATCCAAGAGAGTGGCATTCTTCTTAAACTGTATCCTCTTCCCAGTTTTCCAATGTGTGTTGGTTCTTATTTTTTATTTAGTTATGTGTGGAGTAGGGTTGCATATTTTCCCAGTGTTTATCGGTTTCACCAACTTTTCTTCAACATCGAGTTTCTTTCAGTTGTGAGTATCTTAACTGTTCATTCAGACCACAAGCTGTAATGGCCACTGGGCAGGTTCTTTTCCATCGTTTCTACTGCAAGAAGTCCTTTGCTCGCTTCAGCGTTAAGGTGTGAATCTCAAGGTTCAAATTTTCATCTTTTGTTTAGGATATTTTATAATTATATTTCTCACCCTATGCAATTTACTTTTTGTGAACTATCAGAGGGTTTCTGCGAGTTGTGTATGGTTAGCATCAAAGTTGGAGGAGTGCCCCAAGAAAGCAAAGCATATTATTGTTGTCTTCCATAGAATGGAATGTAGAAGGGAAAATTTGGCAATAGAGCCTTTTGATTTCCAGTCTAAGGCAAGTGCAAGTGTTTCTCTGTTTATATATATATATATATATATATATATATATATTTGTTTTTGGATTTGAATATGAATTGTTAATTTAATAAGTATGTCATTCCATGCAATATCATTCATAAACTATGTAGCTTACTGAACTGTCAGATTAGGGCTTTGTTCTGCTAATTAATGAGATTTTTCTCATATATTATTTTCTTTATTTTTCTTACAACAGAAATATACAGAGTTAAAGAATGATTTGGTTAGGACTGAGGGACATTTGCTGAAAGAAATGGGTTTTATTTGCCATGTTGAACATCCTCACAAGTTTATATCTAACTATCTAGCAACACTTGATGCTTCTCCTGAGATGAGGCAAGAAGCCTGGAATCTGGCCAACGACAGGTACTATGCAGTTCTTTCATCTGAATGAGTGTTGATGTTCACTAAGGGTTTGAAAGTTAGATATTGCATTGAAATTGATGATATTCTTTTTATTTCCATATGTTTCATGCTCTAGAAATATTTTCAATATAAAGTTGATTTGCTGTGCTCGTATCATTTCATTTGCATATTCCAGACACATTAGCTGCTTTATAATAAAGAATTCACAGGTTTAAGTTGCCATATTATATACATAGGCTGTCAGCTACAAGTAAAAAAATTCTTCTTTGAGAGCTCTGGGAACATCTTTTAAAAGTTAAGTGCATTTTAACAAGTTATATATTTATGACACATCAGCTGATTTATATAGAGCATTCACAAGTATAAAATTATGATGTAGTTGCCATCTACAGCTATAAAATTTTAGTTTGAGTTGCCTGGGCATGTATTTTAAATGTTTAATAGATTTGCATTTTGATTTAGGGTATCATTGTCCTGAATGACTGTAGATGTGTCCCATCTTAGTAGTTTGTTTTTTAAGCTAAAAAATTACTCAATGTATTATAGGAACTAGATAGATAAGTAGTAGTGAAATGCAGTAGAAGAATTTGCTTTAACAAATAACTTCTAGAACATAGTTTTCCTATTAGAAGTTAAATGCATTTCAGCAAGTGCTAAAGTGTGAACAAAGTTGTTCTAGAATATTAGATCAGTTTAAAAGCTTATGGGAGCTAAGCTAGTTAGTTGAGTCTCAACTTTGTCATAGTGAATGAAAAACTTGATTTAATAAATAACATATGATAAATTTTACAAGCTAGCTTCTTATGTTTTTTTGTTTTTTGGCAAAACATAAACTTCATCCTAGTTTAGTTAGTTATTTGTGTAAACCCTATTCTATACTTAACAGTCATGAGTTAACCAATATTTGGGGGGGGGGGGGGTATTAAGTGTGACTGACAAATAGACAATGGAGTGAGTAGTTTGAGATTTCTGAGTAATTACATGGTTGTTGACTTGTTATACGATCCTAACTAATGCTGGTCATTTTATTCACTTGTCTTGATTCCATGGCTTCTATAGTCCTGTGTTCTTTCTTCTTATGTCAAGATAGCTCCCTTTTGCAAAGTTTGGTTTTAGGGTCTTACTTTTAAGCTTGTCCCGAGGGAGTGAGGTAGATGACATGGCAAGGATTTCATGGGTAGAGAAAGATTGATAGTATGCATAAAATCTTGTTGAAGAAATCTTCTTCAAAAAAAGGTAGATCCGCTACCTTAGCGGCCCCCCTAATGTCGGCCCCACGGATATGGAGGGAGGTTTATGCAGGTACACAGGCGCGCATGGCGGGGTAAGCCCCAGGTCGTCAGTTCCTGAGAATCAACCCCTGGCCATTACGCCTGAGATACCATGCTGCGCTACGCCCTGGGGGCTGAAGAAAACTTCAAGTTTTGGTTTATTGTTGACCTGTGCTTGATAATTTATGATGGTAATGGATAATGGTATTTTTAATGACACAATATCTCCTTTGTAAACTTCTATTAGACGGTCTAGATGCTCAACTTGTTTTGAACTTATATGACGCATAATCACTATAAACTACATTGTTAGTCATGAACAAATTAGATTTTTGGTGAGCCTGTAATATCAAGTCTTGTAGGATTTTTTGAAAGTTGTGGTTGGTCTAAAGGCAAAGACAAAGGACTTTGTAATATGATATCTTTATGGTTTTCAGGAAACTTGGATCTATGCCAACCATCAATTTCAAATTGTACTCAGTAACGCAATATTCATTTCAAGTTTTAACATCTCATGTCTGGTTCTCTATACCACTAAATTATAGCAAGTATCTATTCCTAGAACTTGAAGGGTAGGTATAACTACTTATTTAATATAACATTGATGACATTACAAAAGATTCATGAGTGACTAAGAATGGGACTGAAACTTCTTGCCAATTCAGACTCTGGTTTTATTGTGTCTTTACTATCCTTATGGATCATGACATACACTTGGACAAATCCAAGACTATGAGCATGAAAATGTCACATGGGAGGGAGCTTTATTTTATCTCAAGGTGATTTGAATATTGAGTTGGTTAATTCAGCCCTTTTTTTGACCAAGGTCACCCATGCTTTCTTACAGTTGTTTATGGTCTGATTACTTGGATGGGAGATAGGGAGAGAGCGGAAAGACTTGCAAAATTACATATGGAGCTTTATCATTTGTGTACATCTTTTTGTCACTTTATCTCCTCTGCCTCGTATTTTCCATTCAAGTAATTGAACCTAGTCACTAATAGTAATGTTAATTATCTTATGTGGGACTAACACCAATAGCATGGGTAATTGATGCCTCTTAACTAAAAGGACGAGAGACGAACAATATAATAATTCTTATTTTTCAGTGTATATACTTCTTTTTCACAATGCTTCTTATGATATTACTAAGTTCTGTTTGTTTTATTTTTCTTTTCCTCATCAAGACTCTGTCTATTCTTCATTCTATTTGAAATATATGGTTTTTGACGAAACAATATTTTCTTTGTACCTACTAGTTTGCGGACAACCCTTTGTGTGCGTTTCAAGAGCGAAGTGGTAGCATGTGGTGTTGTATATGCTGCAGCCCGCAGGTTCCAGGTCCCCCTTCCTGAAAGCCCACCCTGGTGGGAAGTTTTTGATGCAGACAAAGCTGGGATCGATGAGGTTTGTAGAGTTCTTGCACATCTCTACAGTCTTCCTAAGGCACAATGTATTGCCGTCTATAAAGATAATGATTCTTTTACTTCAAGAAGTAAAAATCCAAACCAACAGGCTCAAGTTCACAAGGTATTGAATTGAAGCAGCTTCTGTACATAGATTCTGTAAACTAACATGAATTGTGGCTGTCATTAACAGACTACCACATGTTCTTTGGTAGGAGAGTCCACTCAATGGTGAACCCAAGGAAACATCTACTCCCAAGTCCGAAGCTCCAACTCCTGATGGTAGTTTGCCAAAAGAAACGACTGTCAAAGCAGCTCAGGAGAAAATGGAGGTGAACAATAGTGAGGGTGACACTAGGAATGTGCATGCTGATGTAGATACTGGAGGGGAATCAACAGTAACACCGAATATTGATCAGAAGGTTGATGTAGATAGGAACCGTGACAGAGATAGGGAGAGGACAAGGACCAGAGAACGTGATAGCAGGGGACGGGATTCTGATTATGATGGTAGGAGTCGAGACTTGGACCGAGATAGGGAGAGAGACAAGGATCTAGAGCGTGAAAGAGAGCGAAGACATCATCGCGCCAAGGACAAGGATAAGGGATCAGGTATAGCAAATAATTTTATTTTTGTAGTGATTATTTCGGGAACATTTAAACTTCCATCAGTGTAGGATCCTGCAGTAAAATGAATTGTTCTTGGAGCCATTTAATCGTTTCTCATCTTTTTCAGGGCATTCAGAGAAATTGAGGCATCACTCTTCCCGAGGTACATCTCTGAGTTCATTGAAAAAAATGGCCTGTTGTATATGAATGTAGAGTTTTACTTGGCCTTTATGTGAATCTTTCTTGTAGATCGCAGCGAATACCATAGTTCTCGCTCCTCTCGTGAGAAAGATCGATCTGAGAAAGATAGGCACAGACACCATCCATACAGTTGAGGGATAGATGCTTGGTGGAGCCATATGCAAACACTATCACTGGCTTACCAACTGCACAAGTTGATTGAGAAGCTGTAGCTGTACTTTCAAAGTATAATATTAAATCTTTGCTGGATCTGCACCTACTGCGAGCATCTTTTAAACAGACCATCTTACATCTCAACGACCACCTGAAGTAGTTAATGTAACCTCCCAAGTAATTTATTTTACAAATTGAGGTTGTACATTAAGTTAGTGCAGCAATTTGTGTTGCTGGAAATGCCAACTTTTTTCCCAGCTTTACACAAACGCGAGTGTAATACTATGGAAATACTATCTCCATAGACCCTTTTTTAGAAGATAAAACAAAGAAGCCAGTGTTGTAAACATTTGATTGTATCCGGGAGGTACCGAAGTTTTAGTCTGCAGTTGTGTAGCAAAGTTTTACTTTGTGCATGTTGTACCTCTCAAGTATTGTTCATCTAGGCGCTTTGTTGTGTTGTCCTCTTAGAACTTCAAATTCAAGTGAATTTATGTATATAACCTTAAAACAATCATCTTGTATTGTTCTCTTCCCTGTCTTCCATGAAATCCCAGTATCCAAGGCCTCTCTTCTCTTATGCAAACCTATGGGAGACTTTGAACATTGTTCAGGGTTCAGATTTGTGCATTGCCAGTTCAAGACAGTCATCCAAGATTCTTTCTGCAGATGGTCAAAACCTCCTAGGAACTGATGCTGCTTTCTTCAGGCATTGACTGTTTAGATGATACCTCACCACATATTCCAATAGTGTGAGACATTTATTCAACTGCTAATATAAATATCAAGTCAGCATCTAGGTTTTGTTTGCCGTAGTGGGGTGGGAAGAAGCATAATAGGGGAAGAGAGGGTGGGATTTTGTTCAATGTGTTCATTTTTCTTTTATAGAGAGAGCAAGGAGGGGATAAAAAGGGATTAACCTTAGCTCATACAAACTCACTTCCACTCGCCACTTGTTTCATTGTGCCCAAGTCGCATCTCTGCCTTGCTCATGCTTCGCCTAGCTTTGCCCATTGCTTCACTCAACATTATGCACTATGTCACCCCTCAGTGTCGGGACTTATCAATTCCACTAGAGGAACCAGTGAATGAAAGAGAGTTGTTCAATCTAAGATTGATTATGTCATTTATTGTTTGTTGAATCCAAAGACAACTTAGAGATTTTAATAGAACAAAGAAAGAATTCAACGTGTGCCTTATTGTTTACATAGAGAGAGCAAAGAGGAGATAAAAGGGTTAGAAGAGATTATCCTGATTCCTTTGAACTCACTTTCACTCATCGCCCCTCTCACTAAATCCATGTCGCATCTCTACCTTGCCTAGTGTCGTACCTCACGATTGCCTAACTTCACCAAGGGCAATTTACAGATTTTGATCGAACAAGGTAAGGATTCAACATTTACTTTGTTTGGTGCGAAAGTGAATTCAAAAAAAAAAATGTTTATAATAAATTCAAAGTAAAAGGAGAACCTTCATCTTCTCCCATTATAGTAAACGATGGGAGATGTTTAAATATATAAACAAAATCACACTTTCCTAAATCTTGATTATCGTGCTTGAATCATTTTAACTTTTTGTTGGGAAACAAGAAAATAAAGAATAAAAAAATTGAGAAATAAACCACCGAATTGTAGGTAGGCGACAATCAATAAAGTTGTTTAAACTAATGAAAGAATCAGTAAACATCTCGAGTCGACTCCTAGTAAAATACAAAATAGAACGGTTCTTTTTGCAATTTGTATCGTTTCGCTTTACTTCCCACCGGAGGCGCATTGCTCCGGCGGCCGCGTCGTCCTTGACTCCGTGTTTCGCGGGCACAGGGCTGTTCCCGCAGGCGGCGCCACGCAGTTGTACTGTAGGCACAGCGCCGTGCCTGCCGGCAGCGCCGACCCCGCTCTGATTCCGAACCCAGTGAGGTAGTTGTGATGCAAATAGAGCACCCGCATTCTCCCCGCCACCACCCGCCCCGCCACCGCCAAAGGCACTTCCCCTGTGAATCGATTGAAGTTCAGGTACAACCTTCCTGCCGGCGCCAGCTCTGCCGGCACGGCCCCCGTTAGACGGTTGAAGCTGAGGTCGACCGTCGCACCCGCCACCGCTAGCTGCCCCGCCGGCCGGAGGTCGCCGGCGAACTGGTTCCTCTGCAGCCGAAGCGACGCGACGGGGAAGGTGAAGATGGTCCCCGGGATCGGGCCGGAGAGGCGGTTCATGCTGAGGTCGAGGAAGTTGAGCCGGGTGAGCCGCGGGAGAACGCAATCGACCCGGCCGGTGAGGCGGTTAGCGGCGAGAGAGAGGTAGAGGAGAGAGGGTGGCAAGGGAGGGACCGCACCGGTGAGGGAGTTGCGAGCGAGGTCGAGGCGGAGGAGAGGGGCGGCGGGAGACGGAATCGAGCCGGAGAGGCGGTTCCCTGCGAGAATCACCGTGTGAAGCTCCGGGAGGCGGAGGAGGGCAGTGGGGATGGAGCCGGAGAGGCGATTGGAGCTGAGATCGAGGGTGCGGAGGCAGCGAAGGGAGGACAGAGAGGGAGGAATGGGGCCGGAAAGGCAGTTGCCGGCGAGGGCGAGGAAGCGGAGGGCGGGCGGCAGAGCAGCCGGGAGGGAGCCAGCGACCTGTCCGGGGACGAGGGAGAGCTCGGAGAGAGCGGGGAGGCGGGTGAGGGAAGCCGGAAGAGTGCCGGCGAGGCCTGGGGAGCCGGGGCGTGGGTCGCCGAGCGAGAGCGCGACCACACGGTCGTTGGCGCAGAGCACGCCGGAGAAGGCGCAGGGGTCAGCGGTGAAGTCCCAAGAGGCGAAAAAGTGAGCGCCCGGGGCGTCGGCGAGCGACTTGGGGATGGACTGCAGCACCAAGTAGTCGAGGGGGTGCAAGGTGCTGGTCGCCGGCGCGGCCACGATAAGCACCATGACCACCACGACCATGGCCGCCACTCCGACGTCGTCCTCCTCCTTCACCTGCATTTCGACAAACAGCTGGAGGGTTTTGGGGTTCCGCTCAGGAATGGTGGGAAAATGAAAGAAAGAACAAGAGTCCTTTTATTTGGTGGTGCGCACAGAGCAGCTTTCTCATGCCATGCACTGCCACCACTGTACACTGTCACATAGTTGGTTGGAAATTAGGGTCCAAAACCTTAATTAAGGTCATTAATCATTGATGTTAATCTGGATATCAAGTGTTAAGATGGTAATGCTTTGGGGTTTTGTTAGTTTCTAGGTATCTTTTGGATGGTTCAATGCAATTTATTTATTAGCTGTCAGTGTCGGGTACAAGACTGTGCAGCAGAAGAGCAGGAAAGGGGAGGACGGAATGGTTTTTCTGCTGTAAATATGTCTGCTGGTAATTAGCAGTTGAACAAAAATGGGTACAGTGTTAGTTACTGATTAAGGGGACCTCCGTTGTATTGCACTGGTCATTAAATCATCCCCGTAAGTTTGATGTAATTGGTATTTACTTTAATAAATTTTAAAATTAATTATCGACATAAAATATTTTATTAGACACATGGCATCTCTCGTACAAATGATAGGATAAAATATATTTTAGAATTTATCTATTTATATTTTTTCATTGAGTTGATGAAACTAAATTATAGATTATTTCGAAATCTGACTCAAACGGATTATCCGATGATATAGATAGAATATTGATCAAATCATGATGTTCTGGAGGGATATACTGAGATAACTTTTATGTTGATCAAGTCGTCAGAAGTCCTGTGGTCAACGCTACCTGCAACCAACGACCGGGTCGCCCCGATCCTTGATACCCGATGCTCGAGACAAATCCAACAAACATATAAGTAATAAATTAAGACGCATAATAATAAAATGTGCATAGAATAAGAATGGAGAACGTACCCTGGGCCAAAGGGGCGTCCTCGGGTGGATCGGGGAGTAAGTCGGGATGCTAATCGAGTTGTCATGACCAGGAATAGTAGATGAATTAGAACATATTAGAGAGTTGGATCTGACGACGCGAAGTCGGACGAGGTGGCACGAAACTGGATGCGATCTCGACACGCAGGCCGGGATATAACATTGGCACGTAGGCAGGGATAGGATTATCGACACGTAGGTCGGGATATGAGATCGACACGTAAGTCGGGCTACAATAATGGCACGAAGGCCAGAACATAATAGTGAGGTGCATTACGGCTGTAGCTCGGGATATAACACACAAACTAGATCAGCACAGGGTTGAAACACAATAGTGACATAGAATCGAAATCGGGGCGAAGCTGGTGCGTGAACTGCCGACACATGGAATGCCGACACGTGGAGGCTGCCGGCGAAGGAGGCTGCAGCGCGTGGTGGTTGCATGCCCCTACGGCGGCACTTAAAAGGGAGTTGCTGCCCTCGTGACGAGAGACGACGGCAAGATGCATCCTAGTGGCCAGCTGCGATGGCAGCTACTGAATGTAACGACGAACGTCGGATGAGAGAGGAGAAGAGGGACAGCTTGGCGGCAGCCTCCTCGGTTGAGGAGGAGGCGACAAGAAGTCGGCGTGAAAGGTGGTAGAGGTGTGCGATAGCGTGGGTTAGACGACGGTGATGTTTCTGGGTGGCGTCGTCTTGTAGGAGGCGACGACGGTGTTCCTTGGCGGCGCCGGTGTGGAGAACGAAAGAGGCAGTGGCTTTCACTGGGACTGCCAGCGAGAGGAGAGGTGTTTGGGCTGTCTGTGGGTGTGAGAAAGAGGGAAAGAGAGAGCTATCGGCGTCGGATGTGATCGCCTTCTCCAATGAGCACCTCTCTTGGACATGGTGGCGGCGGAGAAAACCAGGAGGAGTGGAGAAGATGGTGTCGAGGAGAAGGAAAGGAGAGGAGCAGCCACCGGTGCCGGCGAGGAGCGGAGGGTGATGGAGAGCCCTTCGTGAAGTCCCCTAGCGGTGGAGCAAAAACACCCCCCTCTCCCCCGCGTGAACAGTGAATCCCCTTTTTTCTCCAGCCCTAAACAGTGATTTGACCAAAATACCCTCTCTTTCTCTCTAATTCTCATTATGTCCTCAAGATATATCCGTATCATAAGACTCTCCTTCAAGTCTAGTCGAAGGAGTGCAAGTCCGACTGACTAGACCAAGCCCAATGTAAAGTAGAATCACCCCTGAATGCGGAGTCAGATCGCTAGACTGGTCGTATAACATCAAACGAATAGTTGTGGTGATGTCGAACAAGTGACGAAAACGATGCTGAGCGAGCGACAAAAGATAATACCGAGCTGGCAATTGGTCGAATGCCAAGCAAGAGATTGAACGATACCAAGCAAACAATCGAGCGATGCTAAACAGAACTATCGAGCAATTATGCGAATGTTAAGCAAGATGTAAAACGGATGCTAACTGAGCGGCAAAAAATAATGTCGAGCAATTGCTAAGCAGACGATTGAGTGAATGTTAAGGGGGTGATAGGGAGACTACCGAGCAGGCGACCAAGAGAATGCCGACCAGGCAATCGGGAGCATCCCGAATGGGTGGAAAAATGCTGGCAAGCGGTGCCGAGCGTGCGACCAAAAAAATGTCGACCGAGCAATTGGGAGAACACCGAGCGGGCAATAGAGATAATGTCAAGAGGAACCTAGAGGTCGATGGCGAATGAGAGCAAAACCCGTGAGTTGAGCAAGAGTGAATCCTATAAACGGAGAGGGCATGGAGCCTGTGAGATCGAAGGCAAACGGGAGCAAAGCCCTTGAGCCGAGCAAGCGCAGAGCTATTGAGCCAAGGGGCAGTGGATCCCGAGAGATTAAAAAGCACAACATCGCACCAAGCGATCGTGAAGAGGAGGCAAAGCTGGAGATCCGAGTGGGCGCAAAACCCGTGAGTCGATTGGGCATGAAGCCCGTGAGCCTAGCGGCGAGTGGGACGAGTGCTGACTGAGTGGTGAGTGCCGACCGATTGGCAACTGAGATGAGTACCCGGCCAGGGAGGAAACTTGACTTGCTAGTCGATGTGTGTGTGTGCAGCGCATGCTTATAACTCGCACTAGGGCAAGAGTCTGGAGACGTGAGAACATGCTTACTTATAACTCGCGCTGGGACGAGAGTCTCGAGCCCGACCGAGAGGTCGTTGGTCGTGAGATCATGCTCGCTTATAACTCGCACTAGGTGAGAGTCTGGAGTCCCGACCGAGAGGTCATTGGGTGTGAGAGCATCCTCACTTATAACTCATGCTGGGGCGAGAGTCTGGAATCCAAACCGAGTGATCGTTGGGGCGCGAGAGCATGCTCGCTTATAACTCGCACTGGGGTGAGAATATGGAGCCCGACCGGGAGGTCGTTAGTCATAAGAGCATGCTCACTTATAACTCACGCTGGGGTGAGAGTCTGGAGCCTGACCGGGAGGTCGTTGGCCGTGCGAGCATGCTCACTTATAACTCACGCTGGGGCAAGAGTCTGGAATTCCGACTAAGAGATCGTTGGGGCGCGAGAGCATGCTTGCTTATAACTCGCAATGGGGCGAGAGTCTGGAGTACTGACTGAGAGGTCGTTGGGCGTAAAAGCATGCTCACTTATAACTCTCGCTAGAGCGAGAGTATGGAATCCCGACTAAGAGGTCATTGGGGTGCGAGAGCATGTTCGCTTAACTCACGCTGGGGTGAGAGTCTGGAGCCCGACCGAGAGGTCGTTGGTCATGAGAGAATGTACACTTATAACTCGCGCTAGGGCGAAAGTCTGGAGCCCGACCGAGAGGTCGTTGGTCGTGACAACATGCTCACTTATAACTCGCGCTGGGACGAGAGTCTGGAATCCCGACCGAGAGGTCGTTGGGATGCGAGAGCATGCTCGCTTATAGCTCGCATTGGGGCGAGAGTTTGAAGTCCTGACCGAGAGGTCATTGGGCATGAGAGCATACTCACTTATAACTTACGCTGGGGCAAGAGTCTAGAATACTGACCAAGAGGTCATTGGGGTGCGAGAGCATGCTCGCTTATAACTCATGCTGGGGCAAGAGTCTGAAATCCCGATTGAGAGGTCTTTGGTTGTGAGAGCATATTCACTTATAACTTGCACTAGGACAAGAGTCTGAAGCCCGACTAGGAGGTCGTTGATTGTATGAGCATGCTCACTTATAACTCGCTCCGGGGCGAGAGTCTGGAGACGTGATAGCACTTATAACTCGCACTGGGGCGAGAGTTTGGGACCCGATGTCACGCCCCAGGTAGTCCCTGTCCGAAGAAATTTCGGCAGCATCTCCCCTGTACGGCGAACAATATGAATCTCAGTATACATATATCTATACCTCGGCCACACTCGGCCGGAACAATACAATACAAATAAGAAACAACCACGCAGTTTATATCAATATTCCACACAGCTCAACATATAATCAATCCACGCAGTTTAATAGGGAAGAACGATATAAAACCAACGAAGATATACGTACACATCCTACTCCACTACAACGAAGAAAACAAATCCACGAAGTAGTGTGAAAATCTGCAGCGGAAAACAAAAGCAGCAAACCCAAAGGTTCGACATAAAGTCCACAATACAAACCCACAATACAAGTATACGTATAAAAGCGAATACAGAAAACGATATCTAGAAATCCTCGCGACCAAGGGGCTAGCGACTGGAATCTCTCCTGACGGCCTCAACCTGAAAAATAGTAACAACGGGGTGAGTTCAAGAACTCAGCAGGTAAACCAATAGACATGTACGGCAATATATATCTACCAGTAATAACCTATGGTACAGTACACTAAACCATAGAGCCTACAGTACAGTCTCCTAACAGTACAACCTACGGTACGGTCTCCTAACAGTATAACAGATATGCATAGCTGAAATAAACTGTAATAACCAGCAATAGGCATAAAGTACAGTCTATAGCAAGAATAATAAGAAAATGCATAACTGAAATAAACTGTACTCACCTGCGAGGCTTGGGCAACTGAACATACATAGATAAAAATAGTCAGAGCAAAAGCATGTATCCTGTATGCATGTCAATCATATGCAATCACCAAAATGCATCAATCATAACGAATGCAATCCGTGCATATGATGCAATATGACATGGTCACCCCTGTCAACCAGTCAGCCATCTCACACACAATGGTGAGACCGAGTGGGTAGGGCTGTGACACCGTGCACTCTGCCATCACTGCCCCTGAAGAGTGACCGAGTGGACGGGATGCTGTCGGAGTACACCTATCCTCCTACCTCAAACATAGTGAGGGAGCGCAATGCTCTCAACTCCCGGTACGCGATGACGGGAAGGGATCCCTGTCTGCTACCACGCTGCAGTCACACTACCCATGAGCGGACCAGCGGAGCACTACAGAGCCACTGCCATACACACCCTACTGTGCTGTGCCACTACCCATGCAGTGAACACGTTGTGTGCAGGCCTATGTAGCTGGCCGACGAGCTCAACAATAATGGAGTCGTCAATCGCCCAGCATGCAATCATGCGATATGGTGCATGCGGCTACAATATGACATACCTGAACAAAGCCTCCTCCACATATGTGCGTGTCAAAAAGGTAAACACATATAACTATAAACATGATATAAACAGCATAAATCCAAAGACATCACATATACAATGATGTAAGTATCATGAATCCAAGAGCATGTATCACACATGTAAAGCAACTAATCCAGTAGAGTAGAGCACTATAGATATGCACCTCTATGAACATATATACACATGGCAAGAGATAAAATATCCAATCCTGAAGTAAAGCAACTAGTAGATGAAGTATGTGATAGGTATCAACTAACCCTAAATCCAGGGGAAGTGTTGAACTACCAATCACTAGTAACCGTCTACAAGTATCGAATAACCTATAACCAGGGAAGTGCTAAATCTACCAATCACTAGCAAGTATATATAAACTGCACATATCAAAAGACACTATCAAGAGATAAGTCAAAGGGTACCCGCCTCCAATAGAAGGTACAGTCAATCCAAATCCGAAGCCGAGACGTCCGTCTCGAATCAGAGTCCTGCGTCAAACAACATATATATATTTTATTTAGCTAAATCCCAAGAATAGCCAAATAAAATCCCTAAAATCAAATTAGGGCAAAACCCTAATCATCATAACCACAACTTACCTAACTAAACCTAATGGTCGACTAGGGTTAGTTACCAAATCCCTAATCACCAATTTGATTAGAAATCCAAACTTAGATTAGATCCAATAGTTAACTAGGGTTAATTGCTTAACCCTAATTATTCCATTAGACTAAATCTACGTAAACAAATCTAATCATAATCAACAACTAGTAATCCAATTACTCCTAATTCAACACATAAACCTAAATTAACCGTTCTACAACAAGATCAAAAACCTACACAAAATCAATCATACTAAATCATACCTAATACAATATCTATCAACTACCTCTACACGTACCTCAATTCCACCACTGGAATACAAGGTGATCTGTTGGAAGTAGGGGAGCTGCTGGTTGGAGTATTGCTGGACCAAGTGAACTGAATCAAGAACACCGCAGAACAACAACCTACTGGATCAACCGGACCAAGGAATCAAGCAAAGATCACAGATCAACAAGAAATAGAGAACCCTAATCCAGCAATACCTAATTCTAACCAGAACTCACCTCCAACCGGAATCTCAATCAGCAGCAAGGAAGAGGAGGTCCACTAATCAAGCGTCAACCGCTCTAATCTCTGCCCGGCAACCCAAGCACAACTCCGTGACCTAATTTCGCAACTTAGAAATTGAGAATCAAGAACAAAGAAGGATCGAGGAACAGAGAAGAGGATTGAACAAACACTATGAAAATAAGGCTGTTACCTCACCACTGTCGTCACTGGACAGGTCCGACGAAGCCCTACCTCTCTGGATCACATCCCGATGGTGTCGCTGCCCAATTCCAGCAAGAAAGGAGGTGTGGACTGCTCTGTGAGCAACACGAGGGGAGGAGAGGGTAAGCCTACCAGTCAGAGACGATACGAGATCCGGCTCCTCACCAAGCCCTAGCCACCGATCGTCAAACGCTGGGTTGCAAAATCTGCCGAAATTGAACCCCCTCGACCAGATCTGGCTTAGACTCCCTTGGCGCCGTTGAGCTCCGGTGACCCCACTAGTTTCCGTCGAGGTCGACGATCGCCGGAACCGTCGGCTATGTTTCGTCCGCGAGAAAGAGACAGCAAGAGGAGTCGGGGAGATCGGGGAAAGCAGGTGTTCGGGTTGGGTGAAGAGTCGGCGTTTGGGGAAAAGAAATAAGAAAAAGAATTTATAATTAAAACTTTTCCTCACTTAAACGGGTATCCCAAACAGGCTTTATCCGAACCCGCCGATCGATCCCCTCAAAACCCTCCGTACGAGCTCCGAAAAATTTCCAGAAAATTTCTAAAATTTCCGGAAAAATTCTATAAGGCTATTTTCCAAATAACCCTATTAATTAAATTTTCCAAGATCTCACACCCGACCCAGAGGTCGTTAGTGATACTCTGATCCGAGACCGGTGGCGATACTCTGGTCTGAGATCAGTGGCGACAGTCCGGTCCGAGACCAATGGCGATACTCTGGTCCAAAACTAGTGGCGATAGCTCGATCCCGAATGGGGAAGGTGAAGCCCTGAAGTCCATAGAAGCGCAGCAATATGAGGGAGGAGAGCCTTTATCATACCTGATCGTGGAGTGGCGTCGACCGGCTGAGGATCTATCTCGGTCCCTCAATTCTCGAATACCCGTGAAGCGCGGGGGGAGAAGATAATAATCTAAGCCCTGACCGTCAAAGGAAGTGAAGCTCATGACAATATAAGGGAGCAGAGTCCGTAGCCATAGAAAGATGCAGAGCACTGTGGGTGAAGGGAGCAGAGCCTGTAGACGTAAGAGGATGCAAAACAGGTGGAGGATGCATAGCATATAGTAGTAATAGAGTGCAGCGCCTATAGAAGCAAGAGGATGCAGAGCTCCATGGTGAAGGGTGCAGAGCTTATAGCAGTAAGAGGATGCAAAACCCTATGGTGAAGGGTGCATAGCCTATAGCAATAAGAGGATGTAGAGCCCTATGGTGAAGGGTACAGAGCCTATACCACACCTGATCGGGGAGCTAGGCCCCTAGTCCCTGATTGGAGAGTAAGGCCCTAGCCTGTAATCAAAGAGCGAGGCCCCTAGATCCTGATCGGGAAGCTGTACTGCGAGTCACTAATCAGGAAGTTGTGTCCCTAGTGTCTGATTGGGGAGTTGTACCCCTAATGTTCGATCGGGGAGCTGAACCCCTAATATCCGATTAAAAATCTAGGGTCCAAGTTTTTAATCCAGGGACTAGGATCTTACTCTCTTATCATGGAGATATAGCAGATCTTGTAATTATAAAAAGGGAGCAGAGCTCATAACGTACCTGATGGAGGAGCTGTGCCAGCCAGCTAAGGATCTGTCTCGATCCCTCGACTCACGAATACCTGTGGAGTAGGGGAAAAAATATAATGGAAAACTAACTTGTTGGCCAACTGAAGCTCCAAGTCAATCCCTCGACTCCTGAATACCCATGGAGCGAGGGGAGAAGATAATATGTTTGTCAAAATCCTCCGGGACTATGATAATGGCAGAGAACCTCTCGACGTTGTCCATCTTCACCTTCCAAAACAGGTGGAGAAGATTCCCACAGATGACACTAAATTAATCTTGTTCGGAATCTGAGTCAGACGGACCATCAGGTGAGGTGGATGAAATGTTGACCGAATCACGATGTCCCAGAGGAGGGGGGTATGCTGAGATGACTTCTATGTTGACCAAGTCATCAGAAGTCCCGTGGTCAATGCTACCTGCAGCCAACGAACGGGTCACCCCGGTCCCTAGTACCTGATGCTCGAGGCAGATCCAACGAACATATAAGTAACAAACTAAGACGTATAATAATGAAATATGCATAGAATAAGAATGAAGAACTTACCCTGGCCCAGGGGGATGCCCTCGGGTGGATCGGTGAGTAAGTCGGGATGCTGATCGAGTTATCGTGACCCGTAATAGTAGATGAATATGAATAGATTAGAGAGCTAGATCTGACGACGCGGAGACCTTGGCAAGCAGATCAGAATATAATATTGGCACGTAGGTCGAGATAGGATATTAGCGTGCAGGCCGAGATATGAGATCGACACGCAGGCCAGGCTATAATAATGGCACGAATGCCAGAACACAATAGCGAGGTGCACTACGGTTGTAGCTCGAGATACGACACACAAACTGGATCAACACAAGGGTCAGAACACAACAGTGACACATAATCGGAATCAGGGTGAAGTTGGTGCGTGGACTGCCAACACATGGAATACTAGCACGTGGAGGCTGCTGGCGAAGGAGGCTGCAGCGCGTGGTGGTTGCAAGCCCCTGTGGCGGCACTGAAAAGGGAGTTGCTGCTCTCATGACGGGAGACGACGACAAGGTGCGTCCTAGTGGCTAGCTACGATGGCAGCTACTGAATGCAACGACGGACGCCGGATGAGAGAGGAGGAGAGGAGAAGAGGGACAGCTCGGCGGCAGCCTCCTCGGCTGAGGAGGAGGCGACGAGAAGCTGGCGTGAGAGGCGGCAAAGGTGTGCGTCAGCGTGGGTTAGACGACGATGATGTTTTTGGGCGGAGTCGGCTTGTAGGAGGCAACGACGGTGTTCCCTGGCGGTGCCGGCGTGGAGAAGGGAGGAGGTGGTGGCTTTCGCTAGGACTACCGGTGAGAGGAGAGGTGTTTGGGATGCCGACGGGTGTGAGAAAGAGGGAAAGAGAGAGCTGCCGGCATCGGATGTGACCGACACCGTGGGTGGAGAAAGTGGTCTCCTCCCTCTTCCTGGTGCCCTCCTTCTCCAACGAGCACCTCTCCTGGACGTGGTGGCGGCGGAGAAAAACAAGAGGAGTGGAGGAGATGGCGTTGAGGAGAAGGAAAGGAGAGGAGCAACCACCGGCACCGCGCGAGGAGAGGAGGGTGATGGAGAGCCCTTCGTGAAGTCCCCTGCCAGTGGAGCAAAACCACCCCCCTCTCTCCCGCGTGAACAGTGCATCCCCTTTTTTTTCCCGCCCTAAACAATGATTTGACCAAAATACTCCCTCTTTCTCTATAATTCTCACAAGGTCCTCAAGATATATCTAATCAATTAGAATAAATGATATCATCTTTTATTTCATTAAATCATTTATTTTTAATTTTTTATATTCAAAATATTTATCTCTAATGATTCAATTAATTTTGAAAGTGATCCATTTTGTACTGATGAAAATTTCCCATCAATCAAAGTAAATGAAAAAATACAGATAAATCTTGACAGATAGTTTAATTTTTTTAATTGTCTAGATATTAATATGTACTAAGTGAGATTTAAACCATCACTTAGAGAACTCGTCTCATTTTCTAATCTTGGGGCATAGATCACTTAAATCGAATCGATTTTCAATTGATTATCTTTGCTAGATGTACTTATTTATCTTACTTTTCTTTTCTCTTTAAGATCTAGGATTTTGAGCGTTAAGGACACTCTTAAAGGGCTTAAAAAAATGTACTATAGTTAAATGGTCTCCTTAGTCGTTTAGTTGGTTGCAAAATAGAAAGGATGAATTTAAAATGGTACAATAATCAAAATGGTACTATTTTTTAAAAGATAAAAAACTCCTAGATGCTATAAGATGTGATAGTTAATTAGATGTAGCTAGTAAATCATGTTAAAGCAAATTGATTCAACTTAAATAAAATTGCTATAATAATGCTCTATATTAGTAATTTTGATCAAATTGAATAAAAATAAAAATCAAATCTATTTACTTTAATAAATTGCTACAATAACATTCGAATTAGGGTATTTTCTAGACGAGAATATATTAGAAGTGTTATTTTGATGTTTTCATTAGAAGAAACATTCTTTTGATGAAAATTATAATAAAGGGTGCTCTTTGATATTTGCCCTTTAAAATTTATCTCTTGATCAACTTTGTCTCATTTTTTCCAATAAATTGCTAAGGTTAGACTATAGCTAAGAGTAAAAGAGTAAACATCCTTGTGGAAGTGAACAAGAAAAAAAAAAGACTTCCTCATTCATCCTTTGTTTACCTATTAGAAATGGAAAAAAAAAATAACGAGCTTGCAAGATGGACTCATGCTAACATCTGACTCACGATGGCTAATAAGCTCGCGAAAACTAATAGCTTCGCAAGAGCAGTAATTAAGCTCATGACAAACTCTCGAGACAAGCTCACGGCTAGATTGTAATGTGTAGTTCTTGATTATTCTAAAATTAATAATAATTATAATAAATTTATTTATTTAAAAAAGCTTACCAAATTAGCCTAGGGTTGCTAAGAGTTGGTATGGTGCTAAGAGTTGGTATACTTCATCTAAGGGTTGCCTCCTTGGTAGGCCTTTGGATTTAAGAGCTTTTAAGGACCCTATTTTAAAAGGCTGAGAGGGGCCATTGAATAGGGGTCTTAAAACCTCTTACAAACATAATTTAATGGAGTTTTTTTAAAGAAAAAGTCTCATCCCTTATAAATAAATGATTAATTCTTTAAAGATATATCAAATAAAATTTTGAAGTAAGAGAATGTTTGTGAGGTAAAACAAGTTTAGTTCCTTATGATGCTAGAGAACCACTTTAGCATGCATAACTAAGCGTCCTAAATTTACTTGTAAAGTATCTTCCAAGAGCAAAATAGAAATAATGAAAAATGAAATGGGGTATTGGACGAACAATGATAATGTGGATGATGATCAACTTCCAGTGGCGTAGTCACAGATAAACTTGGGTTGAATTTCAATGGGTGTGGAAATATCACAGATTATCTCACTCTTCTGCATGCGCTATTATTATTAGATGAAACTTCTCGTAATTTATTTATCTATATCTAAGCCGATGATATTAGACCGCTTGAGATAAACACTATCCCCTTTTGCCGCATATGTATGATCATCTTTTTATGAAAGTGGGTGCAAGACAAGAGGATAGTAAACATCTTGCTTGTTCAAGAAAGAAAGTGTTCTAGTGCCCCACGGGTGAAGTGTAATAGTAAAACAATAGATTAAGTAAAAATAAATAAATACTTGAAATGACTTAATAATACTATAAAAGCTCAATAATCTTACTTGTGTAAAACTATAATATGTATTAGTTTTAATTAAAGTTATTTTAATAATATTGCAACAACGGTAAAGTTGGCGCAATCATAAAGATCCTTTCTCAAGACTCATATGCTGAGAGTTTTGTGTATAATAATATTACAACAAAATATTTTTAGAATAAATCATGAGATAAGGTGTTTTTTGATATAAATTATGGCACTATTTTAAAAATAACAACCTTATATTTGAATATTATTTAAAAATAACAATAAGCCAAGTCATACTGTCCCAGTCAATTTGTAACGCTTACAATTTCCGCGTCGTAACGTTCCGTCTTAACCCCGTCACTGTCTTGTTCAGTTGCCCCTTTGCAGCATCCCATCAATCTCTCCTTCTCCGGATACCAATCGTCGAAAGACGCGTCAGCTTCCTAGCGCTGGTGAATCCGGGAGTCAATCCAAGTAGGCCCCACTGGATTCAGCTGCCGCGTCGGCGGATGCGAAGCGAATCGGAAGGCAAAAGGCTAAGTCAATGGCGTGCTGCTACGCGTCACGCCGAGTTGGCTCGGTCAACGGTCGGTCGGGTGAATTCGCCGAAGTCACCTGGCAATAGCTTAAGCTTCCTTCCAAATCGAGCCAGCTACTTCTCTCCCCCTTTTAATCGCCTTCCCCGATCTCCTCGATCGAAAAAGCTTCCGTCGATCTATGCCCTCAATCGACCGCCATGGCCGCCCAGGTCTTGCGCCCCTACGACATCCTCCAGCCCCGCAGCAGGCCCGCCGCGAACCCTAACCCTAGGCCGCAGCAGCGACGCTCTTCCCTGGGAAAGCAGCGGGAGCGGTTGCCGAAGCCAGCGAAAGCCCCCGTACACGCGAAAGGTGCCGCCTTGGGTCGGCCGCACACTCCCCGGAAAGCAGCGGAAGTCTACGCCGGGTCGGGGTTCGCGAACTCACCGGCCCCCAGCGCGCTGCCGCTGCCGCGGTTCTCCTTGAAGAAGGACGCGCCGGCGGTGGGCGAGTACTTGGCCACCATGGCCCTGAGGCGAATGCTTCGACTGGAGTAGAAACCTTCTTCTTCTTCTTCTTTGGTACCTTCTCCTTCGATCAGATGGAGAGCTCCCCGTCGGCATTTTTTGAAGGACGGAGAAGGAAAAAGATCTGATCTTTGAGGGAGAAATGGAAGATCAGTTGCAGTTGATGGTGGCTCTGTTCTACCGTTTGGAATTGGTTTGAAATCTAATAAAAAAAATATCAATTTAGATTCGATTTGAATTTGTTTGAAAATTATCAATTGTGTTTCATCAACCATTAAAGTTTGTTGGCCATGGCACCTTGGCTAGTGTGTTTCCTATGAAATTGGGGTTGGGGTGCAAGAAGGGGCTTTTTGCCTCCATGAGTTATGTAGTGGTGAGTGATAAAATACTAAGAAAAATAGTAAAAGTATCAATATTCGAATTGAATTAGGGATTAATATTTTAGAAGAAAAATAATAATAATCTCAATTAATTTAATTGATTATTTCAAGGGTGATCAATTGGTAAATCAGAAAGTATAAGCGGTTGCTAGTCCAAAAGCTCAGTATCCTTTGATTACGCTCTTCATTTGGAGGAAATTTTTTTACAAATATACTGTAGCTGAGGTTCGAACCGCGAGTACTTGGGTGATAATCTAGATATCCTACCATGGTACCATTGGCTTTAGGGACAGGGATTAATATTTTAGAGATTGAACTTTAAGTGTATATTAGTTGTGTAGTGAATTTATTGGTGCACAATATCCGTTGTATATGATATAGTTAAATATTTAATATTCAAACTAGTGTTTTGTTGCGGTACATTATCTTTTAATTAGTTTTTTAAACAGTTGATAAGTCATTGCGTAGATGATGGACACATGACATCTCTAACGTAATGATCAAAATCAATTTTTAGAAACTGACGATCCAAGATTTATTCTATCATATGCCTAACGTCTGTATATCTGTATTTATCTCTTTTAATATCCATGAAATTGATATTAGGAGAACCATTAAAATAGTGGATCTACTTTTAATCACCACAGTTAAGGATCACAGCTGAAGGATATAATTTTAAATTTTTTACTAGTTAATTTTTTCCACGTAACATTAGAGCAAAACAAAACTAAAGAATAATTAAAACTCTTTGATCATATCTTTGTGCAAATGATGCAAAGATTAGTCAATTTTCTCTACTTTATCTACGCAACTATGATTCTTATTGTAGCAACGACATCGTAACATAGATTTCGAACAACATCAACATCCATTACATCGAGAGGCAGGGGAAGGGCAATTTGATATGGGTGTTAGAGAGAGAGAGAGAGTGAGAGAGAGAGTGAAAGAGAGAGATATGAGTAAGTTGTATATTTATGAGTTATGTCACATGTTCCCTTTAATCTCATCTATGACTCGAACTATACAATTAAAATTAAATAATTATGAATGATATAGAGTAAGATATAACTTTTAAAATTTTCTCAACTAATAATTAATTTTGAGAATTAATAGATTCTTAATGTAATTTTGCTTCTCTCCTAATATAATTTTTTCTCCAAAATAATTTTTAAGTCTTATAAAATTAATTTAATTTTTCAAATTTAATTTTTTTAACTATTAATTAATTTTAAACTAATTTTTTTAAATTTTAATTGTATAAGTTCATCATTTATTTCGTAATTAAACCCTCAATAAATTATCCACTAATATATTACGATTAAATGTTTATTAATCATGAGAATTAAATTTTAACAGATATATTAATTAATTAGAATGATTAATTATTGACTATTCATTCATCATCTCTAAGTGAAAGCATCTTGTCCTTAGATCATGATGCAACAGAAGGGTATCAAATTGTTACTCAGATATCTGAGATTTGATCTCTAATTATGGTGTAGTTGTAAAAATTTTTTCAAAAAATTGACTGTATAATAATAGGATGCTAAGTTTCTGGATTATCTATAGTGAGTATTTTTTAATTTATTCTGATAGTCGATAGAAAATTTATGAATGATAAAGTTGATCGCATGTCACCTTAATCATCATTGCTTTTTTTTTTTTATTAAAAGCATCTTAAAAAAAAAATCTTATATCGAAAGCTCAAATTTTAGAGCTAGGATTCTTTGGACTGTAAATTACGGTCCAAAGGTGAACCATCCAAGTTGATTGATTGATAAATATGGATTCTATCTGTTTAATAGGTAGGATCTATCTTCATTAATCAATAAATATAATTAGGTAGGATCTATCTTCATTAATCAATAGATATAATGATCTATTCTTTAGACTATAAATTATGATATAGAGGATCTATTAAAATTTTATGTACACGACTTTATATGCTTTTCAACGTAATAACAATATAATTTGTTAGTGCATGCTCGTTTTATGTTGATGTATTTGATAAAAAAAAAAAAATTAAATTAGACTTGTGATCATATTGTTTTTGTCAAAGTGTCCAAGTGCATAAACTTGATGGATTTTGCTAGTGCAATTATGGGTGACAAGGTCAATGTTGATTAGGAATTTAGAAGGTACTCAAAAGGAGTTGAGTTGTTCAAAAGATCTTGGTGTTGATTCTCGGGTAGCTTCTGGAGTATGCAAATTGATCGTCGAGACTAGTGTTCGACACTATCTCCGTAAACGATATTGTTCCGCTACGGTGCTTAACGGATTGTTGCAATTCGTTCCCAAGATACAACGACGAACGTCTCGGAATCGTAGCACTCCGACTTCTGAGACCAGCGAACCTTTTAGTAGACTTCTTGGACTCTTGTATGCACAAGATGAGATGAATGCTTGAGGAAGAGAAGAGAGAATTGAGTGAGTATTCCATCATCTGGAGGGTTCTATTTATACTGAAAGAAGAGGTTGAGTGCCCTTTGGGTGAGTGGATGTGTTCCTTGGGCTGGATCGATTTAGATCATCTATTCTGAAGGGTTGTAACCCTTCACCAAGCCCACTTCAATCTCATCCATCAGATCTGAGGAGTTGTGACCCTCAGATCCGCCTATTGTCATCGGCCATCGGATCTGGATCCATTGATTCGATGCTTCAGATCAAGTCTCATCCCAGGCCGTCAGATCGTTACTCTTTGCGATCTAACGCTCTAGATCGCATCACAAGCGATCCATCATACCTATTTGATCAACGTTGATCAACGGTAGCCATCCATTCCCTAAGTCAACTGTGCGCCTACAAAGTGCCCATTGCGCACGTGGCGGGTGGCGGGCTCACAGGTGCGAGCACCTGCTCGCCCTGGGCTAAGGGGTCACCTGTCCTTTTATTTTTTGTGTTAACTCCATTAACACATCTTCATTAATAAGTAGAGAATACACATCGAGAATTTCCGATGTGGGACTATTCTCCCATGCACTTTATTAATGAATAATAAATGTTATTTTGTGCTGACTTTAAATATTAATTTCTCATTCACCCTTAATCGGTTTTGAGCAAATTAATAGTCTAAATCTATCTACGTGAATGGTAGATTTCAATTTTGAAGTCAATTACGACTTTCAACAATTGATGGCTTCCTTCCTCTAAATCGTTTTGGTCCATTTAAGGCCCCAATATCCAACAATCCCCCACATGAATGGAAATTAATGCAATACGTGTATGCATGCTGACATTTTACAAGAGTCCAATCGATAAGTCACTGCATCGGGAGAGGTAGCTTGTGGCTTTGAACCTTCCGTAGTGAAATGCTATCGAGTATACTAGGCTGCGCAGTGATGTCTTAGCTGTTGGTGTATACTTAGACAATAACACCCACACAGAGATCTATCTCACCTACTTTAGGTTCTCATGGTTGGTTCCGTTTCGGCCATGGATACCATCTTGGATTCATGAGTGTTTCATTGAAGCGGCCTGTCTTCACACTCACATAGGTGACACTTCTATCAAGAGTATCCTACCATACTCCACCTTATCAGGTATAGAAGTCACTAAAAGCATAAGCTTAACCTCACTACATGAGGTAGGACAACACAAATTCATCCTAGGATTGGGATAGAGATAAACTATCTAATGTGCTGGACCACAACTTCTGTAACTTCGTTGTCCCATTGAACCAAGATCTTGGGATCTCCAGTCAACAAGGTTGGGTTACCGCTACAGTCGTTTTCAGTTGTAGATTTTTAATCCCATTCCTCTTGATGAGCAGTATACTTGATCTCGACTCAACCCCTTCGTTAGAGGATCTGCCAAATTATCTTTGGACTTAACATAGTCGATTGCAATCACTCCATTCGAGATCAACTGCCTAATGGTATTATGTCTACGACGTATATGTCGTGACTTCCCATTATACATATTACTCTGTGCCCTTCCAATCGCCGATTGACTATCACAGTGGATTAGTACGGCAGGCACAGGTTTCACCCAGCTAGGAATATCTTCCAAGAAATTCCGCAGCCATTCAGCTTCCTCAGCTGCTTTGTCTAGTGCTATAAACTCGGATTCCATAGTTGACCAAGCAATGCAAGTCTGCTTAGTGGATTTCCAAGATACTGCTCCCCCACCGATCATGAATACATATCCACTAGTGGATTTGGAGTCTTTTGTATTTGATATCCAATTAGCATCACAATATCCTTCCAACACAGCGGGATATTTTCCATAATGTAATCCATAGTTCATAGTATATTTCAAATATCTGAGAACTCGCATTAATGCTTTCCAATGGGTGTCGTTTGGATTACTCGAAAAATGACTCAGTTTGTTGACCGTACAGGCAATATCCGGACGTGTGCAGTTTGTGAGATACATCAAACTACCTATTATCCGAGAATATTCCAACTACGATATGGTCTCACCATGGTTTTTCGCTAAGTGTTGACTTAGATCCATAGGTGTTTTCACTGTAGAGAGATCGTACGCATTGAATTTTTTCAATACAGATTCTACATAATGGGATTGTGTTAAAACTATCCCTTCTGATGTCCTGAGAATTTTAATTCCCAATATAACATCTGCTTGACCCATATCTTTCATATCAAAATTTCTGGTCAACATTTTCTTTGTAGTCATGATTACATCATGATTACTGCCCATTATTAGCATGTCGTCTACGTATAGACAGACAATTACATAGCCTTCAGGTGTGGTTTTGACATAAATGCATTTGTCACATTCATTTATTCTGAATTCGTTTGACAACATTACTTTGTCAAATTTTTCGTGCCATTGTTTAGGCGCTTGCTTAAGTCCGTACAACGACTTAACAAGTCGACACACCTTTTTCTCATTTCCAGGAGCCATGAACCCTTCGGGTTGCTCCATATAAATTTCTTCTTCCAACTCACCATTTAAGAACGCAGTCTTAACATCCATTTGATGTATTTCAAGGTCATACAGTGCTGCAATGGCTATTAGCACTTTTATGGACGTAATCCTTGTCACTGGTGAGTATGTATCGAAGTAATTAAGACCTTCCTCTTGCTTGTACCCCTTGGCTACAAGTCTGGCCTTATACTTGTCAATTGATCCATCAGCTTTATACTTACGTTTTAGTATCCACTTACAACCTAATGGTTTATTACCAGAAGGAAGGTCTACTAATTCCCAAGTATGATTATTCATGATAGACTCAATTTCACTATTGACAGCTTCTTTCCACATTGGAGCATCGGGTCTAGAGAGAGCTTCACTTAATGTTCTTGGTTCCATTTCTGACATAAAAGTCATGAAATCTGGCCCGAACGATTTCTCAACTCTAGCCCGTTTGCTACGACGTGACTCTTCACTTTGATCGTCAATAGTCCTTTTATAACAGCTAAGTTCAGTAACGTCATTTTTGTTTGAACTTTCGTTGTTATCACTTTCAACGTTTCCCTTTTTATTTGGGAATACGTTTTCAAAGAATATCGCATTCCGAGATTCTATGGTTGTTCCCACATGTATATCAGGAATGTCTGATTTGTGAACTAGGAAACGACACTACAAGAAAAAAGTCAAACAACAACGGTTTTTCACCGTTGTCGTAGCCCATTTTGAACTGTTGTTAAAGGCCATGTTGTTAAAAGGGGTGGCCAAAGACAACAGTTTTTAACTGTTGTTTTTGAAGGCAAAGACAACATTTTTACAACGGTGAAAAACTGTTGTCTTTTCCTTCAAAGACAACAGTTTTTCATCGTTGTCTTTGAGCGTCTACCTTTAATAACAGGGTCTTCAACAACAGTTTTAAACTATCTACAACAACGGTGAAAAACCGTTGTCTTTTTTAGAAAAAAAATAAAAAAAATTAATACACAATTTTCCAATATTATAAATCATTCAAAATACTAAATTTCAAAATAAAATTTAATATACAATTGTCTAACATTCAAAAATAATATTTATAACATTCTGAAGAAATTTCATAAGCAACTAACAAAATGATAATACTATTAAAACAAAGGTAGAATAATATAATACGAGATTTTCTATATAAATTTAGACGTCAAATTTGACTAAGCATGCTGAGATGAGAAGCATCAAGGACCTTGAGATCAATAGAATTGCGGAAAGCAAATGCTGGAAATGAATACTTCTTGATTTCAATCCATCTGCCGACTCCGCAATGAGAAACACCTTCAATAAGCTTAATCACCTCTGTGAGTGTCCAAATCTTATTGTGCTTCTTCCTTCTAAATCCACATTTTAAATTTCTAATTCTCATGTTCCAGTTTTCTGATGCATCATCTCACAATTCAGACTCAAATGTGGGTTTAGATTCAGCTGCTGAAGTTGAGAATTTGCCCTCATTTATCATGGTCTCTTTTACCTGAATGGAACTTTGTATTCAAGGACTTCAATTGCAACCAAAATATAAAATTAAATCTTCTTTAAACTCAACTAAAAAATAAACAGAAAATAACCAAGCAAAGAAATTTGCACATCTCAGTGGTTTTACGTCATCAAGTTTTGGACGAATTCTAGAAGTGCGTAGACTTCTCGGTTTCTTTGGAATTGCACCTGTGGTAGGCAAGTTGAACAACAAGAAAAGAAACAATTTCAGTATAGATGGGCTTCTCTTATGTATTGAACAATTAGCCATTATACCATGAATAAGATTACCTCTCCAGGCCTAGGGGGCCGCTGGACGGCGGGACCCGCCTTTTTTGCACAATGAATAAGATTACCTCTGGTTTCTCCGTAGCATCTGGATTTAAAGTTTGAAGCTTGTTCAGTACATCTTCTCGTCTTGCACAATTTCTTGTTTGATATACCAGCATTTTCTTTATTTTCCCAAATCAAAAGCTCAACATCACGATTCTGTGCTTCAGAAAGCCTTTCCATTCCATTCCCAAGAGAATGTTCAATCTGTTTAGCAACCAGGATGCCGTTAGACATACTTCTGCACTGACTAGACACTCCAAAATGATTTTCTGGAATCCAAACCATTTCATCAATATAATCATTTAGAGTAGAGAAAAACTTGAAGGGACTGGAAAAGTTATCAATTTCAGTAAGGTTCCCAGATCCACAATATGGATGATGCCCGAGAACCTGCTCATAATACATTTCTATGTCCTGCCCAAAATTGCTACTGAAGTCATCTGGAAATTGTTTAGCGGTTGCATTGTTAATGAAAATTGTCTCTCTGTCAGGTGTAGTTTCAGCAAGAGAATCAAGAGCATTGGGCATGTCAGAAATCTCATTAAGATCAGTAAATTTCTCACTGCTTTTAGCTTGCAACTCATATCTGGCGCTTCTAATACATGATGTACTCGGAGAGGCAGATTTCATCTGAAAACATTCTACATGGCCATAATATTAATAAACAGAGATAACTTGGGAAAAGTTGCAAGCATCAGTTAGAGCAAGAATCATTTAGACATCATTATAATGAAAGGAAGGTACCCAATAATAAAGCTAACTTAACATGATAATTGGTACTGAAAGAATTTCTTCTATAAAAGAGCTAAACTCCAACAATAAAACTAGCATATATGGCAATTGGTATAGAAAGAATTATAGAAAAACTAAATCTCCAGCATGTTGCATTAAATACTAAAGGCAGTTTTCTATTGGATCAGAATTAACTTTAGAAGGAAGAACCACATAACTTTATATCTGCTACTAAAAGAGCTAAAAGTGAGGTTGATGATTCTATCAGTACTAACATTCTAATTGGTGCAAAGGAAAGATAAGTAAAACAACTAACAATTAACTCTCAATAGTAGAAAGAACAAACATTCTTCCTCCAAAAGCATACGTTCACTTATTAGAAGTTGGTAAAAACTCTTCTATAGGTGTAAATACCAAAACATCTTTTACTGAACCTATCCTAGCATTCAATTAGAACATAATGACAGCATTATGTTATATCATCAAAGCAACTCTTTCTTTGCACTTGTTACTTCATTCATAAAGGTACCGTTTGCCATATACTTTAGAAATCAGAGAAAAAAACAATTCCATCAATAAAGAAAAGAATTAATCCATTAACCATATCCCTAGTTGCAGAATACACCTAGCTAACAAACAATACCACCCATTCATAGTTAACCACTAAAGCCCAAAACATTATCAACAACCCTTCCCAAATTCGGCCACAACCCCATCACCAATTCCAAACAACCTTCCAGCAGAACCAATACTTTGGTAAGAAAGGAAGCCCAATACAGCAGGAGCATCAAGTAAGCCACCTAACAGAATTCGTTCAAAGAATCCGATCAGTAAAGAGTTCCATAAATGGAAAAGAAAAATAGATCTCAAAATTAGGAAGCCGATCCATCAAAACACAGTGAGTTATCTTGCATACCACCTTCAGTTATCCAAAACCAAATCCATTGGTGTACCGATTTTCATACCAGAACTCTGCAATCCACAAACACACACAGGTACAAAGAACCCTTGCCGTAAATCACACAAAGTCTTCACAACAAAATTGAATAACTGTTATAAGAATTCAAAACAACCCAAAGATCCCCAATGAGCATTCACTCCTGCAAAGTAAATTTCGAAATCTACTGCAGAAATTCGAGAGAAAAGAAGTAAAGCACAAGAACAACAGATTGAACAAGAACACCTCAAACATCCCAAATCGCAGCTCAATAAAACCGAACATCCTACCAATAAACCCTAGAACCAATCTTCCCTATTATCTATCCAGTCCAGCCAAATCCCATACCCATACCCATATAAGCAGAATGTACTTGCCTTTTCTCCTTCAATGTCTCTGCCGGAACTGATATGCACCTTGCGCTGCCTAGCCGAAGCGTCAAGCGCTTGCGGATCGCCGCTTGGTCACGCTGGCGGAGACGGTGAGACGAAGCGGCGTCTTTCCAGGGTGAGCAGCACATGGAGAGGAATGCGGCGACACTGCCAGGCTGGGCTTGACACCGTGAATAGATGGCGATGCCCTAGCGTGAGGAGGAAGCAGTAGTCGAGTGGTGCCAGCGTGATCTGCGATGGCGGCGGTGCGACTGCAATAGGAAACTAGGGCACGGGAGAGGGGAAAGGGCGGCGGTGACTGGGAGTAACCGGCAGCACCCTCGACGGCTGGAGATGGCTGTGGCTTCGGGAATGTGAGGGCAGTAGCGGCTGCGTCGAAGGTCAGCAATGAAGAGGAGATTGCGGTGACGGTGAGATCGGCAGGAGAAGAGGAGGAATGGGGAAAAAACATGAGATTGTTTAGATTTATATGGGTAGGTTATTAAATAAATAAACTCCCACTTTTAAGATTCAACAACATTCAATAGACAACAGTTTAATAAAACTGTTGTATATTATCACATAAGCAACACTAAAAGACAATAGTTTTTTAAAACCGTTGTCTTTGACACACATTAGATAACAGTTTTTTGAAAAACTATTGTTATTTAAAAAACATTAGGGTGAATAACAACAGTTTTCAATAAAACTGTTGTTAAATGGAAAAAAGACAACAATTTCTTGAAAAAGTTAAATTTAAAATTTCTTGTAGTGCGATATGCACTACTATTATGGGCATATCCGACAAATATCGCATCGAACGTTTTAGGTCCGATCTTTTCTTGCTTTGGTTTAGGTACTTCGACCTTTGCCAAGCACCCCCACACTTTCAGGTATTTGTACGATGGCTCGCGGCCTTTCCATAGTTCATATGGAGTTTTATCATTTTTCTTATGAGGGATTCTGTTGAGAATGTGATTTGCCGATAATATTGCTTCCCCCCACAAGTTTTGAGGTAAGCCTGAATTTATCAACAAGGCATTCATCATTTCTTTTAGTGTCTGATTTTTACGTTCGGCAACACCGTTTGATTGAGGTGAGTAAGGCGCCGTTGTTTGATGGATAATGCCAGATTCATCAAACGGTGCACCATATTCTCCACCTCTATCGCTTCAAATTATTTTAATTCGTTTGTCAAGTTAGTTTTCAACTTCTGTTTTATAGGTTCTGAACGCCTCTAGGGCTTCGTCTTTACTTCTTAAAAGAAAGACATAACAGAACTTTGTGCAGTCATCGATAAAAGTAATAAAATATTTTTTACCTCCTATAGTTTGCACAAATTTCAAGTCACATAGATCACTATGTATTAACTCTAGAGGAGTTGTTGTCCTTTCCACCGAATGAAAAGGTAGTTTCGTCATTTTCGCTTCCACGCACACTTCACATTTGTGTGTTCCGTCAACATTGACGTTTGGTAATAAATTTAATTTGACGAGACGTTTGAGAGTATTATTATTCACATGTCCGAGTCGATCATGCCATAAATTAAAACACTCAACAACATAGCTGGAAGCATTTATTTTATTACCATCAAAATTTCGGAGTACAAGCATTACAACCATTTTGAATAGACCCTTTTCTAGGTACCCCTTTCCTACGAAGACACCATTCTTCGTAAGTACAAAGTTGTCTGACTGGAACACTAGCCTAAATCCGGCCTTGACCAATGCCGCTCCAGAAACTAGGTTCTTACTGATGTCGGGAACATGGAGTACATCAATGAGTGTTAGCTCCTTTCCGGACGTCATCTTCAGAACAACCTTTCCGAGTCCAACAATTGGCGACGTCGTGGAATTACCCATATAGAGCTTCCTGCCATTTATCGGAGTATACTTGGAGAACATCGCTTTATCGGAACAGATATGACGAGTTGCTCCAGTATCAATGAACTACTGCTTCGGGTTGGTATCCACCAAGTTGGCTTCAAATACAACCGCAGTGAGATCCAAGTCCTCAAGAGAGGATGCGACATGATTCGCAACATCCTTTGGCCCCTTGGTTGGCTTCTTTGGGCGTCTGCAGTCCTTGGATAGGTGTCCTGCCTTTCCACAGTTGTAGCAGGAGCCTTTGAACTTCTTTGCTTGAGCCTTCTTTTTGACGTTCGGCTCGACCAGGTTGGACATTTCGTCTATAGTCCGCTTGGTTCCTCTGGAGTCGGATAACTTTCGATTATCCTCCTCTATTCGTAGCCTCAGGATCAGGTCTTGCAGCCCTATTTCCTTTTGCTTGTGCTTTAGGTAATTCTTGAAATCCTTTCATGACGGAGGGAGCTTCTCAATTACCGCAGCAACTGCGAATGTCTCGTTCAGCTTCATGCCTTCGGCGTCCAGATCATGCAGTATTAATTGCATATCTTGGACTTGAGATGAGACGCTTTTTGAGTCCACCATCTTGAAATCCAGAAACCGACCGACGATGAATTTCTTCAATCCAGCATTTTCGGTCTTGTATTTCTTCTCAAGGGATTCCCACAAAGATTTTGTCGTCTCTAGAGAACAATATACGTTATATAACGTGTTGTCCAAGGCGTTGAGTATATAATTGCGGCACAGAAAATCTCCATGAGACCATGCATCGCTAGCAGCCTTATTACCTTCCGTAGCGGCTGACGTGTCTTCGTGCAAAAACCGTACAAGGTTTAGCGTTGTTAGATAAAACAACATCTTCTGCTGTCATCTTTTGAAGTCGGTTCCGGTGAATTTCTCCGGCTTTTCTCCGTGTGGAATGGTTGTCGGAATGGCGGTCGGAACGGCCGTCGGAATGTCGTTGGTAGCCATATCAGTTTGCAGGAATATCGTTTACGACTGTTGATTCCCGGGTAGCTTCTGGAGTATGCAAACTGATCGTCGAGGCTAGTGTTCGACACTATCTCCGTAAACGATATTGCTCCGCTACGGTGCTTAACGGATTGTTGCAATTCGTTCCCAAGATACAACGACGAACGTCTCGGAATCGTAGCACTCCGACTTCCGAGACCAGCGAACCTTTTAGTAGACTTCTTGGACTCTTGTATGCACAAGATGAGATGAATGCTTGAGGAAGAGAAGAGAGAATTGAGTGAGTATTCACTCATCTGGAGGGTTCTATTTATACTGAAAGAAGAGGTTGAGTGCCCTTTGGGTGAGTGGATGTGTTCCTTGGGATGGATCGATTTAGATCATCTATTCTGAAGGGTTGTAACCCTTCACCAAGCCCACTTCAATCTCATCCATCAGATCTGAGGAGTTGTGACCCTCAGATCCGCCTATTGTCATCGGCCATCGGATCTGGATCCATTGATTCGATGCTTCAGATCAAGTCTCATCCCAGGCCGTCAGATCGTTACTCTTTGCGATCTAACGCTCTAGATCACATCACAAGCGATCCATCATACCTATTTGATCAACGTTGATCAACAGTAGCCATCCATTCCCTAAGTCAACTGTCCAGTCATCTCCCTTTGCCCACGAGGATGCCGTGTAGGTACTGCCACGTCAGGTACGAGCCTGACACGTCACCCGAGTGCCACGTAGGCACTGCAAAGTGCGCCTACAAAGCGCCCATTGCGCACGTGCGCACGTGGCGGGTTGCGGGCTCACAGGTGCGAGCACCTGCTCGCCCTGGGCTAAGGGGTCACCTGTCCTTTTATTTTTTGTGTTAACTCCATTAACACATCTTCATTAATAAGTAGAGAATACACATCGAGAATTTCCGATGTGGGACTATTCTCCCATGCACTTTATTAATGAATAATAAATGTTATTTTGTGCTGACTTTAAACATTAATTTCTCATTCACCCTTAATTGGTTTTGAGCAAATTAATAGTCTAAATCTATCTACGCGAATCGTAGATTTCAATTTTGAAGTCAATTACGACTTTCAAAAATTGATGGCTTCCTTCTTCTAAATCGTTTTGGTCTATTTAATGCCCCAATATCCAACACTTGGTCGATAAAAAAAAGTATAAGAGGCCTTGACAAAAAAAAAGTACAAGAAGTATTAATAGAGAAGTCCAATAAAATAAAATTAATGTTGATTTGATATTTGGCAAATAATAAAGTTTAAATGATTTTAACAAAAATCAAAGATGGTTGATCCTATTCAGAATCTGAGTCAGACGAAAGTCGTCTGAGATGGTGTTGGTGTTGATGAAGAGACAACTTTGATACACCTAGCATATATGTACCAGAAAAATGAACCCCCACGTGGAACTCAGGGACAGTGGTGACAAAACCGGCTGCACTCAGGCTCTGCACATACTCAGACAAGCACATAGAGCGTTAAAGACCAAAAACCAAGGAAAAAATCTCCGGCGCAGGCCTTCCGACGCTTAAGTTAGGTACTTTTCTCCAGAAGAACAGTGTACGAAGGGAAAAAGAACTGTTGAAGATGAGTGCGAATGTGCATATACCTTCTCAAGGGAGAGGACCTTCCTTTTTATATGACGATGCATACCTCAGGAGCCTGACCGATGTTAGAGAATGTCGAGTGCCAGGGCCTGTCGGGTGAGAGAGGACGCACAGCGGCTTCCTATTGGTGGAAGGAAGGTTCCATCCGCAGGTGATAGCAGACCACTGGAATATTCCCTGACGTATGGTAGTTATTCTCTGACAGGAGGTTATGATTCCCTGATATTGTTGTCGCTTAGTGCTTTTCGTCCTACCCAAGTTTAGTTGTAGACAGCTCGGGATGACCATTCAGATGTACCACCCGACTTGAGTCTTGACGAGGAGGATGAGTCGTGGTGACCTGCCCGGGCTTTATCTGTATCTGAGACTATGGCGAGGGATCCATCCTTCACGCCTTGATCATCGAAGGGCCGACTGGGAGTTATCTTAGTGAAAGTGTCAGGCTTGTTTACACGGCCCAAGCTGGGGAAGTCCGATAAGTCGAGGATAGGTCAAGAAGAGTACGAGCTCTATCTTATGTCTCAGATCTAGGGGACCTGCCCAACCTGCGCCCGACCAGGAATTATACGGCTGATGACGTGATGCGGTCTAACTCTCTCTTTCTCTTGACTGTTGACTGTCACGTATTCTTGACTTTTGACTATCACGTCCTCTTGACTATTGATTGTCCTTGATTGCTACGCTCCCTTGACTTCTGATTACCTGACCTTATCAAGTCTCACCTTTATGCACCGTATAAATGGTCAAAGTTAACTAAAAGTTTAATAAGTGTGGTAAAAATCCAAGATGCATATGCATTGGCATGATACTCATAGGATCAAACTTGACCAGGAGCTTACTAAGTGCAGTTGAGCTAAAAGGCGAATGACTCACACTGTTGGATTGTGCTCATGACGATAAGTGAGATGCTAGGTCGATGCTTTAGAAGCCCAAAAAGAGATTGACTTGAAGACGAGACGAAAGGTGAAATAGAGGAAGCCTCAATGTTTGGTGCATGAGCAAGGAACATGTATTCTAGATCAAATCTTTAAACGAACTTATCTTGAACAAAGTTTAGATCCTCAAGCAGATTCATTCAATTGAAGGTTTATTTCAGCCAACTAAGTAGTCAACTGCAAATGTTCTACTTGCAAATATATATATATATATATATATAAACCATTTTAGCTTTACTTAGAAGGGTATTGTCTCACGAAAGATTGTTCTGCTCACGAATAGAAAGATACATCTATGCATCTAGATCTCATTGCATATATAATTATATCAAGTGTAGTTCCTTCTAATCTGAATGTGGACATACAACTTGCCCAAACTAGAACATGTATATATACATTAGGTCTCATCTTCCATATCCATGCCTTGATAACACAGAATTCCTTTCTCCATCAAAACTGAAAAAGAATAAGTTGATCTATCTATATCAAGAATGTGCCAATCCCATGAGACCTACTGCACTTGAATGGCATCTCAAATGTTAGTGAATGCTATCTTTAGCCTTACTCACTAAAGAACCTTGAAATGGTTGCAAGGATTGAAACCATGTATCTTATTTTTTTAGGTGGATAGCAAGTCTGGTAGCTTGTAAACAATGTAGTCTGGCCTCCAACTTGTAAACAAACAAGGAGATAAAAGAATTCTAAAAAATATTTTTCATTGAATATTACGTGCAAGACCTCTTACATTTATACAAGAAAGGCTAAAAAAAAGGCAATATATATTTGACACCTATTTCTCTAACGTTACAGGTAAGAAATAAGGAAAAGAATGAGCTAATACGTGCCAATTAAATCAAAGAAAATAACTACCCAAAATACCACCTAACATATTTCAATCCTCCCCTCGAGTTGGAGCATGCATATTTAAAATGCTCAACTTGTGCAAATAAGATTGAAAGAACAATTTTTCAAATGGTTTAGTAAAGATATTGACAATTTGAGCATGCGACGGCAGAAAGATAGTAGAATTTTGACCCAATTGATTTTTTCCTAACCACATGATGGTCTATTTTAATATGTTTTATTCGTTATGAAAAATAATATTCCTTGCAATATGTAATGCTATTTTACTATCATAAAAAAAAAATAATTAATTAGACTAGCTAACGTCGAGTCTGAGATGACCGGTTCGATCCTACGAAAGTTTTCCATCGGCCATTAGGATAAATCGGGAAGCGCTTGCAGCGGCGCTTGCAGCGGGTAACCCAGGAGCCAAACATCCTTTAGTTGCATGCTCCATTGGAAGAAAAAATTCCTACAAATTCCCCATAGTTGGGGCTTAAATAACGAATATCTGGATGATAACCTGAATATCCTACTGCTACATCATAACCTGGGAGTTACTACTTTACTATCACAGTACAATATAGAAGATGGCAAATGATTGATTCCTAAGTCCTGTAAAAGGAATTTGAACTAAGTTAACTCACATATAATTGCTACCATTGCTCTATACCAATCAAATTAAGATCCAAAAAAAAATATAATATCCAAAAACTAATCTTTTTTAGTAGGGCCCCAATCAAATTAAGATCATATTTGTTTGAAAGAAAAATACCTTGTCCATCTTCATCTCTGTCGTGCTCCGCCTTCCTTGCTCTGGTTATCGCTGTCCTCTTGGATCTCTTCCACGACCCCGGGGTCATGTCGATTCAGTACATCAAGGAACGACCGAAGCTGATCTTCCTCCTCACTCTCTACCCGCTCAACCACGCCACTCTTGTCTCTATGGCGTTGGACCGTAATGATGGAGACGGAGCTAGTGGTTAAGTGTCGGAGCTCCACAAGGTGAATCATTCCTAGTATGTAGTTTTTCTATACAGTTGGATACTTAATGTTGATATTTCTCTCTCTAGGTAAGTTTATTGTGAGCTACATACCCATCTAGGTGATATATGGATGAGTGATTGTTAGGTAAATATTTTTCCATCAAACCTTCTATAGGATTTCTCCATTTGTTGGTGTGAGTTTTAAGTTTTGTTCCATTGGAAAAGTAACTGGAGCAGCTCCAAGGAGATCATCTCATCGAGTAAATCCAATGTGTATTTTCATTGTGGAATAGATATTCCTTGTTTCGATATAGCTATTTCTATTCCAAAAAAGTACTTTAATTTTCCAAGGTCTTTTATTCAAAAATACTCATGGAGAAATTTTTTGAGAGTCCTTATGGTATTAGGATCTGCATAATTATCATATCACCAACGTAGATTAATAAAGTTGTGTAAAAAGTGAATAATCTACCATATACTGTTTATATTACATCACATATATTTAGCACGTAGATTAATATAGTCAACTCCGCTGGGTCGCAACCTCTTTATATAGGAGCTCAAGACCAAAAGACAGCCGTTCCAATTAAAACAAAGAATTTCTTGGTCGCAGCCTCCTTAAAACAAGGAGTTGCAAGCAGCCAAAGGATTGCCTTGGTCTTCCGCTCTGGTCTGCAGACCTGCTCTTCCGCTCTGCAGACTTAGTCTTCCGTTCTGGTCTGTCGTTCTGCAGACCTGCTCTACCACTTTGCAGATCTGCCCTGTCGCTCAGCTCTACTGCATTACGGAAACCAGCCCCTGCTGGCAGCATGAAATTATCTGCTCAGGTCATTTCAACTGTAAGTTGAATTTAAATTCTGAGTAAATTTTAAATTCAATTAAGTACCTATAAATCTCCGACATTAGATTGTTTGTGTCTAACATAAAAATCCATCCAAACTGATGGTTGGTGAATATGTTACGATTTTCATAATATAGGTTCATTCAATGGAACAATAGAAGGTGATATATTAGATATGGGTCTCCCATGAATAATGTGGTCACGGTTTATATTGTATAAATATTTAGGAATATGAGATGTTTCTATTTCAGATGAAGTAACATAATCATGTATTGTTAAGGTAACACCAAAGAGCTAGCTATTTTCATCATTTACTTCCATAGAACAAAAAGGAAATGTGTTCATGAAAAATAACATGTCGACTTAATTAGACAAATTTGTTTAGCCTCCCTCATAGACTTTGTAAGTCTTTTGACCAATAGGATACCCAACAAACATCTTCAAGCTCGCTGATCAAATTTATGATTTAACTTGACATTATGGAAAAGCACAAACATCCAAACACTCATAAATGATGATAAGTTGGGGTTGATTGTAGAGAACTTCAAATGTTGTTTTCTTAGAAAGTAGAGGTGCAGGTATGCGATTAATAAGATAAATAGAAGTAAGCCCAATTTCCCCCAAAAAAAGGTTAATGGATGGGATTGAAATATCAAAGTTCTAGCCATGCTCAAGATATGACCATGTTTTCACACAGCGACACCATTTTATTAGGGGTGTGAAACTATCACTAGTTTCATATATTATCTCATGGTCATCAAAAAAAAAAAAAAATTATACATCAAATAAAACTCACCCCCTTTATCTATTCGAAATCTTTTAATTTTTCTATTAAATTGAGGTTCAATAAATACAAAAAAAAAGATTTTAGCAAAGACCATGTCTCATACTTGCAATGCATAAGAAATATACATATATACAATAGAAAAATCATCCACAATGGTTAAAAATAATGAGCACCCGAATGAGAGAAAACTCGAAAAGCTCCCTAAATATCACAATGCACTAATTCAAAAGGTTCACGGGTAGAAATAGAACTTACACCAAAAGGTTGTCTTGTTTGCTTGGCTAAAGGACAAATATTACAAACTTTATTTGAACAAATATAAATTTCACTAATCGATTGTGCAAGGTGCTTCATATTGTAGAAGAAGGTGATTACACTTACCCCATGTGACCCTCATAGTCCGTCTCCAGATTATGTGAAGGAAGGTAAATCATGAGATCAGTTTATAGCCGATCGTCAAGTTGGGTAGGAGGTGGGAGGGTTTTTTTTCTTTGAGAGTATGCGTCTGTCGAGGATTGATCCCTTGTCCATTGTAGTAAGTTTGCTATCCTCTAGCAACTGAGCATCTCGTGGGGCATGTAAGGTGCTTCATAAAAAAAAAAATGTGGAACCGCCACATCAGCGGCCCCCCTAGAGCTGGTCCTACAGATATGGAGGGAGGTAAATGCAGGTACAAAGCTGAAAGCGCATAGCCGGGATGCTAACCCCAGGCAATGACACCCTGAGGATCGAATCCTGGACCTTTCGACCACGAAACCATGCGCCCCCAGCTGTGCTACGTTCTGGGGACATGTAAGATGCTTCATAGGTTGCATGGATGGATGACTGATGTGAACAAATTGTATGTGCATTGTCGTGTCATCAAATAATAAAGATCGAATCCATAGGGATTGGAGACTGAATACTAGCTTACTAGTTAAACTTAATTGTCCATACTAAATAAGTTATGTAGAGTGTCATAAACACGAAAATCAACAGCTAAAGACAGAAAGAGAAAAGAGAGAGAAAGATATCTACCTCATAAAGGCAATAAGGGCAATAGTGGGTCAAATCAGAGGAAACCCACGTAGCAGTAGAAATGTAGTAAAGAAATAATAACAAAGCATAAATCGATGCAATTAAAGAGAGAGAGAGAGAGCAATATTAGAACTTCAATTTCACTTCTATGTAGGTAAACACTTGATCTATATTTTAATTTCTATCCTTAGTATTGACTTGTGTGGGTAGACTATCCTATGTATCTAGTGTAAACTTTTGGAAATACATCAGCGTACTAATCTCAATTATCACCTACTTTCAGAGAGGACTAAATGTAACCTAATTAGGGCCTTGTCACGAGATCCCACGACCCTTAAATGACCATTCTCTAACTATGTGATGATAAATTAAGATTAATCCATTAAACTTTATGATAGTTTAGGGTTCCTAGCGGCATACCGATCTACTTTTGTAGCTGACTTTCCGCATCTTAGTTTTCTATGGGTCGGAGGGTCAGATTCTCCTTTCAGTTCATCCTCAAACCCTCGTGAGATATGAATCTCATGCTTTTAGCATCAACATCATGTTAACATAATAGATCTGGACCATAAATAACATATCACAGAATAAGAAGTATCAAATAAGCATAGATCAAAAGAAATAACATTTACATCACATGAAGCTACTTCCTAATCCTAGAATCTAGAGTTTACCCCAAACGCAAGGTTACAATCCTAAATCATCATTAGAATATAGAAATCCGATTACAAGTTCAGAGAATCAGAGAAATAAGAGACAATGCTTAGACTCGATTAAAGAATCTTCCTCCTCGCTGCTCCCAATCCCTCCTTGAAATGTAGATAGCATTGGATCCACCTAAGATAACCTCCTGAAGCTTTCGAGGGGTCATTGGACTACTCTAGATCGAGATCCCCTTTTAAAATGGAGGAATCAACTTAAATAGGTGCTAGAGTGAAGGCTTGACATGGGTTGTACCCGACAGGCATGAACGCCCGTGTTCAGTGTTGGAAGATGGACTTGACCGTGCCACTGAGCATGGATACTCTGGATAAGAAGCCAAATGGAACATGGATCATGTTGTTGGGCATGAGTACCCATGTTCCATGCTGGAAGCCTCCCAACTTGATCTTCAATCTTTATTTTCACTCCATTCCGCGCCTTAACATAAGAAATACACAAGAGAAATATCCCAAAATGGAAATGCATTGAAATAAAGCATAAAGAGATGAAACCATGAAATATTTGCATGCAAAGTAGGTCAAGAAATATATCAAAATCCCTATATAAAATAGATGCATCAAAATTTTCCAGACCAAACCTTGTTCTCAAATAAACATCAATATTAAAATGCATGGGAATAAGATTCTCCCCAACTTTAATGAACTCGTTGAATCATATCATACAATATAATCCCCAAGCGCATACATTCAATCAGTTTCACCATGCCTACATGATAGTTACGTACATTGTGTATAGTTTGTTCATAAGGTTTCAAATTCCTTCCTACTCAAATCTGTTAGTTAGAGCCCTAGAGCCAATCATTTGATGATTGTATGGACTCATTGTATCATATTCTTGTATATTAATAAAGGCATTTGTTTGGTTATTATACTTATTTGTATTAGTGCCAAATAAACTAAGTATAATAGCGTCCTTGAGTAGAGGGTTCATACCTATATCAATCGATTAGTTGAATCGATAGTGAGATGATATAGGGAACACTACTCTAAATCATTCCTAGTCGAGTATTAACATTCAGGGACAATGTTAATGCAATAAGACTAGCATGTAGGTCAGCTCGATGACTTGATCTTACAAGTCATGGATATAGAGATATCAAGCTGACACATGGGTATACATTGGAGAATGTATACTGAATGACCCGTCATGAGAAAGTATCATGGATCGTTATATGAGTGTCATATACTTTCTCATGTGCCTATTAGTATGACTATTAGTCCTTTGACCTGAAGTCACCATGGATCCCTACATAAGGAGTTATGTACTTTGGTTTTGTCAAACGTCACCCGTAACAGGGTGGACTATAAAGGCGATTACTGGGTATGTAACAAATTATGCAGAGGGATGTGAGTGATGTAGATGGGATCTATCCCTCCCATATGACGGGAGCGACATCAATATTCTTGATAGAGTTAGACAACGAAGTGCATGGCTATGCCCAAATGAGTCAACATTAGATGTTGAACTCATTTGATCGAGTGAGTCTACTTGGAGTTCAAGATTTAGATTGATTAGAGGATGACACGGTCTATGCCTCACATTGATCAATCTAGATGTCAAGGATAGAAGGACAATGTCACATATTGTGAGGAGTCACAATTAGTAGTCACAAGGTGATGTTGGATCTCAACATTCTTGTAACTTGGGTAGCAATGATGTATTGCTAGATGCCGCTCATTGCTTATGTTTTTAAAGGAGTTTAGGAACATTGCCAACGTTACAAGAACCTATTGGGTCACACACAAAGAACAAGTGGATGGAGATTAGGTTCATATGATGAACCAAGAGGATTAGATTCATTTGATGAATTAAATTGGATTAAGAGTAATCCAAATTGGGCTAGCTTGAGTTAGACTCAAGTTGATTCATGTATTCAATGAGTCTAATTTAGATTATGATTCATTGAATCAATTTAATTAAATGAATTAGATTCATTATATTAAATTGGCTTGAATTAAATGGTTGAATTAGATCAACCATGAGAGAGATTAAGTCAAGTTTGACTTGACTTGAGAGGAAGAGGAAGAGTCAAGTTTGACTTGACTTTGCCACATCATATGTGTGACTTGGCATTAAGTGGCCAATGATGATGTGCCACATCATCATAGTTAATACATGATTATGCCACCTAATGGAAGTTACACTTCCTTCTTTGTTTTAATGTGGCCGGCCACATTAATGAGAGTAATTACTCTCATTGTGGCCGGCCACTCAAAATGAAGGGAATTGATGTTTTTTCATTTTAATGGTTATTAACTCCTTCTTCTTCCTCCTTGGGTTGTCTCTCTTCTCTCCATGGTGCTGTTGCCGTGAGGTTCCAAGAGTGGAGAGGGTGATTTGAGTTCCCAAAAGTAGAAAGGGTAAGTGAAGGTCACATAGAAGAGTGTTCTTGGTTTTTATCCTCTCTTCTTTGATCTCCTTTCTTCTTCCATTCCATCCGAGAGCCCTAGAAAGTGCTAGCACACTTGAGGTCTCTCTTCTCCATCCTTGAGTGCTAGAGAGCACTCCTTGTTCGTGTGGATATCACTAGAGAAGTATCTACCTTGATACTTTGGAGATCCGACACGTACCTTGGACGAGCGGGAATTTTGCGAGGGCACGCTTCAAGGGTAAAATTCTCAACACAGAGATCTAGGAGTAGATCTAAAGTTTTGAAACTCGTACTCGTAATTTTCGTTTGGTTTTCCTTGCACGGATCTACGGCTTTGGGTGATTCGGGGTTTCCGCGACGCGAAAAGCGGTTTTCGCGGCCCGAAAAACCCAACAGTGGTATCAGAGCCACGTGCAAGGCTTGTACGAGTTTAATTTTTGGTTTTATGAAAACTAAAGTTTCTGTAATTTTCTGTAAAATTATGATTTTTATAGTTTTTATGGGTAATTTTTCCGTAGAAGCGAAGCACAAGTGTCTAGGCACTTGTATGCTTCGGCTACCGGAAAGATTTTTCCAAAACGGCTTCGTTTTGCCCCAAATCCGTTTGGGACAGCGGGCTTGGGTGCCATTAGATTGCAAAGGAGCTACTCACGATGGTTAGATCATGGGTAGGGGTACTGCCCCTAACCCCGCAAGGGGATTTGCTCCGCGATTGCACCTGAAATCGCTAAAAACGAACCTGCCGGGAAGATTTTTCCGAAACGGCAATGTCTCGACCCAAATCGTTTTGGGACAGCGAGTTTGGGCGCTGTTGGATCGAAAAGGAACCCTCGCGATGGTTAGATCGCGGGGTAGGGGCGCTGCCCTTGGCCCCACAAGGGGATCACGGAACCGCTAAACTTATAAATTTTACTCGTAAAAATTGTAAAAATTATTTTTAAAATTATAGAAAATTATGAAAATATATAATTTTGAATTATATATTAATTTTGTGATAGTCATGGCCCAAAAACCTAATATGATTGGATTGTGTTGTAATTCATAATACGGCCTGCGTGCCGTTATGTGTTTGCGCGTGTTGTATGTTTTTATTTTTCCGCGACCTGCCCGTCGTGCCTTTCTCTTATATTCTTGTTGTAAATTAGATTTAGACTCGAATGTAACTCGAGTTTCAAATTGTAATGTACAAATTGGAGCGGTGGAGGGTCCACACGAGACGGAGTTCCGAGGCGGGCACGAGCAACACAAGGTGGTCAAAGTGAGGAGCTTGGAGAAGCTGTTGACCCTAGGTTGACCATTCAATCTTCTCATTGGCTTGAGAAGATCGTAGTAGGGCCATGACTAAATCACAAATATATTAATTAGTTAATTACTTATGTATATGATGCATGTTTAATAAGTAATTAATTAATTAGTGTCTTACGATTAGATTAGATCTAAGTCGTGCACATGATGCACCCTTGCGATTAGATTAGATCTAAGTCGTGCACAAGATTCATCATTTTCGATTAGATTAGATCTCGATCGAACCAACTCTAAATGCCTAACCGTGCCGTGATACCTATCACTACCTCGATCACATGTATTGTTGAATCTGCCAAAGCAGAGCAATACATATTATCTTGGTAGGGTACGGAGTGACAATCTTGGTCCCGCCTATCAACGCATGGGTGAATACAAACTCAATTAGATTGAGTATTCCTAGTTGCTCAGTTAGATCGAGTCAACTATAGGAATTTTCCAATAATTGAAAGGTAGGACAAAATCACGTTTATATTAACTCTCGGACGTATTAGCCAAAGCTAACTCGAGTTTTAATATAAATATGGATCTTGATCCTATAAACAAGAGTTGCATAGAGATGTAATTGGTAATCGTTACCTACCGATCATACTAAGCCTTGGGCGTATTAGCCAAAGCTAACTCAAGGGTTAGTATGATGTGGATCTTGTCCCACATGAATTATAATATTCAGTGGGAGCATCATTTAGTTAAAGGCCTAATTAAATGATTTTAAAAGAATATGATATTTATTTCTGTAAATTTTCTGTTGTAGATAACCATGACGTCGAATACAAACTCTTTCTCCCTGCGTTCTGTCCTTAAGAAGGACAAGCTCAACGGAGCAAATTTCCTGGACTGGTACAGGAACCTGAGAATAGTTCTCACTCAAGAACGTAAACTGTACATTCTGGAGCAGCTCATTCCGGAGGCTCCTCCTGTCAGTGCCACGCGAGCAGACCGAGATGCTTACAAGAAGCATCAAGATGATGCATTAGATGTGTCCTGTCTTATGCTCGCAACCATGAACTCTGAGCTTCAGAAGCAACATGAGTTGATGAGCGCTTACGATATGGTTGAACATCTTTGTCACCTATATCAAGGACAAGCAAGACACTGGAAGAGGAACTCCAAAGAATACCTGGAAGATCTTACGAAGAAGAGAAATAAGATTTCTACTTCAGGTATAAATGTTATAGAAGTCAACCTCTCTATTTCTTCGTCGTGGGTATTAGATACCAGATGTGCTTCGCACATTTGTACTAATGTACAAGCACTGAGAAATAGCAGAGCATTGACAAAGGGCGAGATAGACCTACGAGTAGGCAATGGAGCACGGGTTGCTGCTGTTGCTGTAGGGACTTATTTTCTATCTCTGCCCTCTGGGCTTATACTAGAGTTAGACGATTGTTGTTATGTGCCTGCATTGACAAAGAACATTATATCAGTTTCTTGTTTGGACAAGAAAGGATTCTCGTTTATAATAAAGAACAAATGTTGTTCTGTCTATTTAAACGATATGTTATATTGTAGTGCACCTCTGATGAACGAACTCTATATTCTAGACCTTGAGAGCTCTATCTATAACGTTAGTACCAAGAGGTTCAAATCGAACGATATGAACCACACCTATCTCTGCCACTGTCGCTTAGGTCATATAAATGACAAGAGCTTATCCCAGCTCCATAAGGATGGTTTGCTGGACTCATTTGATTTTGAATCATATGAGATATGCGAGTCATGCCTACGAGGCAAGATGACCAAGACTCCCTTTAGTGGGCACAGCGAGAGAACGACTGATTTGTTAGGACTCATACATAGTGATGTATGTGGCCCTTTCAATGTCGCTGCTAGAGGCGGTTATAGATACTTCATCACATTTACTGATGACTTCAGTAGATATGGTTATGTGTACTTGATGACACATAAGTCCGAATCCTTTGAAAAGTTCAAAGAATTCAAGAATGAAGTACAGAACCAGCTTGGCAAGAGTATTAAAATACTTCGATCAGATCGAGGTGGTGAATACTTAAGCCATGAGTTCCGTGACTATCTAGCTGAGTGTGGGATTCTATCCCAACTCACTCCTCCTAGAACACCACAGTGGAATGGTGTATCCGAAAGGAGGAATCGTACCCTATTAGATATGGTACGATCTATGATGAGTCACATAGATCTTCCGACATACCTTTGGGGTTATGCTCTAGACACGACAGCTTTTATACTCAACCGAGTTCCATCCAAGGCCGTGATAAAGACACCATATAGGATATGGACTGGGAGAGATGCCCAGGTGTCTTTCATGAGGATTTGGGGTTGTGAGACTTACATTTGACGTCAAGTCTCTGACAAATTAGGACCCAAATCTGACAAGTGCTACTTTATTGGATATCCCAAGGAAACTAAGGGATATTACTTCTACATTCCCAGTCAGCACAAGGTAGTTGTGGCAAAGACTGGGGTTTTTCTAGAAAGGGACTTTGTTTCTAGAAAGACTAGTGGGAGTGCATTCGATCTTGAAGAAGTTCAAGATGCGAACAATAGCACTGATGCCTCAATGAAAATTGAACTAGAATCACAAAGTGTTGTGGATGATGTTGTTCCACAAAGAGTTGAGGAACAACAACCAGTTCAAGTAGACATACCTCTTCGCAGATCTGACAGGGTACGTCGTCAGCCTGAGAGATACTCATTTCTCTTGTCTGACCATGATGACGTTGTGCTCATAGAGGATGAGTCTACCACCTATCAGGAAGCTGTGATGAGACCAGATTCTGAGAAATGACTAGAGGCCATGAGATCCGAGATGGAATCCAAGTACACCAACCAAGTATGAACTTTGGTTGATCCACCCGAAGGGGTAAAACCCATTGGGTGTAAGTGGGTCTTTATGGATGGACTTATCTATAAGGGTCGCTTAGTAGCTAAAGGTTTCAAGCAGATTCATGGTATTGACTATGATGAAACCTTTTCTCCAGTAGCGATGTTTAAGTCCATTCGGATCATGCTTGCTATTGCAGCTTACCACGATTACGAGATCTGGCAGATGGACGTCAAAACCGCGTTTCTGAATGGAAACCTACTCGAGGATGTGTACATGACACAACCTGAGGGTTTTGTAGATCCACAGCATACTAGCAGAGTATGCAAGCTGCATAGGTCCATTTATGGACTAAAGCAAGCTTCTCGGAGCTGGAATCTTCGTTTCGATGATGCAATCAAATAGTTTGGTTTCATCAAGAATGAAGATGAACCTTGTGTCTACAAGAAGGTTGTAGGGGACATAGTTGTCTTCCTCATATTGTATGTGGATGACATACTACTCATTGGGAAGGACATCCCTATGCTTCAGTCTGTCAAGACCTGACTAGGAAGTTGCTTCTCAATGAAGGACTTAGGTGAGGCATCCCGCATTCTAGGGATACAGATCTATAGAGATAGATCTAAGAGATTGCTTGGCCTAAGTCAGAGTACATACATTGACAAGGTACTCCTACGGTTTTCCATGCAGAACTCCAAGAAGGGATTTCTGCCGATGTCACATGGCGTGAGTCTTTCGAAGACTCAAGGTCCCTCTTCTAGAGAGGAGAGAGACCGCATGGATCAGATCCCTTATGCCTCAGCCATAGGATAGATCATGTACGCCATGCTATGTACTCGACCTGATGTCTCGTATGCTTTGAGCATGACGAGCAGATACCAGTCAGATCCAGGTGAAAGTCACTGGATAGCGGTCAAGAATATTCTTAAGTACTTAAGAAGGACTAAAGAATATTTCTTGATATATGGAGGCAATGATGAGCTAGCTGTAAAGGGTTACAGTGATGCTAGCTTCCAGACCGGCCAGGATGACTATAGATCGCAGTCGGGGTTCGTATTTTGCATTAATGGTGGTGTTGTCAGCTGGAAGAGTTCGAAGCAGGATACAGTAGCTGATTCTACAACAGAAGCCGAGTACATTGCTGCATCAGAGGCAGCAAAGGAGGCAGTTTGGATCCGCAAGTTCATCACTGAACTTGGGGTAGTTCCCAGCATTGCTGACCCCATTGAGCTCTATTGTGACAACAATAGAGCTATAGCACAGGCGAAGGAACCTTGCTCACACCAGCGGACCAAGCATATACTACGATGCTTCCATCTCATTCGAGAGATTATCGATAGAGGAGATGTGAAGATTTGACGAGTACCTACAGAGGCTAACATCGTAGATCCCTTTACCAAGGCTTTGGCACAGAGGAAGCATGATGGTCACACTAGGTCATTAGGCCTTAGAGCCTATACTAATTGGCACTAGTGCTAGTGGGAGATTGTTAGTTAGAGCCCTAGAGCCAATCATTTGATGATTGTATGGACTCATTGTATCATATTCTTGTATATTAATAAAGGCATTTGTTTGGTTATTATACTTATTTGTATTAGTGCCAAATAGACTAAGTATAATAGCGTCCTTGAGTAGAGGGTTCATACCTATATCAATCGATTAGTTGAATCGATAGTGAGATGATATAGGGGACACTACTCTAAATCATTCCTAGTCGAGTATTAACATTCAGGGACAATGTTAATGTAATAAGACTAGCATGTAGGTCAGCTCGATGACTTGATCTCACAAGTCATGGATATAGAGATATCAAGCTGACACATGGGTATACATTGGAGAATGTATACTGAATGACCCGCTATGAGAAAGTATCATGGATCGTTATATGAGTGTCATATACTTTCTCATGTGGCTATTAGTATGACTATTAGTCCTTTGACCTGAAGTCACCATGGATCCCTACATAAGGAGTTATGTACTTTGGTTTTGTCAAACGTCACCCGTAACAGGGTGGACTATAAAGGCGATTACTGGGTATGTAACAAATTATGCAGAGGGATGTGAGTGATGTAGATGGGATCTATCCCTCCCATATGACGGGAGCGACATCAATATTCTTGATAGAGTTAGACCATGAAGTGCATGGCCATGCCCAAATGAGTCAACATTAGATGTTGAACTCATTTGATCGAGTGAGTCTACTTGGAGTTCAAGATTTAGATTGATTAGAGGATGACACGGTCTATGCCTCACATTGATCAATCTAGATGTCAAGGATAGAAGGACAATGTCACATATTGTGAGGAGTCACAATTAGTAGTCACAAGGTGATGTTGGATCTCAACATTCTTGTAACTTGGGTAGCAATGATGTATTGCTAGATGCCGCTCATTGCTTATGTTTCTAAAGGAGTTTAGGAACATTGCCAACGTTACAAGAACCTATTGGGTCACACACAAAGAACAAGTGGATGGAGATTAGGTTCATATGATGAACCAAGAGGATTAGATTCATTTGATGAATTAAATTGGATTAAGAGTAATCCAAATTGGGCTAGCTTGAGTTAGACTCAAGTTGATTCATGTGTTCAATGAGTCTAATTTAGATTATGATTCATTGAATCAATTTAATTAAATGAATTAGATTCATTATATTAAATTGGCTTGAATTAAATGGTTGGATTAGATCAACCATGAGAGAGATTAAGTCAAGTTTGACTTGACTTGAGAGGAAGAGGAAGAGTCAAGTTTGACTTGACTTTGCCACATCATATGTGTGACTTGGCATTAAGTGGCCAATGATGATGTGCCACATCATCATAGTTAATACATGATTATGCCACCTAATGGAAGTTACACTTCCTTCTTTGTTTTAATGTGGCCGGCCACATTAATGAGAGTAATTACTCTCATTGTGGCCGGCCACTCAAAATGAAGGGAATTGATGTTTTTTCATTTTAATGGTTATTAACTCCTTCTTCTTCCTCCTTGGGTTGTCTCTCTTCTCTCCATGGTGCTGTTGCCGTGAGGTTCCAAGAGTGGAGAGGGTGATTTGAGTTCCCAAAAGTAGAAAGGGTAAGTGAAGGTCACATAGAAGAGTGTTCTTGGTTTTTATCCTCTCTTCTTTGATCTCCTTTCTTCTTCCATTCCATCCGAGAGCCCTAGAAAGTGCTAGCACACTTGGGGTCTCTCTTCTCCATCCTTGAGTGCTAGAGAGCACTCCTTGTTCTTGTGGATATCACTAGAGAAGTATCTACCTTGATACTTTGGAGATCCGACACGTACCTTGGACGAGCGGGAATTTTGCGAGGGCACGCTTCAAGGGTAAAATTCTCAACACATAGATCTAGGAGTAGATCTAAAGTTTTGAAGCTCGTACTCGTAATTTTCGTTTGGTTTTCCTTGCACAGATCTACGGCTTTGGGTGATTCGGGGTTTCCGCGACGCGAAAAGCGATTTTCGTGGCCCGAAAAACCCAACAAAATCATCATTCAATTGTGTTCCCAAAGTTTTCATCGTTAGGCACTCACCTGCCATATGCGAGGTTCGCCCCCTCTCCCCAATACTAAGTATCAAAGGTATGCTCGGTATCAAGAGAAATGGATGAATATTTTTTCAGTAATCTAACTCGATCTCAAAGGAGCATATTATCTTTTCCACCCATGACAATTATTTTTTTATCTCTTTATTTTCACTCTTTTCTTTTCCATTTTTTCTTTTCTTTTCACTCACATATTTTATTGCATCTCAAATGTTTTCAATTCTTTTCTTTTCCTCTCACAAGGGATTTAGATTTTTTTTTCTAAATGGGTCACAAACCGAGCATAATCTAGTAACTAAGATGTTAGAAAAAAGGTCTCCTATGGTGACTATGGTACTAGTCCAACCAAATGAATCATGACTATTATACTATATCCACCTTTTAGAATAAACTTTAGATGAAGTGTAATAATTAACCATCAAGTAGACATAAGGTGAAATATCAATTGACTCAACAATGATTTTGTGTGATTCTACTATATGATAGGAAAAATGAATCGCCAAAATTATATAGAACTCATCCACATGGCATCACTAAGTTCTAATCATATAAAACATGCTTAAAAGTACTACTCAATCCATTAAATGCTTCATCTCAAATTCAAAGAATTAGAAAGCCTAAACCATCCTAACATAAAACTATCAACTAACTATACATAATAAAAAGGAAAAATACCTAAGGCAGGTATCATCAAACTCTATGTACAAAAAAACTAAAATACTAGCCAACTCTCCTCAATCTAAGGTAGGGTGTTTAAGGAAGAATTGTGCTCTAACCTCCTCCATTTGCATGTTTGAATAATATTTCTTCAATATCTGTCCATTCACTTTAAAGGTACCCAACATTTTGTTCCAAATGTCCACGACTTCAAATGGATACACCCTCTACACTTGAAACGACCTTGACCACCTTTATTTCAATTTTCTAAGGAAAATTTTATGTCTTGAATTAAATAATAATACCCAAATCATCCTTATGGAATTCTCTTCTCATGATATGCTTGTCATGCCATATTTTGGTTCTTTCCTGGTATGCCTTGGCATGCTTGTATGCATCCTACTAGATTTCTCGCAACTTGCTCAATTGAAGTTTCCTTTTTCTCTAGCTATTTTTGGATCAAAGTTTAGCTTCTTAATTGCCGAATAAGCTCTGTTCTCCAATTCCATTAGAAGATGACAATGCTTATCATAAACAAGCTAAAATGGAGTCATTACTAGAGGTTTATAGGCTGTATGAAAGCCCATAATGCGTCATCCAACATAAAGAATCAATCTTTTTGAGATTATAAGGTTGTCTTCTCTAGAATGCTTTTAATCTCTCTATTTGATATTGTAGGTCCTATAGGCCGACTAGGGGGGTGGGGGTGAATAGCCAAGTACCTTTATGCTCGGTCGGGCAAAGCCTGACCGAGCATATATGAGCACATGGGTGTTCGCTCGGCCTTCGGTCGACTGGTAACATGCTGAGAATCATATATAAGGCTAAATGTCTTTACGCTCAGGCGGACTTTTCCTGTCCGAGCGTATATGAGCACATGGATGCTCGTTCGGCCTTCGGCCGACCGGTAACGTGCTGAGAATCATATATAAGGCTAAATACCTTTACGCATGAGCGGACTTTACCCGACCGAGCGTATATGAGCACATGAGTGCTCACTCGACTTTCGATCGACTGGTAACATGTTGAGAATCATATATAAGGTTAAATACCTTTACACACGAGCAGACTTTGCCCGGCCAAGCGTATATGAGCACATGAGTGCTCGTTCGGCCTTCGGTCGATCGGTAACATGTTGAGAATCTTATATAAAGCTAAATACCTTTACGCTCGGGCGGGCTTTGCCCGCCCAAGTGTATATGAGCACATGGGTGCTCGCTCGGCCTTCGGTCGGCCGATAACATGTTGAGAATCATATATAAGGTTAAATGCCTTTACGCTCGGGTGGGGTTTGCCCGGCCGAGCGTATTTGAGCATGTGGATACTCCCTCGGCCTTCACTCGACCGACTATATATCTTTCCTATCTTTCTCTACCTTGACCCCTCCTTCATTCGTCAGACCATCCTATCATAACCCGTATAAATGTGCATCAACCCAAGTTAAATTAGGGTTACAAATAATAAAATAACATATGAAATATTAAGTATTATATATACTTTAATGCATACTTTAACACATATTTACTTATAGTTTATGAGCATAATCTATATTTATTACATCTTATTTCATTATGATGTTATATTTTCACTCTTTTTGTTCAAAGATATACTCTTTGCTTGTTTTAATTGATAGGATATGATTTAGAGCAAAAATAAAATAAAAACAGATCACGTGCGTGCTCGGTCGACCTACGGTAGGCCGGTAAGATGCTGAGAGTTATATATAAGGCTAAATGCTTTTATGCTCGAGCGGGCTTTGCCCGATCGAGAATATATGAGCACGTGGGTGCTCGCTCAACCTACGGCCGACCGGTAAGATGTTGAGAATTATATATAAGGCTAAATGCCTTTATGCTCGGGCGGACTTTGCCCGACCGAGCATATATGAGCACGTGGGTGCTCGGTCAGTTTGCAATCAGCCGGTAAGATGCTGAGAGTTATATATAAGGTTAAATACCTTTATGCTCAGGCGGACTTTGCCCGATCGAGCATATATGAGTGCGTGAGCATTTACTCATCTTGCGATAGACCGACAATATACCCTTCCTATCTGTCACGCCCCAGGTAGTTCCTGCCAGAAGAAATTTCGGCAGCATCTCCCCTGTACGGGTGATAATATGAAACTTCCTACAATGCCCTTAGAGCCACATATACCTTGGCCAACATGACCAGAATAATAATAGTATATAACAGAACAAATATAAGCAAACACCCACGCAGTTTAATAGTGAAACTAAACTAATGCAACGATAAGGAAAACCATCTCTAAAATCCTACTCAACTACACCCATAAAGCTCAAATTCGATACCCTACTCAACTACATCCATAAAACACAAATTCAATATCCTACTCAACTACACCCATAAAACACAAATCCGGCATACATCCAAACAAAAAAACTCATCAATAACAAGGGATCGTACAAAATCCAAATACCAGAAGATACAAGTCTGAAACATAATAAGAAAAACCAAAATGTGTGAACTCGTCGCGACGCGCAATGGTGGGGGACTAGCGTTTGGAACTCCTCCGGACAACCTCAACCTGAAATGGTAATAATGGGGGTGAGTCCAACACTCAGCGGATACCTAGTTGACATGCATAGTGAATAATAACCGGCAGTAATAAATATACGTACAGTCTCCTGGATATCATATAGAAAATGCAAAACTGTAAAACAAAGGAGTATCTGTACTAACCAGGACCTGGGTATAGGAATATCAAGGCCGTCAAACCCAGAGTATCGTAAATCTTGTATGCATGTCAAACAATACATCCATTCAATATGCAGCATATAAAGTGCAGCAAACACAAGCAATAAATGCATATCCTGTATGCATGTCAAACAATGCATCCACAAAAAATACAGCATATAAAGTACATCAACCACAAACAATAAATGCATCATGCATATGATACCAATGACATGTCCTGGTCACCCCTGATGCCAGTCAGCCATCTCACACATGATAGTGAGACCGAGTGGGTAGGGATGTGACAACCGTGCACTCTGTCGTCACTGCTCCTGATGAGTGACCTAGTGGACGGGTTGCTGTCGGAATACACCTATCCTCCTACCCCAAATCATAAGTGGGGGAGCGTAATTCTCTCATCTCCCTGAGACAATCCAGAGGAGAGATCCTTGCCGGCTACCACGCTACGTCACACTACCCATGAGCGAACCAATGGAGCCAAATAGAGCAACCTGCTGCACACACCCTGCCTGAATAAAAACCACTAACCCTTGAGTGGTTGTGTTATTAGTTAGAGCCCTAGAGCCAACCATTTGATAATTGTTGTATGGACTCGTTGTATCATATTCATATGTATATATATAAAGACATTTGTTTATGCTTATTATGTTTACTTGTATTGGTGCCAAATAACTAAGTATAATAGCGTCCTTGAGTAGAAGGTTCTTACCTATATCAATCGATTGGTTGAATCGATAGTGAGATGATATAGGGAACACTACTCTTAATCATTCCTAGTCAAGTATTAACATTCAGGGACAATGTTAATGCGACGAGACTAACATGCAGGTCAACTCGATGACTTAATCTCACAAGTCATGGATAAAGAGATATCAAGTAGACACATGGGTATGCATTGGAGAATGTATACTGAATGACCCGCCATGAGAAAGTATCATAGATCGTTATATGAGTGTCATATACTTTCTCATGTGGCTATTAGTATGACTATTAGTCCTTGGACCTGAAGTCACCATGGTTCCCTACATAAGGAATTACATACTTTGGCTTCATCAAACGTCACCCGTAACTGGGTGGACTATAAAGGCGATTACTGGGTATGTAACAAATTATGCGGATGGATATGAGTGATGTAGATGGGATCTATCCCTCCTATATAATAGGAGTGACATTGTTATTCTTGATAGATTGAGACCACTAAGTGCATGACCATGCCCAAGTGAGTCAATATGAGATATTGAGCTCATTTGATTAGAGTGAGTCTACTTGGAGATCAAGATTTAGATTGATTAGAGGATGACACGGTCTATGCATCACATTGATCAATTTAAATGTCTAGGATAGAAGAACATTGTCACATATTGTGAAGAGTCACAATTAGTAGTCACAAGGTGATGTTGGATCTCAACATTCTTGTAACTTGGGTAGTAATGATGTGTTGCTAGATACCGCTCATTACTTATGCTTCTAAATGGGTTTAGAAGCATTACCAACTTTACAAGAACCTATAGGGTCACACACAAAGGGTAATTAGATGGAGATTAGGTTCATTTGATAAACCAAGTTGATTAGGTTCATGTGATGAACCAAATTAGATTTAGAGTAATCCAAAGTAAACTAATTGAGTTGGACTCAATTTGGTTCATGTGTTAAATGAGTCTAATTTGGACTTAGGCTCATTGAGCCAATTTAATTCAATGAATAGAGATTCATTAAATTAAAATTGAGTTGAACCAATGGTTAGATTTGATCAACCATGGGAGGAAAGTGGTTAAGTTTGACTTGACTTGAGAGGAAGATGAAAGGTCAAGTTTGACTTGACCATTGCCACCTCATTTGTGAGTTGGCATTATGTGGACTAATGATGATGTGCCACATCATCAAGGTTAGCACATGTGCGTGTCACCTCATGAGGGAGATCAAGAGTTGTGACTCTTGAAATCCCATGGAAGTTTATAAGTCTCAAAAGGTGGCCGACCACTTAATAACACAAGTGTGAGTTTCATTTGATTTTTGTAACCTCCTTCTTCTTCCTCTCTACCTTTCTTCTCTCCCTCTCCTCCATGATTGTTGATCCTCTAAGGTTGCTAGCACATCTTTAGAGGTTATCTCCATCGATTTGTTTGTGTGGATACACATAGAGGGTTGTACACTTGACAACCTTGAGATCCGGCGAACCTTGGACGAGCGGGATTTGCGAAGGGCTTCGCATCAAGGGTAATTTCTTTTTCTTTGTAGATCTAGTGTAGATCTAGGTTAGAGAAACTCGTACACGTATAAATTTTGTTTTGTAACTATGCATGGATCCGGTGGCATGGGATTCGGGGTTTTCTCAACGCAAAAAGTGGTTTTTGCGACCCGAAAAACCAAACAGTGGTATCAGAGCCACGTGCGAAGCATGTACGAATTTCTTTTGTATTTTTATGAAAAATATCAGTTATGTAACTTTCTGTAAATTTATTAATTTTTATGTATTTTATGGGTATTTTTCTCGTAGAAGCAAAGCAACAAGTGTTTGAACACTTGTAGGCTTCGACTACCGAGAAATACCTTCCGAATCGGCTAAGTCTCACCCAAAATGATTTGGGACAGCGGGCTAAGGTGCTGTAGGATCGCTTAGGAACACTCGCGATGATTATATCGCAAGTAGGGGTGCTGGCCCTAACCCCGTAAGGGGCTTTGTTCCGCGATTGCGTCCGAAAATCGCTAATAGAGACCGTTGGGAAGTAGCGACTCATAAATTCGTAAAAATATTAGAAAAAATTACAGAAATTTATGAAAATAACATAATTTAGAATTATGTATTATTTTGTGATGGTCATGGCCCAAAGAACCCAATTTGATTGGAAATATGTGTTGTAATTCATAATATGACTTGCGCGCCATTTTGTGTGTTTGTGCGTGTTGTACTTGATTCGCGACCTGCGCGTCGTGCCCTTCTATTTATATTCTTGTTGTAAAATAGTTTTTAGACTCGAATGTAACTCGAGTTTCACCTTTTGTAATGTACAAAATTGGAGCGGTGGAAGGTCCACTCGAGGAGGAGTTATGAGGAGGGTGCGAGCAACACATGGCGGTCAAAGGGAGGAGCTTGGAGAAGCTATTGACCCTAGGTTGACCAACCAATCTTCTCATTGGCTTGATAATATCGTAGTAGGGCCATGACTAATCACAAAATTTAATTAATTGCTTGTGTGTGTGTATGTGATGCATGCTAGATTAGTAATTAATTAGTGCCTTAACAATTAGATTCGATCTAAATCGCATACTTGATACACATCGTCGATTAGATTAGATCTTAATCACGTCATCTCGAAATGCCTACCATGCCGTGATACCCATCACTACCTCGATCACATATTGTTGTTGAATTTGCCAAAGCAGAGCAACGCATATTATCTTGGTAGGGTGCGGATGGACAATCTTGGTCCCGCCTATCAACGCATGAGTGAGTACAACTCAATTAGATTGAGTAACTAGTTAACTCAATTGGATCGAGTTTAACTATAGGCATTTTCCAATGGTTGGTAGATAGGTCAAAATCACATTTATATTAACTCTTGGGCGATTTAGCCAAAGCTAACTCAAGTTTTAATATATATGCGGATCTTGATCCTATAAACAAGAGTTGCATAGAGATGTAATTGGTAATTAGTTACCTACTGATCATACTAAGTCTTGGGCGATTTAGACAAAGCTAACTCAAGGCGTAGTATGATGTGCATCTTGTCCCGCACGAATTATAGTTGGTTAGAATCTAGTAGGTGTGGTTTGACCACATCCATGACTTGATTCTACAAAAGTTCTATAATTTAGTGGGAGCATCATTTAGTTAAAGGCCTAATTAAATGATTAATAGAATATGATATTTATTTTCTGCATTTTTCTATTGTAGATTACCATGTCGTCAAACACGAACTCCCTCTCCCTGTGTTCTGTCCTCGATAAGGACAAGCTCAATGGAGCTAACTTCGTTGGCTGGTACAGGAACATGGGAATAGTTCTCACACAGGTACGAAAACTCTACGTCCTGGAGCAGCCCATTCCTGGGAATAGTTCTTCATCATGGGTATTAGATACCGGATGTGCTTTTCACATTTGTACTAATGTGCAGGCGCTGAGAAATAGCAGGCCATTGACGAAGGGCGAGGTTGATCTACGCGTAGGCAATGAAACACGGGTTGCTGTTGTTGCTGTAGGAACTTATTCTCTATCTCTGCCCTCTGGCTTGTACTAGAATTGGATGATTGTTGTTATGTGTCTGCTCTGACTAAGTACATTATATCAGTTTCTTGTTTAGACAGGAAAGACTTTTCATTTATAATAAAGAACAAATGTTGTTCAATTTATTTAAATGATATGTTCTATTGTAGTGCACCTCTGATGAATGGATTCTATATTCTAGACCTTGAGAACCCTATCTATAACATAAGTACCAAGAGGTTCAAGTCAAATGACATGAACCAAACCTATATCTGGCACTGTCGCTTAGGTCATATAAATGACAAATGCTTATCCCAGCTCCATAAAGATGGTATGTTGGACTCATTTGATTTTGAATCATATGAGACATGTGAGTCATGCCTACTGGGCAAGATAACCAAGACTCCCTTTAGTGCACACAGCGAGAGAGCGACTAACTTGTTAGGACTTATACATAGTGATGTATGTGGCCCTTTCAATGTCGTTGTCAGGGTTGGTTATAAGTACTTCATTACATTTACTGATGACTTTAGTAGATATGGTTATGTGTATCTGATGACACATTAGTCAGAATCCTTTGAAAAGTTCAAAGCATTCAAGAATGAAGTACAAACTCAGCTTGGCAAGAGTATTAAGATACTTCGATCAGATCGAGGTGGTGAATACCTTAGCCATGAGTTTCGTGACTATCTAGCTGAGTGTGGGATTCTATCTCAACTCACTCCTCCTGGAACACCACAGTGGAATGGTGTATCCGAAAGGAGGAATCATACCTTATTAGATATGGTACGATCTATGATGAGTCATACAGATCTTCCCATGTGTCTTTCGGGCTATGCTCTAGACACAGCAGCCTTCATTCTCAACCAAGTTCCATCTAAAGCTGTAATAAAGACACCATATAGGATATGTACTGGGAGAGATGTCCAAGTGTCTTTTATGAGGATTTGGGGTTGTGAGGCTTACGTTCGACGTCAAGTCTCGGACAAATTGGGACCCAAATCTGATAAGTGATATTTTATTGTATATCCTAAGGAAACGAAGGGATATTACTTCTACATTCCCAGTCAACACAAGATAGTTGTGGCTAAGACTGGGGTATTTCTAGAAAGGGATTTTATTTCTAGAAAGACTAGTGGGAGTACGTTCGATCTTGAAGAAGTTCAAGATGTGGACCATAGCACTGAAGCCTAGATGGAAGTTGAATTGGAACCGTAAAGTGTTGTGGATGATGTTGTTCCACAAGGAGTTGAGGAACCACAACCAGTTCGAGTAGACCTACCTCTTCGCAGATCTGATAGGGTACGTCGTCAGCCTGAGAGATACTCATTTCTCTTGTCTGACCATGATGACGTTGTACTCATTGAGGATGAGCCTACCTCCTATCAAGGAAGCTGTGATGAGACCAGATTCTGAGAAATGGCTAGAGGCCATGAGATCCGAGATGGAATCCATGTACACTAACCAAGTATGAACTTTGGTTGATCCACCTGAAGGGGTCAAACCTATTGGGTGTAAGTGGATCTTTAAGAGAAAGACTAACATGGATGGACTTATTTATAAGAGTCGCTTGGTAGCTAAAGGTTTCATGCAAATTCATGGTATTGACTATGATGAAACCTTTTCTCCAGTAGCGATGTTTAAGTCCATTCGGATCATGCTTGCTATTGCAGCGTACCACGATTATGAGATTTGACAGATGGATGTCAAAACCGCATTTCTGAATGGAAACCTGCTCGAGGATGTGTACATGACACAACTTGAGGGTTTTGTAGATCCACAGCATACTGGTAGAGTATGCAAGCTGCATTGGTTCATTTATAGACTAAAGCAAGCTTCTCGGAGCTGGAATCTTCGATTCGATGATGCAATCAAACAGTTTGGTTTCATCAAGAATGAAAATGAACTATGTGTCCACAAGAAGGTTGTAGGAAACACAATTGTCTTCCTTATATTGTATGTGGATGACATACTACTCATTGGGAAAGACATTCTTTTGCTGTAGTCTGTCAAGACTTGGCTAGTGACTTGTTTCTCAATGAAGGACTTACCTGAAGTATCCCGCATTCTAGGGATACAGATCTATAGAGATAGATCTACGAGATTGCTTGGCTAGTCAGAGTACATACATTGACAATGTATTATTTTGGTTTGCCATGCAGAACTCCAAGAAGGGATTTCTGCCGATGTCACATGGTGTGAGTCTTTCGAAGACTCAAGGTCCCTCTTCTAGAGAGGAGAGAGACCGCATGGATCAGATCCCTTATGCTTCAGCCATAGGATCTATCATGTACGCCATGCTATGTACTCGTCCTGATGTCTCGTATGCTTTGAGCATGACGAGCAGATACCAGTCAGATCTAGGTGAAAGTCACTGGATAGCAGTCAAGAATATTCTTAAGTACTTGAGAAGGACTAAAGAATATTTTTTTGATATATGGAGGCGATGACGAGCTAGCTGTAAAGGGTTACAGTGATACTAGCTTCCAAACTGATCAGGATGATTATCGATTGCAGTCTGGGTTCGTATTTCGCATAAATGGTGGTGCTGTGAACTGGAAGAGTTCGAAGCAGGACACAGTCGCTGATTCTACAACAGAGGCTGAGTATATTGCTGCATCAGAAGCAGCAAAGGAGGCAGTTTGGATCCGCAAGTTCATTACTGAGCTTGGGGTGGTTCCTAGCATAGCTGATCCCATAGAGCTCTATTGTGACAAAAATGGAGCAATAGCACAGGCTAAGAAACCTCGCTCACACCAGCGGACCAAACATATACTACGACGCTTCCATCTCATTCGAGAGATCATCGATTGAGGAGATATGAAGATTTGCAGAGTACCCACTGAGGCTAACATCGCAAATCCTTTGACCAAGGCTTTGACACAGAGAAAGCATGATGGTCACACTAGGTCATTGAGCCTTATAGTCTATACTGATTGGCACTAGTGCTAGTGGGAGATTTTTAGTTAGAGCCCTAGAGCCAATCATTTGATGATTGTTATATGGACTCGTTGTATCATATTCTTATGTATATATAAAGGAATTTGTTTATGGTTATTATGCTTACTTGTATTGGTGCCAAATAATTAAGTATAATAGCGTTCTTGAGTAGAAGGTTCTTACCTATATCAATCGATTGGTTGAATCGATAGTGAGATGATATAGGGAACACTACTCTTAATCATTCCTAGTCAAGTATTAACATTCAGGGACAATGTTAATGCGACAAGACTAGCATGTAGGTCAACTCGATGACTTGATCTCACAAGTCATGGATATAGAGATATCAAGTTGACACATGAGTATGCATTGGAGAATATATACTGAATGACCCGCCATGAGAAAGTATCATGGATCGTTATAAGAGTGTCATATACTTTCTCTTGTGGCAATTAGTATGACTATTAGTCCTTGGACCTGAAGTCACCATGGTTTCCTACATAAGGAGTTACATACTTTGGCTTCGTACAACGTCACCCGTAATTGGGTGGACTATAAAGGCGATTACTGGGTATGTAACAAATTATGCGGAGGGATGTGAGTGATGTAGATGGGATCTATCCCTCCTATATAACAGGAGTGACATCGTTATTCTTGATAGAGTGAGACCACTAAGTGCATGGCCATGTCCAAGTGAGTCAATATGAGATATTGAGCTCATTTGATTAGAGTGAGTCTACTTGGAGTTCAAGATTTAGATTGATTAGAGGATGACACGGTCTATGCCTCACATTGATCAATCTAGATGTCTAAAATAAAAGGACATTGTCAAATATTGTGAAGAGTCACAATTAGTAGTGACAAGGTGATGTTGGATCTCAACATTCTTGTAACTTAGGTAGTAATGATGTATTCTTAGATACCGCTCATTACTTATGCTTTCTAAATGGGTTTAGGAGTATTGCCAACGTTATAAGAACCTATAGGGTCACACACAAAGGACAATTAGATGGATATTAGGTTCATTTGATGAACCAAGAGGATTGGGTTCATGTGATGAACCAAATTGGATTAAGAGTAATCCAAAGTAAACTAATTGAGTTGGACTCAATTTGGTTCATGTGTTAAATGAGTCTAATTTGGACTTAGGCTCATTGAGCCAATTTAATTCAATGAATAGAGATTCATTAAATTAAAATTGATTTGAACCAATGGTTAGATTTGATCAACTATGGGAGAGAAGTGGTCAAGTTTGACTTGACTTGAGAGGAAGATGAAAGGTCAAGTTTGACTTGACCAGTGCCACCTCATTTGTTAGTTGGCATTAAGTGGACTAATGATGATGTGCCACATCATCAAGGCTAGCACATGTGTGTGCCACCTCATGAGGGAGATCAAGAGTTGTGACTCTTGAAATCCCATGGAGGTTTATAAGCCTCAATTAACACAAGTGTGAGTTTCCGGCCACTTAATAACACAAGTGTGAGTTTCATTTGATTTTTGTAACCTCCTTCTTCTTCCTCTCTACCTTTCTTCTCTCTCTCTCCTCCTCCATTGCTGATCCTCTAAGGTTGCTAGCACATCTTTAGAGGTTCTCTCCATCGATTTGTTCGTGTGGATTCACATAGAGGGTTGTACACTTGACAAACTTGAGATCCGGCGAACCTTGGACGAGCGGGATTTGCGAAGGGTTTCACATCAAGGGTAATTTCTTTTTATTTATAGATCTAGTGTAGATCTACGTTAGAAAAACTCGTACACGTAGAAATTTTGTTTTGTAACTTCGCACGGATCCGGTGGCATGGGATTCGGGGTTTCCACAACGCAAAAAGTGATTTTTGCGGCCCGAAAAACCCAACAGTGGTATCAGAGCCACGTGCGAAGCGTGTACGAATTTCTTTTTTATTTTTATGAAAAATATTAGTTATGTAACTTTCTGTAAATTTATGAATTTTTATGTATTTTATGGGTATTTTTCTCGTAGAAGCGAAGTAACAAGTTTTTTAACACTTGTAGGCTTCGACTACCGAGAAATACCTTCCGAATCGGCTAAGTCTCACCCAAAATGATTTGGGACAGCGGGCTAAAGCGCTGTAGGATCGCTTAGGAACACTCGCAATGATTATATCACAAGTAGGGGTGCTGGCCCTAACCCCGCAAGGGGCTTTGTTCCGCGATTGCGTCCGAAAATCGCTAATCGGGACCGTTGGGAAGTAGCGACTCATAAATTCGTAAAAATATTAGAAAAAATTACAGAAATTTATGAAAATAACATAATTTAGAATTATGTATTATTTTGTGATGGTCATGGCCCAAAGAGCCCAATTTGATTGGAAATATGTGTTGTAATTCATAATATGACTTGCGCGCCATTTTGTGTGTTTGTGCGTGTTGTACTTGATTCGCGACCTGCGCGTCGTGCCCTTCTATTTATATTCCTGTTGTAAAATAGTTTTTAGACTCGAATGTAACTCGCGTTTCACCTTTTGTAATGTACAAAATTAGAGCGGTGGAAGGTCCACTCGAGGAGGAGTTATGAGGAGGGTGCGAGCAACACATGGCGGTCAAAGGGAGGAGCTTGGAGAAGCTATTGACCCTAGGTTGACCAACCAATCTTCTCATTGGCTTGAGAAGATCGTAGTAGGGTCATGACTAATCACAAAATTTAATTAATTGCTTGTGTGTGTGTGTATGTGATGCATGCTAGATTAGTAATTAATTAGTGCCTTAACAATTAGATTCGATCTAAATCGCATACTTGATACACATCGTCGATTAGATTAGATCTTAATCACGTCATCTCGAAATGCCTACCATGCCGTGATACCCATCACTACCTCGATCACATATTGTTGTTGAATTTGCCAAAGCAGAGCAACGCATATTATCTTGGTAGGGTGCGGATGGACAATCTTGGTCCCGCCTATCAACGCATGGGTGAGTACAACTCAATTAGATTGAGTAACTAGTTAACTCTATTGGATCGAGTTTAACTATAGACATTTTCCAATGGTTGGTAGATAGGTCAAAATCACATTTATATTAACTCTTGGGCGATTTAGCCAAAGCTAACTCAAGTTTTAATATATATGCGGATCTTGATCCTATAAACAAGAGTTGCATAGAGATGTAATTGGTAATTAGTTACCTACCGATCATACTAAATCTTGGGCGATTTACACAAAGCTAACTTAAGGTGTAGTATGATGTGCATCTTGTCCTGCACGAATTATAGTTGGTTAGAATCTAGTAGGTGTGGTTTGACCACATCCATGACTTGATTCTACAAAAGTTCTATAATTTAGTGGGAGCATCATTTAGTTAAAGGCCTAATTAAATGATTAATAGAATATGATATTTATTTTCTGCATTTTTCTATTGTAGATTACCATGTCGTCAAACACGAACTCCTTCTCCCTGCGTTCTGTCCTTGATAAGGACAAGCTCAATGGAGCTAACTTCGTTGGCTGGTACAGGAACCTGGGAATAGTTCTCACACAGGTACGAAAACTCTACGTCCTGGAGCAGCCCATTCCCGAGGCACCTCCTGCCACTGCCACGCGAGCTGATCGAGATGCTTACAAGAAGCATCAAGATGACGCATTAGATGTGTCATGTCTTATGCTCGCGACCATGAACTCTGAGCTTCAGAAGCAACACGAGTTGATGGGCGCTTATGATATGGTTGAGCATCTTCGTCATCTATATCAAGGACAAGCGAGGCACGAGATATTCGAGATCTCTAAGGCACTGTTTTAGTGCAAGATGCAAGATGGGACTCCCGTAGGTCCATATGTACTCAAAATGATTGGGTACATAGAAAACCTACAGAGGTTGGGATTCCCCCTTGGCCAAGAGCTGGCCACTGATTTGGTCTTGCAATCCTTGCCAGGGAGCTACAGTCAATTCATCATGAACTACATCATGAATGAAATTGACAAGCCATTGCCTGAGCTTCTGAGTATGTTGAGAACTGCTGAGTTCAACCTTAAGAAGGTTAAGTCCAACTCCATTTTGATGGTGCAAAAGGGCAAAGGCAAGGGCAAGCCTAAAGGTAAGGGAAAGTCCCAAGCCAAGGGCAAAGGCAAGACACTGAAACCCAAAGGAGGGGTCGCCAAGGATGCTACCTGCTTCCAGTGCAGTCAGACCGGGCATTGGAAAAGGAACTGCAAAATCTACTTGGAAGATCATAAGAGGAAGAGAAGTGTGACTTCCACTTCAGGTATATATGTTATAGAAGTCAATCTATCTATTTCTTCATCATGGGTATTAGATACCAGATGTGCTTCTCACATTTGTAGTAATGTGCAGGCGCTGAGAAATAACAGGGCATTGACGAAAGACGAGGTGGACCTACGCGTAGGCAATGGAGCACGGGTTGCTGCTGTTGCTGTAGGAACTTATTCTCTATCTCTGCCCTCTGGGCTTGTACTAGAATTGGATGATTGTTGTTATGTGTCTGCTCTAACTAAGTACATTATATCAGTTTCTTGTTTAGATAAGAAAGACTTTTCATTTATAATAAAGAACAAATATTGTTCAGTTTATTTAAATGATATGTTCTATTGTAGTGCACCTCTGATGAACAGATTCTATAGTCTAGACCTTGAGAACCCTATCTATAACATAAGTACCAAGTGGTTCAAGTCAAATGACATGAACCAAACCTATATCTGGCACTGTCCCTTAGGTCATATAAATGACAAACGCTTATCACATCTCCATAAAGATGGTTTGTTGGACTCATTTGATTTTGAATCATATGAGACATGCGAGTCATGCCTACTGGGCAAGATGACCAAGACTCCCTTTAGTGGACACAACGAGAGAGCGACTGACTTGTTAGGACTTATACATAGTGATGTATGTGGCCCTTTCAATGTCGCTGTCAGGGGTGGTTATAGGTACTTCATTACATTTATTGATGACTTCAGTAGATATGGTTATGTGTATCTTATGACACATAAGTCAAAATCCTTTGAAAAGTTCAAAGCATTCAAGAATGAAGTATAAACTCAGCTTGGCAAGAGTATTAAGATACTTCGATCAGATCGAGGTGGTGAATACCTTAGCCATGAGTTTCGTGACTATCTAGTTGAGTGTGGGATTCTATCTCAACTCACTCTTCCAGGAACACCACAGTGGAATGGTGTATCCGAAAGGAGGAATCATACCTTATTAGATATGGTACAGTCTATGATGAGTCATACAGATCTTCCCATGTATCTTTGGGGCTATGCTTTAGACACAACAACCTTCATTCTCAACCGAGTTCCATCTAAAGGTTTAATAAAAACACCATATAGGATATGGACTGGGAGAGATGTCCAGGTGTCTTTTATGAGGATTTGGGGTTGTGAGGCTTACGTTCGACGTCAAGTCTCGGACAAATAGGGACCCAAATCTGATAAGTGCTATTTTATTGTATGTCCTAAGGAAACGAAGGGATATTACTTCTACATTCCCAGTCAACACAAGATAGTTGTGGCTAAGACTGGGGTATTTCTAGAAAGGGATTTTATTTCTAGAAAGACTAGTGGGAGTACGTTCGATCTTGAAGAAGTTCAAGATATGGACCATAGCACTGAAGCCTCGATGGAAGTTGAATTGGAACCACAAAGTGTTATGGATGATGTTGTTCCACAAGGAGTTGAGGAACCACAACCAGTTCGAGTAGACCTACCTCTTTGCAGATCTGATAGGGTACGTCGTCAGCTTGAGAGATACTCATTTCTCTTGTCTGACCATGATGACGTTGTGCTCATTGAGGATGAGCCTACCAACTATCAGGAAGCTGTGATGAGACCAGATTCTGAGAAATGGCTAGAGGCCATGAGATCCGAGATGGAATCCATGTACACTAACCAAGTATGGACTTTGGTTGATCCACCTGAAGGGTTCAAACCCATTAGGTGTAAGTTGGTCTTTATGAGAAAGACTGACATGGATGTACTTATTTATAAAGGTCATTTGGTAGCTAAAGGTTTCAAGCAAATTCATGGTTTTGACTATGATGAAACCTTTTCTCCAGTAACGATGTTTAAGTCCATTCAGATCATGCTTGCTATTGCAGCGTACCACGATTATGAGATCTAGCAAATGGATGTCAAAACCGCGTTTCTGAATGGAAACCTGCTCGAGGATGTGTACATGACACAACCTGAGGGTTTTGTAGATCCACAGCATACTGGTAGAGTATGTAAGCTGCATAGGTCCATTTATGGACTAAAGCAAGCTTTTCGGAGTTGGAATCTTCGATTCGATGATGCGATCAAACAGTTTAGTTTCATCAAGAATGAAGATAAACCATGTGTCTACAAGAAGGTTGTAGGGAACACAGTTGTCTTCCTTATATTGTATGTAGATGACATACTAATCATTGGGAAAGGCATCCCTTTACTGCAGTCTGTCAAGACTTGGCTAGGGACTTGTTTCTCAATGAAGGACTTAGGTGAAGCATCCCGCATTCTAGGCATACAGATCTATAGAGATAGATCTACGAGATTGCTTAGCCTAAGTCAAAGTACATACATTAACAAGGTATTACTTCGGTTTGCCATGCAGAACTCCAAGAAGGGATTTCTGCCGATGTCACATGATGTGAGTCTTTCAAAGACTCAAGGTCCCTCTTCTAGAGAGGAGAGAGACCGCATGGATCAGATCTCTTATGCTTCAGCCATAGGATCTATCATGTACGCCATGCTATGTACTCGTCCTGATGTCTCGTATGCTTTGAGCATGACGAGCAGATACCAGTCAGATCCAGGTGAAAGTGACTGGATAGCAGTCAAGAATATTCTTAAGTACTTGAGAAGGACTAAAGAATATTTCTTGATATATGGAGGCGATGACGAGCTAGCTGTAAAGGGTTAAAATGATTCTAGCTTCCAAACTGATCAAGATGATTATTGATCGCAGTCTGGGTTCATGTTTTGCATAAATGGTGGTGCTGTGAGCTGGAAGAGTTCAAAGCAGGGCACAGTCGCTGATTCTACAACAGAGCTGAGTATATTGCTGCATCAGAAGCAGCAAAGGAGGCAGTTTGGATCCGCAAGTTCATTACTGAGCTTGGGGTGGTTCCTAGCATAGCTGATCCCATAGAACTCTATTGTGACAATAATGGAGCAATAGCATAGGCTAAGAAACCTCGCTCACACCAGTGGACCAAACATATACTACGACGCTTCCATCTCATTCAAGAGATTATCGATTGAGGAGATGTGAAGATTTACAGAGTACCCACTAAGGCTAACATCGCAAATCCTTTGACCAAGGCTTTGACACAGAGAAAGCATGATTGTCACACTTGGTCATTGGGCCTTAGAGCCTATACTGATTGTCACTAGTGTTAGTGGGAGATTGTTAGTTAGAGCCCTAGAGCCAATCATTTGATGATTGTTATATGGACTCGTTGTATCATATTCTTATATATATATAAAGACATTTGTTTATGGTTATTATGCTTACTTGTATTGGTGTCAAATAACTAAGTATAATAGCGTCCTTGAGTAGAAGGTTCTTACCTATATCAATCGATTGGTTGAATCGATAGTGAGATGATATAGGGAACACTACTCTTAATCATTCCTAGTCAAGTATTAACATTCAGGGACAATATTAATGAGACGAGACTAGCATGTAGGTCAACTCGATGACTTGATCTCACAAGTCATGGATATAGAGATATCAAGTTGACACATGGGTATGCATTGGAGAAAGTATACTGAATGACCCGCCATGAGAAAGTATCATGGATCGTTATATGAGTGTCATATACTTTCTCATGTGGCTATTAGTATGACTATTAGTCCTTGGACCTGAAGTCACCATGGTTCCCTACATAAGGAGTTACATACTTTGGCTTCGTCAAACATCACCAGTAACTGGGTGGACTATAAAGACGTTTACTGGGTATGTAATAAATTATGCGGAGGGATGTGAGTGATGTAGATGGGATCTATCCCTCCTATATAATAGGAGTGACATCGTTATTCTTGATAGAGTGAGACCACTAAGTGCATGACCATGCCCAAGTGAGTCAATATGAGATATTGAGCTCATTTGATTAGAGTGAGTCTACTTGGAGTTCAAGATTTAGATTGATTAGAGGATGACACGGTCTATGCCTCACATTGATCAATCTAGATGTCTAGGATAGAAGGACATTGTCACATATTGTGAAGAGTCACAATTAGTAATCACAAGGTGATGTTGGATCTCAACATTCTTGTAACTTGGGTAGTAATGATGTGTTGCTAGATACCGCTCATTACTTATGCTTCTAAATGAGTTTAGGAGCATTGCCAACGTTACAAGAACATATAGGGTCACACACAAAGGGCAATTAGTTGGAGATTAGGTTCATTTGATGAACCAAGAGGATTAGGTTCGTGTGATGAACCAAATTGGATTAAGAGTAATCCAAAGTAAACTAATTGAGTTGGACTCAATATGGTTCCTGTGTTAAATGAGTCTAATTTGGACTTAGGCTCATTGAGCCAATTTAATTCAATGATAGAGATTCATTAAATTAAAATTGACTTGAACCAATGGTTAGTTTGATCAACCATTGGAGAGAAGTGCTCAAGTTTGACTTGACTTGAGAGGAAGATGAAAGGTCAAGTTTAACTTGACCATTGCCACCTCATTTGTGAGTTGGCATTAAGTGGACTAATGATGATGTGTCACATCATCAAGGCTAGCACATGTGTGTGCCACCTCATGAGGGAGATCAAGAGTTGTGACTCTTGAAATCCCATGGAGGTTTATAAGCCTCAAAAGGTGGCCGACCACTTAATAACACAAGTGTGAGTTTCATTTGGTTTTTGTAACCTCCTTTTTCTTCCTCTCTACCTTTCTTCTCTCCCTCTCCTCCACCATTGCTGATCCTCTAAGGTTTCTAGCACATCTTTAGAGGTTCTCTCCATCGATTTGTTCGTGTGAATACACCTAGAGGGTTGTACACTTGACAACCTTGAGATCTGACGAACCTTGGACGAGCGGGATTTGTGAAGGGCTTCGCATCAAGGGTAATTTCTTTTTCTTTGTAGATCTAGTGTAGATCTTGGTTAGAGAAACTCATACACGTAGAAATTTTGTTTTGTAACTTCGCATGGATCCGGTGGCATGAGATTTGGGGGTTCCACAACGCAAAAAGCGATTTTTACGGTCCGAAAAACCCAACATGTGTGTGCAGACCAATGTAACTGGCGATGCACTCTACAATAATGGAGCCGACTATCGCACAACATGCAATCATGCGAGATGGTGCTTGACACTAAGCATAGAAATATCCTGATTCTATCTACCTCCATAAAAACATGTATCATATACGTGGATCAAATAATATGATCTACGCACACATGTCAGGGATGACATCTAACCAGTCCGGTATATCATAAAGCATGACATGCCACTACCTCCGATGTAGATAGTGACAAACAAATCATGCTCGGAAACAAATAGTGACATGCCGATGTAGATATAAACATAATTATTGCTACTTACTAAAATCTACTAAACATATCAACAAGACATATCAAAATAGATAGGTCAAGGTATTCGCCTCCAATAGAAAGGTCCAATCTGGTCCAAATCCGACGTCGAGATGCTCGTCTCGCATCAAAGTCCTGTGTCACCAATTTATATACATTTTTATTTAGTAATCTTATCCTTCCTTCATTGTTAGTAATATCCTTGAATTAATCCAACTAGAGAAGTCAACTAATAAATGAATCTCTAATCCATAATCAATTTGATTTAGCACCTTAATCTTATTTAGAAATCCATATTTAAAATCATGCGTACTTTAGACTAATATGTTGGATCAAGATGCGCTAGGGGGGGGGGGGGTAAATAGCGCTCATGGCTTTCACGCGTTTCAGATTCGTAAAACTGTCGAGTTAAAGCAGTGGAAATAAAAGACAACAAACGCGAACACAAGTATTTACTTGGTTCGGAGCCTAGGGTGACTCCTACTCCAAGGCCCGCAATCGTTGATCGCTTTCTGTGGGCAACAATTATATCACGCAAAGAGAGTACAAATATGTATTACAATAAGTGCAATAATAAAAAATAATTATACAGACGATAGAATCGAAATCTCGGAGCTCCGGGTCGTCGGGGACTTGTAACAGCACTTCAGGGAGTCTTTTGGAGCAGCACGTTGTAGTAGAAGCACTTAAGAATTGATTGTTTGCACTGTTGATCTAACACCCCTTTTATGCACTGCTGGAGGCGCCTTAATGCCCTTCTGAGGTGCCTCAAAGTAGCCGAGTCAGCCGTGTGGATCAGCGCTGAAATCTTCTCCTCTAATCCACTTGAAGGCGCCTCCAAGCTAGTCCAAGGCGCCTCCAAGCTACTGTCCAAGGCGCCTCTAGCTCAGTCCAAGGCGCCTCCAGCTCTGCCGCGCAGACTTCAGCTCCTTTGCACCCGAGGCGCCTCCAAGCTCCATGGAGGTGCCTCGGGCACTGTTCATCCGAGGGTGACCTTGCTTATTTATCCCTGCAAAGCATGTTAGTTCACAAAACACACACATACCCTGCAAGACAAAGTTAGCACACATAAAATATAGTAAAAGCAGTATTTAACAGTCGTCGGACTGTCCGAGTCTGACTTTGGATCTCCGACTGAAAACCCTAGGTTGACCCAACGCCTACTATTCTCTCTACGGGGAACGCGTCCTCACCTACTCCCCTCATGAGAGATTACCTAATGACAGTCCGGTCCTCTAGACCGACTGGACTTTTTGCCTAGGGTTACCACCCCCTAGGACCTAGGGTTACCGCCCCCTAGAGTTTTTTCTTCACCTAGGGTTACCACCCCCTAGGACCTAAGGTTACCCGCCCCCCCTTAGGATTTTCCTCCACCTAGGGTTACCACCCCTAGGACCTAAGGTTGCCACCCCTTAGAGTTTTCCTCCACCTAGAGTTACCACCCCCTAGGACCTAAGATTACCGCCCCTTAGGGTTTTCCTTCACCTAGGGTTACCGCCCCTAGGACCTAAGATTACCACCACTTAGGACCTAAGGTTACCACCCATTAGGATTTTCACCTGCCTAACCTCAGTTAGGACTTTCTTGAAAACACTTATTCACGTACGTTAGATAACAATTAATCTTAACTTTGAACCCTTTGTCATTATCAAAGCTCAGCTTCGATCGTCGGATGCTTCCTGCACCAATAATCTCTCCCTTTTTGATTATGGCTACCGAAATTCAAAGTTAAGTAAAAAATGTAATAATGATCTTCAAAGTTTAAGTAAGAAGCATAAGCAAGCTTAAGTTAATAAATGAAACAAACTTAAGCCTTCAACGATGTAAAGCTCCCCCTTAATAAGAGCCCTCTAATTTGAATTTGAATTTAAGTTCTGCTTTGAATTTTCTTACTTTTGAATTTTCCTACTCTCCCCCTTTGTCATACATCAAAATAAATAAGGGGGTAACAGGGAATTTGTGATTAATGACCTTAGCTTTAACTTTCCAAAAAATGTTTAGAAAAGATAAGAGCCTTAATATAAATAGAGGGATAAAGACTTAATTTTTTGAGATTAATAGTTTTGTAAAATGTTAGCTAAGTAAATGTTTAAAGATTCACAAGAGATCTTTTAAGATAGCTTTAAAAGAATAAGTTTGAAAATGACTTTAGCTTAGGAAAACAACATTCGAAAAAGTACGTAGATAACTTTTGAGAAGCCTTTTTTGAGACACGTTAGCTAGATTCGAAAACTTAGATCTTGTAGATTCGAAGTACTTAGGTAAATTATTTTGAAAAGAGTTTAGCTAAACTTGAGAAACTTTTTCGAAAAATGCTTGATTCCATTTGAGATAGGACTTTTCTCAAAATTTGCTAAGTTTGAAGGCATTTTCTAAAAAGTACTTAATTCTTTTGAGAAAAATATTTAGCTTAGCTAATTTTGGAAACTGCTATAGAAGTCACTTAGCTAAAATGTTAGCAAGCTTTTTGAAAAACATTTAGTTGAAAACATTGAATTTTGAAAAATCCTTTAAAAGATAGTTTAAATGCGAAAAGATGCTTTAGCAAAAGTTGAGATAACTTTGAAAATGTAATTAGAAAATATAGCTGAAGTTGAAAAATACTTAGCTTTGATTTTGAACTGAAAAAATACTGAATTTTAAATTTGTAAAGTTGTAACTAAGGTCATGTTCACATATTTTCAAGAAGCACTAAAGTCTAAGCATGAGTATTATAAGAATATTAAAATTAAACACTTAATTTTCTTGCCCACATGTCTAACCAGTTAGCTACTAGTTGATTACTTAGAAAGCAACAGCTTTCACTTGGTTAGTCAAATTAAGTCAATTGTTCCAGTTAGATTTGACTAGGTCTGGATGACTTAATTTGATTAATGTAAGATTGGTTTTTAACGCCCAGACTTACTGCGATGCACAGAAATAAGCATTCTGAAGTCTAGGTTGTACCATATGCATCTCACGTCATTCTAATTTTTGCAAACACAAACAAGTTATGCCTAATGTATTTGTGAGATGCTTTGGTTGAAACTAGGTGAACATGATTTCTAGGGTTAGTGCCTAGGCTAAATCCAAATTTTGAAAGTCTAACAAAATTGAGATTTTGAAAATATTATTTTTCCTAAAATTTTGAAGGATACAAGAGCCAAGTAACGTAAGGTCAATTCTACTAAGCACATTAAATATAACAAAAACTGGTAAGCAGAAAGGTAGGTTAAGTAACTAAATTCTGATAGGCAAAAGTTTAATTAGGTACTGATAGAATAATGGATGAAAGTGTCTATGTCCAAAGTGAAAATACAATGCATGAAAAGATAACATCACTGAGTAGGATCATCAGCTGGAGGGTCTCTAGCTGGAGGTGGTGCAAAAGGCTGCTCGGGTGTAGGCTGTCCCTAACGAAGAGAGGAAAATCCGGAGGCTATCTCCGTGCGAAGCATGCGAAATTCGTCCAGGATAAGCCGTCGTGTCGGTGCGGAGTGAATCTCGAGATGTGTAAGTAGATCCTCGATCGATAAGGAGGTGGATGGTCATGTCGAGGTCGAGGGCCCTGCCGAAGTGGAAGGCTGTCCATGAATATCCTCGACTGTGAACTCTAACGACTCCTCTCCCTCAGCTGGAGCAAAGAAGGCAATAAACTCGTCGTCTGGCCCTCTCGGAGCGACTGGCTCATCCTCAGCTGGGTCGGCTGGCGGAGGCCTGCCCACCCATGCTAGGACCCCCTGAACAGTGACATCTATATACGCTAACCTAAGAGACCCCAACCCAAACTCATTATAACGGGTAAGAGGAATGATCGTCCCCCGAGTCACATCTATTCCCTCTATCGTCGAAAAGATGGACGTCAGTACATGGCAGTAGGGCATGTGAACTACTCGGGATGTGACGAGACTAGCCGCATGAACTATGTTAGAGAATATGTGTAATGCAATGTCTATATTCAGATGATGACATAATGCATACAAGAAGAAAGAATGGGACAGACGCATCTTCGGGACATCCCGAGATGTGATGGGTAGAATGCATGCAGTGAGGACTCTATACATGACATAATCCTGCACCCTGAGAGACATCGACCTTAAATCAGAGACTCCAAGTGGTCTCTCCCCACCAAAAAAATACTCATAGAGTGTATCTAGAGTAATGTGGGAGTAGGGGTCGCCAAATGGCAGATCCCTACTGGGGTAGCACAGGAAAGGACAGGCTGATTGTCTAAGCTCTAAACTGGTGCGTAATAAAGCAGGTGTAAACTGGATGTCCTTTCCATCAACTTTGGTGGAATAGACCAAATCATCAACCCTCTCAAGGTTGTTGAAAAACTGGGCACATAGATCTCGATTTACTGCATGACTGCAGTAAACCAGTCTGTCCAACTAATAGTGGGCAATCATCTCTACGACACACGGACAATAACTCGTGAAACAGGGTCTACTTAGGTATCTACATTTAATGACAGAGTATGAATACTGAGAAAAACTAAGTCTATGCTGCTCAGTGGGAAATCTAACGTTAGTGGATGGGGCCGTGCCCGAGGTGGACGCAATATTGCGTCGTTTCCTAATTTTAACCATATACATAAAAATTTGCAAAACAAGTACTAGAACCATATAAAGGATGATTTAGGATAGTTTGGAGTATACCTAGGAGGCATTGTAGGATATTTGAAGGAGTTGAAGGGTAGAAATCCGAGTTTAAGGCGCCTTGGATCGCTGGTTTCGGCGAGAAGAAAACTTGCAGCGAGCTCTCTGTTCCCTGCATATTTCGGTATTGAAGGCGCCTTCAATCTCATCCTCCAACGGGGCGTTCAGGGCGCCTCGGACCGCCCTTAGTTGTTTTCGGCAGGAATTTTCCCGCCGATCTTGAAGGGCGCCTCTGCTATGGCAGAGGCGCCTTCGTTCACCGCTTTCAGAATTTTTATTTATTTAAATAATTTTTAAATAAGTTTTTTTAAAAGGAATTAAAAATAAAGTTTTTAAAAGGATTTTTAAATAAGTTTTTTAAAACAATTTTTAAATAAAAATTTTAAAATAATTTTTAGATAAGTTTTAAAAATAATTTTTAAATGAGTTTTTAAAATAATTTTTTAAATAAATTTTTAAAAAAGTTTTTAAAGAAGTTTTTAAATAAAATTTTAAAATAATTTTTAAAGTAATTTTTTTAAATAAGTTTTTATAACAATTTTTAAATAAGTTTTTAAAGTAATTTTTTAAAATAAGTTTTTAAATAAGTTTTTTAAACAATTTTTAAATAAGTTTTTAAAATAATTTTAAAATACTTTATAAATAAGTTTTTAAAATAATTTTTAAATAAGTTTTTAAAATAATTTTTTAAATATGTTTTTAAAATAAAGTTTTTAAAATAATTTTTAAATAAATTTTTAAAACAATTTTTAAATGAGTTTTTAAAATAATTTTTTAAATAAGTTTTTAAAATAATTTTTAAATAAGTTTTTAATTTGATCTTAATTGTTAATTTGATTTAATTTTTAATTATTAATTTAAGTTGAATTTTAATTTGAATTATTAATTATTAATTTAAGTTGAATTTTAATTATTAATTTAATTTAAATTATTAATTATTAATTTAATTTGAGTTATGATTTAATTTAATTTAGATTATTAATTTAATTTGAATTATTAATTATTAGTTTAATTTAATCCTTAATCATCTCACCTGATCTAAATTTCAAATCAGGGAATCCTATAATTTTGTGAGACGAATTAAGTTCAATTATAGGATTTGGTTTAACTTTTGTTATATTCAGGTTTAGTTTTGGGCTCAACAAATAGGTATTCTCTTGATAGACTTCTAGGCTATGGTGAGTCACTTGGACATCATTAGAGTAATCATGCATTCGAGGTTTTCTAAATAGTCCTATCCACTGAACTTAATATAAAACCTTGGTATAACTGGTTATGATCCATAAAGGGTAGCTTCGGTTAGTTCCAATTAGCCAAATGCACCAGGTCGAAGCCATATCTTCCTAGACATGCATAGACTAAACTTCCCTAATGTACTATCATCCAAAATTTCATCAGTACCATAGGTCAAGTTAAACTTGTTCCCTTTCTAATTAGTCCTAATTACCCTACCGGGTAGCTTAGTTTGGGTTACCCTGTCAGGTATGTTAGTTTTGGAGGTGCCAGCTATTCCGATGCCTCCCCCTACATTATTGATAATTTTATGTATTTTTATTTTTACATTAGATTTATATTTCTTTAATGGTTTAACTTATAACTTAGATTTAAGTTTTTAATTTTAATTTAACTTAATTTAATTTTTTAATGATTTATCTTTTAATTAATACATCTTTTCTTTTGGCTCCCCCTGAATCATAGCCTTGATATGGTCTATCTGTTGGGGCAATTTCTTTTGGTCAAGTTTAACCAGTTTGACTAAGCTTGAGTTGATTCGAGTCGGGATTTGAGTTTTGATGTTTGATAATAGAAGGAAATTGACAATACAAGGAAATTGCTGGAGCAATCGTCCGGTTATGGAGATGGTCAAAGGGTTGACCAGATTGATGAGAATACAAGTCAAGTAGGTCAGGGATGACAGGAGACTTGACTGGGTAAGTCCTAACTGGAGGTTGGGCGTATGTAAGTCCAAACTGGAAGTTAGGCGTCTGGAAGTCTTAACTGGAGGTTAGGCAGTGGTGAAGTCCTAACTGGAGTTTAGGCAGTGGTGGAAGTCCTAACTAGAGGTTAGGCAAAGGAGAAAGTCCTGGTGAGGAGCCAGACATTTGGAAAGTCCAAGTGTGATCTTGGTAAGGGAGAAAGTCTTGGTGAGGAGCCAGACAATTGGGAAGTCCAAGTGTGATCTTGGCACAGGTTGTAAGTCCAAGCATGTGGTCTTGGCAAGGTAAGTCCAAGTATGATCTTGGCAAAGGAGAAAGTCTTGGTGAGGACCCAGGCAATTGGAAAGTCCAAGTGTGATCTTGGCAAAGGTTGTAAGTCCAAGCATGTGGTCTTGGCAAGATAAGTCCTAGTGTGGTGGTATAATCCGACAACTAGGATGAGGCCGAAGGAAGCTACTGAAGGCAAGGCGTGAAGGATGAGAGATATCCGAGAGACGCAAGGCTGATGGAGGAGGCTAGAAGGCTAGTTCGAGGTTGGTCGGGTGTGGCCAAATGCTAGGCATGGAGACCCAACAAGTCACGGTTGACCAGGAGTTGGGTTGGAGATTTTAGACTTGAGTTTGAGTCAAGTTTAGGCTGGTCAATCGATCGGGTGATCGATTGAACTAGGGTCCAATCGATCAGTCGATCGATTGGAGAGTGATGCGATTATGGGAAGGCCCAATCGATCGGTCGATCGATTGGGATGTGAAATTGCGAGCACAGAGGTTTTTCCAATCGATCGGGCGATCGATTGGGAGATGCCAATCGATCGGTCGATCTATTGGGCAGCAGAAGCTCTCACGCGGACGCGAGAGCACAAAAAAGCTCTGAATCGATCGGGTGATCGATTCAGGCAGTCCCAATTGATCGATCATTCGATTGGGAAGTGGTTGTTACGTAGGAAATGAGCGATGCATGGCTAGGATGGAGCAGTGCTGACGTGGCAATCGATTGAGGATGATTTGGATCGATTGGGAGCACAGGATATAGTCATTGCTGAGCATTTTCTCCACAGAACTTTGCGTTCTTCTTCCTGTGATTTTCTGCGTTCACAGCGAGCTTCTCCGATCTTCACCGCTAGTTCTTGAAGGCTCTTGGGAGTGTTCTCTCAAGGTTCAAGAGGCAACAACAAGCACTAGTAAGCAAGAAGAGAGTGTCTTTACATGTATTTGTATTCCTTCTTCTTGTATTTTTGTGTGTATTGTTGTGTGAGTTTATACGAGACTTCTCCACCTCTGGCTGCGACCAAGAAGGAGTGATTCATAGTGGAGATAGCCTGTCATGTGTGGATTCTTGGATTAGTCACCTCATCTTGAGGTGGATACCAAGTAAATTCTAGTCGTTAGCATTGTGAGTGTTTGTGTCTTTGTATTCCGCTGCACATTATCAAGACGAAGCAAACCGACGCAAGCGCGACGAGCCACTATTCACCCCCCTCTAGCGGCCACAAATGTCTCAAAAATTGGTATCAGAGTGAGGTCACTCTTCTACGGACTAACTGCCAAGAGAGCAAGAAGCTAGAGGAAGAAGAAGATGGAGAATGAAGGACCTCTCAGATGGGACATCCGGATTCCACCTCCATACGACAAAGAGGACTTCAATTTTTAGAGGAATCGATTGGAGACTTGGTTCCAAATGGATTGGAACCAATGGATGGTCTTGGAGGATCCATTTGAAGCTCCAAAGGATAAAAAGGGGAAGCACCTTCGACCTTGACATTGGACCGAGGAACAAAAGGAGCTAGCGGAGGCGGATATGGAGGTAACGAATATATTGCTTAATTTATTACCTTCTAATATCCTTTTGAGTATAGGTGAATACACTAGTGCATGTTATCTTTGGAAAAAGATCATTGTCTATCATGAGAACCCTACACAACTCCAAGGAGTGGAGGAGCCCAAGGAGAAGGGCTCATTGGTCCAAGAAGAGAAGGACCAATCCAATGTTGACACAACATCAACATTCGAGGAGAAGAAGGAAGAGGAGGAGAAGGAAGAAGATGAGAGATCCTCTACATCTTTAAGACGGGAAGAAATGGAAGCATCCACATCCTCAAGAGTTGAAAAAGTGGAAGCACTCACACTCTCAAGAGGAGAAGAAGAAGAAGATGATGCAACCTCCACAATGCAAGTTACATCAAATGGAGAATCAAGCATCATCCCTATAAGTAAAGGTATAGGAACTTCAATTGAAAATAATAAAAATCATATCATGTGCTTTGAGTGTAGGGAGCATGGGCACTACAAGAGTAAGTGTCCCAAATTGGCCAAGAAGAAGGGCCAAGTAGTACCAAAGGGCAAGGAGAAGCCCAAGGAGATTGGTCCCACGGAATGTAAGAGCAAGGAGCATATTGTGTGCTTCTCATGCAATCAAAATGGACATTACCAGAGTCAATGCCCTAAAGGGAAGAAGTCAATCAAAGTTAGAGGAGGAAGCACAAGTCTAGGGGGAGCTTTTAAGAGCAAACCCAAGGTAACATTTAATGACGCAATTCCTTTTAGAAATGGTAAAGAGCATGTTAGAAATAATCTTTATCAATTTAATGCTAAGTATCATGAAAGTAGGAAGCATGATGGCACTAAGGATAAATATATTCCTCCTCATGCTAGATTTATCACACCTAAGGTTAGGAAGGTAGATAACTACTTAGGCAATAACTATAAGGATTATAGATATATGCCTAAAAATAGAAATGCTCAAGGATTCAATGAAAAATCAAAATCTAGGGATTTATGGAGTAAAAATCAAGTCTTGAGAACAAGACTTGATAATTTAGAAAGGACCCTAGTAAGAATGGAAAACATGCTTAGGGGTCAAAATGAGTATAACATAGGAAAAGCTAGACAAGAGTCATCCAATGGCTATAGAGGTTTGGGATACAAACCTAAAGTCAAAAAGGATGTGACTTCCTTTCATAGGGTTCCATATAGTTATGGGACCAACCCTAAGTTTAGAGGTCAAGTCAAAGATACTAGGGAAGGAATCCCTAAGAGTACTTTTGACAAGACCAACGTGACTAAGACTTCTAAGAAGTCTAACAAAGTCACAAAGAAGGTCACAAGGGAGGTCATCCCTAAAGTTGATCTAGTAAAGGTGACTAAGGCTCCAAAAAGGTCAAATAAAGTCACAAAGAAGGTTACAAGGGAAGTTATCCCTAGGAGTGACCTAGTAGAAGTGACCAAGGTTTCTAAGAAGCCTAGAAAGGTCCTTAAGAAGGTATCTAGGGAAGTTATCCCTAGCGAGTACCTAGAGCATCCAAGGAGCACCAATAGGTTTTGGGTTCCTAGGAGCATATTCTCTACACCCTAGATGGGTTTAGAGAGTGTCAACTCCAATTGGAAAGGTGGTTAACCCAACTTTGGTAAAGTTGACACTTGAGAGCATTTTCAAGGTTATTGTTAACCTTTGAAAATGAAGAGGATTATTGGGTTACTCTTTGAAAGAGTGATATATATGCCAAAATTTGAAGAATTGAACTTAATCTAAATTGACATACTTAAGAAAAGTATAAGAAAAAAAATTGAGTTAGAATTTTGATACTTTCTTAAGGAATTAAGAGAAAACTCATGCTTTAATCAAATGTGATTAACTCTTGGAAAGAGTAACATGTGCCAAATCTTAAGGAATTATGTTTGAATTAAATTATCACAATTTGGAGAAACATAAGAAATATCAAATTGGGATTTTGGTATTTTCTTAGGGTAATTAAAGGAAAATCTAGGTCCTAATGTAAGATGTTTACTCTTTGGAAGAGTAAAATGTGTCAAACTTTAAGGATTGAACTTAATTTAAATTGGCACAAATGCAAAAAGAAATACCAAGTTGAAAATTTGATATTCTATAGAGGGGTTAAGGGAAAATTTAAACCTTAATCAAATTAATTACTCCTTGGAAGAGTAAGTTGTGCCAAACTTTGAGGAATCACACTTAATGTAAGTTGATACACTTGGAAAAAGGATACGGAATGACTAGTTGAGATCTTAGTATGTTCTTAAGGAATTAAGAGCAAATCTAAATCTTAAGTCTCAACGATTAATCCTTAAAAGGAGTAATTTGTGTCAAACAAAAATTTGAGGATTGAATTCTTAATCTCAATTGACACAAATAGAAAAGGGTAAAAGAAATGTCAAGTTGGGTTTTGGCATTTCTTCAAGAAATGGACAATTTAGGATTAAATTTTAAAGTTTAGCATAGGATTAAGGACGCTTAGATAGCCTATCTAGGCATATTTTATTTATGCTAAAATGCTATGTTTGATTGCCTATCATATGTCATGACATCATGCGTTGCACTCATTTTTATGAAAAACACAAAAATACCATGTCATGTCATACATATCATGTAGCTATAGCATGCTTTTCTTTTGAAAATTACTTATTTTGATGTATGTTATTAATCATCATGCAGTATGTCAATTTCCTTATAATTAAGGCCAAAAGACATTTATTATGAATGGTAAATATTCCAACAAGTGGGACTATACCAAATAACATCCTAGGTGGATGATAATAAATTTTATAATGCCTAGATAGATATGCATGATCCCCTAGTTTAGGGCAAAACCAAAATATACATCTCACAAAAGACCATAAGGTGACGTGTATGTGTTTTAATATACATTAGATGCAAGTGAGATGTTAGGATGGTGAATAAAACTCAAAATGTTGATTTAATGCATCTTGTTGAATTTTAGGTTCATCCAAACACATAGTTATGTGTCTTCCAATCATTGAGAAAGCTAATGTACAAGTCATGTGTATTGAGCCCAAAGAACATGATTGGATATTGGTTTTGAAAATCATTTTAAAATGTTTCTGGAAAACTTTGGTGAAGACTATCTTTTGATAGTAATCATCATTGGAAAGTTAGACACAAACTAGGAGAAAACATTGAAGTTTTTAAAAGTTTTCAAATTTGTGTCAATCTTTGAAAATAGGAAGTATTTTCATAGAAAATTATTTTTCCTTAATAAAGTATACCCTAAATAATGTCTACATGAGTTTTCATGATTTTTAGATTTTTGTAGAATTTTTTGAGAGTTTCTGAATTTCGCTGAAATTGGATTTCAGAGAAATCAGAAACCCAATCGATCAGCCAATCGATTGGATTGGGTTTAATCGATCAGTTGATCGATTGGGAAGCTAATTCCCACGAACAGACGGGTAGTGAATCGATCAGCCGATCGATTGACCCAGTCTGGATTGATCAGTCGATCGATTCAGAGGGAATTTCTGCGAGCAGTAGCTTGCGGAATCGATCAATGGATCGATTGAAGTGATTTCAATCGATTGAGTCTCAACTTCAATCGATTGGAAAGTCTGATTTTGGCCTGAAAAGCCTGATTTCAGCACTTCAAGTCACTTTGAGTCCCGTTAACCACTCCAAGCCCCTTGGAATACATTTAGGGGGAGTTTTTCATGATGAAAACAAGTATGGATTGGTTAAGAGAAACCAAAGTGAAGTTTAGGATAAGGTTTAGTTTTAATTCTGAATTTTGGAACCTTAAAACTTCAAGTTTTGGTTTTCAAGGGTCATTAACCATTCCTAACCCTTTGGAATATATTTGTATACACTTAGGGGGAGTTTTTATAATGAAAACAAGCATGGTTTGGTTAATGTTGACATAGGTGAAGTTTAGGTTGAGGTTTAGTTTCATTATTGAATTTTGAACCTCAAAACTTTGAGTTTTGATTTTCCTAATTATTTAGGAACCCCAAGTCATTGTTGGTGCAATGATAGAAGTTTGACCATGTTTTTAGGGGAGTTACTCTTTGAAAACATAAAAATCTTTTCAAAGACCTTGGAAGGGGGTTAACCCTTCGTGATGAATTAATACTCAGGGTCGAGTATTGGAGAGCAATAGAAGATTGGTTATCTTCATTGCTAGGATGATAAATGCTCTCGGATGAGCATTGTGGAGTAGATTACTGTTCAAGGGGGAGCATTGGGTTAATGAAGGGGATCAGACCTTCATTGGTAAAGTGAAAAATGCTCTTGGATGAGCATTGAGAAGAAGATTACTGCTCAAGGGGGAGCATTGAATACAATGAATGGGAGTTTCATTGGAAAGTTGATGCATGCTCTAGGATGAGCATTATGAAGTGAAGTAGAGTTCAAGGGGGAGCTTTGACGGTCAAGTTAACAACATATGAAGAGTTAACTCTTATGGAGAAGAGTTTATTTTCTGGTTTTGATGTGTGACAAAGGGGGAGAATTGGAGGTTAAGTTAGGTCTTCATTTCAAGCAGAGGGAGTTTCCCCTCTAGGAAAGGGAGAGAATGAAGGAAACCTTCATTCATACTTTATCATGGAGGTAAGGCTATGAGATTTAGCCTTGGAGTAAAGAAGAGGTTAAGGCTATGAGATTTAGACTTGGTATGAAGAAGAATTAAGGCTATAGGATTTAGCCTTGTGTAAAAAAGAAGTTAAGGCTATGAGATTTAGCTTTGTGATAAAGAAGAGGTTAAGACTATGAGATTTAGCCTTGGTATGAAGAAGAATTAAGGCTATAGGATTTAGCCTTGTATAAAGAAGAAGTTAAGGCTATGAGATTTAGCCTAACTTAGAGGTATTGTCAAACATTAAAAAGGGGGAGATTGTTGGGGCAATTTCTTTTGGTCAAGTTTGACCTGTTTGACTAAGCTTGAGTTGAGTCGGGATTTGAGTTTTGATGTTTGACAATAGAAGGAGATTGACAATATAAGAAGATTGCTGGAGCAATCGTCCGGTTATGGAGATGGTCAAAGGGTTGACCAGATTGATGAAATACAAGTCAAGTAGGTCAGAGATGACAGGAAACTTGACTGGGTAAGTCCTAGCTGGAGGTTAGGTGTATGTAAGTCCTAACTGGAAGTTAGGCGTCTGGAAGTCCTAACTGGAGTTTAGGCAGTGGTAGAAGTCCTAACTAGAGGTTAGGCAAAGGAGAAAGTCCTGATGAGAGAGTCAGGCATTTGGAAAGTCCAAGTGTGATCTTGGTAAGGGAGAAAGTCCTGGTGAAGAGTCAGGCAATTGGGAAGTCCAAGTGTGATCTTGACACAGGTTGTAAGTCCAAGCATGTGGTCTTGGCAAGGTAAGTCCAAATATGATCTTGGCAAAGGAGAAAGTCTTGGTGAGGACCCAGGCAATTGGAAAGTCCAAGTGTGATCTTGGCAAAGGTTGTAAGTCCAAGCATGTGGTCTTGGCAAGATAAGTCCTAGTATGGTGGTATAATCCGACAACTAGGATGAGGCCGAAGGAAGCTCCTGAAGGCAAGGCGTGAAAGATGAGAGATATCCGAGAGACGCAAGGCTGATGGAGGAGGCTAGTTCGAGGTTGGTCGGGTGTGGTCAAATGCTAGGTATGGAGATCCAACAGGCCACGGTTGACCAGAAGTTGGGTTGGAGAATTTAGACTTGAGTTTGAGTCAAGTCTAGGCTGGTCAATCGATCGGGCGATCGATTGAACCAGGGTCCAATCAATCAATCGATCGATTGGAGTGTGCTGCGATTATGGGAAGGCCCAATCGATTGGTCGATCAATTGGGATGTGAAATTGCGAGCACAGAGGCTTTTCCAATCGATCGGGCGATCGATTGGGAGCTGCCAATCGATCGGTCGATCGATTGGGCAGCAGAAGCTCTCACGCGGACGCAAGAGCACGGAAAGGCTCTGAATCGATTGGGCGATCGATTCAGGTAGTCCTAATCGATCGGTCGATCGATTGGGAAGTGGTCGTTGCAGAGGAAATGAGCGATGGACGGCTGGGATGTAGCAGTGCTGACGTGGCAATCGATTGAGGATGATTTGGATCGATTGGGAGCACATGATATAGCCGTTGCGGAGCGTTTTCTCCGCAAAACTTTGTGTTCTTCTTCCTATGATTTCTCTGCGATTCACAGCGAGCTTCTCCGATCTTCACCACTAGTTCTTGAAGGCTCTTGGGAGTGTTCTCTCAAGGTTCAAGAGGCAATAACAAGCACAAGTAAGGAAGAAGAGAGTGTCTTTACGTGTATTTGTATTCCTTCTTCTTGTATTTTTGTGTGTATTGTTGTGTAAGTTTGTACGAGGCTTCTCCGCTTTCGACTGCAACCGAGGAGTGATTCATAGTGGAGATAGCGTGCCGTGTGTGGATCATTGGATTAGTCACCTCATCTTGAGGTGGATACCAAGTAAATTCTAGTTGTTAGTGTTGTGAGTGTTTGTGTCTTTGTATTCCGTTGCACATTATCAAGACGAAGCAAACCGACGTAAGCGCGACGAGCCGCTATTCACCCCCCTCTAGCAGGCACAAAGGTCCCAACACTATCAAGGTAGTATAATTGATCCTTGGGGACCCAATATTGACCAACTCCAACTTTATTAACTAAGTTAGACTTAGGTATCCATGCTTGGACTATTTTACTATTTGGTCTGTTCACTAAAGATAGATAGGATCGATATTTTTTTTGGTTTTAAAACCTAATCCAGATTTGTTGTAATGGCTCTTTGTGTCCCAAGAATTAGGTCAAGGTTCTTGGAACCCAAAGAAAATCGTTCCAATGTCTTCTTCAAATCCTTAACCTGAGTTTTCAGACTAGAATTTTCTTCCTCAAGATTTTTGACTTGAGTTGAATTTCCAGTCTTAACTGGGTCAGGCAAGGGTTTGGAGTTAGTCACTTCTTTAAGGGCTGCTATCTCCTTTAGAAGTGACTTGACCCGAATGTCTGATTTTGCTAATTTTTGAATTAAATAATTTACTAAATTATGTAAACGCGGGATACTTACAGCGAAGTTAGGTCCTTCGGAAATGGATACGGATCCATGGCTTCTCTCAGACTCGGCTTCCGATTCGTCCTCGCTTCCGGATTCGTTGGTGTGGTCTCGGGCCGTCAACGCGAGAAAACTCATCTACTCTAGTTCTTCGTCATCGTCTTCCTCGGAAGAGGACTCGCCCCATGTCGCTTTCAAGGCCTTCTTCCTCCTTGGTTTCTTCGGATCTTTCTGGTTTGGGCAGTTTGCCTTGATGTGCCTCTTCTGATTGCACCCGTAGCATGTTACCTCGAACTTCACCTTTTGTTGAACTTCCTTGGTTTGAATTAGCTTCTTCAGGTCCTTCTTATTGAAACCTTTCTTTTTCTTGTACAATTTCTTTACCAGGTTGACGAGTTCCGTTGTTAGCTCGTCATCTTCATCGTCTGAGTCAGGTTCTTCTTCTGACTCCGGTTCAATTCTTCGTCGTTATCTTGGATCACGTGTTTTACTTGTACCTGCAACCAAAGCTATACCTTTCTCGGTTGGCCGTGCATTAGTCTGCTCATGTAATTTAAATTCAGAAAAAAGCTCATCTAATTTAATTGAAGACAGGTCCTTAGAAACCTTGTAGGCATCTACCATTGATGCACATAAGGTATTCCTAGGAAAAGCATTAAGTGCGTACCTTATTACATCTATATTTTCCACTTTCTACCCGATCGCGTGGAGGCAGTTAAGGATATCTTGTATACGTGCGTGAAGTTGACTAGCCGTCTCACCTTCTTGCATTTTTAGGTTATACAATTTATTGAACAACAAATCAAGTTTACTTACTTTGGTTTCGGAGGTGCCTTCGTGTAATTCGATAAGCTTTTCCCATAGCTCCTTGGCGCTCGAGAATGGGCCGACGCGGTTTAGCTCCTCCTTCGTCAATCTGCACTGGAGAGTGCATGTTGCTCTGGCATTTGCTTCCACCATCTTGATTGTTACTAGATCCCAGTCTTCGCAGGATGTTGGTTTGCCGTCTCTGTTAGTTGGTAGTTCGAGTCCAGTCTTGACGATCATCCACATCTCGAACTGGATCTTCAGGAAAATCTCCATTTTGCCCTTCCAGTAACCGAAGTCTTCTCCGGTGAAGAGCGGGGGACGGACGGTGCTGTAGCCTTCTTGTTGGGCCATTTAGAGGATATGCACACACGAAAAAAAATACAATATGTTCCAAGACTAGGTCTTGGATTAGTAGTGCGGGAATAAGGTTAATAACGAACTTGAGTGGTGTTGCACCGACTTCGAGCAAAAATCGATTCAAACGGTAAAAGAAATTGGAATTTTGCAATAATACTAATTCCAAATGACTCCGGAAAATTGAAAAACACCACGAAAAATTACTTGATTGGTGGTTGCACCAAATCAAAGCTTCCCCACTCTAATACTAATTGTTGGATCGAGATGCACTAGAAGGAGGGTGAATAGCGCTCATGGCTTTCACACGTTTCAGATTCGTAAAAATGTCGAGTTAAAGCAGCGGAAATAAAAGACAACAAACGCGAACACAAGTATTTACTTGGTTCGGAGCCTAGGGCGACTCCTACTCCAAGGCTCGTAATCGTTGATCGCTTTTTGTGGGCAACAACTATATCGCACAAAGAGAGTACAAATATGTATTACAATAAGTACAATAATAAAAAACAATTATACCGACGATAGAATCGAAATCTTGGAGCTCCGGGTCATCGGGGACTTGTAACAGCACTTCAAGGCGTCTTTTGGAGCAGCACGTTGTAGTAGAAGCACTTAAGAATTGATTGTCTGCACTGCTGCTCGAACACCCCTTTTATGCACTGCTGGATGAGCCTCAAAGCCCTTCCGAGGCTCCTCAAAGTAGCCGAGTCGGCCGCGTGGACCAGCGCTGAAATCTTCTCCTCTGATCCACTTAAAGGCGCCTCCAAGTTGTGGTCTAAGGCGCCTCCAGCTCAGTCCAAGGTGCCTCCAGCTCTGCCACGCAGACTTCAGCTCCTTTTGCACCCGAGGCGCCTCTAAGCTCCATGGAGGCGCCTCAGACACTGTTCATCTGAGGCTGGCCTTGCTCATTTGTCTCTACAAAGCATGTTAGTTCATAAAACACACACATACCCTGCAAGATAAAGTTAGCACACATAAAATATAATAAAAGCAGTATTTGACAGTCGTCGGACTGTCCGAATCTGACTTCGGATCTCCGACCAAAAATCCTAGGTCGACTCGACGCCTACTGTTTCCTCTACGGGGAACACTTCCTCACCTACTCCCCTCAGGAGAGATTACCTAATGTCAGTCCAGTCCTCCAGACCAACTGGACTTTCTGCTTAGGGTTACCACCCCCTAGGACTTAGGGTTACCGCCCCTAGGATTTTTTCTCCACCTAGGGTGAGGGTTACCACCCCCTAGGACCTAAAGTTGTCGTCCTTAGGGTTTTCCTTCACCTCGGGTTACCGCCTCCTAAGACCTAAGGTTATTACCCTTTAGGATTTTCACCTGCCTAACCTCAGTTAGGACTTTCCTGAAAACACTTATTCAAGTACGTTAGACAACAATTAATCTTAACTTTGAACCCTTTGCCATTATCAAAACTCGAGTTCGATTGTCGGATGCTTCCTGCACCAACATAATAAACACCGACTTACTACTGTTGACTTGCAGCTGGAAACAATTTACTGTTGCCTCCTTGTGGCTAGCGCAATAAGCCGCAGCTAATCCCCAAACCAGATTACCTAGATCAGCACTAAGTATATACTAAAACATCCACAAAATGAGTGGCAGCAATTTACCTTATGAGTGTCGGCAAGAAAACACTACGAGTTCTAGCATTGATGGCTGCGATGCACTCCCGACGAAGGATGCAGTGCGGCGATGTTTGAGATTTACACACTGGATTGCACATCAGAGCTATAAATCGCTCTAAATCATCACCGAATCACACTCTAATTCACAAAACATAGCTTACTTCAACCTGGTTTCTTGTAGAAAAAGGGGGCAGAGGAATGAGGTGTTGAGGTTGGCTGCTCACGACAAAGGGGAGGAAGAAGCAACTCGCGGCAGCGCAATCCACGCTGCTAGGGTTCCTGTGGGCGGTGATCGGTAAATCCTCCCAACATTGAGCATAGGCATGAGACACACCTCCGACGATGGCTCTAGGGCATCGGCCTCGTGGTCCTGAATGCCCTCCACTCCGACGATCGAGTGGCACCGGCTTGCACGGGGAGACAACGGGTTTGTTCAGTGAGGCGGTGCTCTGCTGGTCGTCAGCCCACAAGCGATCAGGCGGTGTCAGCGATCGGACAGAGACGATTCAAAGAGAGAAGGGCAAGAGTTGAGGGATTGGGTGGTGACCACTCGGCTTCACAGAGGAGGAGAGAAAAAGGAGGAGGACTCGAAGCTTCCTTTGGCTGAATATTTTGTACGCAAGGGGAGGAGAGGAAGCGTTGCGAGCGCCGATGGTGTCGGCGTGTCGGTTAGGGAAGGGAAGAAACCGCGACGGGTTCGGTGGGGGAAAAGGAAACGAAGGAAAAGAAATAAAGAAAAAGAAAAGGAAAAGAAAAAGAAAAATTAAACATTTCCTCGTTTAAATGGGGTAGCACAATCAGGCTTTCCCGAGGCCCAATATTTGATCCCATTAAACTCGACATACGAGTTTTGAAAAATTCCCAAAATTTTTTTAAAAATTTCGTAAAATTTTCTTATGGTTATTCATCCCTTTTCGGTATTTTACATTCTCCCCCACTAATAGAAATTTGGTCCCCAAATTTCGTTATCTACCATCAATAAGTACTAACAACAGATAGATAGTATAACTGCTGAACAAAAATTAACCCACATACCTCAAGTGAAAAGATGAGGATATCGAGCTCGGATCGTATCCTCGAGCTCCCAGGTAGCCTCCTCATCAGAATGATGCTGCCACCCGACTTTAACCAGTATATGAGTGTGTGAGCATTTGCTCATCTTACGATAGACCGACAATATACCCTTCCTATCTCTCTTAACCTAAACCCCTCCTTCACTCACTTAGCCGATCTATCATAAATCATATCACTAGTCTCCCTTCAAGTATAGTCGAAGGAGGTATAGTCGACTGACTAGACCTAAGTCTATTTTTACCCTTTTGCTATTCTCTGTAGTGATCTCGTGACACCCTTTACAGTGATCCCATGACACCCTCTACAATGATCCCGTAACACCTCCAGCAAGTTAAATAGAGATGTGATCCTAACTTCTATAATATCAACTTTTACTCTTTCCTGCTTTACTTTTCTCTAAAGCTTTTATTGGAAGTTATGGCTTCAGATCTTCCCCTCTGGGATCAACAATTATCCAAGAAGGAAAAGTCCTTAGTTGAAGCTATGAAAGCTTTAGATCTACATCATTCGCATCAAAGAGAGCTAGAGGTATGTTTGTTAGCAGCTCAATCTCAAGTTCGGTCAGAAGTGGCTCTGAGGGGCAAAGCTTATTTGGATTTAAAGCAAAAGACTGAGGAGTTGGATGATCTAAAAGTCCAGCACGCTTCGGAGATAACCGTTTTAACCAAGAAGGTTCATGTAGAAGGTTTGCTGATATCACAACAACAACAAGACTTAGACCAGAAGAAGGCTAAGGTGAATTTTTTACAAGTTGAGTTGGATCATATCAGATCAGAGATAGTTTCTCAGTCATAGGTCCCAGAGGGTGAATCACACAAACGCAAGAGGACGGGATGAACTTCTCCCTTTTGTCTAGGTTATCATTCTATTACACGCCCATACCTAGGATGGGAAGAACAATCTGGTAGCTCCAGGGAGCGAAACAAGTAGAAGATTATTGCTTTGTCAACACAACTACCCAAATAAAAGTTAAATTCCGTTGGATGACAAATTTTCCTATTGGAAACAATACCGGGTAAAATATTCCTGATCTTATGAAAATTTATTTTCATCCCACAGAACATGATAATGAGTTGGCTTACCCGTTTGCTGTATTCCCAAAATTTGATTAGGTTGTCACTTTACCACACGCCCCTACTTGGGATGGGCAGAACGATTCGGTAACTCCAAGAAGCAAAATTGGTAGAAGTTTATTTATTTACTGTATTTGTTTATGGAAGTTCAAGAGTTATGATTGTAACATTACTAATGTTAATGTAAAGTTCTGTGTTTATATTTGATTATGCTATTTACCTTGCCAAGTGTTGCTTGCGGTTGGCCACGTGAGGAATAGTCAAATGAGGGATCGCATGTGTATGTTCAAACAAATATGAGTTCGACCGGACTTCGAGGTTCTCTTCTACACACACGGTCGGTCGGAGTTATAATCGATCAGGGCCTCTTCCTTGTTTACATATTTTGCTTATTCATTTACATTTTAAGATTCGCGCAATTTTTCAAAGTGGTCTCGTTAGTAATTGGTCATTCAATGGAAAGAGAATGTTTGAAGATATGGTGGTTCAGTGTATGATTCAATCTGTTCTATCCATCATAAATGCCTCTTCTTGGGCAAGTGTCATGTATCTTTTTTTTCTCCTTTCTCTAGGTAACCCTCGGTACTTTTTTTGTTCGTGTCTTATGACACATTCTTCTGGGTAGATCAACGGTTCTCCTTTACTGAATCATTTTATTTCAATGGTGATCCTTATATTGCCCTAAAATCCTAAGCCTTTTTTTTTTAAACTTTTTACTCTTCGTCTTCCTCCAGTTATTCCTTAGCAATTTTCTTTTCTGACCTTTCTCCATAACTCATGCTTCTTCATTTTCCCTGGTCTTCTTTTGTGACCTTTTCTCCTTTAGGATTAAGTAAGTCGTTTGCTTCTTAAGTGTTTCAATTTTTCGACATGGCTGAAGAATCCCTACTCCCGTGGTATGCTTAAATTTGTTCTTCCTTCACCGTCGCTGACCTAACTTCCATATGCTCTCGGTATGAAATCCCTAAAGAATACCGTGTTAGGGTTTCGCCACCTGATGATCATCCTTGTCTTCCTCCTGACGATTGTATTGCTTTTTTTAAAGATCAACTAGCCGTCGTCTTATGCTTTCCCATCCCTACATTCTTGATAGACATAAGTCAATATTTTGGTATTCATCTTCAACAATTTGCCCCAAATACCTTCAGATATCTATGTGGGTTGTATATGGTATTCTGTCTCTTCAGTATACCTCCTTCTCCTCAAAATTTTTTCATGTTTTCCTATCCCAAAAAATCAGAACCGGGAGTATTTCTTTTCCAGTCTCGTCCGAAGATGGTATTCTTTAAAGAAATGCCTTCATCCATCAAGGGTTGGAAATCTCATTTTTTTCTTTGTTAAATTTCTCGGCCCCGTCGCATGGTCCACTAAATGACAATCTTCCTTTCCTCCTCTCCCTGATATAAGGGAACTTCATCAATAACCCATCTTTTCTGAATACTCTAGTAAATTACTAGGTCATCGCTTTTATATTCATTAGTGGATACGCGATGATCTCTTATATCTTTTTGGTTTAAGCCCTATTCAAAAGTGCCTACAATACTCTTTTGGTAAGTTTCAAAATTCTTAGCTATCCCTCCTTTACTGACTAAAATATTTTTTTGTTTGTTACAGTGGATACTCTATATAGAGTTTTGGTTGACAAAGCAATCTGCCTAGAAGATGAGGAAGGGTTAGCTAAGGAGCAAGAGCTTAGAGCAGAGCTTAATATGGCAGCTCAAGCATCTGGTGCTCCTCTACCTGAACCTTCCAATCAACCAGCACTCGTTCCTAGCCCTCCAACTATTCTTGGGGAAGCATCCACCAGCGTGCCTCTAGAAGATACTCCTCAGGAGATACAAGAGTAGGGGTCTGGAGCTACTCCTACAAGAAAATGCCCCGGGTGTCGATTGACATTAGCACCTCGACCTAAAAAATGGGCTATCTCTAACTCTGAAGAGATACCCACAGGGGATATTCCTTCTCCAGAGCCTACCCTCTCCTCTTTATATCCTATACTTGCTTTTTCCCCCTTCTCAATTACCGGAAGTTTCCCCTCTTCCCAGTACCAGTTCTAATCCTAAATTTATGATGAATTTCTCAGAGTCAATTCCCTTACCACCTTCAGTAACTCAGGGTTCTTCTATTCTTCTTTTTTTTCCCCCTCCTTCTCTCCTTAGCTCTTTATCATCCTCCTCCACTTCTGCTCCTACTCTCCCAATATTATTGGGGGGTTCTCTAACAATAGCTTGGGCAGAAGCTTGTAAAGATCTTGAGAATCTTACTTCTACTGATTGGGCTAACAAGTTTTCCTTTGAGGAGACTAAGGTAATACGCCCCTCGTCCTTCTGTTTACTTGTTAATGTATTTTAACTATAACGTTTTGACAGCGGTGGATTATTACTATGAATATGGCCTGACACCTATATGTTCTAACTCAAGAAGTTGCCAAACTAAAACAACAAGCTTCTGGAGCATCCTCCTCTCAAGCCTCTGAAGAGTTATCCCACCAATTGCAAGAAACTTGTCAGCTTCTTGAGGCAGAGCTCACAAATTCCAGCAAATGGAAAGTCTCTGCAGAAGATTTTGAATCTAAAGCTAAGTCAGAGACCCTTCTTCGCACTAAACTAACATCCAAAATGGATACATATGCTACTGAGAATGCTCCCGATCGTTGGGAGATACTCGCTGAGATATGTCCCAATTTATTTCCCAAGTTATTTTAATTATAAATCAGGATGTTTTTGTACTGAAGAACAGTTTCTTATCTCTTATGATATTTTAATTGTTATCACTCTTTGTTTTTATTTCTTTGATAATTACTTTCATTGGACTTATTTCGATCGGGCAGTCTTAGTTTTATGTTTGATTTTGTTTACACTTGACATTTGAATGACCTCTGATAACTGGTCGAGCTTACATTTATGCTCAACCTCATCCTTAACGCTCGACCGGCCTTTAGTGACCGATCAGCTTTGCTTCTATGTTTGAATTAAAATTTAATATCAGACTGGTCTTTAGCGACCAGTCGAGTTTATGCTCAATTTAATCCTTAATACTCGACCAGTGATGTGCATAGATTATATACACTTTTATGCATATTTTAACGCACATCTACTTGTACTTCATTAGCACAATCTATGTTTATTGCACTCTATTTCATTATAATGTCATGCTTCCATTATATTCTGTTCGAAGATATACTCTTTGTTTATTTTGATTGATAGGACGCAATTTGGAGCAAAAACAGAGCTTAAATGAAGTCTAGAGCTTCCAGAGTGTCTAGGCCATGTAGAACTCACACGGACATGCGAAAACTTAGTTTTTCCATGTTCTGGCCATGTGGAATCCACACGGCCATGTGGAAGTCGTGTGGGGGGCCTGTGGAGGCCGTGTGAATGTCACACGATCGTGTGAAATTTTTAGCACTGCAGATTAAAACTAAAACGACCATAACTTTCTATTTGATTGGAGTTACAGGATGTTATTTATATATAAATGTAGATAACTTCAAGATATACAACTTTCATGAAGACTTCAACCATAGAAAAGTACGTCTTGAAGGCATAAAATGCATTTCTATGAGACATGGCCTTAGCACACGGCCGTGTCAAATCCTGCACTGCACACCAATAGTAAAATAGGTATAACTTTGTGTTCGGTTGGAGTTTTAGGCTGTTATTTATACCAAATTGTAGCTAACTTCAATATATACAACTTTACAGAAGATCTCAACTCAAGAATACCAAGCTAAGAGGTGCTAAAATGACCTACAAGGCTAGGTCGTGTGAGCCACACGGCCGTGTCTCCCAGGCCGTGTGAGCCACACGACCCTGTCAGCCCACCAGAACGACCAGAACATGGCCGTGTGAACCACATGGGCGTGCCACATTTCCGTAGAAGAAGTAGAACATGACCGTGTGAGCCACATGGTCGTGTCACATTTCTAGAGAAGAAGTAGAGCTAGGTCATGTGAGCCACACAGTCGTGTCATCCTGGCATAGAGCAAGATGTGTGAGGCCGTGTGGATCCACACGGCCGTGTCACTAGTCCAGAGAAGAAAGAAGAGATGGCCGTGTGGGCCACACGACCGTGTGACGGGGTCGTGTCATGACCAATGTGGGCACCTATAAAAGGGGTTGTTCTCCCCTTTTCACCAATCTTGGGGGCTTATCTTTGGCTTGGGGCTCACCCCCATTGCTTGGGGAAGGGTTCTCCCCTTTAGGGAGGCCCTAGATCTCCTTCATCTTCGCCAATCCGTCCACCTCCGGAGCAAGGTTTGCAAGTAAGAAGATCGGCGGATCATAGATAAGCATTCCTCTCTTCTCTATCTCTTGTTTTGGAGTGTGTAATGCTTAATCTCTTGTCTCTTATTTATAAATCCTTTGCTATGGAGTAGATATCTAGATTTAGGATGTAGGAAGTAGTTGTGATGTGATTGTGAATGTATGAACTATGTATTTAGATATTTTTCTATGCAATGAAGTGCTTATATCATCATGTATGTGTGTTGTGCCTTGTGTGCATTTGACGAAATGTGTGTGAGGTTAATCCATATAGATGTAGGGTTTAGATCACCATGTAGAGGAAGAGCCCTGGAACGTAAGATTATGGGACCTTGTGACAGAAGGTATCCCTTACTTTCTATGATGTTTCCTTGAAACGGGGATCAGTTCTCTACTAGGAAAACTAATTAGAGTTTAGAGGGTTCTCCAAAATTAATGTTAAGAAGTGATCTGTGTAATCTACAAACGTAGGATCGTGGGCCCTTGTGATAGAAGGATAATCCCTATAATAGGACTTCCTAAATTACCTCTTCTACTTAATTGCATTAATCTACCGTTAGGAAGTGATTTGTGTAATTTAGGAACGTAGGACCATGGGCCCTTGAGACAGAATGATGTTCCCTATAATCGGACTTCTTAAATTACCTTTTATACTTAATGGTGGTAGAACTTGGGTAAACTCTTCGGTGCGATCTTCACGTGATAGTATCGAACTTTAGTTAGAACTCCTACACAAGTGTAAGCATGGAGTTAGGGAGATGAACAATGCATAGGGACATTAACTAGCATCACAATAAAATCAAAATCCTAGTATCTATCCATCCCCAAACCTAACTCTCCCTCTTTCTCTACTCTTTACATTCTCTCTTTTCTCTACTTTCTCTTTTCCAATTAACCTTCAATTGTCTAGATAATTCACCGTGCGATATTAACTAGTGCTTAATCAACAATCCCTGTGGATTCGATATCTTTTGTATTACTGACGACATAATCGTGCACTTGCGGTGACGTAACAGCCAGCCTTTAGTGATCAATCAAGTTTATGTACATATGTATATATATTTTAAATTAACCTTATTTTAAATTAAGCTTAACGCTCGGTCGACCTTTAGTGACCGATCGAGTTTACTTCTATGTTTGAATCAAAATTTAATATTCGGTTGGTCTTTAGCGACCGATCGAGTTTATGTTTATGTCCTGATTTTCTCTATACTCAATACTCGACCAGCCCTTGATTATCGGTATATATATATATATATATAAACTGGAATTTTGATCGACTAATGCTAGCCGACCGAATTTGTACTACAAAAAATCTCTTCCAGGCTCCTCAAATTTTTTACACTTTACTTTGTAATGATTCTACTATCTTGGGAATACGATTTTTCGTATTGGCTACCCATACTATTTTCTTATTGGTGACACACCTGCTTATGACGTTTGGTGTGTACCTGTTTTACTGTATCTGTCGCCTCACTATTCCATCCAACGGTTCCTCTTCAGCCCCGCTTTTCTTATCATCTCAATCCAACGTTTCTTCTTAAAACACCTTTTTTGATGCCCTACCAAGGCTTTTAAAGGTAAAAGAGAGAAAAATCCCTAACACTTCGTCTTCTTCCTCTAGTTCGTGCATCTTTTGTTCTTTGCTCTCTGTTAATTGTTCTTATTCTTCCTACCTCATTCTGTTAACAATGTCGACCTCCAATGAATGGTACACCCACTGAGCTTTTGAGTTTTTCTCATCGGAAGTTGTGAGCTTAGATGGAATTACAACTTCCCCTCATATGTGGTTACTCCTACCCCTAGGGATCATTCTCATCTCCCTCCTCTAGAAAATGTAGCAATCTTTTGAGAACAGGTTCTCTGTAGTTTTAGGTTTCCCATTCATCCTTTCTTTATTGACATTAGTACATATTTTGACCTTCCCCTAAATCAACTCATTCCCCAATCGTTTTCTATCATGGTTGGTTTTGTCATTGTTTCCCGTTTATTGGACTTTCCCTTATCTGCTCGACTTTTCCATTACTTTTTTGTTCCTCACCAAGTGGAAGCTGGTGTTTCCAAATTTCAATCACACCCTAAAACTACTCTGTTTCATAGAATTCCTCTTCAAGGGGAATGACGGGATAAATTTTTCTTTAAGCCTCTTCCTTCTTCACCTCCATATCCGACAACTTGGCATCAAGAGTTTTCCCCTATTCTTCCATTGGGCAATATTTTTGAAGATCCTGTTGGGTTCTTCGAGCCGCGAAAACCGCTTTTTCGCGTCGCGGAAACCTCGAAGGACCCAAAGCCGTAGATCCGTGCAAAGATTCGTATACAAAATTCGAAAAACTATTTCTTGTACGAGTTCAAAACTGATCTACTACTTAGATCTACGAGGAAAAAAGTGTTTACCCTTGATGCGCGCCCTACGCGAATCCCGCTCTTCCAAGGTGTTGCCGGATCTCAAGACCGTCAAGCGCCGGTCCTCTAGAAGTATCCACACGGACAACTTAGGTGGAGAAAACCTCACACAAAGGTGTGCTAGCACCTTGGTAAGGTTCGGCCAAGTAAGGAGGAGAGGGAGAGGGAGAGCTTGAGAGGAAGGAGGAAGAAGATGCACCACTTGAATGAAAAATCAAATTCACCTTTTTTCACCCAAAGTGGCCGGCCACTCTCCATGGTAAAACCACCAAATTAATTGCATTAATTGCAATTAATATGAAAGCATTAAGAGTTGTAACCCCCATGAGGTGGCACTCTAGGATGATGTGGATCAACACCATTGGTCCACATATTGCCACCTCACTAAATGACATGGCAACATGTGTAACCTCCTCATTTAATGTGGGCCGGCCACATTAAATGCTATGGAGGCTTGTAACCTCCATGAGGTGGCACACATTGATGATGTGGAGCAATCCTATTGGTCCACATCTTGCCAACTCACTAGTGATGTGGCAAAAAGTCAAGTCAAACATGACTTTTTCTCTTCCTCTCAAATCAAGTCAAACTTGATCAAATCTCTCTCATGGTTGATCTAATTCAACCATATGATTCAAGCCAACTTAATATAATGAATCTAATTCATTAAATTAAGTTGATTTAAACATGAATCAACTTGAGTCCAACTCAATTAGCCCAATTTGGATTACTCTTAATCCAATATGATTCATCAAATGAATCTAATCCTCTTGGTTCATCATATGAACCAAATCTCCATCTAATTGTCCTAAGTGTGTGACCCTATAGGTTCTTGTAACGTTGGCAATGCCCTAAACCCATTTAGGAGCATAAGTAATGAGCGGTATCTAGCAACACATCATTACTACCCAAGTTACAAGAATGTTGAGATCCAACATCACCTTGTGACTACCAATTGTGACTACTCACAAAATAATGACAAGTGTCCTTCTATCCTAGACATCTAGATTGATCAATGTGAGGCATAGACCGTGTCATCCTCTAATCAATCTAAATCTTGAACTCCAAGTAGACTCACTCGATCAAATGAGCTCAACATCTAATGTTGACTCATTTGGGCATGGCCATGCACTTAGTGGTCTCACTCTATCAAGAATAGCGATGTCACTCCCGTCATATGGGAGGGATAGATCCCATCTACATCACTCACATCCCTCTGCATAATTCGTTACATACCCAGTAATCGCCTTTATAGTCCACCCAGTTACGGGTGACGTTTGACGAAACTAAAGTACATAACTCCTTATGTAGGGATCCATGGTGACTTCAGGTCTAAGGACTAATAGTCATACTAATAGCCACATGAGAAAGTATATGACACTCATATAAAGATCCATGATACTTTCTCATGGCGGGTCATTCAGTATACATTCTCTAATGCATACCCATGTGTCAGCTTGATATCTCTATATCCATGACTTGTGAGATCAAGTCATCGAGCTGACCTACATGCTAGTCTTATTGTATTAACATTGTCCCTGAATGCTAATACTCGACTAGGAATGATTTAGAGTAGTGTTCCCTATTTCATCTCACTATCGATTCAACTAATCGATTGATATAGGTATGAACCTTCTACTCAAGGACGCTATTATACTTAGTCTATTTGGCACTAATATAAATAAGTATAATAACCAAACAAATGCCTTTATTAATATACAAGAATATGATATACATGAGTCCATACAATCATCAAATGATTGGCTCTAGGGCTCTAACTAACAGATCCTACTCTTCGTTCTTCAATGGGAAAATTAAAGGGCGCAAAATTTAACTTACCTGCCCTAATCACTGAAGGTTTACTATTTATTTTTGGTCTTAGCACAGCAAACACAGCAGACACAACCTTAGATGTTTCCTTTGGTAAGATTATTCTTCTTACTCATGTTTTAAGCCATTTTTGTGTTATTTCTAATGTAAACTTTTCTTTTTTCTCCAGCTGATGTTATTCTTCCCGCCCTCATGTACAAGAATACTCGCTTGACATTGGCGGCTTTAATCAGAATGGGTGAAGAACTATTGAGAGATTACCCTCTTGATGAACCCCCTTCTTCCCTTGGTCTACTACCTCTCTCCGAACAACCTCAGGAATCTTCCAACTCCTAAGAGTCAGAGGATCCCTTTATGGCGAAACATCGGAAACCTCGTACCTCCGCTCCTTGTCCCCTCTCACATACCATAGCTGATTTTGAGCAAGTTCCTATTGTTCCTGTCGAAATCTCTCATTCTAAAGGTAAAGAACTTGCTCCTCCTACACATGTTTGTTCCAATTTTGCATTACTTATGATGAGACCAGGACTCCTCATTCCTACATCTCCTGTTATTCCCCCAGTTGTTTCTTTATCATAGGAGGTACCCATTGCTCTTTAGGATACATTACCCCTACTCCAAGCTTTACCTTTCTCTCCACCAGACCTCGTGTCATAAGAACTCCTTGCAGGAGATCAGTTACTTCTGGGTCTGCTACAGCACCCATTGAGCAGGATCCTCCGTTAGAGAGGCTCTCATCTCTAACCCCTCTTCATTAGCCTCTGAATTTTCTCCTTCCTCTTCTTCACCATTCACAAGTTCCCCTCACCCTTCCATCTTATTTCAACAAGACCATGGATTACCGTCTCTACTCAGTCAAACTTCTACCCCTGCTTCGTATGGATTATTACAACTAAAGGGGGCACTAGCTGAGTCTTGGCTACAATCTCAGGCGGATCTGAGAAGGAGCACCTTCTTTGAGCGTGCCAACGACCACAATCGTCAAGCCACTGCAGTAAGTTTTTGAACTCACCTTCCTTATTTCATACCTACAAGATGTAACCTTACTGTCATTTTATCTAGCTATATTCTTTGAGCCTACATTTGGGCAAGCTAGTTATGGATTTGGAGAGGACTAACCAAATTCTAAAAGACAAAATAGAGGAATTACAAGCTGCCTCCAACCTCCCCAACAACGAACTCGTTCAACTATAGGATAGGGTGAAATCACAAGTCGAGTTTACTGCTAATTTAGAGAAGACTTTACAAGACACCAGTCAAATGCTACAATTATGGGAGGAGGAAAAAAGAAATTTAGAGCTACAGTTAGAGGGACTAAATTCTACACTTAGTGTTGAAAGAGGTCTAAAAGATAAAGCCCTCTCGGATGTTAATCACAAAACCACTCTGCTGAACCAGTTACAACAATCACACAGTTCAGGATCTTATGATTTAGCCCCAAAATTGGCTTCTAAGGACTTTGCCTTGCTCCAACAATAAGAAATATTGCGAGCTTAGGATTCGCAAATAAGCTCGCTCTTGAAAGAATTAGAGGAGGCTAAGGCAGAGAAGACAACTTTACAAGGGGAGAAAGATAACCAACAATATGAATTTCAAACATACAAAGCAAGCGAGGAAGAGCACTGGCAAAGCAGGCGCAAAGCCTATTTAAATTCTCCTAAATTTGGTGAGGAGTATGCTAGACGAATTGTAGGAACTCTCACTTACTCAGTTGAAGGAGTAATCCAAAAATTGAAAGAGGGGGGTTGTCTATCTGAAGTCCCTCCTCCCTTGTTTATAGATCGTCCGTGACTTAACCGAGAACTCCTAAAAGACCTTTTGAGAGAATTTGAGTAGACTTGGAATTTTGCATTTGCATTTTATCACAATCTCATAGCTAATGTATATTATTTGTTGTTTATAAAATATTAATGAAAGTTCATGCTTACCTGCTTTCCCTTGTGTGATTTCCTTTTCTTCAGAACTACCCAAGCATTTGTATAAATAAACTTTTTCAATATGTTCACCATATGTAGAGAAATCCCATGGAAAAATTATAATTAAAGGAAGTAGATCCCCTGGTTATCCTATGAGTGATATGATGAATGAATTTCTTTTCTGATGCTCTCCAGGTTCGTATGATAAATGAAGTGTCTTGCCCATATATGAGGCATTTCCGACTTGTCGAATGGACCAGTCGAATTTATATATCCGGGCAAGATTAATTATCTGCTATATATGTGCTCCTTTAGGTTTTCCTGATTGCACAGGAGACTGGTTTGGTTTGTACGCCCAAGCGAAATTGAATATATGTTATATAAATGTTCCTTTGAGTTTTCCCGACTGTATAGAAGATCGGACAGGTTTATACGCCCGAGCAAAATTGAATATATGCTATATAAATGTTCCTTCGGGCTTTTCCGCCTGCATAGAAGATCGGTCGGGTTTGTATGCCCAAGCAAAATTGAATATATGTTATATATAAATGTTCCTTCGGGCTTTCCCGACAACATAGAAAACCGATCGGGTTTGTATTCTCAAGCGAAATTGAATATATGCTATATATAAATATTCTTTTGGGCTTTCCCGACAGCATAGAAAATTGGTCGGATTTGTGCGGCCGAGTGAAATTGAATATTAATAAGTACTGTTAATACCAAACCCCAAGGTTGATCTTGGAGAAGGTTTCCCCTAAGGAAGCCAGGCTGGTCACTCCTTAGGATCCCCGATCGACTGTTATGAAAGTTTAAAGTCTCCGGTTCCCCCTAAGGAAGTCAGCCTGGTCACTCCTTAGGGTCCCTGATCGACTGTTATGGAGGTTTAAAGTCTCCAGTTCCCCCTAAGGAAGTCAGGTCGGTCACTCCTTAGGCTTCCCGATCGATTGTTATGGAGGTTTAAAGTCTCTGGTTCCCCCTTAAGGAAGCTAGGTTGGTCACTCCTTAGGGTCCTTGATCGATTGTTATGGAGGTTTAAAGTCTCCAGTTCCCTCTAAAGAAGTCAGGCCAGTCACTCCTTAGGCTCCCCGATCGACTGTTATGGAGGTTTAAAGTCTCCGGTTCCCCCTAAGGAAGCCAGACCGGTCACTCCTTAGGCTTCCCAATCAATTGTTATGGAGGTTTAAAGTTTCCAATTACCCCTAAGGAAGCCAAGCCGGTCACTCCTTAGGGTCCCCGATAGACTTTTAGGAAATTTTAAAGTCTCTGGTTCCCCCTAAGGAAGTCAAGTCGGTCACTTTTTAGGTGTTAGTATTAGCCCTAGTACCAATTATGAGATGATTGTAAAGAGCACATTATTGTATTATATATCATAATTAATAAAAGGCAAAGTTGGTTATTATATTTATTTCAGTTCAGTGCCAATTGAATAAGTATAATAATGTCCTTGAGTAGTAGGTTCTTATCTACAATATATCAATTGATTGAATTGATAGTGAGATATTGTAGAGAACACTACTCTTAACTATTCCTAGTCAAGCATTAATATACAAAGGACAGTATTAATGCGTTGAGACTAGCATGTAGGTCAACGGATGACTTGATCTCACAAGTCATGGATATGAGATATCAAGTTGACACATGGGTATATATTAGAGAATATATACTGAATGACCCTCTATGATAATGTTTCATGGATCGTTATATGAGTGTCATAAACATTCTCATGTGACTATTTGTATGAATAGTCCTTTGACCTGAAGTCACTACGGTTCCCTATATAAGGAGCTGTATACTTTGGTATCGGCAAACGTCACCTGTAACAAGGTGGACAATAAAGTTAATCACTGGGTATGCAATGAATTATGCGGAGGGATGTGAGTGATGTAGATTGGATCTATCCCTTCCATATGACGGAAGCGATATCTGTGGGCCCCTTGATTAGTAGGACACAAGAAAGCATGGTCATGCGCAAATGAGTTAATATGAGATATTGAGCTTATTTTATTGAGTGTATCTACTTAGAGATCAAGAAACACAAAGGTTGATAAGAGGATGACACGGTCTATGCCTCATTGATCAACCTAGATATCAAGGATAGAGGGACCAAGTTATACAAGATAATAACCACGGACAGGTTAGGTCGGATCTTGACCTTCTCGTTACTTGTGTAGCAATGATGCCTTACTAGATTTCACTCATTGCTTATATATCTAAATGGTTTTAGATAGATTTCCAACGTTACGAGAGTCTATTGGGTCACACACAAAGAACACGTTGACTTGGAGATGGATTATGGGGTTAAGTTTAATCTGAATTATACACATTGAGTTAGACTCGAATGAATTCAGATTAGACTTATTGAGTAATGGGTTAGACTCATTGGTTTATTGGATTAATGACTTATTAGGTTAATGGTTAATCCAATATTCTAAATCCAACCCATTAAGATTAATGAATATTAATAGAGATTGATATATCATTAATCAAAAGGAAGATCAAGAGACAAAAGTATTTCGTATTCATTGGATGAATACAAAAGGCATTTGTAAAAGTAACATTTAGGTGAAGTAACCTTTTTGGTAAAATAATCATTTTGGTGAAGTAACCTATTTGGTAAAGTAACCCTTTTGTGAAGTCATCTTATATAGATGAAGTGACCTTTTGGGTGAGTGTGCTCTTCTTGGTTTTGCTATTCTTCCTTTTCTTCTCTTGGCCAAAAACAACCTTGTAGAGTTGCTAGCACAATGAAAATTGTTTCTTCTCCAAGTTGTGAGTTTGTGAGATGGACGGAGAACGTGTTCGTGTGGATACTGTAGAGGCGCAGGCGTACTGATCGCACTGAGATCCGCTTTTAAAGAAACGTTGCTATCGGGATTGCAAAGGGCACGCAACAAAGGTATAACTTTCTCATGTAGAAGAATTAGTACTTAGTATACGGTTTCCTTTCGCATGGATCTTCTGGAAAGGAACTAGATGTTTTCCACTGCACTTTCGCGTGTTTAGCACCCTAGTTCCTAACAGTGGTATTAGAGTCATTTGCGAAGGTATATACTAAGTTGTAGTAGAATTTCATATGTGATATAGAAATTGCATGACATATTTATTATGATTTGCATGATTATGAGCAAGTTTCGGCCAAGAGGTTTTTAGCGAAACCATCATGGTGTTGTGGCTCATAATTAGTTGTTTAAATCATAGTAAATTTTGTCATAATAGATTGAGAATGTTATATGACATGGTGCATGGTTATGGCCCTTAAACCCCGATGTGATTGGATGTGTGTGTTGTAATTCATAATACGGCCTGCGTGTCGTGCCTCTCCTCTTTTATTCTAGTTGTAAATTTAGACTACACTCGAATGTAACTCGAGTTTTCTTTAGATTTTGTAAAATACAAATTAGAGAAGAATAAGTATACTTGACGACGGTGAAAAGGGAGAAGGTCAACAACACATGACGACCAAGGAAGTACTTGGAGACGATGCTTTTGCCTAGGTTGACTTTTCGATCTTCTCATTGGCTTGAGAGGATCATAGATAATGAGGCCATAACCATGTCATATTTCTTTTATGCATATATGTGATGTGTGCCATGATATGCTATGTGATGCATGTGTAGTTTAATCATGATTAGGTCTTTTTAAATTTGTCTACCAAAGTTTAGTACTCACTACTAGCTCGATCAATTGTGGTCATGTTTTGCCAAAACAAAGTGACTCGATTTATCTTGCTAAAGTGCGACAGGACAATTGTGATGTCCGACTACTAAACTTTAGGTGTGACTTAACTAAGTTGAGAACTTAGAGGCATATCCCATACAATGTAATTCAATTATACTAGTCTTGAGCAATTAGCCAAAGCTAACTCAAGATGTGTTATAATGTGGATTTCATAAGATGGGAAAATGAACAAATAGTCTTGTTCACCTAATGATACAAGACTTACATAGGATGTAATTGGTAAACGTTGTCTACCTAAGTTATACAAATCTTGGACGATTAGCCACAGCTAGCTCAAGAAAAGGTATAATATGGATCTTGTCCAATTGGTACACGTTGCCTACCTAAGCTATACTAAGTCTTCGGTGATTAGCCAAACCTAACTCAAGATGAGGTACAATATGGATCTTGTTTGACATGAATGTTATCGCAATTGGATTTGAAGCTGGTAGTGTGGGTAAAACCACATCTATGACTTACTTCTACCAAAGCTTTACAATTTAGTGGGAGAATCATTTAATTAAAGTCCTAGTTAAATGATCAAAATATGATACTTATTTCTGCATTTTATTGTTGTAGATCACCATGTCATCAAATACGTCAAATACTCTCTCTCTGTGTGATCTATCCTTGATAAGGACAAGCTCAATGGAGCTAACTTCCTGGACTGGTATAGAAACCTTAGAATAGTTCTCAAACAAGAAAGAAAACTGTACATCCTAGAGCAGTCCATTCCTGAAGTACCCCCCCACGACTGCTACTAGAGCTGATAAGGATGCTTATAAGAAGCATCATGATGATGCATTAGATGTATCATGTCTTATGCTCACCACCATGAACTCTGAGCTTCAGAAGCAACATGAGAACATGAATGCTTATGATATGGTTGAACATCTTAGACAACTATATCAAGGACAAGCAAGACATGAGAGATTTGAGATCTCCAAGGTTTTATTTCAATGTAGAATGCAAGAAGGAAGTCCCGTAGGGCCTTATGTGCTCAAAATGATCAGGTATGTGGAGAACCTACAACGATTGGGATTTCCACTAGGCCAAGAATTGGCCACTGACCTTATTTTGCAATCATTGCCTGAAAGCTATAGTCAATTTGTCATGAATTATAACATGAATGAAATTGACAAGCCATTGCCTGAGATGTTGAACATGTTAAGAACTGCTGAACTCAACCTTAAGAAGGTAAAGCCTAGTACCATTTTGATGGTGCCAAAGGGAAAAGGCAAGTGGAAGCCTAAAGGTAAGGATAAGACCCAAGCCAAAGGCAAAGGTAAGACTCATGCACTGAAACCTAAAGGTGGGGTAGCTAAGGAAGGAACTTGCTTCCACTGTGGTGAAAAAGGACACTGGAAGCGGAACTGCAAGTTGTACCTAGAGGAAGTGAAACGGAAGAAAAGTGAGACTTCTGCCTCAGGTACAAATGTTATAGAAGTCAATTTATCTATTTCTTCTTCATGGGTATTAGATACCGGGTGTGCATCTCACATTTATACTAATGTGCAGAGGATGAGAAATAGTAGATCTTTGACAAAGGGCAAAGTGGACCTACGAGTAGGCAATGATGCAAGAGTTGCTGCTATAGCTATAGGAACATATTCCTTATCTTTACCCACTGGACTTGTATTAGAACTTGAAGAGTGCTGTTATGTGTCTGCCTTAACTAAGAACATCATCTCTGTTTCTTGTTTAGACAAGAAAGGATTCTCATTTGTAATAAAGGACAAATGTTGTTCCGTTTATTTCAATGAAATGTTCTATTGTAGTGCATATCTTGTGAATAGACTCTATGTTCTAGACTTTGACAACCCAATCTATAACATAAATACCAAGCGGTTCAAGTCTAATGATTTGAACCAAACATATCTCTGGCATTGTCGCTTAGGTCACATAAATGAGAGTCGCATATCCCAACTCCATAAGGATGGACTTTTGGACTCATTTGATTTTGAATCATATGAAATATGCGAATCTTGTCTTCAGGGCAAGATGACAAAGACTCCATTTAGTGGACATAGCGAAAGAGCTAATGACTTGTTAGGACTCATACATACAGATGTATGTGGCCCTTTCAGAATAGCAGCTAGAGGAGGCTACCATTACTTCATTACTTTTACTGATGATTTCAATAGATATGACTATGTGTATGTAATGCGACATAAGTCATAATCCTTTGAAAAGTTCAAAGAATTCAAGAATGAAGTACAAAATCAACTTGGTAAGAGTGTTAAGATGCTTCGATCAGATCGAGGTGGGGAATATCTTAGCCAAGAGTTTCATAACCATCTCGTTGAGTGTGAGATAATATCTCAACTCACTCTACCTGGAACACCACAATGGAATGGTGTATCAGAACAGAGTAATCATACTTTATTAGATATGTTTCGAACGATGATGAGTCAAACAGAACTTCCTGCATCCTTCTGGGGGCATGCTCTAGAGATGGCCGCTTTCACACTTAACCAAGTTTCATCTAAGGCCGTCATAAAGACACTATATACAATATGGACTGGGAAGAGCCCCAAGATGTCTTTTATGAAGATTTGGGGTTGTGAGGCTTACATTCGACAACAAGTCTCAGATAAACTTGGATCCAAATCAGACAAGTGCTATTTTGTAGGATATCCCAAGAAAACAAAGGGATATTACTTCTATAATCCCACATAAGGCAAAGTGTTCGTTGCCAGAACTGGTGTTTTTCTAGAAAGGGAATTTATTTCTAGAAAGACTAGTGGGAGTGAAGTCGATCTTGAAGAAATTCAAGATATACAAACTAGCACTAATGCCTTGATGGAAATTGAACAGACACCACAAGAAGTTTTGGAGCAACAACCTGTTCAAGTAGCACACGCTCTATGCAGATCTGATAGGACCCGTCGTCAACCTGAGAGATATTCATTTCTCTTGTTTGACCACAGTGATGTAGAGCTTATTGGTCTTGATGAGCCTACATCTTATCAGAAAGCTATATAGGGCCTAAATTCTGAGAAATGGCTAGAGGCCATGAGATTCGAAATGGAATCCATGTACACTAACCAAGTATGGACTTTGGTTGATCCACCTGAACGGATCAAACCCATTGGGTGTAAGTGGGTTTTCAAAGTGAAGACTGACATGGATGGGCATAAGCATACCTATAAAGGTAAATTGGTAGCTAAAGGTTTTAAGCAAATTCATGGCATAGACTATGATGAAACTTTTTCACCAGTTGTGATGCTTAAGTCCATTCGGATTTTACTTGCTATTGCATCTTACTATGATTATGAGATCTGGCAGATAGATGTCAAAACCGCATTTCTTAACGAAAATCTAATCGAGGATATGTATATGACACAACCTGAGGGTTTTGTAGATCCAAAGCATGCTAGAACGGTTTGCAAGTTGCAAAGATCCATTTATGGATTAAAGCAAGCTTCTAGAAGCTGGAATCTTTGATTCAATGATGCGATCAAAATGTTTGGTTTCATTAAGAATGAAGATGAACCTTGTGTCTACAAGAAGGTTAGTGGGAGCACAGTCATCTTTCTCATATTGTATGTAGATGACATACTACTCATTGGAAATGATATCCCTACTCTTCAGTCAGTGAAGACTTGGCTTGGGAATTTTTTTCGATGAAAGACTTAGGTGAAGCAGCCTATATTTTAGGCCTTAAGATTTATAGAGATAGATCTAAAAGATTACTTGGCCTAAGTCAGAGTGCATACATTGACAAGGTGCTTAAACGTTTTGCCATGGAGAATTCCAAGAAGGGATTCTTGCCTATGTCACATGGTGTGAGTCTTTCGAAGACTCAATGCCCCTCTTCTAAGATAGAAATGAACCGCATGGATCAGATTCCTTATGCATCTGCTATAGGGTCTATCATGTACGCCATACTTTGTACTCGCCCAGATGTCTCATATGCTTTAAGCATGACGAGTAGATACCATTCAGATCCAGGTGAAAGTCACTGGATAGTAGTCAAGAATATTCTTAAGTACTTGAGAATGACTCAAGATTATTTCTTGATCTTTGGAGGTGATGAAGAGCTTGTTGTAAAGGGTTACACTGATGTTAGCTTCCAAATATATAAGGATGATTATAGATTGCAGTTAGGGTATGTGTTTTTCTTAAATGGTGGTGCTGTGAGCTGGAAGAGTTCAAAGCAAGACACAGTCACTGATTCTACAACAGAAGCCGAGTATATTGCTGCTTCACTGTAGCAAAGGAGGATGTTTAGATCAAGAAGTTCATTGCAAAGCTTGATCTTGTTCCTAGTCTAGCGAGTCCAATAGACCTCTATTGTGATAACAATAGGGCTATTGCATAGGCTAAGGAACCTCGTTCCCATCAGAGATCCAAACACATACTACGGCGATTCCATCTCATTCGAGAGATTATCGATAGAGGAGATGTGAAGATATGCAGAGTATCAACCGATGCTAACATTGCAGATCCTTTGACCAAGGCTTTGGCACAGAGAAAGCATGATGATCACACTTCGTCCATGGGTATTCAATATCTTAGTGATTGACACTAGTGCTAGTGGGAGATTGTTAGTATTAGTCCTAGTACCAATTATGCGATGATTGTAGATGACACATTATTGTATCATATATCATTATTAATAAAAGGTAAAGTTGGTTATTATATTTATTTCAATTCAGTGACAATTGAATAAGTATAATAATGTCCTTGAGTAGTAGGTTCTTATCTATAATATATCAATTAGTTGAATTGATAGTGAGATATTGTAGAGAACACTACTCTTAACTATTCCTAGTTAAGCATTAATATATAAAGGACAATATTAATGCGTTGAGACTAGCATGTAGGTCAACAGATGACTTGATCTCACAAGTCATGGATATGAGATATCAGGTTGACACATGGATATATATTAGAGAATATATACTGAATGACCCTCTATGAGAATGTTTCATGGATCGTTATATGAGTGTTATAAACATTCTCATGTGTCTATTGGTATGAATAGTCCTTTGACTTGAAGTCACTACGGTTCCCTACATAAGGAGTTGTGTACTTTGGTATCGGTAAACGTCACCTGTAACAAGGTGGACAATAAAGTCAATCACTGGGTATGCAATGAATTATGTGGAGGGATGTGAGTGATGTAGATGAGATCTATCCCTTCCATATGATGGAAGCGATATCTGTGGGCCCTTGATTAGTAAGACACAAGAAAGCATGGTCATGCGCAAATGAGTCAATATGAGATATTGAGCTTATTTTATTGAATGTATCTACTTAGAGATCAAGAAACACAAAGGTTGATAAGAGGATGACACGGTCTATGCCTCATTGATCAACCTAGATATCAAGGATAGAGGGACCAAGTCATACAAGATAATAGCCACGGACAGCTTAGGTCGGATCTTGACCTTCTCGTCACTTGGGTAGCAATGATGCCTTACTAGATGCCACTCATTGCTTATGTATCTAAATGGTTTTAGATACATTGCCAACGTTACGAGAGCCTATTGGATCACACACAAAGAACACGTTGACTTGGAGATGGATTATGGGGTTAAGTTTAATCTGAATTATACACATTGAGTTAGACTCGAATGAATTCAGATTAGACTTATTGAGTAATGGGTTAGACTCATTGGTTTATTGGGTTAATGGTTAATCCAATATTCTAAATCCAACCCATTAAGATTAATGAATATTAATAGAGATTAATATATCATTAATCAAAAGGAAGATTAAGAGACAAAAGTATTTCGTATTCATTGGATGAATACAAAAGGCATTTGTAAAAGTAACCTTTAGGTGAAGTAACATTTTTGGTAAAATAACCTTTTTGATGAAGTAACCTATTTGGTAAAGTAACCCTTTTGTGAAGTCACCTTATATAAATGAAGTGACCTTTTGGGTGAGTGTGCTCTTCTTGGTTTTACTCTTTTTCCTTTTCTTCTCTTGGCCAAAAACAACCTTGTAGAGTTGCTAGCACAATGAAGGTTGTTTCTTCTCCAAGTTGTGAGTTTGTGAGACGGACGGAGAACGTGTTCGTGTGGATACCGTAGAGGCGCGGACGTACTGATCGCGCTGAGATCCGCATTTAAAGAAATGTTGCTGTCGGGATTGCGAATGGCACGTAGCAAAGGTATAACTTTCTCATGTAGAATAATTAGTATTTAGTATATGGTTTCCTTTCGCATGGATCTTCTGGAAAGGAACTAGATATTTTCCGCTATGCTTTCACGTGTTTAGCGCCCTAGTTCCTAACATTAGGGTCCTCAATCGATTGTTACGGAGATTTAAAGAAAAGTATGTATCTCTCCCAAATAATATTGCCTGCATTTTATTTGTCATTTGTATTAAAAAAACGTTCGAATAAAATACATAAATGACTTACAGGCATATTTGTTAAGTTCTATATGGTTGCAAATGATTAAGCACTCCAAGGCCGCTCGAGTTTTCTCCCTTCTGCGTCCTGGAGGTAATAGGCGCCCGATACAAGTTTCTGTATGATTTTGTAATAACTCCCCATTGAGGTTCTAGCTTGTTAACATCTCTTACGGGCTTGATGCGCTTCCATACCAAATTACCTATCTGAAAGAACCTTGGGATAACTCTTTTGTTGTAATTTTGTCTCATTCATTGCCGATAAGAAATAAGTTGGGTTGCTGCTTTGTCCCGCGCTTCCTCTATTAAATCAAGCTTCATAAGGCGTCAATCCGCATTGTTGTCATCATAAAGTCTTCTTCGATCATACTCTACTCTGACTTCAATTGGAATCATTGCTTCACCACCACAAACTAGGTGAAAAGGAGTAATTCCTATAGTTTCTCAAGAAGTAGTACTATAAGCTCACAATACACTGACAGCTCATCTACCCAGCTACCACCCACATGATCTAATTTGGTTTTAAGTCCTCTGATAATTCTCTATTGGTTACTTCACCCCGAACACACAACTCAAGTTCATCAACAATAACTCATTCCACTAGAGAGTTATTATTGCACTACCGCACCAAACCCAAATTATATTATGTGCTTTCTTATCATGAGTATGTTAGTATCCCTGTGTTTAAGATATCGAATGTCCATTAATTAATTGAGTTACTGACAACTCATTTTAATTAATGTCTTAGTCCAAGAGTAGTACCCTCAACCTTATTGTCATATCGGACTAAGTCCACCTGTAGGGTTTAACATGACAATCCTTATGAGCTCCTCTTGGGGACATTCTCAACCTAGATTACTAGGACAATTTCCTTCTATAATCCGTTTCCGTTGGGCCTGACCCCGCTGTAAGTGTTCCTCGACTTAACAATTTAGTTAATTACTTACTACGCAAATTAGCTAAGTCAAACCTAAAGGTCAAGTCACTTCTAAAGGAAGTAGCAATCCTTAAAGAAGTGACTAACCCCAAGGCCTTGCCTGACCCAGTTCGGACTGGAAGTTCAACTCGAGTTCAAAAACTTGAGGAAAAAAACTCCAGTCTGAAAACTCAGGTTAAAGATTTAAAAAATACATTAGAACGATTCTCTTTGGGCTCCAAGAAGCTTGACCTAATTCTTGGGACACAAAGAGTCGTTTACAACAAAACTAGGCTAGGTTATAAAACTAAAAGAAAATATAGATCCTACCTGTCCTTAGTAAATAGACAAAATGATAAATCAGTCCAAGCATGGGTACCCAAGTCCAAGCTGATTAATCAAGTTGGACTTGGTCAATATTGGGTCCCTAAGGATCAAATACATTACCTCTATAGACCATATTGAGGCTATGATCCAGGGGGAGCTAGAAGAGAAACAATAAAACTAAAACTAAATTAAATAAAAATAAAATAAAATAAAATTAAATAAACTTAAATTAAAATTCAAATTAAATTAAAATCCAAATTAAATTAAATTAAATTCTAATTAAAATCAAATTTAAACAAAATCTTAAAAATCCAAGGGAAGGCTCCAGAATAGCTGACACCTCCAAACCTAATCCACTCGACAAGGATAACCAAGAATAGACTACCCGACAGGGTAATTAAGGTTAGACTAAACTAGGCTAGGTTTAACTTGACTCACGGTACTAGTGAAGTATTGGATGATAGTACGTTGGGGAAGCTTAGTCATCACATGTCTAGGAAGATATGACTTTGACCTGGTGCATTTGGCTAAGTGGAACTGACCGAAGCTACCCTTTATGGATCCTAACCAGTTAGACCAAGGTTTTGTACTAAGTTCAATGGGTAGGACTATTTGAAAAACCTCGAAGGCATAGTTACTTTAATGATGTCCTTGTGACTCACCATAGCCCAGAAGTTTATCTAAAGAATACCTATTTGTTGAACCCAAAGCTAAACCTGAATCTAACACAAGGTTAAAACCAAACCTTATAATTAAACCATAAATCATCTCACAAAAATTATAGGATTCCCTGATTGAAAATTTGATTTTCAAAATTAAATTAACTTAAATATTTTTCAAAAATTAAATTAACTTAAACATTTTTCAAAAATTAAATTAACTTAAACATTTTTCAAAATTAAATTAACTTAAATATTTTTTAAATTTAATTAACTATTTTTCAAAATTAAATTAACTTAAATATTTTTTAAATTTAATTAACTATTTTTCAAAATTAAATTAACTTAAATATTTTTCAAAATTAAATTAACTTAAATATTCTTCAAAACTAAATTAACTTAAATATTTTTTAAAATTAAATATTTTTCAAAAATTTAATTAACTTAAATATTTTTAAAAAATAAATCAACGTAAAATTAAAATAAATCAACCTAATACTCCTCAAAACTTAAACCCAACCTTTAAAACAAATTACCCAAAAACAGAAAGGTAATACACGTGGCGCCTTTTCAGAGGCGCCTCCCAAACCAGGGAGGCGCCCTAAACAGCGGCGGGAAAACTCCCGCCGCCTTAACCTAAGGCGCCTCGGATGGTCTCCGAGGCACCTCCAACTGCTCCTTTAAGGCGCCTTAAGAGCCGAATAAGGCGCCTCCAACCCGAGATATCAGAAATGAACAGAGCCTTTCTCTGTTCATTCTCAACTCGTTTCACTCCACGATTCCCCTTCCAAAAACGTGCGATTTCTTCCCCTAAGGCACCTTCAAACCATCCAATATCCTTCGCTCCCCTACAATGCCTCCTAGGTATATCTCAAACCTCCCTATTGGCCTTATTTATAGTTATTCTGCATCTTTTTATATATACTGTCAAAAATAGGAAACGTCGCATTGTTGATCCTACACCGGCTAGGGCCCCTTCTACGGACCCTAGATTCCCCTCGGAGCAGCATAGGATAGATTTTGCTAGGTTTATATTTGAGTCCATTAAACCTAGGTATGTAGGTAGGGCATTTTTTGCCCAGTTTTGTCTCCCTGCTATCCAGATGATAGACTACTATCACCTAGGAAAACTGGTTGACTGCAACACCACAGTAAATCAAGATTTGTGTGCCCAGTTCTATCACAACCTTGAAAAGGTTGATGATAGTACATATTCCACCAGAGTTGGTGGAACTGACATTCAGTTTACTCCCTCCCTGATTCGCACCAGCTTAGAGCTTAGGGAGTCTACGTGTACATTCCTATGTTACCCGAGTAGAGATCTACCATTCGGTGATCCCTATTCCCATATCACCTTAGATGACATCTATATGCATTTTTTTGGGGAGGAGAGACCTCTTGGACTGACTGAGTTCAAGTCGACCCTTCTTAGGGTTCAGGACTATGTTATGTATATAGTCCTGACAGCATGCATTTTGCTCATCACATCTCGAGACGTCTCGAAGATGCGATCATCCCATTCATTCTTTTTGTACACTCTTAGTCAGCGTCTAGATATAGACATTACACTGCATATGTTTCATAACATCATTCATGCATCTAGTACAGTCACTTCTGGAGTGATCCATATGCCCTACTGTCATATCCTGACCCAGATTTTCTCCACCTCTAGGATAGACACGACCATAGGGACACTCATCCCACTTACCATATACGATGAGTTAAGGCAGCAGAGTCTTCGATTAGCCGGTATAGAGGTCACTACCGAGGGGATTCTGGCCTGGAAGGGCTGACCGCCACCATTCGCTGCTCCAGAGGCCGAGGATGCACCAGGTGAGGGAGAGGAGTGGCTCGACTTCTTAGCAGAGGAGTTTTTCGCAAATCCTTCCACCTCTACCGAGCCCTCCACATCAGCCGGGCCTTCAACTTCGGCATCACTCTCCGTCGAGGACAGACTCGCCCGTCTTGAGGTTCAGTCCATTGAGACTCGATGCGCTGTTCGAGAGAGCCATCGCTTTCTCCGATCTCTATGATCCGAGATAGCTGCAGGGTTCGCCTCTCTCCGAGGCGAGATACGTCGCCAGGGACAGCCTCAGCCTGCACCCGAGTAGTCCCCTGCACCACCTCCAGCTGATGATCCTGCTTTCTATGATCCTACTTTATGACACTATTATTTGATGCATCTTGGATAGAGACCTATATTATCTTTTGACTGTACTAATGCTTAGTTGAACTCTACTTATTTATGCTTATTAGTTTTTTTTTGGTTAAATCCTACTCTTAGAAGACAAATAGGAATGTGTTGGGTAGAATAGTTTTTTATTTTCAAATCAGTTTCCTACATTTTTACATATTTTCAAAATCATCTTATGTTTTAAAATTCTAGGAAAATTTTGTTTTCAAAATTCCAATTTTACTATATTTTCAAATTTGGACTTAGCCTAGGCTCTACCTTAGAAATCATGTTCCCCTAGAATTCAGCTAGAGCATCTCACAAACACCTAGGTGTACCCTGATTGTGCTTGAAAAACATAGAATGGTGTGAGATGCATAGGGCACAGCCTGGACTCAAGAATGCTTATGTCTGTGCATCAATATGAGTCTGGGCGTTAAACACCTAATTAACAGTGATCAAGTCAAGTCATCCAGCCCTAGTCAAATCTAACTGAAAATATTGACTTAACTTGACTAACCAAGTGAAAGTTGTTGCCCTCTAGGTAATCAACAAATAGCTAAATAGTTAGACATGTGGCCGCAAACCTAAGTGCTTGACTTTTAAATTTTTGAGTTCACTCATGCTTGAACATTAGGGCTTTGATACCTTACTTAAAAGAAATAAGCTAATTTACAATCAATCTAACTCAACTCATGCTTGGACATTAAGGCTTTAAGCTCCTCTTTTGCCTTCAAAAGTTTTAAATTGACTATTCGTCTAAAAGAAAAATCTCTTCAAATTTAGCTAAGTTTTTGCAAAATTTAGCTTATTGCTTTCAAAAATTTCCCTTCAAAAATCATTTTGTTCTTTTTAGCCTTAGCCATTCTGAAAAGTCTTTTTGAAATTAATAATTGTCAACAAAGCTTTTTTCAAATTTAGCTAAGTCTTTCAAATCTCTCCCTTAATAACTGTTGAAAATTTAGCTAAGTATTTTCTAATAGATTTTTAAAATTTAGCTCTAAAACATGTTTTTCAAAGAATTCAACTAGGCTTCAAAATTGGCTAAAGTTACTTTTCAAAGTCAACTTTGTATTAGCCTTTTAAATTCAGTTGAAAGAAAAATTGATCTTTAGACTTTGATTTCACTTAGCTAAGACTTTTATAATGAATTATAAAAAGCTAAGTGTCCTAAGGAATTTTTTTTAAATGTTTGAAACTATAGTTTTTACTATATTACAAAGAAAAATCTTTCTCTAAGCAAAATTAATTGATAAAGTTTTAGAAAACCAACTTCGAGCTCAAACTATCTTACTTAGCGAATTTGATTTACAAGAAATGAGGCTTTTAAAACAAAGTAACTTAAAGAATCCTTACTTAGTCTTTTTCCTCTTACCTTTTTCCTAAAATCTTAATAAAAAGTTAAGATTTTTTTCAAACGTGTTTATTTTTTGATAAATGGCAAAGGGGGAGAGTAGGGAAATTCAAAAGAAAGTTTTATAAAGAAAATTTTATAAAGAAAGCCTTTATTAAGGTGGAGCCTGACAAAGTTTAAGTTTTAGCTTAACCATGCTTGCATTCAAAATTTATTAAGCTTGCTTACTTAAACTTTATGCATCTATTTTACTTAGCTTTGAATTTCAGTTATCATAATAAAAAAAGGGGGAGATTGTTGGTGCGGGAAGCATCCGACGATCGACCGTTGTTTTGATAATGGCAAAGGAATTCAAAGTTAAGTTGTTTTGTGATCTAAGGTACTTATGCTATGTTTACTCTAGAGTGTGGATGAGGAAAGGAAAAGAATCAACGATAGAAAGTTATCTTTGGAGGAAGAGAAAAGAAAGGGTAAAGAAATCTTTTCCTTTGCACACTTGTTTACCTTGATAGAGGAAGGTGAATACTTATGATGTAATTTTGTAAATAAAAAAGGGTGCATGCGTCATTTTTTTGGTACATAGTGTAATTTTGTGAGTTAAAAAGGCTACATGCGTCATTTTTTTTGGTATATGGTGTAATTTTGTGAATGTAAAAGGGGTACATGCGTCATTTTTTTTTCCATCCGCTGCTTTCCGTCCGATTTTGAGGTGATCGATTTTGGCTCCAAAATTATCCGCTGATGGATTGCGTTACTTTTCCTTCGGAAAATATTAATGAAGTAAACGGCGGAAATTTTTCCACCGTGGAAACTTTTCCTTAATTTTGTTTTCCATTCTCCCAAGTAAACAGAGCCTTAATTGAGTGTTTCAGGAAAGTCCTAGCTGCGGTTAGGCAAGTGGAAAACCCTAGGGGGTGGTAACCCTAGGATATAGGGGGTGGTAACCCTATGCGGAAAGTCTTGGCGGGTCAAGAGCTTCAGGCAAAAGTCCTAAGGGGGGGTAACCCTAGGTGGAAAGTCCTGGTGTTGTGAACCAGGTGAAAGACTGGATTAGCCAGGAAGTGGAAGTCCAGCAGAAAGTCCGGAAGCTTCGAATGCTGAGCAAAAGTCCAGTCGATCTGGAGGATCGCACTGGGAACAGGTAAATCTCCTGAGTGGAGTAGGTGACGACGCGTTCCCCGTAGAGGGAACAGTAGGCGTCGGGTCGACCTAGGGTTTCCGGTTGGAAATCCGAAGTCAGACCCGAACAGTCCGATGACTGTCAATTATATCTATCATATTGTTTCTGTGCTAACTTTGTTTTGCAGGGTTTGTGTTTGGGACTAACACATTTTGCAGGAACAAAGAAGCACACTTAGCCTCGGATGAACAGTGTCCGAGGCGCCTCCATGGGGCTTGGAGGCGCCTCGGGTGCTAGCCGAAGCCAGCTGTCCAGAGAAGCTGGAGGAGCCTCGGAGGAAGCTGGAGGCGCCTTGTTGGTTGCTACTCGGAAAACCTAGAGGTTCCACTGTACAAAAATTTGGTACAAAGGTCTGAACCTTTTCCTAGCTACCATGTGTTCTTTTAAATTAAATTTTGGATCGCCTGCGGAACTTAACACGTTTGATCCAAAACTTAATCTATTTGTTCTTTTAGGTTTTGACTTGGATCTCCTGCGGAACTTAACACGTTCGACCCAAGTCACCTTAAGTTATTAATTCCATTAAATATTAATTTCCATAATTGGTTCCCAGTATTGACGTGGCGAGGCACATGGCCTTCTTGGATATGGGAGCAACCACCACCGACTAGACAAAACCTTTTATGGAAAGCAAATATTTAATTTCCTAAAATAACTTTAGGTTAACCGAAAAGAACAATCAAATCACAAGGAAAAGAAAAACAAAAGAACACTATATCGAAAACAAATTCGAAACTCTAGAATCGTATGCCTCTTGTATTTAGTATTATTTCCAAAAATAACTAGTATGATGCGGAAAGAAAAAATACTAGTTATACCTTTTAGAAAAACATCTTGATCTTCTACCGTATTCCTCTTCTAACCTCGGACGTTGTGTGGGCAACGATCTTCTGAGATGAGAACCACCTTTCCACCTTCCTTCTTTCTTCTAGATTTCGGCCACAATAAACTCCTCCAAGGATGAAGAATTTCGGCCACCATCAATGCTCCAAGGGATGCTAGAGACGAGGCTTGCTTTCTCTCCTTCTTCTCCTTCCTTGATCCGGCCACAAACAAAAGCTCCACCAAGAGATGAGTTTCGGCCAACAAGAGGAGAGGAGAGAAATAGGGCCGGCCACACCACCAAGGAAAAGAGGGAGAAAATAGAATAGAGTCGTTAGCCTTGAAGCCTTCTCTACCCCCCTCTTTTATAATCCTTGATCCTGGCAAATAAGGAAAATTTAATAAAAATTTCCTTAATTCTTTTTCCATTGAAAAGGAAAAATTATTAAAATAATTTTCTTTCTCAATTTTATTTGGTCTACCACATAAAAGCTACAAACAAGGAGAGTTTTAATTAATTAAAACTTCCTAATTTGTCTCCAGAAATTTATAAAATTTCTCCAATAATTTAATCCCTTCATGATTGGTTTATAAAAAGGAAATTTAATAAATTAAAATCTTTCTTTTAAACATGTGGATAAAAAGAAAGTTATCTCTAAAAATTAAAATCTCTTTTAATTTACAAATAAGGAAAGATATCAAATCTTTTCTCAATCTTTTGTAGAAACTAATAAAAGAGAATTATTAATTTTTTAAACTTTTCTTTTAAATCATGAACATGGTTAAAAAGGAAAGTTTTCTTAAAATTTAAAATCCTCCTTTAATCAACAAATAAGGAAAGATTTCAAATTTTAAACTCTCTTTTAAACATGTAGATGATTTACAAATAAGGAAAGTTTTTACCAAAAATTAAAACCATCCTTTTAAACTACAAATAAGGAAAGAGATTAATCTCTTCTCTTAATCTTTTGTAGAAAACTATAAAAGGAAATTTTTAATTTTTAAACTCTCTTTTAAAATCATGATATCCACATAAGAAATAATTTTAATAAAAATCCTTTTTAATATTCTAGTGGTCGGCCACCTAAGCTTGGGACCCAAGCTTTGGCCGGCCACCTACATGGCTCATCCACTTGGTCTTGGCCGGCCCTAGCTTGGCCGACCCCATTGGATGGGTAAGAAGGTGGGTATGCGGTGGGTATAAATCTCTATATACTAGAGGCTACGATAGAGACGAGAGGAGGAATTGGTTTTGGTCTCCCGATGAAATTAAGCATCCCGTGTTCGCCCCGAAAACACAACTTAATTTCATCAATAATAATTCATTCCACTAAAGAACTATTATTGAACTACCGCACCAATCCCAAATTACATTTTGGGCTCCTTCTTATTATGAGTGTGTTAGTCTCCCTGTGTTTAAGATAACAAATGTCCACTAATTAAGTAAGTTACTGACAACTCGCTTAATTAATATCTAGCTCCAAGAGTAGTACCACTCAACTTCATCGTCATGTCGGACTAAGTCCACCTGCAGGGTTTAACATGGCAATCCTTATGAACTCCTCTTGGGGGCATTCGCAACCTAGATCAATAGGACACAGTTTCCTTCTATAATCAACAACACACACTATAAGTGATATCATTTCCCAACTTATCGGGCTTATTGATTTATCGAACTAAATCTCACCCATTGATAAATTAAAGAAATAAATATCAAATATATGTGCTTGTTATTATATTAGGATTAAGAGCACACACTTCCATAATAACTGAGGTCTTTGTTCCTTCATAAAGTCAGTATAAAAGGAACGACCTCAAATGGTCCTACTCAATACACTCTAAGTGTACTAGTGTAATTATATAGTTAAGATAAACTAATACCTAATTACACTACGACCTTCCAATGGTTTGTTCCTTTCCATCTTGGTCGTGAACTACTGTTTATAATTTATAAGGAACCGATAACATGATCTTCTGTGTGTGACACCACACACCATGTTATCTACAATATAAATTAATTGAGCAACTACATCTATCATAAATGTAGACATTTGACCAATGTGATTCTTATTTCTAGATAAATGTTTATACCAAAAGCTAGGCTTTTAGTATACACTCTAACAATCTCCCACTTATACTAAAAGACTAAGCTGCCATATCTGCTGCCATACATCTGATTCTCATGCCTTTCAAAAAGCTCTTGCCTTAAGGACCTTAGGTTATCATCTGATGCAATCTAGGCGGCAACAACTTCTCCTCGTTATACAATTTCTCGTATTGGGTAGTACTTGCGCTCTATTGTGTTTACTTGCCTTATAGACTCATGGTTTCTTCGAGTTTGTTACTGCACCATTATTATTACAATAAATTGTAATAATCTTTGGACAAACTAGAAATCATATCTAAGTCTATCTTGAGGTAATTAAGTCATTCAGCTTTTATGGCTACCTCAGAGGCTTGTCATATACTCAGCTTCTATGGTGGAGTCCAGAAAAACACCTATGCTTATCACTCTTCCATAGTTATGACTTTTCCTCCTAAATTAAACACAAAACCCCGAGGTCGACTTATTATTGTCCCTATCCGATTGGAAGTCAAAATCCGTGTAACCCACAGGGACCAAATTAACTGCCTTGTAAGCTAGCATATAATCTCTAGCGCCTCTAAGGTACTTTAATATATGCTTTACTGCAGTCCAATGTCCTTGTCTAGGGTTACTTTGATATCTGCTAACTATGCCCTTGGCAAAATAGATTTATGATCTCGTGCATAGCATACATTAGGTTGTCTAACTGTCGAAGCATAAAGAACTGCCTACATGTCCTCAATCTCCTTTGATGTCATCGGAGACATCTCTTTAGATAAAGACACTCCATGCTTAAAAGGTAAGAAACCTTTCGAGGAGTTTTGCATGCTTAAAATGAGCAAGGATTTTCCGATGTATCAAGCTTGGGATAAGTAAAATATATTTTTTCTTTCGATCCCTTATTACTTTGATCTCAAAAATATATACATTCTCCCAAGTCCTTTATATCGAATTATTTGGACAACCATACCCTTACTTCTGACAACATTTTGATATTGTTTCCAACTACCAAAAATGTTATCTATGTATAGTACAAGAAATACCACCACGTTTCTATCACACCTTTTGTATACACAAGACTTATCCGTTTACTCAATAAATCCATAGGTTTGGATTACTTTGATAAACCGGATGTTCCAAGACCTTGAAGCTTTGCCTCAGTCCATAGACTGATTGAGCTTGCACACAAGATGCTCTTAGCCCTTTGCAATGAACCCTTCTGGTTGCTTTATATGGATGCTTTCATCAAGACTTCCATTAAGGAATGCTGTCTTGACATCCACTTGCCAAATAGATAAAAGAATCCGGATAGACTTAAGCATGGCTACCAGTGAAAAAGTTTCCTTTTTCATCAAGCCTTACTTTGAAAGTTACTACCTTCCATTCTATCCCTCTTTTCCTATTATAGACCTTTTTACACCCAAAGGCTTTTACACCATTTGGTGGTTCTACAAGGTTCCAGATTTTATTAGAATACATATATTCTAATTCTGTTATTCATTACTCTTTGCCAAGATGTTGCATCTTTATCTTGGAGTGTTTCGTCATATGTCCGGAGATCAGGTTCATGTCCTCTAGGGATCGAGTCCAAAAACTCTCCCAAAACATGAATCTTTTTAGGTTGCCTAACAACCCTCCCACTACGACAAGACACTTTCTGCAATTGTGTATTTGTGATACGTGTTGCAGTTTCCTTGTGGTATCTCATCTTGTACAGTTGGTACTAGATTAGACATGCCTTTTATTATTTCCTTAAGAACAAATTTTCTTATGGGCACATGGTTTATTACATAGTCCTTTTCTAAAAATCGGTCATTGATGCTAACAATGACCTTCTGATTTTTAAGACTATAAATCTACTTTCATTTTACTAGGATAACCCACAAACAAGTGAATTCCTGTCCAACTTATCATTGTCTCTCTTCTTCATATGTGCTGGACTACCCGAATCCGAATATGCTTCGAAATAGGCTTACGCCTATTCAGCAATTCTATATGAGTAGAGAGTTCTGACTTTAGAAGGTACTATATTCACTCCTGTTTCCAGAGTATATCCTTAAAATGATTTTCATAATATTCTTAATAACTCATCAATCTACTTATTTACATAAGAGTCCTATACCTTCCTTTTCCTACACCATTCTGTTGGAGTGAACCAGGTGGAGTTAGTTTGGATTGAATCCCTACTTCTGATAAATGACTCCTAAATTCTCCCAAGAGGTACTTGCCACTACGATCTTACCGTAGTGTCTTGATACTTTTACTTTGTCATTTCTCCACATCAGCCTCTTACTCTTTGAACTAATCAAAGCACTTAGACTTGCGGCACATCAAGTAAATATATCTGTATCTCAAATAGTTGTCTATAAAATAGATAAAATATTTAAAACAACCTCTTGCCTAGATGCTCATAGGATCACACAAATCAGAATGAACCAATTCCAATATATCTTTGACTCCATACCCCTTAGACTTAAAAGCTTCTTGGTTATTTTTCCTTCCAAGTAAGACTCGTAGGTTGGAAAGATTTCCACTACTAATGAACCCAAAAGTTCATCAACTACCAATGAATCCTACTCAAGTTAATATAACCTAGCCTTAGAAGCCAAAGATATAATTGGTTCATTTTCGAAGGTTACTTTCTCTTAAAGTTAGAAGATATGTTATTAATTTCCATTTGTTGCATCGTGAGAGTTATTGGATTTATAAATTGCCAACCAACGTACCAGAACAGATAACTTCCCTCTTTTTCTTAATAACAACTTTGTTATTAAAAGAGGCAGAATATCAAGTTCTTTGAATAGTTTAGAAACTGAAAACTAGTTCTTTCTAAACTTGGTGCGTAAAGACAATTACTCAAAAATCCATGTTTTATTCTTATTAAAAGATAAACATCTCCCACTGCAACAGCTACCATTTTTATAGTAGTGCCCATGTAGACAGTGTTTTAATTTTCATTTAGTTGCCTGGTTTCCTGGAACCCTGCAATGAATTGCGGACATGATTAATGGCATCTGTATCTACACTCCAGGTTCTGGTAGATAACACCACTAAACATGTTTCAACTAATGAATTAAATACACCTATATTGTTCTTAGTTATAAGAAGACAGTTTACCTTAATGTCCAAGTCCTATTTCCAATCATTACAATTGGGATTACTAAGTCTTTCTTATAGTATGACTACTAGGGGATTGACAAACATTTTAAATCCTAAGAATCACAAAAATACTTGGTCAAGATCAACTCCTTAAAAATCCCCATGAATTTTGTATGCCACGATAGTGTGGACGTATACAAAATCGAAGAGGAGATTTTATTCATTAATTTTATTATCTCGTCAACTTTACTTTATGACGAATAAAATTAATAGTTGATCTGTCTTTGATCAAATATTTGGTCAAAAACTTTTGAATTTAAAAATATTGATTCCTCAAACAATATTATTTAAATTCACCAACACCTCAAACACCGTGAATTTTGCATGCCACGTTAGTGTGGACGTATACAAATTCAACATTTGTAAAAGGAGGGTTTTAACCCATTAATTTTATTATCTTGTCAACCTAACTTTTTGACAAATAAAATTAATAGTTGGTATCATTTGGTCACACAAATAATAGCAGTGACTCCGATGGGGAGGATACTATTAGATGTGTCTAAGTGTATACCATTACTTGACACTAAGTCCATTAATAAGATTATGCCCCTTCCGTTGGGGAAGATCACACGCTCTTAATTAACTTCCTATAGTCATTCAAAAATGGAAGTCTGTTCTAGTGATCCACAAACAAGCTCATCCGTTATGGAGGAAGGCACTCAGAGCCAACGCGCAAGCTTGTTTGCATCACTTACAAACCAGTAATGGAGACCATGGGATTTACTTAAAAATCCCTCTCCCACTTAGTTATTTATAAATGAGGAATTTTAACTATGCTAGCCTACTAAATATGTAAACTAACATGCACACACAGCACAATATAAAAGTAATAAATAGAAAATCTAATTTTCAACTATTATGGCTTTTATCTCTTGTTGTCCTCCGTGTGTTGTCATCCCAAGCTGCTGCCATATTTGGCCACTGCCACCGGGTCTAGCTGTCGCATTCATCTTGCTGCGCATCTGGTCCTTAGAAGGTTCCACGCTTTGCAAGATTTGATCCGCGACATAAATAGAATTTTACATTTTGATCCTATATTCCTCGAAGGAATGTACATGTAAACTAGATCGAACATAAAATAAAATTTACATCCATCGATCCTATATTCCATAAAAGGAATGTACATGTAACTAGATCAAAAATAAAATCCTAATAAAACTAAATACAGCTCCTGCTGTATTTTATAATACAATCATGCACACACAATAAAATGCCCTTGACATGTCTAAGGGTCCAATCACATACATAATAACTATAAGCCATAATAGTTGGATCCTGCATCCACAAAGTTAGCACATCCTACTATTAACCTGCCTGAATTATGTATGACATGTGCATAATTAAACTAATACCAAATACACAGAGGCAAAACCCTAGCTCTGATACCAATTGTTGGTTGCTACTCGGAAAACCTAGAGGTTCCACTGTACAAAAATTTTGTACAAAGGTCTGAACCTTTTCCTAGCTACCATGTGTTTTTTAAATTAAATTTTGGATCGCCTGCGGAACTTAACACGTTTGATCCAAAACTTAATCTATTTGTTCTTTTAGGTTTTGACTTGGATCTCCTGCGGAACTTAACACGTTCGACCTAAGTCACCTTAAGTTATTAATTCCATTAAATATTAATTTCCATAATTGGTTCCCGATCTGTACGTGGCGAGGCACATGGCCTTCTTGGATATGGGAGCAACCACCACCGACTAGACAAAACCTTTTATGGAAAGCTAATATTTAATTTCCTAAAATAACTTTAGGTTAACCGAAAAGAACAATCAAATCACAAGGAAAAGAAAAACAAAAGAACACTATATCGAAAACAAATTCGAAACTCTAGAATCGTATGCCTCTTGTATTTAGTATTATTTCCAAAAATAACTAGTTTGATGCGGAAAGAAAAAATACTAGTTATACCTTTTAGAAAAACCTCTTGATCTTCTACCGTATTCCTCTTCTAACCTCGGACGTTGTGTGGGCAACGATCTTCCGAGATGAGAACCACCTTTCCACCTTCCTTCTTTCTTCTAGTTTCGGCCACAATAAACTCCTCCAAGGATGAAGAATTTCGGCCACCACCAATGCTCCAAGGGATGCTAGAGACGAGGCTTGCTTTCTCTCCTTCTTCTCCTTCCTTGATCCGGCCGCAAACAAAAGCTCCACCAAGAGATGAGTTTCGGCCAACAAGAGGAGAGGAGAGAAATAGGGTCGGCCACACCACCAAGGAAAAGAGGGAGAAAATAGAATAGAGTCGTTAGCCTTGAAGCCTCCTCTACCCCCTCTTTTATAATCCTTGATCCTGGCAAATAAGGAAAATTTAATAAAAATTTCCTTAATTCTTTTTCCATTGAAAAGGAAAAATTATTAAAATAATTTTCTTTCTCAATTTTATTTGGCCGACCACGTAAAAGCTACAAACAAGGAGAGTTTTAATTAATTAAAACTTCCTAATTTGTCTCCAGAAATTTATAAAATTTCTCCAATAATTTAATCCCTTCATGATTGGTTTATAAAAAGGAAATTTAATAAATTAAAATCTTTCTTTTAAACATGTGGATAAAAAGAAAGTTATCTCTAAAAATTAAAATCTCTTTTAATCTACAAATAAGGAAAGATATCAAATCTTTTCTCAATCTTTTGTAGAAACTAATAAAAGAGAATTATTAATTTTTAAACTTTTCTTTTAAATCATGAACATGGTTAAAAAGGAAAATTTTCTTAAAATTTAAAATCCTCCTTTAATCAACAAATAAGGAAAGATTTCAAATTTTAAACTCTCTTTTTAACATGTAGATGATTTACAAATAAGGAAAATTTTTACCAAAAATTAAAACCATCCTTTTAAACTACAAATAAGGAAAGAGATTAATCTCTTCTCTTAATCTTTTGTAGAAAACTATAAAAGAAAATTTTTAATTTTTAAACTCTCTTTTAAAATCATGATATCCACATAAGAAATAATTTTAATAAAATCCTTTTAATATTCTAGTGGCCGACCACCTAAGCTTGGGACCCAAGCTTTGGTCGGCCACCTACATGACTCATCCACTTGATCTTGGCCGGCCCTAGCTTGGGTTCCAAGCTAGCTTGGTTGGCCCCATTGGATGGGTAAGAAGGTGGGTATGCGGTGGGTATAAATCTCTATATACTAGAGGCTACGATAGGGACCGAGAGGAGGAATTGGTTTTGGTCTCCCGATGAAATTAAGCATCCCGTGTTCGCCCCGAACACACAACTTAATTTCATCAATAATAATTCATTCCACTAAAGAACTATTATTGAACTACCGCACCAATCCCAAATTACATTTTGGGCTCCTTCTTATTATGAGTGTGTTAGTCTCCCTGTGTTTAAGATAACAAATGTTCACTAATTAAGTAAGTTACTGACAACTCACTTAATTAATATCTAGCTCCAAGAGTAGTACCACTCAACTTCATCGTCATGTCGGACTAAGTCCACCTGCAGGGTTTAACATGACAATCCTTATGAGCTCCTCTTGGGGACATTCTCAACCTAGATCACTAGGACACAGTTTCCTTCTATAATCAACAACACACACTATAAGTGATATCATTTCCCAACTTATCGGGCTTATTGATTTATCGAACTAAATCTCACCCTTTGATAAATTAAAGAAATAAATATCAAATATATGTGCTTGTTATTATATTAGGATTAAGAGCACACACTTCCATAATAACTGAGGTGTTTGTTCCTTCATAAAGTCAGTATAAAAGGAACGACCTCAAATGGTCCTACTCAATACACTCTAAGTGTACTAGTGTAATTATATAGTTAAGATAAACTAATACCTAATTACACTACGACCTTCCAATGGTTTGTTCCTTTCCATCTTGGTCGTGAGCTACTGTTTATAATTTATAAGGAACCGATAACATGATCTTCTGTGTGTGACACCACACACCATGTTATCTACAATATAAATTAATTGAGCAACTACATCTATCATAAATGTAGACATTTGACCAATGTGATTCTTATTTCTAGATAAATGTTTATACCAAAAGCTAAGCTTTTAGTATACACTCTAACACCAGGCGTTGGAGGTGCCTTGGAGCAGCTTGGAGGTGCCTTCAATGGGATAAGGTCCGACCAGATCAGAGTTGATCCACGCGTGCGACTCGGCAGCCTGGAGGTGCCTCGAACAAGCTTGGAGGCGCCTCCATCACTTTTTATAAGGAGGGTTCGAGCAGCACTAAATTGAACAATTCTCAAGCGACCTTTCTCCTTTGTGCTGCTAACAAAACGACCCAGAAGTGCTACGACAAGTTACCGACGACCCGGAGCTCTAATTCTTCAATCTATTGTTGTCGGTATTATATTTCAGTTTATTTTGTTGTAATCCTTATTGTACTTCAGTTGTAATATTTCTCAATATTATAGTTGTTGTCCATCGAAAGCGATTAACGATCGCGGACCTTGGAGTAGGAGTCGCCACAGGCTCCGAACCAAGTAACTCCTCGTGTCCTTGTGTATTGTTTTTGTTCCCTTTTCTTTATTCCACTGCTTAAACTCGTACGATTTACGAATTCAAAAATAGTGAAAGCCACGAGCGCTATTCACCCCCCCCCCTCTAGCGCTTTCGATCCAACAAAAAAGTCCATTATGACCTTGGGTTATTATCCTTTATAAAGGGGAGCGTCCAAGGATCATTCGTAAGAAGAAAAACAACAAAGAAGAAAACGAAGGCAACGAGAGCTAGAGAAAGACATCTGAGGCGGTGAGATTTGGTTCGTGGAATCGTGGAGGGTTTTTCGATCCTGTGATCGCTCTTCCGACAGCGAGTTTCGCCATTTCCGATTGCGGATCTGCGAGAGATCGTTGTAAGTATTTACTGCTTTAATTTTTCGTCTTTCATGCATTTAGAATAAGCAACTTTGGTATCAGAGCTGTGTTATTTCTAAATGCTTAAGATGAATTATGAAATCGCAGCACGGATGTTTTCTCGCTTTGCCATTTCTTGTGGTTGTTTTGCATGACTATATGTGTCGTAGCAAACAAGCGTCGGCGACTACATAACGGTAGGGAGATCGGCGACAGGGTCGCTGGTAAGAGTCACCGCCGGTGTTAGCATTACTGCTCGACAGCGCTGTGCCAAATTTGTAAAATCACGACGCTGTAGGGATTTGCCGGCGACGGCAGTCCATGGCCGTCGATGGCGTCTTAGCTGGCCGACTATGTGTTGGTGGCTAGGATGGGCAGAACCACCGTCGGCGAACTTGTCAGGTCTATAGATGACTATTTTTTGGTGCTAGAAAGGACCGGCCACCACCAGTAGAGGCTGGCAAGGCCAACGACTGAGTTCGTCGTGGTTGTGAGGCGTGCGGCGTGCAACGCGTAGTGTGCGCGACGTGGGCAGCATGCTCGGCAAAGATTGTAACGACCTAATTTTCCCTATTTCAAGTTCTAAAAGTCCTTATTAATACCTAGAAGTGCTATAGAAATATTCTAGAGATTTTTAGAAATTTTTAGAGTATTTTTACGTAATTTTTGGAAGTCGTTTGATATTTTTACTAAATGAAAGAAGTTTCGACAAAAAATGTCCAAGCCGAGATTCGAACCTGCGACCAGGGGTTTCGGCGGAAACACAGCTAACAAAGTGCTCAAGCAGTTGTTGCGTGAAAAGATAGTAAACGAAATATATTTAAGTTATAGTGGAGAACAGAAATAGAACCTGGGTATTAAAGGATGAGCTAATAGCGTTTGGGATATTATTTTTACCCGAACCCTAACCTCTCTTCCTCTCCTCCCTTGCGGCGATTTCATTCGGGCGAAATAGGATCGGAGCTGGGGCTCTTCCTCCGGCAGCCGGCGAGGGGTTTTTTCGAGAGCCTCTCACATCTTCGAGACTGTCTCACCAAGGAGAACAAGTAGATAGGGAGAGATCGTCGAGAAAGCGAGTTCACCCGGAACCCTAGAGTCAGTTTCTCGGTTGTAAGTCCAAGAACTCCAAGAATAGGTAAGTACTACTCACCTGTGGTAGGAGTTGCTCCGAACTTAGGGTTTTCGTTTCCTTGCTTTCAGATTTTGCTGTACCGAATAATGTTGCCATATAAACCCTAAAATTTGTATGGCTGTGGAAAGATTTAGTTTCTATTAAAACTGGCTAGAGATTAAAGAGAAGTTCCGGGACAATGAATTGTTTTCCTTTACTTCACAGCATGCTTATATAGTGCATTCATTTTCCTTTCACGGCGAGTATTAACAATTGTATTTGTTCCGCGAAGCTCTAGAATTTCCATGCATACAGTATTCCATTAAATTTGTTAGAGGCTTAAGAGTAGTTATAAGCACATTTCAATTTTAGGTAATCCTGGTTAATTAATAGGCATGATCAGCAGGTTATCTAAGTGGCAATATTAGTTTTTGGTGCTATTCTTGAATACGAACAGCCCTATTTCTTTCCAGCATTACAATTCTGAATTCTTTGCTTATTTTGGTTAGCATGAACAGCCATATTATAAGGATTCGGGATTTGTTTGTCTTGCTACCTTATCTAGCATCCCAGTATTTAGTTCCTTGCAGTTTTGTAATCTTCCTGTACTACCGTAAGCATGAATAGCATTTTCCTTGCTACTCAAAGGGCAAGAACAACCCTTTATTTAGTTAGAATGGGTTTAGCATTTTCCTTGCTACTCAAAAAGGCAAGAACAACCTTAACTTAAAGTATGTAGTGTTAGTTTCTTGCTTTCTTGAACATGAACAGCTGTTAAGCTTATCTTGTAGTTGATTGGCTTTGCTTTATTTTTATAGCATGCTCAGTTAGTTGCAATTATCTACTTGTTAGACATACTTATAGTGTTCTAGTAAGCTCTATTAGGGGATTATGAGAAGTTATGAGTAAAGAGAAAAAGACCAAGGTCTAGTTAGAAAATATAACAAGTAATTTAAAGTAAGAGGCTAGTACCCGACTTCCAAGGTTGTCGTTAAACAAATCCAGGTGACCAATTCCAAGGTCTTGGCCCTGGTAAGACCAAGGTCTTTACCCTCATAGGACTGGAGGCTCTCTACCTCAGTCTCTATTAGAGAGCGCGCATTTGGTACTAAGCCTGGGCCCAAGAAAGAGAAGAAGAAAGTTAAATATTAATTTCAAGTATAAGGCTATAAGTAAATGAAACAAGTATCACCTATGTTTAGAACTAGCAAAGTTTAGCTCTTATAATTCTAAGCATACAGTATTGGTTTTCATTTGCTTTCCTTATGAGTTTATTGAGCATGATTAGCTTTATTTCCAGCATGCAGATTTATTCTTGTATATCATGAGTATGCAGATTATTTTAGTGCTTTGCTATTAGATGAGCATGTGTAGCTTTCCTTTTTAGCATTTCAGTTTTAGCATCCTTTGTATCTTATGCACTTTCGAGTTTTTGTGAGATAGTTTAGTACTTACTAAGCATTTCGCTTATAGATTTATTTTCCTCCTCCTGCAGATAAAGGAAAAGCTAAAGTATAAAGAGGAAGGCGACAAGGAGGATGTGTGATGGATGGTGTGTGATGTTGAACTATGGAAGCCTTGGGACTTGGCTAAGAAGTTGTTTAGAGTCCTTCTTTAATGTTATTAGAGAAGTTGAGATTGTTAAAGAGTTGTTTCCTTTTTCTTATGTTGCTAATTGAGTCTATTCCGCATTGTTAGTTTAGTTGTTTCCCACTGTTGGAGCTTTATTCATTTGCTATTGCTAGAATAGTTTTTTTTTAAGTTGTTGTGTCTTATTACTGCATGGTTGTGAAGTATATATACCAGCCGCATGTGGCTGATGGTTTATTTTGCATGTATTGATGATTATTGTCACCGGTACAAGGGAGACTCTGTCGAAATTTTTCGGTAGGAACTTCTCTAGGGCCGTGATAAATTTAAGTGTTGCTTATAATAGCATAAGTAACACTAGTGAGTAGAGTAATAGTTAAGTAACGGCCACCTTTAGAGAGTAGCAAGGAAGGTGGGTCGTTACAAAGAAAACGGTTGAAGACGTAGCAACAGTGCTTCGTGGGTTTACGTGCTTCGTGTTTTTTTTGGATAAAGTTTCATTTAAAAAAAATTATTTGGAATATGCACTAAAGATAACCCATGCATGCTTACTGTAAAATTTGAAAATTTCAAATTGATGCTTGCCCATATAATTTTTCCAAATACATGCTTACCTGTATATTTTTTTTAAATACATGTGGTAATTGCATGCGGTAAGCATTGTAATATGTATGCGATAATTAATTGAATATAGGGTTCAATTAATTTTCCATTTATGATAAATGATTGGTCCAATTAGACCTAATTTAGATTAAATCATTAGTTGGTTTAATCAAATCAATTTGATCTAAACCCGAATCAATTTGGGTTGATTATTTGGGCATAGACCAAATATGATCAAATGACCAGATTTGTTCTATTAGGTCAAATTTAATCAAAATGATTAGATTTGTTCTAATCAGTCTGACTTAAACCAATGGACATTGGTTTGATGAAATGGACTTGAGTTTGATCAATAAAGTCTGAAATTGATAGAAATGGACTTAGATCAAACAGTAACAGAACATAGGTATAAAAATCCTTGTCTTATTAGATTAGTTTTAATTAAGGACAATAGACCAAGCTTAGGATCTGGATTCCTAATCAACTGATCTGATAGGTCAGTCGACTTAGATTCCTGAAAATCGAGAAGATTTATTTTTCTTGATTTATTATGTTGGTACTATGCCTGTATAAATTGAAATAAATCGATTTTGTACTGGTTAGTCGGTTTTGTACTGACTTATTTTAATTTCAATTTTTCATATGGCACAGACGATTACCACATTGACTCATCGCAAAGTGCGACGAAATCAGCTCAGGGAGGAGATTCAGGAGATAGAGTATAACTCTACTTATGGAGTCGACGGACACATTGGACGGCTTGATGATCTGTTTTGGAAACTTGAGCGAGAAGAGTTTCCAGTCTTGGACAGTTATAGGATTTGGGCTTTGATGCATTCATTGCCAGAAAATCCAAGGATGATAGCAGACTATATTTGGGGGTGTCATCAAGGACACGTCACATATTCTATATTATGTGAGAAACTACTTTACCATATGACTGAAGAGGATCCTGAAGAGTTCAAAGAGGACCTGGAAATGATCGAGGAGGAACCAAAAGAGGATCCAATTGAGGATCCTATAGAGAATCTTGAAGTTGTCCTGCCTGAGATTACCCCAAATGAGTCCAGGCTGAAAGGGATAATATTGACCACTGCATTAGTATCTGTCCTAGTGGGGGTGGTAGTAGCCTATCTAATTTACTAGAGTTCTGTTATTGTTATTGTCGTTATGTATGAACAATATTTAGTCCATTTTCATTCATGTCAGTTAGTTATATGTTAACATTATGCAGCATAATTTTATGTTAATGATATATTCATTTATTTATGTTGTTTACTTGACATGATGCATGATTAGTTCATGATGTATTAAATGATTAGTTCATTTAATTAAAAAAATCATGATATATTAAATGATTAGTTCATTTAATTAAAGAATTCATGATATTAAAAATGATTAGTTCATTTGTTGGGATGTATGTAATAGAATTGATTAATATTAATTTAATTGGTCATACGAATGATGAATGAAAATATAGTTGTCACTTGATTTTGTAAACCAACTCAAAGAAATATTGAGTCAATCATAAATTGCATGCATATGATTTACACTGAATACTAAATAATGTGTTTATTTGTGATAGATTATGGCAACCAAAAACATAATAGCTGAACTCAACATGGGTGAAAAACTTAATGGGGATAACTATAAGATCTGGTACCTCAGGATACAATATGTACTTGAGGAACAAGAAGTTCTGGAGGCTGTAAATCAAGTTATAATAGAACCTGTAGATGGTCCTACTGCACAGCACAGACGAGATCTTGATGCTTATAAGGCATGGAAGAAAAAGGACTCCACTGCAAAGGGCATATTGATTAGTTCAATGGTAGACGACCTAGCTTTTGAGTATGAGTCATATCTTACGGCTCATGCAGTCTGGGCAGCCCTTAAAAAAAATACAGTGGAATAAGTCTGAGCAAGCTTCGACAGCTGACAATCAAGTTTGACAGCTACAAAAAGCATCCGAATGTATCAATGGTTCAACACCTCAGGGAGATGTCAAACATGATTTGGGAGCTTAAAATGCTGGTCATAAGTTGACCGATGAACAACAGTTTCAAGCAGTTATTTGTTCACTTCCAGATTCTTGGGAGACCATGAAGCAGACCCTAACTCATAATAAGAGTATCAAAACTTTCATTGACGTCTCACGCTATGTAGAATTGGAGGCGGAGAGAGTTGAATCCGCAAGGATTTCTGGACAAGCCTATGTGGCTATAGGTTCTGCTGGATCATCTGGATCCAAGAAAAAGAAGTGGTTCAAGAAAGGGAAGGGAAAGAAGAGGGAAGCTGCTGCTGTGGGACAGGGCCCAATCAAGAAGATAGTAAAGAAGACTGGAAAGAAACCTAAAAACAAGTTGATTTGTTTTAACTGCGGCAAGAAGGGTCACTTCGCTCGGGAGTGCATTGACCTGAAAAAGGTAAATCCAAGTGTGTCTTCTTTTCAAGAGCATTTTGTTGCTAGTTCAGTGTTGTTAGTTGATTCTTATCCTTTGTGGATTATAGATTCAGGAGCAACCAACCATGTAGCTCGAGAACGAGTTACATTTGTTGAGTACCGTCAGGTACCAGCTGGCAACAAGTGGATCTATGTGGGAAACAATGTAAGAGTTGAAGTCAAAGGAGTCGGCACTTGCAAACTTAACCTCCGTGGTGGTAGAGTTTTGTTTCTACATGATGTCCTGTATGCTCCTAAAATTCGACGAAATCTTATTTCCGTTACATGTCTTCTTGATTTAGGGTATTGTATTAATTTTTATAGTCGGTTTTTGAATTTAAGATTGACTCAGTGCCAATCGGACATGGTTTTTTAACAAATGGTTTTATGGTTCTTGATGTAGAACCAGATGTCAATTATGCTATTGATGGTTATTTTTCAAACATTGCTCTAACTAGTGATGCAGATATAACTGATGAGGTTTGGCATGCTAGATTAGGACACATAGGACAAGAATGTATGAATTGGTTGGCTAGAGAGGGTCTATTAGGCACTCGGGCTAAGATTCAATTGTCTATATGTGAGCATTGTCTTGCTGGGAAAGCAACTAGGAAACCATTTGGTAAGGCTATTAGATCTTAATCAACATTGCAGTTAATTTATTCGGATATTTATGATCTGATGAATGTGAAGGCTAGACATGGAGTTTCCTATTTTATTACATTTATTGATGATTTCTCTCGGTTCGATCATGTGTATTTGATTTCTCATAAATCTGAAGCATTGGATTACTTCATTCGTTATATGAATGAAGTTGAGAATCAAATGGAACGTAAAATTAAGACTTTACGCACTGACCATGGAGGGGAGTATTTGTCTGATATGTTCAAGACAATATGTAATGATAGAGGGATTATTAGACAGCTGACAATCCCTGGAACTCCACAGCAAAATGGGGTAGCTGAAAGAAGAAATATGACTCTTCTTGAAATGGTTAGGTCTATGATGACACAAGCTAATTTGCCAATCTCCTATTGGGGAGATGTATTGTTAATTGCAGCCTATATACTTAACAAAGTGACTTCAAAGTCAGTTCCATCTATCTCATATGAATGTTGGGCAGGCAGAAAACTAGATTTGAGTAATCTGAGACCCTGGGGGGGTCAGCTGCTTATGTTCATGATAGTTCTCACAAGTATGGAAAATTAGGGCCTAGAGGTAAGAAATATATCTTTATAAGATATCATGAGACCTCCAAAGGTTATGTTTTTATAGGTGAGCAACTAGATGGAACCATCTCCGAAATAGATTCGAGAGATGCGACTTTTCTCGAAACAGAGTTCCCAATCAGAGGTGATGTTGATAAAAATGTTCCTCTATTTGAGGAGGATGAGATATTATCAACAAGAGAGGTGTCAAAAGGGACAACTGAGTCTGGTCAACCAAGTGGGAGTGATATGCCGAGTCATGAGTTGACTTCTCAATAGCCCAACTTACGAAGAAGTGTTTGTAAGGTTAAACCTAAGAAGAGGTTTGACATTGAGAATGAGGCATTTGTAACACTTTCAATTGACGATAATGAACCTCAATCCATTGAGGAAGCATTGGAATGTAGAGTTAGAGGAAAATGAAAAGCTGTAATGGTTGAAGAGATGGAGTCCAGGATTCAGAATCATGTTTGGAACTTAGTTGATCTTCCTCTGGGCTGAAGGGCTATTGGGAATAAGTGGATTCTCAAGATAAAGAGGAAAGAAAATAGATCGATTAATAGATACAAAGCTCGTTTAGTTGTAAAAGGATATATCCAAATGGGGGGTATTGACTTTAAAAAGATATTTTCTCCCATAGTGAAATTTGTGTCAATACGAGTTATTTTGGCCTTTGTGGCACATTATGACTTGGAATTACATCAAATGGATGTAAAAACTGCTTTCCTTAACGGTGATCTTGACGAAGAAATTTATATGGTTCAACCAGAAGGTTTCATTGCTGAAAGCCAAGAGCAGAAAGTATGTAGACTTAGAAAGTCTATATATGGGCTAAAGCAAGCGTCAATACAATAGAACTACGATTTAACGAAGTTGCTTTATCTTATGGTTTCGAGATGATCAATGAGGATCATTGTGTTTTCCTGAAAAGGGAAAAAGGAAAGTATATCATTTTATCATTATATGTTGATGATATGATGATAGCTGGAAATGACATAGGATATGTGAATGAAGTCAAGAAGTGGTTGTCATCATAATTTGATACAACAGATATAAGAGAAGTTGAATACATCTTAGAGTGAAGATCATAAGAGATCGTTCTAAAAGACTTTTGGGTCTATCACAAGAGTCTTATATAAATAAGATGTTACATTATTTAAGCATGTCTAATTGCAACATAGAATATACACCTATTGTGAAAGGTGTTGTGTTGAGCAAGAGTATGTGTCCTAAAACTCCAGAGAAAATAGCTGAGATGAATAAAAAACCATATGTCAGTGCTATTGGTAGTTTGATGTACACTATGTTGTGTACACGTCCTGATATCAGCTATGTTGTGGGCTTGGTCAGTCGCTTCCAGTCAAACCCAGGACCGAGACACTAGAAGGCGATAAAAAGGATATTCAGATATCTGAAGGTGACAATAGATTATTGTCTCTTTTTCAAGGATCAGATAAGAGTCTGAAAGGTTATTCAGATGCAGATTGGGCTAGAGACCTGGATGATAGAAAATACATATCAGACTATGAATTCTTGCTGAATAGTGGCGCCATCTCTTGGAACAGCAAGAAACAAGCTTGTGTAGCTTTGTCGATTATGGAAGCTGAATATGTGGCATGTTCAGTGGCTGTGCAAGAAGCAGTCTGGTTGAGAAGGTTCCTGAAGCATCTGAAAATTACTAAGGATAGTGGGAGTCTAGTAACTGTCTATTGTGACAGTCAAGCTGCAATAGCTTTTTTCTAAGGATCCCAAATATCATAACAAAGGCAAGCATATAGAAATTAAATATAATTTTATGAGGGATATTGTGGCTAAAAGAAATGTAATTCTTGAGTATGTCTCTACACGTGCTATGCTTGCAGATCCTTTTAATAAGCCAATGATTAAAGAGTCATTTAAAGAACATGTAAAGTCTTTGGGACTTCGTAGAATGTAACAATATTGAAATAACAATAAGACTTTGTGTTATGATTGTGTCATTTGCCATAATTTATTCAGTGTATATGTTGTATTTGTTACATTCATATAAGATCTCGGTGAGCATGTTGGCAGGTGGAGATTGGTCCACTCACATGGATAATCATCTCTGTTTGTTAAGTACAAATAGGGGTAAGACTGTTACTTATGAAATAGCTTATATAGCTGAAATTAGAGACACATCCATAAGTTGAGGTCGCCTTGATAATTGTGTCAAGATGAGATCATTTATGTGTTAATAATGATCGAAGTAAATAAACCCACCATTTACTGAACCTGTTGAAGGCCAGATTAGAATTTATATGTTGAATTTAGGATTAGACATTAGGTATGTCTAGATCAAAATCTGTACGATGTTAAAATTGAGAAAACATTCGCTCTTTTTAGTAAAGAGAATAACATTGCAATATGTGATTCATACCACATATGCTATTGCGACAATAAAGATAGTAGGAGAATGGATCCCTATTTCTCTATTATGTGAGACCTTTGAGATTATAAGTTAATCTCAGTTTTTTGCCTTAGTAACTATTTAGTTGTTTACTTGAAGTTTCAATCAATGTCTGCTACTTTAGCGTGTATCCTATGGCTATGGATGATTCAGTTTATGAAGCATAACTAGGAAAGCAACTGATTAAAATGAATAGATTCTAGCTAAAAAGGAATATTAAATATATTTACATTTTTTGATGTCATTCACTGGTCGACCCATTTCTGTTATGTATAGAAATGAATGTGAATATTGGATATGGAACATGCTCTTGACATAATGGTCATTATAAGAGATTAGAAATGTTCATATTGATGTAAATGAAAATTATTTAATCTGGGTAAATAGCAAGACATGGATATCTCCAAGATAATGGCTGTGTATCACTTGAAGATTGGATGGATCTTGGATAAAGGCTATGTGCCACCAGGAAATAGGCTATGTGCCATGAATAGTGAGTCTCTAATTTTTTTGAGCAGCTAAGTAAAGTGTAACAACTTTATTAGCATTGATTGCTCAAAGAGCAGCTAAGTAAAGGTGTAACAATCTTCTTAGCAACTATCGCTCAGTGTGCTTGCGACGCACGAATCATTTTCTCTAAGTATGATTGGATGTTCTAATTGTTGGGATCTAGCGCGCCAAAGACGCGGAAATGCGGCGAAAAAATTACTAGATCCTCTTCCAGCAGATCCATGCGAAGGGAAGAAACATTTTCTAAAATAATCTATGCTAAGCTACATGATAGGATTATACCTTTTTTGTGTGCCCTTCGCAATCCCGACAGCAACCTTTTCTTTGGATCCAGATCTCAGCGCGTTCAAGCATCCGCGCCTCTATGGTATCCACACGAACATATCCTTTGTTCGTCGCACGAACAAAGCCTTCGGAGAAGAACCATCTTCTTGTGCTAGCAAGAAGTATGGTTCGGCCAAGCTTGAAGATTCGGCTAAGGAGGAAGGAGGAGGAAGAGAGAAGCTCAAGAGACACCTTTTCTCATCTCATTCATCTAATGAAAAATAAATGACAAAAACTTATTTATATTCATCCCATAAATACCAAGGGTCTTTTGTCTCGTTGTATTCCTCTTAATGGGTTGGATTTATTATATTGGATTAATCATTAATCCAATAACCCAATAAGTCTAACCCATTGAGTCTAACCCATTAATCCAATGTGTCTAATTCAGATTGAACTCAATCCAATAAGTGGGTTCATTTGAGTCTAACTCAATTAGTAACCAAAAAGGCCTAATCATCTCATGATTGGCTCTTAGGGCTAATTACTAACAATCTCCCACTAGCACTAGTGTCAATCACCACTAAGATGACACCAACACTTTGGATTTACCCATTATTCTTAATATCCTTAGTATTTTAGTCAAACTAAAATGCCCATCTCCAAACCAATATGTTCTTTGTGTGTGACCCTATAGGCTCTCGTAACGTTGGCAATGTATCCAAATCAACATTTTCGATACATAAACAAAGAGTGACATCTAGTAATGTATCATTGCTACCCAAGTGACGAGAAAGTCGAGATCCGACCTAACCTGTCCGTGGTTATTATCTTGTATGACTCAGTCCCTCTATCCTTAATATTTAGATTGATCAATAAGGCATAGATCGTGTCATCCTCTTATCAATCTTTGTGTTTATTGATCTCTAAGTAGACACACTAAGCAAATAAGCTCAATATCTCATATTGCCTCATCTGAGTATGACCATACATTCCTGTGTCCTACTAATCAAGGGGCCCACAGATATCACTATCACTTCCGTCATATGGAAGGGATAGATCCCATCTACATCACTCACATCCCTCCGCATAATTTATTGCATACCCAGTGATCGACTTTATAGTTCACCCTATTACGAGTGGCGTTTGACGATACCAAAGTACACAACTCCTTATGTAGGGAACCATAGTGACTTCAGGTCTAAGGACTATTCATACCAATAGTCACATGAGAATGTTTATGACACTCATATAACCAATCCATGAAACATCTCATGGCTAGTCAATTCAGCACATATTCTCCAATATATACTCATGTGTCAACCTGATATCTCATATCCATGACTTGTGAGATTAAATCATCCGTTGACCTACATGCTAGTCTTAACGCATTAATATTGTCCTTGTATATAATGCTCGACTAGGAATAATTTAGAGTAGCATTCTCTATAATATCTCACTATTAATTCAACTAATTGATATATTGTAGATTAGAACCTTCTATTCTAGGACATTATTATATTTACTCATTCGACACTGAACTGAAGTAAATATAATAACCATAACCTTTGTCTTATAATGAAATAATGAAATATGATACAAAATGTCCTAAGTCAATCAACTCTTGATTGCCTTTTAGCGCTTACACTAACAATCTCCTTATGTCACTAGTGTCAATCACTAAGATATCTAATATCCATTGACCTAGTGTGACCATCATGATTTCTTGGTGCCAAATCCTTGGTCAAAGGATCCGTAATGTTAGCATTGTTTGGTTCTCTGCATATCCTCATATCTCATATATCGATGATCCCTCGAATGAGATGGAATCATTATAGTATCCAATACCTAAGACCACAATTTATGTAAAATACATGCCCTAACTGCGATCTAGAATCATCCTTGTCAATTTGGAAGCTTACACCACTGTAACCCTTTACAGCAATAGCTGTAACCCTTTACAGCAACAGCTGTAACCCTTTACAGCAAGCTCTTCGTTGCCTCCAAAGATCAAGAAATAATCTTGAGTCATTCTCAAGTACTTAAGAATATTCTTGACTACTATCCAGTGGCTTTCACGTCATGCTTAACGCATACAAGACATCTGGGCGAGTATAAAGCATGGCATACATGATCGACCCTATAGCAGATGCATAAGAGATATGATTCATGCAGTCCCTTTCTACCTTAGAAGAAGGGCATTGAGTCTTCGAAAGACTCACACCATGTGACATAAGCAGGAATCCCTTAACATTTAAGCACCTTGTCAATGTACATACTCTGACTTAGGCCAAGCAATCTTTTAGATCTATCTCTATATATCTTAAGGCCTAAAATATAGGCTGCTTCACCTAAGTCTTTCATTAAAAAATAATTCCCAAGCCAAGTCTTCACTGACTAAAGAGTAGGGATATCATTTCCAATGAGAAGTATGTCATCTACATACAATATGAGAAAGATGACTGTACTCCCACTAACCTTCTTGTAGACACAAGGTTCATCTTCATTCTTAATGAAATCAAACATTTTGATTGCATCATCAAATCAAAGATTCCAGCTTCTAGAAGCTTGCTTCAATCCATAAATGGATCTTTGCAACTTACAAACCTTTCCAGCATGCTCTGGATCTACAAAACCCTCAGGTTGTGTCATGTACACATCCTCGAGTAGATTTCCATTAAAAAATACAGTTTTGACATCCATCTACCAGATCTCATAATCATAGTAAGCAGCAACAGCAAGCATGATCTTGAACTACTTGAACAGGTTGTTGTTCCACAACCTCTTGTGGTGCAACAAACTCCTGATCCACAACATCTTGTGGTACTTGTTCAATTTACATCATTGTGTCAGTGCTAGTATCTTGAACTTCTTCAAGATTGACTTCACTCCCACTAGTTTTTCTAGAAATAAATTTCCTTTCTAGAAACACACCAGTCCTAGCAACAAACACCTTGCCTTGTGTGGGATTATAGAAGTAATATCCCTTTGTTTCCTTGAGATATCCAAAAAAATAGCACTTATTTGATTTGGGTCCTAGTTTATCAGAGACTTGTCATCGAACGTAAGCTTCACAACCTCAAATCTTCATAAAAGACATATTGGGACTCCTCCCTGTCCATATCGTATATGGTGTCTTTATGACAACCTTGGATGGAACTCGGTTAAGTGTGAAAGTGGCTGTCTCTAGAGCATATCCCCAGAAGGAAGTAGGAAGATCTGTATGACTCATCATCGATTGTACCATATCTAATAAGGTACGGTTCCTCCTTTCTGATACATCATTCTATTGTGGTGTTCCAGGTGGAGTGAGTTGAGATATGATCACACACTCAATAAGATGGTTATGAAACTCTTGGCTAAGGTATTCCCCACCTCGATCTGATCAAAGAATCTTAATACTCTTACCAAGTTGGTTTTGTACTTCATTCTTGAATTCTTTGAACTTTTCAAAGGATTCTGACTTGTGTCTCATCAGATACACATAGCCGTATCTACTAAAATCATCAGTGAAAGTAATGAAATAATAATAGTCTCCTCTAGCTGCTATTCTGAAAGGGACACATACATCAGTATGTATGAGTCCTAACAGATCATTATCCCTCTCGCCGTGTCCACTAAATGAAGTCTTTGTCATCTTGCCTCGAAGACAAGATTCACATACCTTATATGATTCAAAATCAAATGAATCCAAAAGTCCATCCTTATGGAGTTGGGATATCAACTCTCATTTATGTGACCTAAGCGAGAATGCCAGAGATATGTTTGATTCAAATCATTAGACTTGAACAATTTGATATTTATGTTATAGATTAGGTTGTCATAGTCTAGAACATAGAGGTCATTCACAAGATGTGCACTACAATAGAACATTTCATTGAAATAAACAGAACAACATTTATCCTTCATTACAAATGAAAAACCTTTCTTGTTCAAACAAGAAATAGAGATAATGTTCTTTGTCAAAGTGGGCACATAACAACACTCTTCCAGTTCTAAAACAAACCTAGTGGACAAAAATAAGGAATATGTTCCTACAACGACAATAGCAACTCTTACACCATTGCCTACTCGTAGATTCATTTTACCCTTTGTCAATGTTCTACTATTTCTCTTCCACTACACATTAGTACAAATGTGAGATGCACACTCGGTATCTAATACCCGTAAAGAAGAAATAGATAGATTGACATCTATAATATATATACCTGAGGCAGAAGTCTCACTTCTCTTCCTTTTCAATTCCTCTAGGTATATCTTGCAGTTCCTCTTCCAGTGTCTGGTCTCACCGTAGTGGAAGCAGGTACCTTCCTTAGCAACCCCACCTTTGGGTTTCGGTGCATGAGTCTTGTCCTTTCCTTTGGCTTGGGTCTTACCCTTACCTTTAGGATTCCACTTGCCTTTGCCCTTAGACACCATCAAAATGGAACCAGGCTTTGTCTTTTTAAGGTTGAGTTCAGCAGTTCTCAACATGCTCAACATCTCAGGCAGTGGTTTGTCAATTTTATTCATGTTGTAGTTCATGACAAATTGACTATAACTATTAGGCAACGACTGCAAGATAAGATCAATGTCCAATTCTTGGCCAAGTAGAAATTCTAACCTTTGTAGATTCTCCACATTCCTGATCATTTTGAGCACATATGGCCCTACGGGACTTCCTTCTTGCATTCTGCATTGAAATAGTGCTTTAGAGATCTCAAATTTCTCATGTCTTACTTGTCCTTGATATAGTTTTCTAAGGTGTTCAACCATAATAAGCATCCATGTTCTCATGTTGCTTCTGAAGCTCAGAGTTCATGGTGGCGAGCATAAGGCATGATACATTTAATGCATCATCTTGATGCTTCTTGTAAGCATCCCTATCAGCTCTAGTGGTAGTAGCAAGGGGCACTTCAGGAATAGGCTGCTCTAGGACGTACAGTTTTCTTTCTCTCTTGAGAACTATTCTTATGTTTCTATACCAGTCTAGAAATTAGCTCCATTGAGCTTATTCTTATCAAGGATAGATCGCAGAGATAGTGTCTTCTACTTACTAGACGACATGGTGGTCTACAACAATAAAATGCAAAGAAGTATCATACTCAGATCATTTAATTAGGCCTTTAATTAAATGATTCTCCCACTAAATTCTAAAGCTTGATAGAAGCAAATCACTACTAGCTCTAAGCTCAAAAGCAAAGACATTCTAGTGAGACAAGATCCACATTATACCTCATCTTGAGTTATCTTTGACTAATCGCCCAAGACTTGTATAAATTAGGTAGGCAACGTGTACCAATTGGACAAGATCCATATTATACTTTTCTTGAGTTAGCTTTGGCTAATCGCCCAAGACTTGTATAAATTAGGTAGACAACGTTTACCAATTACATCCTATGTAACTTTTGTATCCTTAGGTGAACAACACTATTTGTTCATTTTCCCATCTTATGAAATCCATATTATAATTCATCTTGAGTTAGCTTTGGCTAATCGCCCAAGACTAGTATAATATGATTTATATCTTATGAGATATGTCTCTAAGTTCTTAATCCAATTGAGGTAACTTAGTTAAGTCATACCCAAAGTTCAATAGTCGGACATCACAATTGTCCAGTCGCACTCTACCAAGATAAAATGAGTCACTTTACTTTGGCAAACCTGACTACAGATGATCGAGGTAGTAATGAGTACCAAACTTTGATAGGCATATGTAAAGGACTTAATTACGATAGCTACACATGCATCACATACATTCATGGCATATCATGGCATACATCAACATATATGCTAATTTAAACATGACATGGTTATGACCCCCATAAACTACGATCTTCTCAAGCCAATGAGAAGAGCGATAAGTCAACCTAGGTCTAAGCCACTTCTCCAAGCGCTTCCTTGGTTGTCGTGTCTTGTTGTCCTTCCTTCCTTTTCACTCATCTTCTAGAAGACTAACTCTTTCTAATTTTGTACATTACAAAATCTAAAAAAACTTGAGTTACATTCGAGTGTAATCAAATTACAACAAGAATAAAAGGGATGAAGGCACGACACGCAAGCTGTATTATGAATTACAACATTACACACATCCAATCATATTGGGGTTAAAGGGTCATAATCATGCACCATGTCATATATATTTACAATATTCTTATGACATAAATTTACTATGATTTCAGCAAATAAATTATGAGCCGCAACGCCATAGCGGTCTTGCTAGCCGGTTAGCGGGCGGGGTTAAGGGGCAGCGTCCCTTGCGGGGGTTTCAACCGGTTACCCGAGACCCTACTACCCACAATACCAACTACGTACGTTTTGTTCTATATAAAACATCTCTGGCCGAGACCTTGTTGGTCACACACCAACTTTGTTTTGTTCCCAACAAAACACCCATTTCGATCAAGACTCAGGATTTGGCCGAGATTCAGAAGCTGGCCGAGAGTCTTGTGTGGCCGAAACTCATAAGTTTTGCAAATCGCAGTAAACCCTATCATGCAATTTCTATATCATATATAAAAAATTCTAATCACTTAACATAGCCCTTCGCAAGTGGCTCTGATACCACTGTCGGGATCTAGTGCGCCAAAGACGCGAAAATGCAGCAGAAAAGTTCTAGATTCTCTTCCAACAGATCCATGCAAAGAGAAGAAACATTTTCTGAAAACTAATCTATGATAAGCTTTATGATAGGATTATACCTTTGTTGTGTGCCCTTCGCAATCCCGACAGTAACCTTTCCTTTGGATCCAAATCTCAGCGCGTTCAAGCGTCCACGCCTCTATGGTATCCACACGAACATATCCTTTGTTCGTCGCACGAACGAAGCCTTCGGAGAAGAACCATCTTCTTGTGCTAGCAAGAAGTATGGTTCGGCCAAGCTTGAAGATTAGGCTAAGGAGGAAGGAGGAGGAAGAGAGAAGCTCAAGAGACACCTTTTCTCATCTCATTCATCTAATGAAAAATAAATGACAAAAACTTATTTATATTCATCCAATGAATACCAAGGGTCTTTTGTCTCTTTGTATTCCTCTTAATGGGTTGGATTTATTATATTGGATTAACCATTAATCCAATAACCCAATAAGTCTAACCCATTGAGTCTAACCCATTAATCCAATGTGTCTAATTCGGATTGAACTCAATCCAATGAGTGGGTTCATTTGAGTCTAACTCAATTAGTAACCAAAAAGGCCTAATCATCTCATGATTGGCTCTTAGCGCTTATTACTAACACTAATATGGTCTATGTGACTAAACTCTCAAATAGTCTATGTGACTCATTTAGTCTTCGTGATTAACTAGTCTTTGTGACTTACCTGAATGAACTAGTCTTAGTGATTTATCTTGGACGAGTGAGAGATGTAGGAAATGTGGGAAACGTGAAAACATGGTCCACGTTCCCCACTACTCATAATGGAAAAGTCCATTATGACCCTGGGTTATTTCCTTATATAAAGGGGAGCGCCCAAGGATCATTCGTTAGAAGAAAAACAACGAAGAAGAAAACGAAGGCAACGAGAGCTAGAGAAGGGCATCTGAGGCGGTGGGATTTGATTCGTGGAATCGTTGAGGGCTTTCTTATCCTGTGATCGCTCTTCCGACAGCGAGTTTCGTCATTGCCGATTGCGAATCTATGGGAGATCGCTATAAGTTTTTACTACTTTAATTTGTCGTCTTTCATGTATTTAGAATAATCAACACCTAGTTCAAACTTAAGTAAAATATAACATTTGAACATAAGTATAGAAACAAAATTTAAAGTACAATGTAAGGAGATTTTAAAAGAAAATAAAAAATACTCCTCCTTAATAATAACTCTCTCCCTAAAATTAAGGTCTTTTAAAAATACTTAACTTTTAATCAACAATCCTTCTTTCTTTAACATATATCAAAAATAACACTAGGAGACCAAAAATAACATATCTCTAATGTTGTTTTCAAAAATATTTCTAAAAAGTAATTACTAAGTATATGGAAACAGTTCTTGAAGGAGCATTAACATGTATAAAAAAATATTTCAGATAGATATTTATAAAGGCATGAGATTTTTCAACGTATGTATAAGTGTGTCCAGATTTTTGTCAAGAAAAAACTTACATAATTAAGGGTATGCTAATAGATTTTTGTCAAGTAAAAAGTTTAATTTGACCTTTAGAGTCCAAGCATGCATATGATTTTTGTTTTATATTAAATTTTGATTTTTATGATTTGAATTTTACTTAATTAAGGTGATAACTTTGGATTAATCAATTAATATTTATTGATTTTAGCTTGATATCTTACTCATTCTAAATTTCAAACATGTTACTCCTATAGGTTATTTATGAGATGGATTCTACTGTAATCAATTAGGTTTGATTAGTTGGATTTGCATTAATTTTGAGTTTAAATTATTTTTTATTAAGTTTTAATTAAATCAATTTTGTTTAATTTTATTACGTTTAATTAATTAAGATTTATTTAAGTTTAATTGATTAATTTATTAAAGTTTGTTATGATTAATTGAGTTAGTTTTAAAGTTTGATTTATAATTGAATATTTGGATTAGTACAATTATTTTAGGATTAATTCAATTAGATGAATATTACATTAATTAAAATTAGATTTATTAAATTTTGAATTAATTATGTTAGATTTTAATTAGGTTTGATTCAGATTAATTAGGTTAAGTTAAATTAAATTTCTTAAATTTTAAATTACATAAATTCTGTTAAAGTGTAATTTAATTATCTTAAGTTAAAGTTCTAGGTTTTAATTAATTAGGGTTAATTTGAGTTTAATTAATTAGTATTAATTTAGGTTTAATTGAGGTTTAATTTGATTGAGTAAGATTAGGTTAATTTGATTAGTAAGATTAGGTTAAGTTGATTGATTAAGATTAGATTAATTTGATTAATTAAGATTAGATTAAGTTGATTAATTATGATTGGATTAATTTTATTAAGTAAGATTAGATTAAGTTGATTAATTAAGATAGGATTAATTTGATTAATTAAGATTAGATTAAGTTGATTATGATTGGTTAATTAAGTTTAACTGAGTTAATTAATTAAGTTATAGTAATTACTTGTGTTTACTTTAATTAAGAATTAATTAAGTAAATTAATTAATTAGGTTGGTTCAATCAGACTAAAATTATTGATCTTAACATCTCACATGTTTCTAAGTTTTCAAAAAGGGAATCTTATAGGTATTGTGAGATATTTATTAATTTTAATCTTTATTAATTTAATTTGAAATCTAAGAATTGATTGACATTTGAGTTAGATTTAGATTTAACTATCAGTTAAACATTTGAAAAATTAGCTTCCAAAAATTAGCTTTCAGGTTGTGGTGAGGCATAGGGGCCTTCTTGGGTATCAGAGTAATGACCACTTCTAAACAAAATCATTTTAAGAAAGTGTATATTTAACTTTCCTATTAAAAAACCTTCATCTAACTAGTCTAGAATGTGGCGAGGTAGTTTCGATTAGTTCCACTTAGCTAAGTAAACCAAATAGGGTATGTCTTACCCTACTTGACTCCTAGACTAAGCTTTCCTAACGTACATCATCTCGTCCCACCCTGGTACTAGGTTAAGCAAGTCTCAATCAAGTTTAAGTCTTTATCTAACCATTCTAAATTAAGAAGACAATGCGCTAAGCATGCATATGAAAATAGTAAATCAATCAATCATGCATATCAAGAAAAGATTATCTTTCTATTGACTCCCCTAGGTTAAGTAAAACCTAAGTCCTCTATCTAAGTAGTGGATTTGACCCTTGGGTATCCAATAGTGATTTGGTCCAACTTGATTAATCAAGCTTGTTTTAGGGACTCATGCTTGGACTTGATTTCTAGTGATTTGATTAACAATTGATAATATGATTTGTAACAAGACTTAGCCTTATATCTTAGTCCGAATCGATTGTATTTAACTCTTTATTTTCCAAGAATCATATCAAGATTTTTGAAACCTAAGGCGAGCCGTTCCAATGAATCCTTAAGTTCTTTGACTTGAGTTTAATGTAAAATTTTCTTCCTCAAGTTGTTAGACTTGAGTTGAAGTTCCACTTTGAACTGGTTCAGTCAAAGATCCTAGGTTAGTCTCCTCCTTAAGAGCTTTTACCTCCTTTTCGAGTGACTTAATCTAGATATTAGACTTGGCTAACTTACGAGTTAAATATGAAATCATGTCATACAATTTATCTACTAAAGCAGGACTTACATCGGTGTTGGAGCCTTCTGAGCTGGATATGGATCCATGCCTTGATTTAGACACAGCTTAAGATTCAGTCTCGAACTCTACTTTGGATTTGATCTTGGCCATTTGTGCTTGAACCGGTAATGCCAGAAAACTCACTCGTTCTTCCTTATCCATTTCGTCAGAAGGCTCGGACCACATTGATTTCAGAGCCTTCCTTCTTCTTTCCTTTTTGTTTTCCTTAATGTTCAAAGACTTTGACTTGTTGTGCCCTTTTTTATTGCACTCGTAGTAGGTCACTTCTGACTTGGGCTTTGTGGTTTGACTTGGACCCAGTTGCTTTCCCATGGATTTAATCATATTTTTTTAAAGCATTTTCCAAAGTAGGTTGACTAGTTCGAAGATTATTTCCTCTCCATCTTCTGAATCTAATTCGTCTTCGGATTCAGGTTCGGTTCTAGGCTTGGGATTTGACTCCTTGTGTTTGAATTTTTCTGCAATCAAAGTGATACCTTTCTTGGCCAAAGTAACATTAGTTTATTTGTGTAATTCAAATTCATAAAATAACTCATCTAATTTAATAACTGAAAGGTCCTTCGAAATCTTGTAAGAATTTGCCATAGATGCCCACAATGTATTCCTAGGAAAGGCTTTAAGTATATACCTCATAATGCCATGGTTTTTTATTTTGACGACTCTCCCTCATGCATTTTTATATTATACAATTTATTTAAAAGAAAATTATGTTTGCTTACCTTGGTGTCCGAAGTTCCCTCATGAAGCTTGATTAACTTGTTCCAAAAATCTTTCATGCTGAAGAACAGACTGACTAGCTAAGTTCCTGATGTGTTACCACAAACACACAGTTATCATCAAGTAATAAAATTTATAAGTCGATCCCACGAGAATTGAGGATTAAATGCTAATTGGTTTTGCACTTCGAATTTATCTAGATAACAATCGATAAATGAGTGTTTTGGGTTTTCAACTAAGATATGAAAATAAAAGTAAAGAAAGATAATTGAGGAAGTCCTTAATTCAGAAAATATTCTAGGTCGAAGGTTGCATTGTAATGGTGGATGTTGTGCTACAAATTAGCTCATTCCTAGTTCTCTACTTGTATGTTTGTAGGATAGTCTAAACATCTATCAAATTCTACCCCACGATGGTGTATCAAAGTAATTCCCCTGCCAGTAATCAAGTATGTCATCAAGTGAAGAAGTAACCTAGAGAGTTTGGATTTTCAGTAGACTACCTCTTATCACAAGGTCTCCCCTGAGTATACATCTCTAGATTACATAGGTCACTTGTGCGGCATATGATTAGGGGAAGCCCATTAGGTCAAGTGATAGACTTATCCATACATAGAATTGTTCTCCATTAGGAGGTTATGTTCCATATAGAAAGATAGTTGTCTTAGATACTTAACTTTAAACAAGTATCCTAAGGTCATGCCAAACTATATCGGAACGTACATTCCAAAGAGACAACAATCTATACATCTATTCAATGAAAATTCATGTTCATGCCTAGTCCCAGATATAAACTCACAACATTGTATCTAACTCATAAATAAGATTTATGTATATAGAAATATAATCTAGATAGATAAATTTATGTCCATAAGGGAAAGCCTCTATGCAAGTATTTCATCAAACAGAATAAGTGACACACAAGCATCATCAAACAAGTACATTGGGAAAATCTACTCCATAGTTTACAACATTCCACACATTACAATTACTTCCTACATCCTAGAATAATGAAAATCTACTCCATAAGTGAAAGATCTATAATCCAAGAGCTCATATACATAAGAATTTCAAGAACCCTAAATAAAGGGAAGAAAAACTTATCCTTGGAGTCGAGTGAAGCCCCCAGACGAAGATCTTGGAGTGTCGATGAGGATGGAGCAAAAGGACAATCTCGGATCACCCAGATGATGCCTTTGAGTGTGAAGATTCAACCTAGATGGTCCCTTCTCTCCTTGAATCTTCCTTCTCAAACAAGGAGATGAGGTGTCCATTAAATAGAAGTGAGGCATGGGGTGGTCATGCCTCTAGGCATGGCCTGACCACTATTTGGGCCTCTGGTCGTGCCATTTGGCAGGGCTAGAGCCAACTTGTCTTGACCACAAATACTTGGCCATGCCATTTGGCACGACCCTGTCTTGCTTCTGGGTTCTTAGTGTTGGTTGGTCCTAGGAAAATTATACCGGCTCCACTGTACAAAAATTTTGTACAAGTGTCGAACCTTTCCTAAACAACCTATTGTGTTCTTTAGAAGTTAAATTAGGAATCGCAAACGGAACTTAACATTATTGATTCCAAATTTAACTTATCTGTTCTTAATGGTTTAGATTTGGATCGCAAGCGGAACTTAACACTATTAATCCAAATCCACCTATGTTATAAATTCAATTAAATATTAATTTTCAAAATTGGCTTCCAGGTTAAACATGGCGAGGCACTAGGCCTTCTTGGATATGGGAGCAACCACCACTTCCTAGAAAAAGCTTTTTAAGGAAAGCTAATATTTAATTTCCTTATATAACTCTAGGTTTAACCAAGAAAAACAATCGAATCATAAATTCGAAAAATAAAGAAAAACACAAACTCGAATGACAAATTCGAAAAACTAGAATCTAATGCCTCTTGTGTTTGAAATTCTTACAAAGAAAAATAACTAACATGATGCGGAAAATAATTACTAGTTATACCTCTTCTTTGTATACTAATAACCTCGAGATCTTCGGTCGTATTCCTCGCCTCACCTTGGTCGTCGTGTGGGCGATGATCCTCTAAGATGAACACCACCCAAAGCCTTCTTCCTCCTTCTCTAAAATCCGGCCACCACCACCACCAAGGAAAAGAGAGCAAGGGGAAAAGAGAGGGAGAGAGGGCCAGCCACAAGAGGATCACCAACAAGAGAATAAGAATTGATAATCCATGAGGCCTCTTCTCCTCTTCTTTTATATTACTTGCCCAAGGCAAATAAGGAAAGACTTTTTACAAAAATTAAAATCTTCCTCTTGTTTTTCCTTTTCCCCTTTTATTTTTCCTTTTCCTTTCCCTTGATTGATTCAATCATCAATTATGGATTGATTGATCATTGATTGGTCGGCCCCTTGCTTGGGCACCAAGCAAGGGTGGCCAGCCACTTAAAAGGAAAGAAATAACCTTTGTAAAAAATTTTATAAGGAAAGGAAAAACTCTTATAAAATTTTACAAGCTCTCTTTTGATTTCCTAATGTGGATGTTAAAAAAATAATGTTTTAAAAATTAAAACCATGTTTTAAAATTTAAAACTTCTCTTCTAAAATTTTCTTTTTTAAACATGGTTACAAAATTAAAAAAAAATTAAAATTTAAAACTTCTCTTCCTTTTTTCTAAAACTATGAGGATGGTTAAAAAAGGAAAGTTTTAAAACTTTTAAACTTTCTTTTAAACCATGTGGCCTAATTCAAATAAGGAAAGTTTTATATTTTAAAATCTCTCTTTTAAAACTTGTAGATTTCTACAAAGATAAAATTTTAAAAATTTAAAACACCCCTCCTAATTTGAATTATTGTGGCCGACCCCTTCTTGCTTGGGCACCAAGCAAGAGGTCGGCCCTATTGAGGAGGAAGTGGCCGGCCACATGGCTTGGTCACCAAGCCATGGGTTGGCCCTCTCTTGGACACCAAGATGAGCTTTTCCATGAGTGGATTTAAGGCATTAATGAGGATACAATAGGGACCTAGAGGAGAAATTGATTTTGGCCTTCCGATGAGCTTAAATATGTCGTGTTCACCCCGAACACACAACTCAAGTTCATCAACAATAACTCATTCCACTAGAGAGTTATTATTGCACTACCGCACCAATCCCAAATTACATTATGGGCTCCTTCTTATCATAAGTGTGTTAGTCTCCATGTGTTTAAGATATCGAATGTCCATTAATTTAATTGAGTTACTGACAACTCACTTTAATTAATGTCTTAGTCTAAGAGTAGTACCACTCAACCTTATTGTCATGTCGGACTAAGTCCACCTGCAGGGTTTTAACATGATAATCCTTATGAGCTCCTCTTGGGGACATTCTCAACCTAGATTACTAGAACACAGTTTCCTTCTATAATCAATAACACACACTATAAGTAATATCATTTCCCAACTTATCGGGCCTATTGATTTATCGTGCTAAATCTCACCCTTTGATAAGTTAAAAAAATAAATACTAAATATATATGCTTATTATTATATTAGGATTAAGAGCACACAATTCCATAATAACTAAGGTCTAGTTCTTTTATTAAGTCAGTATAAAAAGAACTTACCTAAAATGGTCTTACTCAATACACTTAGAATGTACTAGTGTAATTTATTAGTCAAGATAAACTAATACCTAATTACACTACGACTATTCCAATGGTTTGTTCCTTTCCATCTTAGTCGTGAGCAACTATTTATAAGTTATAAAGAACTGATAACATGATCTTCTGTGTGTGACACCACACACCATGTTATCTACAATATAAATTAATTGAACAACTACACTTACAAATAAAATATAGACATTTGACCAATGTGATTCTTTTATTTCATAAATAAATGTTTACAAAAGCTATGCTTTTAGTATACACTCTAACAATCTCCCACTTATACTAAAAGACTAAGCTTCCATATCTGCTGCCATACATCTGATTCCATCCCCTCCACATGTTAATCAAAAGCTTTCGCCGGAAGGGCCTTAGTGAAAGGATCTGCCAGGTTATCTGCTGATACAATCTTGGCGACGACAACTTTTTCTCGCTTGACGATATCTCATATCATGTGGTACTTACGCTCTATATGTTTACTTGTCTTATGGGCTAGTGGTTCCTTCGAGTTTGCAACTGTACTGCTATTATCACAATTAATTGTGATGATTTTGGGCAAACCAGGAATCACATCTAAGTCCATTAGGAAATTCCTGAGCCATACAGCTTCTTTGACTGCCTCAGAGACTGCCACATACTCAGCTTCCATGGTTAAGTCTGAAATGCATTTCTGCTTGACACTCCTCCATGCAATGGCTCCACCTCCTAAAGTAAACACATAGCCTGATGTAGACTTACTATTGTCCCTATCTGATTGGAAATCTGAATCAGTGTAACCTACAGGGAGCAAATCGTCTGCTTTGTAAACTAGCATATAATCTCTAGTCCTTCTCAGGTACTTTAATATATGTTTTATAGTAGTCCAATGTCCTTGTCCAGGGTTACTCTGATATCTGCTAACCATGTCCATGGTAAAATAGATATTTGGTCTCGTACACAGCATTGCATACATTAAGCTTCCTATAGCCGAAGCATAAGGAACTGCCTTCATGTCCTCTATCTCCTTTGATGTCTTTGGAGACATCTCTTGGATAAAGCTACTCCATGCCTAAAAGGTAAGAAACCTTTCTTGGAATTTTGCATGCTAAAATGAGCAAGGTTTGTATCTATATATGAAGCTTGAGATAGGCACAACATCCTTTACTTGCGATCCCTTATGACTTTGATCCCAAGAATGTGTGCACATTCTCCTAAGTCCTTCATATCAAATTGTTTGGATAACCATACTCTTACGTCCGATAATACTTTGACATTGTTGCCAATTAACAAAATATCATCTACGTATAGTACAAGAAATATCGCCACGTTTCCGTTACACTTCTTGTATACACAAAACTCATTCGGACACTGAATAAATCCATATGACTAGATTACTTCGTTAAACCGGATGTTCCAAGATCTTGAAACTTGTTTTAGTCCATAAATAGACCGATTCAGCTTGCACACTAAATGCTCTTTGTCTTTTTCAATGAATCCCTCTGGTTGCTTCATATGGATGTTTTCTTCAAGACTTCCGTTAAGGAAAGCTGTCTTAACATCCATTTGCCAAATCTCATAATTCATATGAGCGGCAATGGATAAGAGTATCCGGATAGACTTAAGCATAGCTACCGGTGAAAAAGACTCCTCATAATCGATTCCCTCTTTCTGAGTATACCCTTTCGCAACAAACCTTGCTTTAAAGGTTTCTACCTTCCCATCTGTCCCTCTTTTCCTTTTGTAGATCCACTTACATCCAATGACTTTTACACCATTTGGTAGTTCTACAAGCTCCCAGACCTTATTAGAATACATAGACTCTATTTCAGAATTCATTGTCTTTTGCCAAGATACTGCATCTTTATCTTGGAGTGCTTCGTCACATGTCCGGGGATCAGGTTCATGTTTACCCGGGATCAAATCCGAAGACTCTTCCAAAAATATGAATCTTTCAGGTTGCTTTACAACCCTCCCACTACGATGAGGCACTGTCTCTGGTTGTGTATCATGTGTGACACGTGTTGCAGTCTCTTGTGGTACTTCATCTTGTACTGTTGGTACTAAAGTAGACGTGTCCTCTCTAATTTCTTCTAGTACAATTTCACTCATGGGCTTATGGTTCATTATATAATCTTCCTCTAAAAATCGAGCATTGGTGCTAACAATGATCTTCTGATTTTTAGGATTATAAAACAAACCCCCTTTCGTTTCCTTAGGATATCCCACAAACAGACACACTTCTATACGTGATTCCAACTTGTCAGTATCTCCCTTCAGCACATGTGCTGGACTACCCCATATCCGAATATGATTCAGACTAGGCTTACGCCCATTCCACAATTCCATGGGAGTAGAAGGAATTGTTTTAGAAGGTACCATATTCAGAATGTACACTACTGTTTCCAGAGCATATCCCCAAAATGAATTTGGTAATTCTGAATAACTCATCATCGATCTAATCATTTCCATAAGAGTCCTATTCCTTCGTTCTGCCACATCATTCTGTTGGGGTGCACCAGGTGCAGACAATTGGGATTGAATCACAACTTATGATAAGTAATTCCTAAACTCTCCAAAGAGGTATTCGCCACCACGGTCAGACCGTAGTGTCTTGATACTTTTACCAAGACGTTTCTCCACATCAGCCCTATATTCTTTGAACTTATCAAAGCATTCAGACTTGCGGCGTATCAAGTAAATGTATCCGTATCTTGAATAATCGTCTATAAAGGAGACGAAATATTCATAGCCACCTCTTGCCTGGATAGACATAGGATCACACAAATCAGAATAAACCAGTTCTAACACATCTTTGGCTCTATACCCCTTGACCTTAAAAGGTCTCTTGGTCATTTTACCTTCCAAGCAAGATTCACAGGTTGGAAAGTTTTCCAACTCTAATGTACCCAAGAGTCCATCGGCTATAAGCCTTTGAATCCTACTTAAATTAATATGACCAAGCCTTAGATGCCAAAGATATATTTGGTTCATCTTCGAAGGTTCTTTTCTCTTATTAGAGTTAGAAGATGTGTTATTAATTTTCATTTGTTGCTTTATGGGAGAAATTAGATTTAATGTATATAAATTACCAACCAATGCACCAGAACAGATAATAACTCTATTTCTCTTTATAACTACATTGTTACTGAAAGAAACAGAATATCCATCTAAATACAGTTTAGAAACTGAAATTAAATTCTTTCTAAAACTGGGTACATAAAGACAATTTCTTAAAACCAAACTTCTATTTCTATCAAAAGATAAGTAGATGTCTCCCACTGCAACAGCCGCCACCTTAGTAGCATTGCCCATGTAAACGGTTATCTCTCCTTCAAATAGTCGTCGGGTTTCCTGGAACCCCTGCAAAGAGTTGCAGACATGATCAGTGGCTCCCGTATCTACACACCAGGTGCTGGTAGATAACACCGCTAAACATGTTTCAACTACTAGAGAATGAGATATACCTTTATTGTTCTGATTCCTACGAGGACAGCCCGCCTTCCAATGTCCTGACTGCTTGCAGATGAAGCACTTGCCCTTGGCTTCTTCATTCCAGCTTTTTGTCCTGTACCCTGAGGTTTATTCACCTTCTTTGCTGAAAAGGCATGTTTCTTCTTCTTCTTTCCTTTTGACTTAGAAGTAGAACCATTTTTAGCATAGTGAATCTGAGAACTGTGACAAAATATACCTTCTGCTGCCTAAAGTTCTGTCAGAAGTTCCGCCAACGTATACTCCCTTTTATTCATATTATAGTTCAGGCGGAACTGCTCAAAACTTCTGGCTAGCATTTGGAGAATTATATCGACATGGGTTTCCCCCATCGATTTCTCCTCCAAGGACTTCTATTTCGTTTAGATAAGCCATCATTTTGACGATATGATCCCTTACGGGTGTTCCCTTTGACATGGTGGCTGTCATTAACTTTCTCATTGCCTCTTGCCTAGCAGTCCGACTCTAGTGCCCAAAGAGTTCTTTGTAATTGTTCATTATATCACAAGCAATTGGTAAATCTTGATGCTGATGTTGCAATACATTTGACATTAAAACCAAAATGTAACATCACGCCATCTCATCTGCTTTTACCCATTTCTTATGATACTCAATCTCCTCTGGGGTAGAATCACCATTAGGTGTATCTAGGCATACCTCTGACAGTACAAACATATAGCTTTCAGCAGTTAAGACAATATCCAAGTTTCTTTTCCAATCTATATAGTTGGGACCAGTAAGCATGTTCTCTTTCAATATAATGATCAATGGGTTGAAAGACATCCTAAGAATCACAAAATAAACTTTGGTCAGGTCTCTAAATTTAGAATAATATTGATTCCTCAAACAATACTATTTAAATTTATAAACACCTTAAAACACTGTGAATATTACATGCCACGTTAGTGTGGATGTATACAAATTCAACATTTGTAAGAGGAGGGTCTTACCCATTAATTTTATTATCTTGTCAACCTAACTTTATGACAAATAAAATTAATAGTTGGTTTTACTTTGGTCACTCAAAACAATAGCAGTGACTCCGTTGGGGAGAATACTATTGAATCCGTCTAAGTGTATACCATTACTTGATACTTAGTCCATTAATTAGGATTGTGCCCCTTCAGTTGGAGAATATCACACGCTCCTAAATAATTTCTTATAACCATCCATAAAGGAAGTTTGATCTAGTGATCCGCAGCAAACTCATCCGTTGTGGAGGGAGGCACTCAGAGCCAACACGCAAGCTTGTTGCATCACTTACAAACCAGTAATGGAGACCGTGGAATTTATTTAAAAATTCATCTCCCACTTAGTTATTTAAGGTGAGGAATTTTAACCTATGCTAGCATACATCACATGCACACATACATCACAGTAAATAAAAGCAATAAATATGGAAATTAATTTTTCAACTATTATGGCCTTTTCTGTCATTGTTCTCTGTGTGCTCCAACCCTAGTTGCTGTCATCTTTAGCCACCGTCATCGTGTCGAGTTGTCGCATCTATCTTGCTTCTTATTCCGCTGCGCCTCTGGTCCTCCAATAGCACCATGTCTCGCAAGGATACGATCCGCGACAAAAATAGAAGTTTACATATATCGATCCTATATTCCACAAAGGAATGTACATGTATTCTAGATCGAACAAAAGAGTAAAATTTTAAAACTAATACAGCTTATGTTGTATTTAATACATACAATCATGCACACACAAAATAATGCCCTTGACATGTCCAAGGGTCCAATCACACACAATATTTATATGCCATAATAGTTGGAGCCTGCAACCACTGTGAGATACGGCAAAATAAAATAACCTATAATGATTTATGGGAATTTTTAGGTATTTTTCTGGATTTATTTGGAGGCCCTAGGGTGGAGTTTAAGGGTATAATTGTTAAACATGAGGTGGTAATGGAAGTCACCATTAGCAAGTGAGGAGTTAATTGTAAGCGGTTTAATTAACAACCCTATTTATATATTTAGAAGCTACAGTAACCCTAAGTTATCGCCGTCTCCTTTTTTTTTCCCCTTTCGCCCGATCTCCGCCAACCCCATCTCGCGACGGCGCCTTCACACCCGAGCTCCCGACGACGATGAATCCGTCGGTCGGCGAAACCTCCTAGGCCTCTAACCCTCGACGACAGCGTCACCAGAGCTTCTTCCTCTCCTTGGATTTCAGCTGCACACGGGGAATCTTCAGTCGAGAGGAGCAAATCTGAGCTCCGGTGACTCCGAGGGTGGTAACGCCTGTTCCAGAGCTTGATAGGGACGAGGACTTATACCTCAGGCAGTTTCCTCATCTTCCCGAGGCTAGAGCCGAGTGGATCGGGTCGGGTTTCTCTCTGCCGATTGTGGAGGTCTTCGGCAGCAAGGTAAGTGAGGTATTGTGTACGATTAGAGTTCTTTGGATACGGAAGATCTGCGATTTGATGTCAGGTGGGGAGGATCGGCTGATTGGTTTGGGTGTTGGCAGGGGGTTCACTGTGAAGGCTCGGCCAAGGACCTTTAGCAGCAAGTTATCACCGGCGGGTCTCCACAACAGTGTGTTCCGGCTATGAAATAGTAGGTAAGGCTTTCACAACTACAGATGTGAGGTTTGTAGAACTAGGTGTTGGAATTCGGTTGGAATTGTGGGTTGATTAGTGCAATTTTAAATGTTGGTAGCCTTGTAGAATGGTGGTTGTGGTAATGGCTTGTTGTGAAGGGCTAGATCACAATTCCAGTGGTTGTTCTTCATTTGGGAACCATTAGGTAAGGTTTCTACCACTATGGATGTTAGGTTACAGACCTAAATGTTGGTTTCAGATTGAATTTGATACTGATTAGGTAATGTTTGGGATGCTTGTGATGCATATAGCTCTGTGAGAACTCGGATTTGTGAATCAGCAACATTTGGGCAGCATCAGTGTGCTAGTGCCGGCAATTTCACCTTTCGATAGCAAGTTAACAGTGGGAGGTGCTGGTGAGGTATGGGAATTCTGTTAGAATTGGAAGCTTGTTGATTGTTGATTAGATAATTGATAGATGTAGATTTTGTTAAGGAATGAGATAATTTCGTACTGTACCAGTGTATATGGAACCAATGCATGTTTAGAATTCCTTATGTTGATTAGATTTGGCTGGAATGGTGTGATTCGCGGGAACAGATAGATTAAGGCTTGGGACTAGTTTTGAGTGGTTAAGTGTGGATTTGTTTAGGTAATAAATGAAATTCGAATCAAATTCGCTGGTCATGTACATTAGTATAGTTATTCAGTTTCATATGTAATTAGTTAAAATTTATACGTTGACACAGGACTCTGATCGAGGCGGGTGTCGTGACGGAGTTGACGTCGAATTCAGCCTACATTAGGCGGGTATTTCTTGCTTTATCTCTTTAGTGTTTTGATCCTAGTGCATGAGCTTTATGTTCAGATAGTTGTTGTATCTATCTTGACTCCACTCTTATATTTTTCCTGCGATTGATACTTCCACTCAATCTTTGAGCTACTCGTTTCTGTATCTATACAGTCTCTCGTTGCTATCGATGATATTTAGCAGATACTATATTACTAGGTATTAGATACCAGATACTAGATATCAGATACCAGACATTAGATATTAGGTATTGGATATATGAGCACCTGATACCATGTTTACATGCCTTGGTTTGCTGTTTACTTACACACCTTACTGAGCATGCTGGCTTCATGTAGCATACCTGTTTCTGTATATATATATATGATGACTGTTGCATTGTTCGCATCATGTCATTGCATGCATTGCCGGCGACCTTGGCTCCCTTATGGTTGAGACGGTCAATGGCTTGGGTCGCACGCTCGGCCGCTCATGGGTAGTGGTAGCTGGAGTGTGCCGCATGTCCTGTCATGCCCCCACTCGCACACTCATGGGTAGTGATAGCTGGAGTCGCGGGCAGCAGGGACCCCCGTCGCAGACGTAGCTATTCAGCTACTATGCACCTGTCCATCCGGTCACTCGAGAGTAGTGGCGGCCTTTTGGTGGTACAGTTGTCATCGATCCGGCCTCTCGACCATACAGGGGTCATGGTGCAGAGAGGTGGGCGGGGTGATCATCCGTACATACGCTGTTATTTTTATATCTGCTGGTTGCTTACTTATGTTGTTGTTGTTTATTTATGCTGATATGCTTACATAGGTTGAGATATATACCTGTGATATGTGTTTAGACACTGATTTACTTACTGTAGACATGTATATACCTCACATGATACCATGTAGTTATGAGCAGTACTGTAGCGGTTTATGTTATCTCAGACCTTACACTGTTAGCCTAGGATATGGTTTCAGGTATGGATATATACGTTGTTTACCTAGTAGTATCTACTATTTATCTTTCCGAGACTGTATCCTTTTGTATTTCCGTTCTTTATGATACTCGTGCACTGTCTATTCTATTACCCGCTGAGTCTTTATACTCACCACCCGCTTTGGTAATTTCACCAGGTAGTCGATAGATGATACAGTACACCAGAGGAGGTTCCCAACTGTCGGTCCCACGTCGCTTCCAAGGATGGTTTATGATTTTGGTTTTCATTTTATTTTGAGTTAAACCTTTGAATTTAGCATTGTAATAATTGGGTTGTGGACTTGTTATTTTGTATTTGGTTGTTTTGTCGAGGAGTCAAGCCGGGCCGGCCCGCGATGAGTTTTCGTTACTTTATACTTGTATTTTTTGCTTTCCGCTGTGTTTGATTTTACAGCCGTGTAGGCTGCATATTATCTGCGTGGTTGTGATTTTATTTGCATATGTATTATCTGTTGGTGATGTATACCGGTTCCATTTGTCACTGCTACAGGGGAGGTGCTGTCCGATTTTCATCGGACAACCTTACTCTCAGGGCGTGACAACCACAAAGTTAGCACATCCTACTATTATTCTGCCTAAATTATGTATGACATGTGCATAATCTATTTGAAAACCAAAACACACAGAGGCAAACCCTAGCTCTGATACCAATTGTTGGTTGGTCCTAGGAAGATCGTACCGGCTCCACTGTACAAAAATTTTGTACAAGTGTCGAATATTTCCTAAACAACCTATTGTGTTTTTAGAAGTTAAATTAGGAATCGCAAACGGAACTTAACATTATTGATTCCAAATTTAACTTATCTGTTCTTAATGGTTTAGATTTGGATCGCAAGCGGAACTTAACACTATTGATCCAAATCCACCTATGTTATAAATTCAATTAAATATTAATTTCTAAAATTGGCTTCCAGGTTAAACATAGCGAGGCACTAGGCCTTCTTGGATATGGGAGCAACCACCACTTCCTAGACAAAGCCTTTTAAGGAAAGCTAATATTTAATTTCCTTATATAACTCTACGTTTAACCAAAAAGAACAATCGAATCACAAATTCAAAAAATAAAGAAAAACACAAACTGAATAACAAATTTGAAAAACTAGAATCTAATGTCTCTTGTGTTTGGAATTCTTACAAAGAAAAATAACTAGCATGATGCGGAAAACAATTACTAGTTATACCTCTTCTTTATATGCTAATAACCTCGAGATCTTCTGTTGTATTCCTCACCTCGTCTTGGTCATCGTGTGGGAGACAATCCTCCAAGATGAACACCACCCAAAGCCTTCTTCCTCCTTCTCTAAAATTCGGCCACCACCACAACCAAGGAAAAGAGAGCAAGGGGAAAAGAGAGGGAGAGAGGTGTTGGTTGCTACTCGAAAAACCTATCGGTTCCACTGTACAAAAATTTTGTACAAAGGTCTGAACCTTTTCCTAGCTACCATGTGTTCTTTTAAATTAAACTTGGATCGCCTGCAGAACTTAACACGTTTGATCCTAAGTTTAATTTATTTGTTCTTTTAGGTTTAGACTTGGATCTCCTGCGGAACTTAACACGTTCGATCCAAATCACCTAGGTCACAAAGTTGATTAAATATTAATTTCCAAATTTAGCTTCCAGGATTGCATGGCGAGGCACATGGCCTTCTTGGATATAGGAGCAACCACCACCGCCTAGACAAAGCCTCTTAAGGAAAGTTAATATTTAATTTCCTTAAATAACTCCAGGTTAACCAAAAAGAACAATCGAAGCACAAGTTCGAAAAGAAAACAAAAGAACACAACATCGAAAACTCATTCGAAACCTAGAATCACATGCCTCTTGTATTTGGTATTTTTACAAAGAAATAAAACTAGTATGATGCGGAAAACAATTACTAGTTATATCTTTCTTTGTGAACTTTTAATGACCTCTTGATCTTCTACCGTATTCCTCTTCTAACCTCGGACATTGTGTGGGCAATGATCTTCCGAGATGAGAACCACCAAGGCACCTTCTTCTTCCTTCCTTTAAGTTTCGGCCAAGCAAAAAAAACTTCCAAAGGATGAAAAACTTTTTCAACCAACCAAGCTCCAAGGGATGCAAGAAACAAGCCTCCTTTCTCTCCTTTTCTCCAAGTAGATCCGGCCACTTCTATGTCTCCAAGAGGTGATGAAGTCTCGGCCACAAGAAGGAGAAGAGAGAAGGGGAAGGGGAACCTCTAGGGGTCGGCCACACCTAGGAAGAAAAGAGAGGAAGAAAAAGAATAGAGTTGTTCTTTTTGAAGGCACCTCTACCCCTCTTTTATAATCCTTGGTTTTGTCAAATAAGGAATTTAAATAAAAATTTCATTAATTCTTTTGCCATGAAAAAGAAAAATTATTTTAATTAAAAAATTTTTCTTTTTTCAATTACAATGGTCGGCCACCTCTTTCCCCAAAACAAGGAGAGTTTTAATTAAAACAAGAATTAAAACTTCCTAATTTGTTTCCGGAAATTTATAAAAATTTCTCCAATAAATTTTATCCCTTCATGATTGGTTAATAAAAAGGAAATTTTATAAATTAAAATCTTTCCCTTAAACATGCGGATAATTTTCAAAAAGGAAAGTTATCTCTAAAAATTAAAATCTCCTTTCAATCTACAAATAAGGAAAGATATTAAATCTTTTCTTAATCTTTTGTAGAAACTAATAAAAGAGAATTTTTAATTTTTAAACTTTCTTTTAAATCATGAACATGATTAAAAGGAAAGTTTTTACCAAAATTAAAATCAATCTTTTAATCTACAAATAAGGAAAAAGATTTAGCTCTTCTCTTAATCTTTTGTAGAATCTTATAAAAGGAAAGATTTAAATTTTTAAACTCTCTTTTAAATCATGTTATCCACATAAGAAAAATTTTTAAAATTAAAATTCCTTTTTATTTTAATAAGGCCGGCCACCTAAGCTTGAGTTCAAGCTAGGGTCGGCCACATGAATTCACCCATGAACCAAGCCATGGCCGGCCCTAGCTTGGTCTCCAAGCTAGCTTGGCCGGCCCCTATAGGATGGGTAAGAAGGTGGGTATAGGTGGGTATAGTACTCTATAATTAAGAGGCTACGATAGAAACCGAGAGGAGGAATTGGTTTTGGTCTCCCGATAAAATTAAGCATCCCGTGTTCACCCCGAACACACAACTTAATTTTATCAATAATAATTCATTCCACTAGAGAACTATTATTGAACTACCGCACCAATCCCAAATTACATTTTTGGGCTCCTTCTTATTATGAGTGTATTGGTCTCCCTGTGTTTAAGATGTCGAATGTCTACTAATTAAGTGAGTTACTGACAACTCATTTAATTAATATCTTAGTCCAAGAGTAGTACCACTCAACCTTATCGTCATGTCGGACTAAGTCCACCTGCAGGGTTTAACATGACAATCCTTATGAGCTCCTCTTGGGGATATTCTCAACCTAAATTACTAGGACACAGTTTTCTTCTATAATCAACAACACACACTATAAGTGATATCATTTCCCAACTTATCGGACTTATTGATTTATCGAACTAAATCTCACCCATTGATAAATTAAAGAAATAAATATCAAATATATGTGCTTGTTATTATATTAGGATTAAGAGCACACACTTCCATAATAACTGAGGTCTTTGTTCCTTTATAAAGTCAGTATAAAAGAAACGACCTCTAATGGTCCTACTCAATACACTCTAAGTGTACTAGTGTAATTATATAGTTAAGATAAACTAATACCTAATCACACTACAACCTTCCAATGGTTTGTTCCTTTCCATCTTGGTCGTGAGCTACTGTTTATAATTTATAAGGTACTGATAACATAATCCTCTGTGTGTGACACCACACACCATGTTATCTACAATATAAATTAATTGAACAACTACATTTATCATAAATGTAAACATTTGACCAATGTGATTCTTATTTCTAGATAAATGTTTATACCAAAAGCTAGGCTTTTAGTATACATCCTAACAAGAGGGTCGACCACAAGAGGATCACCAACAAGAGAATATGAATTGATAATCCATGAGGCCTCCTCTCCCCTTCTTTTATATTACTTACCCAAGGCAAATAAGGAAAGACTTTTTACAAAAATTAAAATATTCCTCTTGTTTTTTCCTTTTCCCCTTTTATTTTTCCTTTTCCTTTCCCTTGATTGATTCAATCATCAATTATGGATTGATTGATCATTGATTAGCCGACCCCTTGCCTGGGCACCAAGCAAGGGTGGCTGGCCACTTAAAAGGAAAGAAATAACTTTTGTAAAAAATTTTATAAGCAAAGAAAAAAAACTCTTATAAAATTTTACAAGCTCTCTTTTGATTTCCTAATGTGGATGTTAAAAAAGGAAAGTTTTAAAAATTAGAACCATGTTTTAAAATTTAAAACTTCTCTTCTAAAATTTCCTTTTTTAAAACATGGTTACAAAATAAAAAAAAATTAAAATTTAAAACTTCTCTTCCTTTTTTCTAAAATCATGAGGATGGTTAAAAAAGGAAAGTTTTAAAACTTTTAAACCATATGGTCTAATTCAAATAAGGAAAGTTTTATATTTTAAAATCTCTCTTTTAAAACTTGTAGATTTCTACAAAGAGAAAATTTTAAAAATTCAAAACACCCCTCCTAATTTGAATTATTGTGGCCAGCCCCTTTTTGCTTGGGCACCAAGCAAGAGGCCGACCCTATTGAGGAGGAAGTGGCCGGCTACATGGCTTGGTCACCAAGCCATGGGCCGACCCTCTCTTGGACACCAAGATGAGCTTTTCCATGAGTGGATTTAAGGCATTAATGAGGGTACGACAGGGACCTAAAGGAGAAATTGGTTTTGGCCTTCCGATGAGCTTGAATATGTCATGTTCGCCCCGAACACACAACTCAAGTTCATCAACAATAACTCATTCCACTAGAGAGTTATTATTGCACTACCGGACCAATCCCAAATTACATTATGGGCTCCTTCTTATCATAAGTGTGTTAGTCTCCATGTGTTTAAGATATCGAATGTCCATTAATTTAATTGAGTTACTGACAACTCACTTTAATTAATGTCTTAGTCCAAGATTAGTACCACTCAACCTTATTGTCATGTCAAACTAAGTCCACCTGTAGGGTTTTAACATGACAATCCTTATGAGCTCCTCTTGGGGGCATTTTCAACCTAGATTACTAGGACACAGTTTCCTTCTATAATCAACAACACACACTATAAGTAATATCATTTCCCAATTTATCGGGCCTATTGATTTATCGTGCTAAATCTCACCCTTTGATAAGTTAAAGAAGTAAATACTAAATATATATGTTTGTTATTATATTAGGATTAAGAGCACACACTTCCATAATAACTAAGGTCTAGTTCTTTTATTAAGTCAGTATAAAAAGAACTTACCTAAAATGGTCCTACTCAATACACTTAGAGTGTACTAGTGTAATTTATTAGTCAAGATAAACTAATACCTAATTACACTATGACTATTCCAATGGTTTGTTCCTTTCCATCTTAGTCGTGAGCAACTGTTTATAATTTATAAAGAACTGATAACATGATATTCTGTGTGTGACATCACACACCATGTTATTTACAATATAAATTAATTGAATAACTACACTTAACAAATAAAATGTAGACATTTGACCAATGTGATTATTTTATTTCATAAATAAATGTTTACAAAAGCTAGGCTTTTAGTATACACTCTAACACTTAGTCATGCTTTAAGGCACGACCAGAGCCAACTTGGCTCTATCAACATGGCCAAACCGTGCCATTTGGCACGGCCAAAGCAGACCAACCCTTCTTTTCTTCTTCTGGGCCGTGCCATTTGGCACGGCTAGCTCTTCAAAACTGCATCTTCAGGTACATGGTTGTGCCTCAAGGCACGACCAAGTCTAAATTGGCTCTGGAGGGTGGCATGGGCAGCTCTTGGCCATGCTCTGAGGCACGGCCAGAGCCATTTCTTCACTAGTTCCTTCCTTGGTCGTGCTTCAAGACATGGCCAGGCCCAATTTGCCTCTGAATTAACTTGGACACTCCAATTCTTGCTTCAATTGATCTTCTTTTGCATCTTTAACATCCTTTTCCACTCCAAACTGTTCCTGAAAGTGAAAACAAATACCGAGCAGATCTATGGATGTAAAATAGTAATTATGCTGAAATATGATAGAGAAGGGTGCATAGATCATAAATATGAAATATAAGCATATGCACGTAAAATAGTGAGAAATAGACTATATAATCTACGGGCATCACGCCCCCAGATTTAAATCTTTGTTTGTCCTCAAGCAAACTCTACAATCTAGATTCATGAGCTAAAAAATGTGTGTCCCTAGTGATTCTATTCAATTCTACCCTTGATTGTTATAAAGTAAAATTTTGCAGTCTAGAAACATGTGTAGGAGTAAGTGCATCATAGTCCAACTAGGTCTGCAGGACCAGATAGCTGGTGTGAAGTTCAGGTAGGTCAACGGGTCGACCGAATATTTGATAGGAAGACTGATTGGGTCCACTGGACTGGACAATAGGTAGAAGTTCTGTTGGATTTGTATACCGGACAACTGGCATGAAGACCTGGTGGATCAAAAGGCTAGTCAGCCAATTGCAAGATGGTAAGTATGTTAGAGTGTATACTAAAAGTCTAGCTTTTTGTAAACATTTATTTTTGAAATAAAGAATCACATTGGTCAAATGTCTACATTTATATGCTAAGTGTAGTTGTTCAATTAATTTATATTGTAGATAACATGGTGTGTGGTGTCACACACAGAAGATCATGTTATCAATTCCTTATAAATTATAAATAGCAGCTCACGACTAAGATGGATAGGAACAAAACATTGGAATAGTCGTAGTGTAATTTGGTATTAGTTATCTTGACTATAAAATTACACTAGTACACTCTGAGTGTATTGAGCAGGACCATTTAAGGTAGTTTTTTTTTATACTGACTGCATAAAAGAACAAGACCTTTGTTATTATGGAAGTGTGTGCTCTTAACCCTGATATAATAACAAGCGCATATATTTAGTATTTATTTCTTTAATTTATCAGTGGGTGAGATTTAGTTCGATAAATCAATAGGCCCGATAAGTTGGGAAATAATATTATTTATAGTGTGTGTTGTTGATTATAGAAGGAAACTGTGTCCTACAATCTAGGTTGATGATGCCCCCAAGAGGAGCTCATAAGGATTGTCATGTAAACCCTGCAGGTGAACTTAGTCAGACATGACAATGAAGTTGAGTGGTACTACTCTTGGAGCTAGATATTAATTAAGTGAGTTGTCAATAACTCATTTAATTAGTGGACATTCTATATCTTAAACACAGGGAGACTAACACACTCATGATAAGAATGAGCCCATATAGTAATATGGGATTGGTGCGGTAGTTCAATAATAACTCTTTAGTGGTATGAGTTATTATTGATGAACTCGAGTTGGGTGTTCAGGGCGAACACGGGAAGCTCAAGTTCATCGGGAGACCAAAACCAATTCCTCCTCTCGGTCCCTGTCGTAGCCTCTTATTTATAAAGTCTTACACTCACCTAAACCCAACTTCCTACCCACCTTAAGGTGGTCAGCTGAGCCTAGCTTGGAGCCCAAGCTAGGGTCGGTCAAACCAAGGAGAGATGGGTTCATGTAGGTGGTTGGCCCTAGCTTGGAGCCCAAGTAGGTGGCCGGCCAAATTAAAATAAAAGGGATTTTATTTTTAAAAATCTTTCCTTATGTGGAAACCATGATTTAAAAGAGAGTTTTAAAATTAAATATTTCCTTTTATAGTTTCTATAAAGGATTAAGAGAAAGGTTTGATATCTTTTCTTATTTGTAGTTAAAAGGAATATTTTAATTTTGGAGAAAACTTTCCTTTTTGTAATCATCCACATGTTTTAATAGAGAGATTTTAATTTATAAAAGTTTCCTTTTATAACCAACTATGAAGGAAATTTTTAAAAGAGAAATTTTATTTTAAAAATTTCTGGAAACAAATTAGAAAGTTTTAATTTTGTGTTTAAAACTTCCTTATTTGGAGGACATGTAGGGGTCGGCTATTAAAAGAATAAAAGGAAATTTTTAATTAAATTTTCCTTTTATTGGCAAAGAAAATAAGGAAGTTTTAATTATGTTTAAAACTTTCCTTATTTGTCAAGACCAAGGAATATAAAAGAGAGGGTAGAGGTGCCTCACCTCACAACACATCTATTATTCCTCTTCTCTATTCATTGGTGGTAGTCGGCCCTTATCCTTCCTCTCCTCCTTTTCTTCTTCTTTGGTGGCCGGTGGCATCAATCCCTTGGAGCTTGGTTGGTGGCCGGATTTAGCTTGGAGAAGAAGTAGAGAAAGGAGACTTTGTTTCTTAGCATCCCTTGGAGTTTGGTTGGTGGCCAAAGTTCTTCATCTCAAGGAGATTGTTGGTGGCCGAAACTTGCAAGGAGGAGAAGGAGGCTTGGGTGGATTCTCGTCTCGGTAGATCGTCGCCCACACGATGTCCGAGATAAGAAGAGGAATACGATAGAAGATCGTGAGGTCTATAAGCTACAAAAGGTATAACTAGTTATTAGTTTCCGCATCATAACTAGTCTATTCTTTTGTTTAGATATTGAAATACCAAACACAAGAGGCTAACGATTCTAGGTTTCGGATTTATGATTCGATTTTGTATTTCTTTTGTTTTTCGATCTTGTATTCGATTGTTCTTAGTGGTTAGACCTAGGGTTACTATAAGGAGATTAAATATTGAATTTCATTGAAAGGCTTTGTCTAGGAAGTGGTGGATGATCCCATACCCAAGAAGGCCTAGTGCCTCGCCATGTTTAACCTGGAAGCCGATCTTTGAAATAAATATTTAATCAAATTTGTAACATAGGTGGATTTGGATTAATAATGTTAAGTATCGTTCGCGATCCAAGTCTAAACCTCTAAGAACGGATAAGTTGAATTTGGAATCAATAATGTTAAGTTCTGTTTGCGATTCCAAATTTAATTTCTAAAGAACACAATAGGTTGTTAGGAAAGGTTCAGGACTTATACAAAATTTTTGTACAGGGAAATCGGTATGATATTCTGAGTAGCAACTAACAAAGTAAAGGTAAGTCACTGGAGGAGAGTGACTTTGTGAGGACACATCCCGATTGAGGGATAGTAGGCATCGGTTCATGTTAGATCCATTTTGGATGTCTAATCTGAGACCTTGACTAGTTACTGGTCCTAGGAGGACAGGAGCTAATTACTTCTTCTTATTTTCACTATGCTAACTTTGTTTTGTAGGTTTGATGTTTTAGTTTTAGACTAACACAACTTGCAGGGTAAAAGGAGCAAAAAGCCTTCGGATAAACAGTACCCCAAGGCGCGTTCAAGCATTGGAAGACGCATTCGCACTGTTCATGAAAGGCGCCTTCAATAGCTTGAAGACGCCTTCCAGGGGAGAAAAGTTGACAGATTCAGCAATAAGCTTCAGTAGACTTCAGGGTCAGATTTGATCCATTGGAGGCGCCTTCAGCGCCCATGGAAGGCGCCTTCCATGGCCTTTATAAGGGCTATTCGACCAAGCTTCAAGGAACAACATCCATACAAGCTTCTGTGTGTCCATTTTGTTAGGGTTGCAAGGTTACAAACATAGTCCCATATTGGAAACACATGGGAAAGATCATGGGTTTATAAGAGAAAAATATATCTCCATTGGCGTGAGGCCTTTTGGGGAGAGCCCAAGAACAAAACCATGAGGGTTTAGGCCCAAAGTGGACAATATCATGTCATTGTGGAGATATATAAATTCTTTTCGATCCAACAATTGGTATCAGAGCCCGGACTGCCAGAAAGTTTAACCACCGACTGTGCACAAGAGCTATGGTCTGATTGAACCATGTGAGTACAATATTGACCTCGAACAAAGAAAGTAGGGGCTCCTATGTTCGGATCAAGAGGACCAGACACCAGGCAAGAAGTCCTAGTTACGGCTAGGCAAGGAAGTCCTAGTAGGTCGGGTGGACCGAGGGGCAGGAAGTCCTAGTTGCGGCTAGGCAAGGAAGTCCTAGTAGGTCGGGTGGACCGAGGGGCAGGAAGTCCTAGTAGGTCGGGTAGACCGAGGGGCAGGAAGACCTGGTGGGTCGAGGATCGGACGTGGGAAGCCTATGGTCCTTTGTTTGAGGGGGGGATTGTTGGGGTTGCAAGGTTGCAAACATAGTCCCATATTGGAAACACATGGGAAAGATCATGGGTTTATAAGAGAAAAAGATATCTCCATTGGCGTGAGGCCTTTTGGGGAGAGCCCAAGAACAAAACCATGAGGGTTTAGGCCCAAAGTGGACAATATCATGTCATTGTGGAGATATATAAATTCTTTTCGATCCAACACATTTGAGGTCTCGACTACTCCGACTTCCTGCTGTGACACTGCTACGATGTTGCTGCACCCAACTGCTGCCAAGGAGCTGACCGACATTGAGCCTAAGCTGACAATCTTCTAAGGAGTTGGGTAACGATTTGTATTTTGTACATTTTACTACTTGCAAAAGGACAAGTGCATGGTGTTGCATTTGTTCCCTCTTTCTGTGTACTCAATTCCCTTTTTCGAAGATACTGAAAAAGATATTTTAGTGGATTGCCCATCGATAGGTCTGCGGGACCTGGATCTCGGAGTAGGAGTTGTCGAAGGTTCTGAACCAAGTAAATTGACCGTGTATGTTTTAGTTTTCTTACTTGTCACTTGATTTCTCTGTTTTTCCGCTGCACGTACTCGTGTTTTTTATTTAAATAATAAATAAATTTTAAAAAATCATGTGATTCAACCCCCCCCCCCCCCTCTCACGTGCGTATCGATCCAATAAGATGCTCCTGAATCAACTATCCAGCTTGAGAAATCATTCTCAGCTAAGCATGTTTCCATGACTAGTAAATCATATCTACCTTGTTTCTTCTTTTGTTTCAGCTCATCAAAGTACTTCTTGCATTTCCTTTTCCAATGGTGTTGCAATGGAAACATTTTCCCTTAGGTTTAAGTTCAGAAGCCTTCCTCTTCTTCTTTGGATATTTTTCTTGCCCTTTATCTTTCCCATATTTTTCTTCTTTTTAGAAGAAACCTTCCTCATAGCTACATTAGCCTCTGCAACATTTGCTTTACCACTCTTATCATCCATAAGAGTTTCATAAGTTTGTAGATCATTAAGGAGTTCTGTCAGATTATACATCCTATAATTCATGACATAGTTTGTCCTGAATTGAAGGAATATGGGAGAAAGTGTCTCTAGAATCATGCCAACTTAAGTCCTTTCATCAATGTTTGCACCATTGATTTTAGTCCCATTGAAATGATTAATCATTTTCTGTACATGCTCGCGAACTGAAGAACCATTCTTCATTTTGCAGTTCATAACTACTTTCATGACTTCATAATGAGCATGCTCAAAGGGACGTCCAAACATTTATTATAAAGATTCCATAATCTCTTTAACAGTTTGGAAGGCTTCATGCTTAGTTCTAAGCACTTCATTCATCACCGCTAACAAGTAGCAATCCAATTATTGTATCCTTCTGAGATTGCCTTAGAAGCATTGGTTGTAGGCATGCACTGGAAGGCAATCCTCCTTAAGGACATAATAGTAGTTTTCATTGACCAAGAGAATATTCATGTTACTTTTCCATTTACAATTTAGTAAAATTTTAACCGGTAAAAAATTGAGATGAGAGAAGAGTAGCAATAGGATTTGACATATTTGCTGAAATTGAGAAATTTTTTCAATATATATGATTGCATAAATATCATAACATAATTGAAGGCAAAGTAAATGAATTAGCATAGAACATGTTTTTTTAATAACATAAGAAATGTCCTTAGAGTCTAGCACAGACTATAGACACATGATATCTGACATAATAATCAGAAATCGATCCTTAAAAATTGATGATTTGAGATTTATCCTACCATGTGTGTATAGTCTGTGTACCTATATTTAATTCTCTCTATATCTATGGAGCTAATATTACGGGAATCGCTAAGATAGTGAATCTATTTTTTTAATAACCTAAGGAATTATAATTTACAAGAATTAAATGTCATCTAGGTTGGTCAAATAATTATTAATTATAACGATGCTTTCTCAATTATATATGTTATCTGAAATATCTCATATTTCTAATATTTTTAATTTCCTTTTCCTTTTGGTAGAGAAATTAATTAACTGATCTAATTATTTCTTTATAAATGTAACCCACCTGTATCAAATTTGAAGACTTAATTTAGGGATTGCCTCCGTAGGGTAAGTCAATTCTAAAATACATCTTAAAATCTTATCTCATGAAAAAAACAACCTTGTTATTGTAATTAGTAGGCACCCTCAGTAGGGATGACATAATCAAAATGTCTCAAGGCGCTACTAAAAATTCATGATGTTATTTTAACGGTGGAGACCAAAGGTCATATTATCCGCTCCCACTCATTATTTTGCAAATGTGTATTAAATTTATAAAATAACTTTTATTTTATAATCCTTCCTTAGTGAATTCAGACATTTTGAACCATAATTAAGATCTTTATAATTTTTAAACAATTTAAAATTATAAATGAAATGAATTTAGCGCAGCGATTAAATTTATAATATTCACATTTGACCCATTATTTTACAAAATCCAATTGCAAACCCTCATTAAATTTTACAATAAGACTCTCTTAAATTGACATGCTGAAAGTGCATATAATTGTATGTTGTAAAATTAAACAATCACTATTCTATCTTCAACATATTGCATGACAACGTAATCATTATCAACATAATAAAACACGCAATAAGAAAATGAAAAACTTGGTCGGACATTATGGATTGAAGTATGATAAAAGAAATTTATCAATAAAACCTTGTCATGGTGCATAAAAAATTGTTATGAATAAATTTTATTCAATAATAATAATATTAATTTTCTAGGTCTAAAGAATTGAAAAGAGATATAATTTATCTTATTTAGAAAACGATCTAATTGTAAAACAAACATGAATGGCTAATATAATCCCATACAATCAAATGACAATGAATTCATTTGCACATCACATTCATCAGCATTCATCAGCATTCATCAGCATGAATAGACTGTGAAAAATATATATCATGCATAAGTTGTTATTAAAAACATTAATCAATATAGTGTATTAACCAAATATCAATTGTTAATCGCTTAAATTGTATCGCATATTTTAGTAATTTTTTTAAAATGATCTATCATGTAATATCTATATTGAAAATAATAACAAGCATATAAACAACATACCATTACAAGATTGGTGATCTTGAGTATAATCTCTAGTGCAGGATATTTGGCCCCTAGGGTTATGGTATATCGGTAGGGCATCCAGATTCGAGCCCCAACTATGAGAAATTTGTAAGAATTTTTCCTCCAAATGGAGCACGCAACTACATCAAAAAAAAATAAAATATCTTCCATAATTCTATTATTATTTCCTATTAATTTAAATGTTCATCCAATAAACATTAAAAATGTAAATGTTATTAAGTAAAAGCTTATTAAGGTGAATGAATATAATTTTGATTTTTATCACAAAACAATATCTAATAAAATTTAATTAATTAAAAAATTAATTGAACAAAAGAAAATATAAAATTATAAAAGAAAGGATTTTTCATTTATAATTTCTTTATCCACCCAATTAAGGATGTGTAGTAATTTAAAATTCAATAATTTTAAGGTAATAAATCTAATACTTTTATCATAGGTGTTTAATATTATTCGGAGATGGTATGGAAAACTATGGACGGATGGACCTATAATCTCAAGGTCCAATAATATTGATTAAATTAAACTCTTTAATTATAATATGTCAATATTATTAATTCTAAAGTTATTCTACTATAAATTTGGAATTGTATTCTTCAAGTTATTCTACTATATATTCAAGAGTAATGAATAAGCATACATTCATATAGTCATTACATATAAATTGATCCTACATTAAACAGCCATAACCAAAGATAAGTAATTTCTATTAACCTCTTTAATTATATCTTTTTCCTTAAGTCTTATTGATTGTCTAATGAATAATATATTTTTGATCTAATCATAAATTAAGCGCTCTTATTATTCAAATATCAAATTAACACTTAAGGGAATCGTTTAGGAAGGAATGGATTTCATCTTTTATATTAATATTCCTGACTATTTATTTTATTATATTTCGAATATATCAAGAATATTTAATACTACCTCATTTGTGTCATTACTTGATAAGTCAAAAAATATAATATTATAAATAAGAATTTATTAATTTGTCAGAATTGAGATCAATTCATATATGACCATCATTGATTAATAATAAATATTCTATTTATCACGGAATTTACTAGAAATTTAAAATTAATCATGTCTAGCCTTATCCAATAGGATAAAATTATTTCATTCAGAATTTAATCCTAGTAATTAACTTTAGTTTCTAATTACGGATAAATTTAGATTATTATATTTAAATATTTATATAACACTTTATATACAATATTTAAAGTCACATAATAATAATAATCTAGGGATTTTTTATATTTATAAAGAATCTATATAACATGCATATAAAAAATTATTATTAAAAATTTTCTCAAATAAAATTAGAACAATTTTTTATAGGCATATATCCCAACAAATAAATCATATTAACCATTCATACATATCCCTGCCAGATTGACATAGTTAGTATCTACATAAATATTTATTGTAATAAATCTTGAAGTCAAATTTTAACAGGTACGAAAATATCTCATTGGATTTTTGACCTCCCTCATATAAAGAACTATTATGCTAGGACAAATACTCTCCGTAATTTACTCTTTTTTCAGAGTGTACAAGATCATCCTGAAAGAACCGTTAAAATGACAACTTTACATTTTGCTACAATAATGCCTTATCCCTAAAATATGAAGGAAACTTGACGAAGAGTCAACAAATTTGGAGTTAGGAAGAACATCTTTTTACCGAACTAGAAGTCTGTAGATAAGTTCCAAAATACTTAAATCACGTACCATAGTTTCAAAATTATCAAATTGTGTACCCACTTCTCATTTTAACCTCATCCTCAGGTCAATTCGAAAAAAATCAATCAACTCTTTTTTCCAGTCAAATTGATTTCTTCCAATGTATTCAAAAAATCCATCAGTTGATTTCAGCTAAAACTGACTGATGGGTCTAGCTAGAGATATCAGAATGTCATAAAATTAATTTTTGTGTATTCATCTACTTTTCCTTAGGGGTGTAATCGAGCCGAGCCAAGTCGAACTCTTGAATGTTGGAGTTTGGCTCATTTATAATCGAGCTGAGTTTGAGCTTTATTTAATTAATATATTCATGGCTTACGAGTTTATTCGAGCTTTTATCAAGCCTAAACCAACTTAATAAATATAAATTATAAATTTAAATATTCATTAAAAATTAAATTATATATTTAAAAAAAATAAATATTCTTATTAAAATTTATAATTTTATTCTAATAAAAAAAATTAATATATTTGTTTATATATTTCATAATGAGAATGTAAAATCTATAAATTAATATCAAGCCCCTTTTTTTTATTTAAAAGTTGATTCATGAGCTTAACGAATATGTTCATGAGTTAACGAGCTGAATATTGTGAAGCTTGCGCTTGGTTTGTTTATCTTAACGAGCCTGATTAAACGATCTCAAATGAACTTTCATCAAATCGAGCTTCAAATATCTCATGAGTGACTTGGTTCATTTACACCTCTAGTTTTTACTAATCATAAAATTTTTATCAAATATCAATTTGACCCAATATATTGAGAGCAATGATTTTTAAAACATGAACTAATTTTTCAGATACATTCATATTTAAAAATCATTACTCTTAATATACTAGGTCAAATTGATGTTTGATAGAATTTTTATAATTAGGAGAACTAGACGAACACATAAGAAATGATTTCATGTCATTCTGAAGCCTCTAGGTCAATCAACCAGTTTAGGACAAAATCGGCTGATGGACCTAGAAACCTCGAAATGACATGAAAATAATTCCTATGTATTCATCTAATTCTCCTAATTGTAAAAATATTATCAAATATCAATTTAACATAATATATTGAGAGCAATGATTTTTTTTTAAACTATCGTCGGATGAACCTAAATAAAATTAATTTAGGTCATTCGACCAAAATCAGTTGATAGATCTAGAGAACTCGGAATGAAGTGAAATCATATCCTATTAGTTCTTTTAACTTTTATGATTATATCCATGATCTAGACGAATATAGAGGAACTGATTTCATATCATTCTGATCTCTGTAGATCTATCAACTGATTTTGATCGAAACTAACTAATGGATTTTTTCGAACACACAGAAAGAAATCAATTTGACTGAAAAAAATTAGTCAACTAATTTTTTTTTCTAATTGAATTGATTTGTCAATGAGAGTAGAATAAGAAATGGGTACATAATTTGATAATTTTAAAACTATGATATATAATTTTAGATATTTTGGAAACTTATCTAGATTTGATTAAAAGCTATAAGAAGAAGCTTAGGAAAAGCACATATGCCACCCCTTTCTCTTTCAATTCCGACACTCACGACGATTAAAATAGGATTAAAAATGGTTTTGTTATTTTGTGTTGTTAATTTTAGTATTTAATTTTTCAAATCAATGAATCATGATAGAAGAATCAAACCCTTTTATAGCATTGTAAATAAGTCGAGCCGAGTTGAATTTTGGGATTTTCAAGCTTGTTTGATAAGGTAACCAAGCCGACCCGAGCCAAGCTTAAAATGAACCAAGCTTTTGAAATTAGTGTTCAAGCTTGGCTTGATTTATTTTTTATGAGCTTGAATTTGTTTGAAGCTTGGTTTGTTTAGATGTTATCAAGCTCTCAATTCAAGCTTGGCTTGACATTGGTTCGAACTTGGTTCGTTTAGATGTTATCAAGCTCTCAATTTAAACTTGTTTGATTATTTGAAACTTTTAGTTGTTTGATTGGTTATTGAGATTGATAATTTAAATTTATTTATTCATTTTATTTTTATTTTATTATTTATTTAGCATATTGAAAAGAGTTTTATTAATAAATATGGTTCGTGAACATTGTTCATAAACGTTGTTCACGAACGTTATTCATGAACATTGTTCACGAACGTTAACGAGCTGAACACATATGTGTTCAAGCTTGTTTGTTTAGTTTAACAAGTTGTCCAAGCTTGTTTGTTTAATTAACCTTATGTATATTGAACGAACATAAACAAGCTCTTACTAAGCCGAACACCAAGCTTGTTCACGAGTGCTTGGTTCATTTATATCCCTACCTTTTTACACGGAAATCTTTCTCATCTCTTACTATTGCACCAAATAAAAAAAAAAACATACAAATGGATCATTACAGGAAGAATGAACTCACATTACATAAAAATAGAGTCATCAATTTGAGTTGGATCCATCGGGTTGACTCGTCCTATCAAATAAGTTAAATGGATTGGGTTGGAATTTTATCAATTCAAGTCCGTCGCGGGCCGACCCGCCTAGGCCTGCGACCTGCGCTGGTCGGCCCACGACCCACGTTGGTCAGCCCACGACGGGCTTAGGTTGGCCTGCGGATTGAGACATACATGTAAGTTAAGTTTTATGTCAATTAATTATTTTTTTTTGTTATAATTTTAAAATAAAAATAGTACTTTTCATCTCACGTCCGTATTCGTTTGTATCTATTTATATTTAAAATTCATGTTTATGGATACATTTGATTGATAAAAATTTTTCGAAGTAAAAGTTGAAGATATGAAATATTTTTTAATTTTTTTTTTTAAAAAAATTGATGGCCCCACGGGTTGGCCCGCCAAACTTGCAACCCACCTTGGATTAGGTTGGTTTGGAAATTTGACAACCCGTCAAGTTGACGGGTCAACCCACCCCACTCCACCAATTAATTGGCTAGTCATGGATCGACCTACCTCACCACGAATTGATCTATCTGACAACTCTACGTGAAAATCTTTCTCATCTCTTTGAATCGCACCGAGCCCGGGGCAGATTTGAAATGGATCTTACACTATGTCCAATAAGATGATTCATGGAAATAATTCATCATTCAATATTTCACTGATAGAGTTTGTATAATAATAACCATGAATCGGGGGATGAATTGCCTTAAAACATCTGTTCAAATGAATTCTTGCACCAAATAATTTTCCTTGCAACACAAAAAAAAAAAAAAAAAATCATCATTAATCCGCGAGAAATCCTTTCTTTAAGTTCTTCCCAGCTCAAAAATAAAATTTATGAAAATATATATATATATATAATAATTATATGTACAGATTGTTCTACCTGGAAAAAGTATAGATTTAATGATTAATTTTAGATGAAATTTTCATTTTCTTCATCCAATTAGTGTTTCTTAATGTATGGATCATAGATCTTCCGGTGGCGGCGGAAGGTTGAGGTCGAGGTCCACTGGGAGCCTCCACAGGGAGGAGGGGAGCCGGGAGGAGGCGTGGGCGAGCTCGAGATCGAACGGCGCGGCGTCGCCGGTAGCCGGCGGCGTAAGAGGGGACGAGTATCCGAAGGCGCTGCTGCTGGTAGGGCTGGAGTGATCGGGCGCGGGAACGGGGCCGGAACAGGGGAAGTTGGTCTTCGCCTTGTGGCCGCGGAACCGGAGGGCAGCGGCGTCGTAGGCGTGCGCCGCCTCCGTCGCGGTGTCGAAGGTGCCCAGCCACACGCGCCTCCGCCGCGCGGGGTCGCGGATCTCGGCCGCGTACCGCCCCCACGGCCGCATCCTCACTCCGCGGAACCGCGCCGCCGCCTCCGGGTCTCCTCCGCTGCCGCAGCCGCTGTCCTTCGCCGCCCTAGGAGCCATCGCAACCGCCAAGGAGAGGAAGGGAAGGAGAGAGATGGATCGCGGTGGAAGAAGACAGGGGAGGCAGGGGGTTATTTATACACGAGAAGGAAAGCGGCGAGGCCAGTCAATCTGATGGCTTGGGGACGGCGGCTCGACGCCAAGAAGGACACCCACGTCATCGTCTTTGTCGGGGCAGACGGACAGATGCGGCAGTGGGAGAGACCGACGGCGGAGATGGTTCGGATATTAATCGGAAATTTCCAGGAAAATCTTAGTGGCGGAGGCGGGTCGGCGGACACGATCCAGCACGTGCCAGCTCCACTGCGTCCGACAAAAACGCGAAAACGGCAGCCGGCGGCCGAGGTGGGGCCGGGGGGAGGAGAGAGACGGCAGGTGAGGGGACCAACCAACAGCCGCCTCGTGGTGTCCGTCCCCTTGGAAACGGTCCGTGTGCCCGCGTAGCGCAGCAGCAGCCGCCGAGGCCGGCGTGGGCTTGAACATGTGGCGCGAACTGCGTGATGGAGATGCCGTTGGTTGGGGTTTCCGCGTTAGGACCTTCAAGGTGGTTGACTAGATCTTTGTGAATCCAGTTAAACAAATACCGATGAAAATTGAATACAGCCATATTTTTTCCAGGTCTCTGATACGTCCGTATCTTTTACCCGAAAATTCAATTTGTGTTTAGTATTTATTGTAAATTAAAACTACAAGATGAGCAGGCCTAGTTGCTGAATCTGATTGTAAAAAATGAAGAAATTATCTTAGCGACCCTTTCAATACAAACCACGTAATCTAAAAAATAAAAATAAAAATAAATAAATCAGTAGACTTATTAAATAAAAAATAAATCAGGAGACTTATTAAATCCTAGTAGGGTCCTAATTGTCCAATCAAACAAAGATAAGGAAGAGGCAGGAGGGTAAGTCAATTGCTCCCAAGATCACTCTGTCATGATAAGATATGTCATCTAAATATCTACAGTCCAATTTAAGCTATATTATATTTATAGAAATTTTTAATTTTAAATAGGATGCATAATTAAAAAAATACTAGACTTCTAAAATTAGACTAACTGAGTTTATCATATTTAGAAAGATAAGTCAATCAAGTCAATCATTCTAAACGAGTCTCGTCAAGAATGAGAGGTATAGGATTGTAAACAAGCCAAGCCGAGCCAAGATTTGGGGTGTTCAAGCTTGTTTGATAAGGTAACCAAGCCGAGCCGAGCCGAGCCGAGCTTAAAATGAACCAAGCTTTTGAAATGAGTGTTCAAGCTTGACTTGGTTTATTTTTTATAAGCTTGAGCTTGTTTGAAACTTGGCTTGAGCTTGGTTCGTTTAGATGTTATCAAGCTCTCAATTCAAGCTTGACTTGAGCTTGGTTCGAGCTTGGCTTGAGCTTGGTTCGAGCTTGGTTCGTTTAAATGTTATCAAGCTCTCAATTCAAGCTTGTTTGATTTTTTGAAACTTTTAGTTGTTTGATTGGGTATTGAGTTTGATAATTTAAATTTATCTATTTATTTTATTTTATTATTTATTTAGCATATTGAAAAGAGTTTTATTAATTAATATGGTTCGTGAACATTGTTTATGAACGTTGTTCACGAACATTGTTCACCAACATTGTTCACCAACATTAACGAGCTGAACACATATGTGTTCAAGCTTGTTTATTTAGCTTAACGAACTGTTCAAGCTTGTTTGTTTAATTAATCTTATGTATATTGAACGAACATAAACAAGCTCTTACCAAGCCGAACACCAAGCTTGTTCACGAACGCTTGGTTTATTTACAGCCCTAGAAAGGTAAGAGTTCTTGGATGGAGTAGTTTACCCTCGTCATCATGTGGACTACTCACGACTTTGCCTTATCCAACTCGATGAACGCCAACACTCATTCAGCTTCCCTTAATAATCACTAATGCTTACTCAATGCTCTAACTCGATCGACAATTGTCGACACTTGCTCGATCAATGCTCACCCATTTTTTCCATCATCGACAACTTCTCATGCCCACTTCCTCAAAGACTAGGAATGGCAATAGATTGAATTTAAATTTGGTCCCGTATTAAATTCGTCTCATTCGAGATGGATTTAAATATGATGAAATGGATTATGGAGCGAATCTAAATTTATTGACTGGATTTAGAAACGGATTTGAGACGGGTTACGGATTTCAATGAAACCGCTTCTTGTATAATAATAATAATAATAATAATAATAATAATAATAATAACATTATTATTATTATTATATAATATAAAATATATAATAATAATAACTATGGTTGACTTCTATCTTTGTTTTTTAACCTTAGCGGGCTAGCGAGTCCAACCCACTATAGATCCGTCGGATTTTGAGCGAGGTCGAGACGGGACGGATTAAAAAATTAGACGAGACGGGTTTGGATTCGGATCCATATTTTTTTCTAATGGGGCAAGTTTTGGAATTAGCTAAGCCTGACCCGAACTCGTCCTGTTGTCATCCCTATCAAAGACCCTCCTTCGGCCACATTAGCAATCCTCTCTAGCATCACAAAGGGTAAAAAGGTGTCCCCTCGGGATGGACTAGTGGCTAGTGCATGGGGTGTTTCCACAATGAGGTATGAGGGTCAAATCCTAGCTAGTAGCCAGGTTCTTGCCCTCCCCTATGCACTAGTCATTGTTGGAACCCCAAGGTTGTTTTGGTGTGATCAACAAGTTAAGTTAAGTCATGTGTGCTTTTAACCTTGTGTCTAAGTGTGCAAGAGCTTATGAGCATAGGTAGTCGAGCGGAAGACGCAGCTAGCGAGAAGGACGTCACACGGTGCGTCCGAGGGACGAGACACTGCGGAAGAGTACACCAACGGACGAGAAGGAAGCATGCGGTGGTTCCGAGGGACGAGAAGCTGGAGCGGAAGACTGCTTGAGGAGAAAGAGACGCAGCTAGCGAGAAGGTTGGCACGGGATGCGATCGAGGGACGAATACTGTGGATGAGTACGCTGGCGGATGAGAAGGAAGCATGCGGCGATTCCGAGGGACGAGAAGCCGGAGCGGAAGCCTACTCGAGAAGACCAGAAGTTGGGTTCGGGTGAGCCTTATTCCGGATGACAGAGATCACCCAAGAGAGCGGAAGACTCAGTCTAAAGCGAACGGAGTCGGAGCAGAAGACCCGAGTTGGAAAAAGTCAATAGGGTTGACTTTTCACTCCGGGGCACCCGGAGCTGTCCAGGGCGCTTGGAACAATCCGGGGTTCCCGGAGCTGTATGAGGCACCCGGAGTTGACTCTTTGACCGGATCGAGTTTTTACTCGATCTGAACGTTGGGGGATAAAGTTTATCTCCCCCAGGGTGCTCGAAACCCTCAGGGCACCCCGACCAAGGTTATAAATATGGTCTTGGTCCAGAAGCTTTTCAACAACTCAAGCAATTCATTCTTTCTGCACTTGTACACTTTCTCTGTAGTTAAGCTTCTGTTTTCTGCGCTTCATCGTTGTAAGATGCTTCTCCGCCTGAAAGAGTTGTTAGCACGATCATTTTCCTTGGATTAACAACCTCCCCGATTGTAACCAAGTCAAATCTTGTAAGCCTCATCTTTTTGTTTGTTTAGTTAATTATTTATGCAAGTGTTAGTTTAAGAGTTCGAGAAGGGTTTGATTTTTATTTTTAGGTTGTTCAACGCCCCTTCTAGCCGGCCGCCGCGATCCAACAAGTGGTATCAGAGTCAAGGCGCTTTAGGAGGACTAACTGCCAATCAAAACAATGATAATGGCCGGACTAAGCATCTACCCGCCGAAATTCGAAGGGGATTTCGCTACCTGGAAAAAGCGAATGTAGGTATTCTTTACAACTGATTTTGAATTAATTTTAATAATGGAATTTAGCTTTGTAACTCCAGAGGGCAAAGGAAAATATCAATGGACGAAAAAGGAACAGGCCGACTACGTACGTGGCGAACGGGAAAGCAGAATACCATCTGCTAAGCGTTCTTCCGTCACAAGAAGTCAACCGGATCGGGAACTACGACTCGGCAAAGGAACTTTGGGAAAAGTTCCTTGAGTTACACGAAGGAACGTCCGAAGCCAAGCTCGCTAGACGGGATCTACTTCGCAATCAGCTCACCAGCCTGCGACTTGGGGAAGACAAGACAGTTGCGCATCTGCACTCGAGAATCAAAGAGATCATCACCGGACTGTCGAATCTCGGAGAAAAGGTAAGTAACCGAGATTCGCTTACGCTTTAAATTCTTTTCCGAGAAATTCAAAATGGGCATCACTAGTAGATGTCTTTTACATTTCGAAAGATTTAGAAAATCTTACACTAGAAGAATTTTTCTCGACATTTAAAGTGCACGAATCAAGATGTGCAGGTACGAAGGAGCCCAAGAACAACGTCGCCCTCAAAGCATCGAGAGACGAACCTGAGTCAAAATCTTCTCTCGATGATGAGGAAATAGTAATGATGGTAAGACGGTTTAAAATTTTTTGTAAATCTAGAACTGCTAACCATCCGCAGGGAAGAAAGAAAAGGACCATCCGCTGCTACCACTGCGACGAAGAAGGGCACGTCAAGGACAACTTCCCCAAGCAGAGGAACAAGGACAAGGATAAAGGTAAGAAGCCTGTCCAAAAGCGCAAGGTCCTAAAGGCGACGTGGGACGATACGTCGTCCGAATCGGAAGTCGAGGCGTTCTCCAGACTCGCATTAATGGTGAGTCAACAAGACGATGACTGTGATTCAAACTCTTCCGAGATGAGCATCGAGAGCATCGATGAAGGGGGAGCTACGTCGGAAGAAAGCAGCAGTTCAGGGAGAGACACGGACAACGAGATCGACAAGGTAAGTGAGGTACGATTTTTTTCTCCCGATAAACTTTTTATGTTTGTTAAGTTGCTAACTAAAGACTGCTGCAAGTTAAAAAAAGAAATTAAGAAGTTAAAAATAATATTAGCTAAATCTTGTCCTTTAGAAGAATTAGATAAAGTTAAATTAGAATATGAAAAATTGAAATTAGAAAATGAAAATATGAAAATTCAAGTAGATAATTTGAAAAATCGTGCATGCCTATCTAATACAAATTTTAAGAAAGTTAGAATTTTTTTTTAAAACCCTTAGATTTTTTTTCGGAACCCTAATTTTTTATGTGATCAAAGGGGGAGAAGAAAAAGTATAAGTTTAGGGAGAGGTAGACCCAAAAATTTAAATTTTCTATATTTTTTCATTTTATTGCAAAATTAGTTAGTTTAATTTTTATGTCTATTTTTACCCTAGCTTAACTTGGGTTGCTCACATAAAAAAGAGGGAGATTGTTGGAATCCCAAGGTTGTTTTGGTGTGATCAACAAGTTATGTTAGGTCCTGTGTGCTTTTAACCTTGTGTCTAAGTGTGCAGGACCTTAGGAGCACAAGTAGTCGAGCGGAAGACGCAGCTAGCGAGAAGGATGACACGCAGTGTGTCTGAGGGACGAGACGCTGTGGAAGAGTACACCGGCGGACGAGAAGGAAGCGTGCGGTGGTTCTAAGGAACGAGAAGCTGGAGTGAAAGACTGCTCGAGGAGCAAGAGACGCAGCTAGCGAGAAGGTCAGCACAGGGTGCGACCGAGGGACGAAGACTGCGGATGAGTACGCTGGCGGACGAGAAGGAAGCATGCGGCGATTCCGAGGGACGAGAAGCCGAAGCGGAAGCCTGCTCGAGAAGACCGAAAGTTGGGTTCGGGTGAGCCCTATTCCGGATGACAGAGATCACCCAAGCGAGCGGAAGACTCAGTCTAAAGCGAACGGAGCCGGAGTAGAAGACCCGGGCTGGAAAAAGTCAATAGGGTTGACTTTTCCCTCTGAGGCGCTCGGAGCTGTCCGGGGCGCCGGAGTTGACTTTTTGGCCGAATCGAGTTTTAACTCGATCTGAAGGTAGGGGGATAAAGTTTATCCCCCCCCCAAGGCGCCCAGAACACTCAGGGCGCCCGACCAAGGCTATAAATATGGCCTTGGTCCAAAAGCTTTTCAACAACTCAAGCAATTCATTATTTCTGCACTTGTACGCTTTCTCTGTAGTTAAGATTTTGTTTTCTGCGCTTCATCGTTGTAAGAGGCTTCTCCACCTGAAAGAGTTCTTAGTACGATCATTTTCATTGTATTAACAACCTCCCCGGTTGTAACCAAGTTAAATCTTGTGAGTCTCGTCTTTTTGTTTGTTTAGTTAATTATTTATGTAAGTGTTAGTTTAAGAGTTCGAGAAGGGTTTGATTTTTATTTTCAGGTTATTCAACCCCCCTTCTAGCCGGCCGTCGCGATCCAACAAATGGTATCAGAGCCAAGGCACTTTAGGAGGACTAACCGCCAATCGAAGCAAAGATAATGGCCGGACCAAGCATCTACCTGCTGAAATTTGAAGGAGATTTCGCTACCTGGAAAATGGGAATGCAGGTATTCTTTACAACTGATTTTGAATTAATTTTAATAATGAAATTTAGCTTTGTAGCTCCAGAGGGCAAAGAAAAATATCAATGGACGAAAAAGGAACAGGCCGACTACGTGGCGAACGGGAAAGCAGAATATCATCTGCTAAGCGTTCTTCCGCCACAAGAAGTCAACCGGATCGGGAACTACGACTCGGCAAAGGAACTTTGGGAAAAGTTCCTTGAGTTGCATGAAGGAACGTCCAAAGCCAAGCTCACTTGACGGGATCTACTTCGCAATCAGCTCACCAGCCTGCGACTTGGGGAAGACGAGATAGTTGCGCATCTGCACTCGAGAATCAAAGAGATCATCACCGGACTGTCGAATCTCGGAGAAAAGGTTAGTAATCAAGATTCGCTAAGGTACACTTTAAATTCTTTTCCGAGAAATTCAAAATGGGTATCACTAGTAGATGCCTTTTACATTTCGAAAGATTTAGAAAAAATTACACTAGAAGATTTTTTCTCGACATTTGAAGTGTACGAATCAAGATGTGCATGTACGAAGGAGCCCAAGAACAACGTCACCCTCAAAACATCGAGAGACGAACCTGAGTCAGAATCTTCTCTCGACGATGAGGAAATGATAATGATGGTAAGACGGTTTAAAATTTTTTGTAAATCTAGAATTTCTAACCATCCGCAGGGCAAAAAGAAAAGGACCATCCGCTGCTACCACTGCGACGAAGAAGGGCACGTCAAGGACAACTGCCCTAAGTTGAAGAACAAGGACAAGGATAAAGGTAAGAAGCCTGTCCAAAAGCGCAAGGTCCTAAAGGTGACGTGAGACGATACGTCGTCCGAATCAGAAGTCGAGGCGTTCTCCGGACTCGCATTAATGACGAGTCATTAAGACGACGACGACGATTCAAGCTCTTCCGAGATGAGCATCGAGAGCATCGATGAAGGGGGAGCTACGTCGGAAGAAAGAAGCAGTTCAGGGGGAGACACAGACAACGAGATCGACAAGATAAGTGAGGTACAATCTCTTCCTCCCTATAAACTTTTTAAGTTTGTTAAATTTCTAACTAAAGACTCCTGCAAGTTAGAAAAAGAAATTAAGAAGTTAAAAATAATATTAGTTAAATCTTATCTTTTAGAAGAATTAGATAAAGTTAAATTAGAAAATAAAAAATTGAAATCAGAAAATAAAAATTTGAAAATTCAAGTAGATAACTTGAAAAATCATGCATGCCTATCTAATACAAATTTTAAGAAAGTTAGAATATTTTTTTTTAAAACCCTTAGATTTTTGTTCGAAACCCCAATTTTTTATGTGATCAAAGGGGGAGAAGAAAAAGTATAAGTCTAGGGAGAGGTAGACCCAAAAATTTAAATTTTCTATATTTTTGCACTTTATTGCAAAATTAGTTAATTTATTTTTTATGTCTATTTTTACCCTAGCTTAACTTGGGTTGCTCACATCAAAAAAGGGGAGATTGTTAGAACCCCAAGGTTGTTTTGGTGTGATCGGCAAGTTAAGTTAGGTCTTGTGTGCTTTTAACCTTGTGTCTAAGTGTGCAGGAGCTTAGGAGCACAGGTAGTCGAGCGGAAGACGCAACTAGCGAGAAGGATGGCACGCGGTGCGCCCGAGGGACGAGGCACTGCGGAAGAGTACACCGACGGATGAGAAGGAAGCGTGCGGTGGTTCCGAGAAGCCGGAGCGGAAGACTGCTCGAGGAGCAAGAGACGCAGCTAGCGAGAAGGTCGGCACGGGGTGCGACCGAGGGACGAAGACTACGGATGAGTACGCCGGCGGATGAGAAGGAAGCACACGACGATTCCGAGGGACGAGAAGCTGGAGCGGAAGTCTGCTCAAAAAGACCGGAAGTTGGGTTCGGGTAAGTCATATTTCGGATTACAGAGATCACCCAAGCGAGCGGAAGACTCGGTCAAAAGCGAACGGAGCCGGAGCAGAAGACCCGGGATGGAAAAAGTCAATAGGGTTGACTTATCCCTCCGGGGCGCCTGGAGCTGTCTGGGGCGCTCGGAACAGTCCGGGGCGCCTGGAGCTGTCCGGGGTGCCCGGAGTTGACTTTTTGACTGGATCGAGTTTTGACTCGATCTGAACGTTGGGGGATAAAGTTTATCCCCCCAGGCCGCCCGGAACCTTCAGTGCGCCCCGACCAAGACTATAAATATGACCTTGGTCCAGAAACTTTTCAACAACTCAAGTAATTCATTCTTTCTGCACTTGTACGTTTTCTCTGTAGTTAAGATTTTATTTTCTGCGCTTCATCGTTGTAAGAGCCTTCTCCGCCTGAAGGAGTTCTTTGTACGATCATTTTCCTTGGATTAACAATCTCCCCGCTTGTAACCAAGTCAAATCTTGTGAGCCTTGTCTTTTTCTTTATTTTGTTAATTATTTATGCAAGTGTTAGTTTAAGAGTTCAAGAAGGGTTTGATTTTTATTTTCAGGCTATTCAACCTCCATTCTAGTCGGCTGTCGCGATCCAACAGTTATTGTCTGGGTTAGTAGCCCCTGTGATTTACTTGTTCCGTGTTAATTTAGAGATTGATTGACGGAGACACTAAGAGTGAACGAATCACTTTTTGTCGTAACAAAGAGTAAAAAGGTGCATGAGATGGTGCACGGCTACAGCTTGGTGACATCATCTAGGAGAACCGCCCCAGCAGAGTAGACGTTACCTCGATCGATTGATTGCCATCATGACACGGCTGGGTCAGACATTGAGGTGGTTGTGATATGTGGATATTCATGAGGATGTCGCCTGGGGATAGGATAGTGGATTATGCATAGCCAGAGATCAGCACATTAACGGGATGGGTCCTAGAGTCAGTTGGGTAGCCCAGCAGGGACCTCAGGTCACGGCTAGATGGATACGATTGATGAGCAATATTGGGTGAGGTTGGTGCCAGAGATGATTGATGGCATTGATTGTATTTTGTGTGAATGATACAGAAAATAGGCTGCATATATAATTATAAACTACTGATTATCCTTAGATAGTCATGTGAATATGATATTTTATTATAAACTACTGGTTATCCTTCTACATGTATAATTATATATTTTGTTGATGATATATAATTTATCTTTCATTTTAAAAAGGGCAAAAAAGTTATTTTCAATTTTTATTTTGTTAATAAAAAATAAGACTCGACGGTAATCGCAGAATGTAAATGCAATATCGAACACCCAAACAAAAAAATATATAAACAATAAAAAAAAAAAAATCTAAAGCCTTAGCTCCATGCGCTAAGCTGCCAGTTTGTCCTCGTCGTCGGATTCGTCCGTGAACGCACGGCGAGGTTGTATTCGCCGCCGTCGGGGCTGGGCTGAGCAGCAGCATGACTTTGACGTCGCAGTTGCTGGGGTTGTTCAGCGGGTCGAACAGGTCAACGGTCCACTTGAGCCACGTTCACGAGGAAGACCTTCTAGGTCAAACCGTGCGACACGATGGCGAAGCTCCCCTTCGTACATCGACGTCCCTCCACGGCGGCTCCGTGCAATGATTAAACTAAAAAAATAGGTAAACTATGGATGGCAAAATGAAAAAAAAAAAAATCTTGAAAGAATAGAAATTCTAACCGGCGGCATGGTCGAGGACGTCAGCGGCAGACTCGCCGTCGGGGAAGCAGAAGAAGCGACCGAAGTCTCCTTGGCCTCCTTGACGACCTTCATCCCCTCCGCCTGGAAGTCGCTCAAGACTTGCTCCCTGAACCGGCACTGCACGTGGAAGCTAAGTGCTGAAACACACAGATAAAGAACGGGGAGAAAAATAAAGGGAAAACAATTATTTCATAATTATCGTAGGCTACAAATCCATTCATAATTTCCCTTCGCGTCCTCCTCCGACATCAGCTTTGTTGAAATATGTTAGCTCATTATTTCTTACTGTATTAATATTAGAATAATAGATGTCAAATATCTATTATTATTTTTTTCTTTGTAATCTTTCTTCTTGTAAATACGTAAGAGATCTTGCAGATAGTATTTAATAAAAAAATACTTTTCAAAACAAAATTATCTCATTGTTTCTTACATAGTAATAGTATAATAGCAGAGCAGTTTGTTAACGAGAAAATTATTTATTTAATTTATTAGGCTAATATGATAGATTCATATTCATCATCATCGAACAAAGTAGGAGAAAGTTTTGTTCAGACACTTTTGACCGTTTTCTTCTTTACCACTTGGACCATCTGGAAATTATTTTATATCAAACTTAAGAGTGATAATTATGACACTCAGAGCCGTTCATAGGTTTTATCAACGAAAACATCACGAACAAACATTGACTAATGAAACTTTTCTTTTAAGAAAAAGATGGAACAACTTGTCTGGTCTTTGGATCCTTAATTAATTTTGTTGAATCCATCTCGCCAATAACAATAACGTGATTTATGTTGTTGATACGGATTATGATAGATCGGTTAAACGAGTGAAGGAAGGGTTCAAGTTAAGAGAGAAAGGAAGGGTATATTGTCGGCCGACCATAGGTCGAGCGAATGCTCACGCACTCATGTATACTCGGCCAAACAAAGTCCACCCGAGCATAAAAGACATTTAACCTTATATATAACTCTCAACATCTTACTGGCCGACTACAGGCCGAGCGAGCACCCATGTGCTCATATATACTTGGTCGGGCAAGCCCGTCTGAGCATAAAGACATTTAGCCTTATATATAACTCTCAACATCTTACCGATCGACCGTAGGTTGAGCGAGCACCCACGTGCTCATATATGCTCGGTCGGGCAAAAAAGCATTTAGCATTATATATAACTCTCAGCATCTTACCAACCGACTGCAGGTTGAGCGAACACCCACGTGCTCATATATGCTCGAGCGGGCTTTGTCCGCCCGAGCATAAAGGCATTTAACCTTATATATAACTCTCAGCATCTTACTGACCGACCGCAAGCCGAGCGAGCACCCACGTGCTCATATATGCTCGGTCGGGCAAAATTTGTCCGAGCATAAAAACATTTAGCCTTATATATAACTCTCAGTATCTTACCGACCTACTGCAGGCTGAGCGACCACCCACATGCTTATATACGCTCGATTGGCCCGCCCGATCATAAAGACATTTAGCCTTATATAAGATTCTCAACACATTACCGGCCGATCGCAAGCCGAGCGAGCACCCTCGGGCTCAAATATGCTCGGTCGGGCAAATCTCGCCCGAGCATAAGGACATTTAGCTTTACATAAAACTCTCAGCATATAATCGGCAGACAGCGGGCCGAGTGAGCATCCACGTGCTCATATATGCTCGACCGGGCAAAATCCCGCCCCGAGCATAAAAGACAGGTTCAACAGGAAACATTCTTAACTGTATATATGACCGTCTTGAACGACCGGCCGAGACATATTTAACAGAAAGCATTCTCAACAATATATATGGCCAGCTTTAGCGACCTGCCGAGACATATTCAACAGAAGGTAGTCTAAATAGTGTATATAGCTTGAACGACCGACTGAGACATATTCAATAGAAGACAGTCTGAACAGTATATACGACTGGCTTGAACGACCGGTCGAAGCATATTCAACAGAAGGTAATCTGAACAGTATATACGACCGGCTTGAACGATCGGCCGAAGCATATTCAACAGGAGGTGGTTTGAACAGTATATACGATCGGCTTGAACGACCGACCGAGACATATTCAGCAGGATGTATTCTCAACAATATATATGACCAACTTAAATAGCCGGTCGGTATATGCTTAGCAAAATATTTGGTGAGAATATCTTCTAGAAGCTTCTTCAATTATGATGATGTGTCTCCATTATAAATACAAGTCATAAATGACAAAATGGGTACATCTGGGTAAAAATAGATTTCTTAAAGGATTATTGCATGAAGTATAGAAGATGACTTCATCTCTTAACAAACTCTAACGAACCGGGGACTATCTCACGACTACTGAGGTCATGTGAGGTGTTATAAAAAGGTGGATCTTCTCTATTGGCAAGGTACGTAAATTCTAGCATCTAAACTCTGTTTCACTTCAGGTACTCTTTTTCTTTTTCTTTTTCTTCTTCTTCTTCTTCTTCTTCTTCTTCTTCTTCCATTTGTGAGAGGAACTGACTTGAACATCGGAGGGCCTAGCTAGGGATCCCCACCCTGGTCTTAGGTCACTAACGTTTTGTTGGCTCGTCTCACTGTGCGCAGGAACTTTGAGGAGTTTCTTCATATCTTTGGAGTTCGTCTTCATCAGAGTTCATCACCTTTCATCGAAGCAAGTTCTCGTCTTCGCAGATCTCAGACATGATCAAATTTGGCGCCGTCTGTGGGAATTGTTCACCTGAATCTGAGACTACGGAGATAAAGGAAGCTGGTAAACCCAACACCATTACTATATTGTAGGATGATCTGGTATTGCTCATCAACACCAGAGTATAGAATATACTGCAACAACAACAACAATAAGTGAATACTGGTGGCACATTTCCTGTAGTTCCACCTCCGGAAATGTCTGTAACTTCTCATCATCGAGAGAAGGAGGTCAGGGGAGGAGATCCGGCTCATCTATTATCTACTCCTCTCTCTCCCACTCGATGTCCTAAAACTTATTTTCAAACAACTCTGGAACAAGGAGGACGAAGATCAACCCTTCAGGAATCTTCTGGAGAAACCCCTATAAGGGAAAAGAGAAAAGGGAATGTGGTAGCTAGTGATAGTTCTCCTAAGAGGATTATCACTCCATTCTCTCAACGGGTGTTGGATGATCCACTGCCAAAGCATTATCATAATTTGAATGTTGGGGAATATTCGGGAACAACTGATCCCAAAGATCATCTTCTTAAGTTTGAGCATGCGGCGCTTCTCCAACAATTCACTGATGGAGTTAAATGTCGGTTTCTTACTAATTTTGGAGGAGTAGCTCAAAGATGGTTTAAGCGACTGCTAGAGAATTCTATTCGTCACTTCAAGAATTTTCGCAAGGTATTCTTGCATCATTTTTCTAGTAATCAGAGGTATCATAAAACTCCATAGAGTCTCTTTTCTATCAAGCAAGGCCCTAAAGAGTCTATTAGGGCTTATATTAAGAGATTTAATTAGGTGACTATTGATGTTCCATTGGTCACTACAGAGATCTTGGTAAGTGTCTTCTCTCAAGGGCTTGATGACAATGATTTTTTCAGGGATTTGGTTAGGAATCCTCCTACCAATTTTGATATATTAATTGAACGAGCTTCAAAGTTTATCAATGTGGAAAAGGCTCAAGTTGCCCGCAGGAAAGAGGTTAATACCCCTGCACCAGTTCCAGTAGTGGCCCGCCTGGGGGGACCTACCCAGCCTCCTAAAGGACCTCGGGCGGACCTACCCCATCGTCATCCCAAGCCACGACCCCAAGAGTGCAACATGTGGGAGTTCCTCAGCATTTTTCTCAAAGATGGTGCACATACCATCTGACTAATACTCATGATACGGAGAATTGTTTCACTTTGAAAAATCAACAAGTAGGCAACACTTGATACCATCGGCGTTCTCCAATCCCAAATCACCGACAATATCCTTGACAGAATAGCCCGCTCAAAATTGAATATCAACCGAGCGGGTCACAGGCGAGAATATTACCTCTCCCTGTGGTACAAGCTCAAGAACCCGACCAAGCACAATCAGAGCCATCATCGGCTCGACAGGAAGAAAATCGCAGTAATGCCGCTCAGGGAAACATTAGCATAATAGTGGGAGGGCCCACTGATGGTGATTCTAATCGGGCCAGAAAATCACACGCTCGACGATTAACTATTCATGCCGTCGGATGTAGTGCTAAGAAGGCGGCAGGACCGGAGATTAGTTTCGGACTCAGAGATCTGGTGGGGATAGAAGTACCCCATGATGATGCACTGATAATCAAGGCTGTTATAGCCAATTATAATATTTCACGTACTTTTATTGATACTGGTAGTTCTGTTAACATTATATTTAAACAAGCCTTTGACCAGTTGCAGATCGACCCAAGCAAGTTTCAGCCTATGGTTATTCCATTATACGGGTTCACAGGAAATGAGGTACAACCACTGGGTCAGATAAAATTGATCATATCGTTAGGGAAGGAGCCTCTTATGCGGACGCGTCGATCAGTCTTCGTAGTTGTGGATGCTCCATCAGCATATAATATTATCGTGGGTCAGCTGGCCTTGAATGAATTCAAGGTAGTCGTTTCTACTTTCTGCCAAAAGATAAAATTCCCTATGGACGATCAAGTAGGGGAAGTCAAGAGAGACCAAATAATAGCACGTAAGTGTTATGTGGATATTGTAGGGGCGGAAGCTAATGCCACCCAAAAAGCTCAGAGAATGGATATTAACGCCATTCATGAAAAGTCACCCACCCTTATATATGAAGAGAAGGAGGAAGTGCAAATACAACCTGGTCGACTGGAAGCTACTACACATATCGCTTCCGACCTGGATCCTGATCTTAGAGAAGATTTGATAAAGTGTCTGATAAAAAATAGTGATGTGTTTGCTTTGACACCTAAGGAAGTTAAAGGTGTTGCACCAACAGTCATGGACCATGCTCTTCATGTGTATCCAGATGCCCAGCCGGTCAAACAAAAAAAGAGGGATTTCAGAGCTGACCAGAATAAGATTATCAAAGAAGAAGTAGACAAGTTACTGGAGGCTGGATACATTCGGGAAGTACAATTCCCAAGCTAGCTGGCTAATGTGGTTCTAGTTTCTAAGTCAGGTAACAAGTGGCTAGTATGTATTAATTTCAGAGATCTTAACAAGGTTTGCCCAAAGGACTATTATCCTCTACCCCGCATAGATCAAGTGGTGGATTCCACGGCTGGCTGCGAGTTTATTAGTATGCTGGATGTCTATCAAGGATATCATCAAATTTCTCTTGCCAAGGTAGATCAGGAAAAAGTTAGCTTTATAACTGCTAAAGATACTTATTACTATAATGTTATGCCTTTCGGTCTAAAGAACGCATGAGCTACTTATCAACGACTTATGAATAAGGTTTTCCAGAAGCAGATTGGAAGAAATATAAAAGTTTATGTAGATGATATTCTTATTAAAACTATACGGGCTTCTAGTTTATGTGTTGAAATTGAAGAAACTTGTAGGACCTTAACGAGGTATGAGCTCAAACTCAATCCCAACAAGTATTTATTTGGGGCCAAAAGTGAAAAGTTCCTAGGATACATGGTGACCGAATGAAGAATAGAAGTCAATCCTAGCAAGATGAAAGCATTACGGGACATGGCTCCCCCAAAGAACCTGAAGGAGGCTTAGAGATTAACAGGGAGGATTACTGCCCTGTGTCGCTTCATCTCTCGGTCGGTCGATCAGAGTCTCCCCTTTTTCAAAGTACTCCGACGAGCAACTAAGTTCCAATGGGATGAGAATTGCAGCAAGGCGTTCAAGGAATTAAAAGAATACTTGTCTACTTTTCCTGTGTTAGCTAAGCCAGTAGTAGGAGAGACTTTGTGGGTGTACTTATCTGCCAACGATCACGCTGTTGGTTCTGTATTAGTGAGACAAGAAGAAAAAGAACAATTACCTGTGTATTTTTTGAGCCATTTATTAAAGGGAGCAGAGTGTCGATATACGACACTCGAGAAATTAGCTTACGGATTAGTTCTAACAGCTCGGAGGTTACACCCTTATTTTTTGTCACACCCAATTATAGTATTAACCAACAACACTCTCGGTCGGGTGCTTGTTAACCCAGAAGCATCTGGGAGATTGATTAAGTGGATGACTGAGCTCAGTGAGTATGATATACAATATCAGCCTCGGGCGGCCATCAAAGCTCAAGCTTTAAGGAATTTCATAACAGAGATACTAAGTCCCGAAATAGAGGAAACATGAATTATCTATGTAGATGGATCTTCTACTCGACAAGGCAGTGGAATTGGTGTTCTTCTTATATCTCCTAGGGAAGATCGAATATAGTTATTTGTTAGATTGAATTACAGAGTCACCAATAATGAGGCTGAATATGAAGCATTGATAGCTGGCTTGCAAGCTGCAAGCATGTGAGAGCTGCTAGTATGGTAATTTATTCTGATTCTCAATTGGTAGGACAATAATTGACAGGTAACTTTGGAATTAGTAATGAAAGATTCAAGCTATATGCAGAGACCTTTGATAAATTGAAGGTTGAATTTCATGAAGTAAGTATAAAGAAAATCTCTCGAACAGATAATCAAATAGCAGATGAGTTAGCTAAATTAGCTTCTATCATTGTTCCTTGGAATTTGGACAGACCAGTGGAACAAACATTATTAGTATCTCGTGTTGAACAACAGGATGATCAAGAAATTTAAGGTGATTGGAGAATGTTGGAGTGTATACTGAAAGCCTAAGCTTTGTAAACATTCATTATGAATAAAGAATCACATTTGGTCTAATTATCTACATTTGTTTGTAGTTGTTCATTTAATTTATATTGTAGATAACATAGTATGTGGTGTCACATACAGAAGATGATGTTATCAGTACCTTATAAATTATAAACAGTAGCTCACGACCAGAATGGAAAGGAACAAACCATTAGAAGGTCGTAGTGTAATTAGGTATTAGTTTATCTTGACTATATAATTACACTAGTACACTCAGAGTGTATTGAGTATGACCATTTGAGGTCGTTTCTTTTATACTGACTTTATAAAGGAACAAAGACCTCGGTTATTATGGAAGTGTGTGCTCTTAATCCTAATATAATAACAAGCACATATATTTGATATTTATTTCTTTAATTTATCAATGGGTGAGATTTAGTTCGATGAATCAATAAGCCCGATAAATTGGGAAATGATATCACTTATAGTGTGTGTTGTTGATTATAGAAGGAAACTGTGTCCTAGAGATACTAGGTTGATAATGTCCCCAAGAGGAGCTCATAAGGATTGTCATGTTAAACCCTGCAGGTGGACTTAGTCCGACATGACGATAAGGTTGAGTGGTACTACTCTTGGACTTAGACATTAATTAAATGAGTTGTCAGTAACTCACTTAATTAGTGGACATTCGATATCTTAAACACAGGGAGACTAACACACTCATAATAAGAAGGAGCCCAAAAATGTAATTTGGGATTGGTGCGGTAGTTCAATGATAGTTCTCTAGTGGAATGAATTATCATTGATAAAATTAAGTTGTGTGTTCGGGGCGAACACGGGATGCTTAATTTTATCGGGAGACCAAAACCAATTCCTCCTCTCGGTCCCTATCGTAGCCTCTTATTTATAGAGTTCTATACCCACCTATACCCACCTTCTATACCCACCCAATAGGGGCCGGCCAAGCTAGCTTGGGAACAAGCTAGGGCCGGCCTAGGTATAAGATTGGGTGGCCGGCCCTAGCTTGAACCCAAGCTAGTAGGGCCGGCCAAATAAAATTAAAAAGAAATTTAATTTTAATTTTTATTATTATGTGGAAGATATATTTTAAAGAGAATTAAAATTAAAATATCTCTCTTGTAAAAGATCTACAAAAGATTAAAGAAAGAGATTAGATCTCTTTCCTTATTTGTAAATTGGAGAGATGTTTTATTTTTTCTTTAAAAATTATTCACATGTTGATAAAATTAAAATTATAGAAATTTCCTTTTATCAACCATGAAGAGATTTTAAAGAGAAATTTTATTTTTTAAAATTTCCGGAAACAAATTAGGAAGTTTTAATTGTTGATTAAAACTTGTCCTCTTTTGTTTTCTAATGATGTGGCCGACCATCTCAAGTTAATTGGGAAATTTTGTTTTATTTTTCTCAATTAATTCATGTCAAGGAAAATTAAGAAAATTTTATTGTAATTAAATTTCCTAATTTGCCTAGGCCAAGGAATATAAAAGAAGGGGTGAGGGTGCCTTCAAGAGACACAACATCTATTATTCCTCTCCCTCTCTTGTTCCTTGGTGTGGCCGGCCATCCTCTCCCTCTCTTCCTCTTGTGGTGGCCGAACCTCTCTCCCTTCCTTGGAGCTCTTGTGGTGGCCGGATACTACTTGGAGAAGAAGAAGAAGAAGGAGAGAAAGCTAGTATCTCTTGGAGCTTGGTTAGTATTTTGGTTTTTCTCCTTGGTGAAGATTTTCTTTTGTGGCCGAACCTTGCTTGGAGGAGAAGAAGGTGGTTGGTGGTTTCTCATCTCGGTTGATCGTTGCCCACACAACGTCCGAGGTTAGAAGAGGAATACGGTAGAAGATCAAGAGGTTTTTCTACAAGGTATAACTAGTAATTTCTATTTCCGCATCATGCTAGTTATTTATGGAAATAATACCAAATACAAGAGGCTTACGTTCTAGAATTTCGAATATGTTTTTTCGAAGTTGTGTTCTTTTGTTTTTTTTTTCCTTGTGATTTGATTGTTCTCTTTGGTTAACCTAAAGTTATTTTAGGAAATTAAATATTAGCTTTCTATTAAAGGTTTTGTCTAGTCGGTGGTGGTTGCTCCCATATCCAAGAAGGCCATGTGCCTCGCCACGTCAGTACTGGGAACCTTTTATGGAAATTAATATTTAATGGAATTAATAACTTAAGGAGACTTGGGTCGAACATGTTAAGTTCTGCAGGAGATCCAAGTCAAAACCTAAAAGAACAAATAGATTAAGTTTTGGATCAAACGTGTTAAGTTCCGCAGGCGATCCAAAATTTAATTTAAAAGAACACATGGTAGCTAGGAAAAGGTTCAGACCTTTGTACAAAATTTTTGTACAGTGGAACCTATAGGTTTTCCGAGTAGCAACCAACAATTGGTATCAGAGCTAGGGTTTTGCCTCTGTGTATTTGGTATTTAGTTTAATTATGTACATGTCATACATAATTTAGGCAGGTTAATAGTAGGATGTGCTAACTTTGTGGATGCAGGATCCAACTATTATGGCTTTTAGTTATTATGTGTGTGATTGGACCCTTGGACATGTCAAGGGCATTTATATGTGTGTGCATGATTGTATTAAAATACGGCAGTATTTAGTTTTATTAGGATTTTATTTTTGATCTAGATACATGTACATTCCTTTTATGGAATATAGGATCAAAATGTAAAATTCTATTTATGTCGCGGATCAAATCTTGCAAAGCGTGGAACCTTCTAAGGACCAGAGGCACAGCGGAACTAGAAGCAAGATGGATGCGACAGCTAGACCCGGTAGTGGTGGCCAAATATGGCAGCAGCTTGAGATGACAACACATGGAGGACAAATAGAGATAAAAGCCATAATAGTTGAAAATTAGATTTTCTATTTATTGCTTTTATATTGTGCTATGTGTGAATGTTAGTTTACAAGTTAAGTAGGCTAGCATAGTTAAAATTCCTCATTTATAAATAACTAAGTGGGAGAGGGATTTTTAAGTAAATCTCATGGTCTCCATTACTGGTTTGTAAGTGATGCAAACAAGCTTGCGCGTTGGCTCTGAGTGCCTTCCTCCATAACGGATGAGTTTGTTTGCGGATCACTAGAACAGACTTCCATTTTTGGATGACTATAGGAAGTTAATTAAGAGCGTGTGATCTTCCCCAACGGAAGGGGCATAATCTTATTAATGGACTCAGTGTCAAGTAATGGTATACACTTAGACACATCTAAAAGTATCCTCCCCAACGGAGTCACTGCTATTATTTGTGAGACCAAATAATACCAACTATTACTTTTATTTGTCAAAAGTTAGGTTGACAAGATAATAAAATTAATGGGTTAAAACCCTCCTTTTACAAATGTTGAATTTGTATACGTCCACACTAACGTGGCATACAAAATTCACGGTGTTATGAGGTGTTGGTTAATTTAAAATAGTATTGTTTGAGGAATCAATATTATTCTAAATTTAGAGTACTGACCAAAAGTTATTGGTGATTATTAGGATGACTTTCAACTGTCCATCATACTTCAACAAAATAGACTTCTGGACCAAATTACATAGATTGGAAAAGAAACACGGATATTGTTAGTTTGTACTGTCAGAGAATGTCTGATACACCTAGCATGAATCTACCCCAGAGGAGATTGAATATCATAAGAGATGGGTAAAGCAGATGAGATGGCGCGGTGTTACATTTGGCTTCAATGTCAAATGTATTGCAACATCGGCATAAAGATTTACCAACGACTTATGATATTATGAACAATCTCAAGGAACTCTTTGGTCATCGGGATAGGGCTTCTAGGCAAGAAGCCATGAGAAAGATAATGGCGCCACCATGCAAGAGGGTACTCTGTGAGGATCATATCCTAAAGATGATGGCTTATCCGAACGAGATACAGATCCTTGGAGGAGAAATTGATGGAAACCCGGATCGATATGATTCTCAAACGTTACCTAGAAGTTTTGAGCGGTTCACTGAACTATAATATGAATAAAAGGATTTATTCATTAGGGAAACTACTGACAAGCAGCAGAAGGATTATTTAGTCACAATTCTCAAATTCACTTTCTTGAAAATGGTTCAACTTCTAAGCCGAGAGGAAGAAGAAGAAGAAACAAGTGGCTCGAAAGAAAGTGAATAAATCTCAGTGTACGGGATTTAAAGTTGGAGTGAAGAAGGAAGGGCAAATGCTTCATCTGCAAGCGAGGACATTGGAAGGCGGATGTCCTCGTAGGAACCAAAACAAAGGTATATCTCATGCTCTAGTTGTTGAAACATGTTTAGCGGTGTTATCTACCACCACCTGGTGTGTAGATACGGGAGCCACTGATCATGTCTACAATTCCTTGCAGGAAACCCGACGACTATCTGAAGGGAGATTACCATCTACATGGGCAATGCTACTAAGGTGGCAGTGTTGCGATGGGAGACGCCTACTTATCTTTTAGTAGAAATAGAAATTTGGTTTAAGAAATTGTCTTTATGTACCCAGTTTTAGAAAGAATTTAATTTCGGTTTCTAAACTGTTTTTAGATGGATATTCAGTTTCTTTCAATAGCGATGTAGTTATTAAAAGAAATAAAGTGATTATCTGTTCTGGTGCATTAGTTGGCAATTTGTATATTTTAAATCCAAATTCTTCCACAAAGCAAAACATGGAAATTTATAATTCATCTTCTAATTCTAAAAAGAGAAAAGAACCTTCAGAAATGAACCAAGCATATCTTTAGCATCTAAGGCTTGGTCATATTAACTTAAGTAGGATTCAGAGGCTTATAGCCGATGGACTTTTAAGTTCATTAGAGTTGGAAAATTTTCAAACTTGTGAATCTTGCTTAGAAGGTAAAATGACCAAGAGGCCGTTCAAGGCCAAGGGGTATAGAGCCAAAGAAGTGTTAGAATTGGTTCACTCTGATTTGTGTGGTCCTATGTCTGTCCAGGCAAGAGGAGGTTTTGAATATTTTGTCTCTTTTATAGATGATTATTCAAGATATGGAAATATTTACCTAATGCGCCGCAAGTCCGAGTGCTTTGATAAGTTCAAAGAATACAAGGCTGATGTGGAAAAATGATTAGGTAAAAGTATCAAGACACTACGATCTGATCGTGGTGGCGAAAACCTCTTAGGAGAGTTTAGGAATTACTTATCAGAGGCCGGGATTCAATCCCATATGCACTGGAACACCGCAGCAGAATGGTGTAGCAGAACGAAGGAATATGACTCTTATGGAGATGGTTAGATCAATGATGAGTTATTCAGAATTACCAAATTCGTTTTGGGGATATGCTCTGGAAACAGCAGTATACGTTCTGAACTTAGTACATTCTAAATCAGTTTCTTCTACTCCCATAGAATTGTGGAATGGGCGAAAACTCAGTCTAAGACATATTCGGAGTTGGGGTAGTCCAACACATGTGCTGAAACCAGATGCTGATAAGTTAGAATCTCGTACAGAAGTTCGCGTGTTTGTGGGATATCCCAAAGGAACGAAAGGAGGTTTATTTTATAGTCCTAAAGACCAGAAGGTCATTGTTAGCACCAATGCCCAGTTTTTAGAAGAAGACTATATAATGGATCACAAGCCAGTAGTAAAATTGTTTTAGAAGAACTTAGAGGACACGTCTACTTTAGACAGGACAAGATGAAGTACCACAAGAAACCGCAACACGTGTCACACATGATACACAACCACACGATGCCTCATCGTAGTGGGAGGGTTGTGAGGTAGCTGAGAGATTCATGTTTTGGGAGAGTCTTGGACTTGATCCGGGTAAACATGAACCTGATCCGATCATATATGAAGGACTCCAAGATCTGGATGCCGACATCTTGGCAAAAGGCGATGAATTCAAATAGAGTCTATGTACTCTAATAAGGTGCAGGAGCTTGTAGAACCACCGATGGTGTAAAAGCTGTTGGATGCAAGTGGATCTACAAAAGGAAAAGAGGACGACGGGAAGGTAGAAACCTTCAAAGCTAGGCTTGTTGCAAAGGGTACACTCAAAAGAGGAATCGATTATGAGGAGACCTTTTCACCGGTAGTTATGCTTAAGTCTATCCGGATACTCTTATCCATTCTTTGCTCATATGGATTATGAGATTTGGCAAATGGATGTCAAGACAGCTTTCCTTAATGGAAGTCTTGAAGAGAACATCCATATGAAGCAACCGAAGGGTTCATTAAAAAGGCAAAGAGCATCTAGTGTGCAAGCTCAATCGGTCCATTTATGGATGAAGCAAGCTTCAAGGTCTTGGAACATCTGGTTTAATGAAGTAATCGATCATATGGATTTATTCAAAGTCCGAATGAGTCTTGTGTATATAAGAAGTGTAACGGAAACGTGGTGATATTTCTTGTACTATCGTAGATGATATTTTGTTAATTGGCAACAATGTCAAGGTATTATCGACGTAAGGGTATGGTTGTCCAAACAATTTGATATGAAGGACTTAGGAGAATGTGCACACATTCTTGGGATCAAAGTTATAAGGGATCGTAAGAAAAGAATGTTGTGTCTATCCCAAGCTTCATATATAGATACAATCCTTGCTCGTTTTAGCATGCAGGATTCCAAGAAAGGTTTCTTACCTTTTAGACATGGAGTAGCTTTATCTAAAGAGATGTCTCCAAAGACATCAAAAGAGATAGAGGACATGAAAGCAGTTCCTTATGCTTCGGCTGTAGGAAGCCTAATGTATGCAATGCTATGTACGAGACATGATATCTGTTTTGCTGTGGGCATGGTCGTAAATATCAGAGTAACCTGGACAAGGACATTGGACTGCGGTAAAGTATATATTAAAGTACCTGAGAAGGACTAGAGATTATATGCTAGTTTACCAAGCAGATGATCTGCTCCCTGTGGGTTACACGGATTCAGATTTCCAATCAGATAGGGATAACAGTAAGTCTACATCAGGCTATGTGTTTACTTTAGGAGGTGGAGCCATTTCATGGAGGAGTGTTAAGCAGAAATGCGTTTCAGACTCAACCATGGAAGCTGTGTAGACCTCGAGGCAGCTAAAGAAGCAGTATGGCTCAGGAACTTTCTAATGGATTTAGATGTGATTCCTGGTTTGCCCAAAATCATCACAATTTATTGTGATAATAGTGGTGCAGTTGCAAACTCAAAGGAACCACGAGCTCATAAGGCAAGTAAACATATAGAGCGCAAGTACCACCTGATACGAGATATCGTGAAGCGAGGAGAAGTTGTCATCGCCAAGATTGCATCAGCGGATAACCTGGCAGATTCTTTCACTGAGGCCCTTTCGGCGAAAGCTTTCGATCGGCATGTGGAGGGAATGGGAATCAGATGTATGGTAGAAGATATGACAGCTTAGTCATTAGTATAAGTGGGAGATTGTTGGAGTGTATACTGAAAGCCTAAGCTTTGTAAACATTCATTATGAATAAAGAATCACATTTGGTCTAATTATCTACATTTGTTTGTAGTTGTTCATTTAATTTATATTGTAGATAACATAGTATGTGGTGTCACATACAGAAGATGATGTTATCAGTACCTTATAAATTATAAACAGTAGCTCACGACCAGAATGGAAAGGAACAAACCATTAGAAGATCGTAGTGTAATTAGGTATTAGTTTATCTTGACTATATAATTATACTAGTACACTCAGAGTGTATTGAGTAGGACCATTTGAGGTCGTTTCTTTTATACTGACTTTATAAAGGAACAAAGACCTCGGTTATTATGGAAGTGTGTGCTCTTAATCCTAATATAATAACAAGCACATATATTTGATATTTATTTCTTTAATTTATCAATGGGTGAGATTTAGTTCGATGAATCAATAAGCCCGATAAATTGGGAAATGATATCACTTATAGTGTGTGTTGTTGATTATAGAAGGAAACTGTGTCCTAGAGATACTAGGTTGATAATGTCCCCAAGAGGAGCTCATAAGGATTGTCATGTTAAACCCTGCAGGTGGACTTAGTCCGACATGACGATAAGGTTGAGTGGTACTACTCTTGGACTTAGACATTAATTAAATGAGTTGTCAGTAACTCACTTAATTAGTGGACATTCGATATCTTAAACACAGGGAGACTAACACACTCATAATAAGAAGGAGCCCAAAAATATAATTTGGGATTGGTGTGGTAGTTCAATGATAGTTCTCTAGTGGAATGAATTATCATTGATAAAATTAAAGTTGTGTGTTCGGGGTGAACACGGGATGCTTAATTTTATCGGGAGACCAAAACCAATTCCTCCTCTCGGTCCCTATCGTAGCCTCTTATTTATAGAGTTCTATACCCACCTATACCCACCTTCTATACCCACCCAATGGGGGCCGACCAAGCTAGCTTGGGAACAAGCTAGGGCCGGCCTAGGTATAAAATTGGGTGGCCGGCCCTAGCTTGAACCCAAGCTAGTAGGGCCGGCCAAATAAAATTAAAAAGAAATTTAATTTTAATTTTTATTATTATGTGGAAGATATATTTTAAAGAAAATTAAAATTAAAATATCTCTCTTGTAAAAGATCTACAAAAGATTAAAGAAAGAGATTAGATATCTTTCCTTATTTGTAGATTGGAAAGATATTTTATTTTCTCTTTGAAAATTATTCACATGTTGAAAAATTAAAATTATAGAAAATTTCTTTTTATCAACCATGAAGAGATTTTTGAAGAGAAATTTTATTTTTTAAAATTTTCGGAAACAAATTAGGAAGTTTTAATTTGTTGATTGAAACTTGTCTAATTTGTCTCTCTATGATGTGGCCGGCCATTATAAGTTTAATTGGGAAATTTTATTTTATTTTTCTGAATTAATTCATGTCAAGGAAAATTAAGAAAATTTTATTGTAATTAAATTTCCTAATTTACCAAGGCTAAGGAATATAAAAGAGGGGGTTGGGGTGCCTTCATGAGGTGCAACCTCTATTATTTTTCTCCCTCTCTTATTCCTTGGTGTGGCCGGCCATCTTCTTCCTCTCTTCCTCTTTGTGGTGGCCGAAACCTCTTTCTTGGCTTGGTGCTTTTGTGGTGGCCGGATACTACTTGGAGAAGAAGAAGAAGAAGGAGAGAAAGCTTGCATCCTTTAGAGCTTGGTTGGTGGTTTTTTTCATCCTTGGTAAAGCTCTTGTTTTGGCCGAACCTAGCTAGGAGGAGAAGAAGGTGCTTTGGTGGTTTCTCATCTCGGAAGATCGTTGCCCACATAACGTCCGAGGTTAGAAGAGGAATACGGTAGAAGATCAAGAGTTCTTTCTAGAAGGTATAACTAGTAATTTTTCCTTTCCGCATCATACTAGTTATTTTTGGAAATAATACCAAATACAAGAGGCTTACGTTCTAGAATTTCGAATATGTTTTTCGATGTTGTGTTCTTTTGTTTATTTCTTTTCCTTGTGATTTGATTGTTCCTTTCGGTTAACCTAAAGTTATTTTAGGAAATTAAATATTAGCTTTCTATTAAAGGTTTTGTCTAGTCGGTGGTGGTTGCTCCCATATCCAAGAAGGCCATGTGCCTCGCCACGTCAGTACTGGGAACCTTTTATGGAAATTAATATTTAATGGAATTAATAACTTAAGGAGACTTGGGTCGAACGTGTTAAGTTCTGCAGGAGATCCAAGTCAAAACCTAAAAGAACAAATAGATTAAGTTTTGGATCAAACGTGTTAAGTTCCGCAGGCGATCCAAAATTTAATTTAAAAGAACACATGGTAGCTAGGAAAAGGTTCAGACCTTTGTACAAAATTTTTGTACAGTGGAACCTATAGGTTTTCCGAGTAGCAACCAACAGAGAACACCAATCATTCTATTCTTACAACAAGGAATTCTACCCACTGATGTAGAATAAGCTAGAGTATTCAAGAAGAGGGCAAGCCAATATACTATGATTGGAGATCACTTATATAAAAGGGTCTTCTCTAGTCCTCTACTCAAATGTGTTGGATCAGATGACATACAATATATTCTACAAGAGGTGCATCAAAGTTCTTGTGGTAGTCATGTGGGAGGTAGGTCTCTTGTTATGAAGATATTATTAGCTGGATAATTTTGGCCTACTCTACAAGCAGATGTTGCTCAGCTTGTTAGAACTTGTTTTTCTTGTCAGAAATATCAAAATATTCCTCATCATTCTACTGAATTATTGAAGACTTCTATAGTATCTTGTCCTTTTGATCAATGGGGCATGAATATAGTAGGGTCTTTCCCTCTTGCGCCTGCTCAGAGGAAGTTCTTGTCAGTAGTAGTGGATTATTTCTCTAAATGGGTAGAAGCAGAACCATTGGCCAGAATTACTGAACTTGTAGTTATCAAATTTCTATGGCAACATATTGTTTGCAGATTTAGTATTCCACATAAAATAGTTTTTGATAATGGAAGGCAATTTCAAGAAAGGAAAATTAAGAAATGATGTTCTGATTACGGCATCACACAAGCTTGTACCTCTGTGGCATACCCACAGTGTAATGGACAAGCTGAAACACGGGATACTCAAGCTCATCAGAAGGCCAAAACCAATTTCTCCTCAAGGTCCCTGTCGTAGCCTCAATAAAGTCATAAATCCGCTCATGAAAAGCCCATCTTGGTATCCAAGAAGGGGCTGGTCCATGACTTGGTGACCAAGCCAAAGGGGTCGACCATAAACTCCTTGAGGTGGCTGGCCACAAGCAATTAAAGGGTGCCGGCCACATATTTCAAATTAGAAGGGGTGTTTTGAATTTTTAAAATCTTCTCTTTGTAGATATCTACAAGTTTTAAAAGAGAGATTTTAAAATTAAAAACTTTCCTTATTTGAATTAGGCCACATGGTTTAAAAGAAAGTTTAAAAGTTTTAAAACTTTTATTTTTTAATCATCCTCATGATTTTAGAAAAAAGGAAGAGAAGTTTTAAATTTGAATCTTTTTAATTTTGTAACCATGTTTTAAAAAGAAAATTTTAGAAGAGAAGTTTTAAATTTTAAAACATGGTTTTAATTTTTAAAACTTTCCTTTTTTAACATCTACATTAGGAAAATAAAAGAGAGCTTTATAAGAATTTTTTCTTTGCTTATAAAATTTTTACAAGGTTATTTTTTTCCTTTTAAGGGGCCAGCCACCCTTGCTTGGTGCCCAAGCAAGGGGCCGGCCAATCAATGATTAACCAATCAAAGATTGATGATTGAATCAATCAAGAGGAAAGAAAAGGAAAAATAAAAGGGGAAAAGGAAAAACAAGAGGAAGATTTTATTTTTTGTAAAAAGTCTTTCCTTATTTGCCTTGGGCAAGTAATATAAAAGAAGGGGAGGAGAGGTCTCATGGTATATCAATTCTTATTCTCAAGTTGGTGCTTCCTCTAGTGGTCGACCCTCTCCCTCTTCTTTTCCCCTTGCTCTCTTTTATTCTGTTGTGGTGGTGGTCGGATTTTAGAGAAGGAGGAAGAAGGCTTTTGGGTGATGTTCATCTTGGAGGATCGTTGCCTACACGACGTCCAAGGCGAGGCGAGGAATATGGCAGAAGATCTCGAAGTTATTAGCATACAAAGAAAAGGTATAACTAGTAATTTTCTTCCTCATCATGCTAGTATTTTCTTTGTATGAATTCCAAACACAAGAGGCATTAGATTCTAGTTTTTCGAATTGTAATTCGAGTTTGTGTTTTTTTTTATTTTTTGAATTTGTGATTCAATTGTTCTTTTTGGTTAAACCTAGAGTTATATAAGGAAATTTAATATTAGCTTTCCTTAAAAGGCTTTGTCTAAGAAGTGGGGGTTGCTCCCATATCTAAGAAGGTCTAATGCCTGGCTATGTTTAACCTGGAAGTCAATTATGGAAATTAATATTTAATTGAATTTATAATATAGGTGGATTTGGATCAATAGTATTAAGTTCCGCTTGCGATCCAAGTCTAAACTATTAAGAACAGATAAGTTAAATTTGGAATCAATAATGTTAAGTTACATTTGCGATTCTTAATTTAATTTCTAAAGAACACAATAGGTTGTTTAGGAAAGGTTTGACACTTGTACAAAATTTTTGTACAGTGGAACTGGTACGATCTTTCTAGGACCAACTAACAATTTGTATCAGAGCTAGGGTTTGCCTCTGTGTGTTTTGGTTTTCAAATAGATTATGCACATGTCATACATAATTTAGGCAGAATAATAGTAGGATGTGCTAACTTTGTGGTTGCAGACTCCAACTATTATGACATATAGATATTGTGTGTGATTGTACCCTTGGACATGTCAAGGGCATTATTTTGTGTGTGCATGATTGTATTTAACTAATACAATAGGAGCTGTATTAGCCCTAGGTTTTTAGAATTTTATTTTTCGATTTAGATTACATGTACATTCCTTTGTGGAATATAGGATCAATATATGTAAAATTCTATATTTGTCACGGATCGTATCCTTGCGAGGTGTGGTGCTATTGGAGGACCAGAGGCACAGCGGAATAAGAAGCAAGATAGATGCGACGACTGGACCCGATGGCGGTGGCTAAAGATGGCAACAGCTAGGTGTTGGGACCGAAATGTAGCTAGAGGGGGGGGGGGTGAATAGCTCAGCACGATCTCGTGCTCGACGTTGCTTGTTTCTTCAAAGATATGCAACGAAAAACAAACATGAAACAAAATACAACGCTAACAAAAGGATTTACTTGGTATCCACCTCACAAGAGGTGACTAGTCCAAGGATCCACACACTCATGCACTCTCCACTAATAAAACACTCATTTACGGTAACTACCGAAGGCGGAGAAGCCTTACAAGCTTTCAGTACAAGAAGAAGGAAAGGGAAAACAAAATACAAGCAAGATCTTACAAGTTTGCACACGAAACCCTAACCCTAGCTTCTTCCTCGCCTCTTGACTTGGACGTGCACCAACACAAGCCTCCAAGAACCTTCAAGATCTGGCATGAGAGCTGTGGAAAGCTGCTGTGAAGATCTGAGTTCGCTGGGAACGAAAGCCGTAGAAGTTCTGCTGAGAGAATCGCTCGCCCATGGCTAAATACGACGCCAATGGTCGAATCCCAATCGATTGGATTGCTCCCAATCGATTGGAGAGGCTTTGGATCGATCGACCGATCGATCCACAGTGCCTTTGTGCTCCTGGGAATTTACTGGATCGATTGGCAGATCGATCCAGGTCCCATCGCGCGAAATCGCACCTCCCAATCGATCCACTGATCGATCCAGAGCTGTTCTGTGCGATCGCGCACTTCTCCCAATCGATCCACTGATCGATTGGGAGGAGGCTTGTCGCGAAGACTCGCCCAATCGATGAGCCTATCGATTGGGCATGAGCCAATCGATCGACTGATCGATCCAGCTCATGATTTCGCCCAAAATCAAGTCTAAAGCCTCCTAAACCAACATCTGGTCAACCATGACCTGTTGGTCCATCATGCCTAGCATCCGGTCACCCTTGACCTGCTAGGACTCCCTCACCAAGTGTCCGGTCAATCCTTTTGACCCACTTGGACTTTTCTCCTTGTGTCACGTATCCGGTCAATCCCTTTGACCTACTTGAACTTTCCACCAGATGTCTGGTCAACCTTGACCCATCTGGATTTCCTCATGCCTGGCTTCACTCACCAGGTCTTTCCATTGCCTAGCTTCACTCACTAGGGCTTCCCATCTGCCTGGCTTCACTCACCAGGACTTTCACCTAGCTTCACTCACTAGGATTTCCCAACTGCCTAGCTTTACTCACCAGGACTTCCAACTGCCTAGCTTCACTCACCAGAACTTTCACCTAGCTTCACTCATTAGGATTTCCCAACTGTTTGGCTTCACTCACCAGGACTTCCAACTGTCTGGCTTCACTCACCAGGACTTTCACCTAGCTTCACTCACTAGGATTTCCCAACTGCCCGGCTTCACTCACCAGGACTTTTACCTAACTTCACTCATCAGAACTTTCACCTGGCTTCACTCACCAGGATTTTCAGTCAAGTATCCAGCCAGCCTTGACCTACTTGACTCTCCTTCACAATCTCTCCACATGAACAATTGCACCTGCAATCTTCATGTGTTGTCTACATGTATTGTCAAATATAGAAACCCAAACATCAAGACTCGAGTTTGACTTAATTCAAGCTCAATCAACCAGGTCAATCTTGACCTAGGGAATATTTGCACCAATACTAGGGTTGGAACACACAGAGGATAGTGATGGAAAAGGCCATAATAGTTGGAAAATTAATTTCTAAATTTATTACTTTTATTTACTGTGATGTGTGTGTGTGCATTTGATGTATGCTAGTATAGGTTAAAATTCCTCACCTTAAATAACTAAGTGGGAGAGGGATTTTTAAATAAATTCCACGGTCTCTATTACTGGGTTGTAAGTGATGCAACAAGCTTGCGTGTTGGCTCTGAGTGCCTCCCTCCACAACGGATAGGTTTGTTGCGGATCACTAGATCAAACTTTCTTTATGGATGGTTATAGGAAATTATTTAGGAGCGTGTGATCTTCTCCAACTGAAGGGGCTCAATTCTATTTAATGAACAAAGTATCAAGTAATGGTATACACTTAGATGCATTCAATAGTATCCTCCCCAACGGAGTCACTGCTATTATTTTTATGTGACCAAAGTAAAACCAACTATTAATTTTATTTGTCATAAAGTTAGGATGACAAGATAATAAAATTAATGGGTAAGACCCTCCTCTTACAAATGTTGAATTTGTATACGTCCACACTAACGTGGCATGCAATATTCACGGTGTTTTGATGTGTTGGTAAATTTAAATAGTATTGTTTGAGGAATCAATATTATTCTAAATTTAGAGTCCTGACCAAAATTTATTTTGTGATTCTTAGGATGACTTTCAACCCACTGGCCATTATACTGAAAGAGAACAGACTTACTGATCCCAACTATATAGATTGGAAAAGAAACATAGATATTGTCTTAACTACTGAAAGCTATAAGTTTGTACTGTCAAAGGTATGCCCAGATACACCTAATAGTGATTCTACCCTAGAGGAGATTGAGTATCATAAGAAATGGGTAAAAGCAGATGAGATGACGCGGTGTTACATTTTGGCTTCAATGTCAAATGTATTACAACATCAGCATCAAGATTTACCAACTACTTATGATATAATGAACAATCTCAAAGAACTCTTTGGGCACCAGAGTCGGACTGCTAGGCAAGAGGCAATGAGAAAGTTAATGACATCCACCATGTCAGAGGGGACACCCGTAAGGGACCATATCCTCAAAATGATGGCTTATCTGAACGAAATACAAGTCCTTGGAGGTGAAATCGATAGGGAAACCCAGGTCGATAAAATTCTCCAAACGCTACCTAGAAGTTTTGAGCAGTTCCACCTGAACTATAATATGAACAAAAGGGAGTATACGTTGGCGGAACTTCTGACAAAACTATAGGCAGCAGAAGGTATATTTCGTCACAGTTCTTAGATTCACTATGCTGAAAATGGTTCTACTTCTAAGTCGAAAGGCAAGAAGAAGAAGAAATAGATTTTTTCAGCAAAGAAGGTGAATAAACCTCAAGGTACAGGACAAAAAGTTGGAATGAAGAAGTCGAAAGGAAAGTGCTTCATCTGCAAGCAGTCAAGACATTGGAAGGTGGGCTGTCCTCATAGGAATCAGAACAATAAAGGTATATCTCATTCTCTAGTAGTTGAAACATATTTAGCGGTGTTATCTACCAACACCTGGTGTGTAGATACGGGAGCCACTGATCATGTCTGCAACTCTTTCCAGGGGTTCCAGGAAATCCGACGACTATTTGAAGGAGAGATAACCGTCTACATAGGTAATACTACTAAGGTGACCGCTGTTGCAGTGGAAGACGTCTACTTTTCTTTTGATAGGAATAGAAGTTTGGTTTTAAGAAATTGTCTTTATGTACCCAGTTTTAGAAAGAATTTAATTTCAATTTCTAAACTGTATTTGGATGGATATTCTGTTTCTTTCAGTAACAATGTAGTTATAAAAAGAAATAGAGTTATTATCTGTTCTGGTGCATTAGTTGACAATTTATATACTTTAAATCCAATTTCTCCCACAAAGTAACAAATGAAAATTAATAACACATCTTCTAACTCTAATAAGAGAAAAAAACTTTCGGAAATGAACCAAACATATCTTTGGCATCTAAGGCTTGGTCATATTAACTTAAGTAGGATTCAAAGGCTTATAGCCGATGGACTCTTGGGTACATTAGAGTTGGAAAACTTTCCAACCTGTGAATCTTGCTTGGAAGGTAAAATGACCAAGAGACCTTTTAAGGTCAAGGGGTATAGAGCCAAAGATGTGTTAGAATTGGTTTATTCTGATCTGTGTGGTCCTATGTCTATCCAGGCAAGAGGTGGTTATGAATATTTCGTCTCCTTTATAGACGATTATTCAAGATACGGATACATTTACTTGATGCGCCGTAATTCTGAATGCTTTGATAAGTTCAAAGAATATAGAGCTGATGTGGAGAAACGTCTTGGTAAAAGTATCAAGACACTACGGTTTGACCGTGGTGGCGAATACCTCTTTAGAGAGTTTAAGAATTACTTATCAGAAGCCAGGATTCAATCTCAATTGTCTGCACCTGATATACCCCAACAGAATGGTGTGGCAGAACGAAGGAATAGGACTCTTATAGAAATGGTTAGATCGATGATGAGTTATTCAGAATTACCAAATTCGTTTTGGGGATATGCTTTAGAAACAGCAATGTATATTCTGAATATGCTACCTTCTAAAACAGTTCCTTCTACTCCCATGGAATTATGGAATGGCGTAAGCCTAGTCTGAATCATATCCGGATATAGGGTAGTCCAACACATGTGCTGAAGGGAGATACTGACAAGTTGGAATCACGTACAGAAGTATGTCTGTTTGTGGGATATCCTAAAGGAACAAAAGGATGTTTGTTTTATAATCCTAAAAATCAGAAGATCATTGTTAGCACCAATGCTCGATTTTTAGAAGATGATTATGTAATAAACCATAAGCCCATGAGTAAAATTATTCTAGAAGAAATAAGAGAGGACACGTCTACTTTAGTACCAACAGTACAAGATGAAGTACCACAAGAGACTACAACGCGTGTCACACATGATACACAACCAGAGGCAGTGCCTCATCGTAGTGGGAGAGTTGTAAAGCAACCTGAAAGATTCATGTTTTTGGGAGAGTTTTCGGACTTGATCCCGGGTAAACATGAACCTGATCCCCGAACATATGATGAAGCACTCCAAGATAAAGATGCAGTATCTTGGCAAAAGGCAATGAATTCTGAAATAGAGTCTATGTATTCTAATAAGTTTTGGGAGCTTATAGAACCACCAGATGGTGAAAAAGCCGTTGGATGCAAGTGGATCTACAAAAAGAAAAGAGGGATAGATGGGAAGGTAGAAACCTTCAAAACAAGGCTTGTTGCGAAAGGGTATACTCAGAAAGAGGAAATCAATTATGAGAAGACCTTTTCACCGGTAGTTATGCTTAAGTCTATCCGGATACTCTTATCCATTGTTTCTCATATGGATTATAAGATTTGGCAAATGGATGTCAAGACAGCTTTCCTTAACGGAAGTCTTGAAGAAAACATCCATATGAAGCAACCAGAGGGATTCATTGAAAAAGGCAAAGAGCATCTAGTGTGTAAGCTGAATCGGTCCATTTATGGACCGAAACAAGTTTCAAGATCTTGGAACATCCGGTTTAACGAAGTAATCTAGTCATATGGATTTATTCAGTGTCCGGATGAGTCTTGTGTATACAAGAAGTGTAACGGAAACGTGGTGGTATTTCTTGTACTATACGTAGATGATATTTTGTTAATTGACAACAATGTCAAAGTGTTATCACACGTAAGAGTATGGTTATCCAAACAATTTGATATGAAGGACTTAGGAGAATGTGCACACATTCTTGGGATCAAAGTAATAAGGGATCGCAAGAAAAGAATGTTGTGCCTATCTCAAGCTTCATATATAGATACAATCCTTGCTCGTTTTAACATGCAGAACTCCAAGAAAGGTTTCTTACCTTCTAGGCATGGAGTAGCTTTATCCAAAGAGATGTCTCCAAAGATATCAAAGGAGATAGAGGACATGAAGGCAGTTCTTTATGCTTTGGCTGTGGGAAGCTTAATGTATGCAATGTTGTGTACGAGACCAGATATCTGTTTTGCCATGGGCATGGTTAGCTAGAGCTGTCAAACGGGCCAACCCGTGGTGGGGCGGGTCAATCTGTGGCGGGCTAACCATTTAGCGGGGCGGGTTGGGAAATTTCCAACCCAACCCATTCTAAGGTGGGTTGCGGGTTTGGTGGGCCAACCCGCGGGCCCATCAAAAATTTTAAAAAAAATTAAAAAATAGTTCCTATCTTCAACATTTTACTTCGAAAAAATTTTCTACAATTAAATATATACATAAACATGTATTTTAAATATAAATGAACACAAACGAATACTTATGTTGGATGAAAAGTATTATTTTTAATTCAAAATTATAACAAAAAAATATAATAAATTGGTCTAAAACTTAGCTTACATGTGTTTTTCAACCCACGGGGCAACCCAAGCCCGAGCGGGCCAACCCGCGTAGGTCGCGGGCCTAGGCGGGTCGGCCCACGGCGGACTTGGGTTGATAAAATTCCAACCTAACCCGCTTAAATTATTTGACGGGGCGGGCCAACCCGACGGGCTCAACCTAAATTGACGGCTCTATGGTTAGCAGATATCAGAGTAACCCTGGACAAGGACATTGGACTGTTGTAAAGCATATATTAAAGTACCTGAGAAGGACTAGAGATTATATGCTAGTTTACCAAGCAGACGATTTGCTCTCTGTGGGTTACATTGATTCAGATTTCAAATCAGATAGGGACAATAGTAAGTCTATATCAGGCTATGTGTTTACTTTAGGAGGTCGAGCCATTGCATGGAGGAGTGTCAAGCAGAAATACATTTCTGATTCAACCATGGAAGCTGAGTATGTGGCAGTCTCTGAGGCATCCAAAGAAGCTGTATGGCTCAGGAACTTCCTAATGGACTTAGATGTGATTTCTAGTTTGCCCAAAATCATCACAATTTATTGTGATAATAGCGGTGCAGTTGTAAACTCGAAGGAACCACGAGCCCATAAGGTGAGTAAACATATAGAGCGCAAGTACCACCTGATACGAGACATCGTCAAGAGAGGAGAAGTTATTGTCGCCAAGATTGCATCAGCAGATAACCTGACAGATCCTTTCACTAAGGTCCTTCCGACGAAAGCTTTTGATCGGCATGTGGAAGGGATGAGAATTAGATGTATGGCAGCAGATATGGCAACTTAGTCTTTTAGTATAAGTGGGAGATTGTTAGAATGTATACTAAGAGCCTGACTTTTGTAAACATTTATTTATGAAATAAAAAAATCACATTAGTCAAATGTCTACATTTTATTTGTTAAGTGTAGTTGTTCAATTAATTTATATTGTAGATAACATGGTGTGTGGTGTCATACACAGAAGATCATGTTATCAGTTCTTTATAAATTATAAACAGCTACTCACGACTAAGATGGAAAGGAACAAACCATTGGAATAGTCGTAGTGTAATTAGGTATTATTTTATCTTGACTAATAAATTACACTAGTACACTCTAAGTGTATTGAGTAGGACCATTTTAGGTAAGTTATTTTTATACTGACTTAATAAAACAACTAGATTTTAGTTATTATGGAAGTGTATGCTCTTAATCCTAATATAATAACAAGCATATATATTTAGTATTTATTTCTTTAACTTATCAAGGGGTGAGATTTAGCTCGATAAATCAATAGGCCCGATAAGTTGGGAAATGATATTACTTATAGTGTGTATTGTTGACTATAGAAGGAAATTGTGTCCTAGTAATCTAGGTTGAGAATGTCTCCAAGAGGAGCTCATAAGGATTGCCATATTAAACCCTGCAAGTGGACTTAGTCCGACATGACATTAAGGTTGAGTGGTACTACTCTTGGACTAAGACATTAATTAAAATGAGTTATCAGTAACTCAATTAATTAGTAGACATTCGATATCTTAAACACAGAGAGACTAACACACTCATGATAAGAATGAGCCCATAATGTAATTTGGGATTGGTGCGGTAGTGCAATAATAACTCTCTAGTGGAATGAGTTATTGTTGATGAACTTGAGTTGTGTGTTCGGGGCGAACACGGGATACTTAAGCTCGTCGAAAGGCCAAAACCAATTTCTCCTCTAGGTCCCTGTTGTAGCCTCAATAAAGCCTTAAATCTGCTCATGAAAAGCCCATCTTGGTGTCCAAGAAGGGGCCGACCCATGGCTTGGTGACCAAACCAAAGGGGCAGGCCATAAACTCCTTGAGGTGGCCGGCCACAAGCAATTGAAGGGTGTCAGCCACATATTTCAAATTAGAAGGGGTGTTTTGAATTTTTAAAATCTTCTCTTTGTAGATATCTACAAGTTTTAAAAGAGACATTTTAAAATTAAAAACTTTCCTTATTTGAATTAGGCCACATGGTTTAAAAGAAAGTTTAAAAGTTTTAAAACTTTTCTTTTTTAACCATCCTCATGGTTTTAGAAAAAAGGAAGAGAAGTTTTAAATTTGAATTTTTTTAATTTTATAACCATGTTTAAAAAAGGAAATTTTAGAAGAGAAGTTTTAAATTTTAAAATATGGTTTTAATTTTTAAAACTTTCCTTTTTTAACATCCACATTAGGAAAATAAAAGAGAGCTTGTAAAATTTTATAAGAGTTTTTTCTTTCCTTATAAAATTTTTACAAGGTTATTTCTTTCCTTTTAAGGGGTCGGCCACCCTTGCTTGGTGCCCAAGCAAGGGGCTAGCCAATCAATGTTTAACCAATCAAAGATTGATGATTGAATCAATCAAGAGGAAAGAAAAGGAAAAATAAAAGGGGAAAAGGAAAAACAAGAGGAAGATTTTATTTTTTGTAAAAAGTCTTTCCTTATTTGCCTTGTGCAAGTAATATAAAAGAAGGAGAGGAGAGGCCTCATGGTATATCAATTCTTATTCTCAAGTTGGTGCTTCCTCTAGTGGCCGGCCCTTTCCCTCTTCTTTTCCCCTTGCTTTCTTTTATTCTCTTGTGGTGGTGGCCGAATTTTAGAGAAGGAGGAAGAAGGCTTTTGGGTGGTGTTCATCTTGGAGGATCGTCGCCTACACGACGTCCAAGGCGAGGCGAGGAATACGGCAGAAGATCTCGAGGTTATTAGCATACAAAGAAAAGGTATAACTAGTAATTTTCTTCCGCATCATGCTAGTATTTTCTTTGTATGAATTCCAAACACAAGAGACATTAGATTTTAGTTTTTCGAATTGTAATTCGAGTTTGTGTTTTTTTTTGTTTTTCGAATTTGTGATTCGATTGTTCTTTTTGGTTAAACCTAGAGTTATATAAGGAAATTGAATATTAACTTTTCTTAAAATGCTTTGTCTAGGAAGTGGTGTTTGCTTCCATATCCAAGAAGGCCTAGTGCCACACCATGTTTAACTTAGAAGCCAATTATGGAAATTAATATTTAATTGAATTTATAATATAGGTGGATTTGGATCAATAGTGTTAAGTTCCGCTTGCGATCCAAGTCTAAACCATTAAGAACAAATAAGTTAAATTTGGAATCAATAATGTTAACTTCCATTTGCGATTCCTAATTTAATTTCTAAAGAACACAATAGGTTGTTTAGGAAAGGTTCGACACTTGTATAAAATTTTTGTATAGTGGAACCGGTACGATCTTCTTATGACCAACCAACAAGTAGGTGAAGACACATTCCTCGTTGAGAGAATAGTGGACGTTGGTCCGACCTTGGGTTTCACGAGAAATCTGAAAGTCAAGCTCGGACAGTCAATGACTATCAAATAATATTATTTTATATTATATTATTTTTATGTGCTAACTTTGTGATGTAGAATACTCTTTAGCCTAGAAGTGTTGATCCAGGTGCTTGGAAGAATCCAAGCGTCTAAAAGGATCCAGGCACCTCAAGAGAATACAGGCATCTGAAAGATATTCAAGCGTGTCTCTCACCTCAGTGCACTCAGCAGGAAGAGGTGGCAGCTTCTGGTTGGTCAATGCACATTAAATCTAGGCACCTCAAAGGGATTAAGACGCCTGGTATGAGATAGAGTCGACCAAGATGAGCTCTACTCAAAGCTAGCCATGTCAGCAACCAAGACATCTCAAAGGGATAGAGGCATCTAGAAGCAGATAAGTTGCGACAAGTTCGGATCAGATCAGTTTTGATTGAGACGCCTCAAAGGCATAAAGGTGCCTAGATCATCCTTTATAAAGAAATCTCTAAATTTTATGAAAAACGTGAAAAATCCAGAAGTATTATTCACCCTCTTCCGCCTCTGCTGCATGTTTCAATCCTTCAACACTTATCACCTTGACTACCAGCAGTCGAGAATGGCCTAGAATCGAGATTCATCCGAAGTCAGGAATGGCATAGAGTCGGGAGTGGGGTGATGTTGGGAATGGCGTAGAGCTGAGAGTGACACAAAGTCAGGAGAGACGTAGAGCCGGGAGTGGCACAGAGTCAGGAACAGCATAAAGCTAGGTCGGAGTAGCATGGAGTCGAGGTGGCGCGCAACTAAGGAGACATGAAGCCGGGGTGGTCTTCTGTTGACTTTAACCACCACTTGTGTAAGACAATTGACTCTCCTTAGCAACATGACAGCCTCTGATTACACCCTATATCATTCCAAAAGTAAAAGCTCAAATGTCAGGTGCAACTCACCAAACCAGACTTCCTCTCGATTGACAATACTCACCGCGGTAGTATTCCAAGCTAACATGATCGATACACCAGCTTTACATGGACACACTCATCTAAGTCCAAGATTATTGTTGGACTAGGGAAGGTCATTCTGAAACTATCATCGAGTGGAAAACTAATGACGTAAGAACTGGATACCCTGTTTTAAAAAACCACACACTAATGCTTGTGATTGATGTACTGCATCTGCTCTAATATACTAAAAACCTTGTCACTGACTAGATTTTTGTGGCATTAGGTGATACTAAATTGTAAGTCATTATATTTTGGTAGGTGATTATCAATCAATCTTAAATACTTAGAGTATGTTTGGTTTAAATTATCATGTATAATTTTGATTATTTAATTATCAAATAATCACATAACTAAAATTATGAGGAATAAAACATAACCAAATATTACAAATATAGTTTGGTTCAACTTAGGTAATACAACAAAAATTTATTTATTTAAAGATTTTAATGAATAACCTAATTTAATATTTTACTATATTACCCTTAGTTAAAAAACCAACTATATATTATTATTATTATCATTATTATTATTATTATTATTATTATTATTATTATTATTTTTTAAACTTTATGTTTTTTTTATTTTTTATTTTTCACATTTTTCTTTATTTTTATGTGTATTTTTTAAAGTTTTTTAAAAAAATTTTTACGTTTTTTTATTTTCTTTATTTTTTGTGTTTTTTTCCTATTTTTTATGTTTTTTAATTTTTAATGTTTTTTCTAATTTTTTATATATTTTTAAAAAATTTTAACTTTTTAATTATTTTTTACGTTTTTTTTTAATTTTTTCAATTTTTTATTCCGTTTTTTTTCCTATTTTTTAAATTTTTTTTAAAAAAAATTATGTTTTTTTACAAATTTTTTTATTTTTTTAAAGTATTTTATTTTATTTTTTATTTTTTCTTTACATTCTTCTTTTTTATCCTATGTTTCTCTTATTCGAAGGTATTTTGGGTAAAAAAATTTCATTAACTTCGGAATCAAGAAAAATTTCAGTTTTTCGAGATTTTTTGATTCTGGATTGCATGCCCCTTTTGCTGACGTGTCGGACATGAAATATTATTCGGGAATCATCGATTATCTAAATCAAAAAGGATTTTCGTTGACAATATCACGTTGAAGAGAGAAGAATTACCTTCACCTTAAATTTAAAACACTTACAAAAGATAAATTTACCCAAAGGATGTATATCCGAAGAGGTAAATTAGCGACTGATCTATATTAAGTAGCGACTAACTATACCTAGTAAGTGAAAGCAATACCAGAAGTACATCATTTGTTATGCAAAACGGTTACTCGATGGACAAAAGGATGTGTCAAGATTATAAATCAAACCAGATACACGTTGTCACATGATGCACCGCTAATTAAGTCATTAATTGATTAATAAGTTAATTTTTTTAACTAATTTTGGAGATCATCAATTTGATCCTATAAAAATTTTTATCGACTATCAAAAATAAATCAAGATACTCTCCTAACAGATGACCCGGCAGTATTAACAAACTGATTGAATCAATATCTACAAGAATCCATCAACAAGATTAACATTAGTAGGGCACTATTTGTATGGATAATAGAGAATCTCATTGTAACAAAAATTACGATTTCTTAGACAGTTTGTGATAAAATTAACAGTAGAATTAAAATTAGTCATTAGATAAAGGTTGATTAAAATTTTCTATAGTAAATTAACGATCAAACTAAGTCATTCCATCGTTAACTTTTATAAATTTTCATTTTAATTTTTTATCATTAGCGATTCAATTTTAAAATCGATCTCTATTTTTCAATCGATATTTTTAATACTATAAAATAACAACTAATTATAAGTTTCAATCACTAATATTTTCCCTTTACCTTCAATATGGCAGTCAATCCTAATCACCCTGCTCCTTCCTCCTGTGGTAACGCCCCTTCCCTTCGTCGACGTCCTTGAAAGCATGTGGTTAGGGGTGAGCATTCGGTTAATTCGGTTTATTTGGTTAATTTGATATTAATTGTGTATAAATTCTTTTTATTGTTATTTTAATCAAATTTAATTAATTCGGTGTTAATTGAAATAACTAATTCAATTAATTCAGTTTTAGTAAAATTTTGATTTAATTCGGTTAGCCAACACTAAATCGGTTTTCGGTTAATTCGGTTAATTTATGGACCGAATTAACCGAATGCTCACCCCTACACGTGGTGACAACCTGATGCAGATCTTATTTAATATGACCTCTTCAATTTTATACGGTCATAATTCTTAATTTGATATTCGAAATTAAATTTTTTAATGTTTATCGAATTTAAAAATCTATATTTATTATTGAAATATCCGTAAATTTGTAATCATCAATTTTCAATCCCAAATTTCATCATTTAGACTCTAAACCGAGCCTTTAAAAATTTTATTACTATTTTTATGGTATTTAGGATATTTTTAGAATTAGTCTATAACAACATTCTATTTTATTAATTTCTATTTTTGTCAAAATATTTCTTTTTTTGGAAAGATATCTTTTCTTTCTTTACAAGATTGGAATTGAAGTCCATATATTAGATTTTTTTTCATTCTTTATCTTAGGATCTAGAGTTTATATAAACACTTGTCTATTTGTACGAGGATTAATCCCTCTTTTATTTAACAAAGTTTCCTTTTCTAGTAAATCTAACAAGTTTTCCTTATTTTTTGCATCCTCTCTTCTAGAGTTTCTCATCCAATCTCCCCTCTTGTTAACCTGTAGGATAATCGCTATCCTACTCGACGTTAGTTGGTATCAGAGCCGATAGTGTCTGATTGAGGAAGTCGAGCATCAGATTTAATGGAGAGTCGTCGTGGTCGTGGTCATGATTACAACAATAGGCAGGTTCTGATTGAGGAAGGCAAGCACCATGAGTGCAACGTCCAAGACATAATGACGATTGAGGATTTACAGAGGTAAGTTGCATAGTTAACCCAGCAGATGGCAGCAATAGTGGCAGCATGAAATCTTGAAGATCGGGAGATTTCAGATTGAGAATCTGAGTCTACCTTCGAGAATCCTTACTATTGTCAGACTGCTAGTCAGGAATGTCGTGTTCGGGAGGACCCTTATGAAGACCTTGGTTTTTAGGTTAAACTATTTGAATTTTATGATATATTACAAGTAGAGAAGTTTATCGATTGGCTGAATGAAGTGGAGTGAATCTTTAAATATAAGTAGATTCTAGATCGGATGAAGATGAAGCTGATTGCCATCAAACTCAAGGGACGAGCATGGGCGTGGTGTGAACAGATGCAGTGTTCATGGGATAGACAAGGTAATTCCAAAATAGATGACTAGGAAAAGATGAAGAAGAAGCTAAGGGGTCACTTTCTACCTTTCGACTACACCCAAACTATGTTTTAGCGACTTCACTTGTTATGACAGGGCGCAATATCAAGCGACGATTATATGGAAGAGTTCCACCAGTTGATCACCCAAAATGACCTATCTAAAATGAAGGAGCAGATGGTTGCACGATACTTAGGGGATTGTGCCAACCCCTACAAGATGCCCTTAATTTTCATTCATTTTTTTACAATGTCTAAATTCTACCAATGAGCACTAGTTGTTGAAAAACAACAGAACCGGAAGCTAGTAGTGAGGGGTGACCATAAAAAATGATCAATTTGCCCTCAAGACTCATATTCTATACTGCAGCAGACTTCACAGGTTAATTCTAATACTTCTGTCATGTGCTATCATTGTGATGAACATGGACACAAGGCTAACCAATACAAGAAACCTACTCCTGCTAATCAGAAAGGTAAAAATCTATTGATCAAGAAAGATATAGAAAAAGAGACTGAAGCAATTAGCAACCCAAAGTATGATGCTTCTGATAAGGTAATTTATAGTGATGGCTAAGAGACATTGGTCGTTTGTAAGAGTCTACTGACTCCCAAGGTTGAGAACCAATTATTTTCATACTACTTGCATCATCGTCGATAAAGTCTGTAAGATAATCATCAATAGTGGTAGTTGTGAGAATGTAGTCTCTGCTGAGGCTATCTAGAAATTACAACTGAAAACAGACTGTCATCCTAAATCATACAAGTTATCTTGGCTGAATAAAGATAGTGAGGTAATTGTAGATTGATGATGCCTAGTGTCTTTTTCAATTGGCAAATATTTGATAGTGCTTAGTGTGATGTAGTGACCATAGATGCCTGTTATGTATTATTGAGGCGACCTTGGTAGTATGATCGCAAGGTTGTTCATGATGGATGGAAGTGTAGGATCGAAAAGAATTTAAATATCTCCACAATGGCATGATATTATCCACTTTGGGCCTAAACCCTCATGGTTTTGCTCTTGGGCTCTACCCAAAAGGCCTCATGCCAATGAAGATATCTTTCTCTTATAAACCCATGATCTTTTCCATGTGTTTTCAATATGGGACTATGTTTGCAACCTTGCAACCCCAACAATCCCCCCCTCAAACAAAGGACCATGGGCTTCCCACGTCCGATTCTTGACCCACCAGGTCTTCCTGCCCCTCGGTCTACCCGACCTACTAGGACTTCCTGCCCCTCGGTCCACCCGACCTACTAGGACTTCCTGCCTAGTGTCTGGTCCTCTTGATCCGAACATAGGAGCCCCCACTTTCTTTGTTCGAGGTCAATATTGTACTCACATGGTTCAATTAGACCATAGCTCTTGTGCACAGTCGGCGGTTAAACCTTCTGGCAGTCCGGGCTCTGATACCAATTGTAGGATCGAAAAGAATTTAAATATCTCCACAATGGCATGATATTATCCACTTTGGGCCTAAACCCTCATGGTTTTGCTCTTGGGCTCTACCCAAAAGGCCTCATGCCAATGAAGATATCTTTCTCTTATAAACCCATGATCTTTTCCATGTGTTTTCAATATGGGACTATGTTTGCAACCTTGCAACCCCAATAGGAAGAATACATATACCCTTCAGGTCAAGGGAAAAAAGATTGTGTTGGTGTCAAAGCAAGAAAGAACCACTCCAATTCCAATAGTCAAGAATACTAATATGCTTTCTATATCTAGATTTTTAGATGAGATAGAGCATGGAGGTGTTGTTTATGCTTTACTAGTGCACCATAGTAAAGTTGTAGCCATGGACGCTAAGTTACTAGTCAAAGTACAGTAGCTGCTAGCGAATTATGATGAGTTGATTCCAAAAGATCTTCCTTCTGGGATACCACCCATGCGAGATATCCAGCATTAGATTGACCTTTTTCTAAGTTCAAGCTTGTCTAACCGACTAGCATATTGCCTCAGACCCAATAAGGCTAAAGAATTACAACAATAGGTGGGGGAATTACTAGAGAAGGGCTATATCCATGAGAGCATGAGCTCATGTGTAGTTCCAACCCTACTAGTGCCAAAGAAAGATAGCTTGTGGCATATGTGCATTGATAGCCAAGCCATCAACAAAATCACGGTGAAGTACAAATTCCTAATTCCTCTCTTAGATGACATTGGATCAGCTATCTGGTTCTAAGGTCTTCTCAAAAATTTACATTAAAAGAAAATACCACCATATTATAATAAGGCTTGGAGATGAAAGGAAAATCGCATTCAAGACGTAACATGAACTATATGAGTGAATGGTCATGGTCATGTCTTTTGGATTGTCCAATGCACCCAGTACCTTCATGAGGTTTATGCATCAGATTCTACGACCTTTCATGGAAAAGTTTGAGGTGGTCTACTTTGATGATATTCTAGTCTACAGTCTGACATGGGCATCCCACTTTGATCACCTCTGTGTTATTTTTGAAAAGCTAAAGACAGAGTGCTTATTTATCAACATGAAGAAGTGTTCTTTTTTACTACATCAGTAATTTTTCTTAGCTTTATTGTGTCAACTGATGGTGTGCATGTAGATCAAGAAAAGATAGACGTAGTCTTGGAGTGGCCGTAGCCGAGGACCTTGCACGACATCAGAAGTTTTTATGGCTTAACTTCTTTCTATGACAGTTCATCAAAAAATTTAGCACTCTGATTGCTCCTATCACTCAGTATCTCAAGGGATGAAATTTCAAGTGGTTTAAAGAAGCATAGGCTAGTTTTCAACTAGTCAAGCAAAAGATGACCGAGGCACCAATTCTGGCACTTCTTGATTTTGACCAAGTGTTTAACATCAACTATGATGGATATGACATTGGTATAAGTGGTGTTTTGAGTCAATCTGGGAGTCTATTTTCTTTCTTTAGTGAGAATCTATCCGATTCAAAGAAGAATTATTGTACCTATGACTTAGAGTTCTATGTCATTGCTCAATCCTTAAAGCACTGGCATCACTACATAGTACAGAAGAAATTTATCCTATTTACTTATCACAAAGCATTGAAATACATCAATAGTCAACACAAGATGAATAGGCGGCATGTCAAGTGGGTGGCTTATTTACAGGAGTTCACCTTCACACTGAGACACCAAGCTAGAAGTTTGAATCATGTTGCAGATGCCTTGAGTCGTCATTCTTCATTACTCACCACCTTGAGTAATAGTATTGTGGGTTTTGAGGTTTTTCTAGATATGTATATAGCTGACCCATCATTCGGGAAAATATTCCAAGAAGTATATAATGGACACCAACATGATTCTATTTTGTATAATGGTTATCTGTTTCATGGGTTTCAGTTGTGTGTTCTAGGTTTCTCTATGAGGTAGCATATCATGAGTGAGTTTCATGATGAGGGGCACTTCATACATGATAAGACTTTGGTCCTCATCTCTATCAATTTTTATTGGTCCAAATTGACCAAAGATGTGGCCCACTTTATGGGTTGATGTTCTATATGCCAGCGATCTAAGGGGGTGCTCATCAATGCAGGATTGTACACTCCCTTATCATTCCCTAAAGCTCCTTGGTTCTATGTCAGCATAGATTTTGTATTGGGATTACCCCATACCCAATGAACCTCAGATTCCATTCTTATTGTGGTTGACAAATTTTCAAAGATGACACACTTTGTAGCTTGCAAGAAGATTATGGATGCTATCAAGGAGATCATGCGCTTACATAGCATACCTTGATCCATGACTTCAGAACATGATACCAAGTTTATCGGCAATTTCTGGAAAAGTTATGGGGAAAACTGGGACACAATTGAACTTTAGTAGTGTCTATCATCCTCAGACAGATGGTCAGACTAAAATGATGAATCAGAGTTTGAGAAATCTTCTGAGGTGTCTAACAGAAACTAAGCTAAAAGTAGTGGGACTTGGTGTTATCTCAAGCAGAGTTTGCTTATAATAGATTAAGAAACAGGATCACAGGTTTGAGTTCTTTCAAGATTTTCTATGGGCAAAACCCATCAAGAGTTCTGAACTTAGCCCCTGCCCCACATATGGAATGATTTAATCCTAAAGCAGTTGAGATAGTATAACATCTTCAGAACATTCATGAGCAGGTGAAATTGGCAATTCTGGATAGCAATACAAGTACAAAACTTGGGTTGATAGTCATCATCGTCAAGTATTTTTTGAGGTCAGAGATTTTATATGGGATGTTTTAACTCATGATTGTTTCCCTGTTAGTGAGTACAATAAGCTAAAGGATAGAAAAATTGGACCGTGTAAGATACTGCAAAAGATCAATGATAATGTTTATAGGTTATGTCTTCCTAGTCATCTGAAAGCATCTGATATCTTCAACGTGAAGCACTTGACTCCTTATTCGATGGATGCTAATGAGGCTACTATGAACTCGATGGCAAGTTCTTTTCAACTCGGAGAGACTGATGTAGGTCTAACCCAATATGACCCCTTGAATTTCAAACTATCATAACTTTTAACTCGGGACTCGAAATCAAACTCTGTCGGTGGGCACATGTGCAGAATTTGAAAACTACATTTGTTACTGGGGTTCCTATAACCACCAATTTTCTAGCCCTAATTCCACCATTTAGGCCCTCAACTAAGCCTTTGAAGATTTTATTACTATTTTTAATCATTTTTATTTTATGGTATTTGGTATTCCTAGTAATTATGGGTCATAATTAGTTTATAACAATATCCTGTTTTATTAATTTTAATTTTTGTTAAGAGATTTCCTTTTAGGGAAATATCTCTTTTCTTTTTTTACAAGATTAGAATTGATGTTCATATATTGAGATTTTTTTCCTTTCTTTGTCTTAAGGTCTAAAGTCTATATAAATACCTATCTATTTATATAAGGATTGATACCTCTTTTATTTAATAAAGTTTCCTTCTTTGGTAAATCCGACAGGTTTTCCTTATTTTTAGCGTTCTTTCTTCTTAAGTTTCTCCTCCAATCTACCCTCTCATTAGCCTATAGGATAATCACTATCCTGCCCGGCATCACTATCAGCCTTGGCTGCATCGCGCGATAGCAAGCCCTAGCCACATCGCACGGCTTCTCTTGGCCACACCATGTGAGGTGGCCGACTATGGCTACATCGTGTAGACAGGCGTGGCATCGCGAGATAGCTAACTATAGCATCATCATGTAGGTGGTTGTTGTCATGTGAGGTGGTCGATGTAGGGAACTAGAGTGCTAAATACGCAAAAAGCGCAATGGAAAAATTAGTTCCTTTCCAGAAGATCCATGCAAAGGAAAATCACATACTAAGTTTCATGAAGGGAGTTATACCTTTGGTGCATGAACACGAACTCCTGACAGCTAGTATCTCAACATAATCACATGTCCGTGCCTATTTTGGTATCCACATGAACAAGTCTTCCGCCTGTCTCACAAACTCATGAAGTGGAGAAGAAAATCAAGCAAAGGTTGTGCTAGCAACCACTAGGAAGATTTCGGCCAAGAGTTGAAGGAGAAGAAGAAGAGCAAGAATACATTACCTTTCATGAAATTAATCAAACCCCTTTTGTACTCATTCATGAAATTGACTTAATGTCACTTGTCTTAATTGACATTAATATTTATCTTAATCCAATACCTGATCAATTCAAAATTGATCTTTTGCTCTTCATCCAATACATGATGAGTTCTAAATTGAGCAGACCCCTTCTTTGATAAATTTAAATTCATCAAGTCACTCTATGAGTTTAACTCATTAAGCATCATAAATCCAAATTAACTCAAAGAGTCCAATTTGAATTGGACTCAATTTAATAGTTGGATCTAATTGAGCCTAACTCAATGAGTCTAATTCGGATTAGACTTAATCCAATGATCCATCATACAAACTCATCTCCAAATTAACTTATTCTTTGTGTATGACCCAATAGGTTCTCATAACGTTGGCAATGTCTCTAAAACTATTTTAGACACATAAGCAATGAGTGGCATCTAGCAATGCATCATTACTAACCAAATGGTGAGAATGTCGAGATCTGACTTAACCTTTCCATGTCTATTATCTTGTATAATACAATTCTTCTATCCTTAATATCTAGATTGATTAATGAAGTATGGACTGTGTCATCATCTTATCAATCTTTGTATTTCTTAATCTCTAAGTAGACACACTCAATCAAATAAGCTCAATATCACATATTGACTCATTTGAGCATGGTCATGCATTCTTGTGTCCTACTAATCAAGGGGCCCACAAATATCGCTTCGGCATATGAAAGGGATAGATCTCATCTACATCACTCACAATCCTCCACATAACTTATTGCATACCCAATGATTGACTTTATAGTTCACCTTATTATTTGTGGTGTTTACCGATACCAAAGTACATAACTTCTTATGTATGGAACCGTTGTAACTTTAGATCTAACGACTATTCACACTTATGACACTCATATAACGATCTATGAAACATCTCATAGCGGGTCATTCAATACATATTCTTTAATATATATCCATGTGTCAACCTAATATCTCGTATCCATGACTTGTGAAATTAAGTCATCTGTTGACCTATATACTAGTCGAGGACACTATTATACTTATTCATTCGGCACTAAACTGAAGTAAATATAATAACCAACTTTGTATTGTTATTAATAAGTGAAATATGATATAAAAAGTGCCCTTATCAATCATCTCAGAACTAGTACTAAGGCAAATACTAACAATCGATTGTGGCCACATTGCAAGGTCATCCCTAACCACACAATGTGGACAATGCGGCATCACATTCAAATGTCGTGGTAGTCTAAGTCGGCTGATAGTGGCCTCATCACGTGGCTACACCTAGCCAGCACTCTGGGTGCCCTAGTGAGGACACCCATGGTGTTAGAATTCAAGGGATGTCTTAAATCAATCACCTTACGATTTTTACTAAATATAGATTCACTATTTGAGTGTATATTATATGTTTGATTATCTTAAACTAATTACTGAATGTCCGTAATACAATTCATAGTATGAGAGAAATTGTGATTGGATCACAACTAGTGATTATCTCTACAAGTGCAATTGTGAACATATTGAAATTTCCCTAGTCATCGAATTGATGCATTCGGACATCATCAATTCTATAAGACTAACACGAGTGATACTCCTTGGTTCGCCAAGTAGCTATTTTCTCACTAGCTGGAGACATTGGGATGTTGAGAGTTAAATGTGGATGCTAGTTATGGTAACTAGTTCATTGGAGTGACTCACTGTAAGACTTCATATGGTTATATATATATATATATATATATATTGTTGGTGCGGTTAGCACTAACGATTTAACCCAGGTTTTGATGAATGACAAATCAGGTTAAGTTAGTTTGTTGTTGTCTGACACTTTGATCGAGTGTGCAGGAGAAGTCCAGACAGGTCGACGGGCTGACCGGATGTCTGGCACGAAGCCCAGCTAGGTCGACGGGCTGACCGGATAGCTGGCACGAAGTCCAAGCGGGTCGACGGGCTGACCGGATAGCTGGCACGAAGTCCAAGCGGGTCGACGGGCAGACCGGACGCTTAGGCACGAAGTCCAGCTAGGTCGACGGGCTGACCGGATAGCTGGCACGAAGTCTAGACGGGTCGAAGCGCTGACCGGACGTCTGGCAGGTAAGTGAGGTAAGTCACTGGAGGGGAGTGACTGCGAGGACGCGTTCCCGGGAAGGGAACATTAGGCGTCGATCCGGCTTAGATCCATTTCGGATATCTAAGTCGAGATCGTGACTAGATTCCGGTCTCGGAAAGACGGAATTTAAGTCATACTCTTTGCTATTACTTTGTTGAACTGTAATTATGCTAACACTTTATTTTGCAGGATCTATTTTGTCTCGGACTATCCTTGTTTTGCAGGAAAGTTGTTCGCTGGAAAAAGGTGGTCCGGGCGCCCGGAGGTCCGGGCACCTGAGAGGCACCCGGGCGCCCTAGAGGCAAAAATTATCCTGACCGCGCATCGCCACTTGGAGCTCGCTGATTGGACTTGCCACGTCTCACCAGGGCGCCTGGAAGGGATCCAGGGCGCCCCGAGCTTCATATAAAAGATGGGGCGGAGGCAGAGATCAGTATCAACTCAGAACTCTTAGACTGCTTGCTCTGCTGCTCTACGCTCCAACGACGCTAACGAAGCTCTGACAACGTTCTCTTGTCCTTGTGGTTTTCTTTCTGTCGGTATAGCTTTGTTTCAATTTTCATTAGCATTCCTTGTACTGTCTTTGTAATCATTATTTCGAATTGCTAGTGAATTGCCCAACGAAAGTGCTCACGGAGTACGGGCCTTCGAGTAGGAGTCGTCACAAGCTCCGAACGAAGTAAAAAACATTGTGTTCATCTGTCTAAGCTGTTTCATTTTCGCTGCGCTTAACTCTTTTATACTCGTTGTTTTTCGAATCGATATTCACCCCCCCTCTATTGACGTTTCACGATCCAACAAGTGGTATCAGAGCAGGTACCGCTCTGATTTAGTGCAACCACCAATCAGACAGGGGGTGAAAATATTTTTTTTGCTTTACGCTTAATTCTAAGTTGATATTATTATTAATTTAGGAATTTTTTTTCTTTTCGTTGCAATTAAATCTAAATTGGTGCAACACCAATTTAGATACATCTATTATTCTTTTTCCGCACTACTAATCCAAGACCAAGTCTTGGGGTATTTTTTCCGTTGTTTACTTGTGTGCAGAATGTCTCAACTAGAAGGCTTCAGCACAGTACGTCCTCCCCTATTCAACGGGGATGACTTCTTGTACTGGAAGAAAAGAATGGAGGTGTACCTAAAGACGGATTACGATCAATGGTTCAGCATTATAAAGGCCTACCAAGCTCCAACCGAAAACTCCGGAAAACCACTAGACACGGAACAGTGGACTCCGGACATGAGGAAAAAGGCGTCGACGGAAAACAAAGCAATCAATACGCTACACTACAGCCTAACATGAGAAGAGCTGAATCGAGTCGGACCGCATCAGAATGCCAAAGAATTGTGGGACAAACTGATCGAGTTGCACGAAGGAACGAGCGACGCGAAGGTAACAAAAAGAGACCTACTTTTAAATAAAATATTTAATATAAAAATGCAGGAAGGAGAGACGGCAAGTCAACTGCATGCAAGAATCAAGGACGTCCTCAACGAACTCCACGCGATAGGCCACCAGATGGAAAACAGAGATTTAATAAGGTACGCACTAAATGCCTTTCCTCGTAATAGCTTGTGGGCATCAATCGTAGATGCCTACAAAATTTCAAAAAATCTATCTAAGTTAAAATTAGACGAGCTTTTCTGTGAGTTAGAATTACATGAACAAACTAATGCTGGACCCGAGAAAGGTATTGCTTTATTTGCAGGCTCATCCAAAGAAAAGAAGAGCAAGCCTGAATCTGAAGAAGATCCTGATCAAGATTCCGAAGACGAAGAACACCTGGTGAACCTGGTAAGAAAAATGTTCACCAGGAGACAAAGAAGCTTCAGTAAGAAGGACCTTCAAAAGATCAGTTCTCCCTCGGAACAAAAGAACGTGACGTGCTTCGGATGCAACAAAAAGGAGCACTACAAAAATGAATGCCCAAGACTGAAATTCGACAAACCGAAGCCAACCAACAAGAAGGCCCTCAAAGCAACGTGGGACGACTCCTCGGACGAATCGGAGGCAGAAGAGCAGAAACACCAAAGTCACCTCGCGCTGATGGCCCACGAAGCTGAAACGGAAGACGAGTCAGAAGATGAAGACGGGTCTGAACCCGAATCAAGCCACGAGTCCGTACTCGTTTCCGAAGGCCCGGATGAGGTACATTTTAATTTAAACAAAAAGTTTTTTAAAATTATTTCTTGCTTAAATAGTAAGTTAATTAAAATAGAAAATGAAAACAAATCACTCCTTGAGGAAAATCAAGACCTCAAGGAACAAATAAAAAATTTAAATCCAACTCAAGATCTAATACTTGAAGAGAATTCATCACTAAAATCAGAAATTAATAACTTAAAAGAAATACTAGAAAAATTCACTACAAGATCAAAAAATCTAGACTTAATCCTGAACAATCAAAAAGCATGTTATAATAAAACCGGACTTGGATACAAGTCGAACTCAAATAAAACCTTTAAATCATTAATAACCCAATACAAATCAACCAATCAAGCCTGGGTTCTGAAAGCGTGTTTGACCACGCAAGTAGGAATTAATCAATATTACATACCTAAAGAAAAAATTCATTATATAAACTCGAATAAACTAAATCAAAAACCAAAACACAAAACAAAGAAATCAAAATTTAAAAATATTAAAACTCAACAAAATATAAATTATCACCAAGTTAATTATAACTATAAAAGGAATCAACACAAACCTAATTTAAATTAAAGGCCAATAATTCAGGGGGAGGCTCCAGAGTAGCTGGCACCTCCAAAACTAACTTACCCGACAGGGTAACCTAAACAAACTAACCCGGCAGGGTAATTAGGATTAGTTAAAAAGAGATCAAGTTTAACTTGAATCATGGTACTGGTGAAATTTTTGGATGATAGTACGTTAGGGAAGCTTGGGCATCGCATGTCTAGAAAGATATGGTTTCGATCTGGTGCATTTGGCCAAGTGGAACTGACCGAAACTATCCTTAAATGGATCCTAACTAGTTAGACCAAGATTTAGTACTAAGCTCCGTGGATAGGACTATTCGGAAAACCTCGAAAGGTTGGTTACTTCTAATGACGTCCATGTGACTCACCAAGCTTAGAAGTTTATCTGAAGAATGCCTATTTGTAGAGACCAAAACTAAATCTGAATCTAACCCAAGTTAAACCAAACTCCATAATTAAAATCCAACCCATCTCACAAAATTATAGGATTCTCTGATTGAAAACTTAAATCGGGTGAGATGACTAAGGACCAAAATTAAATTTTGAATTTCAAAATAAATTAAAATTAAAATTAAAATTAAAATTTCAAATTTAAATTAAATCTCGAGTTAAATTAATTAAATTAAAATTCAAATTAAATTAATCAAATTAAATTTTAAACTGAATTAGTTAAGTTAAATTTTGAACTAATCAAATTTCGAATTAAATAACTAAAATGAATTACGATTAATTTTTTAAAACCAAATTAACCTAAAAAAAAAACTATTTTAAAAATACTTTAGAAACTATTTTAAAAATTCTTTAAAAACTATTTTAAAATTCTTCTTTTTTAAAAAAAATTCATTAAAAAAAATTATTTAAAAATTATTTTTAAAATTATTTTAAAAATAATTTAACATAAAAATTATTTTAACTTAATTTTTTTTTTATTTTTTAACTAACAAAATATTTTTAAAATCATTTTAACTTAAAAATTATTTTAACATTTTAAAAAATATTTTTAAAATTATTTTAAACTTAAAAATTATTTAAAAAATTATTTTAAAAACTTTTAAAAATCATTTTTTAAAAAAAAAACTATTTTAAAAATCATTTTAAAACTATTTTAAAAATTATGTATCATTTTGAAAAATTCTTCTTATTTTTTCACTACAATAAAATTCTGTTAACCTAAAAAATAGTAATAATAATAAATTATTTCTATAAATTATTTTCACTTTAAAAATTATTATTTTGATTTTAAACTCATTTTTAATCTTAAACATCATTTTAACCTTAAAATTATTTTTTAATTTAACTTAACTGAAAATTATATCTTAAATTAAAACGTAATATTGAAATTACAATTAATATTTAAAAACTCAACTGAAACTTAAATTAACCACTAATATTAATCTAAAATCAAAACTGAATTAAACATAAGTTAATATGAAAATCATTTTAAAATCCTTTTAAACACTATTTTAGAAATCCTGTTAGAAATCCCTTAAAAATAATAATAATTATTATTATTTTAAATCCATTTAAAACTTAGACACCTAACTTAAAAACTTAAATTCTGTTAACTTTAACTTTAAACTTAATTATGTAATTAATAAGTAGAACTTAACTGTTTAAGTTTAACTTCATTTGAGAACTAAAATTGACTTGAATTAAACCTTACTTAACTGTGTCTAATAATTTTAACTTCATGCTAACTTCAAACTAAATTAATCCCACTTAAAAGGAAGTAAATAAAAAAAGTAATTATAACTAACACTTTCATTGACAACTCAATCAATTAATAAGAAATTTAAATTATTTTATTAAGTATTAAATTATTAAATCAAGTAACAATTAATCAATAAATTATTGATAATGGCCAACTGTTTTTGATTTAATAAAGTTTATCTTATTAAACCTTAAACTGAAGCTCAACCACCTGAATGTAATATTAATGATTGATTAATCAAATTCAAATAAACAATTATATCAAGGATACAGAGATAAATATGTAAATAATATAAGTGTTACCAAATCCCTTAGATCACTTAGGTAGATAAATATGATAGGACTTGAAATTTAACACACTCAAACCTTAGCATTATATTAAGGGGGAGCAATAAATAAGGAGGATTAATAAATTAAAGGAGTATCAAATTCAGGGGGAGGTTTATTTTTTAATTATCTCATTAAGTGTTATTTTTTAATCTTCTTTTTAAAATCTCTCTAGAAAATTCTACCTCATTTTAAAAAAAAATAAAAAAATTCTACTTTGAATATTCTTAGCAAATTTTTTCAAAATTTTATGTCAGGTTCAGGGGGAGGAATTAATTAAAATTTTCCCTTTATTTAAAATATTTTAAAATTTATGTTTTGAAAAATATTTTCTTAACAATTTCTTAAACCTATTTTTGAAAACTAACTCTTATAAAACTAAGTAAACTAAGTTGTTTTTAAGAATTGGGTTTTACTTTTTATTGAAAATTTATTTTGAAAATTAGATTTAACTTAGTTTTGAAAATTGAATTTAAAACTCTAGTTCTTAAAATTTGATTTTACTTAATTTTGACATTTTGATTTGAAAGTTAACTTTTACAAAATTTAGTTTTTAAAAATTGCTTTGTTATTGAAGATTGTGGAAATTAGATTTTTCAAAACTTAAGTTTACAAACTAAGTTTCTCAAAATCATTTTCCTTAATTTTGAAAATTGAATTTAAAACTCTAGTTCTTAAAATTTGATTTTACTTAATTTTGACATTTTGATTTGAAAGTTAACTTTTACAAAAATTAGTTTTAAAAATTGCTTTGTTATTGAAGATTGTGGAAATTAGATTTTTCAAAACTTAAGTTTACAAACTAAGCTTCTCAAAATCATTTTCCTTAATTTTGAAAATTGAATCTTTTACAAACTTAGTGTTGAAAAATAAATTTCAATCAGTTTTGAAAAATAGATTTTTCAAACTTAGTTTTGGAATTTTGATTTTGAAAACTTATGTTTGAAACCTTGAACTTTTAAACTTTGACCTTATAAACTATACTTGAAAAATCAGCTATCTTTCAAGATTTAGTTTTTTTTTTAAGAAATAAAAGCTAAATAATCTATGTTCTAAACTCCCCCAGATTAACTTGACATTATTTCTTACTTTGTCTGAAGTCTATATCTATGCTTACTTTATCCATGCTTACTTTTTGATGAATGCCAAAGGGGGAGGGTTAGGTGGTTAAGTTAGCTAAACCAATTTGAAAATACAAACTAACTTTAAAACCACATAAATGCATGTTGTTTCTTGTATATGTTTTCACTAACTTAACCAGGTTGTCATTCCATCAAAAAGGGGGAGATTGTTGGTGCGGTTAGCACTAACGATTTAACCCAGGTTTTGATGAATGACAAATCAGGTTAAGTTAGTTTGTTGTTGTCTGACACTTTGATCGAGTGTGCAGGAGAAGTCCAGACAGGTCGACGGGCTGACTGGATGTCTGGCACAAAGCCCAGCTAGGTCGATGGGTTGACCGGATAGCTGGCACGAAGTCCAAGCGGGTCGACGGGCTGACCGGACGCTTAGGCACGAAGTCCAGCTAGGACGACGGGCTGACCGGATAGTTGGCACGAAGTCTAGACGGGTCGAAGGGCTGACCGGACGTCTGGCAGGTAAGTGAGGTAAGTCACTGGAGGGGAGTGACTGCGAGGACGCGTTCCCGGGAAGGGAACATTAGGCGTCGATCCGTCTTAGATCCATTTCGGATATCTAAGTCGAGATCGTAACTAGATTCCGGTCTCGGAAAGACGGAATCTAAGTCATACTCTTTGCTATTACTTTGTTGAACTGTAATTATGCTAACACTCTATTTTGCAAGATCTATTTTGTCTCGGACTAGCCTTGTTTTGTAGGAAAGTTGTTCGCTGGAAAAAGGTGGTCCGAGCGCCCGGAGGTCCGGGCGCCCGGGAGGCACCCTGGCGCCCTAGAGGCAAAAATTATCCTGACCGCGCATCGCCACTTGGAGCTCGCTAGTTGGACTTGCCACGTCTCACCAGGGCGCCTAGAAGGGATCCAGGGCGCCCCGAGCTTCATATAAAAGATGGGGCGGAGGCAGAGATCAGTATCAACTCAGAACTCTTATACTGCTTGCTCTGCTGCTCTGCGCTCCAACGATGCTAACGAAGCTCCGACAACGTTCTCTTGTCCTTGTGGTTTTCTTTCTGTCGGTATAGCTTTGTTTCAATTTTCATTAGCATTCCTTGTACTGTCTTTGTAATCATTATTTCGAATTGCTAGTGAATTGCCCAACGAAAGTGCTCACGGAGTACGGGCCTTCGAGTAGGAGTCGTCACATGCTCCGAACGAAGTAAAAAATATTGTGTTCATCTGTCTAAGTTGTTTCATTTTCGCTGCGCTTAACTCTTTTATACTCGTTATTTTTCGAATCGATATTCACCCCCCCTCTATCGACGTTTCACGATCCAACATATATATATATATATATGGATATGTCTGTGAAGCTCTTACTATAGCTCGAGTTCAAGTTTCCTTCGACTTGAGGTATACAAGTCATCTTAGTCATGGAGACTTTGACATCTTAAGCAAGCACCTCATTGTAGAGCTGTCAAACGGGCCAACCCATGGCGGGGCGGGTCGGCCCGTGGCGGGCCCACCATTTGGCGGGGCGGGGCGGGGCGGGCAGTCAACTTGGCGGGTTGGGAAATTTCCAACCCAACCCAATCCAAGGCGGGTCGCAGGTTTGGCGGGCCAACCCGCGGGCCTATCAAATTTTTTAAAAAAATTAAAAAAGAGTTCATATCTTCAATGTTTTACTTCAGAAATATTTTATCAATCAAATGTATTAATAACAAGTATTTTAAATATAAACGGACATAAACAAGTACTTATGTTGGGTGAAAAGTACTATTTTTATTTTAAAATTATAACAAAGAAAGATAATAAACTGCCATAAAATTGTGCAACGAAGAGGAATAGTAATTAGGACTCCTGGCTGTGCGTCGAGTAGTTTAGATCAGTGGTACCCAGGCTATATGTGTGTAACGAATCAAATAAGAAGGTCATCTACTTTTAAGAAGGTCATCTAATTTGGGTACACACACCAAGCTCTTCATTGTGCATAATGTATGTTTCAGATTTATCCCATAAACGAATCAAATAAGAAGGTCATCTACTTTTAAGATTAATCGACTTTGTGTACATATATATTTCTGTAACTTTTGTCTATCACACTCAACTTCACAAGTATGGGCTTTTCCTAATTAGTATTCCTCTCAACGAAGAAGATAATAAAATGCATAATTTAACCCCTGGTACTCTCGTAGTTGCAGCATTGACTACTAATATAAACTGCTTACATGTTCAACCCGCGGACCAACTCAAGCCCATCGCGGGCCGACCCGCGCGGGTCGCGGGCCTAGGCGGGTTGGCCCACAGCGGACTTGGGTTGATAAAATTCCAACCCAACCCGCTTAATTGGTTTGGTGGGGTGGGCCAACCCGACGGGACCTAACCCAAATTGACGGCTCTACCTCATTGAAGTGTGGACTCCGGATGATTAGGTATAAGTCGAAATGCTCAAAGATATTTGGATAGCCCATAGAGGATTCACCTCTCCTTGCGAGGAGACGTATATCCTATGACCACTCGTTAGGATTATTACTCAAAGTCTTTGGCCAAAGCATCACATGAGTACGAGAATTTTGTACACATATACGAGTAATTTGAATCCATAGAACGAGGAAGTATTACTTGGGCTAGGTGTGACGTAGTTAGTCTAGTGAGGACAGACACATAGACCATATCCTGAACCAAGTGGGTGTAAGACGAGTGAAAGGAACAAGGCACGACTCACTATAGCTACTGAAAGATTTAGAATTAGTTCTAAGATCAACTATGATTTTTCGACTAATTGGGGATCATGATGTACTATTAGGTGTCACTCATGATCATTCTATAATTAAATAGTTAATTATGGACGACCAAGATAAACTGAAACCTATTGGGTCACACACACTAACGAATCTCTAAAAGATGTAAAACAAATTAAAGGATATGATTCTTAGATCAAGAGATAAATATTTGGTTGGACCATACATAAGACAAATATAGAAATATTTGTCATAATGGACTACATCTCTTATGGTAGAGTTGAACCATATTTGGTTTAATCATGAATTAGTCATTACCAACTTAGTTTAGTTGTTAACCAAACCAGGGGGTTAATGGGCTAATTTTTAATTGAGGGATAATGGCTTGAATTTAGGCTTTCAAATCCAACTCATTAAAGAGGATTATATATAGATGTAATTGGGGGAGAATTAGATACAAGTTTTATTATTTGGTTGATTGACTTTTGGAAACTCAATCCTCCACTCCCTCTCCTCTCTCTCCCGCCGCCAACAAGAGGGTGCTCCCTCTTGTTACTGTGACTATCACAAGGGAGAAAAACTCTCCCTTGTGTGCTTCTCTTCTTCTTCCTCTTGATCCCTCTTCTTCTCTCGTGGCTGGTAACTTCCAAAGGAGAGGCTTGGACTCAAGGAGTTGTCTTGAAGAGCTTGGCATGGATACGAATATACGCGAGGTTCGACAACGTCACTATGGTTGATATCCTTCTCATTACAGATCATCTGTATGGTATACCTAGTGTAAATTTACTTTCTGTAAAATTTTAATTATACGATCATGTTTAGCACGTTGCATCCTTGTATGCGTGTGGTTTGTGTGATGTAATAATTAGGAATTATTATTTTATTTTCCACTTCGCATGTTTATGAAATGTGTTCTTGCATGCACCCGCATCGGGCATATCCCAACAGTGGTATAAGAGTCTGATCGTGTTTCGACAAGATAGTAAAATTATTTTACAGTTCGTAATTAGTGTTGTAATTAATTTTAGAATTTTTCTGAAATTATTAAGACTTTTTCTATTTTTGGAAGTTTCCTAAATTATTAGAAAATTCTATTTTTGGAAAGTCTCTGATATAATTTTAGAAAATTAAATTTAGAAATATTCTGTTAATTTAGAAATTAATATTTCTAGAATTTTCTAAAATTTTAAGAAATATTCTATTTTTGAAAAATTTCTTAATTTGTTAGATAATACCAAATATAGAAACATTCTAAAATTTTAAAAAATCTAGATCTGAGATATTCTAAATTAAATTATAGAATTAATATTTTTTCAGAATTTTTGGATTTATTAAAATATTATATTTTTAGAAAGTTTCCTAAATTGTTAGGAAATACTAAATTTGGAAAGATTTAAAAAATTATTAAAAATCCAGATTTGAGATATTCTAAATTAAATTATAGAATTAATTTTTTCTAGAATTTTTTGATTTATTAAAATATTCTATTTTTAGAAAGTTTCCTAATTTGTTAGGTAATACCAAATTTAGAAAGATTTAGAAAATCATAAAAAAATTTAGATTTGAATTATTCTATTATAAATTAAAAAATATTAATTATTTATTTTCTAAATTGTTAGAAAATTAATTTAGAAATTTATTTCAAAAATAATTAAAGATTCTTAATTAATGGAAACATTCTAGATGAAATATGTTAATTAAATTTAAAAATTAGTTTCCTAATTTGATTAGATAAATCTTGATTTATTAAAATCAATTATGGCATTATTAAATTTTGCCATGCATGTGATGTGATTAGATCTTACCATATATTTGATGTGTCATGCTTTGCCATATGTGTAATATGTCATGTCATCATTTATGTCATGCGTGCGATGTGCCATGCCATCATTTATATCATGCGTGTAATATCATGTAGATACAATATTTGTATGATGTAGATGATACCAAATCTCTTACTCAATATCAAAACATACACCTTCCGTTAATATGGTACGAACCATAGTTTAAGTTCATGTTTGAGTTGTTGGTCATAGTCAAACTCAAACTTGAAATTAAATATGTTCAAACCATAGAGATATAATCTCATGATTAACAGGTTGGTTTTAAGCTTGAAACGTTGATTTATTGTGCCAAAGCCATGATCAATGTGGATAGAGGTGAAGTTGGGTGATATGCATTTGATGTATATTTGTTAATGTGTTAACAACCCAATGTTTATGGGAAGATCAATCAGTTGCTAGCATAATGTGATAGTTGCATATAAGTGATATGCAATCGGTAAACTTGTTACCTACCACTATAGTTAAGAATGGTTGTTGGCCAAAGTCAAGGTTATTCTTATCTATAGTTGATATCAACCCACTTAGAGAAAACCTACCATCTCCTGAATTCAAAAATAAGGGTATTTGAATTTGATAAATAAGTGGCCTTATATATAAATTGTTTACATAAATAATATCATGTCCCTCATACATTCTCATTTTTGTATTTCTAGGTTAATCATTTAATTATGACTTCTTTCAATCTGTATTCAATTTTGGATTCGAATAACCTGACTAGGCCAAACTTCTTGGACTGGTTTCAAAATTTGAGAATTATTCTCAAAGCTGAGAAACTAGCTTATGTCCTTGATCAACCTCTTCTCACAAGTCTTGATGTCGATGCAACTGCGAACCAATTGTTGGTCCTTCAGAAATATAAGGATGATTTTATACTTGCAAGTTGTATCATGCTAGCTGCTATGACTCATGAACTACAGAAACAACATGAGCATTTGGATGCTTATGATATTGTCTATCATCTTCATAGGATATTTGATGAGCAAGCTAGATCCAAAAGGTTCGAGGTCTCTATGCTTCTCTTTTGCTCAAAGATGCAGGAGGGTTCGTCCGTAGTACAATATGTACTAAAGATGAATGGATACATAGAGCATTTAGCATCACTCGATTTTATAATGGATCATGAGTTAAGTATTGACTTAATTCTACATAGTTTACTGAAAAGTCATTCACAATTTGTGATAAACTATCGGATGAACAATTTGGAATCGACCATTCCCGAGATGATTAATATACTCAATACTATAAAGCCTTATGTTAAAGGTGAATAGAAAAATGTGATATTAGTAGACTCCTCTAAGAAAGGTTCTAAGAGGAAATCAAAATATCAGGCTAAGGGGAAGAGCAAAAAGGATAAGACAGTAAAACCAGCACAAAAGGGTCCATGCCATCATTATGACAAGATGGGACATTAGCGAAGAAACTGCAAGATCTATCTTGACTCTGTGAAGAAGAATAAGGCATCCAATGCCCTAAATATACTTGTTACAACTAGGGGTGTAAATGAGTCGAGCCAAGCTCAAGCTTGGGTCAGCTTGAGCTCGAGCAAGCTAAAGAGGCTCGGCTCGAGCTCGAGCTTGAGCGAGTTTTTGAATATGAGCTCAAGCTCGGCTCGACCATTTAATCATTGGCTTAAGCTCGGCTTGAAATAATGAATTTAAATGAAAAAACAAGCTGCGCAGGCTGGGATTCGAACCTCTGTTTACCTAATGAAACACTTTAACCACAAACACCTCCTTAACTTTTTATTTAGTTTTAAAATAGAAATTATTTTAAATATTAAAATATTAAATTATCCTAACTCAAGTAGGCTTGACAAGTTATCAAGCTAATATTAAATGGGCTCAGGCTCGGCTCGAATATTAAACGGGCTGGCTCAAGCTCGGCTCGAGCTCAGTCAACTCCGAGCTCGAGTCAAGCTTTGACCAAGCTGCTTGCGAGCGACTTGACTCATTTTCACCCCTAGTTATAGCTTCCTAGTGGACTTATCTTAAAACTAGATAATTGTTATTTTGTTCCCACCCATGATGACCGGTCATGGCCGGTCCCAAGCCCGGATAAAGGAGGAGGGTTGCGTTAGGTTGCCAGCCAGCGTCAAACTATGGCAAATATTCAATGAATGAATCCATTAAAGTATTGTGTTAATGCTAGGTTGTTCCTTGGAAGGAACGTGCTGCAGGGTCCGACTGTAATGTCTCGGCAAGGACCGCTGCATCTCCAGAACTCGGGTGTAGTGATAAATATGCAAGAGTTCGCGTTATAGGGTCCAACTGTAACGTCTCAGCAAGGACCACTACATCTCCATGAGAACTTGGGTGTAGTGTTAAATAGGCAAGAGTTCTCACACCATAGGTTAGATAAGAACAAATATGATAGGAAAACTAATAATCTAAGATTTGGAACATGGAATATAGGAACTCTCACTGGTAAATCAATGGAGGTAGTAGATATGATGATTAGGAGAAAAATTAGTATTTTGTGTGTACAAGAGATAAAATGGATAGACGAGAAGGCAAAGATGATAGAGAACTCGGGTTTTAAGTTATGGTACACTGGAAAGAGTAAAGTAAGAAAAGGGGATAGAATTATAGCCCTTAAAATAATAGTGGCAAAATAAACTATGAACATAATTAGCGTATATGCACCACAAGTAGCATTAGATGAAGCTACTAAATCAAGGTTTTGGGAGGACTTTGATGAAATATTACAAAATATTCCACCAAATGAAATGATTTTAATCGGAGGCGATCTAAATGGACATGTCGGAGTGAAAAATGAGGAATATGAGAGAGTACATGGGAGTTATGGGTTTGGAACGAGGAATGAGGAAGGGAAAACTATATTAGATTTTGCGATAGCATATGACCTTATATTAGCTAATACGTTTTTTAAGAAAAGAGAAGAACACTTAGTCACATTCAAAAGTGGGAATAATAAATCGTAAATTGACTTTCCTATGGTTAGGAAGAAGTATAGAAATATTTGTAAAGATTGCAAAATCATCCTTGGAGAAAGCTTAACTACCCAGCATAGGGTAGTAGTGTTGGATATACGCTTCAAACAGAGTATCAATAGAAAGAAAATATATGCAATTCCTAGAATAAATTGGTGGAAGTTAATGTAACACCCCAAATTTCACGATTTGGAGTCCTAAAAGTCCTTATTAAAATCTAGAAATATTTTAGAAAAATTCTAGAGATTTTTAGGAATTTATAAAGTATTTTTATGTAATTTTTGGAGTTCGTTTGGTATTTTTACCAAAAGGAAGAAGTTTAAAAAAAAAAGGAAGAAATAAAAGTGTTAAAGTTGGGTTTTGAACCCAAGACCTCGGACCCGAACCAGATGTTAACCGGACTCAGCCAACTAGCTGGTCTGCGAAAGTTTTGTTAATATAATATGGAATAAAATCTATATAAGCAGTTTTTTGGGAACAGAAATACCAAAATAAAAGGGAGCCGAGCAGAGTTCGAACACGCGACCTTTAACTCGCGCAAAAGCCGGCTGACCAGGTGGGCAAACGGAATTTTCTGTTTAGAAAAGGTAGGAAAATTATTTAACAAGTTAGCAGAATATGAAGATTATAAAGAGAGATAAGTTGAGGTGGTAAATTCCCAAACCGAAAACCCTTTTCCTCTCCTTTCCTCTCCCGATCGCGAGCGACGGCGTCGGCTTCTCTCGGGCAGAAACGAAGAAGAAGGCTAAGGGCTTCACCTCTATCTCCTCCTCCCGTGCGCCTTCTCCTCTCGAGCGACAGTGAAGAAGAAGCCCGTGAGCGCGGACACGAAGGGAAGAGGCCGAGATTGTGAGCTCCTCCGAAACCCTAGAGCTACCTTTCTCCTTCGGTAGTAAGCTCAAGAACAGCGAGGTAAGTTGCTACTCACCTGCAGTAGGATAGCTCCGAATTTCTTTTGTTCCTCCCTTAGGTTCAGTTTTTGGATTCCCTTGCTAATTTTCTGAGCATGAATAGATCTTAAACTTGGGTTTTTGATTTCCTTGATGACTTTACCTTAAGCTTGTTGGTTGTATCTTTCATGCCATTTATGAAGTCAGGACCAGAAACTTTCTTTCTTGGGTTGTTTCCTACCTTTGTTAGAAGAAAAGCCTAAAAAATTCAATTGGTTCTTCATGATGATATTTTAAAGATTTGAATAGAATGTACATATTTTCTCTTGTAGTTTTCGAGCAGGAATAAGTTCTGGAGCTTAATTAGGGAATGAGTAGCTAACTCATTAGATAGAGGTCACGGGCAGTACTGCTCTTTTGGGTTGGCTTGGGCTTTTGTTTGGTTTCTGGTGGAATAGGAAGCAAACTAGTGAATTAGGTGCACTGTTTTTGTGAAGGTTTGCAATTCCTTTCTGGACAGATTTGGTAGTCATTGTTTGATTTCGAGAATTTCTCTTGCTACCTTATGATGTTTTCGGATCTCGGTCAGGTTGGTGAAGTTTGGTTATGTAACGACCACCCTTCTTACTACTACTCTCTAAGGACGACCGTTACCTAACTCCTACTCTACTTACTAGTGTCACTTATGCTATTATTAGCGACACTTAGATTTATCACGGTTCAGAGAAATTCCTACCGAAAAATTTCGGCAGAATCTCCCCTGTACCGGTGACCAAATCTATAATACACAAGATATATATACACAGCCACATGCGGCTGGATCACAATTTATTCACAACCACGCAGTAATAAATCATATCATAATCAAAAACTAATCTAGCAACATGAACTAAACTCAATCTCCCAGAATGAAGCATAATAAGCTACAATGCACATCAAACTCAATCATAACTCATAATTTCATAATAGAAATAAGGAAAATGAACTAGACATAAACTCTAAATAAATAAGTCTTGCTAGTCCCCTCTGGACCTCTCCATAGTTCAGTCACCACACACATCCATCATCACCACCACCCTGTCGCCTCCCTTCATATCTTAGTTTTTCCTTTATCTGCGGTAGGAGGAAAAAAAAGAAAAGTATCTATAAGCGAAAACGCTTAGTAAGTACTAATCTATCTCACAAAACTCGAAATGCATAAATGTAATGCAATAATACTGAAACTGAAATGCTAAAGCAAAGCTGCATGTACTCATGTATACAGAAATAAAACTGAATACTAAACATGCTCACTACTGACAGGAAAGTAATGAAACAACTACTGTAAGCTTAGAATTAAAGAACTAAACTTTTATTGAATCTAAGCATAAACTTGTTTCATTTTCTTATATCTTTATGCTAGAAATTAATCTTTTAATTTCTCTTTCATTTTCTTCTTCTTGTTCTTCTTACTTTACTTATACTAGAAATTAATCTTTAATTTCTCTTTCACTTTCTTCTTCTTGTTCTTCTTTTCTTCTTCTTTTCTTTTCTTTTCTTTGGGCCCAGGCTTAGTACCAGCTTAATCTTATGCGCGCTCCCTAATAGAGACTACTGTAGTCCCACGGGGTAAAGACCTCGGTCTTACCAGGGCCGAGACCTCGGAAACGGTCACCTGGATTTGTTTAACGACAACCTCGGAAGTCGGGTACTAGCCTCTTACTTTAGTTTACTTGTTATCTCTTTTTAACTAGACCTTGGTCTCTTTCTTTTTACTTAGTTTCCTCATAATCCTTTATTAGAGTTTATTAGAATCCTTTAGATATACCTAACAAGTGTAGGATTACAATTAACTAAGCATGCTATATAAAACAATAAAAGAGAAACAAATCTAACTCTCTCTAAGCATGTTATAAAACAAAGCAACAGAAGAGCAAATCTGAACTTTCTAAACATGCTGTGAAATAAAGGAAAAGAAAGCACATCTGAACTTACTAATCATGCTATAGAATAGAGCAAAAGAGAGCTAGTTTGAACTTTTAAAACATGTTGTGATAAGAGCAAAGAAAGCTAATCTAATCTGACTAATCATGCTATAAAATAGAGCAAAAGTAAGCTAATTCAAACTTGCTAATCATGCTATAAAATAGATCAAAAAAGAGCTAATTCAAACTTGCTAATCATGCTATAAAATAGATCAAAAGAGAGCTAATTCAAACTTCTTTAAGCATGGTTGAAAACAAATCTAACTCCTTTAAGCATGCTACAACAGATTTAGAAACAAAGGAAGGCAAATCTAATTTCTTTAAAAACAGAATATAAGCCTCCTTTTATCATGTTCGTAATATGCAAAATCTATCTTTTACTTTGGACATTAACATGGTTGAAAACATGCACTTTTGTTTTAACCAAAACATGATGTCACAGCAAGATCAATCTGAACCATTCCGTCTATATTAATTCGAAGCAATGCAAAGCTACAAAAACTAACTAAAGCACTTCTATAATTGCAAACATGCACTTCCAAAAGACGAAACAATGAAAACTTCTGCTACTACACCTAAACCTATTCCTTCTAATCAGTTCGGACATTCTGCAGTCAACTCATATCAATCTGAGCTCAACATAATAGCAATGTATTGGTCATGAAAAAGACTCTAAACAATACACAAGAAACCATTGCAGTCTACCCGCATGCTGGAACCTTACTATACATGTTCTTCTTTGAAACTCACGGCAGCAAGGGATGTGCAGGTTACTCCGAATAAAAAAAAAAACTAAAACCTAAATCAAATCTGTCCTTCATGCTTACACTGAACTAACTTTCTCTTCTTTCTTTAGGGTTCACGGCAGCAAACCAAAAACCAAGATTCCTCACGGCAAAATTCAAGAAAACAAGGAAACACCAAAATAAATTCGGAGCAACTCCTACTGCAGGTGAGTAGTACTTACCCCTTGTTCTTGCACTTACAACCGGAAAGGAGGCAACAAGGGCTTCGGGAGAAGCTTGAAATCTCGGCTCTTCTTCATGTTTCCGAGCCCCCCTCGTCTAGGTGATCACACACGGTGAAGACCGGCCGGAAAGGGCCTTTTGCCGGCGCCGGAGACAAAGCCCTAATACGGCTTTGTTTCGCCCGAGCAGAGATGAATCGCGCGGCGTGAGGAGAAGAGAAGGAGTTAGGGTTCGGGTAATTCAATTCCCAAACGCTATTAACCCATGTTATAATACCTAGGTTTTCTTTTAAAACCCCGGCTTTATTATTAACTACTCCTTAAATATGTTTCTCTTCCTATTAGGTTAGCAAAACGAGCGTAGCTCGGCTGGTCGAATGCGTCCGATTAGGTTGGTCCGACCCGAGGTCGTGGGTTCGAGTCCCATCTTTAACGTTTTTTGTCAAAACTTCTTTCTTTTTGTAAACCTATTAAACGAACTCCAAAAATTACATAAAAATACTCTAAAAATTCCTAAAAATCTCTAGAATATTTTAAAAGTATTTCCAAATATTTTTATGGACTTTTAGAACTTGAAATAGGGAAAATTGGGTCGTTACAATTCCCCATACCTTATAAAAAGTTCGTCCTCGAACTTAGAATAGCTCTGAATATTTCTGTCTCATACTGTCCTCACGCTCCCAAGTGACTTCCTCGTGCTTCTGGTTCTGCCAGATGACCTTCACTAGTGGTACTTCTTTATTTCTTAGTCTCTTGACTGCTCTATCCACTATTTGTGTAGGTCTGCTCTCATAACTAAGATCCTCTTGAATCTGCATTGACTGAGGCTGAACCACTTGGCTCGGGTTGTGGAGACACTTCTTTAGCATGGAGACATGAAATACATTGTGTATTGCTGACATGTCTTGTGGTAAGTCCAGCTTGTAAGCTACCTTCCCAATCCTCTCTATGATCAGGTAAGGTCCTACATAGCGAGGACTTAATTTGCCCTTCTTGCCAAATCTCATCACTCCCCTCATAGGAGCGACCTTGAGAAACACTGAATTCCCTACTTGGAATTCCAATGGCCTACGGCGTGTGTCAGCGTAACTCTTCTGTCTACTCTGGGCAGTCTCAATCCTCTGTCTGATCTTCACTTTGCCTTCTCTGTATGTCCTCAAGCAAGGTAGGCTCTAAGGTCAATGCGGAGAGCTGTCCGTAAATAATTCCAAGTCCAAAATTTGACAACTCCTTCTGCAGTGGCAGGGCTAATGATGACAGAGACATCAGGGATGCACTGGACTTTCTGCTTAGTGCATCTGCCACTTTGTTAGCTTTGCCTGGGTGGTAGAGGTTCTCACAGTCGTAATCTTTGACCAACTCCAGCCACCTTCGCTGTCTCATGTTTAACTCTTTCTGGGTGAAGGAATACTTTAAACTCTGATGGTCTGTGAAGATTCTACACTGAACTCCATACAAATGATGTCGCCAGAGTTTCAGTGCAAAGACCACAGCAGCCAGCTCAAGGTCGTGAGTGGAATAGTTCTTCTCGTAGTCTTTGGGTTGTCTGGAAGCATAAGCTATAACTTTTCCTTCTTGCATGAGTACAACTCCTAAGCCCATCTTGGAAGCATCACTGTAGATGTCGAAACTCTTGTCACTCTGTGGGACTGTCAGAATGGGAGCACTGATCAATCTCTTCTTTAGCTCTTGGAAGCTCTGCTCACATTTATCTGACCATTCGAATCTCTTGTTCTTTCTGGTGAGGGCTGTTAACGGAGAAGCTATCCTGGAAAAATCCTCCACGAACTTCCTGTAGTACCCAATTAAACCAAGGAAGCTTCTGATCTCTCTGACTCTCTCTGACGTTCTTGGGTCTACTCCAGTTGTTGACCGCTTCCACTTTGACTGGATCCACTTGAATACCTTCTTTAGAAATAATGTAGCCTAAAAACGCCACCTGATTTAACCAGAACTCGCACTTTGAGAATTTAGCATAAAACTGCTTTTGCTGAAGAGTCTGCAGTACCAACCTCAAGTGCGTGTCATGCTCCTCTGGGGTCCTTGAATAGATCAGAATGTTGTCGATGAACACAATGACAAACTTGTCAATGTATTCTCTGAACACTCTGTTCATCAAGTCCATGAAGACCGCAAGTGCATTAGTCACTCCAAAAGGCATGACTACAAACTCGTAGTGCTCGTATCTGGTCCTGAACGCCGTTCTAGGTATATCTCTTTCTTTCACCTTCAGCTGATGGTACCCAGAACGTAGGTCTATCTTTGAGAACACTGTTGCTCCTCTTTACTGATCAAATAAGTCATCGATCCTGGGAAGGAGGTACTTGTCCTTAACTGATACTTTGCTCAATGTTCTGAAATCTATGCACATTCGCACGGATCCGTCTTTCTTCTTAACGAACAACTCTGGAGCTCCGCGGAGTGAATGACTAGGGCGAATGAAGCCTTTGTCAAGTAATTCCTGTAGTTGTTCTTGTAACTCCTTCAGCTCTGCTGGAGACATGCGATACGGAGCTTTTGAAATCGGACTGGTTCCAGAAACCAATTCAATCTCAAATTCCACTTCTCTGTTGGGGGGGTAGTTCAGGTAGCTCTTCTGAAAATACTTCTAGATACTCGCATACTACCCGAACATCCTCCTGCTTGCGTCCTTTCTGCTCTTCTGCCTTTACTATGTATGCAAGAAAACCTGCACACCCTTTAGCTAATATCTGGTGAGCTGCTAGAGATGAGAGAAGTTTCTAGGTCTTCTTTCTTGGCACTCCTGTGAACTCAAAAGTTGGTTCATCTTCTGGACTAAAAATCACTTTCCTTCTGCGGCAATCCACTGACGCACTGTACTTGCTGAGGAAATCCATACCAAAAATGATATCGAAATCCTGCATGGCGAGAACTATCAGATTTACATATAGTTCTTAGTCTGCAATTCTGACCAGTACAGCTCGGAGCCACTGATTGGATTCCATGACTTCCCCAGAAGGTAGGGTTGTTAGAAACTTGGAGTTCATACTTTCTGTAGGCACCTGTAATCTGCTAGCAAAGGGTACTGATACGAAAGAATGGGTTGCCCAAGTATCAAATAGTACAGTAGCTAAATGCTGAAAAATAACTACTTGACCTGTTACAACCGTGGGGGCACTAGCAGCTTCTTCTTTGGTGAGGGAGAATACTCTGGCACCATCCAAGGCTGGAACTGGTGGAGCTTCTAACCTTCCTTGACTGATATAGGGTCCCTCCAATGCTGCTTCCATGTGGTGCAACTGTGCAGGCTGGCCTCCATATTGCAATGGCTGTGGTTGAGGTGCTTTGATTTTGTTAGGACACTCTTTAGCCATATGTCCTTCCTGCCCACAGGAGTAACATCCAGTCTTACCCAAAAGGCAGGCTCCTGGATGCATTCTCCCACATTTGGGACAGGGAGGAAACTTGGTCTGCTTGGTTGCTGGTCCTCCCTTCTGGCTACCTCCTGTGTTCCACTGCTTCCTTTTACCTTTGCCTTTCCAATTCTGTTTACTTGACTGTGATTTCTGGCTTCCTGCTGTCTTGTCCTCTATCTTCACTGGCTTATGTTGCGCTCGTTGTGCCTTGATGTTGTTCAGGTAGTGTTCAGCAATTAAGGCTCTACTGATCAACTCTTCACCAGTCTGGGGCTGATGAGCTCCACTGCTCACATTCAGTGCTATCTGGGGTCTCAGCATTCTGAGCATCAGCCTGACTCGCTCCTTCTCTGTACTTACTAGCTCTGGGCAAAGACGAGCTAGTCTGTTGAACTTTTTAGCTGCTTCCTCCACTGACAGGTCACCTTGCTTAAACTCTATAAACTCCTCGTAGTGCTTGTTGGTGATCTGCAGGTGGAAGAACTCTTCATAAAATTCTGACTGAAAATCAGCCCAGCTCATCTGATCAGCCGCTCTCTTGGTCTTTATCCTCTCCCACCACATGCGAGCATCTCCGGACAAGCAGAAAGAGGCGCACTTGACCTTCTCGACTTCTGGCCAATCCAGAAGCTCCATAGTGCTCTCCAGTGTTTTAAACCAAGCCTGGGCATCCCAGGGCTCAGTCGTGCCTGAGAAGCTCTCTGGTTTCAGCTTCAGCCACTGTATAAGATAAGCTTCTGGTCTAGCTGGTGGAGTCTCAGTTACCACAGGGGTCTCTGCAGTGACAGCTGGAGGAGGGGGAGAAACTGCTGGTTGATTTGCCATCAGATTGGCAATCACTTGCTGCTGCTCTGCTACTTGCCTCTGGAGCTGAGCAACTACTTCAGAAAGGTTGGGCTCAGTTGCTCTAGGCACTTCGTTCTCTCGAGCTGGTTTCTCAGTGTGAGTAGTATGGGGACGTCCTCTTCTTGCCATCTAATTATGCAAGGTAAAAACGATATCTTACTTTAACCCTTCTAATCATACTTAAATTTGAATAAAGAAAAGGGGAAACTAAATCTTTTATCTTACTTTAGTACTCAAAAAGGAAAGTACTATATACTGTAGTAAAAATAAGGAAAGCAGAAATAAGGAAGGGAATACTTTCTTACTTGGAGACGGCGAGGATGATGCTGATGTGTGTGTGATGCTGGAGAATGGAACACTGCTCTGATACCAACTGTAACGACCACCCTTCTTACTACTACTCTCTAAGGGCGACCGTTACCTAACTCCTACTCTACTTACTAGTGTCACTTATGCTATTATTAGCGACACTTAGATTTATCACGGTTCAGAGAAATTCCTACCGAAAAATTTCGGCAGAATCTCCCCTGTACCGGTGACCAAATCTATAATACACAAGATATATATACACAGCCACATGCGGCTGGATCACAATTTATTCACAACCACGCAGTAATAAATCATATCATAATCAAAAACTAATCTAGCAACATGAACTAAACTCAATCTCCCAGAATGAAGCATAATAAGCTACAATGCACATCAAACTCAATCATAACTCATAATTTCATAACAGAAATAAGGAAAATGAACTAGACATAAACTCTAAATAAATAAGTCTTGCTAGTCCCCTCTGGACCTCTCCATAGTTCAGTCACCACACACATCCATCATCACCACCACCCTGTCGCCTCCCTTCATATCTTAGCTTTTCCTTTATCTGCGGTAGGAGGAAAAAAAAAGAAAAGTATCTATAAGCGAAAACGCTTAGTAAGTACTAATCTATCTCACAAAACTCGAAATGCATAAATGTAATGCAATAATACTGAAACTGAAATGCTAAAGCAAAGCTGCATGTACTCATGTATACAGAAATAAAACTGAATACTAAACATGCTCACTACTGACAGGAAAGTAATGAAACAACTACTGTAAGCTTAGAATTAAAGAACTAAACTTTTATTGAATCTAAGCATAAACTTGTTTCATTTTCTTATATCTTTATGCTAGAAATTAATCTTTTAATTTCTCTTTCATTTTCTTCTTCTTGTTCTTCTTACTTTACTTATACTAGAAATTAATCTTTAATTTCTCTTTCACTTTCTTCTTCTTGTTCTTCTTTTCTTCTTCTTTTCTTTTCTTTTCTTTGGGCCCAGGCTTAGTACCAGCTTAATCTTATGCGCGCTCCCTAATAGAGACTGCTGTAGTCCCACGGGGTAAAGACCTCGGTCTTACCAGGGCCGAGACCTCGGAAACGGTCACCTGGATTTGTTTAACGACAACCTCGGAAGTCGGGTACTAGCCTCTTACTTTAGTTTACTTGTTATCTCTTTTTAACTAGACCTTGGTCTCTTTCTTTTTACTTAGTTTCCTCATAATCCTTTATTAGAGTTTATTAGAATCCTTTAGATATACCTAACAAGTGTAGGATTACAATTAACTAAGCATGCTATATAAAAACAATAAAAGAGAAACAAATCTAACTCTCTCTAAGCATGTTATAAAACAAAGCAACAGAAGAGCAAATCTGAACTTTCTAAACATGCTGTGAAATAAAGGAAAAGAAAGCACATCTGAACTTACTAATCATGCTATAGAATAGAGCAAAAGAGAGCTAGTTTGAACTTTTAAAACATGTTGTGATAAGAGCAAAGAAAGCTAATCTAATCTGACTAATCATGCTATAAAATAGAGCAAAAGTAAGCTAATTCAAACTTGCTAATCATGCTATAAAATAGATCAAAAAAGAGCTAATTCAAACTTGCTAATCATGCTATAAAATAGATCAAAAGAGAGCTAATTCAAACTTCTTTAAGCATGGTTGAAAACAAATCTAACTCCTTTAAGCATGCTACAACAGATTTAGAAACAAAGGAAGGCAAATCTAATTTCTTTAAAAACAGAATATAAGCCTCCTTTTATCATGTTCGTAATATGCAAAATCTATCTTTTACTTTGGACATTAACATGGTTGAAAACATGCACTTTTGTTTTAACCAAAACATGATGTCACAGCAAGATCAATCTGAACCATTCCGTCTATATTAATTCGAAGCAATGCAAAGCTACAAAAACTAACTAAAGCACTTCTATAATTGCAAACATGCACTTCCAAAAGATGAAACAATGAAAACTTCTGCTACTACACCTAAACCTATTCCTTCTAATCAGTTCGGACATTCTGCAGTCAACTCATATCAATCTGAGCTCAACATAATAGCAATGTATTGGTCATGAAAAAGACTCTAAACAATACACAAGAAACCATTGCAGTCTACCCGCATGCTGGAACCTTACTATACATGTTCTTCTTTGAAACTCACGGCAGCAAGGGATGTGCAGGTTAATCCGAATAAAAAAAAAACTAAAACCTAAATCAAATCTGTCCTTCATGCCTACACTGAACTAACTTTCTCTTCTTTCTTTAGGGTTCACGGCAGCAAACCAAAAACCAAGATTCCTCACGGCAAAATTCAAGAAAACAAGGAAACACCAAAATAAATTCGGAGCAACTCCTACCGCAGGTGAGTAGTACTTACCCCTTGTTCTTGCACTTACAACCGGAAAGGAGGCAACAAGGGCTTCGGGAGAAGCTTGAAATCTCGGCTCTTCTTCACGTTTCCGAGCCCCCCTCGTCGAGGTGATCACACACGGTGAAGACCGGCCGGAAAGGGCCTTTCGCCGGCGCCGGAGACAAAGCCCTAATACGGCTTCGTTTCGCCCGAGCAGAGATGAATCGCGCGGCGTGAGGAGAAGAGAAGGAGTTAGGGTTCGGGTAATTCAATTCCCAAACGCTATTAACCCATGTTATAATACCTAGGTTTTCTTTTAAAACCCCGGCTTTATTATTAACTACTCCTTAAATATGTTTCTCTTCCTATTAGGTTAGCAAAACGAGCGTAGCTCGGCTGGTCGAATGCGTCCGGTTAGGTTGGTCCGACCCGAGGTCGTGGGTTCGAGTCCCATCTTTAACGTTTTTTGTCAAAACTTCTTTCTTTTTGTAAACCTACTAAACGAACTCCAAAAATTACATAAAAATACTCTAAAAATTCCTAAAAATCTCTAGAATATTTTAAAAGTATTTCCAAATATTTTTATGGACTTTTAGAATTTGAAATAGGGAAAATTGGGTCGTTACAGGTTATGACCTGAATAGCCGTGATTTGAGAAGTTGAGGATGGTTCTTTAAACTTGCTGCCGAGAATCACAAAGAAGGAAAATAAAAGTATAAGCTTAGAACCAATAAAAAGAAGATTTACATAGGTACCATATGTTTAGAAGTGTGTTAAAAAGTTATCTGTTTCAAAGAAAGTTGTTTGATGTTTTTGGATTGGAGGAAGTGCAGTTAACTCAATTTACAGAATGGAGATTTGTTAGAGGGTTAAGAGATAAAACTGGCCTTACGGTTGTAAACAATAAGGAGAGTTTGCAGATTTTAATTAAAGCCTATAAGTGCAGAATTTCATTAAGTTTACAAGTGCAGAATTTTATTAAGCTTACAAGTGCAGATTTTATTAAGATTATAATGCAGATTTTGTTAAGCTTAGTATGCAGATTTTAGATAAGCTTAGTATGCAGATTTTGTTAAGCTTAGTATGCAGATTTTAGATAAGCTTAGTATGCAGATTTTTGTTAAGCTTAGTATGCAGATTTTGGATAAGTTTAATATGCAGATTTTTGTTAAGCTTTGTATACAGATTTTTGTTTAAGCATTTCAGTGTTAGAATTTGTTTAAACATTTCAGTTTTGTAAGAGACATTTTTTTATAAGAAAAGTATAAGAAAGATAAAGAAAAGTATAAGAAAGATAAAGAAAAGAAAGAAAAAGGCCAAGGCCTTAAGTAGATCCCAAAGTCAAGACTTTGGGGATTTTGGCACACAAGGTGCTAAAGAAAATGCCGAGGCATTATATAGAAGTATTAAAAGATAACAAGTATTTTACTTTTATCAGTGGCACTGTGTTGAACACTCTGTCCTTGGGCTGGGCTCCCATAGTTGTCCCTAGGTTTAGATAACCTAGTAGTAACGGCTCGGCCGACGGTCGACGGTCGACGACCATAGGGTCGCCAAATGGGCCGCCAAATGGGCCGCCGAATGGGTCGGGTCGTTACAAAAGTAAAAGTACAGTTGCCGGGCCCAAGAAGAAGTTGATTATTATTTTGAAGTATTATAAGTATAAGTTTTTGAACAAGTAAAACAAGTTTTACATAAGTATAAAGTATTAAAGAATAAGTCTTTAAACAAGTGAAATAAGATTCAGAAAGTGTTTAGAATTCAGTAAGTTTAGTTCTTTATTCTACCATGTTTATCTTGTAGATGAGTAGTTTTTATGTTTACCTATTAGATGAGCAGCATGATTAACTATTAGAATTACATGAGTAGATTCCTTAGCTTTTCTTTGCTATTAGTTTGACATGAGCAGTTATGTTTATGCTTTATTTCTTTTTAGAGCATATAGTTTCTAGTTCTTTTCGTATACATGCACATTCGTGATTTTGTGAGTTAGATAGCGCTTACTAAGTAAATTTTGCTTATAGACTACACTTCCTCTTACTGCAGATAAAGGAAGAGAAAAGATATAGAAAGGAAGGCGACAAGGTGGCGCGGATGATGTGTGATGCCAGGACTATGGAAGCCTTGGGACTTAGTTTAAGAATTTATTAAGATTACCATTTATTAAGTATGTATTAGATGAGTCATTTAGTCTTCCGCTGTTAGTTAATTGTATGTTTTTATTTTGTTTCTGCTATTCATTTTGATTTCATTAAACTGCGTGGTGATGTTATTCTTTTTGGTTGATGGATATGTGTTCCAGCCGCTTGTGGCTGAGTATATATTGCATGTATTGTTAAATATGGTCACCGGTACAGGGGAGACTCTGCCGGAATTTTTCGGTAAGGGTTTCCATGTGATTTTTAATCACACCGGTTAAGTAGAGTTAGTAGTAAGTAACGGTCATCCTTAGAGTGTAGTAGTAGTAAGAAGGGTGGTCGTTACAGTTAAAGGATGGGAAACAAAATATATTTAAGGAGAAGGTAGAAATACAAGCATTAGGTGAAATATACGATGACTCGAATACAACATGGGATAAGATGGTATCAAAGTTGAAAATAGTAGCTAAGAGTGTACTCGGTGAGTCAAAGGGACATGCACCACTAAGTAAAGAATCTTGGTGGTGGAATGAGAAAGTACAAGAGAAAGTGAAGGAAAAATGAATAGCTTATAAGGAATTATATATTTGTAAGAACGAGAAAAACTTTTTTAAAAAATACAATAGCCAAGAAAGAAGCTAAGAAAGTAGTGAGTGAAGCAAAAAATGAAACTTTTGAATGGTTATATCAAAAATTGGATACAAAAGAAGGGGAAAGAGACATTTATAGAATAGCTAAAGTGAGAGAAAGGAAAACAAGATATCTTAGCCAAATAAAATGTATTAAAGATAAATGTAATAGGGTATTAGTAAATGATGGAGAAATAAAAGAGCGGTGGAAGAGGTATTTTCATCAACTTTTTAATGAAGGTTTAGGTGACCAACTTAACTTAGGTAATTTAATTAGGTCAAATGAGCATAGAAATTTTAATTTTTATCATAGAATTCAAACTTCAGAAATAAAATAAACTTTAAATGAGATGCACAATGGAAAAGCCATTGGACCAGATGATGATATTCCGATAGAGGTATGGAAGTGCTTTGGGAAACAAGGTATTGAATGACTTACAAAATTATTTAACATGATATTGAAAACGAAAAGAATGTCTGATCAATGGAAGATAAGTACTCTAGTTCCCTTATATAAGAACAAGGGAGACATACAAAATTGTGCAAACTATAAGGGTATTAAACTAATGAGTCATACTATGAAACTTTGGGAAAAAGTAATAGAAAAAAGATTAAGGAAGGAGACAACAGTGATAGAAAATCAATTTAGGTTCATGCCTGGAAGGTCAACAATAGAAGCTATACATCTCCTTAGACAATTAATTGAAAAACATCGAGAGCAAAAACAAGATCTACACATGGTATTCATTGACTTAGAAAAAGCTTATGATAGAGTCCCAAGAGAAATTATATGGAGAATTTTAGAAAAGAGAGGTGTTAGCGTAACATATATTAAACTAATTAAGGATATGTATGAGGATGTAACGACCAGAGTAAAGACTTCAGGCGGAGTAACTGAAGTATTTCCAATAAAGATAGGGTTACATCAAGGATCAACCCTAAGTCCCTATCTTTTTACACTAATTATGGACGAACTCACTGAGCACATTCAAGACACAGTACCGTGGTGCATGTTGTTTGCAGATGATATTATTTTGGTAGATGAGACACGTGAAGGAGTAAATGCTAAGCTAGAATCTTGGAGGGAAACACTAGAAGGGAAAGATTTTAAGCTTAGTAGATTAAAGACAGAATATATGGAATTTAAGTTTAGCAATATTAGAAGTAATGAAACAATTATTAAGATAGGAGAGGACGAGTTGCCCGGAACCGAGAGATTTAAATATTTAGGATCATTTTTATAAAATGATAGAGGGATTGAGAGAGATGTCTTACATAGAATACAAGCAGGATGGGTGAAATGGAGGGGAGCGTCGGGTGTTTTATGTGACCATAAAGTACCTCTTAAACTTAAAGGTAAGTTCTATAAAACCGCAGTTAGACCTATTATGTTATATGGAGCTGAATGTTGGGCTATGACTCGATCACATGAGCAGAAGATGAGAGTTGCAGAGATGAGGATGTTAAGGTGGATGTGTGGACATACGAAGATGGACAAAATAAGAAATGAGAGCATTAGAGAGAAAGTCAGAGTTGCATCTATTGAGGGCAAACTCCGAGAGACACGTTTAAGATGATACGGACATGTACTTAGACGACTAATAAATGCTCCAGTTAGGCGATGTGAAACTATGATAAACATGCATATCAAACGAAGAAGAGGAAGACCAAAAAAGACTTGGTTAGCAACAATAAAATAAGATAAAATTTATTTAAATATAGATGATGATATAATAGGAGATAGAGCTCAATGGCATAAAAAGATTCATACAGCCGACCCCACCTAATGGGAAAAGGCTTGGTTGTTGTTTGTTGCTTAAATAGAAAAGGTTTCCATTTGACTTTTAGTAACAATTATTGTTATATAATGTTGAATGGTGTTCTTTATAGCACTGGAACTTTATGCAATGACATCAACGTGTTAGATACATCTAGCGACACATTCAATATCGATACAAGGAATAAACACACACAATTAGATAATCAATTAACCTCTTACTCGTGGCATTGTCGCCTTGGCCATATAAGCAAGAAACGCATGTCCAAATTGCAAAAGATTATAGTTCTTGAATCATTTGAATTAGATATATTTGATACATGCGATTCATGTTTAAAAGGCAAGATGACAAAGTTACCTTTTTCTGGAAAGGGTGAACGAGTTAATGAGTTACTTGGCCTCATACATTATTGCTAAGTGTAGTTGTTCAATTAATTTATATTCTAGATAACATGGTGTGTGGTGTCACACATAGAAGATCATGTTATCGATTTTTTATAAATTATAAACAGTAGCTCGCAACTAAGATAGAAAGGAACAAACCATTGGAATAGTCGTAGTATAATTAGGTATTAGTTTATCTTGACTAATAAATTACACTAGTACACTCTAAGTGTATTGAGCAAGACCATTTAAGGTAAGTTCTTTTTATACTGACTTAATAAAAGAATAAGACCTTAGTTATTATGGAAGTGTGTGCTCTTAATCCTAATATAATAACAAGCACATATATTTAATATTTATTTCTTTGACTTATCAAAGGGTGAGATTTAGCTCGATAAATCAATAGACCCGATAAGTTGAGAAATGATAATACTTATAGTGTGTGTTGTTGATTATAGAAGGAAACTGTGTCCTAGTAATCTAGGTTGATAATGTCCCCAAGAGGAACTCATAAGGATTGTCATGTTAAACCCTGCAGGTGGACTTAGTCCGACATGACGATAAGGTTGAGTGGTACTACTCTTGGACTAAGATATTAATTAAAGATAGTTGTCAGTAACTCATTTAATTAGTGGACATTCGACATCTTAAATACAGGGAGACTAACACACTCATGATAAGAAGGAGCCCAAAATGTAATTTGAGATTAGTGCGGTAGTTCAATAATAATTCTTTAGTGGTATGAATTGTTATTGATGAAATTAAGTTGGGTGTTCGGGGTGAACACGGGAAGCTTAATTTCATCGGAAGACCAAAACCAATTCCTTTTCTCGGTCCCTATCATAGCCTCTTATTTATAAAGTATTATACCCACTCTTACCCACCTTCTTACCCATCCTAATGGGGCCAGCCAAGAAAGCTTGGAACCCAAGCTTGGGCTGGCCAAGCAAATTGGATGAGCCAAGTTGGGTGGCCGACCCAAGCTTGAACCCAAGCTTGGTGTGGCCGGCCACATCAAATTAAAAGGGTTTTAATTTTTAAAATTTTTTTTATGTGGATTCCATGGTTTTAAAAGAAATTTTTAAAATTATAAATCTTTCCTTTTATAGTTTTCTACAAAAGATTAAAAAAAGATTTAATATCTTTCCTTATTTGTAGATTAAAAGAAAGATTTTTATTTTTGAGAAAACTTTCCTTTTTTGTAACCATGTTCATAATTTAAAAGAGAGTTTTAAAATTATAAATTTTTTCCTTTTATAAGTTTCTACAAAAGATTAGATATCTTTCCTTATTTGTAGATTGAGAGGAAGATTTTAATTTTAAAAGATAACTTTCCTTTTTGGAAATCATCCACATGTTTTAATAGAGAAATTTTAATTTATATAATTTCTTTTATAACCAACCATGAAGGGATAAATTATTAGAGAAATTTTTATTTTAAAATTTCCGGAAACAAATTAAGAAGTTTTAATTCTTGTTAAAACTTTCCTTGTTTAGGATTATGAGGTGGCCGACCATATTGTTTTAAGAAAAGGAAATTAGTTTTAATCAATTAAATTTTCATTTTCATGGAAAAGAAAATAGAGAAGATTTTATTTAATTTTTCCTTATTTGCCAAGACCAAGGATTATAAAAGAGGGGTAGGGGTGCCTTCATGGGTAACAACTCTATTCTATTCTCCTCCTCTTTTCCTTGGTGTGGCCGACCCTTCTTATTCCCCCTTCTTCTTTTTCTTTCTTTTTCTTGGCCGAACCTCTTCATCCTTGGGAGCTTGGAAGATGGCCAGATCTTGCTTGGAGAAGAAGGAGAGAAAGGAGACTTTGTTTCTAGCATCTCTTGGAGCTTGGTGGTGGTGACCGAACCTCACACTCTTGGAGTTTTTTTTGTGGTGGCCGAAACTAGCTTGGAGAAGAAGGAGCTTGGGTGGTTCTCGTCTCGATAGATCATCACCCACACGACGTTCGAGATAAGAAGAGGAATACGGTAGAAGATCAAGAGATTGTTGCTTACAAATAAAGGTATAACTAGTAATTGTTTTCCGCATCATACTAGTTTTTCTTTGTATGAATTCCAAACACAAGAGACATATAATTCTAGGCTTTGAATTTGTGATTCGAGTTTGTGTTTTTTTTTTGTTTTTCGAATTTGTGATTGATTGTTCCTTTTGGTTAAACCTAGGGTTATATAAGGAAATTAAATATTAGATTTCATTGAAAGGCTTTATCTAGGAAGTGGTGGTTGCTCCCATATCCAAGAAGGCCTAGTGCCTCGCCATGTTTAACCTGGAAGCTAATTTCTGAAATTAATATTTAATTGAATTTATAACATAGGTGGATTTGGATCAATAATGTTAAGCATCGTTTGAGATCCAAGTCTAAACCATTAAGAACAGATAAGTTAAATTTGGAATCAATAATGTTAAGTTCTGTTTGCGATTCCAAATTTAATTTCTAAAGAACACAATAGGTTATTGGGATAGGTTCAACACTTGTACAAAATTTTTGTACAGTGGAATCAGTACGATCTTCCTAGGACTAACCAACAATTGGCATCAGAGCTAGGGTTTACCTCTGTGTGTTTGGTTTTCAGTTTAATTATGCACATGTCATACATAATTTAGGCAGGATAATAGTAGGATGTGCTAACTCTGTGGTTGCAGGCTCCAACTATTATGACTTATAGATATTGTGTGTGATTGGACCCTTGGACATGTCAAGGGCATTTTATTGTGTGTGCATGATTGTATTTAACTAATATAGAAGGAGCTATATTAGCCCTAGGATTTTACATTTATGTTCGATCTAGACTTGATGTACATTCCCTTGTGGAATATAGGATCGATGTATGCAAAATTTTATTTTTTGTCGCGGATCGTATCCTTGCGAGGCATGGTGCTATTGAAGGACCAGAGGTGTAGCGAAAAAGGAAGCTCAATGGACCCGACGACATGAACCCTAGGGCTGGTTGTTGGTTGGTCCTAGGAAGATCATATCGGTTCCACTGTACAAAAATTTTGTACATGTGTCGAACCTTTCCTAAACAACCTATTGTGTTCTTTAGAAGTTAAATTAGGAATCGCAGACGGAACTTAACATCATTGATTCCAAATTTAACTTATCTGTTCTTAATGGTTTAGATTTGGATCGCAAGTGGAACTTAACACTATTGATCCAAATCCACCTATGTTATAAATTCCATTAAATATTAATTTCCAAAATTGGCTTCCAGGACTGCATGACGAGGCACATGGCCTTCTTGGGTATGAGAGCATCCACCACCGCCTAGGCAAAGCCTTTTAAGAAAAGCTAATATTTAATTTCCTTATATAACTCTAGGTTTAACCAAAAGGAACAATCGAATCACAAATTTGAAAAACAAAACAAAGAAAACACAACTTCGAAACAAATCCGAAAAACTAGAATCTAATGCCTCTTGTGTTTGGAATTCTTACAAAGAAAAATAACTAGCATGATGCTGAAAATAATTGCTAATTATACCTTCTCTTTGTATGCTAATAACCTCGAGATCTTCTGCCGTATTCCTCGCCTCGCCTTGGACGTCGTGTGGGCGACGATCCTCCAAGATGAACACCACCCAAAGCCTTCTTCCTACTCCTCTAGAATTCGGCCACCACCACCACCAAGGAGCAAAAGAGAGCAAGGGGAAGAGAGAGGGAGAGAGGGTCGACCACAAGAGGATCACCAAGCAAGAGAATAAGAATTGTTATGTCATGTGGTCTCTCCTCCCCTTCTTTTATAATACTTGCCCAAGGCAAATAAGGAAAGCCTTTTTACAAAAATTAAAATCTTCCTCTTGTTTTTCCTTTTCCCCTTTTAATTTTCCTTTTCTTTCCTCTTGATTGAATCAATCACCAATCATGGTTTGATTGGAGATTTAATTTGGCCGGCCCCTTGCTTGAGCACCAAGCAAGGGTGGCCGGCCACATCATCAAGGGGAAGAAATTTTTTTTATAAAATTTTATAAAAGAAAAAAATCCTCTTATAAAATTTTACAAGCTCTCTTTCCTAAAGTGGATGTTAAAAAAGGAAAGTTTTAAAAACATGTTTTAAAATTTAAAACTTCTCTTCTAAAAATTTCTTTTTTTAACATGGTTACAAAAATAAAAAATTTTAATTTTAAAACTTCTCTTCCTTTTTTTCTAAAACCATGAGGATGGTTTAAAAAGAAAACTTTTAAAACTCTCTGTTAAACCATGTGGCCTAATTCAAATAAGGAAAGTTTTATATTTTAAAATTTCTCTTTTAAACTTATAGTTTTCTACAAAGAGAAGATTTAAAAAATTCAAAACGCCCCTCCTTATTTGACAAATTGTGGCCGGCCCTTCATTGTTTGGACACCAAGCAAAGGGTCGACCCCTTAAGAGGAGATGGTGGCCAACCCTTGCTTGGTCACCAAGCCTTGGGCCGGCCTCCTTGGACACCAAGAAGGGTTTTTATTTGGATGGATTTGAGGCTTTAATGAGGCTACGACAGGGACCTAGAGGAGAAATTAGTTTTGGCCTTCCGATGAGCTTGAGTATCCCGTGTTCGCCTCGAACACATAACTCATGCTCATCAATAATAACTCATTCCACTAGAGAGTTATTATTGCACTACCGCACCAATCCCAAATTACATTATGGGCTCCTTCATATATGAGTGTGTTAGTCTCCCTGTGTTTAAGATAACGAATGTCCACTAATTAAGTCACTGACAACTTCACTTAATTAATATCTAGCTCCAAGAGTAGTACCACTCAACTTCAATGTCATGTTGGACTAAGTCCACCTGCAGGGTTTAACATGACAATCCTTATGAGCTCCTCTTGGGGGCATTATCAACCTAGAAAACTAGGACACAGTTTCCTTCTATAATCAACAACACACACTATAAGTAATATCATTTCCCAACTTATCGGGCCTATTGATTTATCGAGCTAAATCTCACCCTTTGATAAGTTAAATAAATAAATACTAAATATATGTGCTTGTTATTATATTAGGATTAAGAGCACACACTTCCATAATAACTAAGGTCTAGTTCTTTTATTAAGTCAATATAAAAATAACTTACCTAAAATGGTCTTATTCAATACACTTAGAGTGTACTGGTGTAATTTATTAGTTAAGATAAACTAATACCTAATTACACTACGACTATTCCAATGGTTTGTTCCTTTCCATCTTAGTCGTGAGCAACTGTTTATAATTTATAAAGAACTGATAACATGATCTTCTGTGAGTGACACCACATACCATGTTATTTACAATATAAATTAATTGAACAACACTTAACAAACAAAATGTAGACATTAGACCAATGTGATTCTTTTATTTCAAAAATAAATGTTTACAAAAGCTAGGCTTTTAGTATACACTCTAACACTGGCAGCACACGAAGGACAGTGATGGAAAAGGCCATAATAGTTGGAAAATTAATTTCCATATTTATTGATTTTATTTACTGTGATGTGTGTGTGTGTGCATGTGATGTATGCTAGCATAGGTTAAAATTCTTCACCTTAAATAACTAAGTGGGAGAGGGATTTTAAATAAATTTCACGGTCTCCATTACTGGTTTGTAAGTGATGCAACAAGCTTACGTGTTGGCTCTGAGTGTCTCCCTTCACAACGGATGGGTTTGTTGCGGATCACTAGATCAAACTTCCTTTATGGATGGTTATAGGAAATTATTTAGGAGTGTGTGATCTTCTCCATCTGAAGGGGCACAATCCTATTTAATGGACTAAGTATCAAGTAATGGTATACACTTAGACGCATTCAATAGTATCCTCCCCAACGGAGTCACTGCTATTGTTTTACGTGACCAAAGGAAAACCAACTATTAATTTTATTTATCATAAAATTAGGATGACAAGATAATAAAATTAATGGATAAAACCTCCTCTTACAAATGTTGAATTTGTATACGTCCACACTAATGTGGCATGCAATATTCCCGATGTTTTGAGGTGTTGGTAAATTTAAATAGTATTGTTTGAGGAATCAATATTATTCTAAATTTAAAGTCTTGACCAAAGTTTATTTTGTGATTCTTAGGATGTCTTTCAACCCACTGGCCATTATACTGAAAGAGAACAAACTTACTGATCCAAACTACATAGATTGGAAAAGAAACCTCGATATTGTCCTAACTGCTGAAAGCTATAAGTTTGTACTGACAGAGGTCTGCCCTGATACACCTAATAGTGATTCTAGTGTAGAGGAGATTGAGTATCATAAGAAATGGGTAAAGGCAGATGAGATGGCACGGTGTTATATTTTGGCTTCGATGTCAAATGTATTGCAACATCAGTATCAGGACTTACCAACGGCTTATGATATAATGAACAATCTCAAAGAACTCTTCGAACACCAGAGTCGGACTGCTAGGCAAGAGGCAATGAGAAAGTTAATGACAGCCACCATGTCGGAGGGGACACCCGTAAGGGATCATATCCTCAAAATGATGGCTTATCTGAATGAAATACAGATCCTTTGAGGAGAAATCGATGGGGAAACTCAGGTCGATATTATTCTCCAAACGCTGCCTAAAAGTTTTGAGCAGTTCCGTCTGAACTATAACATGAACAAAAGGTAGTATACATTGACGGAACTTCTGACAGAACTATAAACAGCAGAAGGTATATTTCATCACAGAAGGTATATTTCTATGGTTCTACTTCTAAGTCGAAAGGCAAGAAGAAGAAGAAACAAGCTGTCTCAGCAAAGAAGGTGAATAAACCTCTAGGTACAAGACCAAAAGCTAGAATGAAGAAGCCAAAGGGCAAGTGCTTCATCTGCAAGCAGTCAGGACATTGGAAGGCGGGTTCTCCTCGTAGGAAAGAGAACAATAAAGGTATATCTTATTCTCTAGTAGTTGAAACATGTTTAGCGGTGTTATCTACCAGCACCTGGTGTGTAGATACAGGAGCCACTGATCATGTCTGCAATACATTGCAGGGGTTCCAAGAAACCCATCGACTATATGAAGGAGAGATAACCATCTACATGGGTAATGCTATAAAGGTGGCGACTGTTGCAGTGGGAGATGTCTACTTATCTTTTGATAGGAATAGAAGTTTGATTTTAAGAAATTATCTTTATGTACCCAGTTTCAAAAAGAATTTAATTTCAGTTTATAAACTGTATTTGGATAGATATTCTGTTTCTTTTAATAACAATGTGGTTATAAAGAGAAATAGAGTTATTATTTGTTCTGGTGCATTGGTTGGCAATTTATATACTTTAAATCTGATTTCTCCTACAAAGCAACAAATGAAAATTAATAATACATCTTCTAAATCAAATAAGAGAAAGGAACCTTCAGAGATGAACCAAACATATCTTTGGCATCTAAGGCTTGGTCATATTAATTTAAGTAGGATTCAAAGCCTTATAGACGATGAACTCTTGGGTTCATTAGTGTTGGAAAATTTTTCAATATGTGAATCCTGCTTGGAAGGTAAAATGACCAAGAGACCTTTTAAGGCCAAGGGATGTAGAGCCAAAGATGTGTTAGAACTGGTTCATTCTGATTTGTGTGGTCCTATGTCTATCCAGGCAAGAGGTGGTTATGAATATTTTGTCTCTTTCATAGATGATTATTCAAGATACGGATACATTTACTTGATGCGCCGCAAGTCTGAATGCTTTGATAAGTTCAAAGAATATAGGGCTGATGTGGAGAAATGTCTTAGTTAAAGTATCAAAATACTACGGTCTGACCGTGGTGACGAATACCTCTTTGGAGAGTTTAGGAATTATTTATCAGAAGCCGGGATCCAATCCCAATTGTCTGCAACTGGTACACCCCAACAGAATGGTGTCGCGAAAGAAGGTATAGGACTCTTATGGAAATGGTTAGATCGATGATGAGTTATTTAGAATTACCAAATTCGTTTTGGGGATATGCTTTGGAAACAGCAGTGTACATTCTGAATATGGTACCTTTTAAAACAGTTCCTTCTACTCCCATGGAATTGTGGAATGGGCGTAATCCCAATCTGAGTCATATCCGGATATGGGATAGTCCAACACATGTGCTGAAGGGAGATACTGACAAGTTGGAATCACGTACAAAAGTTTGTCTGTTTGTGGGATATCCTAAAGGAACGAAAGGTGGTTTGTTTTATAATCCTAAAAATCAGAAGATCATTGTTAGCACCAATGCTCGATTTCTAGAAGAAGATTATGTAATGAATCATAAGCCCATAAGTGAAATTGTTCTAGAATAAATAAGAGAGGGCACGTCTATTTTAGTACCAACAGTACAAAATCAAGTATCATAAGAAACTGCAACATGTGTCACAAATGATGCATAGTTACAAACAGTGCCTCGTCGTAGTGGGAGGTTTGTGAGGCAACCTGAGAGATTCATGTTTTTGGGAGAGTCTTCGGACTTGATCTCAGGTAAACATGAACCTGATCCCCGGACGTATGACGAAGCACTTCAAGATAAAGATGCAGCATCTTAGCAAAAAGCAATGAATTCTGAAATAGAATTTATGTATTCTAATAAAGTCTGAGAGTTTGTAGAACCACCAAATGGTGTAAAAGTCATTGGATGCAAGTGGATCTACAAAAGGAAAAGAGGGACAGACGGGAAGGTAGAAACCTTCAAAGCAAGGCTTGTTGCGAAAGGGTATACTCAAAAAGAGGGAATTGATTATGAGGAGACCTTTTCACCGGTAGCTATGCTTAAGTCTATCCGGATATTCTTATCCATTGCCACTCATATGGATTATGAAGTTTGACAAATGGATGTCAAGACAGCTTTCCTTAATGGAAATTTTGAAGAAAACATCCATATGAAGCAACCAGAGGAGTTCATTGAAAAAGGTAAGGAGCATCTAGTGTGCAAGCTCAATCGGTCCATTTATCGACTGAAGCAAGCTTCAAGATCTTGGAACATCTGGTTTAATGAAGTAATCCAGTCATATGGATTTATTCAATATCCGGATGAGTCTTGTGTACACAAGAAGTGTAACGGAAACGTGGTGGTATTTCTTGTACTATACGTAGATGATATTTTGTTAATTGGCAACAATGTCAAAGTGTTATTTGACGTAAGGGTATGATTATCCAAATAATTTGATATGAAGGACTTAGGAGAATGTGCACACATTCTTGGGATCAAAGTCATAAGGGATCGCAATAAAAGGATGTTGTGCCTATCTCAAGCTTCATATATAGATACAATCCTTACTCGTTTTAGCATGCAAAACTCCAAGAAAGGTTTCCTACCTTTTAGGCATGGAGTAGCTTTATCTAAAGAGATGTCTCTGAAGACATCGAAGGAGATAGAGGACATGAAGGCAGTTCCTTATGCTTCGGCTGTGGGAAGCCTAATGTATGCAATGCTATGTACGAGACCGGATATCTGTTTTACCGTGGGCATGGTTAGCATATATCAAAGTAACCCTGGACAAGGACATTTGACTGCTGTAAAGCATATATTAAAGTACCCGAGAAGGACTAGAGATTATATGCTAGTTTACCAAGCAGATGATTTGCTCCCTGTGTGTTACACGGATTCAGATTTCCAATTAGATAGGGACAATAGAAAGTCTACGTCAGGCTATGTGTTTACTTTAGGAGGTGGAGCCATTGCATGGAGGAGTGTTAAGCAGAAATGCATTTCAGACTTAACCATGGAAGCTGAGTATGTGGCAGCCTTTGAGGCAGCCAAAGAAGCTATATGGCTTAGGAACTTCCTAATGGACTTAGATATGATTCCTGGTTTGCCCAAAATCATCACAATTTATTATGATAATAGCGGTGCAGTTGCAAACTCGAAGGAACCACGAGCCCATAAGGCAAGTAAACATATAGAGCGCAAGTACCATCTGATACGAGACATCATAAAGCGAAGAGAAGTTATCGTCGCCAAGATAGCATCAGCAGATAACCTGGAAGATCCTTTCACTAAGGCCCTTCCGGCAAAAACTTTTGATCGGCATGTGGAGGTGATGAGAATAAGATGTATGGCAATAGATATGGTAGCTTAGTCTTTTAGTATAAGTGGGAGATTGTTAGGGTGTATACTAAAAGCCTAGCTCTTGTAAACATTTGTTTTGAAATAAAGAATCACATTGATAAAAAATGTCTACATTTATGCTAAGTGTAGTTATTTAATTAATTTATATTGTAGATAACATGGTGTGTGGTGTCACACACAGAAGATCATGTTACCCGTTTTTTATAAATTATAAACAGTACCTCGCAACTAAGATGGAAAGGAACAAACCATTGGAATAGTCGTAGTGTAATTAGGTATTAGTTTATCTTGACTAATAAATTACACTAGTACACTCTAAGTGTATTGAGCAGGACCATTTAAGGTAAGTTCTTTTTATACTGAATTAATAAAAGAATAATACCTTAGTTATTATGGAAGTGTGTGCTCTTAATCCTAATATAATAACAAGCACATATATTTAATATTTATTTCTTTGACTTATCAAAGGGTGAGATTTAGCTCGATAAGTCAATAGACCCGATAAGTTGGGAAATGATATTACTTATAGTGTGTATTGTTGATTATAGAAGGAAACTGTGTCCTAGTAATCTAGGTTGATAATGTCCCCAAGAGGAGCTCATAAGGATTGTCATGTTAAACCCTGCAGGTGTACTTAGTCTGACATGACGATAAGGTTGAGTGGTACTACTCTTGGATTAAGATATTAATTAAAGAGAGTTGTCAGTAACTCATTTAATTAGTGGACATTCAACATCTTAAACACAGGGAGACTAACACACTCATGATAAGAAGGAGCCCAAAATATAATTTGGGATTGATGCGGTAGTTCAATAATAATTCTTTAGTGGTATGAATTGTTATTGATGAAATTAAGTTGGGTGTTCGGGGTGAACATGGGAAGCTTAATTTCATCGGAAGACCAAAACCAATTCCTCCTCTCGGTTCCTATCGTAGCCTCTTATTTATAAATTATTATACCCAATCTTACCCACCTTCTTACCCATCCTAATGGGGTCAGCCAAGCAAGCTTGGAACCCAAGCTTGGGCCGGCCAAGCAAATTGGATGAGCCAAGTTGTGTGGCCGATCCTAGCTTGAACCCAAGCTTGGTGTGGCCAGCCACTTCAAATTAAAAGGGTTTTAATTTTTAAAATTTTTCTTATGTGGATTCCATGGTTTTAAAAGAAAGTTTTAAAATTACAAATCTTTCCTTTTATAGTTTTCTACAAAAGATAAAGAAAAGATTTGATATCTTTCCTTATTTGTAGATTGAAAGAAAGATTTTTATTTTTGAGAAAACTTTCCTTTTTTGTAACCATGTTCATGATTTAAAAGAGAGTTTTAAAATTATAAAATTTTCCTTTTATAAGTTTCTACAAAAGATTAGATATCTTTCCTTATTTGTAGATTGAGAGGAAGATTTTAATTTTAAAAGATAACTTTCCTTTTTGGAAATCATCCATATGTTTTAATAGAGAAATTTTAATTTATATAATTTTTTTTTATAACCAACCATGAAGGGATAAATTATTAGAGATATTTTATTTTAAAATTTCCGAAAACAAATTAGGAAATTTTAATTCTTGTTAAAACTTTCCTTGTTTGGGATTATGAGGTGGCTAACCATATTGTTTTAAGAAAAGGAAATTAGTTTTAATAAATTAAATTTTCCTTTTCATGGTAAAGAAAATAAGGAAGATTTTATTTAATTTTTCCTTATTTTCCAAGACCAAGGATTATAAAAGAGGGGGTAGGGGTGCCTTCATGGGTAACAACTCTATTCTATTCTCCTCCTCTTTTCCTTGGTGTGGCCAGCCCTTCTTATTCCCCCTTCTCTTTTTTCTTTCTTCTCCTTGGCCGAACCTCTTCATGCTTGGGAGTTTGGAAGGTGGCCAGATCTTGCTTGGAGAAGAAGGAGAGAAAGGAGACTTTGTTTCTAGCATCCCTTGGAGCTTGGTGGTGGTGGCCGAACCTCACACTCTTGGAGTTTTTTTTGTGGTGGCCGAAACTAGCTTGGAGAAGAAGGAGCTTGGGTGGTTCTCGTCTCGGTAGATCATCGCCCACACGACGTCCGAGATAAGAATAGGAATATGGTAGAAGATCAAGAGGTTGTTGCTTACAAAGAAAGGTATAACTAGTAATTGTTTTCCGCATCATACTAGTTTTTCTTTGTATGAATTCCAAACACAAGAGACATATAATTCTAGGTTTCGAATTTGTGATTCGAGTTTATGTTTTTTTTTGTTTTTCGAATTTGTTATCAATTTTTCCTTTTGGTTAAACCTAGGGTTATATAAGGAAATTAAATATTAGATTTCATTGAAAGGCTTTGTCTAGGAAGTGGTGGTTGCTCCCATATCCAAGAAGGCCTAGTGTCTCACCATGTTTAACCTGGAAGCCAATTTCTGAAATTAATATTTAATTGAATTTATAACATAGGTGGATTTGGATCAATAATGTTAAGCATCGTTTGCGATCCAAGTCTAAACCATTAAGAACAGATAAGTTAAATTTGGAATCAATAATGTTAAGTTCCATTTGTGATTCCGAATTCAATTTCTAAAGAACACAATAGGTTATTAGGATAGGTTCGACACTTGTACAAAATTTTTGTACAATGGAACCGGTACGATCTTCCTAGGACTAACCAACAATTCTGATGTATGTGGACCAATGTTAGCTCATACACTAGGAGTTTATAGCTACTTTATTACCTTCATTGATGATCACTCTCATTATGGGTATGTGTATCTAATGAAACACAAGTCTAAAGCCTTTGAAAAGTTTAGAGAATTCAGAAATGAAGTAGAGAAATAACTTGGTAAAAATATCAAGATACTTCAATACGATCGAGGTGGTGAGTATTTAAGCCAAGAGTTTCAAGATTATCTGAAGGACAATGGTATATTGTCTCAATGGGCTCCGCCATATATGCCACAACATAATGGTGTATCAGAAAGGCATAATCGAACCTTATTGGACATGGTTAGGTCAATGATGGATCGTGCAAATTTTCCCAAAATCTTTTAGGGTTATACACTCAAGACAGTTGTTTACTTGTTAAACAAAGTCCTGACAAAGACAATCTCAACTACTCTATATGAGGTATGAACTAATAAGAAATCCCTCATATCTTATTTGAAGATATGGGGATGTCTTATTTATGTAAAGAGGACTAAATCAGACAAGTTGGATGCTAAGTCTGATAAGTGTTTATTTATTGGATACCCTACGGAAACTAAGAGTTACCAATTCTATCACCCTTTGAACAAAAGGTGTTTGTTTCAAGGCATGCTACCTTCCTAGAGAAAGAATTTCACTTACCGGAAGCAAGTGGGAGTATAGTTAAAATTTATGAAGTTCAAAAGACTCCAATAAATATTAACGAGATGTCTAGTCAAAAATCACAACCAATTATGACACAACCTCCTCATAGATCAGGTAGGACACACAATATTCCTAAGAAATATGGATCTCTTGTAAGAGAATCAAATGACGTATTATTCATTAAGGATGAGGAACTTGCTCATTATAAAGAGGCTCTGAATAGTTCAGAAAAGGACAAGTGGATTATAGCCATGAAGTCGGAAATGGATTTCATGTACGAAAACTAGTTTAAAATTTGGTGGACCCCACCTGGGGGCATAACGCCAATAGGGTGCAAGTAGGTTTTCAAGAAGAAAACAGATATGGATGGTAATGTAATTACCTACAAGACAAGGTTGGTAGTGAAAAGCTATTGTCAAAGTTAAGACATTGATTATGACAAAACTTTCTCACGTATAGTCATGATTAAATCCATTCAGATGCTCCTGGCCATATCAGCTCATCATGATTATAAGATATGGAAAATGGATGTGAAAATAGCTTTCCTTAATAGAAATCCTCTCTAGGACGTGTATATGATATATCCTAAAGGTTTCACATCTATTGACAAAAACAAAGTATGTAAACTTCAATGGTCCATTTATGGACTAAAGCAACATCCAAGAGTTGGAATATCTGTTTTGATGAGGCAATTAAAGAATTTAATATCTCACAAATTCTAGATGATCCTTGTGTGCATCAAAAGGTTAGTGGGAGTGTGGTCGTATTCCTGATATTATATGTTGATGACATATTACTTATAGGAAACGATGTGCCAGTTCTACAGTCAGTTAAAGTTTGATTGTCCAAAATATTCTCCATGGAAGATTTGGGAGAAGCAACTTACATTCTCGGGGTAAAAATCTATAAAGATAGATTGAAAAGGTTGTTTGGTCTTTCATAGTTGACATATATAGATAGAGTGCTAAAATAGTTTAGCATGTCTGAATCCAAGAAAGGTTTCATACCTATGAGGTATGGAATTCACCTTTCGAAGTCGCTATACCCACGCATAGAAGATGAGAGGATTTACGTGGATATGTCCACAATAGGATCTATCATGTATGTTATGTTATGTACTAGGCACGATGTATCGTATACTCTAAATGTTACGAGCACATACCAATCAGATCCAAGATTGGATCATTGGGCGACTATCAAGATGATCCTTGAGTACTTAAGAAGAACTAAGGATATGTTCTTAGTTTATAGAGATGGTGATATGATCATACACAGATATACGAATGCCAGTTCCCAGATGAACAACAATGATTCCAAGTCCTAGTCTGAATTCATATTCATATTAAATGGATGCACAGTTAGCTGGAAAAGTTTCAAGCAAGATATTGTTACAGATTCTACCTGTGAGGCGGAATACATTACAACTTTGGAAGCAGCAAAGGTAGCAGTTTGAATCAAGTGGGAGTGTTAGACTTTGAGGGATGCCCTAAGGCAATCACCTTACGATTATTACTAAATATAGATTTACTATTTGAGTGCATATTATATGTTTGATTGTCTTAAACTCATTTATTGAATATCCTCAATATAATTCATAGAATGAGAGAAATTATAATTGGATCACAACTAGTGATTATCTCTACATGTGGAATTATGAACGTATTAGAATGTCCCTAGTCATCGAATTAATTCATTCGGGCATCATCAATTATGTAAAACTAGCACGAGCTATACTCCTTAGTTTTCCAAGCAACTGTTTTCTCACTGGCTGGAGATATTGAGATATCGAGAGTTAAACGTGGATGCTAGTTATGGTAACTAGTTCATTGGAGTGACTCACTGTAAGACTTCATATGGTTATCTATATATATGGATGTATATGAAGCTCTTACTGCAGCTCGAGTGCAAGTTTCCTTTAACTTGAGGTATACAAGTTATCTTGGTTATGGAGACTTATACTTTGACATCTTAAGAAAGTACCTCATTGAGGTGTGTGTTGGTGCGAGTAGCACCAGACGATCGAACCTGTGTTTTGATAATGGAAAAGTGTTCAAAGTTAAGTTTTCTTGTGATCTAACAAGTGTTGAACCAAGTGTGCAGGAAAGTCCTAAGTGTACTTAGGTAAAAGTCCTAGTGATTCTAGGTAGGTGAAAAACCCTAGGGGTGGTAACCCTAGGTCCTAGGGGGTGGTAACCCTAGGTCCTAGGGGGTGGTAACCCTAGGTCCTAGGGGGTGGTAACCCTAGGTGGAAAGTCTTGGCAGGTCGAGCACTTTGGGTGAAACCCTAGAGTCAGGGACTCTAGGTGAAAATCTTGGTGGTCGTGAACTAGGTGGAAGAATGGGCGGGTCGGGAATCGAACGTCTAGCGGAAAAGTCCTGAAGACTTGGACGCTAAGCAAAAGTCCAATCGATTTGGAGGATCGGTCTGGAAAAAAGGTAAACTCTCCTGAGACGAGTAGGTGAGGACGTGTTCCCCAAAGAGGGAATAGTAGGCGTTGGTTCAACCTAGAGTTTCAGTAAAAGTCAAAGTCAGAACCGGGCAGTCCGGAGACAGTTAAAATAATTTTATATTTTATTGTGCTAACTCTATTTTACAGGGTATATTTTGTATTTAAACTAATATGCCTTGCAAGAAGTGGAAAGCACAAAAGAGCCTCGGGTGAACAGTGTTCAAGGCGCCTTCCATAGAGACTGTGTTGGAACCCCAAGGTTGTTTTGATGTTATCAAACAAGTTAAGTTAGGTCCTATTTGGTTTAACCCCTGTGTCTAAGTGTGTAGGAGCTTAGGAGCACAGGAAGTCGAGCGGAAGATACGGCTAGCGAGAAGGATGGCACGGGAGAGAGACGACGGACTTGGTGCATCCGAGGGACGAGGTGTCATGGAAGAGTACAACGGTGGACGAGAAGAACGTACGCGATGTTCGAGGGACGAGAAGCCGGGGAGGAAGGCTGCTAGAGGAGAAGGCCGGAAATTGGGTTCGGGTGAGCCCTATTCCAGATGGCCGAGATCACCCAAGCGAGTGGAACCGGAGTGGAAGACCCAGACCGAGGCGAGCAGAACTGAAGCAGAGGGCCCTGACCGAAAAAGTCAACCATGTTGACTTCTATGGGTCCGGGCGCCTGGAGCCATTCCGGACGCCTGGAGCCATTCCGGACGCTTGGAACCCTTCCGAGCACCTGGAACGCAACTCTTATCAGATTCAACGTGTCCGTTGATTGATGCGTCGGGTATAGAATTCTATCCCACTCCAGGCGCCCGAAACCCTTTTAGGCGCTCGGAATAGTGCTATAAATATAACTCTATTTTCAGTAGTTCATACAACAACTTGTAATTCATTTCTTTCTGTTCTACTTTCATTTGTGAGCTATTAACATTGTAAGAGGCTACTCCACCCGAAGGAGATCGTTATAAAAGTGCGCTTCATTTTCCTGGGATTAGCAATCTTCTGATTGCAAACCAAGTAATACTCCTTGTGTTTCTGTCTCAGTAATTAGTCTCTTAGTTTTTTATTACAAGTGTTCTTTATTAAGCTATAAGTCGAGAAAGGGTTGAGTTTATTTTTGCAGGGCAATTCACCCTCCCCTCTTGTCGACTACCAAGGGACCAACAAGTGGTATCAGAGCAAGGACGCTTCAGAAGAACTAACCATCGACCGAAGCAAAGAAACTAATGGTCGGACTAAGCATCGTTCCACTAAAATTTGAGGGAGACTTCGCACACTAGAAATGCCGAATGGAGGTATTTTTAAAAAATGACTTTGAGATTTGTTTAATAATCAAGTATGGCTTTGTAGTGTCAGAGTGTATACTAAAAGTCTAATTTTTTGTAAACAATTATTTTAAAATAAGAATCACATTGGTCAAATTTCTATATTTATGCTAAGTGTAGTTGTCCGTTTAATTTATATTGTAGATAACATGGTGTGAGAAGACACACAGAAGTTCATGTTATCAGTTCCTTATAATTTATAAACAGTTGCTCACAACCAAGATGGAATGAGTCAAACCATTGGAGTGGTTGTAGTATAATTAGGTATTAGTTTATCTTGACTAATAAATTATACTAGTACACTATGAGTGTATTGAGCAGGACCATTTGAGATAGTTTCTTTTTATATTAACCCTTTAAAAAGAACAAGATCTCTGTTATTATGGAAGTGCGTACTCTTAATCATGATATAATAACAAGCGCGTATACTTAATATTTATTTCTTTAATTTATCAAAGGGTGTGATTTAGTTCGATAAATCAATAGGCTTGATAAGTTGGGAAATGATATTATTTATATGGTGTGTTGTTGATTATAGAATGAAACTGTGTCTTAGTAATATAGGTTGATAATGTCCCCTTGAGGAGCTCATAAGGATTGTCATGTAAATCCTACAGGTGGACTTAGTCTGATATGACAATAAGGTTGAGTGGTACTAGTCTTGGAGCTAAATATTAATTGAGTTGTCAGTAACTCATTTAATTAGTGGGCATTCGATATCTTAAACACAGGGAGATTAACACACTCATAATAAGAAGGAGCCCATAATGTAATTTGGGATTGGTGCGAGAGTTCAATAGTAGCTCTTTAGTGGTATGAGTTATTATTGATGAATTTGAGTTGGGTGTTCAGGGCGAACACGGGAAATTCAAGATCATCGGGAGACCAAAACCAATTCCTTCTCTCGGTCCCTATTGTAGCCTCTTATATATAGTCTTATATCCATCCAAAGCCTAGCCTCTTAACCCATGCTAGGGGTCGGCCCCTATCCTTGCTTGGAGCCCAAGCAATGGGCCGGCCAAGCCAAGCTTGGAGCTCAAGCTAGGACCGGCCAAGCCTTGCTTGGTGCCCAAGCAAGTGGCCGGCCAAGTAAGGAAAGGAAAGGAAATTTTATTAAAAATAAAATTTTGATAAAATCTTTCCTTTTATGTTTTTATCCACATGGTTTTAAAAGAGAGTTTTTAATTTTAAAATCTTTCCTTTTATATATTTTCTACAAAGGATTAAAAGAGAGATTAGATATCTTTCCTTATTTGTAGATATCTATAATGTTAAAAGAAAGATTTTAAATTTTAAGAAAACTTTCCTTTTTGTAACCATGATATAAAAGGAGTTTTATTTTTAATCTTATCTTTTATAGATGATCCTGTCCGAATGCCGAATCAACGGACGCTGGGCACGTGGCGCTCCCGGCTGCTGACGTGGATCTTCGACTGGTTGCACGAACCTCCGGCGAACCTGCAAAGAAGTCGGGCCGGGAAGGGGTTCCCGGCAGCGACCCTCCGACGCTCAAGTCAGGCAAGCAAACAGTGAAGAAAGTGGCTCCAGAGGTCTTGAACGCGTACCTCCGGCGAAGTATGCGACTCTTTATATAGAGCGGCGAAAGAGCTGCACGTCCACCGAGGTACATACGTGTCCGCAACCCATACCTCGGTATGTGTCTGTCAGAAAGCTTACCAGACGCCATACTGCTACAGTCCGAGTATGTCCTTGATGGGACAACAGAACCCCTCGTTGTCAGACTTGAAGTATGGCCTAGCCATAGGACTTGACAGCTGTCAGAAGGTGTTCTTGTCTATCTCTACCCACCACAGGTCGGGACGTCCGTCCGTCCGGCTGGACGGGGAGTTCACGCGCCGGCCGGACGGACCTCATCTCACGCCCTGGCCGGACGGAACTCCCCTCCCGTCCGGACTGCCATTTACTTCGATATGCTGGGGAGAATTTCGGTAGGGTGCTATGTAAGGACTGTTAACAGTATATCACCTTCTCTTAGGCCTTCCGCTCGGCTCCTTGCTACTGTTCCACTGAGCGTCGGAACCCCCACTCCCGCCGGGGCACCTCTTACCGTCAGATATTCCTCGGTCGGTCGGCCGGGAGGTTCCGACCGGCTCAAAAAACGTCTCCGATCGGCCACCTGGCCCTTTGACTTCCGCGGGGCGTTGACCTCTCAAAATAGGGGTCCCCGGTTCTAACCGCCAGATCACTTGCCTCCCCCTCGAGTCTAGTCGAAGGAGGCGAAGTCTGACTGACTGGATTGCCGATCTGACTGAGTAATGACCGCTATATTAATCCGCTCGGACAGGCTTAGGGAGGCTCGTCCGTTCGGCTGTATTTTGCCCCTTCCTTGTATTTTCTTGGAATCTATGCCCACTTCTTTCCCCTACTGCCCCTCGCGTGTGGTGCGCACGGTAAGGGGCGCTCATTAAATGCGACCAGTATCATGCTGACACGTGGCGATCGTGCGTTTGTCAGAGTATGGCGGTGGCGTCACTTCCGATGGGATATCCGCCGTTTGAAATGAACGGCTGGATGATTGCCTCGTTTTTCACGACCTGGATTGGACGGCTACGGCGGTTCGACGCGAACGTTATAAATATCGCGGCCTCTTCTCTCCGTCGCCTTATTGCTTCATCGACCTCCGCCCTCACGCGACTCTTTCTGCTCCGGCGATCTTTATTCCCCGTCTGCTTGGTGCGCTCGCCATATTCTTCCTTTTCTCGATCTTCCTCGTACCCGTAAGCCTTCCAGCTACCCGCCTCCTGTACTGCTTCCTTTTGCATTCTATCGGCATTTTCTTTTAGTTTTTCTGTCATTCTCGATCTTCCTCATACCCGTAAGCCTTCCAGCTACCCGCCTCCTGTACTGCTTCCTTTTGCATTCTATCGGCATTTTCTTTTAGTTTTTCTGTCGATTATCGCTTCTGTTTCGCCCATGGCGAGCACTTCTACGCCTACGGTCGGCGCTCCTAGTCTCTGGTATACGACTATGGAGAGTCGATTCGATGAAGAAGACGCATTGCGTCTCATTCGAACGTATGAAATTCTGACCGACCACGAAATATTTATAGCCACTCCTTCCGATCGGCCCGATGATCCGCCGCCCGACACCATTTGCTTCTTCCGTGATCAATTTTTGGCCGGGCTGCACTTTCCTCCACATCTGTTTATCATCAAAATATGCAATCACTTTCGCCTCCCGCTCGGCCAATTAGTCCCGAACTCGATTAGGTTGCTGAGCGGGGTGATAGTCCTTTTCAAGTTGAATGATATCCCCTTGGACCCCCAAATCTTCCACTATTTCTTCTACCCAAAACAATCCGAGTGGGGGACCTTCATATTTCAATCTAGGTCGGGTTTCATCTTATTTACCAACATGTCGAGCTCCAATAAGCATTGGAAGGAGCATTTCTTTTTTATGCGTCTCCCCGAACGGCCGGCCTTCCGAACGAAGTGGCAGACGGCGGTGCCGAATCAACCGGGCCTGGGCAAATTCAAGAGCCATCCGACGTATCTTCATGCGGCCAACCAGCTAGTCGGCCAGCGTTACGATATTGACAAGTTACTCCTTCCTGGAGTAATGTACATATTTGGCTTGTCTCCCATTGAAGCCGATCTGCCTTGTAGCATGAGTAAGCGATTCTTATCCCCCTTTTTCTTTTGTTCTAACTGATTTATTCTTTGTTTCTGCAGCTGAAGTTATGTGGCGTGCTAAGGCAATCGAAAAGCTCAAGTTGACTGGCGCTGCAACTGAAGGGAGCGAGGGAACTCAAGTCGCTCCCGAGGCATCGGCTGCCCGCATCTCCACTGACGAGGCTGCGGTCAATATCACAACCTCTGCCCAGGGTGAGGAAGAAGGTCGATCGGCTGACGAGACACCTCTGGTGACTCGAAAGCGTCGTCGGCTAGAGCAAGCCGCTCAACAGCCTTCACTGAGGGAACAGCTTGCCGAGCGGAGTGATGAGGCTCAAGCGGTTTTGGAGGCGGTCTCCTCGGAGCACACTCCGACTCAACTTGACTTGCCGCCGACCATCCCTGAGGCGCAACCTTCCACCTCTCGGACTATACGTCGCCTTAGGCGACTGGGCGACCGTCCGGTCCCGATCGGCGAGTCTTCTGGCCATGCCGCTGCATCTCAAGATGATTCGAGCGGCCCGAGGGTGATTAAAACCGTCCTAAGATTTCCCTCGGAGGAATACCTTCAGGCCGCCGATCGGCCATCAGCTCCCGAACAGCAGATCACCCTCACCGGTCCGCTCGCCAAAGTTTGGGAGGACGCGCGCTTACGCGTCGCGCTCATGTCCCCCAGTCAGTTAGGGGACAGTAACCTGCAGCAGGCGACCGGGGTATGTCTTTCTGCTTTACTGATGCTTTTTGTTTTAGCTTTTAGCCTAACTGCCTTTGTTCGCAGAGTTGGGTAGAGCAGATTGTGGTTAGCAATCGACTGGCCGAGCTGGAGGAAGAAATGAAAAAACTCAAGCTTTCGGAGGTGAATCAGGGGCAATCCACGGCTGCTCTGGAGAAAAGCAAAAAGCTTTTGGAAGCCGAACGGAAACGAGCTTCCGATCTGGCGAGCGAGGTCGCTCGGCTTGAAGCTGTGGTCAAAAAACGGGATAAAGAGATCCAGACGGCGACCAATCGGAAGCGCCAGGCCATCGGCGACATGGACCGAATGAAGGTGGAGATCAGAGGGCTAGAGCAACGCATCAAGGATTTGGATGCCCTTCTGGCCACCGAGAAGGAGGGTCGCTCGGCCGATCTGCTCAAATTTGAAGGAGATTTGAAGGATCTCCAAGCCGCCAACGATGCTTCCCGAGCCATGCTCAAAGAGTATCAGGATGGGGAGTCAGCCCGCTCTGACGAGGTGAGGAAGGCATTTGTCCGCTCGGATGACTTCGGAGAGAAATTCACTGACAAGATTTCCCTCACTTTCGAAGAGGCGATCAAGGCGGCGGTGGATTACATGAAGACTAAAGGCCACCTTCCTGCCGAGCTAACCATCCCCCCAGAGGACTTGGCTATCGTGATGGGCACCATTCCTGATGCTCTTTTTGATTTTGACGCATGAGGAGTGTTTTTTATCAACTTTTTTGTATCCTTGCCGTTCGGCAAAACTTGTTTCTGCTATAGCATCTTTTGTTTACCCAGCGTCTAACTTAAATATATCATCTTTCCATTCTTGCAACTTTCATTTTGACAAGGAATTTTTTCTTTCGTCATGTTTAAGTGTTCTTTAAAACTCCTCCGCTCGGCTTCATACGTTAACATGAGCTCAAGCCGGTTGTTTTCAAAAAACGCCTTTCGCCATGCGACTGCACAGCCGCACGGCGCGCGAGCATTATTCTCTCACGCGCTCCCATCTTTAATTCATATCAACCATCCTTTGCTTTGCACCTTACCTCAAAGGGGTTTTTTATCTAATTTGGCTAAGCGAGCCGATCGGCCGTATGTTGGCCTTAAAGGATCGGATCTGTCGTCGCTCAACTCTTACCGCCGGAATGTATCACTTGGATGGCTATCCGCTCGGACGTTTATAGACGCCGGCTCGTCTCTCGATATTTAACGTCGGAGCTCGACAGTCTTCCGCTCGGACGTTTATAGATGCCGGCTCGTTTCTCGATATTTAACGTCGGAGCTCGACGGTCTTCCGCTCGGGGGTTTATAGACGCCGGCTCGTCTCTCAATATTTAACGTCGGAGCTCGACGGTCTTCCGCTCGGACGTTTATAGACGCCGGCTCGTCTCTCGATATTTAACGTCGGAGCTCGACGGTCTTCCGCTCGGACGTTTATAACGGCTCGTCTCTCAATATTTAACGTCGGAGCTCGGCGGTCTTATAGACGGCGGTTCGCTCTCGATATTTAACGTCGGAGCTCGGCGGTCTTCCGCTCCGACGTTTATAGACGCCGGCTCGTCTCGATATTTAATGTCGAGCTCGGCGGTCTTCCTCGGGCGTTTATAAACGCCGCTCGTCTCGATATTTAACGTCGGAGCTCGACGGTCTTCCGCTCGGACGTTTATAGACGCCGGCTCGTCTGTCGATATTTAACGTCGGAGCTCGACGGTCTTCCGCTCGGACGTTTATAGACGCCGGCTCGTCTCTCGATATTTAACGTCGGAGCTCGACGGTCTTCCGCTCGGACGTTTATAGATGCCGGCTCGTCTCTCGATATTTAACGTCGGAGCTCGACGGTCTTCCGCTCGGACGTTTATAGACGCCGGCTCGTCTCTCGATATTTAATGTCGGAGCTCGACGGTCTTCCGCTCGGGCGTTTATAGACGCCGGCTCGTCTCTCGATTTTTAACGTCGGAGCTCGACGGTCCTCGGCGGGTTTATAGACGCTGGCTCGTCTCTCGATATTTAACGTCGGAGCTCGACGGTCTTCCGTTCGGACGTTTATAGACGCCGGCTCGTCTCTCGATATTTAACGTCGGAGCTCGACGGTCTTCCGCTCGGACATTTATAGACGCCGGCTCGTCTCTCGATATTTAACGTCAGAGCTCGACGGTCTTCCGCTCTGACGTTTATAGACGCCGGCTCGTCTCTCGATATTTAACATCAGAGCTCGACGGTCTTCCGCTCGGACATTTATAGACGCCGGCTCGTCTCTCGATATTTAACGTCGAAGCTCGACGGTCTTCTCAAGGCTAACTTTAGTACAGCCGCTCGGAAAACCCTTTGGCCATCCTTTGAATTAATTTTGCTTCCTGCATTACAAGGACATGGGCGACCACAATATATGCACAAATGAGTTATATTAATGCACCTTTCACCCAGCCCGATAAGGCTGGAGATGATTCGCGCTTCATGGTTGATCCAAGTCCCAATCCATCTTCATCCGCTCGGCGGTGCTCCCCCTTGAATGCCGGTTGGATCATTGCCTTGGGGGAGGCGTCCGCTCGGGGATCATTGCCTCCGCTCGGGGATAATTGCCTCCGCTCGGCCACCTGATGCTGACGTTGTTTGTTGCTTCAGCCGCTCGGCTGCTGCTTTCTGTTTTTGCTCCACAAGCTTGGCGGCTCTCAATTCGACCAGAGCGTCGAGTTCCTCCGTCGAAAGCGTTACCGTGTGTTGTCGTCCAGCCTCGTCCATTGTTTCCATTCGGATGCAGGAGCGTTCCTACAAACGGCGGCAAATTGATCATGTCCGAATGTCGAATCAACGGACGCTGGGCACGTGGCGCTCCCGGCTGCTGACGTGGATCTTCGACTGGTTGCACGAACCTCCGGCGAACCTGCAAAGAAGTCGGGCCGGGAAGGGGTTCCCGGCGGCGACCCTCCGACGCTCAAGTCAAGCAAGCAAACAGTGAAGAAAGTGGCTAAGAGGTCTTGAACGCGTACCTCCAGCGAAGTATGCGGCTCTTTATATAGAGCGGCGAAAGAGCTCCTGCACGTCCACCGAGGTGCATACGTGTCCGCAACCCATACCTCGGTATGTGTCTGTCAGAAAGTTTACCTGACGCCATACTGCTACAGTCCGAGTATGTCCTTGATGGGACAACAGAACCCCTCGTTGTCAGACTTGGAGTATGGCCTAGCCATAGGACTTGACGGCTGTCAGAAGGTGTTCTTGTCTATCTCTACCCACCACAGGTCGGGACGTCCGTTCGTCCGGCTGGACGGGGAGTTCACGCGCCGGCCGGACGGACCTCATCTCACGCCCTGGTCGGACGGAACTCCCCTCCCGTCCGGACTGCCATTTACTTCGATATGCTGGGGAGAATTTCGGTAGGGTGCTATGTAAGGACTGTTAACAGTATATCACCTTCTCTTAGGCCTTCCGCTCGGCTCCTTGCTACTGTTCCACTGAGCGTCGGAACCCCGACTCCCGCCGGGGCGCCTCTTACCGTCAGATATTCCTCTGTCGGCCGGCCGGGAGGTCCGACCGGCTCAAAAAACGTCTCCGATCGGCCACCTGGCCCTTTGACTTCCGCGGGGCGTTGACCTCTCAAAATAGGGGTCCCCGGTTCTAACCGTCGGATCAATAGATATTCATAAAAGGATTTAAGAGAGAGAGATTTTAATTTATAAAATATTCCTTTTATAGCTAACCACAAAAGGGATATTTTAAAAGAGAGATTTTAATTTTTTTTAAAAATCTTTCCTTATTTGTTTTGTAAGAGGTGGTCGGCCATGTCATGAATAGAAAAGGAAGTTTTATTTTTTTGTTATAAAATATTCTTTTTTTGGATTCACCAAGGATTATAAAAGAGAGGTAAAGGGTGCCTTCATGAAACACAACTTCAATTCTATCGTTCCTCTCTCTTTTCCTTTGGTGGCCGACCCTCTTCCTTTCTCTCTTCTCCTTTTTGTTTTCCACATTGTGGTCGGCGGCATCAAGTCTACTAGGAGCTTTGGTGGCCGGTTACTAGGAGGAGAAGAAGAAGAGAAAGGAGGCCCTCTTATCTAGATCCCTTTGGTGGCCGGAGCTTGGAGGAAGAGAAGAAGGCTTTGATGGATTTCTTCTTGGTAGATCGTCACCCACACGACGTCCAAGAGAAACAGAGGAATACAATAGAAGATCAAGAGGTTTTTGTTAACAAAAAAAGGTATAACTAGTTGTCTTATTCCGCATCATACTAGTTTTCTTTGTATGGATTTTGAATTACCAAACACAAGAGGCTAATGATTCTAGGCAATCGATTTTATGTTTCGATTTTGTGTTTTTTTTTTGTTTTTTCGATCTTGTGATTCGATTGTTCTTGGTGGTTAAACCTAGGATTATTGTAAGGAGATTAAATATTGAATTTCGTTGAAAGGTTTTGTCTAGGAAGTGGTGGATGATCCCATACCCAAGAAGGCCTAGTGTCTCGCCATGTTTAACCTGGAAGCCGATCTTTGAAATAAATATTTAATCAACTTTGTAACATGGGTGGATTTGGATCAATAATGTTAAGCATCGTTTGCAATCCAAGTCTAAACCTCTAAGAACAGATAAGTTGAATTTGGAATCAATAATGTTAAGTTCTGTTTGCGATTCCAAATTTAATTTCTAAAGAACACAATAGGTTGTTAGGAAAGGTTCGGGACTTGTACAAAATTTTTATACAGGGGAACCAGTACGATATTCTGAGTAGCAACCAACATGTAGCTCCTACGAATCAAAACGGAGATGAGAAGAAAGAGAGTCTTTGGATGAAGAAAGAACAAAATGATTCCGTAGCAAATAATCGAGCGGAATATCACTTGCTAAGTGTGTTGCCGCCTCAAGAAGTCAACTGCATCAGGAGCTACTCGTCGGCCAAAGAACTCTGGGAAAAATTCCTGGAACTCCACGAAGGCACATCTGAAGCCAAGCTCACAAGATGAGACATACTTCGGAAGAAGCTGACGAATATCCGTCTGGAAAAAGGTGAGAAGGTAGTCGATCTACACGCGAAGATCAAAGAACTAATCACCAGACTCAAAAACCTCGGTGAAACGGTAACCATCCGGGACTCAATACGCTACTCACTCAATTCCTTTCCCAGGACTCCAGAATGGTCCTCGATAATCAACGCTTACTATATCTCAAAGGACCTGGAGGTAAGTACCCTAGAGGAATTCTTTTCTACTCTAAAATTACATGAAATCAGATGTGAAGGTACAATAAAAGAAACAAGCCAGATTATGGCACTAAAAGCAACCAAGAAGGATGAACCCGAGTCAGACTCAAAAGAAGATCAAGAAGCCTACATGGTAAGGAATTTTAGAAAATTCTTTAGATCTAACAAATTTAAAGAAATGCAGAATAGGAAAAATCAAAGAAATAGAAGAAGGGTTCGATGCTACCAGTGTCAAAAGAAAGGACACTTAAAAGAGGACTGCCCAGAACTCAAAAAGGAAAAGGCAAGATGCCCAAGCAAAACAAGCACAAGACTCTAACTGCTACTTGGGATGACACCTCATCATCAGAATCAGAAATAAAAGAATATGTCGGGCTAGCACAGATGGCAAGCCATGAAGAGCAAAGCACTTCAAAAGCCAGCATCGATGAAGGGGGGGAGGGGGGCGACTTCAGATGAATACAGTGAAGCAGGGGGAGAGTTAGGCTTCAAGTCTGATATGGTAAGTGAGTGTAGCGCCCGAAAATTCTCAAAACTATTTTAGAAGTATTCTATGATTTTTCTGGAATTTTAGGATATTTTTACAGAATTTTTAGAGTAGCGGAAGTAGCAAAAACAAATAGAAAACGAAAACGGCCTAAGCGGGAATGGAACCCGAGACCTATGGTTTACGGATAATTCTAGTAACCAGTTGAACCCAGCAGGGCCGTGCTGAAAGGAAAGGGAGGCAATTAAATTTATATTAGAGTTGGGCCGAATTACCCACTTAATATAAAAAGGGAATTAATAAGTGAAGAGTTATTTTGGAACGTGATTTTTCCTCCTTCTCACCCTGGCCACGTCGTCCCCTTTCCCTCTCCTTCTCTCGGCGCCAACCACAAGAACAAACCTAGGGTTCCTCTCCTAGGGCTTCAAGGACACCTTCCGGCGACGACTCCGACACGAGGACGTTTCTCTCCGCGAGAGGAACGCGTAGACGCGAGGAGATTGTTGAAGAGATCTCTCCTCCGGAAAACCTAGCGATTAAAATCGTAAGAAATTACGAACAGGAGGTAAGAAACCCCTCACCTGCAGTATAAGTAGCTTCCATGTGGATTTTATGTTTAGTTTAATAGTATGTAGATTTTCGACACAAGGGATGCGAATTAGCGCATACCAAGTGTTCGATAAAATTGTTTATCACAGTAAAATGCAACTTAGGCATTTTAGTAGCTTAGATAAATGCAATAGAAGCATTTTTACAGTTTATCTAGTCTCGCTTCAGCTTTTACCGGACTAGATGTCCAATGGGTGGGCTCCCACAGTCGCCTCTAGGTTAGATAACCTAGTTCTGGGTTTAGACAACCTAGAAAAAAAGCAAGACAAGTATTTATTAGCTAGTGTTTAGTATTTTACTTTTTAGTGGCACTGTACAGGATTAGATATCCATTGGGCTGGGCTCCCATAGTCGGTCCCTAGGTTTAGATAACCTAGTAAACCTTACTAAATTCGGGATTTGCAACCCCGAGTCTAGTTAAGGATGCGCGCATAGCATGTACAGTTGCCGGGCCCATTAGCAGTATGATTATGTATTTTTATCTATTATGATAATAGCTTTCCAAACTCACAATCAGTTATGTGATTATATTTTAAAATCAGTTCTAGTTCAGCTCTAGTTTAACTCAGTTATATTTCAGTTTAGTCCTTTCTTGTTGATACTTCAGTTATTGCCATGATTAGCTCTTGGTTTCTATGTTAGTATGATAGTATGCCATGCCTAGCATTCTCCATCATGTTTTCAATCAGCATCTTTCAAAAGCATGAACTCATCGTATGCATGTTTTAGTGAGGTAGATGGTTTCTTACTAAGCTCTCGAGCTTACAGATGCTTTTTCCTTATACTGCAGATAAAGGTAAAGGAAAGGTGGACTAGCGGAGGCTGGAGGTCAATGCAATGATGAAGATGTGTGTGGAAGGAACCTGGAGTAGAGATCTTGGAGAAACTAGCAAACTAAAACTTTAGTTTTATATAACGTTATTTCCGCATTTTTAGTTATTTTGATGCATGAATCATGAAAGACCTGTTTAGATTGTTAGTAATCATGCTTAGAATGTCAGTTAAATGTTGTTAGTATGTTTATAGCCATGTTAGAACTCACGTGTATGAATTTGGCACGAAACAGTGTTGAAATCAGAGTTCTGGTATGAAATCAGAAACCTCATTCAATCGGTCGATCGATTGGAGGCTTCTCAATCGATCGGTAGTTTGTGTTAGAGTGTATACTAAAATCCTAGCTTTTGGTATAAACATTTATCTAGAAATAAGAATCACATTGGTCAAATGTTTACATTTATGATAAATGTAGTTGTTCAATTAATTTATATTGTAGATAACATGGTGTGTGGTGTCACACACAGAGGATCATGTTATCAGTACCTTATAAATTATAAATAGTAGCTCACGACCATAATGGAAAGGAACAAACCATTGGAAGGTCGTAGTATAATTAGGTATTAGTTTATCTTAACTATATAATTACACTAGTACACTTAGAGTGTATTGAGTAGGACCATTAGAGGTCGTTTCTTTTATACTGACTTTATAAAGAAACAAAGACCTCAGTTATTATGGAAGTGTGTGCTCTTAATCCTAATATAATAACAAGCACATATATTTGATATTTATTTCTTTAATTTATCAATGGGTGAGATTTAGTTCGATGAATAAATAAGCCCGATAAGTTGGGAAATGATATCACTTATAGTGTGTGTTGTTGATTATAGAAGGAAACTGTGTCCTAGTGATCTAGGTTGAGAATGTCCCCAAGAGGAGCTCATAAGGATTGTCATGTTAAACCCTGCAGGTGGACTTAGTCCGACGTGACGATGAAGTTGAGTGGTACTACTCTTGGAGCTAGATATTAATTAAGTGAGTTGTCAGTAACTTACATAATTAGTGGACATTTGTTATCTTAAACACATGGAGACTAACACACTCATGATAAGAAGGAGCCCAAAATGTAATTTGGGATTGGTGCGGTAGTTCAATAATAGTTCTCTAGTGGAATGAATTATTATTGATAAAATTAAGTTGTGTGTTCGGGGCGAGCACGGGATGCTTAATTTTATCGGGAGACCAAAACTAATTCCTCCTCTCGGTCCCTATCGTAGCCTCTTAATTATAGAGTACTATACCCACCTATACCCACCTTCTTACCCATCCTATAGGGGCAAGCCAAGCCAGCTTGGAGACCAAGCTAGGGCCGGCCATGGGTATGTTCATGGGTGAATTCATGTGGCCGTCCCTATTAAAATAAAAAGGAATTTTAATTTTAAAATTTTTCTTATGTGGATAATATAATTTAAAAGAGAGTTTTAAAATTTAAATCCTTCCTTTTATAAGATTCTACAAAAGATTAAGAGAAGAGTTAAAATCTCTTTCCTTATTTGTAGATTAAAAGGTTGATTTTAATTTTGGTAAAAACTTTCCTTTTAATTATATTCATGATTTAAAAGAAAGTTTGAAAATTAAAAATTCTCTTTTATTAGTTTCTACAAAAGATTAAGAAAAGATTTAATATCTTTCCTTATTTGTAGATTGAAAGGAGATTTTAATTTTTAGAGATAACTTTCCTTTTTGGAAATTATCCACATGTTTAAAAGAAAGATTTTAATTTATAAAATTTGTTTTTATTAACCAATCATGAAGGGATTAAAATTATTGGAGAAATTTTTATAAATTTCTAGAAACAAATTAGGAAGTTTTAATTTTTGTTTTAATTAAAACTCTCCTTGTTTTGGGGAGAAGAGTAGCCGACCATTATAATTTGAAAAGAGAAAATTATTTTAATTAAATAAATTTTCCTTTTCAATGGCAAAAGAATTAAGGAAGTTTTTATTAAATTTTCCTTATTTGCCAAGACCAAGGATTATAAAAGAGGGGTAGAGGAAGCTTCAAGGGGAACGACTCTATTCTATTTTTCCTCTCTTTTCTCTTTGGGTGTGGCCGGCCCTTTCTTTCCTCTCCTCTCCTTTGTGTGGCCGAAACCTTCTCATGGTGGAGATATCTTTGGTGGCCGGATCTAAGAAGGAGAAGAAGGAGAGAAAAGAAGCCTCTTTTCTAGCATCCCTTGGAGCATGGTGGTGGTGGCCGAACCTCTTCATCCTAGGAGAAGTTTTGATGGCCGAAACTTGTAAGGAAGAAGAAGGTGCTTGGTGGTTCTCATCTCGGAAGATCGTTGCCCACACAACGTCCGAGGTTAGAAGAGGAATACGGTAGAAGATCAAGAGGTCTTTCTAGAAGGTATAACTAGTAATTTTTCTTTCCGCATCATGCTAGTTATTTATGGAAATAATACCAAATACAAGAGGCTTACGATTCTAGTATTTCGAATATGTTTTTCGAAGTTGTGTTCTTTTGTTTTATTTTTCCTTGTGATTTGATTGTTCTTTTCGGTTAACCTAAAGTTATTTTAGGAAATTAAATATTAGATTTCTATAAAAGGTTTTGTCTAGTCGGTGGTGGTTGCTCCCATATCCAAGAAGGCCATGTGCCTCGCCACGTCAGTACTGGGAACCAATTATGGAAATTAATATTTAATGGAATTAATAACTTAAGGTGATTTGGGTCGAACGTGTTAAGTTCCGCAGGAGATCCAAGTCAAAACCTAAAAGAACAAATAGATTAAGTTTTGGATCAAACGTGTTAAGTTCCGCAGGCGATCCAAAATTTAATTTAAAAGAACACATGGTAGCTAGGAAAAGGTTCAAACCTTTGTACAAAATTTTTGTACAGTGGAACCTCTAGGCTTTCCGAGTAGCAACCAACAATTGAATGTCAGTTAAATGTTGTTAGTATGTTTATAGCCATGTTAGAACTCACGTGTATGAATTTAGCACGAAACAGTGCTGAAATCAGAGTTCTGGTATGAAATCAGAAACCTCAATCGATCGGTCGATCGATTGGAGGCTTCTCAATCGATCAGCCGATCGATTGGGTAGTTTGTACCGCGAACAGTAGGCTTCTGGATCGATCAGCCGATCGATCCAGCAAATTCTATCGCGAACAGTAGGCTCTGGGATCGATCACTGGATCGATTGGTCAGTCTGGATCGATCAGCCGATCGATCCAGAATATTGGCCCGAGCACAGTAGCGTGCTGGATCGATCACTGGATCGATCCAACCTGACTTCCGCATACAGTAGCCACCTGGATCGATCAATGGATCGATCCGGCCATTCCAATCGATCCGTGGATCGATTGGGAGGCCTGACATCAGCAAGAAACTCTTGATTCAGTTCCTTGACCATAGGGGAGGTAAGATATGTTATGAATAGTTTAGATTACACCCCTTAGCACATGTAGAACCAAGAAATGGTAATAGTTTAGCAAAATTTTAATTAGTACAGCTTCCGCACTTAGATTTAATGATGGTCAGGGAATAGTTAGCACAGCATAATGTAACGATCGGCCTCACAGCCTAGTCAGTAGAAGGCGGGTCGTTACAGAGTGGTATCAGAGCAGTTTCCATACTTCCTACACACAGATCAGCATTGAATCTGCAGCTTCCAAGTAAGAAACGTCTCTCACTTTATTATGTTCTTTCTTTCATGTTTGTAGATACTGTAACATGTTGATTGATGATAACACCTAACATGATAATGATAGTAGATATATAAACATGATTGTCTTAGTTATGTATGTCCTCTATGTCTTTAGAAATGGCACGAGGGGCCTTGACTAGAAGGGCACCGACTCGAACCCCATGAGGCGGGCGGTTCGGTGCCTCCCCAGACGGCGTTAGTGGCTCGATTCTGACTAGGTGAGCAAAGAGGAGATAGCCACCTTAAAGGCTAATCGTGAGAATACTCCACAGTCACCCGGGCCGAGCGTAGCAATGCAGTCTTAGAGGTTCCACCGATCCGACCTCGGCAGTAGACCAGATGAGGCAAAGAGAAAGCCTATCGATCCGGTGGCAAAAGTCAAGCCGAGAACTTCTCAGGCACCGGTGAACCATGGGATGCACAAGCTGGTTCAAAACTTGGAATGCGATGGAGCTTACGGGTGGCGAACATGAGAAGGTGAAGTCGCCTGACAGGAGATGCACGCATGTGGTGGGAGAGAATCAGAGCGAAGCACCCAGTAAACCAGATGACATGGGAAGACTTCGAGAAGGAGTTCTTTGAAGAATTCTTTCACATGGGGGTCACAAACCGCCACTACGACGAGTTCACTGAGTTTCGTCAGGGCAACATATCAGTTGATGAAGCCGTGAAGAAATTCAATAGATTGGCTCGTCTATGCCCTTAACTAGTCAGCACAGAGAAAGAAAGAGTCCAGTTGATGCTCAAGATGCTGAGGCCAGAAATAGCAATGAACGTGACTGGCGACGTTCACAGGCCGCAAACCACCGAAGAACTAGTCAGCAGTGCTCTGACCACCGAGCACTACCAGAACAATATCAAGCAGTAGAAGCAAGTTCTCACAAAATCTAAAGGTCAAGGAGGTTCAGACACTCAGAAACAACAAGGCCACAGCTCCAATTGGAAAGGGAACTCTAGCAATAAACCCAAGCCAGGGAGTTACCCAAAAGGAGGGTCAGCTAGCAAACAGCCCAGTTATCCAAAGTGTGCTACTTGCGGGAAATTCCACCCTGGAGTTTGTCGTAAAGGCACCCGAGGATGCTTTGAATGTGGACAGGAAGGGCATATGGCTAAGCAGTGCCCGAACAAGACTAGTCTTCCTCCACCACAGCCGATTCAGTACGGAGGCCAGCCAGCCCAGTTACATCAGATGCAGGCCGCTCTAGATGGTCCACACATCAGCCAGGGCAGATTAGAAGCCCCTCCAGCTATGGCGAATGCAAGGATCTACTCCTTAACCAGAGAAGATGTAGCAAATGCCTCGACAGTTGTTACAGGTCAGATTAGTATTTTACAGCAAAGTACAACTGCCTTATTCGATACTGGGGCAACCTATTCATATATATCCAGGGTATTTGCTGAGAAGTTAGCAAGACCTCCAGAGGTACTCAGTAGTCAGTTTCTGACGACCTTACCTTCAGGAGAAATTATTGCATCCACGCACTGGCTCAGAGCAGTACCAGTCATTATAGCAGACAGAGAACTCTTTTGTGATCTGATAGTGCTAAATATGACTGACTACGATGTCATCTTCGGAATGGACTTTGATGGTACTTCCATCGAGTGTCGTAAGCGAAAGTCGTATTCCAAAGCGAAGCACAGTTCGAGTTCATCGGAAAACCCAAGAGAAAGGCGAAAAGTTTTCTCCTATGAAAGCACAGAGATTAATGGATTCGGGATGTACGGGATTTTTAGCACATGTAGTCGACGGTCGGGACAAGGACGACTAGAGGTCCAGGAGTCATACGTGACTACCAGATCTTCCACGAAGAGTTCCAGGCCTAGCACCAGACAGGGAGATCGAATTTGAGATAGAACTCATTCCCGGTACAAATCCTATCTCCAAAGCACCTTATCGCATGGCTCCAGCAGAACTGAAGGAACTTCATGAGCAATTACAGGAGCTTCTTGACAAGGGCTTCATACGTCCTAGTCACTCACCATGGGGAGCGCCTGTATTGTTCGTGAAGAAGAAGGACGGGAGCATGCACCTATACATAGATTACAGAGCACTGAACCAAGTCACGATTAAGAACAGATATCCTCTTCCCAGAATAGATGACCTGTTCGATCAGCTAAAGGGAGCAGCAGTGTTCTCTAAGATAGACCTCAGATCAGGTTATCATCAGGTGAAAGTCAAGGAAGGGGATATACCCAAGACAGCATTCAGAACCAGATACGGACATTACGAGTTCGTAGTCATGCCCTTTGGCGTGACAAATGCTCCAGCTACCTTCATGGACCTCATGAACAGGGTATTCAGAGAATACATAGATAAGTTCATTATCGTGTTCATCGATGACATTCTTATCTATTCAAGAACTCAGGAAGAACACGCAGAGCACCTGAGAATGGTACTGCAGACCCTCCAGCAGAACCAGTTGTACGCCAAGTTCACGAAATGTGAATTTTGGTTAGATCAGGTGTCCTTCCTGGGTCACATCATCTCAAGGGATGGTATCATGGTAGACCCCAGTAAAATAGAAGCTATGAGTAACTGGAAAAGACCCAAGAATGCCAGTGAGATCAGGAGTTTTCTGGGATTAGCAGGTTATTACAGAAAGTTCGTAGAGAACTTCTCCAGGATAGCCTCCCCACTGACAGCTCTTACCAGAAAGAACAGAAAATTTTAGTGGACAGAGGACTGCGAGAACAGCTTCAGTGAGCTATAAAGAAGATTGACCAGTGCACCTATTCTGACTCTACCAGAGAACGCAGATAGCTTTAATATATATAGTGATGCCTCTAAGTTGTGACTAGGAGCAGTGCTGATGCAAGATGGCAAGGTAATCGCCTACGCCTCCAGACAACTCAAGGATTATGAGAGGAATTACCCCACTCATGACCTTGAGCTTGCAGCAGTGGTGTTCGCCCTCAAAATTTGGAGACATTACTTGTATGGAGCTCAGTGCAGAGTGTATACAGATCATCAGAGTCTGAAGTACTTCTTCACTCAGAAGGATCTGAATATGCGACAGTGCAGATGGCTAGAACTGGTCAAGGACTACGATATAAACATCCTCTACCACCCAGGAAAGGCGAATAGGGTAGCAGATGCACTTAGCAGAAAGTCCAGTGCTGCTCTATTATCTCTAGCAGCCATGTCACCGCCCCTACAGAAGGAGATCACAGACTTCGGTCTTGAACTCATAGTTGGACAGCTCTCTACTATGACGTTAGAGTCTACTTTGCTTGGTGATCTTCAGACAGCTCAGGAACAGGATCCTGAAATTCAGAAAATCAAGCAAGGAGTAGCAGAATCAGACAGTGGGAAATTCAGAGTGTCTGGTAGTGGGGTATTGTACTTTGGTGACAGATTATGCGTTCCAGATCAGGAGGAACTCAGAAGGAAGATTTTAGATGAGGCTCACAAGACTCCCTATGCGATGCATCCAGGCTCCACTAAAATGTACCAGGATTTGAAGAAGCGTTTTTGGTGGCCTGGGATGAAGAGAGACATCGCTCGATATGTCAGTACCTGCCTAACCTGTCAGAGGGTTAAGGCAGAACATCAGAGACCAGGAGGAGTTTTGCAGCCTATTCAGATTCCAGAATGGAAGTGGGAAGAAATTTCTATGGATTTCATAGTGGGACTACCCAGAACCACGAATGGTTTTGATACAATCTGGGTAATAGTCGACAGGTTGACTAAATCAACCCACTTCTTAGCTATCAGGATATCCTACTCCATGGAACAGCTAGCACAGTTGTATCTCAAGGAGATCGTTACACTACATGGAGTCCCACAAACCATTATTTCAGACAGAGATAGTAGGTTCACATCACACTTCTGGGAGTGTGTACAGTCAGCTTTGGGCACGAAGTTAAAATTTAGCACAGCCTTCCATCCTCAGACAGATGGTCAGACGGAGCGAGTAAATCAGGTACTCGAAGATATGCTCCGCGCATGTGCCCTAGATTTCAGAGGAAGTTGGTGCAAATATCTGAGTCTAGCGGAATTTGCATACAACAACAGCTATCAGGCCACCATCGGCATGGCACCTTACGAGGCTCTCTATGGGCGGAGGTGTAGATCTCCAATCTGCTGGTATGAGAGTGGTGAACAGAAAGAACTAGAACTTTAGATAGATCTAGTGGCAGATACCACAGCAGCTATACGCAGATCCGTCAGAGGATAGAGACAGCTCAGAGCCGCCAGAAAAGCTATGCTGATACACGGCGCAGACCTTTAGAGTTTTCAGTTGGGGATTCAGTGTTCCTCAGAGTAGCTCCCATGAAGGGAGTAATGCGTTTTGGGATGAAGGGCAAATTAAGTCCCAGATATGTGGGACCATACCCTATCACTAGAAGAGTTGGCAAGGTAGCATATGAGCTAGAGCCACCACAGGATATGTCAGCCATCCATAATGTATTTCATTTCTCTATGCTGAAGAAGCATATCCCAGATGCCACCCAGGTGATTGAGCCCCAGTCGGTACCAGTCCGCGAAGACCTCAGCTATGATAGTCGGCCTATTCAGATAATAGACCGAGCAGTTAAGAAATTGCAGAACAAGGAGGTACCATTAGTAAAAGTCATTTGGCAAAGTCACACAGCAGAAGAGGCAACATGGGAGACAAAAGCCAGCATGAGACAGAAGTACCCAGAGTTATTCTAAGTTCGAGGATGAGCTTTTTATAAGGTATGGGGGATTGTAGCGCCCGAAAATTCTCAAAACTATTTTAGAAATATTCTATGATTTTTCTGGAATTTTAGGATATTTTTACAGAATTTTTAGAGTAGCGGAAGTAGCAAAAACAAATAGAAAACGAAAACGGCCTAAGCGGGAATGGAACCCGAGACCTATGGTTTACGGATAATTCTAGTAACCAGTTGAACCCAGCAGGGCCGTGCTGAAAGGAAAGGGAGGCAATTAAATTTATATTAGAGTTGGGCCGAATTACCCACTTAATATAAAAAGGGAATTAATAAGTGAAGAGTTATTTTGGAACGTGATTTTTCCTCCTTCTTACCCTGGCCACGCCGTCCCCTTTCCCTCTCCTTCTCTCGGCGCCAACCACAAGAACAAACCTAGGGTTCCTCTCCTAGGGCTTCAAGGACACCTTCCGGCGACGACTCCGACACGAGGACGTTTCTCTCCCCGAGAGGAACGCGTAGACGCGAGGAGATTGTCGAAGAGATCTCTCCTCCGGAAAACCTAGCGATTAAAATCGTAAGAAATTACGAACAGGAGGTAAGAAACCCCTCACCTGCAGTATAAGTAGCTTCCATGTGGATTTTATGTTTAGTTTAATAGTATGTAGATTTTCGACACAAGGGATGCGAATTAGCGCATACCAAGTGTTCGATAAAATTGTTTATCACAGTAAAATGCAACTTAGGCATTTTAGTAGCTTAGATAAATGCAATAGAAGCATTTTACAGTTTATCTAGTCTTTCTTCAGCTTTTACCGGACTAGATTTCCAATGGGTGGGCTCCCACAGTCGCCTCTAGGTTAGATAACCAAGTTCTGGGTTTAGACAACCTAGAAAAAAAGCAAGACAAGTATTTATTAGCTAAGGTTCAGTATTTTACTTTTTAGTGGCACTGTACAGGATTAGATATCCATTGGGCTGGGCTCCCATAGTCGGTCCCTAGGTTTAGATAACCTAGTAAACCTTACTAAATTCGGGATTTGCAACCCCGGGTCTAGTTAAGGATGCGCGCATAGCATGTACAGTTGTCGGGCCCATTAGCAGTATGATTATGTATTTTTATCTATTATGATAATAGCTTTCCAAACTCACAATCAGTTATATGATTATATTTTAAAATCAGTTCTAGTTCAGCTCTAGTTTAACTCAGTTATATTTCAGTTTAGTCCTTTCTTGTTGATACTTCAGTTATTGCCATGATTAGCTCTTGGTTTCTATGTTAGTATGATAGTATGCCATGCCTAGCATTCTCCATCATGTTTTCAATCAGCATCTTTCAAAAGCATGAACTCATCGTATGCATGTTTTAGTGAGGTAGATGGTTTATTACTAAGCTCTCGAGCTTACAGATACTTTTTCCTTATACTGTAGATAAAGGTAAAGGAAAGGTGGACTAGCGGAGGCTGGAGGTCAATGCAATGATGAAGATGTGTGTGGAAGGAACCTGGAGTAGAGATCTTGGAGAAACTAGCAAACTAAAACTTTAGTTTTATATAACGTTATTTCCGTATTTTTAGTTATTTTGATGCATGAATCATGAAAGACCTGTTTAGATTGTTAGTAATCATGCTTAGAATGTCAGTTAAATGTTGTTAGTATGTTTATAGCCATGTTAGAACTCACATGTATGAATTTGGCACGAAACAGTGCTGAAATCAGATTTCTAGTATGAAATCAGAAACCTCAATCGATCGGTCGATCGATTGGAAGCTTCTCAATCGATCAGCCGAACGATTGGGGAGTTCGTACCATGAACAGTAGGCTTCTGGATCGATCAGCCGATTAATCCAGCAAATTCTGTCGCGAACAGTAGGCTCTGGGATCGATCACTGGATCGATTGGTCAGTCTGGATCGATCAACCGATCGATCCAGAATATTGGCCCGAGCACAGTAGCGTGCTGGATCGATCACTGGATCAATCCAACCTGACTTCCGCATACAGTAGCCACCTGGATCGATCAATGGATCGATCCGACCATTCCAATCGATCCGTGGATCGATTGGGAGGCCTGACATCAGCAAGAAACTCTTGATTCAATTCCTTGACCATAGGGGAGGTAAGATATGTTATGAATAGTTTAGATTACACCCCTTAGCACATGTAGAACCAAGAAATGGTAATAGTTTAGCAAAATTTTAATTAGTACAGCTTCCGCACTTAGATTTAATGATGGTCAGGGAATAGTTAGCACAGCATAATGTAACGATCGGCCTCACAGCCTAGTCAGTAGAAGGCGGGTCGTTACAGTGAGGTATGCCTCTTACCTCCTGATCAACTCTATTTTGGTATTAAGTCTATGGGAAAATCTATGTACAAGTTAAAAAATAAAAACTTAGAAATAAAAAGAATTTTAGCAAAATCATGTCTAATAGAAGATTTTGAAAAAGTAAAACTTGAAAATGTTAAATTAAAAGAAAAAATAGAAACTTGAAAAATTTTGCATGTTCAAATGTTTCTGTTTTTAGAAACTATAGAGGATTAAACTGGTACTATAGATTTCACAAAGGTCATATCAGAAAAGTAATAAAATCTTATATCCCTAGAAAATACCTGATTAACCCTGTAGGAAAGAACCTATATTGGGTTCTAAAAACTTGTTTAAATTAAAAAGTGAAATTAGATGTAGGGCTTTCAGGTAGAAAATTAAATATTTAAATTCATTAAAAGGCTTTGTCTAGAAGTGATTGATGATCCAATAACTAAGAAGGTCTACTGCCTCGCCACAGCTTGGAAGCTAATTTCTGAATTGAATATTTAATTGACAAACTGATAAGCATGAAATAGTTAATTAAATTAAATGCTTTCAATATTTGTCAAAGGTTTAACATTTGTTAAAAATTTTAAAATTGCAAACTTCACTTAAAAACTTTTTCAAATTTCACTTAGAAATTTGTCTTTAAATTGCAAAATTAATTTAAATTGTTTTTGTTAAAAAATTTTTTAATGTGTTTAACTTAAATTTTTTAAGTTATTAATTCTAAAAAAATTTTTATAAATTTTTTTTACTTAGATGTTTTTTCAGATTTACTTTACCAAAATTTCAACAAAAAAATTAATTCTTGAAATTTTTTAGGAAATTTTTTACTTAGAAAATATTTATGAAATTATTACATTGTTAGCGCTATAAAAATTATTTTCAATATTTCCAAAATCAGAGTTTACCTAGAAATGTTTTTCTTACTTGAAAAAATCTTTTTGAAAATTTAGAGTTTTATAAAATTTACCCTTAGATTTTTATTGCATCCCATTTTTTATGTGATCAAAGGGGGAGAAGAAAAAAAATTAAGTCTAGGGGGAGGTAACTTAAATTAAATTTCTTACTTTTAGTACTTTATTGCAAAATTTATTTTTGCTTTAACTTTATTTATTTACCCTATCTTAACTTGGGTTACTCACATCAAAAAGGGGGAGATTATTGGAACCCCAAGGTTATTTTGATGTGATCAAACAAGTTAAGTTAGGTCTTGTTTGATTTAACCCCTGTGTCTAAGTGTGCAGGAGCTTAGAAGCACATGAAGTCGAGCGGAAGACGCGGTAGCGAGAAGGATGACACGGGAGAGAGCCAACGGGCTCGGTGCGTCCGAGGGGTGATGTAACGCCCGAAAATTCTCAAAACTATTTTAGAGATATTCTATGATTTTTCTGGAATCTTAGGATATTTTTACAGAATTTTTAGAGTAGCGGAAGTAGCAAAAACAAATAGAAAACGAAAACGGCCTAAACGGGAATTGAACCCGAGACCTATGGTTTACGGGTAATTCTAGTAACCAGTTGAACCCAGCAGGGCCGTGCTGAAAGGAAAGGGAAACATTTATATTTAAGTTTAAGATTGGTCGAAATACCCACTTAAAATAAATAGAAAACTTGAGTGGGTTTGGTTTATTTCTTTGGTTCGGGAATTCTCCACCGAGACCTCACCTTACACGCCACCCCCTCTCCTTCTCCTTCTTCCTCTCGGTGCCAACCCTAGGGTTCTCTCCCTAGGGCCCTAAGAGCACCTTCCGGCAGTGATTCCAGCACAAGAACGTTCCCCTCCGCGAGAAGAACGCGTTGGAGCGAGGAGATTGTTGAAAGGATCGTCTCCACCGGAATTCTAGCGAATAGAGTTGTAAGAAAATTAGCGTACGAGGTAAGAAACCCTCACCTGCAGTATAAGTAGCTTCCGTGTGAATTCCATGTTTTAGTTTAGTAATATGTAGACTTTCGGCACAAGGATACGAATTAGTGCATACTAAGTGTTCGATTAAATTATTTAGCACAGAAAAATGCAACTTAGGCATTTTAATAGCTCAGTAAATGCAATAGAAGCATTTAAATAGTTTAGTTAGCCTTGCCACAGCATATATGGGACTACGGTCCAATGGGTGGGCACCCACAGTCACCTCTAGGTTCAGATAACCTAGTAGAAGCAAGGTAAATTAATTAGCTATGATTCAGTATTTTATTTTCAGTAGTGGCACTGTACAGGATTAGATATCCATAGGGCTGGGCTCCCATAGTCGGTCCCTAGGTTTAGATAACCTAGTAAATCTTGCTAAATTCGGGATTTGCAACCCCGGGTTTAGTTGAGGATGCGCGCATAGCATGTACAGTTGTCGGGCCCATTAGTAGTATGATTATGTATTTTAATCTATTATATTATAGTTTTTCAAAACTCACAAAGATCAGTTATGTTAGTTGAGTTTGAATTCATTTCCAGACTAGTTTAATTCATGTTCAGCTCAGTTTTCCTTGTTGTTACACATGATAATTATGGTTAGCTTTGTGTGCTATGCTTTAGTGTTCATGTTCAGCTTTTATTACACATGTTTAGATGATAGTATGCCATAACTAGCTTTGATTTCTATGTATGATAACATGCCATATTTCAGTCTAATCAGTGCACTTTCAAACAGCATGTTTTAAAAGCATATTGCATCGAATGCACGTTTTAGTGAGGTAGATGGTTTCTTACTAAGCGAAAGCTTATAGATACTTTCTTTTCCTTATACTGCAGATAAAGGTAAAGGAAAGATGGACTAGCGGAGGCTGGAAGACAATGCTACGAAGATGTGTGTGGGCAGGAACTTGGAAAGAATATCTTAGGGAACTCTAGCAAGCTTTGTTTAAACATTAGTACTTTTTAGTGTTTTAGCAATTTGCACTTTAGTATGTTGATCGCTATGAATTAGTTAACCATGCGCTCTATTATGCTTAGAACATTGTTCTTTATGATGTTAGTTGTGGTTGTTAGAGTGTTTCCAAGCCATCTTAGAACATGTAATGTGATTGAGGCACGAAATAGTGCTGAAATCAGGGGTTCTGATTTGAAATCAGAAACCCAGATCGATCTACAGATCGATCAGAGTTGGGTTGTGCCACTGGATCGGTCAGCTGACCGATCCAGTCGCGAACAGAGAGTTTATGGATCGGTCAGCCAACCGATCCAGATGCGAACAGAGGGTACAGAAACTCACTGATCGATCAGCCGACCGATCAGTGTACTCCTGGATTGGTCGGTAGACCGATCCAGCCGCATACAGAAGCGAGATGGCTTGTGGATCGGTCAGCCGACCGATCCAGAGTTTCTCTCCGTGCCGATATCAAGCTAGATCGATCACTGGATCGATCCGACAGCCCAATCGATTCATGGATCGATTGAAATGCCTGATTACGGCTAGCAGGACATCCGAGAGGCATAGATTATCTTCCATAGCATGTGTACAACTCCTAGGTACACCTAGAATATTAAGTTCAGATTTTACAGTAATCAGTTTAGTAAAATTTTAATCAATCCAGATTTCCGCAATAGTAATTTAGCACAGCATTGTTGGAGTGTATACTGAAAGCCTAAGCTTTGTAAACATTCATTATCAATAAAGAATCACATTTGGTCAAATTGTCTACATTTGTTTGTAGTTGTTCATATAATTTATATTGTAGATAACATAGTATGTGGTGTCACATGCAGAAGATGATGTTATCAGTACCTTATAAATTATAAACAGTAGCTCACGACTAAAATGGAAAGGAACAAACCATTAGAAGGTCGTAGTGTAATTAGGTATTAGTTTATCTTGACTATATAATTACACTAGTACACTCAGAGTGTATTGAGTAGGACCATTAGAGGTCGTTTCTTTTATACTGACTTTATAAAGGAACAAAGACCTCAGTTATTATGGAAGTATGTGCTCTTAATCCTAATATAATAACAAGCACATATGTTTGATATTTATTTCTTTAATTTATCAATGGGTGAGATTTAGTTCGATGAATCAATAAACCCGATAAGTTGGGAAATGGTATCACTTATAGTGTGTGTTGTTGATTATAGAAGGAAACTGTGTCCTAGAGATACTAGATTGATAATGTCCTCAAGAGGAGCTCATAAAGATTGTCATGTTAAACCCTGCAGGTGGACTTAGTCCGACATGATAATAAGGTTGAGTGGTACTACTCTTGGACTTAGATATTAATTAAATGAGTTGTCAGTAACTCACTTAATTAGTGGACATTCGATATCTTAAACACAAGGAGACTAACACACTCATAATAAGAAGGAGCCCAAAAATGTAATTTGGGATTGGTGCGGTAGTTCAATGATAGTTCTCTAGTGGAATGAATTATCATTGATAAAATTAAGTTGTGTGTTCGGGGCGAACACGGGATGCTTAATTTTATCGGGAGACCAAAACCAATTCCTCCTCTCGGTCCCTATCGTAGCCTCTTATTTATAGAGTTCTATACCCACCTATACCCACCTTCTATACCCACCCAATAGGGGCCGGCCAAGCTAGCTTGGGAACAAGCTAGGGCCGGCCTAGGTATGAATTTGGGTGGCCGGCCCTAGCTTGAACCCAAGCTAGTGGGGGCCGGCCAAATTAAATTAAAAAGGAATTTTAATTTTAATTTTTATTATGTGGAAGAAATAATTTATTAAAGAGAATTTAAATTAAAATATCTCTCTTATAAAAGATCTACAAAAGATTAAAGAAAGAGATTAGATCTCTTTCCTTATTTGTAGATTGGTGAGATATTTTATTTTCTCTTTAAAATTATTCACATGTTGATAAAATTAAAATTATAAAAATTTCCTTTTATCAACCATGAAGAGATTTTTAAAGAGAAATTTTATTTTTAAAATTTCCGAAAACAAATTAGGAAGTTTTAATTGTTGATTAAAACTTGTCCAATTTGTTTTCCAAGATGTGGCCGACCAATGTAGGTTTATTTGGGAAATTTTATTTTATTTTCTCAATTAAATCATGTCAAGAAATTGGGAAATTTTATTGTAATTAAATTTCCTAATTTGCCTAGGCCAAATATAAAAAAGGGTGAGGGTGCCTTCATGAGACACAACCTCTATTATTTCTCTCCCTCTTTTCCTTGGTGTTGTGGCGGTCATCATCTCTTCTCTTCTTCCTCTTTGTGGTGGCGAAACTCTCTATTGCTTGGAGCTCTTGTGGAGGCCGGATACTACTTGGAAGAAGAAGAAGAAGGAGAGGAAGCTTGCATATCTTAGAGCTTGGTTGGTGTTTTCTTCTTCCTTGGTGGAGCTTTCTTGTTTTGGCCGAACCTAGCTAGGAGGAGAAGAAGGTGCTTGGTGGTTTCTCATCTCGGAAGATCGTTGCCCACACAACGTCCGAGGTTAGAAGAGGAATACTGTAGAAGATCAAGAGGTTTTCTACAAGGTATAACTAGTAATTTTTCTTTCCGCATCATGCTAGTTATTTATGGAAATAATACCAAATACAAGAGGCTTACGTTCTAGAATTTCGAATATGTTTTTATGTTGTGTTCTTTTTTTTTCTTTTCCTTGTGATTTGATTGTTCTCTTTGGTTAACCTAAAGTTATTTTAGGAAATTAAATATTAGCTTTCTATAAAAGGTTTTGTCTAGTCCGTGGTGGTTGCTCCCATATCCAAGAAGGCCATGTGCCTGCCACGTCGATCTTGGGAACCAATTATGGAAATTAATATTTAATGGAATTAATAACAAGGAGACTTGGGTCGAGCGTGTTAAGTTCCGCAGGAGATCCAAGTCAAAACCTAAAGAACAAATAGATTAAGTTTTGGATCAAGCGTGTTAAGTTCATGGCGATCCAAAATTTAATTTAAAAGAACACATGGTAGCTAGGAAAAGGTTCAGACCTTTGTACAAAATTTTTGTACAGTGGAACCTATAGGTTTTCCGAGTAGCAACCAACAATTGGTATCAGAGCTTGGGTTTTGCCTCTGTGTATTTGGTATTTAGTTTAAATTATGCACATGTCATACATAATTTAGGCAGGTTAATAGTAGGATGTGCTAACTTTGTGGATGCAGGATCCAACTATTATGGCTTTTAGTTATTATGTGTGTGATTGGACCCTTGGACATGTCAAGGCCATTTATATGTGTGTGTATGATTGTATTAAAATACAGCAGGAGCTGTATTTAGTTTTATTAGGATTTTATTTTTGATCTAGATACATGTACATTCCTTTTATGGAATATAGGATCAAAAATGTAAAATTCTATTTATGTCGCGGATCGAATATTGCAAAGTGTGGAACCTTCTAAGGACCAGAGGCGCAGCGGAACTAGGAGCAAGATGGATGCGACAGCTAGACCCGGTAGCGGTGGCCAAATATGGCAGCAGCTTGGGATGACAACACACGGAGGACAACTAGAGATAAAAGCCATAATAGTTGAAAATTAGATTTTCTATTTATTGCTTTTATATTGTGCTATGTGTGCATGTTAGTTTACAAGTTAAGTAGGCTAGCATAGTTAAAATTCCTCATTTATAAATAACTAAGTGGGAGAGGGATTTTTAATTAAATCCCATGGTCTCCATTACTGGTTTGTAAGTGATGCAAACAAGCTTGCGCGTTGGCTCTGAGTGCCTTCCTCCATTACTAGAACAGACTTCCATGTTTGGATGACTATAGGAAGTTAATTAAGAGCGTGTGATCTTCCCCAACGGAAGGGGCATAATCTTATTAATGGACTTAGTGTCAAGTAATGGGATACACTTAGACACATCTAATAGTATCCTCCCCAACGGAGTCACTGCTATTATTTGTGTGACCAAATAATACCAACTATTAATTTTATTTGTCAAAAGTTAGGTTGACAAGATAATAAAATTAATGGGTTAAAACCCTCCTTTTACAAATGTTGAATTTGTATACGTCCACACTAACGTGGCATACAAAATTCACGGTGTTATGAGGTGTTGGTTAATTTAAAATAGTATTGTTTGAGGAATCAATATTATTCTAAATTTAGAGTTCTGACCAAAAGTTATTTGTGATTCTTAGGATGACTTTCAACCCACTGTCCATCATACTTCAACAAAATAGACTTTCTGGACCTAATTACATAGATTGGAAAAGGAACCCGGACATTGTTCACCGCTGAAAGCTATAAATTTGTCTTGATGAACCTTGTCTGATGCACCCATGGTGAATCTACCCAAGAGGATATTGAATATCATAAGAGATGGGTAAAGGCGGATGAGATGGCGCGGTGTTACATTTTGGCTTCAATGTCAAATGTATTGCAACATCGACATCAAGATTTACCAACAACTTATGATATTATGAACAATCTCAAGGAACTCTTTGGTCATCGGGATAGGGCTTCTAGACAAGAAGCTATGAGAAAGATAATGGCACCACCATGCAGTACTCCTGTAAGGATCATATCCTAAAAATGATGGCTTATCCGAACGAGATAGAGATCCTTGGAGGAGAAATTGATGGGAAACCCGGATCGATATGATCCTCCAACGCTACCTAGAAATTTTGAGCAGTTTCCGTTTGAACTATAATATGAATAAGAGGATTTATTCATTAGGGAAACTACTGACAAACAGGAGAAGGATTATTTCGTCATAATTCTCAAATTCACTTTCTTGAAAATGGTTCTACTTCTAAACCGAGAGGAAGAAGAAGAAGAAACAAGTGGCTGAAAGAAAGTGAATAAATCTCAGAGTACGGATTTAAAGTTGGAGTGAAGAAGCAGAAGGGCAAGTGCTTCATCTATAAGCAGGCAGGACATTGGAAGGCGATCCTCGTAGGAACCAAAACAAAGGTATATCTCATGCTCTAGTTGTTGAAACATGTTTAGCGGTGTTATCTACAGGTACCTAGATACATGAGCCACGATCATGTCTGCAATTCCTTGCGGGGGTTCCAGGAAACGACTATCTGAAGGGGAGATTACAGTCTACATGGGCAATGCTACTAAGGTGGCGGTGTTGCAGTGGGAGGCGTCTACTTATCTTTTAGTAGAAATAAAATTTGATTTTAAGAAATTATCTTTATGTACCCAGTTTTAGAAAGAATTTAATTTCAGTTTCTAAACTGTTTTTAGATGGATATTCAGTTTCTTTCAGTAACGATGTAGTTATTAAAAGAAATAAAATGATTATCTGTTCTGGTGCATTAGTTGGCAATTTGTATACTTTAAATCTAATTTCTACCACAAAGCAAAACATGGAAATTTATAACTCATCTTCTAACTCTAATAAGAGAAAAGAACCTTCGGAGATGAACCAAGCATATCTTTGGCATCTAAGGCTTGGTCATATTAACTTAAGTAGGATTCAGAGGCTTATAGCCGATGGACTTTTGAGTTGGAAAATTTTCCAACTTGTGAATCTTGCCTGGAAGGTAAAATGACCAAGAGGCCGTTCAAGGCCAAGGGGTATAGAGCCAAAGAAGTGTTAGAATTGGTTCATTCTGATTTGTGTGGTCCTATGTCTGTCCGGGCAAGAGGAGGTTTTGAATATTTTGTCTCTTTCATAGACGATTATTCAAGATATGGATACATTTACCTAATGCGCCGCAAGTCCGAGTGCTTTGATAAGTTCAAAGAATACAAGGCTGATGTGGAGAAACGACTAGGTAAAAGTATCAAGACACTACGGTCAGATCGTGGTGGCGAATACCTCTTAGGAGAGTTTAGGAATTACTTATCAGAGGTCGGGATTCAATCCCAATTGTCTGCACAACAGAATGGTGTAGCAGAACGAAGGAGCAGGACTCTTATGGAGATGGTTAGATCGATGATGAGTTATTGAATTACCAAATTCGTTTTGGGGATATGCTCTGAAAACAGTATGTTCCGAACTTAGTACCTTCTAAATCAGTTTCTTCTACTCCCATAGAATTATGGAATGGCGAAAACCAGTCTAAGACATATTCGGATTTGGGGTAGTCCGGCACATGTCTGAAACCAGATGTTGATAAATTAGAATCCCGTACAAGTTCGCGTGTTTGTAGGATATCCCAAAGGAACAAAAGGTGGTTTATTTATAGTCCTAAAGACCGGAAGGTCATTGTTAGCACCAATGCCCAATTTTAGAAGAAGACTATATAATGGATCACAAGCCCAATAAAGTTGTTTTGGAAGAACTTAGAGAGGCATGTCTACTTAGTACCAACATTACAAGATGAAGTACCACAAGAGAGCAACACGTGTCACATGATACACAACCACAGACGGTGCCTCGTCGTAGTGGGAGGGTTGTAAAGCAGACTGAAAGGTTCATGTTTTGGGAGAGTCTTTGGACTTGATCCGGGAAAACATGAACCTGATCCACAATATGAAGCACTCCAAGATATAGATCGACATCTTGGCAAAAGGCAATGAATTACGAAATAGAGTCTATGTACTCTAATAAGGTCTGGGAGCTTGTAGAACCACCTGATGGTGTAAAAGCCGTTGGATGCAAGTGGATCTACAAAAGGAAAAGAGGGACAGACGGGAAGGTAGAAACCTTCAAAGCTAGGCTTGTTGCGAAAGGGTACACTCAGAAAGAGGGAATCGATTATGAGGAAACTTTTTCACCGGTAGCCATGCTTAAGTCTATCCGGATACTCTTATCCATTGCTGCTCATATGGATTATGAGATTTGGCAAATGGATGTCAAGAAAGCTTTCCTTAATGGAAGTCTTGAAGAAAACATCCATATGAAGCAACCAGAAGGATTTATTGAAAAAGGCAAAGAGCATCTAGTGTGCAAGCTCAATCGGTCCATTTATGGACTAAAGCAAGCTTCAAGATCTTGGAACATCCGGTTTAATGAAGTAATCCAGTCATATGGATTTATTCAAAGTCCGGATGAGTCTTGTGTATATAAGAAGTATGGAAGCGTGGTGGTATTTCTTGTACTATCGTAGATGATATTTTGTTAATTGGCAACAATGTCAAAGTATTATCAGACGTAAGGTATGGTTGTCCAAACAATTTGATATGAAGGACTTAGGAGATTGTGCACATATTCTTGGGATCAAAGTTATAAGGGATCGTAAGAAAAAATGTTGTGTCATCCCAAGCTTCATATATAGATACAATCCTTGCTCGTTTTAGCATGCGATTCCAAGAAAGGTTTCTTACCTTTTAGACATGGAGTAGCTCTATCTAAATAGATGTCTCCAAAGACATCGAAAGAGATAGATGACATGAAAGCAGTTCCTTATGCTTGATGCGGGAAGCCTAATGTATGCAATGCTATGTACAAGACCCGATATCTGTTTTGCTGTGGGCATGGTCAGCAGATATCGGAGTAACCTGGACAAGGACATTGGACTACGGTAAAGCATATATTAAAGTACACGAGAAGGACTAGAGATTATATGCTAGTTTACAGCGCAACGATCCGCTCCCTATGGGTTATCATTGATTTCAATCGAGATAGGGATATAATAGAAGTCTACATCAGGCTCTGTGTTTACTTTAGGAGGTGGAGCCATTTCATGGAGGAGTGTTAAGCGAAATGCGTTTGGGACTCAACCATGGAAGTCGAGTATGTGGCACCTCTGAGGCAGCTAAAGAAGCAGTATGGCTCAGGAACTTTCTAATGGACTTAGATGTGATTCTGGTTTGCCCAAAATCATCACAATTTATTGTGATAATAGTGGTGCAAGTTGCAAACTCGAAGGAACCACGAGCCCATAAGGCAAGTAAACATATAGAGCGCAAGTACCACCACGACATATCGTGAAGCGAGGAGAAGTTGTCATCGCCAAGATTGCTTCAGGGATAACTGGCGGATCCTTTCACTAAGGCCGTTCCGGCAGCTTTCGATCGGCATGTGGAGGAATGGGAATCAGATTTATGGTAGAAGATATGTGACTTAGTCATTAGTATAAGTGGGAGATTGTTGGAGTGTATCTTGAAAGCCTAAGCTTTTTAAACATTCATTATGAATAAAGAATCACATTTGGTCAAATTGTCTACATTTGTTTGTAGTTGTTCATATAATTTATATTGTAGATAACATAGTATGTGGTGTCACATGCAGAAGATGATGTTATCAGTACCTTATAAATTATAAACAGTAGCTCACGACTAAAATGGAAAGGAACAAACCATTAGAAGGTCGTAGTGTAATTAGGTATTAGTTTATCTTGACTATATAATTACACTAGTACACTCAGAGTGTATTGAGTAGGACCATTAGAGGTCGTTTCTTTTATACTGACTTTATAAAGGAACAAAGACCTCAGTTATTATGGAAGTATGTGCTCTTAATCCTAATATAATAACAAGCACATATGTTTGATATTTATTTCTTTAATTTATCAATGGGTGAGATTTAGTTCGATGAATCAATAAACCCGATAAGTTGGGAAATGGTATCACCTATAGTGTGTGTTGTTGATTATAGAAGGAAACTGTGTCCTAGAGATACTAGGTTGATAATGTCCTCAAGAGGAGCTCATAAAGATTGTCATGTTAAACCCTGCAGGTGGACTTAGTCCGACATGATAATAAGGTTGAGTGGTACTACTCTTGGACTTAGATATTAAATAAATGAGTTGTCAGTAACTCACTTAATTAGTGGACATTCGATATCTTAAACACAAGGAGACTAATACACTCATAATAAGAAGGAGCCCAAAAATGTAATTTGGGATTGGTGCGGTAGTTCAATGATAGTTCTCTAGTGGAATGAATTATCATTGATAAAATTAAGTTGTGTGTTCGGGGAGAACGGGATGTAATTTTATCGGAGACCAAAACCAATTCCTCCTCTAGGTCCCTATTGTAGCCTCTTATTTGTAGAGTTCTATACTCACCTATACCCACCTTCTATACCCACCCAATAGGGGGCCAAGCTAGCTTGGGAACAAGCTAGGGCGGCCTAGGTATGAAGTGGCGGCCCTAGCTTGAACCCAAGCTAGTGGGGGGCCAAATTAAATTAAAAAGGAATTTTAATTTTAATTTTTATTATGTGGAAGAAATAATTTATTAAAGAGAATTTAAATTAAAATATCTCTCTTATAAAAGATCTACAAAAGATTAAAGAAAGAGATTAGATCTCTTTCCTTATTTGTAGATTGGTGAGATATTTTATTTTCTCTTTAATATTATTCACATGTTGATAAAATTAAAATTATAAAAATTTCCTTTTATCAACCATGAAGAGATTTTTAAAGAGAAATTTTATTTTTTAAAATTTCCGAAAACAAATTAGGAAGTTTTAATTGTTGATTGAAACTTGTCCAATTTGTTTTCCAATGATGTGGCCGGCCAATGTAGGTTTATTTGGGAAATTTTATTTTATTTTTCTCAATTAAATCATGTCAAGGAAATTGGGGAAATTTTATTGTAATTAAATTTCCTAATTTGCCTAGGCCAAGGAATATAAAAAAAGGAGTGAGGGTGCCTTCATGAGACACAACCTCTATTATTTTCTCTCCCTCTTTTCCTTGGTGTTGTGGCCGGCCATCATCTCTTCTCTTCTTCCTCTTTGTGGTGGCCGAAACTCTCTATTGCTTGGAGCTCTTGTGGAGGCCGGATACTACTTGGAGAAGAAGAAGAAGAAGGAGAGGAAGCTTGCATCTCTTAGAGCTTGGTTGGTGTTTTTCTTCTTCCTTGGTGGAGCTTTCTTGTTTTGGCCGAACCTAGCTAGGAGGAGAAGAAGGTGCTTGGTGGTTTCTCATCTCGGAAGATCGTTGCCCACACAACGTCCGAGGTTAGAAGAGGAATACGGTAGAAGATCAAGAGGTTTTTCTACAAGGTATAACTAGTAATTTTTCTTTCCGCATCATGCTAGTTATTTATGGGAATAATACCAAATACAAGAGGCTTACGTTCTATAATTTCGAATATGTTTTTCGATGTTGTGTTCTTTTGTTTTTTCTTTTCCTTATGATTTGATTGTTCTCTTTGGTTAACCTAAAGTTATTTTAGGAAATTAAATATTAGATTTCTATAAAAGGTTTTTGTCTAGTCGGTGGTGGTTGCTCCCATATCCAAGAAGGCCATGTGCCTCGCCACGTCGAACCAATTATGGAAATTAATATTTAATGGAATTAATAACTTAAGGAGACTTGGGTCGAACGTGTTAAGTTCCGCAGGAGATCCAAGTCAAAACCTAAAAGAACAAATAGATTAAGTTTTGGATCAAACGTGTTAAGTTCCGCAGGCGATCCAAAATTTAATTTAAAAGAACACATGGTAGCTAGGAAAAGGTTCAGACCTTTGTACAAAATTTTTGTACAGTGGAACCTATAGGTTTTCCGAGTAGCAACCAACAAGCATAATGTAGCGATCGGCCTCACAGCCTAGTCAGTAGAAAGCGGGTCGTTACAGAGTGGTATCAGAGCAGTTTCCATACTTCCTACACACACATCAGCATTGTACCTGCAACTTCCAAGTAAGAATACCTCTCACTTTGTATGTTTATTGCTTTTCTGTTATGGATAACTAAAGCATGCTTGTTTATGATAGTAGTTAACATGATAACAATAGTTTCTCTATTATGCTTGTGTTAGTCATGTATGTCCTGCATGTCTTTAGAAATGGCACGAGGACGCCAAGCTAGAAGGGCACCAGCCACTGAGCCCCAGCATGAGGTAGGCAGTTCAGTGCCTCCCCCAGACCTTACAGCACTAGTGGCTCAGTTACAGCAGCAGCTAGCAACAAGAAATAGCCACCTTAAAGGCTAGTCGGGAGAACACTCCCACTGTCACCCGGAGCCTAACTTGACGACACGGTGGTCTTAGAGGTTCCACCAGTCCGACCTACGGCACCAGTAGCCCAGCAGGAGCAGAGAGAAGCCTATCGATCGGTGGCGGAGAGTCAAGCCGGAGAATTTCTCAGCAATGAACCATGGGATGCTCGGGCATGGTTCAAAACTGGAAAATACGATGGAGCTTCTGGTGGCGAGAACATGAGAAGGTGAAGTCCGCCTCCTTCACGGGAGATGCACGTATGTGGTGGGAGAGAATCGAGCGGCGCCCAGTGAACCAGATGACATGGCTGACTTGAGAAGGAATTCTTTGAGGAGTTCTTTCACATGCGGGTCACCAACCGTCACTACGACGAGTTCACCGAGTTTCGTCGGGGCAACCTATCAGTTGAGGAAGCCGTGAAGAAATTCAACAGGTTGGCTCATCTATGCCCTGAATTAGTCAGCACAGAAAGGGAGCGAATCCGGTTGATGCTCAAGATCTTGGGCCGGAAATAGCAATGAACATGGTTGGTGGCGTTCATAGGCCATAAACCACGGAAGAATTAGTGAGCGGTGCTCTAATCACTGAGCATTACCAGAATAGCATCAGCGGAAGCAAGTCCTCTCGAAGCTAAAGGTCAAGGAGGCTCGGGCACTCAGCGGCAGGTCCAGCTCCACGGCTCTAGCGGAAGGGAACTCCGGCCAAGCGCAAAGAGTTACAAAGGAGAACCGACCAGCGGCCCGGTTATCAAAGTGTGCTACTTGTGGAAATTCCATCTGGAGTTTGAGGGCACACGAGGATGCTTTGAATGCAGACAGGAAGGGCATATGGCCAAGCGTATCCAAACAAGACCGGTCTTCCTCAGCACAGCCGATTCGGTATGGAGGCCAGCCAGCTCGATTACATCAGATGCAGGCCGCTTTAGATGGTCCACATATCGGCCAGGGCAGATTAGAAGCCCCTCCGCTACGACCAATGCGAGAATCTACTCACTCACGGAGAGGGCGGCAAATGCCTCGGCGGTTATTCTGGTCAGATTAGTATTTCTGACAAAGTACAACTGTCTTATTCGATAGGGGCAACCCATTCATACATATTCAGGGCATTTCTGAGAAGTTAGCAGTACCTCCAGAGGTACTCGGTGGTTTCTTACGGCGTTACCCTCGGGAGAAATCATGGTGTCCACGCACTGGCAGTGTCGGTCACTATAGCAGACAAAGAGCTCTTTTGCGATCGATAGTGATTAATATGACCGACTACGATGTCATCTTGGGATGGACTTCTTGATCAAATCTGTGCCTCCATCGAATCAGTAAGCAAAGTCATATTCCAACTCAGGCGGAAGCCGCGTTCGGTCGTCGGAGAACCCGGAGAAAGGCCAAGAAGTTTCTCTCAGCTATGAAGGCACAGAGGTTGATGGATTCGGGATGTACGGGGTTCTTAGCACACATAGTCGGCACGGTCGGGACAAGGACCAACAGCTAGCGAGAGGTCAGTCGTATGTGACTACCAGTCTTCCACGAAGAGTTACGGGCCTAGCACAGACGGGGAGATCGAATTTGAGATAGAGCTCATTCTGGTACAAATCCTATCTCAAAGCACCTTACCGCATGGCTCTAGCAGAACAGAAGGAACTTCATGAGCAACTCCAGATGCTTGACAAGGGCTTCATCCAGTCCTAGTCACTCACCATGGGAGCACTGTATTGTTCGTGAAGAAGAAAGCGGGAGCATCGCCTATGTATAGACTAAGACCTGAACCAAGTCACAATCAAGACAGGTATCCTCCCGAATAGATGACTGTTTGATCAGCTAAAGGGAGCAGCAGTGTTCTCTAAAATAGACCTCAGATCAGGTTATCATCAGGTGAAGGTTAAAGAAGGGGACATACCCAAGACAGCATTCAGGACTAGATACGGACATTACGAGTTCGTAGTCATGCCCTTTGGCGTGACAAATGCTCCAGCTACTTTCATGGATCTTATGAACAGGGTATTCAGAGAATATTTAGATAGGTTCGTTATCGTGTTCATCGATGACATCCTTATCTATTCCAGAACTCAGGAAGAACACGTAGAGCACCTGAAAACAGTATTGCAGACCCTTCGGCAGAATCAGCTGTACGCCGAGTTCACCAAATGTGAATTTTGGCTAGATCAGGTGTCCTTCCTGGGTCACATCATCTCAAAGGATGGTATCATGGTAGACCCCAGTAAGATAGAAGTTGTGAGCAATTGGAAAAGACCCAAGAACGCCAGTGAGGTCAGAAGCTTTCTGGGATTAGCAGGTTACTACAGGAAATTCGTAGAGGACTTCTCCAGGATAGCCTCCCCACTGACAGCTCTTACCAGAAAGAACAGAAAATTTCAGTGGACAGAGGACTGAAAAGGAGATTGACCAGTGCACCTATTCCGACTCTACCGAGAACGCAGATAGCTTTGACATATATAGTGATGCCTCGAAGTTGGGACTAGGGGCTGTTGATGCAAGATGGCAAGGTGATCGCCTATGCCTCAGACAACTTAAGGATTATGAGAAGAACTATCCTACTCATGACCTTGAGCTTGCGGCGGTGGTGTTCGCTCTCAAGATATGGAGACATTACTTGTATGGAGCTCGGTCAGAGTGTATCTAGATCATCGAGTCAAGTACTTCTTCACTCGGAAGGATCTGAATATGCGATAGCGAAAATGGCTAGAACCGGTCAAAGACTACGACATAGATATCCTCTACCACCCGGAAGCGAATAGGGTAGCGAGGCGCCTCGGGAAGTCCAGCGCTACCCTATTATCTCTAGCAGCCATGTCACCGCCCCTACAGAAGGAGATTTCAGATTTTGGTCTCGAGCTCATAGTCGGACAGCTCTCTACTATGACATTAGAGTCTACCTTGCTCGGTGACATCCAGACAGCTCAGGAGCAGGATCCTGAAATTCAGAGAATCAAGCAAGGTTTAGCAGAATCAGAAGGTGGAGAGTTCAGAATATCAGATAGAGGGGTGTTGTATTTTGGTGACAGGCTATGTGTTCCGGATCAGGAGGAACTACAGAGGAAAATCCTAGACGAGGCTCACAAGACTCCCTATGCGATGCACCCTGGCTCCACCAAAATGTACCAGGACATGAAGAAACGTTTTTGGTGGCCTGGGATGAAGAGAGACATCGCTCGATATGTCAGCACCTGCCTAACCTGTCAGAGGGTTAAGGCAGAACATCAGAGACCAGGGGGAGTTTTGCAGCCCATACAGATACCAGAATGGAAGTGGGAAGACATTTCTATGGATTTTATAGTGGGATTACCCAGAACCACGAATGGTTTTGATACCATCTGGGTAATAGTCGACAGATTGACTAAATCAGCCCACTTCTTAGCTATCAGGATATCCTACTCCATGGAACAGCTAGCTCAGTTGTATCTCAAGGAGATCGTTAGATTACATGGAGTCCCACGAACCATTATTTCAGACAGGGACAGTAGATTCACATCACACTTCTGGGAGTGTGTACAGTCAGCTTTGGGCACGAAGTTAAAGTTTAGCACAGCCTTCCATCCTCAGACAGATGGACAGACGGAGCGAGTAAATCAGGTACTCGAAGATATGCTCCGAGCATGTGCCCTAGATTTCAAAGGAAGTTGGTGCAAATATCTGAGTCTAGCAGAATTTGCATACAACAACAGCTATCAGGTCACTATCGGTATGGCACCTTACAAGGCTCTCTATGGGCGGAGGTGTAGATCTCCAATCTGCTGGTATGAGAGTGGTGAACAGAAAGAACTAGAACTTCAGACAGATCTAGTGGCAGATACCACAGCAGCTATACAGCAGATCCGCCAGAGGATAGAGACAGCTCAGAGCCGCCAGAAAAGCTATGCTGATACACGGCGCAGACCTTTAGAGTTTTCAGTTGGGGATTCAGTGTTCCTTAGAGTAGCTCCCATGAAGGGAGTAATGCGTTTTGGGAAGAAGGGCAAGCTAAGTCCCCGATATGTGGGACCATACCTTATCAGCAGAAGAGTGGGCAAGGTAGCATATGAGCTAGAGCTACCCCAGGAAATGGCAGCTGTCCACAATGTATTTCATGTCTCTATGCTGAAGAAGCATATCCCAGATGCCACTCAGGTGATTGAGCCCCAGTCGGTACAGATCCGCGAAGACCTCAGCTATGACAGTCGGCCTATTCAGATACTAGACTGAGCAGTTAAGAAATTGCGGAACAAGGAAGTACCATTAGTCAAAGTCATTTGGCACAGTCACACAGCAGAAGAGGCAACATGGGAGACAGAAGCCAGCATGAGACAGAAGTACCCAGAATTATTCTAAGTTCGAGGATGAACTTTTTATAAGGTATGGGGGATTGTAACGTCCGAAAATTCTCAAAACTATTTTAGAGATAGTCTATGATTTTTCTGGAATCTTAGGATATTTTTACAGAATTTTTAGAGTAGCGGAAGTATCAAAAACAAATAGAAAATGAAAACGGCCTAAACGGGAATTGAACCCGAGACCTATGGTTTACGGGTAATTCTAGTAACCAGTTGAACCCAGCAGGGTCGTGCTGAAAGGAAAGGGAAACATTTATATTTAAGTTTAAGATTGGTCGAAATACCCACTTAAAATAAATAGAAAACTTGAGTGGGTTTGGTTTATTTCTTTGGTTCGGGAATTCTCCACCGAGACCTCACCTTACACGCCGCCCCCTCTCCTTCTCCATCTTCCTTTCGGAGCCAACCCTAGGGTTCTCTCCCTAGGGCCCTAAGAGCACCTTCCGGCAGTGATTCCAGCACAAGAACATTCCCCTCCGCGAGAAGAACGCGTTGAAGCGAGGAGATTGTCGAAAGGATCGTCTCCACCGGAATTCTAGCGAATAGAGTTGTAAGAAAATTAGCGTGCGAGGTAAGAAACCCCTCACCTGCAGTATAAGTAGCTTCCGTGTGAATTCCATGTTTTAGTTTAGTAATATGTAGACTTTCGGCACAAGGATGCGAATTAGTGCATACTAAGTGTTCGATTAAATTATTTAGCACAGAAAAATGTAACTTAGGAATTTTAATAGCTCAGTAAATGCAATAGAAGCATTTAAATAGTTTAGTTAGCCTTGCCATAGCATATATGGGACTACGGTCCAATGGGTGGGCACCCACAGTCGCCTTTAGGTTCAGATAACCTAGTAGAAGCAAGGTAAATTAATTAGCTATGATTCAGTATTTTATTTTCAGTAGTGGCACTGTACAGGATTAGATATCCATTGGGCTGGGCTCCCATAGTCGGTCCCTAGGTTTAGATAACCTAGTAAACCTTGCTAAATTCAGAATTTGCAACCCCGGGTTTAGTTGAGGATGCGCGCATAGCATGTACAGTTACCGGGCCCATTAGCAGTATGATTATGTATTTTAATCTATTATATTATAGTTTTTCAAAACTCACAAAGATCAGTTATGTTAGTTGAGTTTGAATTCAGTTCCAGACTAATTTAATTCATGTTCAGCTAAGTTTTCCTTGTTGTTACACATGATAATTATGGTTAGCTTTGTATGCTATGCTTTAGTGTTCATGTTCAACTTTTATTACACATGTTTAGATGATAGTATGCCATGACTAGCTTTGATTTCTATGTATGATAACATGCCATGTTTCAGTCTAATCAGTGCACTTTCAAACAGCATGTTTTAAAAGCATATTGCATCGAATGCACGTTTTAGTGAGGTAGATGGTTTCTTACTAAGCGAAAGCTTATAGATACTTTCTTTTCCTTATACTGCAAATAAAGGTAAAGGAAAGATGGACTAGCGGAGGCTGGAGGACAATGCTACGAAGATGTGTGTGGGTAGGAACTTGGAAAGAAGATCTTAGGGAACTCTAGCAAGCTTTGTTTAAACATTAGTACTTTTTAGTGTTTTAGCAATTTGCACTTTAGTATGTTGATCGCTATGAATTAGTTAACCATGCGCTTTATTATGCTTAGAACATTGTTCTTTATGATGTTAGAATGTTAGTTGTGGTTGTTAGAGTGTTTCCTAGCCATCTTAGAACATGTAATGTGATTGAGGCACGAAATAGTGCTGAAATCAGGGGTTCTGATTGGAAATCAGAAACCCAGATCGATCTACAGATTGATCTTGGTGTGCTCCTGGATCGGTCGGTGACCGATCCAGTCGCATACATTTGGTGGATGGGTCGGCCGACCGATCCAGTGACACAGCCAGGCGAACGGTCGGCAGACCGATCCTGAAATACCTAGATCGGTCTACCGACCGATCGGTGTACTCTGGATCGGTCGGTGAGACCGATCCAGGTATAAGCGAGATGGCTTGTGGATCGGTCAGCCGACCGATCCAGAGTTTCTCTCCGTGCCGGTATCAAGCTGGATCGATCACTGGATCGATCCGACAGCCCAATCGATTCATGGATCGATTGAAATGCCTGATTACGGCTAGCAGGACATCCGAGAGGCATAGATTATCTTCCCTAGCATGTGTACAACTCCTAGGTACACCTAGAATATTAAGTTCAGATTTTACAATAATCAGTTTAGTAAAATTTTAATCAATCCAGATTTCTACAATAGTAATTTAGCACAGCATAATGTAGCGATCGGCCTCACAGCCTAGTCAGTAGAAGGCGGGTCGTTACAGGCGAGGTGCCGCGGAAGAGTACAACGGTGGACGAAAAGAACGTATGCGACGTTCGAGGGACGAGAAGCCCGAGAGGAAGGCTGCTCGAGGAGAAGGCCGAAAATTATGTTCGGATGAGCCCTATTCCAGATGGCCGAGATTACCCAAGTGAGTGGAATCAGAGTGGAAGACCCGAACCGAGGCGAGCAAAATCGGAGCAGAGGGTCTGGGTCGAAAAAGTCAACCATGTTGACTTTTATGGGTTCGGGTGCCTGGAATGTAACTCTTATAAGATTCGATGTGTCTGTTGACCGACGCGTTAGGGATAGAATTCTATCCCTCTCAAGGCGTCCGGAACCCTTCCAAGCACCCGGAACAGTGCTATAAATATAGCTCTATTTTCAGTAGTTCATACAACAACTTGTTATTCATTTCTTTCTGTTCTACTTTCATTTGTGAGCTATTAACGTTGTAAGAGGCTACTCCGCCCGAAGGAAATCGTCATAAAAGTACGCTTCCTTTTCCTTGGATTAGCAATCTTCTTATTGCAAACCAAGTAAGACTCCTTGTGTTTCTATCTCAGTAATTAGTCTCTTAGTTTTTTATTACAAGTGTTCTTTATTAAGCTATAAGTCGAGAAAGGGTTGAGTTTGTTTTTGGAGGGCAATTCATCGCTCCCCTCTTACCAGCCACCAAGGGACCAACAGATTGAAGGCACCTCTGGTAAACAGTGTTCAAGGTGCCTTCCATGGAGCTTGAAGGTGCCTTCGGACAGATAGAATTTGCAGAAAGTGGATTTTATTGGAGACCGAATTTGTGGAGATGGAATTCAAGCTGGAAGCGCCTTCCATGGAGGTTGAAGGCACTTTCAACAGCCTATTTAAGCCAGGTTCAAGTAGAGCCTTAATATCACTTGATCTTCACAATCTTTCTACTGTGTGTCGCTCAAAAGATGATCCAACGAAGTTGTAATGCAACTCTGACAATAGGAAGCCCGAAATTCTTTATTCGTAGTTGTCGGTATACATTCAATTATTGCACTTATACAATTGTACTTGTAATTTCCAGATTGATAGTGAATTGCCCAAAGTAAACACTCAATGACTGTGGGCCTTGAAGTAGGAGTCGTCATAGGCTCCGAACCAAGTAAAAGAAACTTGTTAGCGATTGCTTTGGCTTTGTTCTTTTCCACTGTATTATTGCTCAATGTTTTTCGTAAAATGTGAAAAGTCACGAGTGCTATTCACCCCCTAGTGCTTTTCAATCCTATAATTGGTAACAGAGCGGGGCCGCTCTGAATCAGTACAACTACTTTTCGAGCATTTTTCGTAGCTTTTTCATTCGTTTTTGGTAAAAATACGCCTTTCGTTTTTTCTCTCCAATTTCTTTGAAAAATCCATTCTCAAAGTTTCACCATTAGTTAGAATTGATAAAATATTGCATTTAACAAAATTTGTCACAATAATTTTTAACATTATTTTATTATTTTATTATTATTTTTTTCTTGAAATTCATAAAACACTTATTTTATCTTCTCCAGCACTACTAATCAAAGACTAAGTCTTGGAACAAATTTTATCGTTTTTGTCTTTGCAAGAGACTTTTACTAAATGGCCCACCAAGAAGGCTACAACACAGCCCACCCACCTCTTTTATCCGGTGAGGATTTTGGCTACTGGAAGAGTCGAATGGAGTCCACCTCAAAACGCAAGCCAAGATGTGGATAATCATTTTAAAAGGCCTCGTGCTCCCTCTCGACAGCACTGGAAAACCAGTATCATGCAAGAATTGGGGCACAAATCTGATGAAGAAGATAGAGGTCGACGCCAAAGCGACATGCACTCTCCAATGTGGCTTAACAAAAAAAGAGTTGAACCGAGTAGGCCCCTTCTCAAGCGCCAAAGGCTTGTGGGAGAAACTAATCGAGTTGCACGAAGGGACCTCTGATACTAAGGTAAGTAAAAGAGATCTTATTTTAAATAAATTATATAACATAAAAATATAGGATGGTGAATCGGCGAGTCAACTACACGCATGCATCCAAGATCTTCTCAACGGCCTGCACGCAATCGGACAAAAGGTGGAGAATCGTGACGTCATATGAGTTCATTTCCGAGGAACACATTGTGGGCATCCATGTTAGATGCTTACAAAATTTCCAAGGATCTGTACTTAACCAAATTAGATGAATTATTTTCTGAATTCGAATTACATGAACAGACTAATACACCCTCGGCCGAGAAAAGTATTGCTCTTGTTGCAGGTACAAACAGAACAAAGGAACCAAAAGTCAAGTACCGAACCAAACCCGAACCTGAAGATGAGTCAGACTCAGAGGACGACGATAGTCAACCTTGTATGAAAATTGTACAAGAAAAAGAAATGCTTCACAAAATGGGAAATCAAAAAGGTGATTCAGTCAAAAATGACGCAACCAAGCCCAAGATCCAAAATGAAGTTTGAAGTCACCTGCTATAGTTGCAACAAGAAGGGACATATCAAGGCGAATTGTCCAAATCAGAAGGAAGCAATGAAGCGACGAAGAAAGAAGGCGCTACAAGCAACATGGGATGAATTGTCATCAGAAGACTCCGATGAAGATGTCAAACAAACAAGTTTTCTAGCACTTCCGACCCGAGAGCAAGTTGTCGAATCCAAGTCCGATATAGAATCAGAAACTGAGTCCGAGTGAAACCACAGATCTATATCCGGTTCAGAAGGTTCCCAAACCAATGTAAGTATCTCTTTAATTAGATCACATAACTTGATTTCTTACCTATCAAGAAAGTTAGCCAAGTCCAACCTCAGGGTCAAGTCGCTCCAAGAAGCGGTCAAAAAGGAAGTGGCTATCCCAAGCTCCTTAACAGAATCGATTCAGACTGGAACTTCAACTCAAGTCCAAAAACTTGAGGAAGAAAATTCTAATCTGAAAAGTAAAGCCAAGGAACTGAAGGATACATTGAAACGGTTCACTTTGGGTTCTAAGAATCTTGATCTGATTCTTGGAAAACAAAGAGCCGTATACAATCGATCCAGACTTAGATACAAGGCTAAGCGTAAATTGAAATCTTATTTATCACTTGTGAATTGAACAAATAAGAGAATAGTCCAAGCATGGATCCCCAAGTCTAACTTGATTAATCAAGTTGGACTTGGTCAATATTGGATCCCCAAGGATCAAACCCATTACCTAGATAAGCCCTATCGAAGCTATGATCCAGGGGGAGCCAATAGGAAAACCATATTCATTAAATAAACTTGATGTATGTTCTTTTTCTGCTTTCTATTATTTATGCTTATATTAGGGTAGATAGGGACTTAGGCTTGATTCACACTTAAGTAGTTAGACCTAGGTTTTTCATAAAGGAAATTAAATATTTAATTTCTTTAAAAAGCTTTGTCTAGAAGTGATGGATGATCTCATACCCAAAAGGCCTAGTACCTCGCCATAGCTTGGAAGCCAATTATTGAAATGGATATTTAATTATTAACTAACTGTTAAATCTTAGTCTAACTTAAATGTAAATAAATCCTTAGATTTTAATCTAAAGTAAAGATAAAATTAACCATCTCACAAAACAAATAAGGTTCCCTAATTGATAATCTAGAAAAAGGATGAGATGGATCTAGGTTAAATTAGTTGACAACTTAATTAAACTTAAATTCAATTTAATTAAAATTCAACTTAATTAAAACTTACTTAATTAATCTTACATAATTAACTAACTTACTTAATTAAACTTAACTAACTTAAAATTAAATTAAAAGTAAACTAACTTTAAATTAAATCAAAATTAAACTAACTTAAACTTAAATTTACATCTAAACTAATTTAAACTTAACTAAAATTAAGTTAAATTTAAACTTAATTAAATTTAATTTAAACCAAACTCAAATCAAATCAACTTAAAATAAAAATTAACCATCTCACAATCACTCATAGGTATAACATGATTGATAATCTAGACCGGGTGAGATGGAAAATTAAGGAGCTGAATTCAATCAAATATCTTTTAATCCATCAAAATTGGCTCCAAATCGAATACTTTATGTGTAGGAACATAATTATTTGGACCAATGGATGTTGGATAGTGGATGCTCCAAACACATGATTCAAGACAGATTGAAGTTCACTAAGTTAAAACTCAAGAACTTAGGGTCAGTTGCATTTGGCAATGATGGAAAACTTAAGGTTATCAGAACAGGTAATATAGAACTGAGTTTTGATTTTATATTCGAAAAGTCCTATTAGTTGATAAATTTAACTTTAATTTACTTAGCATAAGTCAACTATGTGACTCTGGTTATTTAGTTACCTTTTTCAATTCTGAATGTGTAATTAAAAATGTTGAATACCCAGATATTATACTTAAGGGAATTAGGAAAAATAATATTTACATAATTGGCTTACCAACTTCCTCACTAAAGTGTCTACTGACACAACAAGAGGAACCCAAGTTGTGGCACAGAAAACTGTGTCACACTCATATCAGACTCATTTCAAAAATGAGTCAAAATGGCTTAGTTAGAGGTTTACCCAAATTAAAAAACTTAGAAAATTTAATTTATAATGCTTGTCAACAAGGTAAACAAACTAAGTCAACCTACAAACCAACAAACTTAAATCGAACCAACTCAATACTTGAGCTCCTACATTTAGGCTTATTTGATTCACACGGAGCCAAATCACTAAGCAGAAACCAATATTGCTTGGTAATAATTAATAATTACTCAAGATTTACTTGGGTGAAATTTCTAAAATCCAAATATGAAAATTTTGAAATCTTTAATAATTTTTGTAAATTAATATAAAATGAAAAAGATACCAAAATTAAAAGAATTAGAAGTGATCATGGAGGGGAATTCGAAAATCATAAATTTACTGAATGTTATAAAATTAATAGATATAATCATGAGTTTTCCGAGAACTCCACAACAAAATGGACTAGTAGAATAAAAAAATAGAACGTTACAAGAAGCTGCTAGAACCATGTTAAATGAGCATAACCTAAGCAACCAATTTTGGGCTGAAGCAATAAACACAACATGTTTTGTTCACAATAGAATATTAATTAATAAATTTTATAATAAAACCCCTTATGAAATATATTATAACCAAATACCCAATCTAAACTATCCAAAAATGTTTGGATGTAAAGTAAACATGTTAATTACTAAAGACTATTTAGGTAAATTTACATCAAAATTTACAACTGGCATATTTTTAAGATACTCCACAACTAGTAGAGCCTATAGAGTCTATAACAAAAATATCCAAAAAATTGAAGAAACAACCAACATAATTTTTGATGAAGAAAATTACTCACCATATTTAATCAATGAAAGTAATCATCAAAATATAAGAAAAATAGATGATGAAGAAGATAATCAATTTAGACCTAAACCTAGTGAATTAGAAAAACCAAGTGTTGACCCTAACACAAGACCATCTAGGATAAGATCTAATCACCCAACTGACCAAATTTTGGGTGACCTAACTCTAGGAGTATGAACTAGACCATCATATAGAAACCTAAGCCAAATAGCCTTTATTTCTAAAATTGAACCCAAAACTATAGAAGAAGTCTTACCTAACCCTGACTGGATAATTGCTACGCAAGAAGAACTAGCTTAATTTGAAAGAAACTAAGTCTGGGAACTTGTACCTAAACCCACAATCTATAATTGAAACTAAGTGGGTATTCAAAAATAAACTAGATGATAAAGGTGAAATAGTAAGAAATAAGGCTAGACTAGTAGCTAAGGGGTTCAGCCAAATAGAAGGATTAGATTATGATGAAACCTATGCACCTATGGCTAGACTTAAATCTATCAGGATGTTGCTAGCCTATGCAGCACATAAAGGATTCAAGTTATACCAAATGGATGTAAAATCTGCATTCTTAAATGGATTGATCAAAGAAGAAGTTTATGTAAATCAACCCCCAGGATTTGAAGACTTAGACCACCCAAACCATATCTTTAAGTTAAATAAAGTCTTATATGGACTGAAATAAGCACCTATAGCTTGGTATGACCGTCTATCAACATACCTAATATCTAAGGGATTTAACCAAGGCCAAATAAACCAGACCCTATTTGTTAAAACCTTAGAAAAAGATATTTTATAGCTCAAATTTATGTAGATGACATAATTTTTTGGCTCAACCAATACTAAATTTTTAAAAGAATTTACTAAAGTAATGAAAAATAAATTTGAAATGAGCCTAGTAGGAGAACGTAATTTTTTTTTAGGCTTACAAATAAAACAAACAAAAGAGGGAATCTATATTTTTCAAACAATGCTAAGGAATTAATTAAAAAGTTCAGAATGAAAAATTCTAAAAATATAAATACCCCAATGGCAACTAATATTAAAATTGACTCTGACTTAGAAGGAAAACTTGTAGATTTGAAATATTATAGGAGTGCAATAGGAAGTTTATTATACATAATTGCAACTTGACTTGATATTTTATTTGCAGCGGGTATATGTGCTAGATACCAATCATGTGTAAACAAATCACACTTAATCAATATAAAAAGAATACTCAGATACATTAAGGGAACCCTAAATGTAAGACTTTGGTATCCTAGGACTAGCACATTTGACCTAGTTGGGTATTCTGACTCAAACTATGTTGGGTTCAAACTAGATAGAAAAAGTACAAGTGGTAGCTACCAACTTCTAGGTTAGTTCCTAGTAAGTTAGTCCAACAGAAAGCAACACTGTGTTGCCTTATCCACTACTAAAGCAGAATACATGGCTATGGGGGAATGTGCATCTCAACTATTATGGATGATGTATACTTTAAAAGATTATCAACTAGAATATAAAAATACAAAAATCTTAATTGATAACATAAGTTCAATAAACTTAACCAAAATCTAATGCACCACTCAAGGACTAAACACATAGAAATTAAGCATCACTTTGTAAGGATCATGTAGCTAGGGGTGACATTTTCACAAAACCCTTACCTGAACTTGAGTTTAGCACACTTAGAAGATAATTAGGTATGTGCATAGTAGAATAGATTTTAAAGTTTTTCAAAATCACTCCTTTTATTACGTTTTTTTTCAAAATCATGTTTTAAAATTCTAGGAATTTTTTTTTCAAAACCTCCAGTTTTGATAGTATTTTTAAAGTTTAGAAATAATTTAGGACTTTCCCCTAGAAAATATGTACCCTCAGGTTTCAACCAGAGTATCTTACAAGCACACTAGGACTACCTTGCTTGTGTATGAAAACACTTAGGGTGTGTTGGGTTGGGGGTTATCCTTGATAATCTTGGTTATCCATCCAAGGTTATCAACAAAAATCCTGTTTGGTTTCGGTAATCGATGATTCTCGAGTAGTGTTCCGTGTCTGACACGTCAGTAAAAGGGGCATGCAACTCGGAATCATAAAACTGAGGTTTTTCTTCATTCCGGGGTTAACGAAATTTTTTTACCCAAAATACCCTCGAATAAGATAAAAATATGATAAAAAAGAAAGATGTAAAGAAAAAAATAAAATAATAAAATAAAATAATTAAAAAAATAAAAAAGACATAAATTTTTTTAAAAAAATAGGAAAAACATAAAAAATTTAAAAAATAATAAAAAAAAGGAAAAAGCATAAAAATATTAAAAAACGTAAAAAAAATTAAAAAACGTAAAAAATAATAAAACCCGTAAAATAATTTAAAAATATATATAAAAAAATAAAAAATAGAAAAAGCATTAAAAAAATTTAAAAATAATAAAATAAACATAAAAATTTTAAAAAACTTTAAAAAATAAAAAAATGAAAAGAAATAAAAAAATAAAAAATAAAAAACACATAAAACTAAAGAAAAACTTGAAAAAGAAAAACAAAAAAATGTAGAGTTTAAAAATAAATAATAATAATAATAATATATGGTTGGTTTTGTAACTAAGGGTAATATAGTAAAATATTAAACTAGGTTATTCATTAAAACTTTCAAATAAATAAGTTTTTGTTGTATTATCTAAGTTGAACCAAACAACATTTAGTTATGTTTTATTCCCCATAATCTTGGTTATGTGATTACTTGGTTATACATGATAACTTGAAGCAAACACACCCTTAGAATGGTGTGAGATGCATATGGTACTGCAGAATGCTTATGTCTGTGCATCAATATAAGTCTAGGCAATAAATACCAAAATCAAATTAATCAAATTAAGTTATCCATGCTTAATCAAACTAACTAGAACATCTACTTAATTTGACTAATCAAGTGAAAGCTACTATCTCATGGTAAAATAGATAGTAACAAAAGATTAGACATATTGTTAGGAAAGGAAGATATTTATGTTGAAGTTTTTTTAAAACACTCATGCTTAAAATTTAGGACACTATTTTTTTTTTTTTGGCATTAATCATGGGGAGTGAAAATTTATTTTTTTTTTTAAAAGTTAAAAAAAAAATTCTTTGAAAAGTTAAAGTTTTTTAAAGTTAAACTCTTTTCTTTGAAAAGTTAAAGTTTTTTTAATTTCAAAATTATTTCTCTTTTATTTAAAAAGGTAAAGTTTTTTTAAATTTTCAAAGTTAAACTCCTTTTTGAATAATTAAAGTTTTTATTTCAAAATTGTTTCTCTCTTCTTTGAAAAGTTCAAACTAAGCTTCTCCATCTTTCTAAAGCTAAGTACTTAACTAAACTTTTATCAAAATATTTTTAAGCTAAGTGTTATAAAGATTAATATAGACTAAGTGTTTTATTCTTCAAACTCAGTGTTTTTCAAAACTTTCAAAATCTTAGTCTGTTTAAAAGTATTTTCAACTCTCTCGAAAGTATTTTTTTGATATATGTCAAAGGGGGAGAGAAGCTATAGTTAAGAAAAAGAGAAAATTAAGGGGGAGCTAAGAGAAAATTAAGGAGAAATCTAAGGAGGAGCTAACAAATAAATTAACTTGTTCTAGATTCTGCATTTTCTTTTATACTTATTGTTATATATTTTACTTAACTTTGAATTGTGTTGTCATTATTAAAAAGGGAGAGATTGTTGATGCAAGTAGCATTAGACGATCAAACCTGTGTTTTGATAATGGCAAAGGGTTCAAAGTTAGGTTATCTTATGATCTAACAAGTGTTGAACCAAGTGTGCAGGAAAATCCTAAGTGTACTTAGGCAAAAGTCCTAGTGATTCTAGGCAGGTGAAAAATCCTAGGGGGTGGTAACCCTAGATGGAAAGTCTTAGTGGGTCGAGTACTTTGGGTGAAACCCTAGAGTCGGAGACTCTAGGTGAAAATCCTAGTGGTCGCGAACCAGGTGGAAGACTGGACGGGTCGGGAATCGAACATCTAGCGGAAAAGCCCTGAAGACTCGGACGCTGAGCAAAAGTCCAGTTGGTCTGGAGGACCGGTCTAGCAAAAAGGTAAACTCTCCTGAGACGAGTAGATGAGAATGCGTTCTCCGAAGAGGAAACAGTAGGTGTCGGTTCGACCTAGAGTTTCAGCGAAACTCTAAGTCAGAACCGAACAGTCCGGAGACTATCAAAATAATTTCATATTTTATTGTCCTAACTCTATTTTATAGGGTATATTTTGTATTTGGACTAATATGCCTTGCAGGAAGTGGAAAGCACAAAAGAGCCTCGGGTGAACAGTGTTCAAGGCGCCTTACATGGAGATTGAAGGCGCCTCCGGTGAACAGTGTTCAAGGCACCTTCCATGGAGCTTAAAGGCACCTTCAGAAAGATAGAATTCATAGAAAGTGGATTTTATCAATGATCGAATCTGCGGGGATGGAATTCAAGTTGGAGGTGCCTTCCTTGGAGGTGGAATGGAGGCAGGTTCGAGTAGAGCCTTAATATCACTTGATCTTCACAATCTTTCTATTGCGCACCGCTCAAAAGATGATTCGACGAAACTGTAATGCAACTCCGACAATCAGAAGCCTGAAATTCTTTATTCGTAGTTGTCAGTATACATTCAATTATTGCACTTATACAATTGTACTTGTAATTTTCAGATTCATAGTCAATTGCCCAAAGTAAACACTCAACGAGTGTGGGCCTTAGAGTAGGAGTTGTCACAGGCTCCAAACCAAGTAAAAGAAACTTGTTAGTGATTGCTTTGGCTTTGTTCTTTTCCATTGCATTATTACTCTGTGTTTTTCATAAAACATGAAAAAACCATGAGTATTATTCACCCCCCTCTAGCGCTTTTTGATCCTACAGTGTGGACCCGGGATGATTGGGTATAAGTCAAAATACCCGAAGATACTTGGATAGCCCACAGAGGATTCATCGCTCCTTGCGAGGAGATATATATCCTACGGCCACTCGTTAGGATTATTACTCAAAGTCTTTGGCCAAAGCATCACATGAGTATGAGACTCTTGTACACATGTACGAGTAATTTAAACCCATAGAATGAGGAAATATTACTTGGGCTAGGTGTGACATAGTCAGCTAGTGGGAACAGATACATAGACCATGTCTTGAACCAAGTGGGTATAAGACGAGTGAAAGGAACAGGGCAGGACTCACTGTAGCTACTGAAGGGTTTAGAATTACTTCTAAGATCAACTATAATTTTTTAGCTAACTGGGGATCATTATTTACTACTAGGTGTCACTCATGATTGTTCTATAATTAAGTAGTTAATTATGGGCGGCCAAGATAAACTAGGAACCTATTTAGTCACATGCACTAACGAGTCTCTAAAAGACGTAAAATAAGTTAAAGAATAGGATTCTTAGATCAAGAGATAAATATTTGATTGGACCATGCATAAGACAAATATGGAAATATTTATCATAATGGAAGCGCGGATGAGCTACATCTCTTATGGTAGAGTTGAACCATATTTGATTTAATCATGAATTGGTCATGAACCAACTTAGTTTAGTTCTGAACCAAACCAAGGGGTTAATGGGTTAATTTTTTATTAAGGGATAATGGGTTAAATTTGGACTTTTAATCCAACTCATTAAAGAGGATTATATATAGATGTAATTGGGAGAGAATTAGATACAAGTTTCATTATTTAGTTGATTGACTTTTGAAAACCCAATCCTTCTCTCCCTCTCCTCTCTCTCCCGTCACCAACAAGATAGTGCTCCCTCTTGTTGCTGTGACCACCACAAGGGAGAAAAACTCTCCCTTGTGTGCTTCTCTTCTTCTTTCTCTTGATCTCTCTTCTTCTTTTGTGGCTAGTAACTTCCGAAGGAGAAGCTTATACTCAAGGAGTTGTTTTGAGGAGCTCAGCGTGGATACGAATAGAGGCGAGGTTCAACAACGTCACTACGATTGATGCCCTTCTCGTTACAGGTCATCTGTAAGGTATACCTAGCGTAAATTTATTTTCAATAAAATTTTAATTATACGATTATTTTTGGCATGTTGTATTCTTGTATACAGGTGGTGTGTGTGATGTAATAATTGAGAATTATTATTGTTTTATTTTTTACTACACATGTTTATGAAACATGTTCTAGCACGCATCCGCATCAGGCAGATTCCAACACATGGCCCCCTCCAAGTGCCTCTGGCCAACGGCTCCCGTTTCCCTAGCGCGGACACCCCTACCCTACCGGCTCAAGGTGCCTTTGGCCACGCTAGGTGGCCAATTGTGGCAATTGGCCATCGGTGGCGCACAAGGCAGCTGCTTGTGCTAACATGAGGAGATATCATGAGTTGGTTAAGTGTGCTCATAACTCATTCCTTTCTCTTATTACAAGTAGCAAGCTTCTTGACAATCATGACTTTTAGATCATATAGGAGCATAGTTGCATCGCACAACATCTTCTTTGGTAATAAATTGTATTTTTTTTTTATAGTTGTATATGTGACTTCTTGTTGGTTTAGTTTTTCTTAATCTACATAATTCGATTTTTTTTAATATGTTTACTTTTTCAGGTTAATTAAGTTTAGTAGTTTATCTCTATAGTATTATTATTGTGTGAACTTTCTTGTTTGATCATTTGTATTGTTCTATAAAACTTATGCAAGTTAGAACTTTAATATATTTGAATTAAAAATCTTCCGTTGAGCAACTAAAGATCCATTTATATTTGGATCACTAATCCCCAGCCTAAATTGTTATATCGTTATCACCTAAAGAGAAATTAATTTATTAGATAATTAGTATCATTATAATGTAGTTCTTCCTGTTCTTAGTTTCCTCTGGAGCTTTTTTAAAAAAGAGTATACCTAAAAAAAGAGAATCCTTTATCTAGGTTACTATGTAGACATAAAGTTCACCATAAGCTCAAATGTTTAGATTGTAACTTAGGTCTAAAAATAAATCATTATGAAAATAAATCATTTATCGCAAATATCATTTAAGTTTTAATGATGTGTTGAGCTTTTATTTCAACTATATACATGTTTACATTTATAGTGATATTTATATATTATATGTGTAAATAGATTTTAGACTTTCAATAATTTTGCATCTCTATTCCTCTTTAAGTTACCATGAATATGAATAAAGATGGGATATGTTAGGTTAGAGAATGGATTTATAATTGCTGAATTCTCATTTGAATGAGGTTAAAGATTTTGTGAACTTTGCTGAGTGTCATTCCAATTGTATGAATGATGACAAGTTATATTGTTCGTGTTTTCATTGCAAATGTAAACATACAATTTTTTTAATGAGGATACCGTGAAAGTGCATCTAAACAAATATGATTTTGTTCCAAATTATTACAACTAGTAAAATCACTGAGAGCCTTATTTGATAGACTTTATCGAACATTCTATTAGTTCATTGTCTACCCTCGTTGCTCGAGAGGAACCACCTAATGACAACGCAATGCAATAGATGATTCACAACATGATAAGTGCTCTTAATCATTTGAACTTGGATGATATACCAATAGTAGCCATCTAAAAATTATATGACATGTTCAAGGCTAGTGAAAGAGAAGTTTGGAAAGATATTTCTTTTGGTTATTCCAACTATCAGTTATTGTGAGGCTATTTGACATCAAGACATAACACCATTTCTCTGAACGGTGTTATGATAACATGTTTCTGTTGGTGTCAGAATCGCTCCATACTGATAATATAATGATTGACAATTTCGATAGTATAAAGAAATTAGTTAGGTGTTTAGGTTTTGCATGTAGGAAACATTGATTGTTGAATCAATAAATGCATGATCTTTTGGAAGGATGATAATGAACTTATTGAATGCAAGATGTGCAACCACTCTCAATATAGGCAAGGTAGTCGTGTATTAAGAGCTGGATACTTGGATTATCCAAAAAAAAGTAGTCATGTACTAGGGAAGAAGAAAAATATCTCATATAAATTTATGTATTACTTTCCATCAACCCCTAACTTCAGCGCTTATATGCATATGCCACAATAGTAAGCCATATGAGCATGTACACAAAAAAGATATAATGTATCATCCTTTTAACTCCCTAGCATGAAAATATTTAGATGTAAAATTTCTTTCTTTTGTAATGGAACCACATAATGTAAGGTTAAGACTTTCGGCAGATAAATTTTAGTCATTTGCTCATAAGAATGGCAATATTGAATTTGGCCAGTTATATGAACACATTATAACTTACCCACTTAGATGTGTATGAAAGATGAATAAATGTTTTTTACTGTGTTTGTTTCAAGCCCAAAGAATCTAAAAAATAAGATAGATGTTTTTTTACAACCTTTGATTGTTGAGCTTAGGGAGCTATAGATTATAGGAAAGGTTTATGATATAGCAAGTAAAACTAATTTTAAGTTGCATGTTGCCTTATTATGGATAATTAGTGATTTTCTAACATACTCAATGTTGTCAAGATGGAGAATGGATAGTAAGTTAGCATACCTATATTGTATGAATGAGTTTAATGCATTTACATTGTTTTACAGTGGAAAGATATCTTCTTGATTTGACAATCATCATAAATTTTTGCCTTATGAGCACCATTTCAGGTTATATAAGAAAGATTTCATAAAAAATCAAGTAATCATAAAACTTCCACCCAAAATGAAATTAAGAGAAAAAAAATCATTGAGAAAATTAGATAGTTATTGGCTTGTACCAATAACTAAAATTGGTTCTATTGAATTAAATAAATAGATTGTTAGAATATGCAGATGTAGTTGGAACAAACAGAGCATATTATAGGAGTTGTAATATTGAAAGTGACTACTCATTATACGTAATTTAGATGTAATATATATTGAGAAAAGAATTGATAATATTTTCAATATTTGTGATGAATGTTTAAGAAAAACAAAGACACATCAAAGAAATGTAAGGAATTGAAAGAATTGATTTATAGAAATAAGTTGCATCAAAATGAAAAAAACCAATAAATTTCCAAAGACTTGCTTCACATTGGATAAATGTAACGATCCGCCTTCTACTGACTAGGCTGTGAGGCCAATCGTTACATTATGTTGTGTTAACTATTCCCTGACCATCATTAAATCTAAGTGCGGAAGTTGTACTAATTAAAATTTCGCTAACTATTATCATTTCTTGGTTCTACATGTGCTAAGGGGTGTGATCTAAACAATTCATGACATATATTACATTCCTCAATGGTCAAGGAACTTAACTAAGGGTTTCTCATTGATATCAGGCCTCCCAATCGATCCACGGATCGATTGGAATGGCCGGATCGATCCGTGGATCGATCCAGGTGGCTACTGTATGTGGGGCTTAGGTTGGATCGATCCAGCACGCTACTGTGCTCGGGCAATATTCTGGATCGATCGGCTGATCGATCCAGACTGGCCAATCGATCCAGTGATCAATCCCAGAGCCTTCTGTTCGAGACAGAATTTACTGGATCGATCGGCTGATCGATCCAGAGGCGTACTGTTCGCGGTACGAACTTCTCAATCGATCGGCTGATCGATTGATAAGCCTCCAATCGATCAGCCGATCGATTGGGGTTTCTGATTTCGTACCAGAAGTCTGATTTCAGCACTTGTTCGTGCCAAAACTTCCCATGTCAATTCTAAACTAAATGTAAAATATTCTAACATCACACAAATAGTATTTTAAGCATGATAGGGTGCATGACCAACTAATTCATAGCAATTAACATACTAAGGTGCAAAACAATAAAATGCTAAAAGGTTCTAAAGCTTAAAACAAGCTTGCTGAAATTCCCTAAGATCTCTATTCCAAGTTCCATCCACACACATCTTCATCATTGCATTGACCTCCAGCCTCCGCTAGTCCACTTTTCCTTTACCTTTATCTGCAGTATAAGGAAAAGAAGTATCTGTAAGCTTTCGCTTAGTAAGAAACCATCTATCTCACTAAAACATGCAATAGATGCAAATCATGCTTTGAAAACATGCTATTTGAAAAGAACATACTGAATATGCTAAACATGGCATGGCATACGACACATAGAAATAAAACTGATTATATACTATCATGTTGTATCAACAGAAAACTAAACTGATATAAAACTGAGCTAAGCTAATACTAATCTGATGTTAAAGCTGACTGAACTCACATGACTAATTTGTGATGTTTGAAAACTATATTCATAAGTAGATTAAAATAATAATCAAGCTGCTGTACTTTGCTGTGCGCGCATCCCCAACTAGACCCGGGTTTGCAAGTCCCGAATTTAGTAGGGTTACTAGGTTAGCTGAACCTAGGGACGACTATGGGAGTCCAACCCAATGGATATCTAATCCAGTACAGTGCCTCTGAGAAAGTAAAATACTGAACATAAGCTATTAAATTCTTGTCTTGCTTTTACTAGGTTGTCTAAACCCAGAACTAGGTTATCTGAACCTAGAGGCGACTGTGGGAGCCCACCCATTGGACGTCTAGTCCTGTAAAAGTTGTAGCAAGACTATATGAGTTGTGAAATGCTCCTATTGCATTTAACTAAGCTATCACAATGCCTAAGTTGCATTTTAGCTGTGCTAGTAATTTATTCGAACACTTGGTATGCGCTAATTCGCATCCTTTGTGCCGAAAAGCTATATACTACTAACTAAATCATGAAATTCACACGGAAGCTACTTATACTGCAGGTGAGGGGTTTCTTACCTCCTGTTCGTAATTTCTTACGATTCTAATCGCTAGGTTTTCCGGAGGAGACGATCCTTTCGACGATCTTCTCGCGACTATGCGTTCCTCTAGCGAAGGGGAGCGTCCTCGTGTCGAAGTCGTCGCTGGAAGGTGCCCTTGGGCGGAACCCTAGCCTTCCTTGTGGTTGGCGCCGAGAGAGGAAGAAAAGAGAGGTGGGCGGCGGTGAGGTTTTGAGGAGAGGAAAAGTCACGAATAAATCTAATAACTCCTCACTTATTAATTCCCTATTTATATTAAGTGGTAATCTCGGCCCAACTTAAATATAAATTTAATTACTTCCTTTTCCTTTCAGCACGGCCCTGCTGGGTTTACCTGGTTACCATGGTTCACCATAAGTCATAGGACCCAATAGGTCTCGGGTTCAATTCCCGCTTAGGCCATTTTCGTTTTCTATTTATTTTTGCTACTTCCGCTACTCTAAAAATTCTGTAAAAATATCCTAAAATTCCAGAAAAATCATAGAATATTTCTAAAATAGTTTTGAGAATTTTCGGGCGCTACAATCCCCCATACCTTATAAAAAGCTCATCCTCGAACTTAGAATAACTCTGGGTACTTCTGTCTCATGCTGGCTTCTGTCTCCCATGTTGCCTCTTCTGCTGTGTGACTTTGCCAAATGACTTTTACTAATGGTACCTCCTTGTTCCGCAATTTCTTAACTGCTCGGTCTATTATCTGAATAGGCCGACTATCATACCGACTGGGGCTCAATCACCTGGGTGGCATCTGGGATATGCTTCTTCAGCATAGAGACATGAAATACATTATGGATGGCTGACATATCCTGTGGTAGCTCTAGCTCATATGCTACCTTGCCAACTCTTCTAGTGATAGGGTATGGTCCCACATATCTGGGACTTAATTTGCCCTTCTTCCCAAAACGCATTACTCCCTTCATGGGAGCTACTCTGAGGAACACTGAATCCCCAACTGAAAACTCTAAAGGTCTGCGCCGTGTATCAGCATAGCTTTTCTGGCGGCTCTGAGCTGTCTCTATCCTCTGGCGGATCTGCTGTATAGCTGCTGTGGTATCTGCCACTAGATCTGTCTGAATTTCTAGTCCTTTCTGTTCACCACTCTCATACCAGCAGATTGGAGATCTACACCTCCTCCCATAGAGAGCCTCGTAAGGTGTCATGCTGATGGTGGCCTGATAGTTGTTGTTGTATGCAAATTCTGCTAAACTCAGATATTTGCACCAACTTCCTTTGAAGTCTAGGGCGCATGCTCGGAGCATATCTTCAAGCACCTGATTTACCCGCTCCGTCTGTCCATCTGTCTAGGGATGGAAAGCTGTGCTGAACTTTAACTTCGTGCCCAAAGCTGACTGTACACACTCCCAGAAGTGTGATGTGAACCTACTGTCTCTGTCTGATATAATGGTTCATGGGACTCCATGTAGTCTAACGATCTCTTTGAGATACAACTGTGCTAGATGTTCCATGGAGTAGGATATTCTGATAGCTAAGAAATGGGCTGATTTAGTCAACCTGTCGACTATTACCCAGATGGTATCAAAACCATTCGTGGTTCTGGGTAGTCCCACTATGAAATCCATGGAAATGTCTTCCCACTTCCATTCGGGTATCTGAATGGGCTGCAAAACTCCTCCTGGTCTCTAATGTTCTGCCTTAACCCTCTGACAGGTTAGGCAGGTGCTGACATATCGAGCGATGTCTCTCTTCATCCCAGGCCACCAAAAACGTTTCTTCAAGTCCTGGTACATTTTAGTGGAGCCTGGATGCATCGCGTAGGGAGTCTTGTGAGCCTCATCTAAAATCTTCCCTCTGAGTTCCTCCTGATCTGGAACGCATAATCTGTCACCAAAGTACAATACCCCACTACCAGACATTCTGAATTCCCCACTGTCTGATTCTGCTACTCCTTCCTTGATTTTCTGAATTTCAAGATCCTGTTCCTGAGTTGTCTGAAGATCACCAAGCAAAGTAGACTCTAACGTCATAGTAGAGAGTTGTCCAACTATGAGTTCAAGACCGAAGTCTGTGATCTCCTTCTGTAGGGGCGGTGACATGGCTGCTAGAGATAATAGAGCAGCACTGGACTTCCTGCTAAGTGCATCTGCTACCCTATTCGCCTTTCCTGGGTGGTAGAGGATGTCCATATCGTAGTCCTTGACAAGTTCTAGCCATCTGTGCTGTCACATATTCAGATCCTTCTGAGTGAAGAAGTACTTCAGACTCTGATGATCTGTATACACTCTACACTGAGCTCCATACAAGTAATGTCTCCAAATTTTGAGGGCGAACACCACTGCTACAAGCTCAAGGTCATGAGTGGGGTAATTCTTCTCATAATCCTTGAGTTGTCTGGAGGCGTAGGCGATTACCTTGCCATCTTGCATCAGTACTGCTCCTAGTCCCAACTTAGAGGCATCACTATATATATCAAAGCTATCTGCGTTCTCTGGTAGAGTCAGAATAGGTGCACTGGTCAATCTTCTTTTTAGCTCACTGAAGCTGTTCTCGCAGTCCTCTGTCCACTGAAATTTTCTGTTCTGTGGGGAGGCTATCCTGGAGAAGTCCTCTACGAACTTTCTGTAATAACCTGCTAATCCCAGAAAACTCTTGATCTCACTGGCATTCTTGGGTCTTTTCCAGTTACTCACAGCTTCTATTTTACTGGGGTCTACCATGATACCATCCCTTGAAATGATGTGACCCAGGAAGGACACCTGATCTAACCAAAATTCACATTTCGTGAACTTGGCGTACAACTGGTTCTGCTGGAGGGTCTGCAGTACTATTCTCAGGTGCTCTGCGTGTTCTTCCTGAGTTCTTGAATAGATAAGAATGTCATCGATGAACACGATAACGAACTTATCTAAGTTTTCTCTAAATACCCTGTTCATGAGGTCCATGAAGGTAGCTGGAGCATTTGTCACGCCAAAGGGCATGACTACGAACTCGTAATGTCCGTATCTGGTTCTGAATGCTGTCTTGGGTATATCCCCTTCCTTGACTTTCACCTGATGATAACCTGATCTGAGGTCTATCTTAGAGAACACTGCTGCTCCCTTTAGCTGATCGAACAGGTCATCTATTCTGGGAAGAGGATACCTGTTCTTAATCGTGACTTGGTTCAGTGCCCGGTAATCTATACACAGGCGCATGCTCCCGTCCTTCTTCTTCACGAACAATACAGGCGCTCCCCATGGTGAGTGACTCGGACGTATGAAGCCCTTGTCAAGTAGCTCCTGTAGTTGCTCATGAAGTTCTTTCAGTTCTGCTGGAACCATGCGGTAAGGTGTTTTGGAAATAGGTACCGGGAATGAGCTCTATGTCGAATTCAATCTCCCTGTCTGGTAATAGGCCTGGTAACTCTTCAAGGAAGACTGCTGGGTAGTCACATACGACTCGGACCTCTGCTAGCTGTTGGTCCTTGTCCCGGCTGGTACTGACTACGTGTGCTAAGAACCCCGTACATCCCGAATCCATTAACCTCTGTGCCTTCATAGCTGAGAGAAACTTCTTGGGTCTTTGCTTTGGTTCTCCGACGAACTCGAACTGTGCTTCTGCTTCAGGTTGGAATACGACCTTCTGTTTACGGCACTCGATGGAAGCTCCGTATCTGATCAAGAAGTCCATTCCGAAGATGACATCATAGTCAGTCATATTTAGTACTATCAGATCACAAAAGAATTCTCTGTCTGCTATAATGACTGGTACTGCTCTGATGTTAGCTAGAGCCCTAGAGCCAATCATTTGATGATTGTATTTTGGACTTATTGTATCATATTCTATATAAATAAAGGCATTTGGATTTTGGTTATTATACTTACTTGTATTGGTGCCAAATAAACTAAGTATAATAATGTCCTTGAGTAGATGGTTCTCACCTATATCAATCGGTTAGTTGAACCGATAGTGAGATGATGTCACGCCCCAGAGGAGTCTCTGTCCGAAGAAATTTCGGCAGCACCTCCCCTGTACCGGTGACAATCTGAATCATTTCTACAGACATAATATACATCAGCCACAGGCGGCTGGAATATACACACAACCACGCAGTTATATATATATCATCAGCCCACACGGCTGGAACAAAACCAACACAACGAAAATGACAGAAACCCAATACTAACCAAAGCACAAAAACTGCTAGCCGGCTAGGCTTACACAACCAATAACAAATACAAAATACCATATAACAACATCAACACTCCAAAAATAAAACCAGAGTACAGAGCTAAACAAACTGATACATAAAACAAACAAAACATACGTGAAACCGATAAGTCTTCTGATGTGACGTGGGGACCAACAAACAGGATGCTCCAAGCGACACCATAAATAACCTGGTACTTGAAAAAGATAGTGTCAACGGGGGTGAGTTCAACAACTCAGCGAATACCAATGGACATGAGTAGTAAGATATATCTAACAGCAACAAACATGGAATACAGCTTCCTAATCATATATAGGGAATATGCAAAACTGAAAGGTAACTAAGGAAGCTGTACTCACCAGGAACTCCTATCCAGACAAAAGGGTCGTCAAACCGAAAGTGTCAATAATCCTGTATGCAGGTCAAAGGTATGCATCCAACCAAAATGCAGCAACCAAATGCAGCAAACACAATCATAATAATATAAATACATCAATGCATATGATGCTAATGATGTGTCCTGGTCACCCCTGACGCCAGTCAGTCCTCTCACACACCAATGGCGAGACCGAGTGGGTAGGGCTATGACAACCGTGCACTCTGTCGTCACTGCTCTTGATGAGTGACCGAGTGGACGGGATGCTGTCGGAGTACTCCTGTCCTGTGACCCCAAATCATAAATGGGGGAGCTCAATGCTCTCAACTCCCGGTACACGATGACGGGGAGGTATCTCTGCCGGCTACCACACTGAGTCACCTGACCAACGGAGCCAAACAGAGTCCACCGTCTGCCGGCTACTACGCTACTACACTAAATGCCGTGAGCCAAAGCAGGCGGAATGTCACGGCTACCACCTGAGTCCTCGGACCAACGGCTAAAGCAGAACCGCCACACACCGGTCTGATATACCACTAACCCATGAGTGGTGGTGTGTGCAGTACATGTAACTGGCGATGTGCTCAACCATAGTGGAGCCGACAATCGCACAGCATGCAATCATGATGCATGACACTAAGCATAACAAAACTGATCAACATATCCATATCCATATATATAAAATGAGTACTGTAAAATCGATGGTCACATACCAAGATCTAGAGTACACAGGTCAGATAGAGTATAAAAAAAAACTATGTCCTGAACATAATAAGTATGGAATATCCTGATCAACATAGAAAAATCCATATATACATAATATGGGTACCACAGTATCAGTAGGTCAAATCCACAGATCTAGGGTATACAGGTCTTCTATGATATAACAACCTAGATCCTAAACATATCCCCCTTCCATAGCATATGTACCAACAATATGCACAGATCAAAGCCACAAGGTCTAGGTATACGAATCATATATGATATACCAATAGAAATACACAATCCAGGCATGGCATAAAAACCTAAGTATCAGATAATTTGGATACACATGCCAGAAACAAAAATCCAGAGCCTAATCCTAACCTCAGTAAAGCATGGTATGTCACTCTAGAAACTAAGATACTCATGGCAACAAATCACGAGACATAAGAACGGATACATTACAGGCAACAAACCTATCATGTTATGAATATCAAACAGTGACATACCAAAGGCAAACATGTTCATTGCTTGTAGTTATAAAATACTATGCATATCCAAATGACAATATCATAAAAGATAAGTCAAGAGGTACCCGCCTCCAATATAGATCGAGCTAAAAGACCTCTCTGTCGAAGTGCTCATCCCACGTCAAAGTCCTGTGATACATAGTATCCAGATTTAGCTAATTACATATAAACAAATTAGCTAAATCAAATCCTCGAGAAGCTAACGAAAAATCCAGATCCAATTATAAACCCTAATTGGATCATCTAACTCCTCAATCGATTCTACAAATGCATTCGAATTAGGACTTACAATAAGCATACTCCATCACAACAACTTAATCCAAATCAATTCATAAGAACTCACCCAAATCAAAATGGTCACTGATGGCTCACGGTCGATGGAGCACCCGTTGCCGGAACTGTGGATGTAGCTAGATTGAGCCACTGACCCTAAGCTTATGTCGGCAGCTTCTCTCTAACGGAAACTTCAATATTGATGTGGTGGTGTGCTACGGCAAAGACGGGCAGCAACAACTCAAGTACACCAACTCAAAGGAAATCGAAAGGAATAGTAGGATCAGTGGTGACACCTGGTTGGGGTCGTAGTTTGCTCCAGTGAAGAGGGGATCGGCTGCTCCAGTGAGGAGGGAAAAAAAATAAGAGATAGTCGGCGGTGTCGTCGGGTGGAGAAGGTGCAGAGATGAGAGGACGTCGGCGGCGTCGCTGGGATGGCTTCGTGCGGGAAGAAAACTCAGCCGGCGGCAAATTAAAATCTAGGGCACGCGATGAAGAATAGATCAGGTCGACGCCAGGCAAAGGAGAAGAACAGTGGAGATCAGAGAGGGGCGGTGGAGAGGCTAGGGCTCGACGTTGCTCTCTTCCACCGGCGTCAACTGTGGCGACCGAGGCGACGCGAGAGGGCGACGGCGGCACGTCCGTTTGAGAAGGGAAGAGAAACGGCCGGAGGGTGAGGGTTCGGCACGCGGTGAAAAGAGGGGTAAACGGAGGATAGAAAAATAAAATATAAGAAAAGAAAAGGAATTAAAGAAAACTAAACATTTCCTCGTTAAAACGGGGTAGCCTAAATAGGCTTTCTCGGGCCCCATTTTTATCCCCGTAAACTCGTCCATAAAATCCCCGAAAAATTCTACAAAATTTTCTAAAAATTTCGGAAAATTCCCTTATCATTATTCGCCATTTTTCGGTATTTTACAGATGATATAGGGAACACTACTCTAAATCATTTCTAGTCGAGTATTAACATTCAGGGACAATGTTAATGCAATAAGACTAGCATGTAGGTCAACTCGATGACTTGATCTCACAAGTCATGGATATGGAGATATCAAGTTGACACATGGGTATACATTGGAGAATGTATACTGAATGACCCACCATGAGAAAGTATCTTGGATTGTTATATGAGTGTCATATACTTTCTCATGTGGCTATTAGTATGACTATTAGTTCTTAGACCTGAAGTCACCATGGATCCCTACATAAGGAGTTATGTACTTTGGTTTCGTCAAACGTCACCCGTAACTGGGTGGACTATAAAGGCGATTACTGGGTATATAACGAATTATGTAGAGGGATGTGAGTGATGTAGATGGGATCTATCCCTCCCATATGACGAGAGTGACATCGGTATTCTTGATAGAGTGAGATCACTAAGTGCATGGCCATGCCCAAATGAGTCAACATTAGATGTTGAGCTCATTTGATCGAGTGAGTCTACTTGGGGTTCAAGATTTAGATTGATTAGAGGATGACACGGTCTATGCCTCATATTGATCAATCTAGATGTCTAGGATAGAAGGACAATGTCACATATTGTGAGGAGTCACAATTAGTAGTCACAAGGTGATGTTGGATCTCAACATTCTTGTAACTTGGGTAGCAATGATGTATTGCTAGATGCCGCTCATTGCTTATGTTTCTAAAGGAGTTTAGAAACATTGCCAACGTTACAAGAACCTATTGGGTCACACACAAAGAATAAGTGGATGGAGATTAGGTTCATATGATGAACCAATTGGATTAGGTTCATATGATGCACCAAAGATTGGATTCAAATTAGACTTATTGAGTTAGACTTAATTAGATTCAATTGTTGAATGAGTCTAATTTAAATTTGATTCATTGAGTCAATTTATATTAATGAATTGAGATTCATTAAATTGAAATTGACTTGAATCAAAGGTTGGATTTAACTCAACAAGGAAGAAATTGGTCAATTTTGACTTGACCAAATGGAAGTTGAAACATCAAGTTTGACTTGATGCATTGCCACATCATGTAGGTTGACTCATCCTACATGGCATGACACATCCTTGCCACATCATCACCACCTCATAATGGTGTGCCACCTCATGGATGTTACACACCCATTCCTTTTAATGTGGCCGGCCACATTAAATGAGGGGGTTACATTTGTGTGGCCGGCCACACACTTGATGATGGGTAAATACAATTGATTTGCATTCATTCTAGCTTCTTCTTCCTTGGATGCTTGCTTCTCCTTGCTGTTGCCGTGGGGTCTTGGAAGGTGAGAAGGTGTTGAGTTTCATCCAAGAAAAGATAAGAGAGTGTGAAGGACACAAGAAGAGGATACTACTAGTTGAGTATGTGCGAGTCTTCTTGTTTTTCTCTCCTTTTCTTTTTCAAATTCTATCCGAGAGCTCTAGAAAGTGCTAGCACACTTGGGGCTCTCTTCTCCATCCTTGAGTGCTAGAGAGCACTCCTTGTTCGTGTGGATATCACTAGAGAAGTATCTACCTTGATACTTTGGAGATCCGACACGTACCTTGGACGAGCGGGAATTTTGCGAGGGCACGCTTCAAAGGTAAAAGCTCTCAACACATAGATCTAGGAGTAGATCTAAAGTTTTTGAAATTCGTACTTGTATTTCATTCGGTTTTTTCTTGCACGGATCTACGGCTTTGGGTGATTCGGGGTTTCCACGACGCGAAAAGCGGTTTTCGCGTTCCGAAAAACCCAACTGTGGTATCAGAGCCACGTGCAAGGCTTGTACGAATTTAATTTTTTGGTTTTATGAAAACTAAACCTTCTGTGATTTTCTGTAAAATTTAGTTTTTATGTTTTTTTGGGTAATTTTTCCGTAGAAGCGAAGCACAAGTATCTCGGCACTTGTAGGCTTCGGCTACCGGGAAGTTTTTCCTTAAACGGCTTCGTTTTACCCCAAATCCGTTTGGAACAGCGGGCTTGGGTGCCATTAGATCGCAAAGGAGCAACTCATGATGGTTAGATCATGGGTAGGGGTACTGCCCCTTACCCCGCAAGGGGATTTGCTCTGCGATTGCACCCGAAATCGCTAAAAACGAACCTGCCGGGAAGATTTTTCCGAAACGGCAATGTCTCGACCCAAATCGTTTTGGGACAGCGAGTTTAGGTGCTGTTGGATCGCAAAGGAACCCTCGCGATGGTTAGATCGCGGGTAGGGGCGCTGCCCCTAGCCCCGCAAGGGGATCCGTTCCGCGATTGCGCCCGAAACCGCTAAACGGGACCGCCGGGAAATTTTACTCGTAAAAATTGTAAAAAATTAATTTTAAAATTATAGAAAATTATGAAAATATATAATTTTGAATTATATATTAATTTTGTGATAGTCATGGCCCAAAAACCCAATATGATTGAATTGTGTTGTAATTCATAATACGGCCTGCGTGCCGTTATGTGTTTACGCGTGTTATATGTTTTTTATTTTTCTGCGACCTGCGCGTCGTGCTTTTCTCATATATTCTGGTTGTAAATTAGATTTAGACTCGAATGTAACTCGAGTTTCAAATTGTAATATACAAATTGGAGCGGTGGAGGGTCCACACGAGACGGAGTTCCGAGGCGGGCACGAGCAACACAAGGTGGTCAAAGGGAGGAGCTTGGAGAAGCTGTTGACCCTAGGTTGACCATTCGATCTTCTCATTGGCTTGAGAAGATCATAGTGGGGCCATGACTAAATCACAAATAGATTAATTAGTTAATTGCTTATGTATATGATGCATGTTTAATAAGTAATTAATTAATTAGTGCCTTACGATTAGATTAGATCTAAGTCGTGCACATGATGCACCCTTGCGATTAGATTAGATCTAAGTCGTGCACAAAATGCATCCTTTTTGATTAGATTAGATCTCGATCGAACCAACTCTAAATGCCTAACCGTGTCGTGATACCTATCACTACCTCGATCACATGTATTGTTGAATCTGCCAAAGCAGAGCAATACATATTATCTTGGTAGGGTACGGAGGGACAATCTTGGTCCCGCCTATCAACGCATGGGTGAATAGAAACTCAATTAGATTGAGTATTCCTAGTTGCTCGGTTAGATCGAGTCAACTATAGGCATTCTTCCAATGGTTGGAAAAGATAGGTCAAAATCACATCTATATTAACTCTCGGGCGTATTACCAAAGCTAACTCGAGTTTTAATATAAATGCGGATATTGATTTTATAAACAAGAGTTGCATAGAGATGTAATTGGTAATCGTTACCTACCGATCATACTAAGCCTTGGGCGTATTAGCCAAAGCTAACTCAAGGGTTAGTATGATGTGGATCTTGTCCCACAAGAATTATAGAATTCAGTGGGAGCATCATTTAATTAAAGGCCTAATTAAATGATTTAAAAAGAATATGATATTTATTTCTGCAAATTTTCTGTTGTAGATAACCATGATGTCGAATACGAACTCTTTCTCCCTGCGTTCTGTCCTTAAGAAGGACAAGCTCAACGGAGCAAATTTCCTGGACTGGTACAGGAACCTGAGAATAGTTCTCACTCAGGAACGTATTCCGGAGGCTGCTCCTGCCACTGCCACGCGAGCTGACCGGGATGCTTACAAGAAGCATCAAGATGATGCATTAGATGTGTCCTGTCTAATGCTCGCAAGCATGAACTCTAAGCTTCAGAAGCAACATGAGTTGATGTGTGATTACGATATGATTGAACATCTTCGTCAACTATATCAAGGACAAGCAGGGCACTGGAAGAGGAACTTCATAGGATACCTGGAAGATCTTAACAAGAAGAGAAATAAGATTTCTACTTCAGGTATAAATGTTATAGAAGTCAACCTCTCTATTTCTTCGTCGTGTGTATTAGATACCGGATGTGCTTCGCACATTTGTACTAATGTACAAGCACTGAGAAATAGCAGAGCATTAACAAAGGGCGAGATAGACCTACGAGTAGGCAATGGAGCACGGGTTGCTGCTATTGCTATAGGGACTTATTTTCTATCTCTGCCCTCTGGGCTTATACTAGAGTTAGATGATTGTTGTTATGTGCCTGCATTGACTAAGAACATTATATCAGTTTCTTGTTTGGACAAGAAAGGATTCTCGTTTATAATAAAGAACAAATGTTGTTCTGTCTATTTAAACGATATGTTCTATTGTAGTGCACCTCTGATGAACGGACTCTATATTCTAGACCTTGAGAGCTCTATCTATAACGTTAGTACCAAGAGGTTCAAATCGAACGATATGAACCACACCTATCTCTGGCACTGTTGCTTAGGTCATATAAATGACAAGCGCTTATCCCAGCTCCATAAGGATGGTTTGCTGGACTCATTTGATTTTGAATCATATGAGATATGTGAGTCATGCCTATGAGGCAAGATGACCAAGACTCCCTTTAGTGGGCACAGCGAGACGGATTTGTTAGGACTCATACATAGTGATGTATGTGGCCCTTTCAATGTCGCTGCTAGAGGCGGTTATAGATACTTCATCACATTTACTGATGACTTCAGTAGATATGGTTATGTGTACTTGATGACACATAAGTCCGAATCCTTTGAAAAGTTCAAAGAATTCAAGAATGAAGTACAGAACCAGCTTGGCAAGAGTATTAAAATACTTCGATCAGATCGAGGTGGTGAATACTTAAGCCATGAGTTTCGTGACTATTTAGCTGAGTGTGGGATTCTATCTCAACTCACTCCTCCTGGAACACCACAGTGGAATGGTGTATCCGAAAGGAGGAATCGTACCCTATTAGATATGGTACGATCTATGATGAGTCACACAGATCTTCCGACATATCTATGGGGATATGCTCTAGACACGGCAGCTTTCATTCTCAACCGAGTTCCATCCAAGGCCGTGATAAAGACACCATATAGGATATGGACTGGGAGAGATGCCCAGGTGTCTTTCATGAGGATTTGGGGTTGTGAGGCTTACGTTCGACGTCAAGTCTCAGACAAATTAGGACCCAAATCTGACAAGTGCTATTTCATCGGATATCCCAAGGAAACTAAGGGATATTACTTCTACATTCCCAGTCAGCACAAGGTAGTTGTGGCAAAGACTGGGGTCTTTCTAGAAAGGGACTTTGTTTCTAGAAAGACTAGTGGGAGCACGTTCGATCTTGAAGAAGTTCAAGATGCGAATACTAGCACTGAAGCCTCGATGGAAGTTGAACTGGAACCACAAAGTGTTGTGGATGATGTTCCACAAGGAGTTGAGGAACAACAACCAGTTCAAGTAGACATACCTCTTCGCAGGTCTGATAGGGTGCGGCGTCGCCTGAGAGATACTCGTTTCTCTTGTCTGAGCATGATGACGTTGTGCTCATAGAGGATGAGCCTACCACCTATCGAGGAGACCAGATTCCGAGAAATGGCTAGAGGCCATGAGATCCGAGATGGAATCCATGTACACCAACCAAGTATGGACTTTGGTTGATCCACCTGAAGGGGTAAAACCCATTGGGTGCAAGTGGGTCTTTAAGAGAAAGACTGACATGGATGGACTTATCTATAAGGGTCGCTTGGTAGCTAAAGGTTTCAAGCAGATTCATGGTATTGACTATGATGAAACCTTTTCTCCAGTAGCGATGTTTAAGTCCATTCGGATCATGCTTGCTATTGCAGCCTACCATGACTATGAGATATGGCAGATGGATGTCAAAACCGCGTTTCTGAATGGAAACCTGCTCGAGGATGTGTACATGACACAACCTGAGGGTTTTGTAGATCCACAGCATACTAGTAGAGTATGCAAGGTTCATAGGTCCATTTATGGACTAAAGCAAGCTTCTCGGAGCTGGAATATTCGATTCGATGATGCAATCAAACAGTTTGGTTTCATCAAGAACGAAGATGAACCTTGTGTCTACAAGAAGGTTGTAGGGGATATAGTTGTCTTCCTCATATTGTATGTGGATGACATACTACTCATTGGGAAGGACATCCCTATGCTTCAGTCTGTCAAGACCTGGCTAGGGAGTTGCTTCTCAATGAAGGACCTAGGTGAGGCATCCCGCATTTTAGGGATACAGATCTATAGAGATAGATCTAAGAGATTACTTGGCCTAAGTCAGAGTACATACATTGACAAGGTACTCCTACGGTTTGTCATGCAGAACTCCAAGAAGGGATTTCTGCCGATGTCACATGGCGTGAGTCTTTCGAAGACTCAAGGTCCCTCTTCTAGAGAGGAGAGAGACCGCATGGATCAGATCCCTTATGCCTCAGCCATAGGATCGATCATGTATGTCATGCTATGTACTCGACCTGATGTCTCGTATGCTTTGAGCATGACGAGCAGATACCAGTCAAATCCAGGTGAAAGTCACTGGATAGCGGTCAAGAATATTCTTAAGTACTTAAGAAGGACTAAAAAATATTTCTTCATATATGGAGGCAGTGATGAGCTAGCTGTAAAGGGTTACAGTGATGCTAGCTTCCAGACCGATCAGGATGACTATAGATCGCAGTCGGGGTTCGTATTTTGCATTAATGGTGGTGCTGTCAGCTGGAAGAGTTCGAAGCAGGATACAATAGCTGATTCTACAACAGAAGCCGAGTACATTGCTGCATCAGAGGCAGCAAAGGAGGCAATTTGGATCCGCAAGTTCATCACTGAACTTGGGGTGGTTCCTAGCATTGCTGACCCCATTGAGCTATATTGTGACAACAATGGAGCTATAGCACAGGCGAAGGAACCTCGCTCACACCAGCGGACCAAACACATACTACGGCGCTTCCATCTCATTCGAGAGATCATCGAGAGAGGAGATGTGAAGATTTGCAGAGTACCTACAGAGGCTAACATCGCAGATCCCTTGACCAAGGCTTTGGCACAGAAGAAGCATGATGGTTACACTAGGTCATTTGGGCTTAGAGCCTACACTGATTGGCACTAGTGCTAGTGGGAGATTGTTAGCTAGAGCCCTAGAGTCAATCATTTGATGATTGTATTTTGGACTTATTGTATCATATTCTATATAAATAAAGGCATTTGGATTTTGGTTATTATACTTACTTGTATTGGTGCCAAATAAACTAAGTATAATAATGTCCTTGAGTAGATGGTTCTCACCTATATCAATCGGTTAGTTGAACCGATAGTGAGATGATATAGGGAACACTACCCTAAATCATTCCTAGTCGAGTATTAACATTCAGGGACAATGTTAATGCAATAAGACTAGCATGTAGGTCAACTCGATGACTTGATCTCACAAGTCATGGATATGGAGATATCAAGTTGACACATGGGTATACATTGGAGAATGTATACTGAATGACCCGCCATGAGAAAGTATCATGGATCATTATATGAGTGTCATATACTTTCTCATGTGGCTATTAGTATGACTATTAGTCCTTAGACCTGAAGTCACCATGGATCCCTACATAAGGAGTTATGTACTTTGGTTTCGTCAAACGTCACCCGTAATTGGGTGGACTATAAAGGCGATTACTGGGTATATAACGAATTATGTAGAGGGATGTGAGGGATGTGAGTGATGTAGATGGGATTTATCCCTCCCATATAACGGGAGTGACATCAGTATTCTTGATAGAGTGAGATCACTAAGTGCATGGCCATGCCCAAATGAGTCAACATTAGATGTTGAGCTCATTTGATCGAGTGAGTCTACTTGGGGTTCAAGATTTAGATTGATTAGAGGATGACACGGTCTATGCCTCATATTGATCAATCTAGATGTCTAGGATAGAAGGACAATGTCACATATTGTGAGGAGTCACAATTAGTAGTCACAAGGTGATGTTGGATCTCAACATTCTTGTAACTTGGGTAGCAATGATGTATTGCAAGATGCCGCTCATTGCTTATGTTTCTAAAGGAGTTTAGAAACATTGTCAACGTTACAAGAACCTATTGGGTCACACACAAAGAACAAGTGGATGGAGATTAGGTTCATATGATGAACCAATTGGATTAGGTTCATATGATGCACCAAAGATTGGATTCAAATTAGACTTATTGAGTTAGACTTAATTAGATTCAATTGTTGAATGAGTCTAATTTAAATTTGATTTATTGAGTCAATTTATATTAATGAATTGAGATTCATTAAATTGAAATTGACTTGAATCAAAGGTTGGATTTAACTCAACAAGGAAGAAATTGGTCAATTTTGACTTGACCAAATGGAAGTTGAAACATCAAGTTTGACTTGATGCATTGCCACATCATGTAGGTTGACTCATCCTACATGGCATGACACATCCTTGCCACATCATCACCACCTCATAATGGTGTGCCACCTCATGAAGGTTACACACCCATTCCTTTTAATGTGGTCGGCCACATTAAATGAGGGGGTTACATTTGTGTGGCCGGCCACACACTTGATGATGGGTGAATGCAATTGATTTGCATTCATTCTAGCTTCTTCTTCCTTGGATGCTTGCTTCTCCTTGATGTTGCCGTGGGGTCTTGGAAGGTGAGAAGGTGTTGAGTTTCATCCAAGAAAAGATAAGAGAGTGTGAAGGACACAAGAAGAGGATACTACTAGTTGAGTATGTGAGAGTCTTCTTGTTTTTCTCTCCTTTTCTTTTTCAAATTCTATCTGAGAGCTCTAGAAAGTGCTAGCACACTTGGGGCTCTCTTCTCTATCCTTGAGTGCTAGAGAGCACTCCTTGTTCGTGTGGATATCACTAGAGAAGTATCTACCTTGATACTTTGGAGATCCGACACGTACCTTGGACGAGCGGGAATTTTGCGAGGGCACGCTTCAAAGGTAAAAGCTCTCAACACATAGATCTAGGAGTAGATCTAAAGTTTTTGAAACTCGTACTTGTATTTCATTCGGATCTACGACTTTGGGTGATTCGGGGTTTCCGCAACGCGAAAAGCGGTTTTTGCGGCCCGAAAAACCCAATATTTGAGCCAGTGCGTGGATGCCATAATTTCTCCTGAAGGTAACGTCGTCAGAAACTGACTACTGAGTACCTCTGGAGGTCTTGCTAACTTCCCAGCAAATGCCCTGGATATATAAGAATGGGTTGCCCCAGTATCGAATAAGACAGTTGTACTTTGTTGTAAAATACTAATCTGACCTGTAACAACTGTCGAGGCATTCGCTACGTCTTCTCTAGTTAAGGAGTAGATTCTTGCATTCGTCATAGCTGGAGGGGCTTCTAGTCTGCCCTGGCTGATGTGTGGACCATCTAGAGCGGCCTGCATCTGATGTAACTGAGCTGGCTGTCCTCCATACTGAATCGGCTGTGGTGGAGGAAGAATAGTCTTATGCGGGCACTGCTTAGCCATATGCCCTTCCTGTCCACACTCAAAGCATCCTCGTGTGCCTTTACGACAAACTCCAGGGTGGAATTTCCCACAAGTAGCACACTTTGGATAACTTGGCTGTTTGCTAGCTGGCCCTCCTTTTGGGTAACTCCCTGGTTTGCGCTTATTGCTGGAGTTCCCTTTCCAGTTGGAGTTGTGGCCCTGTTGTTTCTGAGTGCCTGAGCCTCCTTGCCCTTTTTACTCTGAGAGGACTTGCTTCTGCTGTTTGATACTGTTTTGGTAGTGCTCGGTGGTCAGAGCACTGCTGACTAGTTCTTCGGTGGTTTGCGGCCTGTGAACGCCACCAGCCACGTTCATTGCTATTTCCGGCCTCAGCATCTTAAGCATCAACCGGACTCTTTCTTTCTCTGTGCTGACTAGTTCAGGGCATAGACGAGCTAATCTATTAAATTTCTTCACGGCTTCCTCAACTGATAGGTTGCCCTGACGAAACTCAGTGAACTCGTCGTAGTGGCGGTTTGTGACCCGCATGTGAAAGAATTCCTCAAAGAACTCCTTCTCGAAGTCTGCCCATGTCATCTGGTTTACTGGGCGCTTCGCTCTAATTCTCTCCCACCACATGCATGCAGACAAGAGGAGGCGCACTTCACCTTCTCATGTTCGGCGGTCCGAGCTCCATCGTACTCTCCAGTGTTTTGAACCAGCTTGGGCATCCCATGGTTCACTAGTGCCTGAGAAGTTCTCTCTGCCACTGGATCGGATAGGCTTCTCTCTTTGCCTCTGCTGCTGCTACAGGACTAGTGGAACCTCTAAGACTACTGGCGTTGCTACGTTCGGTTCGGGGTGACTGTGGGAGTATTCTCGATTAGCCTTTAAGGTGGCTATCTCTGTTCGCTAGCTGCTGAATCGAGCCACTAATCTTTGTCAGTGCAGGGGAGGCGCCGCCTCATCTTTGAGCTCGATGGTGGTGCCCTTCTAGCTGGGCGTCCTCGTGCCATTTCTAAAGATATAGAGGACATACATAACTAAGGCAATCATGTTTATATATCTACTATCATTATCATGTTAGGTGTTATCATCAATCAACATGCTACAGTATCTATAAACATAAAAGAAAGAACATAATAAAGTGAGAGACGTTTCTTACTTGGAAGCTACAGGTTCAATGCTGATGTGTGTGTAGGAAGTATGGAAACTGCTCTGATACCACTCTGTAACGACTCGCCTTCTACTGACTAGGCTGTGAGGCCAATCGTTACATTATGTTGTGCTAACTATTCCCTGACCATCATTAAATCTAAGTGCGGAAGCTGTACTAATTAAAATTTTGCTAACTATTATCATTTCTTGGTTCTACATGTGCTAAGGGGTGTGATCTAAACTATTCATGACATATATTACATTCCCCAATGGCCAATGGTCAAGGAACTTAACTAAGGGTTTCTCACTGATATCAGGCCTCCCAATCGATCCACGGATCGATTGGAATGGTCGGATCGATCCGTGGATCGATCCAGGTGGCTACTGTATGTGGGGCTTAGGTTGGATCGATCCAGTGATCGATCCAGCACGCTACTGTGCTCGGGCAATATTCTGGATCGATCGGCTGATCAATCCAGACTGGCCAATCGATCCAGTGATCGATCCCAGAGCCTTCTGTTCGCGACAGAATTTGCTGGATCAATCGGCTGATCGATCCAGAGGCCTACTGTTCGCGGTACGAACTTCTCAATCGATCGGCTGATCGATTGAGAAGCCTCCAATCGATCATCCGATCGATTGGGGTTTCTGATTTCGTACCAGAAGTCTGATTTCAGCACTTGTTCGTGCCAAAACTTCCCATGTCAATTCTAAACTAAATGTAAAACATTCTAACATCACACAAATAGTATTTTAAGCATGATAGGGTGCATGACCAACTAATTCATAGCAATTAACATACTAAGGTGCAAAACAATAAAATGCTAAAAGGTTTTAAAGCTTAAAACAAGCTTGCTGAAATTCCCTAAGATCTCTATTCCAAGTTCCATCCACACACATCTTCATCATTGCATTGACCTCCAGCCTCCGCTAGTCCACCTTTCCTTTACCTTTATCTGCAGTATAAGGAAAAGAAGTATCTGTAAGCTTTCGCTTAGTAAGAAACCATCTATCTCACTAAAACATGCAATCGATGCAAATCATGCTTTGAAAACATGCTATTTGAAAAGAACATACTGAATATGCTAAACATGGCATGGCATACGACACATAGAAATAAAACTGATCATATACTATCGTGTTGTATCAATAGAAAACTAAACTGATATAAAACTGAGCTAAGCTAATACTAATCTGATGCTAAAGCTGACTGAACTCACATGACTAATTTGTGATGTTTGAAAATTATATTCATAAGTAGATTAAAATAATAATCAAGCTGCTGTTTGGACCCGGCAACTGTACTTTGCTGTGCGCGCATCCCCAACTAGACCCGGGTTTGCAAGTCCCGAATTTAGTAGGGTTACTAGGTTAGCTGAACCTAGGGACGACTATGGGAGTCCAACCCAATGGATATCTAATCCAGTACAGTGCCTCTGAGAAAGTAAAATACTGAACATAAGCTATTAAATTCTTGTCTTGCTTTTACTAGGTTGTCTAAACCCAGAACTAGGTTATCTGAACCTAGAGGCGACTGTGGGAGCCCACCCATTGGACGTCTAGTCCTGTAAAAGCTGTAGCAAGACTATATGAGCTGTGAAATGCTCCTATTACATTTAACTAAGCTATCACAATGCCTAAGTTGCATTTTAGCTGTGCTAGTAATTTATTCGAACACTTGGTATGCGCTAATTCGCATCCTTTGTGCCGAAAAGCTATATACTACTAACTAAATCATGGAATTCACACGAAAGCTACTTATACTGCAGGTGAGGGGTTTCTTACCTCCTGTTCGTAATTTCTTACGATTCTAATCGCTAGGTTTTCCGGAGGAGACGATTCTTTCGACGATCTTCTCGCGACTATGCGTTCCTCTCGCGGAGGGGAGCGTCCTCGTGTCGAAGTCGTGGCCGGAAGGTGCCCTTGGGTGGAACCCTAGCCTTCCTTGTGGTTGGCGCCGAGAGAGGAAGAAAAGAGAGGTGGGCGGCGGTGAGGTTTTGAGGAGAGGAAAAGTCACGAATAAATCTAATAACTCCTCACTTATTAATTCCCTATTTATATTAAGTGGTAATCTCGGCCCAACTTGAATATAAATTTAATTACTTCCCTTTCCTTTCAGCATGGCCCTGCTGGGTTCACCTGGTTACCATGGTTAACCATAAGTCATAGGACCTAATAGGTCTCGGGTTCAATTCCCGCTTAGGCCGTTTTCATTTTCTATTTATTTTTGCTACTTCCGCTACTCTAAAAATTCTATAAAAATATCCTAAAATTCCAGAAAAATCATAGAATATTTCTAAAATAGTTTTGAGAATTTTTGGGCACTATAATAAAGAAAGTAAATAGACATTACGCAATAGAAAACTTGAAATACAATCGACAACACAAGCAAAACGCAATCAATTTACAAGGTTCACAACCTTCCAAGATTGCTACATCCAAGGCTTACTCCTAACTGTTGGTGCAGTTTGTACTAATAATCAAACTCATGTTTTGATAGATGATAAATATTTTAAATTTAGATGTTGTGTGTTCTAAGCTATTTGCCAAGTGTGCAGGATTAAAAGAATTAATGAGACTTGACACTCGGCTGAAGTTAGGTTTGGAGGGCTTGATAACTAGTAGGAAATCCAAATAGGTTGATATCTGGCAGGAAGTCCAGTTGGGTCTGCAAGACTTAAAAACTGGCTAAAGTCTAGATGGGGCATCTAGTAGAAAGACCTGGTGGGTCAAAAGTTGAGTAAAACTTGCAATTGGTAAGTGAGGTAAGCATTGAAAGAGAGAGATCAAGTGAGGACGAGCTCCAATGGGACTATAAGCGCTGATCCAATTTAGATCCATTTTGGAAGTCTAAGTTGATACCAAGACTAAATCTTAGTCTTGGTAAAATAGGATCTAATTAATAATTTTAATTTATATTATACTTGTTATGCTAACTCTGTGGTATAGGAAATCGAAGGTATAAGTTTGCTAAAAAAAAGGACTTCCAAGCTCCCGACCGTCAGGGCGCCCTGAGTAGGTCGAGGTGCCTGGATTGGACTGAACCCAGCCACACGTGAAGTTGAGTTGGCACGCTCCAATCAGTTAGCACATGTCAGAGTCTAGCCGCCCGGGGCTAGTCTAAGCGCCCAGGATTAGATACAGGCAAGATGGATAGAGCTTCATCAAGGTGGCTATTAGCAGTTCAGGAGCCCAGGGATGGTCCAGGTGCCTAGAGTTTACTACAACAAAAAACCTCATAGACATCGGTGGAACAACAACAATTTTAACCAAAAACCGATGTCTTTGAGTATTTTACACCGGGTTTTCCAAAAATCGGTGTCTATGAGTGCAGATTTTCGCTCATAGACATCGGTTTTTTAGGCGATGTCTATGAGCGCCTTTTTTTCCTTAATAGACACTGATTTTAACAACGGTTTTTAAAACCCGGTGTTAATGAACCAAAATAAAATATTTTAATATTCCCACCAGCCAAAATTTGTAACACTGTGAAGTTCCCTCCAAACCTAAACCTATATCGCGCCCCTTCCTCCACCATCTCTCTCAGCATAAACCTAAACCTCCGACCATCTCTCTCAACCTCATCTCCCTCTTCCCCTTCCTAGATCGGCGCCCCTTCCTCTCCCGATTAGGATCAACACACGACGTCCTTGCTTCCTCTCTCCATCTCTGTGTCCGTCTCCGGTCGTCGGGCTACCCCTTCAATTTTGTCGTCTCCCCTCCATATCCCCGTCAGCAGCGATCTAGTCTCGAGATCCAGTTCTTAAATTCTTGGTCAGAAGAAGCTTCTATAGATCCGGCTTCGGATTCGAGCCCTAGATCTGTTTTCCGGTGTGCACCCCCTCTTCCTCCATGTTGATTTGCGTTTGTCTGCTATGTTTTTGATCTGGCAGATATGCTGACCAAATTTGAGACAAAGAGCAACCGGGTGAAGAGTGTGAGCTTCCACAGCAAACGTCCTTGGGTCCTTGCCAGCCTTCACAGTGGCAGTGAGCTCAATCCCGAGGAAGAAGACTACTTCCAGGACAGCTTCGCCGAGCTCAACCCCAAGAAATCTTGGGCCAAGAAGCTCAAGGAGGCCACTCTCAGCCTCAAAGTCAAAGCTTCCAGATCTTATTTCAAATCCCTGTTCCACAGATCTCGACCACAAATGACAAATTGGAAGGCCCAAAAACCTCGAGACGCCATCAAAATCCAAACATGGCGGAAGACGAGAGCTGGAGCAAGTCCTCCGCCGCTTCTTCCAAGTCGTCGTCCTTCTCCAGCGAGTTCAGCGGCGGTAAGTCCATGCTGAGGCGGAGCAGCAGCGCGAGCTATGATGCGGAGACCTCGATCCAAGGGGTGATCGCCTACTGCAAGAAGAGTAGTCAACATGCGGTTGACTCTGGTCACTCCGCTGCCAGGAAGAGCGGAGTACTCACGGGATTCTACAATTTTTGTCTTCTTCTTGTCCTCCATCTCGTGCCTCCCTCGACTCTCAAAGCACTCAATCCTCAGTTCCCCACGCAGCCACTCTTCTTCCACCTCTGTGCACATCTATGGAGGAAGGCAAAGACGTGGAGCACTCCAGAGCAACAGCTAGCTCCGTAATGCCATTGCCTAAATCTCCATCCACACAGTATGAAGAGAATGGGAGAGAGGAGGAGGGCTTCCACAACGCTTTGCTGGTCTTACAACATCTCTATTTTTTTCCTGCTAAATTAATTGTTTCTGCTACTAATTTCTCGTTGCAGGAGCTGAAAGACCTGCGGTCTCAGCTTCACCATGCGGCAGAACATTGTGAGCGTGCATTTTCCTCAGCCCAGCAGAAGAAGATGTGAGCTGTTAATTTCTTCTTCCTTTCCTTTCTTTTCTTTTCTTTTCCCTGCATCAACAAACAATTTCGGGAGGTTGATGTGCATTAGTGTAAAATTAGGATTTTGGAGGGGACAAAGAGCTACATATGTGAAGCAGTTGTGGCAATAGTCGACCATTTAGGAACTGTCTCATCCAAACTCGAGCAGAGTCTCCTTGCAAATGCTGTGGTTAAGCAGACTGAACAAAGAATTGGTTGCTTGAAGCAGGTGAAGAAGTTTCTTCAAAGGCAGACATTAATTTTAACACAGTAAACAATGATGGTGCCTGCCATTAACGCGAATGATATAATATTCTCATAGCTTATTAAAAACTGGAATTTCAAACTTATACGCATAGAATCCTTGCTTGCCAATAATATGCCATGTGTCTTGAGCTGTGTAACATGCAATTGGACATCAAATTCCCTCAACACCATCAGCATTTCTGTATTGACAGGGCACAACCACTATGTGATGTGTGCCTCATTTTATCCATCGTCACTACTAAAGTCCTTCCTCATCTTCGACAGTTTCATCTTCTTGATCTCTTGATTGCAAGTATTAATTAATTGATGCATGCAATGTGTTTGATGAATTTCCTCAAACACTATCCTGAATTGATTTTATCATTTTTGTTTGCTAGATTGAGGAGTTGTTATTTCCTGTTGCTAAGTTGGTTTTATGTATTCCTTGAACTATCAAGTTTCTTTTATGTCTATGCTAATTCTTTTCACTGATATGTCATGTTTTCTGGTTTATAAATTTACCTCTTTTTGTTGTTGTTGTTTCTACAGGATTTGTGTGTTGGGCTTCTTAGACGCGCTACATATACAACTTAAAGGCTTTGATCATTAAGTGAGTATTTTCTTTTGACCTTCTTATTAAATCGATTCATGACCAAGTTAATTATGATTTTGTGAATTTCTGAATCCATCTAAATAGTTCCTAATACGGTTTAGGGTTTAGGTGATGATTCATGAATGACTCATAGTTTATTTATTGGTATAATGATGAAGTGCAAATTTTGTTTGTCATACTAAGTTAATTGTTGTTGAAAGAGAAAAGTAGGAAACAACTCTCTGTCTGTCACAGGGTTAAAATATCCCAGTTATGCTTAGGACTCTTGGTCAGATGGCTATTGCTAATCCAATATTTACTCATGGTCAGCTACCTCCACGGGTAAGTCATTGAATATGTCTTACTTTTTTTTTGCCTTCCTACTTCAAGATTGCTTAAATGTACTGTGGAAGTTTTTATTTTTTATTTTCAAAATCTATTGATTGAATTAATGATTTGGAGCTAGCCATTCAAATGGTTGAGCATCCAGGGAGGCAATATGCTGCCATTGATCCGAGCCTGGACCTCTGCAGCTTCTACCTCCCCTCCTATGGTTGCCCTTCCTTGGTAGCACCTGCCTCATCAAACAAAATTATGAAAATGATCATGGTCCGACACAGTATATCTTCCTATTTTAATTCCATGAGTATTGTAAATAATAACAATGTAAAGTTCATATAGTTGAAGATGCAAACCCAATATTCAAGTATGGTCAGCATCAGCCAACAAAAAGGGTGGAGAGGAGGAACTTGTTTGGGCTTGTTCCCAGTGTGGCTGCTGGGTGAGAGCCTTGGCCTTCTGCTTCTCTAGGATCTTGTTTAAATTAAATTAGATTTAATCTCCATGGTGTTCATAATCTATTAATGTTGTTTACGGAGTAGATGAATTGCATTCACTTGGGCAAAAAGGGTCACAAACTCACTTGCTTCTCCAAACTCTTGCTTTGCTCCTGTAGTGCCTTCTCCTGTAAATAAAAAAGAGATGGTTATGCACATGCATGTAGTATTATTATTAACCTAAATTTAAACATTTTAGGCTCTTGAAGGATCATGACAATCTTACATATATATATATATATATTGATAAAAGAAATTTTTACCTTCCTCTGAAGCTCAGTGATAGAGTCAAACACCACTTGGTTCTACACCATATAAAGAAAATCATGGTCGATACAACTTCAGAATGTCTTGCTTAACCAACCTTTGTTTTAGCACGGGAAAAGGTTGTGTGGTTAACCTTTCTTGACCGGATATGTTTCAAAGAATTGTCTAGCTGATTTTCTAGCTATTGGAGTTCTTTGTGGCTCAAGGAATCGAGTTTCTCCCCCATTAGATGCCTGAAGCAATTATTGTAGCAGAGTATCACTAGGTATGCCAAATTATGGAAAAACCTTAGCTCCGATCATATGTTCTGATGAAAAATCTAGATGTAACTATAACGGATCTACCTTTGACTTTTACTTAAAACCTCAATCTTGGCCTTAAGTTTGCCGTATTCTTGATGCCAGTTTCCCTGTATGGTCCTCATGAGAAAATTAGTATGAATGATTCAGACTTCAATGATGAATATTTCACATAGAAGAACAAATATAGGAATTTCATGTAATCTATATAAATAATAAAAAGTACATCTTTATGATTGTTTGTTCCACTTTGTAATCTAGTAGCTTCCCCGCTGGCAAATATCTTGTTGTCGGAGTTGTTGATGGAAGGAACATTCGGGCAAATGATTTTGCATCCTCTCTCAGCACACTTGTGAGTCTCGAGGCCATTGTTGGAAAAGATCGTATATATTGGTGTAATGCCTTTTCTTTCTTTCTAATTCTTGTTTTTCTTCAAAATGCAGCTGATATTATTTAATGTTTGTATGTAGATAAGCTTGTTGTCTCAACTTCGTGTACACGGCTGTCGACCTTGTCAACGAGACAAATTAAACTGGATACTGAGATCAAGGGCTTGCTTTTGTGTCTCCAAAAGTTGATGAAGTAAATGCATTGGCTAAAGTGTTGGCTGGTGAGAAGGATGAGGTAGTTCTCACTGCAAAAGTTATTCAGGCTTCCAGGTTTCATAATGATAGCAAAAGCTTATGATATTTGGAGTCTATTAGCTTTTGATGTTGTAAAAAGAATATTTGTGTATTTTATGGATACTGTTGTAAGAAGAATATTTATGTAATTTGTGAATATTTGTGTATTTTATGGATACTTTTGAAAGAAGAATATTTGTGTAATTTGTGAATATTTGTGTATTTTCTTGGATATTGTCGATTTTTCACTGTTTCGGAAATTGAATTTGTGTCGTTAAACAATATTGATATTACATCGGTTTTCCACCGCTGCAAAATCGATGTCATTAACTAATATTACATCGGTCGTATACCGCTGTCAAAACTGGTGTTATTAACATATAATATTACATCAGTTTTACACCTGATGTCATTAAGTGATACTACACCGGTTTTAACCCGATGTCTAAAATGACAGACCTTTTACATCGCCTTCATAGACATCGGTCGAAAATGTAATAGATAGCGGTGGAAAACCGATGTCTATAAGGGTTTTTGTTGTAGTGGTTGAATAACTTAGCATTGAAGCAGGATCAAATAAACTCTAGTGGAGGCGCCCGAGGGTGGTCTGGGCGCTTAGAAAGACCTATAAAAGAAGCTTCGACCAATAGCATCAACAAATCAATCGCAACACTTTTCTTCCCTCATTCTTGACCATCTGGCTACTCCATCTTCGTGATACTGCTGTGCTACTACTATACTATGCTCGATCACTGGAGTCAAACTGACTCCAACACACGAATGCATCCATTTTGACATCTACGTGTTGGTAACAATTTTTTTTCTTATGCATACTTAATATACTTACAAAAGAAAAGTGTAGGGTATTACATTTTCCTTATATTTTATATTCAATATTCGATACTTGTTTTAAAAGTTTGAAAAATAAAAGTTTTTAAATACACGTGATTCACTCCCTCCCCCCTCCCCTCACTTGCCATCGGTCCTACACTAACAAACTACCACCACTAATCTTCTCCTTTTCGGATACCTACCAGAAGTGGATAAATCTCTTACAATCCTATTCTAACAAATAATACAACAAGAATACAATATATGAAAGCAGATATAATGAAAGTAAACAACTTTATAAAAATCTCACATTGGTCATTTTCTTGTTCCTTTAAAATATCTTTTATTGGTCTAGAAATGCAGCAATACTTTGTCCTTAAACTCTCAAGAATTGGCAACTTCAAACTTCCTCAAAACACTTTTTTATAGAGTTTCTATCAGGCTAGTTTCCACCTAGCAGTTGATTGCTAGCCTTCACCAGGCAATTTCAATACTTGTATGTTTTTTATCGTTGTTCTCAACTTAACAGTGTAGGACCGTTACGGATGGCTAAAAGGGGGGGGGGGGGGTTGAATAGCCCTGTAAAAATAAAACACAACCCTTCCCGACTTTTCAAACTAACACTTGTATATAAAATAGAAAAGTAATAAATCGAAACAGAAAAATACGAGGCACCAGATGTTTACTTGGTTACAACCGGGGAGGTTGTTAATCCAAGGAAAATGATCGCACTACTATCTCCTTCAAGCGGAGAAGCCTCTTTTACAGCAATGTAGGCACAGAATGAAAGAAGCTAATCTAAACAGTGGAAGCGCACAAGCGTTGTTACAATTTCTAAACTGATGAAAAGTTTCTGGACCAAGGCTATATTTATAGCCTTGATCGGGGTGCCTGGAAAGGTTCCGGGCGCCCTGGGGGAGATAAATTTTATCCCCCAACGTTCAGATCGAGATAAATCTCGATCTGGTCAACATTCAAGGCCCAGGCGCCCGGAAGCATTCCGAGCGCCCGGAAGCATTCCAGGCGCCCGGAATCATTCCGGGCACCCCGGAGCTGAAAGTCAACAGAAGTTGACTTTTTTGTCCGGAACCTCTTCTCCGGTTCAGTCCCGCCTCGGTCCGGTTCTTCTACTCCGGATCCGCTTGCTTGGGTGATCTCTGTCATCCTGAAAAGGGATCACCCGAACCCAACTTCCGGTCTTCTCGAGTGGGCTTCCCTCTAGCTTCTCATCCCTCGGAATCGCCGCGTGTTTCCTTCTCGTCCACCGGCGTACTCATCCGCAGTCTTCGTCCCTCGGACGCACCACGTGTCGTCCTTCTCGCTAGCTGCATCTCTTGCTCCTCGAGCAGTCTTCCGCTCCAGCTTTCGTCTCTCGGAACCACCGCACGCTTCCTTCTCGTCCGTCAGTGTACTCTTCCGCAGCGCCTCGTCCCTCGGACGCATCGCGTGCCATCCTTCTCGCTAGCTGCGTCTTCCACTCGACTACTTGTGCTCCTATGCTCCTGTACACTTAGACACAAGGTTAGAAACACACAGCACCTAACTTAACTTGTTGATCACACCAAAACAACCTTAGGGTTCCAACAATATCCCCCTTTTGGTGTGAGCAACCCAAGTTAAGCTAAGATAAAAATAGATATAAAATAAAACTAACTTAATTTGCAATTTAAGTACAAAAATAAAACAAGTTAAATTTTGGTCTACCTCCCCCTAGACTTATATTTTTCCTTTTCCCCCTTTGATCACATAAAAAATGGGATTCTAAGAGAAAATCTAAGGGTAAAAACTTAGAAATTTGAGATTTTTTTTTTAAAAAAATTGTAATAATAAATAGTCTCTAAAAATTTTAAGTAAAATTTTAAGAAAATTTTCTAAGTGAAATTAAAAAAAAATCTAAAAAAGTTAAGTAAAAAAAAATATCTTTTGAAAAAATTTTCTAAGTATAGAAGAGAATTTTTCTAAGAAAAAAATATAAAAAAAAAATCTAAGTAAATTTTTTTTAAAAAAAAAAAATAAGTCTTTGCAAAAATTATAAAAAAAAATCTAACTTAAGATTTTTCTAAGTAAGATTTTCTAAGTAAAAATTTCACGTAAAAGTATTTTCCTAAGTATAAAAATATTTTGAAAAAAATGTTTGAAAAACTTTAAAAGCATTTATTAATTCTAATTTTAATGCTTTGACAGAAAGTTAATTAAACATTTATTTCAATATTTTGACTTCCAGGTCATGGTGAGGTACTAGACCTTCTTGGTTATTGGAGTAACAACCACTTCCTTAGTCAAAGCCTCATAGATAAATTCATTGTTTAATTTTCTCACTGAAGGCGCTAATTTTTATTAATATTTAGACTAAGCAAGATTTAGGAACCCAATAAAGGTTCCAGTCTACTGGATTGATTAAAAATTACTTAGGGACATATTTTCTAGAGATATTCCTAATTTATCCCTAGTGATATTTAAAGTACCAATTTAAATTATTAAATCTTCTAAAATTGGTTTTAGGTGAACATGCATAGTTTTTCAAGTTGTCTATTTGAATTTTCAAGTTTTGATTTTCTAATTGTAATTTTTCATTTTCCAATTTTGATTTATCTAATTCTTCTAAAGGGAAGGATTTAGCTAAAATTATTTTTAAATTTTTTATTTCCTTTTCTAATTTACAGCAGTCTTTAGTTAATAACTTAACAAACTTAAAAAGTTTATCGAGAGGAAGAGAACGTACCTGACTTACCTTGTCGAGCTCGTTGTCCGTTTCTCCCCCTGAACTGCTACTTGCCTCCGACGTGGCTCCCCCTTCATCGATGCTCTCGATGCTCATTTCAGAAGAGCTTGACTCACAGTCATCGTCTTCATGACTTGCCATTAGAGCAAGTCCGGAGAATGCCTCGACTTCTGACTCCGACGACGTATCGTCCCACGTCGCCTTTAGGGCCTTTCGCTTTTGGAGAGGCTTCTTACCCTTCTCCTTATCCTTGTTCTTAAGCTTGGGGCAGTTGTCCTTGACGTGCCCTTCTTCATCGCAGTGGTAGCAGTGGATCGTCCTTTTCTTCTTCCCCTGCAGATGGTTAGTAGATCTGGATTTACAAAGTTTCTTGAATCGTCTTACCATCATTACCATTTCCTCATCGTCGAGAGAAGATTCCGACTCTGGTTCGTCTCTCGAAGCTTTGAGGGCAACGTTGTTCTTTGGCTCCTTCATTCCTGTACATCTTGACTCATGCACTTCAAATGTTCAAAAGAATTCTTCTAACAAAATTTTTTCTAAATCTTTAGAAATGTAAAAGGCATCTACTAATGATGTCCATTTGGTATTTCTAGGAAAAGAATTCAGTGCGTACCTGAGCGAATCTCGATTACTTACCTTTTCTCTGAGATTCGAAAGTCCAGTAATAATTTCTTTTATTCTCGAGTGCAGATGCACGACTGTCTCGTCTTCCCCAAGTCGCAGGCTGGTGAGCTTATTGCGAAGCAGATCTCTTCTGGCGAGCTTGGCTTCGGGCGTCCCTTCGTGCAGCTCGAGGAACTTCTCCCAAAGTTCCTTTGCCGAGTCGTAATGCCCGATCCTGTTGACTTCTTGAGGTGGAAGAACGCTTAGCAAATGGTATTCTGCTTTGCCATTCGCCACATATTCAGCCTGCTCCTTTTTTGTCCATTGATATTTTTCTTTTCCTTTTGGCGCTACAAAGCCAGATTCCATTGTTAAAACTAATTCAAAATCTATTGTAAAAAATACCTGCATCAATTTTTTCCAGGTGACGAAGTCCCCTTCGTATTTCGGCGGGTGGATGCTTGGTCCGACCATCTCGTTGCTTCATTCGGCGGTTAGTCCTCCTGAAGCGCCTTGGCTCTGATACCACTTGTAGGACCATTATGGCCGGCTAGAAGGGGGGGTTGAATAGCCCTGTAAAAATAAAACACAACCCTTCCCGACTTTTCAAACTAACACTTGCATATAAAATAGAAAAGTAATAAATCGAAACAGAAAAAGACGAGGCACCAGATGTTTACTTGGTTACAACCGGGGAGGTTGTTAATCCAAGGAAAATGATCGCACTACTATCTCCTTCAGGTGGAAAAGCCTCTTTTACAACAATGTAGGCACAGAATGAAAGAAGCTAATCTAAACAGTGGAAGCGCACAAGCATTTTTAAAATTTCTGAACTGATGAAAAGCTTCTGGACTAAGGCTATATTTATAGCCTTAATCAGGACGCCTGGAAGGGTTTCAGGCACCCTGGGGGGGATAAATTTTATCCCCCAACGTTCAGATCGAGATAAATCTCGATTTGGTCAACATTCAAGGTCCGGGGGCCCGGAAGCATTCCGGGCGCCCCGGAGCCCAAAGTCAACAGAAGTTGACTTTTTATCCGGAACCTCTTCTCCGGTTCAGTCCCGCCTCTGTCTGGTTCTTCTACTCTGGATCCGCTTGCTTGGGTGATCTCTGTCATCCGGAAAAGGGTTCATTCGAACTCAACTTTCGGTCTTCTCGAACGGGCTTCCCTCCGGCTTCTCGTCCCTCGGAATCGCCGCGTGTTTCCTTCTCGTCCGCCGGCATACTCATCCGCAGTCTTCATCCCTCGGACGTACCGCGTGTTGTCCTTCTCGCTAGCTGCGTCTTCCACTCGACTACCTGTGCTCCTAAGCTCCTGCATACTTAGACACAAGGTTAGAAATATACAGGACCTAACTTAACTTGTTGATCACGCCAAAACAACCTTGGGGTTTCAACAAACAGCTTCTTCCACTTCAGCATCAGTCGATTGCTAGCTCCATCAATCAACTGCTAGCTCCATCAATAGACTGCTAACCCCATTAGTTGAGTTATGCAATCAAGTTTTAAACCTTCTATATGCATGAATACTGACATCCCTTAGCCATTAATTACTCACTAATAGTCAAGTTCTTAACTCTCTATAAGTACCCTGTTGTGGTTTTGGTATGATCACCCAAATCAAGTTAGGTCATGTGTTTATTTGCTGTCTTATGTCTAAGTGTGCGGGAACTTAGGAGCACAAGAAGTCGAGCTTAAGAAGTAGTTAGCGAGAAGGACAACGTAGGAAAGAATCGATGGACTCAGTGTGTCTGAGGGACGAGATGCTGTAAACGAGTACGCTAGCGGACGAGAAGGAAGCGTGCAGTGTTTCTGAGGGACGAGAAGCTAAAGTGGAAGCTTGCTCGAGGAGAAGGTCAGAAAATGGATTTGGGTGAGGCCTATTCTAGATGGCCGAAATCATCCAAGCGAATGGAGCTGAAATTAAGGAGAAACGGATAGTCAACAGGCTGTTGACTGTTCAAGGGTCTAGACCAAGTTTAGGCGCTCGGACTTTCAAGGCTCCCGGACTGTCAAATCGCCCAGTCCGGGCGCCCGAACTGCCCTGGGCAACCCTAGGTGCCTTTGCAAGAGCCTGCATGAGCGCAGGCGTCAAAGCACCTGAACCTAGTCTGGGCAGCCAAAGTAGATAAATTTTATCTTTGTCAAGCCGTTGCGACATGGATAAAATTTATCCACACCCAGGCACTGGAACCCTTCCAAGCGCCCGGAGTTGCCACATCAGCAAATGGTCATATTCAACCAACAGACTATAAATAGAGCCCTGGTCTTAGTAGTTAAGAACAACACTTATAAACGAATTCTGTGCTTCAACTTCTAGTTATGTTCTTTACTTTTCTACACTTTCAACGTTGTAAGAGGCTACTTTACCTTTGGAAGAAGGAGATTTTAGTGAGCCACATTTACCTTAGATTAGTGATCCTCTTATTACAAACCAAGTAAATATTTATTTCCTCTATCTTTATTTTATGAATTTACTTTCATTTTATAAACAAGTATTTGTCTAACTTAGTCCAAAGATCGAGAAAGAGTTTGTTTTCAATTTCAGGTAATTCACCCCCTCTAATCGGTCGACTGGGGACCTATAATTGGTATCAAAGCAAGGACATTTCTGAAGGACTAACTGCTGACCAAAGCAAAGAAATCAATAGTCGGACCAAGCCTCTACCCGCCAAAGTTCGAAGGGGAGTTTGTGCACTGAAAACACTGAATGGAGGTATTCCTATGAACTGATATTGAAATTCTTTTAATCATAAAATATGGTTTTTGTAGTTCTTAAGGATCATCAAGGAGAAGAGAAAGAAGAAAGTCAATGGATAAAGAAAGAACAAAGTAATTTCATAGCAAATAGTAGAGCGGAATACCACTTGCTGAGTGTATTGCCGCCTCAAGAAGTCAACGGCATCAGAAGCTACTCAACCAAGGAACTCAGGGAAAAATTCTAGGAGCTCCATGAAGGAACACCCGAAGCAAAGCTCGTACGACGAGACCTTCTTCGAAATCAATTAACAAATGTCCTTCTATAAAAAGGTAAGAAGGTATCCCAACTACACGCAAAGATCAAGGAGTTGATCACTAGACTGGTCAACTTTGGCGAAAAAATATCCAACCGGGACTCGGTATGCTATGTGCTCAACACCTTTCCCAGAACCCCAAAATGGACTTCGATCATAGACACCTACTACATCTCGAAGGACTTGGAGGTAAATACCTTAGAAGAACTATTTCCAACTTTAGAATTACAGGAATCTAGATGTATATGGACAAGTCAAGAGTCAAGCCACAAACTGGCACTAAGAACCAACAAGAAGGACAAACCCGAGTCAGACTCAGATATTAATGCAGACCAAGAAGCTTATATGGTAAGAAAATTTAAAAAGTTTTTTAAATCTAACAAGTTTAAAGAAATATAGACCAGAAAAAATCTAAGAAATAAGAGAAAGGTTCGATGCTATCATTGCCAAAAAGGACATATAAAGGAAGACTATCCCGATCTCAAGGAGAAAGAAAAAGGGCCAAAGCGAAATAAGCACAAAAATCTCAAGGCGATTTAGGATGAGAGTTCATCATCCGAGTCTGAAATAGAAGCATATGTTGGACTAGCACAGTCATAAAGAACAAAGTAACTCAGAAGCTAGCATCGATGAAAGGGGAGCGACATCAGATGAATACAGCGATGCAGGGGGAGAATCTAGCTTCAAATTTGACGTGATAAGTGAGGTATGTCTTTTACCGCCTGATCAATTGTATTTTGGTATTAAATTGATGTCTAAATCAATATGTAAATTAAAAACCAAAAATGAAAAATTGAAAAAGGAGAATTTAGAAATAAAAATAATCTTAGCAAAATCATGTTTAATATAAAATTTTGATAAATTAAAAATTAAAAATGCTAAATTGAAAGAATAAGTAGAAAACTTAAAAAATTCTGTATGTTCAAATTTTACTACTTTAAATGCTAGAAATTATCAAAGATTAAATTGGTATTATAGATTTTACAAGTCTCAAATTAGAAGAGTAACAAAAAAGTATATTCTAGAAAGTACTTGATTAATCCAGTAGGAGAAACCTATATTGGGTTTCAAAATCATGCTTAAATTAAATACTTTACTCATATTTCTAATTTTAATTTAATTTAATATTTTTTTAAAATTGTCTAATGTTTTCAAATAAAATTTTTCATATAATTTCTGGTCAAAATTAATTAGATCTTAAATTTTTCAAGAAAGATGATCTCATTACTTATCCGTAAGAAATATTTTAAATTTTTTTTACTTTTATTAAATTTTCTATGAATTATTTATTCAAATACTAATTTTAAATATTAAAAATTCTCACAGATTTAATTTTTAAAAATTTATTTTATTCAAAAATACTTACTCTATTACATTCTTAGAATTTTTTTCAAGATTTTTCAAGCTTAGAAACTATTTTTAAATAATTTTTAAAAAAATACATCTTTCTGTAGAAAATAATTTATTTCTATTTAAATTGATTTTATTTTTTCAAGAAAATTTTATCACTACTTTGGATATATCTGCTTAATAGTATAAAAAAGTTTAAAATTTTTCAACAAATAAAAATAATTTTTAAAATTATTTTGTTTAAATTACTTGATTTAAGTATTAGTCACTAATTATGGAACCCTTAGTTTTTTTTAAACCCCTATTTTTAATGTGATCAAAGGGAAAGAATTATATATTAAGTCTAGGGGGAGGTACATTTTAATTTGTATATTTATTTAATGCTTTAAATTGCATATTCATTTATTTTAATATTTTATTTTACCCTAATTTAACTTGAGTTGATCCACATCAAAAAGGAGGAGATTATAAGTACCCCATTGTGATTTTGGTGTGATCAACTAAGTCAAATTAGGTCCTATTTTTATTTGATACCTTGTGTCTAAGTGTGCAGGAACTTAGGAGCATATGAAGTCGAGCAAAAGACACAGCTAGCGAGAAGGATGACATGGAAGAGATTCGATGGGCTCGATGCGTTTGAGGGATGAGGTGTTGCAAAAGAGAAGAATGGTGAATTAGAAGGAAGCGCGTGCAACATTTCTGAGGGACGAGAAGTTGGAGGAGAAGCTTGCTCGAGGAGAAGGTCGAAAAATGGGTTCAGGTGAACTCTATTCCGGATGACCGAAATCACCCAAGCTAATAGAGCCAAAATGGAAGAGAAACAAACAGTCAACAAGCTATTGACTGTCTGAGCACCTGGACCAAGTCTAGGCGCCCAAACCGTCCGAGCGCTCGAACCGCCCTAGGCAGCTCAGGGCGCCTCCACAGGAGACTGCGTGAGCACAGGCATCTAGGAGTCCGGACCTGGTCTGGGCACCCGGACCAAATAAATTCTATCTTTGCCAAGCCGTTATGACATGGATAAAGTTTTATCCACACCCAAGCGCCCAGACACTTTCCAGGCACCTGGAGCCTTTCCAGGCACCTGGAGCCTTTCCAGGCACCCGGAGCTGCCACATCAGCAAATAGTCAAATTCAACCAGCAGACTATAAATAGAGTATTGGTCTCAATAGTTCAGAACAACAATTGTAAACGAATTCTATGCTTCAACTTCTAGTTCTACTCTTTACTTTTCTATAATTTCAATGTTGTAAGAGGCTACTCTGCCTTTGGAAGAAAGAGATTTTAGTGAGTCATATTTGTCTTGGATTAGAAATCCTTTAATTACAAACTAAGTAAATATTTCTTGTCTCTGTATTTATTTTATGCATTTACTTTTAGTTTATAAACAAGTGTTTGCCTAACTCAGTCAGAAGATCGAGAAAGGGTTTGTTTTCAATTTCAGGCAATTCATCCCCTCCCCTCTCTTGCCAGCTAATCGGGGACCTACACTATTCACTACTATAATGCCATCAATTGCTTGCTAAATCCTAGCAGTCTATTGATGTGTCTAGCAATTGATTGATCAAACCTCTCAATCGACTGATCATGTAGCAGACTCCTTTTACCCCCGTAAACCCCGAGTTAAGGGTTTAGGGTTCACCAATTAATTGATACCTATGTTTCTATCTTTTTAAGGATGAATTCTCATCTGGCTCGATATCTGATTAACTTCAGTCTATTAGGATTTCTTTTTCCCAATATCCAATCAACCTTAATCTATTAGGAAGACTCTTATGCCAAACATCCAGTATTTCTTGACTTGTTTTAGACTTTCACACTCACCTAACATCTGTTCCTTCATAACATGTTAGGACTTTTCATACTTGCCTAACATTCAGTCCTCCCTGACTTGTTAGGGCTTTCATCCACATGTCAAGTGTTTGATCATCTATGATCCAATTGGACTTCATTTATCTCATGTCAAATGTTCGGTCCTCTATGATCCACTTGAACTTCATTTCTCATATCAAGTGTTTGGTCCTTCATGACCCACTTAAACTTGCCTTCATATGCTAAGTGTCTATTCAATCATAGCCCACTTGGCCTTTTCATCACATGTCAAGTGTCTGGTCAACTATGATCCACTTGGACTTCTCATCTCATGACAACTTCCTATTTGACTTCTGATTACCAAGTATCTGATCAACTATGATTTATTTGTACTTAACTCATGCTAACTCCTAGTTTGACTTTCCCAGCATCAAGTATTCAGTCAACCTTAACCCACTTGATATCTCAATCAACCAACTATCATATTGCTCAAACATTGAAACACAATATGAGTTAGATTGAACTTTATCAATCGAGCTTAGTCAACCATGATCAAAGTTTAATTATACTAACAATCTCTTTCTTTTTGATATTTGATAACATATTTAAGTTTAAAGCTAACTCATTAGCCCACCATCATATTTATCCTTCTTCTCATGCCAAAGCATTAATAAAAGTTTTCTAAATTAACCTTTCAGAATATAGCTCAATGTGTGCATATGAGCAAGTTGAAAATATTTGAAATGAAGAGTCATGATTATCTCATGTTCATGCAAAGACTTATTTAAATAGCCTTCCGTTATCTACTTCCCAATAATGTTTGGCATACATTCATAGAATTGAACATGTTCTTCGAGGATTTGACATCAAGGATTATTATGACAACCAAGATGCTTCACTTAGAGATAGACATTCCTCTTATACTCTATAAACTTGAGTGTATATTCCCACCCAACTTTTTGATTTAATAGAGCATCTATCAATTCATTTAGTTGAAGAGGTACGACTAATTGGTCATGTGTTGTACAAATGGATGTACCTATTTGAACATTTTTTGATGAAGCTAAAGAATAATGTTTATAACAAAGCGAAGTTGAGAAGTCAATATATAATGTTTATTTAGTTGAAGATGCATCTTCTTTCTGCACATATTATTTTGTTGATAGTGTGAAAAATAGAAGTTGCGAGTGTCCTCAAAATTTTCATGATGTTTGACCAATAGACCTAGATATTCTTTTAATTTTCAATTTCCCTATTAGGTTGATTGGTGCATTTGGTTCTAGAGAGTTAGATCAAAAAGAATATAATCTATAAGGACATACATATCCCTTAACTATGATGAGGTTAAACCTTACATAAAGTGAGTTAAATTCTACGTTAGAAAATTTATCCTCTTATATCTGTTTGATGTATTGCCACTTCTCAAAATTTTCTTCTTTTGTAGCTTGTATGAACAGAAACTACAACTATAAAATCCATTAATACAGGCAAGTGAGGTGGACAAAAAGTTGGAGATGGAATTTACATCATAGTTTGCAAGCCACATAAGTTAAAGATTGAATTTTTTTCATTGTTTCTATTATATCATCGTTAGTTTATATTATAACTAATTTTTTAGGTGAATGAGCCAAGGTCGAATGTGCAAGATTAAATGATATAGGATCTCGCAACAAGATCTCTTCATAACATAAGACTCTACTCTATTACAATCAAAGTTGATAACCCTCACCTCGGGGTCCCTATAGAATTAGTTCATACTATCTGGATGGGAGGTAAATTATGAGGGGCTTCACCTAGCATAGTGGCCCTGCATGGAGGGGTCAAGTGACCCCCATGCATTTTGCACATGCTAAGAATTGACCTCATAATCAATTGCAGTAACACCACATGTAAGTACCAACTATGCTAACCCATGGGGCAACATAAGACTCTACTCTAGTAATTTTGTCAATGGCTTCAAACTCTATGTGAAATAACATGATTTAGATAATCTGACTAATAATTCAGGTATTTGCATAGAAGGATCTAGCAACATCACTATTGAACTTGGTAACTATAGCAGGGTTGTGTTGAATCGAATTCAAAATTCATATATCGTGTTTCTACACCACTTTGTGTAGAGGAATATTAAAAATTTATTTTATGATTTAACAATTAAATCAAAGCAGTATGTATATAGATTTTTCAAACATACATAAACATGATCTTTAATTAAAGTATGCATTACAATCTAACTATTCAAGTAAGATCCTAAAAATATAACAAAGATAAACTATCACGTGATTGATTCATCTAATGCTAATTCAATTATTTTATTTAGACATATAAAATTATCTAATTTAAACATACTAAATCATTTAAGTATAACATAAATAAAACTATTAATACATACATCAATATACATATGAATCAAAAACATATGTGAAGAATCATACCTCCCAAACAACCTTTGTTTGAGGATGACTTTAACTATTTCAAATTTAGTGAAATAGCTTTTCAATGTTTGTCTCAAACTTGTGCTTCTTCTGTCTAATCCAGTTCACAATCGGAGTCACTTTTCCAACACTTGATCGCACTAGAGATTAAGTGTTGTTTCTTATCGAGAAGGTAGAAGAGTGTTCCTCGAATATGAGGGATGAGTTGCCGAATTTTCCCTTTGCAAGGAGTTGTCCAAAGAGCCCTCAATAGAGGAGCTGCACCTTCCAAATTTGTAAGGTAGTGGTCAGCAACAATGCTTTTCGAATAGGAGAAGCGATGGTAAGGAGATTAATCCTTCTCGATGGAAGTAGTGATCTTCTATCTTCTACCTTTGAGGGGCTACAACTTGATGATGGCAGCTACCGTAATTAAGGAATGTGGCTGTCCAAATTCTCCAAGGAAAAAGAGAAGAGGTAGCTACCTAACTTTCAAAATAGGAGTAATCAAAAAGTTGGCTGCTGAAATCTTGATGGAGGAGTGGAGGCTTCGTGAACTCCAAAATGATTTTTTATTTTAATTTTTTTTCTTTTCTTGAGACATTGAACCTACCCATTTTCCTTCTTTCATCTTAACCCATTAGGTGTAAGAACTTTTCTAAAATCCAATCATATAAGTCCATCATAATTATATCAATGATCCAAAATCTCCAGTGTGGTGAGTACACTTGTTTACTATTATGACAACACAAATCCGTTTTATAGATTTTATGTGGAATTCTTTTACTCACCTTATTTTCATTGATTAAAAATCACTCATAACATTTGATAATATTAAACTTTATCATAACTATTTGAATTTGACTTTCTCAACGGGAAATAGGAAAACCAATACTTATGTGACCTTCAATGGTTCAAGGATACAGATAGTCATATATTCACAACTCTTTGTGATTCAGAACTATACTCATCCTTTATTCAGGCATATTTTTGATAGTTTCATCATATGATTAACTCCTTGATCATAGGATGTCAAAACTAATTCTGATTAATATCTAACGAATCACGGTAAAAGCGTCTAGCAGTAACGCCCCACGAATCCCTATGTATCATTAAATAGTGTCTACAAAAACCAGTCAATTATAACTAATGTACAGTTCGATCCCTTCATCTTATATATATCCCGGTGGAATCTACAATCATTGGTACATCGAGAGTTGTATATTGATTCGACAACCATATAATGTATCTTATAGAGACATCATATGTGTAACTAGAAAATTCTTTTCCTAAAGCACATCTCACAGCTCTACTCCAAAACTTCATACACTATAGAACAATATATTACACAGGATATATATACTCATAGATGTGTGGTGAATCCCCGACTATAATATACTGACTCCTACATATTTTGTTATTACACCCAACTTCACCACCTGATGACCCTAGCTAATAGAATCGGTAAATTAGTCAAAGTGCATCCCCAACATTTAGAGTCTCAGTATTATTCCATGTCAGAAGGACTATTAGTGTACAATCACAATCAATGACTTATCTACTCGAGAAATGATAATCACTTGAAAAGTCCATGTCAGGATAGTTCGATGAACTCATCATATAAGCATTCATCTATATGCTTGAACATCTTTATATCCTTACTAATGAAACGTGGTACACTGCATCATATATACTAGTCTCTAACTCAAGTAACTTTGTATCTTTATTTATTAAGCAGCCCAAGTGACTAGGAATATATTTAGAATATACAGTGAATATTGATATTTTTCATGATGGTCATCATATGTACCACAATATCTCACTATAGTATATTCAATGACTTTATTTATGCATTGAGCATGGGTATAAAGATAAAGTAAATATCAAACTAAATTGAATTATATTAAAATAAAAATTATTTATTTACATGAGTCAATAAAGTCAATAAAGTCCTAGCTAACAATTAGCTTGCAGGGCACCTACTCTAACATGTTGAAATCATTGAGAAGGAATATCTTGTCATACCCATAAAGAGGTTATTATTATTCAAATGTTCATGATATAATCATACCCTAATAACTAGTACGAGAGTATATTCAAATTAAAGTTAGTTGAAGTCGATGGAAATAAAATATTTAACAAGTTTGAGTTTTTCATTTTCAAAGTACAAGTTAATTTTTTATACTAAATATCCAATGAAGATAAAAGAATCTAATGAATGGCTAGCAGTTTATAGAATGAAGTCTCTATTGATCATGAACCACAATTATGATGCATTTCAGAATGAAGAAATGAAGAGATATTGAGTTGATCAAAAATTCAACTTACATGTACATCTCCGTTACTTATTGATATAAATGTTGCTTACGATGAATTAGATGATGGAAAGATGTCCATCGATGATAAACTTTATGTACTAATAAAGTCAGGTAATGATTACTTAGAAATTATCAATATCTATGATTTAGATTGTACTGACGATTAAATTATACAATTGAAAATTATGATATTTTAGTTTTTAAATTAATTTTGTATTGAATGACTAATGTATTTTCTTTCATGATTCTTTTTTAAATTTGTCATCAGCATACTTAGATATTATATGTGGGAGGAATATTGGTTAAGATTCATAAACCAACATGCATCTATACCTAACTTGTTGAAACATGTAGACTCTAGCTTGTATTGATGAACTTGTATGTTTGAATGATATTTGAAACTTGTGTTATAATGTGATTTTGTAGATATCATCATGGTAGACCCCACACAAGAACGAATTGATGATCAGATTATGCTGTAAGTAGTTGACAATAAGTATTTTCATTATATTTTAAAATGATGTTATTACCAATCCATTTTTATATAGTCTTTTTTTAGTCATTTTTAAATATTGAAGATTTTTTTTATGCAACTATACTCCATACGGTCATTGGGTCTCCACAGATATCACTTCAAAGTTCAAAGAGTAACAATGCATTTGTGGATATACCTGGGGGCATGTAGACAAGAAGATTAAAAATTTCTACTACAAAGAGTTTTTGGTAAGGAATTGAATATGATTAATGTTGTATAATAATAATTATATTACTTGTTTCAATAATATTACAGAAGAGATGTAGATGAGAACCATCCATGAGACAGAGTTTAAAGTAATATGAAATTTATACTATCAAAAACAGGATAAAGAAATGTTATACAAGTGGAGAAAGAGGCACCACGCCACACACCGCTATCACATGTATCGGAAAATTTTAAGATGTGTGGCAGAAGGTTTGGAGTGAGTAAAAAAGAGGAAACTAATAGAAATAGTGAGGAGGATAAATCCTCTGAACCGTACTTTATGATTAAAAAAATGAACCATTTTATTCATTGATGGGATCCCTTGAACCCCACTTATTATACAAGTGAGGTCCAAAAAATATCACCAATAAGATATCCCTAGTCCAAGCATGGACTAGGGATATGGGTCCAAAGGATTCTATCCGAATAGTGAGGTGGTTGCCTTAGGTACAGGAGTTATAAAGTACATAATTGGATTATGCTCTATTGTAGAGCCAACAATGGAAATTATTAGTTTAGAATAAATTCATATGAATACTGCGTTAATATTACCAACTAACATATTTTAATTTGTTGTGCAAGAAGATATTTTACAGTGATCCACTGATTGTTGGGAGCTATTTCACAATATTCATCGACTAAAGGATAACATTTTTATCTATGCTCAATTGCAAACTATAGACGTAAGTATCAAAATTTTATTATCTCTTAAATTTAACAAAAACTAATTTTAATATTTATATATTATATATTAGTAATATTTTTATCTAGGATGTGATTGTAAGATTTTCAAAGGTATTTCAGTGTACTGTAGAGGGGGGAACTATAGATTCCTACCACTCATGCCATGAATGAGGTGTATTTTGACGTTGTTGGTGGGATGAAGATGAGGTGCCTCATGACTTTGGTTCTTAAGTGAAAGTTGTGATCCATCATGCTACTTCTAGAAAGGGGTGTAATCGAGTTGAGCCGAATTGAACTCTTAAATATTTGAGTTTGTCTAGTTTATAATCGAGTTGAGCTCAAGTTTTATTTAACGAATATATTTATGGCTCATGAGCTTATTCGAATTTTTATCGAATCTAAACGAGTTTAATAAATATAAATTTAAATATTTATTAAAAATTAAATTATATATTTAAAAAAATTATAATATTCTTATTAAAATTTATAATTTTATTCTAATAAATAAATTTAATATATTTGTCTATATGTTTCATAAGTAAAAGTGTAAAATCTATAAATTCAATATCAAAATTATTATTTTTTATTTAAAATTTGATTTATGAACTTAATGAACATCTTCATGAGCTAAGGAGTCGAATATTATGAAGCTTAAACTTGATTTATTTATCTTAACGAGACTCATTAAATGAGCTCAAACGAAATTTTATCGAATCGAGTTTTAAATAACTCATGAGCGACTTGATTCATTTACACCCCTACTTATAGGGTCAGGATTGTCCAATAACATCTTGGGACGGATTAACAGGAACACTAGAAGCGAACGTATTCACCTTTTACCACTAGGATTATCCAATAACGAAAAATTAACATGTCAAATTTCTCATAGTGATGGTCAACATCATCCTTTTTCTAATTGTCATAAAAATATCCCCATTATAATAATTAAATATAGAATTGATCCAGACAATGAAGACTAAAATAAGTCAACCAACTTGATTTAAAAATTATTCATATTAAAGCCTAAGATTTACTAAAGCCAACTCTTATTTTTATTTTGTTTTTTAAAAAAATATGGAATCGTCACATCAACGGCCCCCCTAGAGTCGGTCCTACGAATATGGAGGAAGGTAAATACAGGTACACAGGTGGAAAGTACATGGCGGAGACGTTAACCCCAGACAGTGACACCCCGGGGATCGACCCCTGGACCTTTCAGTCACAGAACCGTATACTCCCCATCTATAATTAATTTTGTTTTTTAGTTGGTACAGTATGTTCAACTGATTAATTTTAAGAATAATTAATTCAATTCTATAAAAAAATTTCATATACCATTAAAATAAATTTTTAAAAAAAATGCTCATAACAAAAGTACATCAACCTAACATTTTTAAATCAATTTCTCTATTAAAAAGAAATTCATTCATTCATATGTTAAAAGGTAGATTCGATTTTTAGATATTTAAAAAAATTAAGAAAGCACCATAGTGTTACTGTACCACCTGAGACTACTCTAACTTTTACTATAAGTAAAATATGATTATATTTATCTCACATGTCTCTTATAATTTATTTCAGATTATATGAAGATTATACGAAGAGAGATATATCATGAGATTAATTTTTAATCGTAGCTAAAGAGGGAGAAATTTTTTTCCTAAAAATATTCATCCATCCAAAAATTGATATCAGTCCTATTATAATAAATCTTATTTTATTATAATAAAGATGGTTATATCCACCTTAAATAACTCTCATTTGTAAATTATATATAATAGAGATAAGTCACCACATCAATTTACAATCAACTGCTTGAGTACCACATGGTGTGAGGAATTTTTTTTCTCGGTAAACTGCCACCTTCTAGTCTCAAACCTTATTTTTATGGTTGGAATGGTCAGATTAATCCATCGTTTACGCAATATTCAAAGTCCTCCTAGTCAAGTCAAAGATATGGAAAATAAACACCTCAAATTTACAAATTGCCACCTTTACTTAGTATTAATTGATTTCCGACTATAATTTTGTAGGACCTTTCAATTCCTTTAGAAATCATCTTTTCATTTTAAATAATACAATGTTGGGGAGATTTGTGCATAATGTGGCGACCCTACGAAAAAATCTCTCTAGACTCTACTTATCAATTTTTAAATAATTTATTTTTTATTTATTTTATTTTATTTTTGTCTCCGGTGTTGACCAAACGCCTAGAGATGCATTAAAAAACAATATTTAGTTGTACTTTTTGGTAAAACTGATTTTCTCCAGATAGAGAGAGCTTCTGGCTCTGGTTCCACGGCAGAGGAAGAACGGAACCATGGCGACAACTCAATCGCTGCCTCCTTTGATCGCCGTCTTCTTCCTGTCAGCGGCGGTGATCGAGTTCGCCTCCGGTCGGCTCATAGTGGAGAAGCAGAATATCAGCGTCATCTCGCCCAAGTCCATCAAGGGCCGCTATGAAGCGGCGATGGCCAACTTCGGCGTGCCCAACTACGGCGGATCGTTGACCGGCGTCGTGGTCTACCCTGAGAAAGGCCACACCGCGTGTGCTGCCTTCGACGGCGTCCGCTTCCGTTCCAAATCGAAGCGGCCAGTGATTCTGCTCGTCGATCGAGGAAGTGAGCTCCCGATCCGTCGCTTCCTCTGTTCTACGATTAAGCCTCGAATCTTCTTTAACCTAGTTTGATGCAGGATGCTATTTCGCCTTGAAGGCGTACAACGGCCAGCAAGCCGGCGCGGCGGCGGTGATCGTCGCAGACAACGTCGACGAGCCTCTGTTAACCATGGACGCCCCTGGATTCAAGCTCCAAGACGTTATTGACCGAAACAACAACGAGTTCATCGAGAAGATCAACATCCCCTCCACGCTCGTCACCAAGGAGTTCGGCGACGAACTCAAGGCGGCGGTGGCGAAGGCGGGCGACGAGGAGGTAGTAATCAAGATGGACTGGACCGAGTCGGTGCCCAACCCGGACAGGCGAGTCGAGTACGAGTTCTGGACCAACAGCAACGACGAGTGCGGCGAGCGGTGCGACGAGCAGTTAGAGTTCGTGAGGAACTTCAGGGGCAACGCGCAGCTGCTGGAGAAGGGAGGGTTCGCCCGGTTCACGCCCCACTACATCACCTGGTACTGCCCAGAGCCTCTGCGGCAGAGCCTGCAGTGCCAGGCGCAGTGCATCAACCACGGTAGGTACTGTTCCCCCGATCCGGAGAGGAACATTTGGGCCGGGTACACTGGGAAGGACATCTTGGTGGAGAACCTGCGCCAGATCTGCGTGCACCGAGTGGCCAACGAGACCGGCCGACCGTGGGTCTGGTGGGATTACGTGACCGATTTCAGCATCAGGTGTTCGATGAAGGAGAAGAAGTACACCAAGCACTGCGCAGAGCGAGTTGTCACCTCTCTTGGTGAGTTTCTGGACTCTGCAATTCAATAACAAATTAATTGCTTCTTCTTCCTTCCATTTCTTTCACACATTTGAGCTTACTGCATCAGGTTTGTCGTTGGACAATGTTTTAAAATGTATGGGGAATACTGAAGATGATGTCGAGAATGAAGTTCTAAAGAGGGAGCAAGAACTCAGGGTATAATGAAGGTTTTTTTTTTTTTGGTTTCCATGTACAAATTTCTGTGGAGTCAATTCCTTTACAATTACAGCTTGGTCATGGATCTCGTGGAGATGTTGCTATCCTGCCTACCTTGGTTATTAACGACGTCCAATATCGAGGTCTTTACTCAACTTCATGTTGTTCTCTTGTATCAAAATGCTTTTGCTTTATTAATTTTGTTCAAAGTGTACAAGTTCAATTTATCTTCAGGAAAGCTAGAGAGAACAGCAGTGTTGAAGGCAATTTGTGCAGGATTTGAGGAGTCAACTGAGCCTCCTGTTTGCTTAAATCCAGGTTTTCATAGCTTTTCTGCATCAATAATGAACACTTATAAGTAAATGTTATTGATATCTTTCAATTTTTTCCAGATATTGAGACAAATGAGTGCCTAGAATCCAATGGTGGTTGTTGGTATGATCTGCAGCTGAACATTACTGCTTGCAAAGTAATGTTTACTTAGTCTATGCTAGATCTATATGTTCTTCCTTATATTGTCATTAAATTTCTACAAAAGAGAGATTCTCAAGAGACAACAACATATTGTTCTTATCCAGGATACTTTCAGAGGTAGGATCTGCGAATGCCCTGTAGTAAACAATGTTCAGTTAAGCGGGGATGGTTATAACTCTTGCACAGGTACTTAACCTTTTCTCTCACGATAACTCCTAATTATAGGTTCGGCTTTTAGCTAAACCATGATGCATCAAAGTTCTGGTTAATTTGTTTTAAGCCAGTAGTTTCTCTCAACTCCTATTGTTATGAGTTCCTGAGTCCCCTTGGTTTGCAGCTGTGGGTCCAGGGAGATGTGCAATTGACAGCGGAGGTTGCTGGTCAGGCACGAAGGATGGACGAACATTCTCTGCTTGCCAAGTTGGTCAATTTTCAAATAACTTTGTGCAGTTGCATCAAACCAATTCATGCCATTTACATTTCCACTTCCCTTCCATAGCTCCATCTTGCTTCCTCTTTATCAATGCAGGATAGAGATTTGAATAGTTGCAAGTGTCCAAGTGGATTTCGCGGCAATGGATCCGACTGCAAAGGTTCTTCTTACAACTCATCATATAATCAAAACTGTTTTATCTTTTGATTTATGTTTGCGTTGTGAATTTCACTGCATATCTTGCTTTCATGTATCAGATGTGGATGAATGCAAGGAGAAGCTTGCATGCAACTGCCCCGAGTGCTCTTGCAGGAATACTTGGGGTGGATACGACTGCAAGTGCCAAGGAAACCTTTTGTACATCAACTCTCAGGACACATGCATAGGTAAGATGAATGTTTAGATGGTGAACAATGTAATGCGGTTCCAAACCCCTTTTTTTTTTTTTTCCTCTTCAGTTTTCCAAAACCATTGAAGGTACTAAAATCCAACTTTAGTTCCACTTAACTTAGGTACCTTGAGCTATTTGCTAGGGTTAACCTAGTTTAAAAACAACATACCTCCATGTTATCTCATAAGACTCAGTTTAATCCTTTTGCGAGAATGCAGCTAGAAGTGAATCAAAATTTGGATGGTCTCTATCATTCATTGCTCTCGCACTTGTTGTTTCTGCTGCAGTAGGGGCCTATATTTTCTACAAATACAGATTCAGGGTAAGTTTATATTGCTCAGTTGCCCATTAAACTAGCTTGACTAGAGAACTCCAGCAGGATGAGGATTCATAACACATTACTGATACATTATCTCTGCAGTCGTACATGGATTCTGAGATCATGGCTATCATGTCGCAGTACATGCCTCTTGACAATCACCAGAAGGAGATGACCCAACCCCTAAGGGAAAATACATTGGAGTAATAAGGGTAATTCTTATTTGTGTTCTCACTTTTATGAAACAGAAAATAATGTTTCAGTTGTTTCTTGAACAGGTTTAGTGTCATTGTAGATACACACATGGATGAAGATTACAGGTATAGGTTGGGAGTAGTCATGATAAGATAGAAATACCTCTGCACAAACAAAGGACTTCTTGTATGGAACAAAGTGTATCAGGTAATGAAGAAGATATGGGACGAGAACATAGAATGGTTGTCACAAAGAACAATAAGTGTTGTATCATCATATATTAGAAAAGGATTTAATTATAGTTAAGAAATTCTCCTATACATTTTAAGGAATTTTTGTATGGTTATGGGAATTTTGCATCTATATTGGGTGTGAGGTTTCAAGAAACTCAAGCCTCATCTCCGAAAGAGATCAAATTGGAGAAGCTTGATTTGGTAGAAATCAGTACAACAGTCAACTTTTATTGGGGTTTTATTTAATTTTCATGTCTTATAGATTTTAAGATTTAAACTTGGATTGAATATCAATTTTGATAAAAAAAAAAAATATCAGACAATATTTTTAGTTTTAGTTTTTAATATATTCATTAGATATTATTTTATACCAATACAATTAAAATTGACAAAATCAAAAGAGCATTCCTTTGTTTATCCGTATCATCAAAAACAGGCTCCTCTTTTAAAAATTATCAAACCTTGAAGCAACTTTAGTGAGCTACTTCGACCAAAGCTGCTAGTCTGAGGTGCTGCAACATCGGTCAAAGTTACTCACACGGTCACACCATTAAAACAGTGTTATTTGATAAATTTTGAAAGAAGAATGCTCTTTTAAAGATGTAAATAATTAGGAACATCCTTTTTATTTTTTGCCATTAAAAGTTATACTTATTTTTATTTTCTACAATATCTTTACCACTTTGGATCATATCATATAATTGTCATACGGTTCTAGATTGCATCATGCACTCACTAGAGTTCTTATGTACGTAAACAGAACACACCTTGATGAAAGCATCTATCTTTTGGATTTTAAACAACAATTTGTTTTATAATTGTCATTGAAAAATTCAACATCTAATCTTTATATAAAATGAATAAACAATTTAAGCATTCATGGTCACAAAAACAAATAAGATATCGCTATCTTGATTCTTGAGGATGCTTAAGAGTTTGTTGTTAACGTCTTATTCGAAATCTACCTTCGTCTAAAATGTAAAGACTTGAAAGCTTGGGCTATATATCCGTCCAAATGAAAATTACCTGGAAAATGACAAACTCTTCAGCTCCGGACCAAGGTTGAACTGTCCAAATCAACAAGATTTCACTCATTTCTCTTGGTGCCGAATGCAATGAAGTTCACACTCGTATCATCCGAGAGCGTCCAATCCCCCGTCAACGGATTGTAGACGAAACCAGCCATTTCTTGTACCTGACGACGAGTTCAATAAACCCTGGGTTTACAACGGCACTGAAAGAAAGCAGGTAAAAAAATAGTTGAGGAATCTGATTTAGAAGTTACAGAAACTCCAGCTCTTTCCAAGATCAAGACGAGTTCCTCTGGAGTCAAAAACCTAGACCACTGGTGAGTGCCTTTCGGTAGCTGTAAAATAAAAAAGTAAGAAGTAATAGTTAAAAACGAAGAAACATTTAACAGTCAGCCTGCAAAACCTCAAATTAGCACGAGCTGTGAATTAGACAATCAAAACAAAAACAAGTATATAAAGTATCAGGATCAAGAAAAGCAAGGAATGTCGTACCCAGTTAAGAAGGTATTCTGCAGCAATAATTGCTGTGGCATAAGATCTCATAGAACGGTTGATGGTAGAGATAATAGTGGCTCCTTTTGGAACTGTCAGTGCTGCTAGGGATTTGCAGAAGTCGGCAGGATCTGCAACGTGCTCGATTACCTGAAATGAAAACCATGTGTTTGAATCAAATTTGTCAAAGTTGCAATGCCCTGTAAGCTTCTCTTATTTCTTCCATGAAGTATCAGAGAGAGATTATTGTACCAAAAAGCATCTTCAAAATTTTACCAGAAGACAATCATTTTATCAGAAATGATCATTTTATCAGAAATGATCATTTTACCAATTTATCTCATTTAACAAAATGCGCTCCTAAAATTTTCAAAGACACTCAAAATCTGATTTTTCTCATAACACCCATAACTATGATTTTTTCCCTTCAAAAGACCTTGCGCATGATTTAGGTTTTAAAACTACATTTTTTTACACTTAAATGATTGAAATTTTTAGGGTGTAAGTGCAAAAAATGGATTATGATGACAGAAAATATTGCAAGATACAAGACTAAAATATACATTTTTAGACACTTGAAAATAAGATGACATAGAAAGTATTGCAAGATGAGGACTAAAATATACATTTTTAGACACTTGGGAACAAGCTGACATTGCAAGATTCAAGGCTAAATACATTTTTAGACGCTTGAAAATAAGCTTGCAGTGTCCCAAAGCTTGTCCTATGAAAATAGGATTGAATGGTATAATAGAGGTCACAAAGTAAATTGCAAAATCAACTTGCAACAGATTTAAGGGACAAAAAAATTTATTTTTCAAGATCTAGAAGTTTAACAGTTCAACTTAAGGTGTCCCAAAGCTAATTGTAATAATTTGTGATATTCACAAAGGAAGATAATTTGCAAATGAGCTAAGTCCATGTAAAAATGACACAGAAGATGCTGCAAACTGATTTGCAAATTAGCTTTTGATAATATTTTTAGACACCTAAAAATCTGAAATGTTTAACAAAGGATATGTAAAAGCTAAACAAGAGATTAATTGCACTAGAGAAATGGAACAAGATGTGGTGCAAACTGAATTATAAATAATCTTGTGGCAAGATTTACAGTAAAAGGGATAAGTTTAGGCTAATGCTGAAATGTCATTTTATTTAATGAAGATTGTATAGCTCAAGAACATACTCAAATAACCTCTTCCAGTAGAAATATACCTCCAGAGAAATCACAGCATCAAACTTCTTGTTCTCTTTCACCACTTCCTCTGCCACGCAAATGGAGAGTTACTGCCAATTCATTAAAACTAAGGCAACCTAGAACTATTTCTCATCTTCATCAACAGTAATCAACCTAATTATAACATCACTTTAAAGAATAAGGGAAAAAATGCTAAATTTGAACCCAAAAAAAAAGTAAAAAAACACGCGTCCCACATGGATACATAATGGTTTATATGAGTAATGAGACTCCATTCAATGGACTCTGGGTGCATTGCTACTTGATGAAAACCGCTTTTTAAATCAAATTTGGAATATATAGAAATTGTGCCTACCTTTTGTAAGATTGTATTAATACCTGGCAGGCTATACTGGTCTTTATTCGTCAAGTCATTAAGTCGCTTATAACTAAAGATTATCCTTTCTTTGCCCTTGTTCTCTTTTCCTGTAAGGGGATCAATAGTTGTGCCAGAATTTACAATAATTGCAGTAGTACGATGACGACTTTTACTTAGTCGTATAACTTTAAGTTTGAGTAATGCCTCAATATGTTTCGTGAAAGCAACCTTTAGTGTTGGAGTTAGATGCTTGATTGGTTAGTCCTCAATGATAAAGTCTGGATTCTTGATGTCTAAATAACACAAAATCTTATTTTTGGCTCAATGCTATAATGGGTTCTCCCCAATATATATCCTTGTTGTTCCAACTCTTTCAATAAAGGCCCAAACTGTTCAGAGAAAGTTTGTGAAGATTGTCCGATAGAATAGAATACCACCTCCTTGATTTGTAAATATTTTTCCTCATCAAGGTCAAGCTCTTGTATTGCCGCTTGTGTATCTGCTATAGGAAGAGTGTTTACAACTGTTAGATTTTTATAAAAGGTGACAATATTGCCCTCTATTCTGACTCCCCCGTTCATTGCACGAATGAAATTGCAACCAATAATCATTTGAATTTTGTCACCCAATATCATAGGAAAACTATAGGTGTATGGTATTCGAAAATTATTAGTGGTGCTCATTTCTAAAAATCAACACCATAATGGTGTTGATTTCAACCGGCCACAGTGGTGCTGATTTTCAAAAATCAACAATGAAATAAGTCGGAGGGGAGGAGAGGTTGATGCTGATTTTTTTAGGAAGAGGAAGAGTCACGCTAAGAGAAAATAAATGAAATAAATTTGCAAGGGACTAAGGGAGTTGATGTTCATTTTCTAGGGGAGAGGAAGAGTCACACAAGAAAAATGTGTCGTATACATGTAAGTTAATGCAACCTAATTAATTTAAAAGGTAATTATCATTTTCACAACTATGCTACAAAGAGTTTACAACATCATCAGTGACTTTAAATTGCAACATCATGAAAGAAAATCTACCAAGGAATCAACGAAAGAGAATGTACCTGCTGTTGTACAATGGTATTCAATAGACGATGTCAGTGGATCTAAAGCCTGAAGAAAGTCAAACATCATAAACACATTAAGAATAATAAAAGTAATTGAAGAAATTACGTAAAACTAATTTTACATTGTTTTGTAGTGTTTTAGTTTTTCCCTTTTATTCTGTGGTTGTATGCTAGTACTCATGTAAGCTACTCCAAATAAATGGAAACTACTACAAGTTGTATTATGCCATATCAACATGTCATACTTAATCAATCTAAGTTAAGAAACAAAGACAGCATTAGATCTCCATACATAATAACAACAAGAAATTGAGTATCTCAGACTACTTAGGATTGACACTACATCTACATATATGTTTGGTTTAAAAATGAATGATCTGATATTTTATCGAGTGTGAATAATTATGATGGAAAACCAGATGAAGAAATGACTAGTTATATCTGGTGAATTTTAGCATATTTTGATGTGTGAAAACACTAAAAAGATGTCACATAAATCCAAAGAAAAGAGGAGAAAAAGATTCTAAGATATAAAAGAAACGAAACTGACAAAAGTATAGCTAAACCTGCAAGAGAGAATGACATTGACATCGTGAAAAAAACTATACCCTAAAATTTAATTCATGATGCTTTAATTCAGGACGAATATTTATCCATTATACTATTACTAATGCCCCCCAAGCAGTTAGGATAAACATGGCTTACTGATGATGCTGATGATTTCCACTTCAAGCCAACTCTTCTTTGACTACTACTGCACCTCGAGCAAGATCAGTATTTCTTTCATGAAGCCCTTGATCAAGTTCACTATTTTTCGTATAAAAATTAACCTTGTCCTTCAGAAATATCTAATTATGAAAAGGGTCATACAAATATATTTATTCCTTACTACCCACTTTAGTGAATTCTTTGCTTGAGTTATAGATCTTCAAATTGCAACAACATGACATTTAAGTGCAACAAGGAGGAATATTGCATATGATAAAATGTCACAAATGGTTGTTTTCACTACATAGGAAACATTAACTTGAATACATCTATATAGACATTTGATGAATGCAAGAATTAACATACAGCATGAATGTCAGCAATCTTAATGTTCTTTTCCACAGCATCAATGCCAGTGACAGTTGCTCCCATCCTTGCAAGAGGCTGCAAAGACAAAGGAGCATCACAAAAATTACACAATACACCATTTTAAAATCCAAGTTCAATCAAGAGACATACAACATGAATTAGCAAGTGATACTGATTATGTTTCTACTGGATTTCCACTGATTACTGAATCAACTTTACATAATTTTCTTCAATAGTTCCTAACCACATATGGAATAATCAAAACAAGTAGTACATAAATGCACAAACTGCACAAAAGAGGATGGAATTAATGATCTTATGTTATAGGGACAAACTAGCGTCATGAAGAAAAAAAACAATGATACTAATCTTTATATATTATTATTTCAAATTTCTACCTGCATATGGAATGTGACTAATGAAATTGAAATATATTAAAAATATTCCAAAATAAGAAGGCGATTCTCTTCTTGAGCCTTTAGAAGATATTCGCCATCTTACGTTTTAATACTCTATCTTTCTAGGAAAATACTTGGCATAAACTATAAGCAATTTCATACTGATATAGGATTTAGATGTATTAAATCATTATGAACTATAGAACACTCTACATTGCTCAATACTATATAGGATATAGAAACCATCATCTTACATTTCTTATGCATATGAAAAGGTCATTGAAGTTTCAAGTACTAATGAATTATACTATTGAGAGAGTAATTTAATGTTTGTTCAGTATAGATTGACAAATTAAACAGGCTCTAAATATTGTGTTTACTGATTTTATCATCAGCTTTATGAAATTTATTTCTTCCAAATTTTCACTTCTCTTCTTTCATCCTCTTACTCTTATAAGTTAATAAACCAGTGACCTAAATAGATTAGCTAATATCCTACCTAAAAGTTTTAACACTCAAAAATATACCACAACTATATTTAGTTTAGGCTTTAGTTTCAAGAATGTATTTACATAAATCATCACTAAATGAATCTTCAAAAACTAGGCATTTGATGAATTGTAGTTTATACGGTACTTTTCCTAGATGAAATAATTTCTGAGTGACTATTTTCAGAGTCAAAGTTGAAGAAACAACAATTACATAGTAAATACAATGGACATGATGCTGCATCTCTTTAGCAGTAGTGACTATCTCCATATAAAAAAGAAGATACCTCAGAGAGGATGCCTCCACCACATCCAACATCAATAATTTTTAAACCTTCAAAAGGCCTAACAGAAAATGGATCTTTCCTGCCAGTAAACATATCTTAGTAAATATCAAGGCAAAATAGTCAAAAGGGAAAATTTCATCATTGAAAAAAGATATCTTCTCAAAACATGAGAATATCTTATTAGTCAGTACCATTTATACTTTAAGATAATGGTATTGGCTTATAAGAAATGATTGTCTGCACATTATTTGAAATTTTGAACTTCTCTCTTTTCTATGCAAAAAGCAATCCAAGAACTAATTAAATTGTAACTTATACACCATCCCCACAAAATCTCCATATATTTGACACAACTAATGTAGATTATCAAACATAATACTAACACAGACATTTTTTTTAAGTGAATCATCATATTTCAGTCTTCAGTCTTGAGGGCATGTTGATATATAAGTTTAAAATAATGCTATCTTATCTCCAATTATGTTTGCTAGTAAATTAGAGCAACTAGTTGCAAACTCTTAGCTCTATCAGTAAGAGCAGGTTATGCAGTGAGAATAGCATTTGTTCAAACAATATGATTCAAGAAATATGGCTGGCCTAAGAATTATAGTATGCATCTAGGTTAATTATTACCATAACACAAAAACACAGTATTTATGTAACCAAACATCTAAAAGCTTCAAACAAAACTTAAGAAATAAGAAATACAAGCAATAAAATGCCTCTCAGAATTTAAACATTGTGTGTTATACAATATAACTAATCAACTTGTAATCAGACAAAGTAACATAATGCAAAATTTAATATTTTAAAACTAACCTGAAATGACGGCAAAGTGTGGAGCGAATGAATGATACACGAGTAGGATTCATCAAATGCAATGGTTTGAATGGGCCTTGAGAGTCCCACCTGCATGTTCCTTGCCAATAAACCAAAATTAGTAACCACCAGAAGCAAGTTCAGTTGTATTCTCACTTTTAAATATACTGGTAAAATGGTTACTTTAAGTCAATTAGTCTACTTCATGTACTCGAAAGAAGGCCAAATTATGTCAAAGTGCTTTTTGTAGTAGATTAGACTTCAATATCCCTGGGAAAGAGAAACAAATGATGACTTTAACATGTTAAATAATGCTTAGCTTTCTTCCATGGGATGTGCTTCATGGGCAAATAGTTTTATATAGTCAGATCATAAAGTACAATCACAGGTACCAAAATATGAACTGACAATAAGAAAACACAACATAGAATAAGAAAACACAAATAGAAAATGAAACAAAACAAAGAAGCTTCCTGTAAGGATGGCCCATTCTATTTGGTTCAGTTCCTGCTCAGTTTACTTAAGAGTTAAGATCCCTTGGAGATGTGCATTAGCTTTCTGTGAAATGTGTTTGCATATCTAAGGAAATTAACTAGAGTTGAGTATCAGAACACATAATTTTTTACTAGCATCAGTATAACTCTTTGATAATAGCAATAGGGATTGTTACAACTTTTTTCCTGAAATCTAAAATAAAATCAATTTTGCAGTTAATGAAATTTCATGTAATAAGATGTGTTAAAACTTATAGTAATTGTAATAATTAGTCAGTTAACTCTTGCATGAATAATGTTATAATTGCATTCATTTTTGGACTACTCTCTTTGATATGCTATTCTGTTACATAACTTTTACTGGGAATTGCGCTCAGTTATCCTACTGTGAATTTGCAGCTATAAGCTTTACTTTTGCTGTAGATTGAAATTATATTGGATTCTTCAAAATTTATTGTCTATTTGTACTCCATTTGAGAATAATACGGTTAGTTTTTTATATCCTTGAGAAATTCATATTACTAGATTCCTTTAGTTTGTCATTTGAAATAAAATTAAATAGATAATCAAATCCTAATGACTATTTAATCAATATAAAAGTAGGCATTCTGAAGATGATTCACAATCTCTTATGTCATAGCAAAAGAGCAACTACAACTTTATTGAACTAATATACTCTATATATTTTCCGTATCAAATCAAAAATTATTTAACCAATAAATAAACTACATCAAAATTAGTACAAGAATAATGGTAACTTATCCTATACCAACAAGAACTAGTTGACAAAAATAATAGCCAAATCAGAGATATGTTGCAAGAGTTATAGTTCTCAGAATCCAGATTGTATCCATTCACCTTCCAATTCCATCAAAGTTTGGCTCTTATTCACTGAATTATAAGTGAAATAAATTTCCCAGAGTATCGGTCCAGTTATACTTACTATAAACAGGCTAAAATGTTTACTATCCTTCTTGACAGACATTTTTATTCGTCAAGGATATTATGCTCGTCAAACAGTAGATTTTTCAAATATTTATTTCGAATATTACTCGTTGCAAAATCCCAAATTGAGCTCTTTAAACACCAAAGTAGCAGCAATAGTGTCATCGGGAATGGTGTTTACTGGCAGAGATTTCTATGGATACCATTCCACGACAATTGGAAACAAGGCAATATATCGCATAAATAATACACAATATAAAAAAGGGATATGACACTAACCATGTCTCCGCAATGGCAGCGAACTTAGCGACCTCGGTCGGGTTCAGAGAAGAGCGGAAAGAAGCGGTTTTGCTACTTGTGCTACCACCGATCCCAGACTCAGGGGCGGCATTTTCCTGGGATCTGCTCTGAAGAGATGAAAAATAGGGCGAGGAGGCCGCCGGCGGGCGAAGAAGAGGAGACGAAGAATTGAGGCCTCGCGGGACAAGGGCTCTGCGGAGTCCACGGTGGATCCACCAGGTCATCGCTTGTTTACAAGAGAGCGCCGAGAGAGTACGCAAGGGTAAATGAAAGGGCTATGGAGAGGGGAGACAAAGGCGATTTAGGGCACTAGTGCCGGCGCAGGCAGTTGTATAGGAAGGCAGCGGAATGGGAAGGGGAAAGAGAAAGGAGACGAAGGTAGCGAATCGGGTCGTGCCCGGGATCCTGCCACACCAGGCCTGGTTTGGACAGTGCCAAGCCAGACCGGACCGAGTTGATCAGATCTGGCTCCGTGTCGGACTGGGCAGAAATGGCTTAGCCCGATATCTGCCGTACAAAGCACACGTCATCAAACTGGGGCGAGCTTGGACCTGGGCAAGGACCCAGATTGAGCCCATTCCACAAGTAGAGCCCAATCTAAACATTAAAAAATAAATTTTAAAATTAAAAATTAAAAATTAAAAATTATTTAAAACATAGACTTGGTTTTGAGCATTGATAATTTTGAACATAGACTTAGTTTGTATTAAATTATATTAAAACCTAAGTATTTAAGGAAATTATTTTTCTTAGGTTCATATCATATAAATAAAGATTTTTTAAGTCTTCATAATATTATTTTTTTAATTTAGGATTTTGAGTTTTCCAAGTTTTGATCAATTAAATTTTCACCTTGGTCACTTAGACGGTCAAAGATGTTGTGCTTGGTCATAGAATATTTTTCTCTCCATTGGTTGATCGAATAATTTATCTTAATCAACTAAATGTAAACTCTTAGTCAATGAAAGACATCAATCTTAGGCACAAATATTTTTTCCTCTCATCTAGTTAGCTGATTAAACATACATAATGACTTACCTAGTTGAACAAAGACCAACCTTTGGTCATCTAAAGTCATGGTGTACCTAGTTGAATAAATACCAACCTTTGGTCATCTAAAGTCATGGTGCACAAGCATAGAATGATTTTCTCTCTCCACTAAACAAAGATCTTTGATGTTTAGAGTCTGGTACAATGGTAAAATATTTAAATAAATAAATAAGAGGAATAAAGTTCAAATCTTAATAGGATGAATATTTTAAATTTCGACCTCTAAATATATATAAGTTATGTTCTAGTTTTACTAAGTAAATGAACTAGAAGAAAGGTTATCTATCTTCAAGATTAATCCGGCAAAACTTAGACACCTCGATTAAAAAAACCCCCCTAGAATATATGGTTAACCAAAAGTGGTGGGTATATAAACTTATACTAGAGTTTGACCAATCATTCACTTAACCTTTTCCTCATTGATTACTTTCCTTCTCCTTCTCGATCATAACCTCTCTTCCAATCCTCTCTAACCCCTAGAGAGACCAATAACATTAGGATATTCAAATCTCTCTTCTTCCTCTCTTATGGTGGAATTTTGATATTTTCATACTAATCAAATTATTATTATTGTTATTGTTGTTTTTGTTATTATTTACAGTTTGATTATCATTATATCATTTTCATATATAATTATCATTCATGACTTTAACTTGTATCTAAGGACATATGCCCTCAGAGAGTGTCATATCATGTGACATCTTAATGCAATCTGTGCTTAGATGGTCTTATGTTGAAGCTTTTTAACATTTTATCAATGTACACTATAAAATTTGATAGATAGTAATATTGGAATATTATTTCCAATAAAATAAGATCGTTGATATAGAAGATCTAACCTTCTTTACACATGATGTGGATATGTCTTGAGGGTAAAGGAGAAATTAGGAGAGTGAGGAGAGGTAATTTTGTGAGGACACTGTTTAGGGCTTAAGAGGGGAGAGGAGGCGCAAGGGCAGGGGGAGGCTTCATTTTCTTCGGTCCGCCGCCACCACAAGCCAGGCAAGGGACACATCTCTCTCTAACACATGTCGTCGCCATCGTCATCTTCTCCCTCATCGTCGACGAGCCACCGCTCCCCTCCTCTCCTCTCTCCTTCTCCTTCTCCTCTCTAACGCCAGACGCCTCCAGTCGCTGCCTCTGCCAGGCATGCCAACGCCACCTTCGCAAGGGCGCTAGCCACCACCCCCCTTCTCCTCCTCACGCTGTCGCTGCCATCGGACGGACTCGACACAACCTTCATCACATAGCTGCCTCACCTCTCGTCGATCTCTAACGCTAGCTGCCTCCCACGCCGGTCGCCTCTCCTTCAATAGCCAAGCGCCGCCCCCCGTCATGCGTCCGGCAGCCCACGCGCTGCCTCCAGCAGACCCCCACACCGTCGACAATCCACAATGTCGTAGCCACCTCTTGTCGGACAACGCCACAACTTCCATGTGGCATTCGGCACTGTTGTCGTCTCCTCATGGGCACGTCGGCAATCCACGCATCATCTCTCTTCTCTCGACACGCTGGTAGCCCGTGCATTGCTGCCGGTACCCTCGTCGTCGGATCCGACTATTCGACACTCTCGCCTTTCGATCTAGTGATCCAGCTCTCGATCTGTATTGTTGTATGCTTTCACCGTCGATCAGGCCTCCAAATCCTAGTTAATGTGCACCTTGTTATGTTCCTCTCTGTCCTATTGATCTGACACCCCATTCAGCCCGGTCTATTTTGAGTCGGCACTTTTGATCTAGCCTATCTCTAGCCTTTGAGCTGATACTATGTTTTCAGCCTTCGAGCCAAGGCTATATTCTAGTTTTATTGTATCCCGGCCTGCGTGGCGCGCGCGAGGTCCCAGCCTATATGTCATCTTCCGGATCCAGGTCGCGCTCGACTAGGTGTCGTCAGATGTAACTCTTCATCCTGCTCAGAGTCATCTGCTCTTTCGGATCACGACAACTCGAGCAGCATCTCGACCAGCTCACTGATCCACAGATGGGGACCCCTGGACTAGGGTACGTTATCGTACCCACTCTACATTCATTTTATCATTTACTATTAGTCTGTTCCTTATATATTCGTTGGATATGCCTCGAGCATTGGGGTACCAGAGACCGGGCGACCCGATCGCTGGCTGTAGGTAGCGTTGACCAGAAGACTTCTAACATCAACATAAAAGTCATCTCAACATACCTCCCTCCGGACCATAGCGATTCGGTTAACATTCTAACCACCTCACCTAACGGTCCATTTGACTCAGTTTTCGGACAACATCAACACACATTTATCTTCAACCCTTGTTTTTTTAATATAAAAAGTCAAACTCTTGATCATTCATCAAAATGGAGATTGTGGCTTCTACATGTAATTGTAGTGTATACATGGACCTTTGCAACTTGAAAAACACTTATTTTCATGTTATAGCTCGGATCTACAAAGTAATGAGCTTATGACATATATACACACATCCTCTGTTAGGATCTTGTTAAGGAACGAATCTATCTTATATATCACATATAATGATCATATACAATTATGGGTGACACCTAATCTACAATCCACATCTAAAAATGTTAACTTGTTGTTTTATTTTTTATGGAGTCATGGGTTGATTCGCCTAATCCATAACTCATGAATTGATTCGCCTAATCCATAACTCATGAATTGGATTGGAAATTTTCCTGTTCATCCGGTTGATAAGCCGAATTGGTTGGAAGGAACATAGTGCTACCATGCCAAGAATATACAAGTGATGCTAGCCTATGAATGGTTTAGAAAACTTCTTTTATTAAACGCGAAGCTATTTGCTACCGGTGAAGCAAACCAAATTGATCTTTATTCTGATCTCGAGATGGTGAAAAGTGGAAACGCCCAAGCAAATGTTTTAGTTATTATCCTTCCAAAAGAGTCGAGTTAAGAAACATTGTTGTGAAGATTTCGAAAAGCATTCACTTAATGATGTCTTAGGTTTGTGAAACTTCTAATGACTGGGTGGTTATTAGCTCTAGCCTCTAGTGTGTTATCACTTCAATCCACACAGCCTTCCAAGTTTCCTAAGCATGCATATTGATAGAAAATCAAAAGAAAAGAGTCCCCCGCATCAATGGAGTGACAACCTTGCTAGATATTAGTCCTTCATTAACTCCAAGAAAGCCCGTACTCAGGAGCTTCTAGTGCACAGTGCTATGCTTCCAGTGAATATGTAAGTAGCTAAACCTGATAAAAAGGTTAAATGTGAAGGATTAAGGGAGCGTTTGATTTAAGGAAATAGGAGTGGGGGAATGGGAATGAAAATGGGAATTATTGATTGTCATTGTTAATGTTTGGATTATAGGAATAGGAATACAAATAAGAGAATGAATCCTTGAAATTGGGTAATAACTCATTCTCATGTATCTCTCCTTCAATGAGTCATTACTCTATTTTCATCAATCAAAATATTTCCTTATTCCAAAAATACCCTTGACCTAAAACTAAAATTTTCTTCCTTAATATCAAATATCAAAATTTATTTATTTATTTTTTCTTTCATATCACTTCTCTCTCCTTGTTCTCTCTCATCATATTTTCTTTCTCATCATTTTATCACACACATTCTCTCTCCTTAATCTCTCCTATCACACTCTCTTTCCTCTTTTTTCTCATTACACTTTCTCTCTCATCATACTTTCTCTCTCCTCAATCTCTTCCATCGCACTCTCTTCCTTATTTTTTTCTCATCATACTTTCTCTCTCATCACACTTTCTCTCTACTCAATCTCTCCCATCACACTCTCTTTTATCTTTTTTTCTCATCACATTTTCACTCTCATCACACTTTCTCTCTCCTCAATCTCTCTTGTCACACTCCCTCCTTTTTTTTCCTCAACACACTTTCTCTCTCATCATACTTTCTCCATCATCATACTTTCTCTCTCTTCAATCTCTCCCATCACACTCACTGCTCTCTTTTTTTCTAATTACACTTTCTCTCTCATCATACTTTCTCTCTCACATACTTTCTCTCTCCTCAATCTCTCTCATCACACTCTCTCTCCTTATTTTTTTCCATTATATTTTCTCTCTCTTCATCCTCTCCCATTATACTTTCTCTCACATCATATTTTCTCTCTCATATTCTCTCATCATGCTCTCTCCTATCACACTCTCTTTTCTCATTTTCTCTCATCACACTTTCTCTCTCTTCTTTCTCTCTCATAATACTTTCTCTCTCATCATTCTCTTTCATCATATTTTTCTCTCACATTCATCTTTCTCTCACATCTATTTTTTTCTCTTATTTTCCTTTAAAGGTAAAAAAGAAAATTTTGATTTATTCCGATAAAAAATATGCAACTAACCAAACATTGCTTTTAAGAGTGATATCTATGTTCATACTTATTCTCATTCCACAATACAATAATTCTCATTCCGATTCCTATTCCTAGGAAAGAACTAAACAGTACCCCCTAAGTTTCCTGGCTAACACGTGATTTTTCCACATGCACACAACAATTCCCATTAAGGAATTAAACAATTAAATGATCTAAATTAATATTTGGAATATAAAAATAGAAATATAAATAAGGGAATGAATCTTTATAATTAAACAATAATTCATTCCTCTCCCCCCTCAATCAGTCATCGCTTTATTTTCAATAATCAAAATATTCCTTTATTTCAAAAGTACCCTTGACTTAATACTAATTTTCCCCCTTAATACCAAATATTCTCGTGCCCCCTTCATCTGCATCCCTCCGTGCTGCAGCCCCATCTCCTTCGTCAGCCGGCAAAGTGGAAGCTAGTTAGAGTAGCTCCGACGAAGGAAATCCAACGTCTGAGTCAAGTACACCATGCTACTTGCTGCCTTCGGCAGCAACAATCGTCACCTGCAAAGTTGTTCCCAGACAGTTGCGTCGTCTCCTACTCCCTCTCTCCCACGGCCACTTCCCCATCCTCCCGACCAATGAACTCATCCAAATGATGCGAAACGGACGACAACTCGAAGAACCTAGACGCCATCAGATCTCCCAAGGCCATCCAGTTAAAGGTCCTCCAACCAGGCCGCAGCTTTCACCTCTTAAACATAAACCACTGCTCAACAACCACCCCGGCTCATCTACCTGTCCCCGATCGATGAATAAAGGACTCACAGCCTAATTGACAAAGTCGTCATCCACCGACCCATAGAGATCTGGAGGAGGAAGCAGAAGCAATCTAGCTTTATTGTGATGCTCGCCAGTGTTGGTTGCTACTCGGAATATCGTACTGGTTCCACTGTACAAAAATTTTGTACAAGTGCCGAACCTTTCCTAACAACCTATTATATTCTTTAGAAATTAAACTTGGAACTGCAAACAGAACTTAACATTATTGATTCCAAGTTCAACTTATTTGTTCTTAGAGGTTTAGACTTGGATCGCAAACGATGCTTAATATTATTAATCCAAATCCGCCCATGTTACAAAGTTGATTAAATATTTATTTCAAAGATCGGCTTCCAGGTTAAACATGACGAGGCACTAGGCCTTCTTGGGTATGAGATCATCCACCACTTCATAGACAAAGTCTTTCAATGAAATTCAATATTTAATCTCCTTATATTAACCCTAGGTTTAACCACTAAGAACAATCGAATCACAAGATCGAAAAACAAAAGAAACACAAAATCGAAACATAAAATCGATTGCTTAAAACCGATAGTCTCTTATATTTGGTATTTCAAGATCCATATAAAGAAAACTAGTATGATGCATAATAAGACAACTAGTTATACCTTTCTTTGTAGCTAAAAACTTCTTGATATTCTGTTGTATTCCTCACCTCCTCTTGGACGTCGTGTGGGTGATGATCTACCAAGATGAATTCCACCGGGACCACTTCTTCTTCTCCAAAACTCTTGAGCCATCAAGGGATGCCAAAATAGAAAATTTCCTTCTTCTTCTTCTCCTTCAAGCAACCGACCACCAAGTGCTTCTCCTCTTCTTCTTCTTCCTCTCCAAGCAATCGGCCACAAGGATATAGCAACCGTTGATGCCGCCAGTCCTAAGGAAGCAAAAGAGGTAACAAGATGAAGGTGGTGTCGCCGGCCACAAGAAAGAAGAAAGGAAAGGAGCATGACCGACTACCAAGGAAATAGAGAGGGAATAAGAATAGGTTGTCTATCCATGAGGCACCCTCACCCCCTCTTTTATAATCCTTGGTCTTGGTAAAAAAGGAAAGTTTAATTAAAACTTCCTTTTAATCTTCTTATGGCCGGCCACATCATGGTATACTAAAAAGGAAAAATTTTTACAACAAAAATTAAAGCTTCATTTTAAACCATGATGTTTACAAAAGGGAAAATTTTAAACATAATTAAAACTTCCTTATTTGTTGTCTGCCTCTAAAAGAGGAAATTTTAATAACAATTAAAGTCTCTCTTTTAAATTTCCTATTGTACATGGTAATAAAGGAAAGTTTTAAAAATTAATCTCACTCTTTTGAAACATATAGATAACTACAAAAAAGGAAAGATTATTAAAACTTCTCTTTTTAAATCATGGTTATATAAAAGGAAAGTTTTATCAAAAATTAAAATCTTTCTTTTAAACATTATAGACAACTACAAATAAGAAAAGATTTTAACAAAATTAAAATCTCTCTTTAATCTTTTGTAGATAGCTATAAAATAAAAAATTTTAAAATCTAAAACTCTCTTTTTAAAACCATGAGGATGACTATAAAAGGAAATTTTAAAAATAAAATTTCTCTTTTAAATTCCTTTCATGAATGGCTATAAAAGGAAAAAATTTAACAAAAATTAAAATCTCCTTTAATCCTATGTGGTCGGCCCCATGCTTGGACACCAAGCATGATTTGGCCGGCCACTACTTGGGTTCCAAGCCTATACTTGGTTGGCCCCTTGCTCCAAGCAAGGTTGTGTCCGGCCCATTACTTGGATAAGAAGTGGACTTAGTGGATACAAGGTTTTATAGAGGCTATAACAGGGACCGAGAGGAGAAATTTGTTTTGGTCTCCCGATGAGCTTGAGCTTCCTGTATTCGCCCCGAACATCCAACTCAAGTTCATCAATAATAACTCATATCACTAAAGAGTTATTATTGAACTGCCGCACCAATCCCAAATTACATTATGAGTTTCTTCTTATTATGAGTGCATTAATCTCCCTGTGTTTAAGATATAGAATGTCCACTAATTAAATGAGTTACTGACAACTCACTTAATTAATATCTAGCTCCAAGAGTAGTATCACTCAACTTCATTGTCATGCCGAACTAGGTCCACCTGCAGGGTTTACATGACAATCCTTATGAGCTCCTTAAGGGGACATCATCAACCTAGATTACTAGGACACAGTTTCATTCTATAATCAACAACACACCATATAAATAATATCATTTCCCAACTTATCGGGCATATTGATTTAACGAGCTAAATCACACCCTTTGATAAATTAAAGAAATAAATATTAAATATACGTGCTTGTTATTATATCATAATTAAAAGCACGTACTTCCTTAATAACAGAGGTTTTGTTTTCTTATATAGTCAGTATAAAAGAAACTACCTCAAATGGCCATGCTCAATACACTTATAGTATACTAGTGTAATTTTATAGTCTAGATAAACTAATACCAAATTACACTACAACCACTCCAATGGTTTGTCCATTCCATCTTGGTTGTGAGCTACTATTTATAATTTATAAGGATCTGATAACATGATCTTCTGTATGTCTCCTCACACCATGTTATCTACAATATAAATTAAATGGACAACTACACTTAGTATAAATGTAGACATTTGACCAATGTGATTCTTATTTCTAAATAAATGTTTATACAAAAAGCTAGGCTTTTAGTATACATTCCAACAATCTCCTACTTATACTAAAAGACTATGCTGCAATATACCCTGTCATACATCTGATTCTTAACCCCTCAATATGTCCATCAAAAGCTCTTGTCTTAAGGGCCTTAGTGAAAGGATCTTCCAGGTTATCATCTGATGCAATCTAGGCGACAACAACTTCTCCTCGTTTATACGATATCTCGTATTAGGTGGTACTTGCGCTCAATGTATTTACTTGCCTTATGGACTCATGGTTTCTTCAAGTTTGCTACTACACCACTATTATCACAATAAACTGTAATAATTTTTGGGCAAACCAAGAATCATATCTAAGTCCATCATGAAGTTTCTGAGCCATATAGCTTCTATGACTGCCTCAGAGGCTGTCATATACTCAGCTTCTATAGTAGAGTCCGGAAAAACACCTATGCTTAACACTCCTCCATAGTTATAGCTTCACCTCCTAAAGTAAACACAAAAACCCTAAGGCTTACTTACTATCATCCCTATCAGATTGGAAATCTGAATCCGTGTAACCCATAGGGAGCAAATCGTCTGCCTTGTAAGCTAGCATATAATCTCTAGTTCCTCTCAGGTACTTTAATATATGCTTTACGACAGTCCAATATCCTTGTCTTGGGTTACTTTGATATCTACTAACCATGCCCACGGTAAAACAGATATCCGGTCTCGTACATAGCATCACATACATTAGGCTTCCTATAGCATAAGAAACTGCCTTCATTTCCTCTATCTCTTTTGATGTTTTAGGAGACATCTCTTTAGATAAAGATACTCCATGCCGAAAAGGTAGAAAACCTTTCTTGGAGTCTTTCATGTTAAAACGAGCTAGGATACTTTCGATATATGAAGCTTGGGATAAGGACAACATTCTTTTCTTGCGATCCCTTATTACTTTGATCCCAAGAATATGTCCACATTCTCCCAAGTCCTTCATATCGAATTGCTTGGACAACCATACCCTTACTTCTGACAGCACTTTAATATTGTTGTCAACTATCAAAATGTCATCTACGTATAGTACAAGAAATACCACCATATTTCTGTCACACTTTTTATATACACAAGACTTATCCGGACACTGAATGAATCCATAAGACTTGGATAATTTCATTAAACCGGATGTTCCAAGATCTCGAACCTTGCTTCAGTCCATAAATAGACCAATTGAGCTCACATATAAGATGCTCCTTTCCCTTTGCAATGAATCCCTCTGGTTGCTACATATGGATGTTTTCTTCAAGACTTCCATTAAGGAAAGCTGTCTTGACATCCATTTGCCAAATCTCATAATCCATATGAGAAGCAATAGATAAAAGTATCCGGATAGACTTAAGCATAGCTACCGGTGAAAATGTTTCCTCATAATCGATTCCCTCTTTTTGAGTATACCCCTTCGCAACAAGCCTTGCTTTGAAGGTTTCCACCTTCCCGTCTGTCCCTCTTTTTCTTTTGTAGATCTATTCACACACAATGGCTTTTACACCATTTGGTGGCTCTACAAGCTCCCAGACTTGATTAGAATACATAGATTCTATTTCTGTATTCATTGCTCTTTGCCAAGATGTTGCATCTTTATCTTGGAGTGCTTTGTCATATATCCAGGGATTAGGTTCATGTTCACCAGGGATCAAGTCCAAAGACTCTCCCAAAACATGAATCTTTCAGGTTGCCTAACAACCCTCCCACTACGACGAGGTATTATCTGTAATTGTGCATCATTTATGACACGTGTTGTAATTTCTTGTGGTATCTCATCTTGAACTATTGGTACTAGATTAGACGTGTCCTTTATTATTTCCTTAAGAACAATTTTACTCATGGACTTGTGGTTCATAACATAGTCCTCTTCTAAAAATCGGGCATTGGTGCCAACAATGACCTTCTGATCTTTAAGACTATAAATAAATGTTTATACAAAAAGCTAGGCTTTTAGTATACATTCCAACAGCCAGCACAGCTAATGCAAATCATAAGTTTAGGTTCTTTTACCTTAGTGAGGGGGGAGCAAAATGGCAAGAGGAAAAAGAGATGTGCCGATGAAAGAAGGAAAAAGAAAAAAAAAGTAAAAGCGCTAAAATTATTGATAAAAAAAAATTTATATTGTAGTTATTTTTTAAGCCAAAACAAGTAAAATCTTATATTATAGTTATTTAAAATAAAAAAAACTCAAATCATTTTTTAATGCATTAACTAATAAGGATAAAATTGAAAATTTATTTGATTCCTATTACTGACGTTGATTTAAACCAAACACCGATAATGCAATCTTGATTTTCATTTCTATTGGCCCCATAATCAAATTCATTACCATTCCGATTCACAAATCTAAACCCAACGGCCCCTAATATTTGATGCACGAAGGGGGATTTATGTTATTGGATATAGATTAAGTGTGTAGATCTAATAATCCAGTTTATTAATATTGATGAACTGTTAATGATTATGGTCTTTGTGTTAATAGTCGTATAGGATGACATTTTGTACAAAAGGAGAAGTCAAAATCAATTACGCATGTTCTGATTTCTTAACTCTTCTTCTTCCTTCACTCTTTCCCATTGAGATCGAGATCCCGTTGTTGTCCAAATCCCGTAGAAGACTTCTGCTACATTTGCAAGAATTGCTCTGGTGACAAGGGATAATGACTCTTACGATGGATCCAAGTCAGCTTTCACTTGCCATTGCATTCAATTTTTCAATGCATCCTATTTTTGACAATTTGATATATATACATCGATTTAGCATTCAATTCCATTTGGAAGAGTGAATCAATGTATATCCATTGAATAGAGAATTGGAAAACCCTAGGATACAACCTAGATTTCGAGTTTTTTTTGCATCATCCGCGAAGAACATGAATAACAATGAAAATTTAGGTCTTTTCTAGTTGAAAAATCATGTGTAGAAATCAATTTTTCTAATATCAATCGACCGATAAAATTCACCAATTGATTAAATAGCATAAAATTAGACACGGAATGAGATGGAATTGATTGAGTAGTTTGACTGGTGTTCACTAGTCAATTGTTATAAGGACTAATCCATTTATAGTCCCAGAGATGCATACAGAGCATGTCAGAATCGATTGGATAGTTCAACTGGTAATAACTAGTATTTTGACATATTATTCTGTTCTTATACTTAACGTTCTTAATCCTTTCGTATGTTTAAATCATTCATGATATCATATTTTAAAAGTAGGATTTATCTTGAATTCATTATGATATTTCTCTACATTGATGACATTAATTCTTAAAATATGAACTTTGTTTTGTAAGATATTGAGATGAGCCATAGACTCAAGTCAAACCGAATTAATTTTAGCCCAAGGAGTTCTTCAAGAAGAAGTTCGGTTCATTTTGATCCGATTCAGTCCAAACCATTCAATGGTTCATCTCCACTACAAAAAAGGACATTTGCGACTAATTTTATTAAAAAATTCATCACAAAAAAATTGCAACGAAAAGTTTTTCATCAGAAATAAGTTGTCACCAAATTCTATGATAAAAGAATACAACTTCGTCACATATTTGGCAATAGACTTGTTTTTCATCGCAAAATTCATTATAATTTTGTGATTAAAATAAAATTTGTCACACAATTCACATCGAAATTCAACTCGTCCCAAATGCAAATCTGTGATGAAAAAAAACTCATCGTAGATTTACAATGTAAATGGATTCGCCACAGATTTGAGACAAAAATTGATTTGTCGCAAATTTATGATGAAATTAGTTTTAGTCGCAAATCGACAACGAATCCATTTTCGTCACAAATTTGCGAAAAAAATAAATTTTGTCATAGATTTGTGATAAATTACTACAGTTATAATAATTCTATAACGAAATTTGTTTGTCGTAAAATTTATTACAAAACTCAATTTTTTTTTTCACAGAATCAGTCCATTTCTACATTCTATCATGTGTATAAAGACAAACATGTATATTTCAAATAAGATACACAATTCCAATTCAAACATACACATATACAACAAACATATGCATTGACACATCCCACGAGTAAGGTTGTCCGACGAGAATCAGACAGCGCGTCCCTTGTAGCAGTGACAAATGAAATATGTATACATTGCCCCAAGGCTACTCACAAGCCAACAACAGCCCACACGACTAGATATAAAATATAACCATGCAGTTATATACACTGCTCACATGGCTGGAACAAAAAGAATATAACCACGCAGTTTTATAGTAAGCATCCCATATAGCTGTAGCAAAACACAACTGAAGTCACAAAATAACAAATGCAAAATCACAATACAACTAACTGCGAGTCAACCCGGCTTGATACGACAACATCAAACCAAATACCAGATAACATAAAGCTAAACTCTATACAAAAGATACATATACACGAACAAGTCTAAAGCCAATAATGTGAATAGAAGCAATAACAGAAGAAGTCGCTCGATGTGACATGGGACTGGCAGACATGATCTCCAAGCAACTCAAATTCTTTACCTGATAACTAGCTAAAGAAAACTAGTTTATGGGGCGATGAGTGCTGGGACTCAGCGGGTAATAAACAAATAGTGCATGAACATAATAAAGAACTAGAGATACAAAGGTATATAGCCTCATAGGGAAAATAATAGATAATATAGTGATATAATAATAAATGTCCATACCTGAAACCATATCCTAGGCTAGTAATAGAAGGTCAAGACTAGTAAAGATCAGCTACAATACTGCTCATAACTACAAAGATAACATGTGAGGTATATACATACTACTAACAAGTAAGGCAGTGTTGAGCCACATGCGACAGGTATATAACTCAACATATGTAAACATATCACATGGATACAATAAAATAACTGCATAAGTAAGCAATCAATAACATATGCAGGTATAATAATAACAACGTATGCACGGATGGTCACCCCGCTCACCCCTCTGCACCACGACCTATGTATGGTTGAGAGGTCGGATCAATGACAATTGTACAACACTCACAGACCGTCACTACTCTTGAGTGACTGAGTGAACAGATGCTGAGTAGCTAACTAGCTACATAGCGAAAGAGGGCCCATGTTGCTTGCATCTCCAGCTACCACTACCCATGAGTGGCCGAGTAGAATCACTATAGAACAAGTGGTATCTCCTCCAGCTATCACTACCCATGAGTGGCCAAGTGTGCGGCGCTAAAACTGACTGACGACTCTCTCACACCATAAGAGAGACAATAGTCATCAGTATGCATGCAATGATATGCTACAGAAATCAGGTATACTATGTAGGTGCAGTGGAGGCTGGCAAGAGGGGGTGAATTGCCTGCACAAATTAAAACTACGCTCCTCGGATCTTTCAACTCAAAAATAAAGCAACTATAATAAAATTAAAAACAGAAATAAAAAGAGACAGAATTTTAACTTGGTTACAACCAAGACGGTTGTTAATCCAAGGCAGTCGAAGATCGCACTAGCAGAGTCTCCTTCACTGTAGGCGGAGAAGCCTTTTTACACACTTAAAATGCTCACTTGTTTCTAGGAATGACTACAGAGTTGATTGCTTGAGTTGTTGAATATTTTCTAGCTCCAGAAGCCTTTATATAGCTTCTGGAAAGTCTATCCCGAGGGTCGAAGGTGCCTCCAATAAGGTTCAAGGCACCTCTAGCTCAGTCTGCGGATAAAACTTTATCCGCAGCGCAAACGGTCACTTCTGCCAGGTCCGAGGCGCCTCCAACAGGCATTGAAGGCGCCTTCAAGCTGGAGGTGCCTCCAAGCCTGATAGAGGTGCCTCCAAGCTGGCTGGCAGCTTTTTCCAGCTTGATTGCTTCTTTGTTTCGTCTTCCGAAGTTCCGTTCTTTTGGGTGATTCCGGCCAACCGAAATAGGGCTCACCCGAACTCAATTTCCGTCCTTCTCCTCGAGCAGGCTTCCGTCCGGCTTCTCGTCCCTCGAACGCCGCACACGTTCTTCTCGTCCACCGGAGTACTCTTCGGCAGCTCTCTCGTTCTTCGGACGCACCGAGCCCGTCGGCTTCCTTCCCGTGCCGTCCTTCTCGCTAGCTGCGTCTTCCGCTCGACTTCCTGCGCTCCTAAGCTCCTGCACACTCAGACACAGGGATCAAACACAAAGCAGGACCTAACCAACTTGGTTGATCACATCAAAACACCCACGGGGACCAACAATCTCCCCCTTTTTGATGTGCATCAACCCAAATTCAAGTTAGGGTTAAAATAGACAGAAAAGTAATTTTAAAAGAAAATTACTAAACTAACATATTAAGCATCAGTTTGCAATAAATAAAATTGCAACTACTAAATTACAAGTTAACCAGAAAAAATATTTTTAATTTTAAAAAATTCTCTCCCCTTAAACATGTACTTCTCTAAACTTGTACCTTTCTCTCCTCCTTTGATCACAGCAAAAACGGGGTAACAGAAAAAAATTTTAGCAAAAAATTTTTAAGTTAGAAAAATTTCTAATTTAAGATGAAAAAATGTCTAAGTAAACTGAATTTATAGAATTTTCAAAAATAGAAATTTCAAAAAAAAATTCTAAGTAAAATGAAATTTTTGGAATTTTAAAAAAATTCTAAGTAAAATTTCTAAGTGACAATAGAATTCTAACTAAAATGATTTGTTTGAATTTTTTAAAATAATTTCTAAGTCAAAAAAATTAATTTTTAGAATTAAAAAAAATTCTAAGTAAAACTTTCAAGAGACATTTTTCTAGATAATTAAAAAAATGAATTTCTAAGGAAATGTTTAAAAACTTTTCAAAGCATTATTTAATTCTAATTTTAATGATTTTATCAGAAAGTTAATTAAACATTTTTATTTTGATATTTCGGCTTCCAGGTCGTGGCGAGACACTAGGCCTTCTTCGTTATTGAAGCAACAACCACTTCCTTAGACAAAGCTTCCATAAAGAAACTCAAAGTTTAATTTTCTCACTGTAAATTTTAATTAAATAAATTAATTTAGCACAGAATTTGGAACCCAATAGAGGTTCCTTCCTACAGGGTTATTCAAAAATTTAGGGGGTACATAGTTCTTGGACACTCTTCTAAGTTGACCCTGATGATTTCTAATGTACCAATTCAATTTTCCATAAATTCTAACTTTTGATTTTGGAAATCTATTTAAGCATGCATCAGTTTTTAAATTCTTAATTTCTAATTTTAGATTATCATTTTCTGATTTTAGATTATCGTACATCTCAAGTGGATATGCTTTTGCTCATTTCATTTTCAATTCAGTATTTTCTTTTTCTAATTTGAATAAGTCTTTAGAAAGAGACTTAATAAAGCGAAAAGACTGAGTCGGGGTTAGATTACGTACCTTACTTACCTGACTTGGTGAGGCTCCCCCTTCACTGTAGCTTTCCTCTTCTAATGTTCCTCCCCCTTCATCTATGCTCATCTCTGAGCTTGACTCTTCTTCTATCTAATGGTTAGCCATTAGCGCTAACCCCGAGAAGGCTTCGATGTTTGATTCGGAAGACGACAAGTCTGACCAAGTGGCCTTCAGGTTCTTGTTCTTGGAGGATTATGGCTTCTTGTACTTGACCCTTTCCTTTTCTTTCTACTTGCTCTTTAATTTCGGACAGTCATCCTTGATGTGCCCTTCTTCATTGCAGTTGTAGCAACGAACCGTTCTCCTTTTTCGCTCATGCTTCTGCGATCTAAATTTGTTAGATTTAAAAAACTTATTAAATCGTCTTACCATTAATGCAGCTTCGGATTCGTCGATCGAGGCTTCGGAGTCAGAATCGTTTGTTCTTGCCTTCAAGGCAATGTTCTGACTTGCTTTCTCCACTTTAATGGGCTCTGCAATCCGAGATTCGTGAAGTTTAAATGTAGAAAATAAACTTTCTAAAGTACTTACCTCGAAGTCCTTAGAGATGTAGTACGCATCTACTAAGGAAGCCCACTTTGGAGTTCTGGGGAAGGCGTTGAGCGCGTACCGGATTGAGTCCCGGTTCGTTACTTCTTCTCCAAGGTTGGTTAGTTGAGTTATTAACTCCTTGATTCTTGCTTGGAGTTGCGCTACCTTCTCGCCGTTGTTCATCCGAAAGTTCGTTAACTGGGTCCGGAGGATGTCGCGCCTCGCTAGCTTAGCTTCCGAGGTACCTTCGTGAAGCTCCAGGAATTTTTCCCCGAGGTCTTTCACGGAGGAGTAGCTTCCGATTCGACTTACCTCTTGTGGTGGCAGCACGCTCAGTGGGTGGAATTCTGCCTTTCCGTTGGCAACAAACTCGGCCTGCTCCTTCTTGCTCCACTGATGCTCTTCTTTGTCTTTCGAAACTTCAAAACCATATTTCATAGTTATTAAAATATCGAAGTCGGTTTTAAAGAATACCTCCATCCGGCGTTTCCACGTCGCGAAGTCTCCGTCGAACTTCGGGGGATGAATATTTGCTCCGGCCATCGTCTTGATCATTGTACTTCAATCGGCGGTTAGTCCTTCTGAGGCGGTCTGGCTCTGATACCAATTGTAGGTGCAGCGAAGGCCGGCAAGAGGAGGGTGAATTGCTTGCACAAATTAAAACTACCCTCCTCGGATCTTTCAACTCAAAAATAAAAGCAACTATAATAAAATTAAAAGCAGAAATAAAAAGAGACAGAATTTTAACTTGATTACAACTAAGACGGTTGTTAATCCAAGGCAGTCGAAGATCGCACTAGCAGAGTCTCCTTCACTGTAGGCGGAGAAGCCTTTTTACACACTTAAAACGTTCACTAGTTGCTAGGAATGACTACAGAGTTGATTGCTTGAGTTGTTGAATATTTCTTAGCTCTAGAAGCCTTTATATAGCTCTTGAAAAGTCTATCCCGAGAGTCCAAGGCGCCTCCAACAAGGCTCAAGGCGCCTCCAGCTCAGTCTGCGGATAAAACTTTATCCACAGCGCAAATGGTCACTTTTGCCAGGTCCGAGGCACCTCCAACAGGCATTGAAGGCGCCTTCAAGCTGGAGGCGCCTCCAAGCTGGCTGGCAGCTTTTTCCAGCTTGCTTGCTTCTTTGTTTCGTCTTCCGAAGTTCCGTTCTTTTGGGTGATTCCGGCCAACCGAAATAGGGCTCACCTGAACTTAATTTCCGTCCTTCTCCTCGAGTAGGCTTCCGTCCGGCTTCTCGTCCCTCGAACGCCGTGCACGTTCTTCTCGTCCACCGGAGTACTCTTCGGCAGCTCTCTCGTCCTTCGGACGCACCGAACCCGTCAGCTTCCTTCCCGTGCCGTCCTTCTCGCTAGTTGCATCTTTCGCTTGACTTCCTGCGCTCCTAAGCTCCTGCACACTAGACACAGGGATCAAACACAAAGCAGGACCTAACCAACTTGGTTGATCATATCAAAACACCCACGGGGACCAACATACTACAGTAAGCCAACATGCTTAATAAGGTATGTAAATAAACAACAAACAAAGTAAGTAAACATGGTATCTAGTATCTGCTAAATATCATGGATGGTAAACAAAAGACTGTATAGATACGGATCCGATCAGCTCAAATATCATGTGGATAAGTAACAAGCTCAGAAAAAATATGAGTGGAGTCAAGGTAAATACAGTTACTATCCAAATATAGCTCATGCACTAAAGTCAAAGAACTAAATGTTGGAGATCTTCTATGGTCGGCTAGAAGGAGGGTTGAATAAACAATGCCCCCAAATCAATCACTTCTTATGTATTTGTTAGCACAACGGAATACAAACAATACAAACACAAATACATAAGCTAAAGATAAAGAAGAAACAAGCAAACCACTACACGTTGTTTAAGGTGGTTCAGAGATAAGACTTATACTCCACGGTTGTCCGTAAGGTGGGCGATCTCGATCCGTCGGTGAATGACTCCTCGGCAAACTCCGGCTAGTTCACGTAGCTTCTTGTGGGTGGAGAAATCTCACCACAACTCTCACAATAACACTTGAGATGCTAGGGCATAGGTAGACTACTAATAGGGGTTAACCACCTCTATTTCGTCAACCTTAACCAACCTTCCAAACCTTGGTTATATAGGCCACGGGTTGGAAAATCTCACCTATCAGTCGACTGGTGAAAGTGTCAGTTGACTGCCCTATGTGGATATTTGACCGTTACAATCCAACGACTCGATACCAGCTGCTCCAGTCAACTATACCAATCGACTATACCAATTGACTGACATTTCCATCAGTCGACTGATACCCCTAGTACAGCCTCTCAGCACTCAGACCCTTATTCTTACGACTCACTTGACTCTTCGTTACAACCTTGACCTCTTGCTTTCAAGCCTACTTCCTTTAGCTCTCGCCCCTCGAATGCAATCAAGCTTGCGGCTCGTCCCCAATGTTATCCTTTATGTATGCCTCGAAGTTACTTCCCTTGGCCCTTGTCCTTACTGTCTTGTCCACGGTCCCTCGGATGCTCCATCCTTCACCGGACCCGAAGTCATCAAGCTGAGTCATATGTGTATCCTACACATATCAAATACAAGGGTGAACCTAACTTAAACTCTTTGCCCAAACACTAAAATACATGGTCGCATGGATCATTAGGATTGCTCCAACACTAAACAATCAAGGTAAGAAGTACCCGCCTTTATCTGTCGATCGTTCTAAGTAATCTCACGTCGAGATACCCATCTTGAATCAAAGTCCTGAAAATCACATAATGTATAGTTTAGCTAATCACACTATATATCAACTAGCTAAACTTAGTTCCCAAAACTGATAAGATTGTTAGGACCAAAAGTAGCTAGAGGGGGGGTGAATAGCTCGTCGCGTTCGCTCGGTGCGCTTCGTTGCTTGGCGTTGCTTGTTTCTTCTTGGATGTGCAGCGGAAAATACAGAAACAAACACAAAACGCTAACACTAGGATTTTACTTGGTATCCACCTCACAAGAGGTGACTAATCCAAGGATCCACACCAACGCACACACCCTCCACTATGAATAACATTCCTTTATGGTAACTACCAAAGGTGGAGAAGCCCTACAACACTCTCAATACAAGAAGAAGAAAGGGAAATACAAGTTAAGTAAAAGCTTACAAGATGTGCAGTAAAAACCCTAACCCTAACTTCTTCCTCTTGCAATAGATCCGCCTCTTGACTTGGAAAGCCTCCAAGAACCTTCAAGAACTGGCGATCACGTGCTTGTAGAGAGCTGTGGAGGAGCTGGAATGAATCTGAGAAGAGCTCGTAAAAGGGATGCCGAAGACCACGCTCGCCTGCGGCTTTAAACCCGACGCAACGGTCGGATCCCGATCGATTCGAATGTTCCGAATCGATCGGGGAGGCTTTGGATCGATCCACGGATCGATCCAGAGCGCCTGAGTTCAGACCTGCCGATCGATCCACGGATCGATCCGGCGCTATCGCGCGAAGCACCCGATCGATCGGCTGATCGATCGGGACCTCGATCGATCCACGGATCGATCCGTAGTCTCCACGAAGAACTGATCGATCTCGATCGATCCACACCCGAATCGATCAATGGATCGATCCAAGACTTGGTTTTGCCCAAAACCAAGTCCCAAACCTCTAACCAACATCCGGTCAACCTTGACCTGTTGGTACATCATGCCTCGCATCCGGTCACCCTTGACCTGCCAGACTCCCACCAGTGTCCGGTCAATCCCTTTGACCCACTTGGACTTTTACTCATCGTGCCAAGTATCCAGTCACTCCATTGACCTACTTGGACTTCCACCAGATGTCTGGTCAACCTTGACCCATCTGGACTTCCTTCCTTGCCAAGTATCCAGTCAATCCTTTGACCTACTTGGACTTCCCAACACCAGATGTCCGATCATCCTTGATCAATCTGGATTTCCTTCCTTGCCTGGCTTCACTCACCAGGACTTTCACCTAGCTTCACTCACTAGGGTTTTCCATCTGCCTAGCTTCACTCACTAGGACTTTCACCTGGCTTCACTCACCGGGACTTTCTATCTGCCTAGCTTCACTCACTAGGGTTTTCACCTAGCTTCACTCACTAGGACTTCCACCGGCTTCACTCACCAGGATTTCCTTCTGCCTAGCTTCACTCACTAGGACTTTCACCTGACTTCACTCACCAGGATTTTCACCTGCCTAACATGCCAATTAGGACTTCCCAGTCAAGTATCCGGTCAACCTTAACCTACTTGACTCTTCTTCGATCAATATCTTATTGTCAAACATCTAAACCCAAACCAAGACTCAGCTTGGTTAACCAGGTCAACCTTGACCTGAGGGATGTTGCACCAACAATCTCCCCCTTTTTGATGTTTGACAATACCACAATAACACTTACAATCCCACATGTAAGTTAGGCTAATCCTATAGCCTCCTTCTTCACTCACCAGGACTTTCACCTAGCTTCACTCACTAGGGTTTTCCATCTGCCTAGCTTCACTCACTAGGACTTTCACCTGGCTTCACTCACCAGGACTTTCACCTAGCTTCACTCAGTAGGGTTTTCCATCTGCCTAGCTTCACTCACTAGGACTTTCACCTGGCTTCACTCACCAGGATTTCCTTCTGCCTAGCTTCACTCACTAGGACTTTCACCTGGCTTCACTCACCAGGATTTTCACCTGCCTAACATGCCAGTTAGGACTTCCCAGTCAAGTATCCGGTCAACCTTGACCTACTTGACTCTTCTTCGATCAATATCTTATTGTCAAACATCTAAACCCAAACCAAGACTCAGCTTGGTTAACCAGGTCAACCTTGACCCGAGGGATGTTGCACCAACAATTCTCCTTTGATGTGATAATACCACAATAACACTTACAATCCCACATGTAAGTTAGGCTAATCCTATAGCCTCCTTCTTCATGCCACTAGGTAATGAACCCATAAATTAAGCTTTTCATTCTCCCCCTAAGAGGGCAAACTCCCTCTAGGTAATGAAAACCTAACTTACTTCCTTTCATTCTCCCCCTATTGGCACACATCAACCTCCTACTAATAAAACACATCAACCCGTCTTTGGACACACATCAACCTATGCTCCAATTTTGGGCACACTTCAACAACTCCATTTGTTGAAGACTCTCCCCTCGAAGAGTTGCTCATCGTGATCACAATTTCACTCATTGTGATCAACTCAATATTGAAGGTCCCATACCCTTCATTATCCTTAACTTCTCCCTCACTGTTGACAAATACCCAACCTTGAGCATTTTCAACCACTTGAGTTGCCACTTGAAATGATGAGGATATCCACTCCCCATTTATCCCCATTTCAAGTTTAAATGCTCAACCTTGAGCAAGTTCACAATGGATACCACCTTCCACGCTGTTCATGAATTTTCATGTCTTTAAAGAGTCCCTCCCCCTAAAGACATGGTGGAAACTTCTGTCATTGCACCAACAATGACTTGGAATCCCTAAACCTTTAGGAAACCCAGATTTAGAAGTTTTGAGGTTCAAATGTTCAAAATTTGAAACAAACCTCAACCTAAACTTCAATTTAGCCTTCCTTTACCATTCCATCCTTGTTTTCAACACGAAAACACCCTTTTTATGTATACAAATGTATTTTAAGGGTTTGGAATGATTGCCTAGACTAAAATAGGTTCAAAGTGCTGAAATCAGGCTTTCCCAGCCAAAATCAGCAACTTGGATCGATTGGAGTTGAGTTCCAATCGATTGAACCTTTCTGAATCGATCCACTGATCGATTCAGACTACTTGGATCGATCGGCTGATCGATCCAGCGAGCTACTGCTCGCGAGATTTGCCTTCTGAATCGATCCATGGATCGATTCAGGCACTCCAATCGATCCATGGATCGATCGGAGCTCTGATAGTTGCTGAAATTCCATTTCAGTCAACTTCAGAAACCCCTAGAAAATTCTACAAAAATCCAAAAATTATGAAATTTCGTGTAGACATTGTTTAGGGCATATATTATCAAGGAAAAATAGTTTTCTATGAAAATACATCATATTTTCAAAGATTGATACAAACTTGAAAACTTGCAAAAACTTTAGTGTTTTCTTCAAGTTTGTGTCTAACTATTCAATGGTGATTACTATCAAAAGGTAGCCTTCACCAAGGTTTTCCAAAATCATTTTGAAAACTTTTTCAAACCAATATCCCACCATATTCCTTGGGCTTAATGCACATGACTTGTACATTAGCTTTCCCAATGATGGGAAAACACATATCTATGTGTTTTGATGAAACTAAAACTCAAAAGAATGCACTAAATCAACATCTTGAGTTTTGTTCATCATCCTAACATCTCACTTGTATCTAATGTGCACTAAAACACATACAAGTCATCTTATAGGTCTTTGTGAGATGTAGAGATTGGTTTTGCCCTATTCTAGAGATCATGCATATCTATCTAGGCATTTTAGATATATACTAGACATCCACCAAGGATGTCACTTGTTAATAATTGTTGTTAAATGCCTTTTGTCCTTAATTACAAGGAATTAAACTAATGCATGATAATGTTATGGCATACATCAAAATAAAATAACTTTCAAAAGAAATACTCCTATAACTACATGATGTATGCATGACATGACATGGTATTTTTGTATTTTTCATAATAAGTCATGAATGCAAAAGTAGACATGATGTCATGGCATATGATGGGCAAACAATCATGGCAAGATTTAGCATAAATAAAATATACCTAGATTAGCTATCTAAGTATCCTTAAAACCTTAGCTAAACTTACAACTTAAACCTAGATTGCCCTTAAGTGCGTCAAGAAAACGCCAAAACCTAAATTGACATTTCTAATTCCCTTGATTAATTTATGCCAATTGAAATTAAGCATATTCCTCAAATGTTGGCATATTTCATTTTTCCACAAGAGTAGCACTTTAAAGTTAAGGCCCGGATTGCCTTAAATTTCCTAAGAACATACCAAAATCCCAACTTGGTAGCTCTTATGAATTTCCCAATATGTGCCTTTTAAGATTAAAATCAACTTTTCACCACTAGGCACATTTTACTCTTTCAAGGAGTAAATAATAGTTCCATTTCATTTTCAAAGGTTAACAAAAACCTTGAAAATGCTCCTTGAGTGTCAATTTCCTCAAAGTTGGGTTAACTACCCTTCTAATCGGAGTTGACACTCTCTAACCCATTTATGGGGTAGAGAAAATGCTCCTAGGAACCCAACACCTATTGGTGCTCCTTGGATGCTCTAGGTACTCACTAGGGATAACTTCCCTAGATACCTTCCTAGTGACCTTGTTGGGCTTCTTAGAAGCCTTGGTCACATTTTCTAGGTCAACCCTAGGGATAGCCTCCCTTGTGACCTTGTTAGTGACTTTCTTAGACTTCTTAGAAGTCTTAGTCACTTTGGTTGCAAAAATACTCTTAGGGATGACTTCCCTAGTATTCTTGACTTGACCACTAAACCTAGGGTTTGTTCCATAACTATATGGAACCCTATGATAACTAGGCACATCCTTCTTAGCCTTTGGTTTGTATCCTAAACCTCTATGGCTATTTGATGGCTTTGACTTTCCTAGCCCTAGGTTTTGCTCATTTTGCCCTTTTAGGATATTTTCCATCCTTTTTAGGGTCTTTTCCATTTTATCAAGTCTTGATCTCAAGACTTGATTTTCTATCATTAAATCCTTAGAATTTGGTTTTTCATTTAGTCCATGAGCATTTTTGTTTCTAGGCTTGTATCTAAAATCCTTGGAGTTATTGCCTAGACTTTTACCTACATTCCTAACCCTAGGAGTGATAGTCTTTGCATGTAGGGCCACATGCTTTTCCTTAAAGCCCTCATGCTTTCTATTCTTATGGTAAATTGCATTGAAATGATAAAAGTTAGACCTATCATGCTTTTTACCATAATGTAAAGGAGTAGGCTCAATAAATGGTACCTTCCTCTTTACCTCAGAGGCTCCCCCTTCACTACTGCCTCCTTGAGCCTTCACCCTCTTCTTCCCCTTGGGGCATTGACTACGATAATGCCCCTTTTGATTGCAAGAGAAGCATATAATGTGCTCCTTGCTCTTCTTTGTGTTGGGGATGGTCTCCTTGGGCTTCACCTTGCCTAGTTGTGCCCCTTGGCCCTTCTTCTTGGCTAATTTAGGGCACTTGCTCTTGTAGTGCCCATGTTCCCTACATTCAAAGCATATAATATGATTTTTATTATTAATTGAAATATTTATACCTTTGCTTGTAGGAGTGGCATCCTTTTCTTTGGATCCGGAGGTAGAAGCTTCCTCTTGATCGGACCTTGATTCTCCTCCATTTGATTTTTCTTGACTTGTGGAGGTAGAAGCTTCTTCCTCCTCTTCGTCTCTTGACCCGGATGTAGAAGCTTCTCCTTCTTCTTGATCCGGCGTCACCAAGGATTGCTCCCCCTCAATCCTAGAGGTGGAGGCTTCATCATCTTGAATATGAAACAAAGAGTATGCTCCCTCCTTGTTCCCTTCGTTGCATTCCCTTGAGGATGAAGCTTCTTGGATTTCCTCTTCTTCGGAGGTTGAGCATCTCTCAACCTCGGAGTCCTCCTCTTGGTCTTGCTCCAAAGAGTCACCCTCTCTGGATACTTCTTGCTCTTGTACAGTGGAGGGGATCTCTTCATGAAGCTTGGCCAATTTGCTCCATAAGTCCTTTGCATCTTCAAATTCTCCAATTTTGCAAAGGATGGTGCTTGGCAATAAATTGACCAAAAGTTTGGTCACTTTTTCATTGGCCTCGCACCTTTGGATTTTCTCCGAGCTCCATTTGCTTTTCTTGAGAAGCTTGCCCTTGGAGTTTGTTGGAGCTTTGAAGCCTTCCATTAGAGCAAACCATTGCTCTATCTCCATCATAAGGAAAGTTTCGATTCTTGATTTCCAAGAATCGAAGCTTGTGGATGTGTATGGTGGAGCCACCCTTGTGTCAAATCCAAGTCCATCTTGGAATTGCATCTTGAAGTTGAGCTTGATAAAATCTTGAACTTGAAGAATTTGCTCCAACTTCTTCACCCTCTAGCTTTTCTTGATATGCTTGACCCTTCCGGTGAAGAGCGGCCTTGCTCGATACCACTTGTTAGGACCAAAAGTAGCTAGAGGGGGTGAATAGCTCGTCGCGTTCGCTCGTTGCTCGGCGTTGCTTGTTTCTTCTTGGATGTGCAGTGGAAAATACGAAACAAACACAAAACGCTAACACTAGGATTTTACTTGGTATCCACCTCACAAGAGGTGACTAATCCAAGGATCCACACCAACGCACACACCCTCCACTATGAATAACATTCCTTTATGGTAACTACCAAAGGTGGAGAAGCCCTACAACACTCTCAATACAAGAAGAAGAAAGGGAAATACAAGTTAAGTAAAAGCTTACAAGATGTGCAGTAAAAACCCTAACCCTAACTTCTTCCTCTTGCAATAGATCCGCCTCTTGACTTGGAAAGCCTCCAAGAACCTTCAAGAACTGGCGATCACGTGCTTGTAGAGAGCTGTGGAGGAGCTGGAATGAATCTGAGAAGAGCTCGTAAAAGGGATGCCGAAGACCACGCTCGCCGGCTTTAACCCGCGCAGCGGTCGGATCCCGATCGATTCGAATGTTCCGAATCGATCGGAGGCTGGATCGATCCACGGATCGATCCGGAGCGCCTGCGGGGACTCACCGGATCGATCCACGGATCGATCCAACGCTTATCGCGCGCGATTTCCCGATCGATCTACCGATCGATCGGGGACCTGATCGATCCACGGATCGATCCAAGCTTTTCCAGAGAGAACAGATGCATCGATCCAGATCCCCGAATCGATCAATGGATCGATCCGGATAGTTTTGCCCAAAACCAAGTCCCAAACCTCCTAACCAACATCCGGTCAACCTTGACTGTTGGTACATCATGCCTCGCATCTGGTCACTCCCTTGACCTGCCAGGACTCCCCACCAAGTGTCCGGTCAATCCCTTTGACCCACTTGGACTTTTACTCATCGTGCCAAGTATCCAGTCACTCCATTGACCTACTTGGACTTCCACCAGATGTCTGGTCAACCTTGACCCATCTGGACTTCCTTCCTTGCCAAGTATCCAGTCAATCCTTTGACCTACTTGGACTTCCCAACACCAGATGTCCGATCATCCTTGATCAATCTGGATTTCCTTCCTTGCCTGGCTTCACTCACCAGGACTTTCACCTAGCTTCACTCACTAGGGTTTTCCATCTGCCTAGCTTCACTCACTAGGACTTTCACCTGGCTTCACTCACCAGGACTTTCACCTAGCTTCACTCACTAGGGTTTTCCATCTGCCTAGCTTCACTCACTAGGACTTTCACCTGGCTTCACTCACCAGGATTTCCTTCTGCCTAGCTTCACTCACTAGGACTTTCACCTGACTTCACTCACCAGGATTTTCACCTGCCTAACATGCCAATTAGGACTTCCCAGTCAAGTATCCGGTCAACCTTAACCTACTTGACTCTTCTTCGATCAATATCTTATTGTCAAACATCTAAACCCAAACCAAGACTCAGCTTGGTTAACCAGGTCAACCTTGACCTGAGGGATGTTGCACCAACAATCTCCCCCTTTTTGATGTTTGACAATACCACAATAACACTTACAATCCCACATGTAAGTTAGGCTAATCCTATAGCCTCCTTCTTCACTCACCAGGACTTTCACCTAGCTTCACTCACTAGGGTTTTCCATCTGCCTAGCTTCACTCACTAGGACTTTCACCTGGCTTCACTCACCAGGACTTTCACCTAGCTTCACTCAGTAGGGTTTTCCATCTGCCTAGCTTCACTCACTAGGACTTTCACCTGACTTCACTCACCAGGATTTCCTTCTGCCTAGCTTCACTCACTAGGACTTTCACCTGGCTTCACTCACCAGGATTTTCACCTGCCTAACATGCCAGTTAGGACTTCCCAGTCAAGTATCCGGTCAACCTTGACCTACTTGACTCTTCTTCGATCAATATCTTATTGTCAAACATCTAAACCCAAACCAAGACTCAGCTTGGTTAACCAGGTCAACCTTGACCTGAGGGATGTTGCACCAACAATCTCCCCCTTTTTGATGTTTGACAATACCACAATAACACTTACAATCCCACATGTAAGTTAGGCTAATCCTATAGCCTCCTTCTTCATGCCACTAGGTAATGAACCCATAAATTAAGCTTTTCATTCTCCCCCTAAGAGGGCAAACTCCCTCTAGGTAAAGAAAACCTAACTTACTTCCTTTCATTCTCCCCCTATTGGCACACATCAACCTCCTACTAATAAAACACATCAACCCGTCTTTGGACACACATCAACCTATGCTCCAATTTTGGGCACACTTCAACAACTCCATTTGTTGAAGACTCTCCCCCTGAAGAGTTGCTCATCGTGATCACAATTTCACTCATTGTGATCAACTCAATATTGAAGGTCCCATACCCTTCATTATCCTTAACTTCTCCCTCACTGTTGACAAATACCCAACCTTGAGCATTTTCAACCACTTGAGTTGCCACTTGAAATGATGAGGATATCCACTCCCCATTTATCCCCATTTCAAGTTTAAATGCTCAACCTTGAGCAAGTTCACAATGGATAACCACCTTCCAAGCTGTTCATGATCATGTCTTTAAAGAGTCCTCCCCTAAAGACAGGAAACTTGTCATTGCACCAACAATGACTTGGAATCCCTAAACCTTTAGGAAACCCAGATTTAGAAGTTTTGAGGTTCAAATGTTCAAAATTTGAAACAAACCTCAACCTAAACTTCAATTTAGCCTTCCTTAACCATTCCATCCTTGTTTTCAACACGAAAACACCCTTTTTATGTATACAAATGTATTTTAAGGGTTTGGAATGATTGCCTAGACTAAAATAGGTTCAAAGATGCTGAAATCAGGCTTTCCCAGCCAAAATCAAGAACTTGGATCGATTGAGTTGAGTTCCAATCGATTGAACCTTTCCGAATCGATCCACCGATCGATTCAGACTACCTGGATCGATCGGCTGATCGATCCAGCGAGCTACCGTCGTGAGATTTGCCTTCCGAATCGATCCATGGATCGATTCAGGCACTCCAATCGATCCATGGATCGATCGGAGCTCTGATAGTTGCTGAAATTCCATTTCAGTCAACTTCAGAAACCCCTAGAAAATTCTACAAAAATCCAAAAATTATGAAATTTCGTGTAGACATTGTTTAGGGCATATATTATCAAGGAAAAATAGTTTTCTATGAAAATACATCATATTTTCAAAGATTGATACAAACTTGAAAACTTGCAAAAACTTTAGTGTTTTCTTCAAGTTTGTGTCTAACTATTCAATGGTGATTACTATCAAAAGGTAGCCTTCACCAAGGTTTTCCAAAATCATTTTGAAAACTTTTTCAAACCAATATCCCACCATATTCCTTGGGCTTAATGCACATGACTTGTACATTAGCTTTCCCAATGATGGGAAAACACATATCTATGTGTTTTGATGAAACTAAAACTCAAAAGAATGCACTAAATCAACATCTTGAGTTTTGTTCATCATCCTAACATCTCACTTGTATCTAATGTGCACTAAAACACATACAAGTCATCTTATAGGTCTTTGTGAGATGTAGAGATTGGTTTTGCCCTATTCTAGAGATCATGCATATCTATCTAGGCATTTTAGATATATACTAGACATCCACCAAGGATGTCACTTGTTAATAATTGTTGTTAAATGCCTTTTGTCCTTAATTACAAGGAATTAAACTAATGCATGATAATGTTATGGCATACATCAAAATAAAATAACTTTCAAAAGAAATATTCCTATAACTACATGATGTATGCATGACATGACATGATATTTTTGTATTTTTCATGATACATCATGAATGCAAAAGTAGACATGATGTCATGGCATATGATGGGCAAACAATCATGGCAAGATTTAGCATAAATAAAATATACCTAGATTAGCTATCTAAGTATCCTTAAAACCTTAGCTAAACTTACAACTTAAACCTAGATTGCCCTTAAGTGCGTCAAGAAAAACGCCAAAATCTAAATTGGCATTTCTAATTCCCTTGATTAATTTATGCCAATTGAAATTAAGTATATTCCTCAAATGTTGGCATATTTCATTTTTCCACAAGAGTAGCACTTTAAAGTTAAGGCCCGGATTGCCTTAAATTTCCTAAGAACATACCAAAATCCCAACTTGGTAGCTCTTATGAATTTCCCAATATGTGCCTTTTAAGATTAAAATCAACTTTTCACCACTAGGCACATTTTACTCTTTCAAGGAGTAAATAATAGTTCCATTTCATTTTCAAAGGTTAACAAAAACCTTGAAAATGCTCCTTGAGTGTCAATTTCCTCAAAGTTGGGTTAACTACCCTTCTAATTGGAGTTGACACTCTCTAACCCATTTATGGGGTAGAGAAGATGCTCCTAGGAACCCAACACCTATTGGTGCTCCTTGGATGCTCTAGGTACTCACTAGGGATAACTTCCCTAGATACCTTCCTAGTGACCTTGTTGGGCTTCTTAGAAGCCTTGGTCACATTTTCTAGGTCAACCCTAGGATAGCCTCCTTGTGACCTTGTTAGTGACTTTCTTAGACTTCTTAGAAGTCTTAGTCACTTGGTTGCAAAAATACTCTTAGGGATGACTTCCTAGTATTCTTGACTTGACCACTAAACCTAGGGTTTGTTCCATAACTATATGGAACCCTATGATAACTAGGCACATCCTTCTTAGCCTTTGGTTTGTATCCTAAACCTCTATGGCTATTTGATGGCTTTGACTTTCCTAGCCCTAGGTTTTGCTCATTTTGCCCTTTTAGGATATTTTCCATCCTTTTTAGGGTCTTTTCCATTTTATCAAGTCTTGATCTCAAGACTTGATTTTCTATCATTAAATCCTTAGAATTTGGTTTTTCATTTAGTCCATGAGCATTTTTGTTTCTAGGCTTGTATCTAAAATCCTTGGAGTTATTGCCTAGACTTTTACCTACATTCCTAACCCTAGGAGTGATAGTCTTTGCATGTAGGGCCACATGCTTTTCCTTAAAGCCCTCATGCTTTCTATTCTTATGGTAAATTGCATTGAAATGATAAAAGTTAGACCTATCATGCTTTTTACCATAATGTAAAGGAGTAGGCTCAATAAATGTTACCTTCTTCTTTACCTTAGAGGCTCCCCCTTGACTAGTGCCTCCTTGAGCCTTGACCCTTTTCTTCCCCTTGGGGCATTGACTACGATAATGCCCCTTTTGATTGCAAGAGAAGCATATAATGTGCTCCTTGCTCTTCTTTGTGTTGGGGATGGTCTCCTTGGGCTTCACCTTGCCTAGTTGTGCCCCTTGGCCCTTCTTCTTGGCTAATTTAGGGCACTTGCTCTTGTAGTGCCCATGTTCCCTACATTCAAAGCATATAATATGATTTTTATTATTAATTGAAATATTTATACCTTTGCTTGTAGGAGTGGCATCCTTTTCTTTGGATCCGGAGGTAGAAGCTTCCTCTTGATCGGACCTTGATTCTCCTCCATTTGATTTTTCTTGACTTGTGGAGGTAGAAGCTTCTTCCTCCTCTTCGTCTCTTGACCCGGATGTAGAAGCTTCTCCTTCTTCTTGATCCGGCGTCACCAAGGATTGCTCCCCCTCAATCCTAGAGGTGGAGGCTTCATCATCTTGAATATGAAACAAAGAGTATGCTCCCTCCTTGTTCCCTTCGTTGCATTCCCTTGAGGATGAAGCTTCTTGGATTTCCTCTTCTTCGGAGGTTGAGCATCTCTCAACCTCGGAATCCTCCTCTTGGTCTTGCTCCAAAGAGTCACCCTCTCTGGATTCTGCTTGCTCTTGTACAGTGGAGGGGATCTCTTCATGAAGCTTGGCCAATTTGCTCCATAAGTCCTTTGCATCTTCAAATTCTCCAATTTTGCAAAGGATGGTGCTTGGCAATAAATTGACCAAAAGTTTGGTCACTTTTTCATTGGCCTCGCACCTTTGGATTTTCTCCGAGCTCCATTTGCTTTTCTTGAGAAGCTTGCCCTTGGAGTTTGTTGGAGCTTCGAAGCCTTCCATTAGAGCAAACCATTGCTCTATCTCCATCATAAGAAAGGTTTCGATTCTTGATTTCCAAGAATCGAAGCTTGTGGATGTGTATGGTGGAGCCACCCTTGTGTCAAATCCAAGTCCATCTTGGAATTGCATCTTGAAGTTGAGCTTGATAAAATCTTGAACTTGAAGAATTTGCTCCAACTTCTTCACCCTCTAGCTTTTCTTGATATGCTTGACCCTTCCGGCGATGATTCCGGTGAAGAGCGGCCTTGCTCTGATACCACTTGTTAGGACCAAAAGTAGCTAGAGGGGGTGAATAGCTCGTCGCGTTCGCTCGGTGCGCTTCGTTGCTTGGCGTTGCTTGTTTCTTCTTGGATGTGCAGTGGAAAATAACAGAAACAAACACAAAACGCTAACACTAGGATTTTACTTGGTATCCACCTCACAAGAGGTGACTAATCCAAGGATCCACACCAACGCACACACCCTCCACTATGAATAACATTCCTTTATGGTAACTACCAAAGGTGGAGAAGCCCTACAACACTCTCAATACAAGAAGAAGAAAGGGAAATACAAGTTAAGTAAAAGCTTACAAGATGTGCAGTAAAAACCCTAACCCTAACTTCTTCCTCTTGCAATAGATCCGCCTCTTGACTTGGAAAGCCTCCAAGAACCTTCAAGAACTGGCGATCACGTGCTTGTAGAGAGCTGTGGAGGAGCTGGAATGAATCTGAGAAGAGCTCGTAAAAGGGATGCCGAAGACCACGCTCGCCTGCGGCTTTAAACCCGACGCAACGGTCGATCGATTCGAATGTTCCGAATCGATCGGAGGCTGGATCGATCCACGGATCGATCCAGAGCGATAAGCGCTGGATCGATCCACGGATCGATCCGGCTATTCCAATCGATCCGTCGATCGGCTGATCGATCGGGACCTCTGAATCGATCCACGGATCGATCCGAGCTTCTGATTGGGAAGAATGGATCGATCTACCGATCGATCCACACCTGAATCGATCAATGGATCGATCCGACGCAGTTTTTGCCCAAAACCAAGTCCCAAACCTCCTAACCAACATCCGGTCAACCTTGACTGTTGGTACATCATGCCTCGCATCCGGTCACTCCCTTGACCGGCTCCCCACCAAGTGTCGGTCAATCCCTTTGACCCACTTGGACTTTTACTCGTCGTGCCAGTATCCATCCCATTGACCTACTTGGACTTCCACCAGATGTCCGGTCAACCTTGACCCATCTGGACTTCCTTCCTTGCCAAGTATCCAACAATCCTTTGACCTACTTGGACTTCCCAACACCGGATGTCCGATCATCCTTGATCAATCTGGATTTTTCCTTTGCTTACATTCATCTCACCACGAGGTTTCCATCACTAACTCACTCTTAGGACTATACTACTCACTCACCATGCTTTACCCAGCTTCACTCACTAGGGTTTTCCATCTGCCTAGCTTCACTCACTAGGACTTTCACCTGGCTTCACTCACCAGGATTTCCTTCTGCCTAGCTTCACTCACTAGGACTTTCACCTGGCTTCACTCACCAGGATTTTCACCTGCCTAACATGCCAGTTAGGACTTCCCAGTCAAGTATCCGGTCAACCTTGACCTACTTGACTCTTCTTCGATCAATATCTTATTGTCAAACATCTAAACCCAAACCAAGACTCAGCTTGGTTAACCAGGTCAACCTTGACCTGAGGGATGTTGCACCAACAATCTCCCCCTTTTTGATGTTTGACAATACCACAATAACACTTACAATCCCACATGTAAGTTAGGCTAATCCTATAGCCTCCTTCTTCACTCACCAGGACTTTCACCTAGCTTCACTCACTAGGGTTTTCCATCTGCCTAGCTTCACTCACTAGGACTTTCACCTGGCTTCACTCACCAGGACTTTCACCTAGCTTCACTCACTAGGGTTTTCCATCTGCCTAGCTTCACTCACTAGGACTTTCACCTGGCTTCACTCACCAGGATTTCCTTCTGCCTAGCTTCACTCACTAGGACTTTCACCTGGCTTCACTCACCAGGATTTTCACCTGCCTAACATGCCAGTTAGGACTTCCCAGTCAAGTATCCGGTCAACCTTGACCTACTTGACTCTTCTTCGATCAATATCTTATTGTCAAACATCTAAACCCAAACCAAGACTCAGCTTGGTTAACCAGGTCAACCTTGACCTGAGGGATGTTGCACCAACAAAGATAACCCACCATTTGCAATAATTATTAGTCAACCCTAATCATTGGTTTACCTCAATTAATCCAATTGATGAATCCTTAATTACAATTCATTCAATGCTACCAACCAGAAATCGTATAAATTCAACCCATCACCACTAATCACAATATCAATCTAATGATTCTGATAACAATTATGTATACTTCTAAATCAACCAATCCACTAATCAATCCAACTAATCCATTATCTCTTATCACCATAATTAATTCCGATTCCATAATCAATCACAACAGACTTAAACTAATCATCCAACATCCTATTTAATTTCTTAATCTAACCTAATATAGAATGTAATCAATCTATACCAAGCAAAACTTACCCAAATCAGATCTGCAACATCTCAATGAAGAACCCAGGAACAGTTGTACAGAAATGGATCTCCCCCTTTGAATCGCTAATGTTGCACTCCTTGAACAATTTGACCAAAACCTTCTCCTCGGAACAGAAGGTAGGATCAAGCATCAGTCACAAGGAGGAAGGTAGAGATAAAAGAACTCACCGTACCCTTTGTGGATCAAGAAACGCGTCTAGTGGCTACGATTTAGGGGATTCACATCGAAGCAGGGGGTGCAATTTGATGGTCAGAGACGCAATGCACAAACGTGCAACAACGAGATATCAAGGCTGGGGCTGGGATCTCCCCTCTTAGCCGAAGATCAACGACTCGAAGAGAGCCACGGCTAGACGGAACTCAGCGATCAGAGGAAAAGAAAGCAGCTAAGCCGGCGGTAGATCAGGGCAAGATGAGCTTGCGATTGGAGCAGGAGAAGAGAGGTTCGGTCGGCTGTGGCAAAACTAGGGCACAACCCTCCGGCGATGGATGAGCTCAGTGGCGATCGAGAATAGGCTTTGATGTGGATCTATGCCAAAGATGAAGAAAGGAGGCTGGCTCTCATGGTCGTCGACGTCGTCAGTCGGTGGCCGACGATCGACGGATCGAAGCGATGCTAGTCACTCGATGGGGGAAGACAACGATCGGGAGAGAATAAGATGAGTCAACGATGAAGAGATGGGGAAGAGGGCGTCGGTGAGATGGGAGAAGGAAGAGATTCAACGATAAAAGATTTGGGAGAGAAGGCACAGTAAATAATGAGCATATATACTTTTGTGAAATTTTATTAAACTCTACTTTAACTCCTAAATTAACTCCCACGTAATATAGTTATTTCAAATTGGCTTTATCAGTCTAATAGCTTTATCCCTTAAACGTATCATATGGACTCCGTCTAACTCTAGAAAATTTTTTAAAAATTTCTGACAAATCCAATAAGATTATTCCTTTGATAATTGAGATGAAAATTGATTTGTCACAAATTTATGATGAAATTAGTTTTCGTCACAAATCGACAACGAATTTATTTTCGCCACAAATCTGTGACAAAAACAAATTTGGTCGTAGATTTGTGATAAATTATTGTAGTTATGATAATTCTATGACGAAATTTGTTCATCGTAAAATTTACCGCAAAACTCTTTTTTTTTTCTTCATAGAATCGGTCCATTTCTACATTCTATCACGTGTATACAAACAAACCTATATATTTCAAATAAGATACACAATTCTAATTCAAACATACACATATACAACAGATATATGCATACAACATAAAAGATCCATATCAAATGATCCAATAACCAAGTTTAACAAGTCACCGTATACAAAATATTCAATAACCAAATTCAACAAGTCACCATATCCAAAATATCCCATAATAAACAATCTCAAAATGAGGGGAGAATACAAATAAAAATCATCATCCTCTTCTTCCTCGGTAGACACTTCCTTCTCTTTCCATGCTTCCTCTTCTTCTTTTCCTACACCAAAAAATAAACAAACAAAAAGTATCATTCTTGACAAGAAAAAAAATCCTATAAACTAACACAAAACTAAATATGTAAAAACTTGCTTCTTCCGACATGGTTTCAATTTCCACCATCTTCCTTGGCCTCACCAACCCTATTCAAAATAAATTAACAATACTAATAAAAAATACAATCAAATAACAAATGTTCAAAAACATTAATTCTGAGACAAATAGCATGCATACACAATAATTCAATCAGCACAATCACCACCACCACCACCATCATTATCATTGTCACCATCATCACTAGAACCGGGAAGAATCTAATTTAGAGCGGAGCTTAACTAAAGATGTTGCATTATAAAGTTCTATTGTTGGCACAATTCACTAATTTCTTGATCTCTTTGCCTCATTTCCTGATCCCTTTGTAATATTATCCCCTTTAAATTATTAACTTATTCAGTCAAGTTATTTGTTTGTGCCTTTACTGCTAGTGTAGTGGAAGAAGATGTATCAGTTACAAGTTTTGCTCAAAGAACTCATTCCCAATATTCTTCTCCCATTTGATCTACCACTCGCCTCTAGCCATATACTCATATTATTACCAACAGAGGGCGTAGATATGTCATTATCATCACTAGCACTCAAACTTCTCTATGCTAACTCTAGTTCATCAAATCTCTCTTGTATCATCATGAGAAAAATTAAAATAAATTTATAATAACAATATAGCTGAGTAATCCAATGTAGTTAATGTTGTTGCAGGAAGCACCAGATGATTAAACCTAAGTTTTGATTATGGCAAAAGGTTCAAAGTTAAGGTTTCTTATTATTGTAACATGTTTGATTGAGTATGCAGGAAAATCCTAGGTGATCTTAGGAAAGGTGAAAGTCCTAGTTGAGGCTAGGCAAAGAAAGTCCTAGTGGATACTAGGTAGGTGGAAAGTCCTAGCTGTGGTTAGGCAACGAAGTTCTGGTCTAGGGACTGAGAAAAGTCTTAGCAGGTCGAGGATGTCAGAAAAAATCCTAGGGTCAAGGACACTAGGTGGAAGTCCTGAGGGTCGCAGACAGAGGCAAAAGATTGGACGGGTCAGGGTTAGGATGTCCATTGGAAAGCCCTGAGGTATCAGATGCTGAGCAAAAGTTCAGACGATTTGGAGGATCGATCTAGCAAAAAGTAATCTCTCCTAAGAGGAATAGGTGAGGACGTGCTCCTCGAAAAGGAAATAGTAGGCGTTGGCCTGACTTAGAGTTTCAGCGAAAGTCAAAGTTAGGATCAAACAATCCAAAGTCTATAAAAACTTATTCTTTATATATATTGTTATCTCGACCAACTCTTTTTTTACAGGAAAGACAAAATTAGAAAAAGGTGGTTCGGGCTCCCAGAGTTGCTCTAGGCACCTAGGTAAGCTTTGATAAGGGAACACCCCCAGGCGGGTGCCTGGCCAGGCACCCTGGCAGTCCGGGCGCCCAGATAGGAAAAATATCATCTTCACATTGAGTTGGAGCTCGATGATTAGCCAATCCACGTCGGCGGTCCAGGCTCCTAGAGGGGGTCCGGGCTCCCGGACGTGGATAAACTTCTAGATGAAGTTTCGATGAGAGCTCACCTCGTCAGCATAGTCCAGGTACTCGGGAGGGGGTCCAGGTGCCCGAACAAGGCTATAAAAGGAGGCTTCGACCAGTAGCTCAAGCACATCAATTCTAAGAAGTTTCTCTCCTGCGCGCTGTTCAAAAAATACTTCTACGAGGCCTAAACGCTGCTATGACGACCATAGGCTTTAAAATTGTTGGTATAATTTTGTGTTGGAGCAATCCCAATGGTCCGTGCGACCATGTATTTTGATGTTTGGGCAAAGGGTTTAAGTTAGGTTCACTCTTGTATTTGATATGTGTATGTGAGTGTGAAGGTTTACAGGATACACATGTGACTCAGGTTGACAGCTTTGGGTCCGGTGAAGGATGGAGCATCCGAGGGACCGTGGATAAGGCAGCAAGGACAAGAGCCGAGGGAAGCGACTTCGAGGCATACGCGAAGGATGACATTGGGGATGAGCCACAGGCTTGTATGCATCCGAGGCACGAGAGCCAAAGGAAGTAGGCTTGAAGGCAAGAGGTCAGGTGAGTCTAAGGGTGAGGGTCCGAGTGCTGAGAGATTGTACCCGGGGTAAAATCCTAGGTTTAGGATTTTATTGTAGCAGTCACTATAGCAATTACTGTAGCAGTTACTGTATCAGTCGATTGATGTTTTCATCAGTCGACTGGTGCAGTTGACCGGGCAGTCGACTGGGAGCGAACAGAATACTTCTGTTCGCTCGACCAGTATGGAGTAGTCGACTGCTAGTTTTAGCAATCGACTGGTATCGACCCGTTAGGATGTAACGGTCGAATTTCCACAGAGGGCAGTCGACTGATGATTTTAGCAGTCGATTGGTAGGCGGGGTTTTCCAACCCGTGGCTTATATAACCAAAGCTTGGGAGCTTGGTTATAGTTGATGAAATTAGTGGTGGTAAATCCTAATTAGTAGTCTACTTGTTCTCAAGTGTTTGTGATGGTTGTGGTGAGGTTTCTCTACCCACAAGGAGTTACTTGAGATAGCCGGAGTTTGTCGGGGGCTAATCCATCGATGGATCAGGATCGTCCACCTCAAAGACACGCCGTGGAGTAGGAGCCCTAATCTCCGAACCACGTTAAACGAACTTGTTAGCGGTTTGGTTTGCTTTCTTGTCTTTAGTTTAACTTTCTACTTGCTTTGTTTGCATTTCCGCTTGCGCACTAATATTATAGAAAGAAGCGATCAATTTGGGGGTGTCGTCTATCTAATCCCCCTTCAAGTCGGCCACCGATCCCCCTCACAAGTGGTATCAGAGCGAGACCGCTCTCCATCGGACTAACCGCCGAGGAAGCTAAGAAGATGACTGGCTTAATAAATCCGCCGAAGTTCAAAAGAGGAAGCTTATGGGACATCACCTTTTGGATGGTGAAGATGAAGAACTTCTTCGAGACGGATTGGGACACAATGATGGTCATTGAAGAGTCATTTGAAGTCCTGAAAGACAAGAAGGGAAAGAAGCTCCGACCACGACATTGGACGGAGGAGTAAACCTCACAATCAAAGGCAAACGATAAGGTAATATCAATTTTGGTAGATATTTTGCCTCCTAACGTGTTAAGTGATGTAGGTGAATACAAGAATGCCCACGATTTGTGGAGCAAAGTAAAGAAAGTTCTAGGTAAAGAACTTATGCCTACACAAGATGAAGAAAAATCCGAAGAAACGGATGAAGAAGCTCAAGTAGAGGAGGAGCAACCGGAAGGTGACGAGCACTCAACTTCCGAGGAGGAGAAAGATGAAGAAATGTCATCCACTAGTGTGGATGAGGAAACATCCTCAAGAGTTGAAGAAGAATCCAAGACAAGTGAAGAGGATGAAAAAGGGGTCTTGGAAGTGGTCAACCTAGAAAGCACCTCCACCGAAGTCAAGTCAAAGGACCACATTGTGTACTTCGGGTGCAATAAGAAGGGACACTACAAGAGTAGATGTCCTATGGGTAAGAAAGAGGTATCTCCTAAACTCAATTCAATTCATTTTAAATCTAATTTGAATTGTAGGAAGAAGAAGAAATGGCACATAGTGTGCTTCACGTGTGGTGAGTGGGGTCATTACCACACAAAATACCCAAAGAAGAAAGAAATCAAGAAGTTGGCGCATTTGAAGGAGGAGAAGAAGTGGAGGAAGAATGGAGACTCAAGTCAAAGGGGAGCTCCAAAGGAAAAGAGTAAGGTAAACCTTAGTTTAAATTTGAAATCAAATTTAAATTCCTCCATGCATGCTAGAAATAATTGCTATTATTTACCCATACATAATTTTGACTTTAGATATCATGATAGAAATAGGGTAATTATAGATCATAACCCTAGGAGACCAATTCATGATAAATCTAGAAATGGTAGACCTAAGGAGAACCATGACATTAATCCTAAGAAGGGGAGACATATGCCTAGAAAGGGTAGGTCTAGGAATGTCCATTGTGGACATGTTGATTATAGGTTTAGGAACCTAGAAAGGGAAAATCAAGCTTTGAAGGCAAAGCTTGATCGTTTAGGGAAAACCCTAAAAAGATTTAATGTTGGATCTAAGGGTTTGGACATGGTGTTGGGTAGTCAAAGACCCAACAATGATAGATCGAGTCTAGGATACCGATCTAGTGTCTCCAATGCTAAGGGAAAGTCTTATGCTAGGGTTGCATATGACTATAGCAAGGAGAAGTCAATAAATGACAAGAGAAAGCCATTTAAAGATAAGGAGAAATTAACCAAGGACAAGGTGTCCAAGTTTAAGAAAGTTAGGTTTGTAGGCCAAGTGTCACCGAAGGTGCACCGATGTGGCCTAGCCATTGTGAATAAGTCACCTAGGGAGGTGGCTAAGGCTAAGAGCTCTAGGGGGAGCTCAAAGAGTCAATTTGGGACCCATGGCAAATGGATCTCAAGTGGATTTTACTTGGGAGCATAGATTGGGTCATGAAATGTGCCAAGTGGTTTGGAGACGGACTTGAGTCTCAAACCTAGGGTTTTGGCATAATTGAGTTATGTTTCATGCTTAGAAATATGACATTGAGGTCATATAGCATGATAATTGATTTTAGATGTATAGATGCCATATTAACCAATGCTAGGGATTTATTGTGGGTTAGTATGGGCAAATACATCAAGAGGAAGCCAAAACTAGGATTTTATGTCAAGGTTCAATTGAACTTTTTAGCTAGTTTAGAATTTTGTGTCAATATTGAGATTTGTGATAACTATACTTTTATATATATTTTTCCCAAGTAGACATTGATATAATAGACCTCTCCACAAAATTTGAGAATTTTTGGAGGTTTGTGAAATTTCTGGTGCATTTCTGAAGTTGGTCAGAAAAGGTTGATTTTTCAAAAATAGCGTACCAGTCGACTGGTACAGTTAGCAGTCGACTGGTAATAGTATTTTTTTAGCACAGAATGTCTCTGTAAGCTCATTTCGATAAGGGCAGTCAACTGGTACTTCTCGCAGTCAACTGATACTAGACTGAAACTATTTTTCAGCGCTGTTCTTGACCGTGTCAACACATTTAGATGTATGAGATTCATGGGGGATAAATACACGAGTTTAGGGTCAGTTGGATGATAAGTTTTCAACAATTGGGATATTGTTCGAAAGTTTTTTGGATGTTGGGCAAAGGGGGAGAAGTAAGGTTTAGTTGGGAAAACCTTAGTGTCTTTGCATATGGGGAGCCTTGTGATAGGTTCTTAAATATCCCTGTTGGAAATTCCTAGCTCATTAGGGAGCATAGGTGTAGGGGGAGCCTTAGAATATATTCAAATGTATGTTGCATTATTTTTCATTCGACAGTGTAAGTCCAAGTGTGTAGCCTTGGTAACGTAAGTCCATTCAGTAGTGTAAGTCCAAGTGTGTAGCCTTGGCAACGTAAGTCCATTCAGCGGTGTAAGTCCAATTGTGTAGCCTTGGCAATGCAAGTCCATTATTTTTAGCATGTTTATTTTCTATTTGTTTTCCCTAACTTAAATGTATTGCCAAACATCAAAAAGGGGGAGATTGTTGGAGCAATCTCAATGGTCCGTGCGACCATGTGTTTTGGTGTTTGGGCAAAAGATTTAAGTTAGGTTCACCCTTGTATTTGATATGTGTATGTGAATGTGCAAGTTTGTAGGATGCACATGTGACTCAGGTTGACGACTTTGGGTTCGGTGAAGGAAGGAGCATCTGAGGGACTGTGGACAAGGCAGCAAGGACAAGGGTCGAGGGAAGCGACTTCGAGGCATACACGAAGGATGACATTGGGGATGAGCCGCAGACTTGTATGTATCCGAGGGACGAGAGCCAAAGGAAGTAGGCTTGAAGGCAAGAGGTCAAGGTTGCAAAGAAACGTCAAGTGAGTCTAAGGGTGAGGGTCCGAGTAATGAGAGATTGTACTCGGGGTAAAATCCTAGGTTTAGGATTTTACTGTAGCAATCACTGTAGCAGTTACTGTATCAGTCGACTGATGTTTTCATCAGTCGACTGGTGCTTTCATCAGTCGACTGGTGCAGTCAACCGGGCAGTCGACTGGGAGCGAACAAAATGCTTCTGTTCGCTCGATCAGTGTGGAGCAATCGACTGCTAGTTTTAGCAGTCGACTGGTATCGAGTCGTTGGGATGTAAAGGTCGAATTTCCACAGAGAGCAGTCGACTGATGGTTTTAGCAGTCGACTGGTAGGCGGAGTTTTCCAACCCATGGCCTATATAACCAAAGCTTGGGAGCTTGGTTATAGTTAATGAAATTAGTGGTGGTAAACCCTAATTAGTAGTTTACTCGTTCTCAAGTGTTTGTGAGTGTTGTGGTGAGGTTTCTCCACCCACAAGGAGCTACTTGAGATAGCCGGAGTTTGTCGGGGGCTAATCCACCGACGGATCGAGATCGTCCACCTCAAGGACATGCCGTGGAGTAGGAGCCCTAATCTCCGAACCACGTTAAACGAACGTGTTAGCGGTTTGATTTGCTTTCTTGTCTTTAGTTTAACTTTCTACTTGCCTTGTTTGCATTTCCGCTTGCGCACTCGCATTATAGAAAGAAGCGATCGATTTGGGGGTGCCGTCTATCCAACCCCCCTTCAAGCCAGCCACCAATCCCCCAATATTTTGTTTTCTGTTTCTAAATCATTATAGTTCTTATACTCAATTCTTGTAACATTTTTTGAACTACTAGTAGATTGACCATCGAAAGCACTCAAAGAGTGCGGGCCTTGGAGTAGGAGTCATCACAGACTTCGAACCAAGTAAAACTAACTTATGTCATTGTTTTCTTTATTTGTTTTTTAATTTCGCTATGTTTATTCGCTCGTGTTTTTCAAAAAGTGAAAAAGCCATGAGCGCTTTCGATCCTACAGTTAAGTTCATAAATCTAAACCTTAATTGTTTTAGCTCTATCCCCTCTCCATGTCTTGTCCTTTTTTTAAAAAAAATGTGCATGCAAAATTGTCGATGAATAATGGATCCTTCCCCATTTTCTTAGTCTAAAAAAACACTGTTATAAATAATGAAATAGTATAAAATAGATTAAAAAATTAGTGCTTGAGAAAAATTACCAATCTGTGTGTATATTAATCGATATTGATTGAACTTCCCATATATGTCATAGATGAGTCTCTAGAATTATAAGCTTAATTTATTTTATTCTGTTGATTCCTTTGTTTGCTCTCATCGGTTTCCTAAAAATTGGAGATTCTGGCCCAATTTTCCTTAGTGATGTAGGGTGACTTTTTTCCCCTAGTTTTTGCATGAAAGATTATGTTAGATGTGATCACCATATTTTTTTATTAAAATTCCTACTTATTTCGAACTCTCTAATTGGCCCCAAGTGAATGTCCATTGCAATGGGGAAAAAAATAATTATATATTAACTTTAATTTCATATATAAACTAAAGGTAATAGCTACCTTAAACTCGTTTCACCAGAGCTTTTTTGTGGGTTCTTAAGTACTTGTTTAAGTCATTGAAGTCTCTCTCGAATAGTTATTCACTATTCTATTAATCTCATGAATAACATGTATATAATTTATAAATCTAACATAAGATTACAAATAAATAATGTTAAATAATTAAGATAGTTGATAAAATATAATATTTTATAAAAAAAAAAATAACAATACATTTAAAATTTAATCTTTAGTACTTATAAATCTCCATAAGGGACTATAGACTCTCAACTATCTTTCCTCTCAGCAAATGAGTGTTTAGGCGAAGGAACTGGCAAAGGTACATGGGAAGGTCATGCAACTGAAGAGGAGGGCATAGGTACAGTACTAGGTGCTGAAGTAGACTGACTAAGAACACTTCATCTATGGCCACCACGTTGAGACTGTCAACCAAAATTGTTATGATAAAGTAAATAAAATTTGATGTATAATGAAGAACATGAAAAAACTTACCATATTTAATAATAGATTAGAGAGTGTGTGAAACAAAATACCAAGATGTCACTTCTAATAACCTATAAAAAGAATACAGTGCATTAATAGATAATGTAGGATTAGAGAAGCTCTAGAGGAGGAGGGGGTGAATATCGCTCATTGCTTTTTCACTTTTTTACAAAACTGACTTAGATAATGTAGGATCAGAGAAGCTCTAGAGGAGGAGGGGGTGAATATCGCTCATTGCTTTTCCACTTTTTTACAAAACTGACTTGAGTTATAGCAGTGAAAATAAGAGAGAGAGAGAGAGAGAGAGAAACAAGCTAACACCTTTTTTTTACTTAGTGCATAGTCCAACGACTGCTAGTCCAAGGCTCGTGATCATTGATTGCTTTTGTTGGAAAATCTACTATCAATTCATTTAAGTACCAAAAGCTTAGTACAAATAAATACAAAAACTAATAATACCGATAACAAGAATTAAGTGTAGGCTTGATCGTAGTTGTCTGTGCAGTACTTCGGCATTATAGTAGACTTTAAGAGTAGTGTAGGAGTCATTCAGCATAGAAGATTGATGATCTGAGTTTCTTGTCGAATGTTTCTTTTATAAGGCATTCTAAGCACCTGAATACCTTTCGGGCGCTTAGAGTTGATTTGATTTGATCTAACTCTGTCAGCCATTATCCACCTCTAGACGCCTTGATCCCTTCCTAGCATTTGGATTGCTAATGTGGCTACTGTTAGTATCCCAAGGTAATTTTGATGTGATCAATCAAGTCAGGTTAGGTCATGTTGTGGTTTAACCTTTGTGTCTACGTGTGCAAGAACTTAGGAGCATAGGAAGTCAAGTGAAAGACCCAACTAGCGAGAAGGACGACACGAGAGAGAGACGACAGGCTTGTTGCATCCGAGGGACGTGGTGCTGGGAAAGAGTACGTGGGCGGACGAGAAGGAGGCGCGCGACATTTCCGAGGGATGAGAAGTCGGAGCAGAAGGTTGCTCGAGAAGGTTGGAAAATGGATTCAGGTCAGCCCTAGTCCAGATGGCTGAAATCACCTAAGTGAGCAGAACTGGAGTAGAAGACCATACCCAAACAAGTGGAACCAGAGCGGAAGACTCGGACCAAAAAGTCAACTAGAAGTTGACTTTACTGGTCAAGGCGCCCAAACTCCGGGCGCCCAGAACCCTTCCGAGCGCTCGAACTAGTAATTTTATCCAAACATGACGTGGCGAGTTCCGTTGTGACGGGGACAAAAGTTTATCCCCCTCCAGGTGCCTGGAACCCTTCCAGGCACCCCGGTCAGGGCTATAAATATAGCCTTGGTCCCAGAAGGTCAGAATAATACTTGTAATTGATTCCTCTTTAGCTTTGCTCTGTAATTGAGTCCTTCAACTCCTGTAAGAGGCTTCTCCGCCTAAAGGAGATTGTTTAGTGAACTTCAACTTCCTTGGATTAGCAATCCCCTGATTGCAAGTCAAGTAACCCTTTTGTGCCTCTTCTTGTTCAGTCTCTTATTTTTTTGTATGCAAGTATTAGACTAATAAAGCTGTAAAGTTTGAGAAGAGATTTTGTTTATTTTTATTGTGCAGGCTATTCACTCCCCTCTAGTCGATCATCAAAGAACCAACAACTGCATCTTGGCAAAGCTTTATCCTAGTCAAGTCTATCACATTTCAGGTGTCTGGATACCTTCCAAGTACTTGGATACTGACATGCACCGATAAATCAAAGATTGCCACCTCATGCTACTATGAGTTGAGGTGATCAGGGCACCTAGATCCTTTCTAGGTGCTTGGATCATCTTAGATCACCTGGATCCCTTCCAGGCGCCTAGGTCAGTACTTCCAAGCTTTTAACTTTTGCATCATGGAGTTAGCACAAAAAAATAATATGGAAATATAATAGTTTGACAGTCTTTGGACTATCCAATCATGACTTTTAGATTTTGCTAAAATCCTAGGTTGGACCGACGCCTACTATTCCCTCAATAGGGAATACGTCCTCACCTACTCCTCTTAAGAGAGTTTACTTATTGCCAAACATCCAGTCCTCTTGACCTCTTTGAATATTTGCTCAGCATCTGATCATGACCTTTGGGACTCCTTGCTAGACGTCTAATCCTTAACCCACAAAGACTTCTGCCTGGTGTCTGCAACCCCTAGGGCTTCCCGCCTAATGTCCTTGACCCTCCTGTCCAATGTATTTTATCTGTCAAGATTTCTATCCAGACCACTCAACCAGGACTTCTTTGCCCAATCCACTCGATCAGAACTTTTTTCCCAATCTACTTGACCAGAACTTCTTTGCCTAGTCTCAACTAGAACTTTCCTATACACTTAGTTAAGCTCGTTAGATCACAATAACCTTTAACTTTGAACCTTTGTCAATATTAAAACACAAGTTTGATTAGTTATTACTTCCAACATCAGCAACCATCCATTTTTTTTTATTTATGACAACCTAGTTCAAATTTAAGTAAAACATAACATTTTTAAGATAAATTAAACACAGAAAAACTTTTCAAAGTAAAATAAGGAATTGAGTTTTCAAGACATGCTCCCCTCAATTTAACACTCTTCCCCTAAAGAATTTTGAAAATATACTTTTGACAAGTTTGCATTTTTTTATTTTCAAAAATACTTTAACTTTATCTTATTTCTCCCCCTTTATATATATATATATATATAGAGAGAGGATTGAAATGCTGCGCGCCTGCACTGTGCGCGCGCAGCATATCAATCGGCGTTTTTATATTTTTTTTATTAGTTTTTAAATTAAAAAATAATTAAAAAATTTCATATTTCCTTATATAAATTTATAATACCTTAATATATCCCCTTAACATATTACAATACTCAATAAATGCTTAAATTAATTTTATTTTATTTTTTTTTAAAACCAAACATTATAACCTAATTGGGAAGCCTAAACCCCAGAGGTAAAATCAAAAAAAAAAAATAGCTTTAACACTATAACCAAAGCCTGAACCCTAGAAATAAACTCTTAAAAAAATCTTTTATTTTTTAATTTTTTTTAATTCATAAATTAAAAAAAAAAAAAATTGAAAACAGTTTTTATCCTGCGCGGCGCGCACAGTCGTGCACTGTGACATCGCGCAGGATAACAAATCCTTTTATATATATATATATATATATAATCTATTTAAAAAAATTAGACTTTGAAAATTTTTATAAGTTTAGAAAAAAATTTGCTCAAGTTTTTGTAAAATGGGGATAACTTTGCAAAAATATTTTCCAAAGAATGTTTAAACATAGACAAGTTTTTGAAAACATTTTTCAAGGCAACTTTTAAAAACGATAAATATTTTTCAAGATTTTTCACGATGAATATTCCAATCCAAGTAACAAGATTGAACAATAATTCACTGTATTTCAATTTAAGCAAAAAATATTAAGCAAGATTTTCTTATAGTCCAGACATACAAAAAAATTAAGTAAGATTAATGTTTTCGTTATAGTACAAGCATACATTATATTAAATATAAATCATCTAGGAAATTGTCTTTATTAAAGTGTCTAACTTTGTTAATTATCAACCACAGATTTTAATTTAGTTTATTGAATTTCAAATTATATTTAGTTAGAGTTTCAATTAATCAATTTAAAGTTTCAATTGATTTTTATTAATTAATTTAAGTAGGTTAATTAATTAGTTTAGATTTAATTGATTAAATTGGTTTTAATAGATTAAGTTAGATTAATTAAATGAATTTGATTAATCAAGTTTTAATTGATTAATTAGGTTAAGTTGATTAAAATTTTGAGTTAGATTTAATTAATAAAATTTTAATTTAATTAAATAATTGAGTTGGATTTAATTAAATTAATTTGATTAATTAAGTTTTAATTTAATTAATTTATTGAGTTAGTAATTTAGATTAATTTAAATTAATTGATTAGAATTTAATTCAATTTCAGGTTTAACCCAGTATAATTAATTATTTAGTTTAGTATTAATTAATTAACTTCGATTAATTACATGAATTTTTGATTAATTTTAAAAAATAGAATTTGATTCATTAAGTAAATTTCAGATTAATTAATTGAATAGGTGTTAACTAAGTTTTAATTAAGTTATTTAAGTTGAATAAATTAGATTAATTAGGTTGCATTTGACTGATTAATTAAGTTTGATTAATCATTTCAATTAAATTAATTAAGTTTAATTAAAAATTTTAATTAGATTAATTAATTTTGATTAAGAGTTTTAATTTATTAATTTGAGTTTGATTAATTAGTTTAGGTTTGATTAATTTAATACTCAATTTAGCTTAAATCCATCTTACCCTTTCCTAGATTTTTAAACCGGGAACATTTTAGGTTTTTGTGAAATGATTATTAATCTAATCTTTATTAAGTTAATTTAAAATCTAAGGATGGATTGATATTTGAGTTAAATTCATGTTTAACTATCAGTTAGTTAAATACACATTTTAAAAATTAGCTTCTAAGTTGTGGTGAGGCATAGGGAGCTTCTTGGGTATCAGAGCAACGACCACTTCTAGACAAAGTTTTTTTAGAAAATTATATTTAGTTTTCTTATTGAAAAACCTTGGTCTAACTAGTTTAGGATGTGGCAAGGTAACTTTAGTTAGTTCCATTTAGCTAAGTAGACAAATAAGGTATGTCTTATCCTACTTAACTCCTAGATCAAACTTTCCTAACGTACTATCATTTTATCCCACCCTGGTACTAAGTTGAGAAGTCTTAATTAAGCCTAAGTCTATATCTAATCATTCTAATTTAAACTAAACATGCAAGGCAAAATAGTAAATCAAATCAAACATGCATACCAAGAAAAGATAGTTTTCTATTAGCCCCCATGATTTCTATTTCAATTTAAATTGACAAGTAATATTTAAATCGAGTGTTAACTTTATATCCTAGTCCGGATTGATTGAATACGACCCTTTATTTTCTAAGTATCATATCAAGATACTTGGAGCCCTCAGTAAACTGTTCCAATGATTTTCCAAGTTCTTTGACTTGAATTTTTAAGGTAGAATTTGTTAGGATCGATGATCGCGGCTAGAGAGAGGGGGTGTGAATAGCCGCCCCAAATTCTTCGTTTCTTCCTACGATTAGGGTTAGCGCAGCGGAAATAACTAAATAGAAACGTAAAGGAAAAAGACAAACCTCAAACTCGATGGATGTAACGAGGTTCGGAGATGAAACTCCTACTCCTCGGCGTGTCCGTAAGGTGAACGAAGCCTATCAATCCGTCGGTGGATGAGTCCCCGGAAACCCGGCTAATAATCACTCCTTCTGGGTGGAGAAACCTCGCCACAATGTCTTGCAACAGCAAGATAAACAGGAGTACAAGAATACAGCAAGAAACTAAGTACAATACAAAAATGTAATAACCCTAGCTTGCCTTCTTGTCGACTGGATGAAGCAGCAGCTTCAAACGATGCCTACAACAGCAGGAACCCAGCCGATGAAGCTCACACGAAGCTTCAAGCAGAAGCGAGCTCAGCAAAGCTCAAATCACAATAGTGAAGAAGAACAGCAGCTCGAGGAGGAAGAAGAAGAGTTGTAGTCAGCAGCCCTCGATCTCTTCTTATAACCTCTGATATCCTGAGCCAACCTGCGAACCTGCAAGCAAAAAGAACAGAACACAGAAGCCCGAAATAACCTAGCCGTTGTCACTCACAACGGCTAGTCCTGGACCGATCAGGCTCCAACCTGATCGGTCCACACTATCCCTGATCGGTCTTGGGGACCGATCAGGCTAAGCCTGGACCGATCAGGCTATGTCCTGATCGGTCCAGGAGGAGTCTGATCGGTCCCTTGGACCGATCAGCCTTTCTCCTTCTTCTCTTCTGTTTGCTTCCTGATCGGTCTTCAGACCGATCAGATAATCCACAGAAGCATTCTGTTTGATTACTGATCGGTCACCAGACCGATCAACCGTATCACTGGATCGGTCCCCAAATCGATCCAGAGCTTGATTTTTGCCCAAACCAAGTCCCAAACCTTCCAAACCAACATCCAGTCAACCTTGACCTGTTGGTACATCATGCTTAGCATCCGGTCACTCTCTTGACCTGCTAAGACTCCCTACCAAGTGTCCGGTCAATCCCTTTGACCCACTTGGACTTTTCTCTTCGTGTCAAGTATCCGATCACTCCCTTGACCTACTTGACCTTCTCAACACCAGATATCCGATCACCCTAGATCCATCTGGATTTTCCCTTGCCCGGCTTCACTCACCAGGACTTTCACCTAGCTTCACTCACTAAGGTTTTCACCTGGCTTCACTCACCAGGATTTCCAATCTGCCCGGCTTCACTCACCAGGACTTTCCAACTGCTTGGCTTCACTCACCAGGACTTTCACCTAGCTTCACTCACTAGGGTTTATCCGTCTGCCTGGCTTCACTCACCAGGACTTTCCACATCCGGTCCAGAGACCGAGCTACCGAGCCCTCTCTGACCACAGTTCGAAGAACGAGCTACCGAGCCCTCTCCGACTTCCATCCGGTCCAGAGAACGAGCTCCCGAGCCCTCTCTGACCACAGTCCGGAGAACGAGCTACCGAGCCCTCTCCGACTTCCCATGTGCCAAGCTTCCATACTTGGACTTCTCCGTGCCAAGTCTCCATACTTGGACTTTTCCTGTGCCAAGCTCCCTGCTTGGACTTTTCACCATGCCAAACTCCCTGCTTGGACTTTTCCCGTGCCAAGCTCCCTGCTTGGACTTTTCCGAGTCAGGTCAACTTACCTCGGGTCAACCAGGTCAACCTTGACCACGGGTTGCACCCACAATCTCCCAAGCTTGTTCTCGTCAAACATCAAAATATAACTCGAGTCAAGTCAACTCAAGTCTGGTCAACCAGGTCAACCTTGACCTAAGGTTGCACCAACAATCTCCCATCATGTTCTCGTCAAACATCAAAATACAACTCGAGTCAGGTCAACTCGAGTCGGGTCAACCAGGTCAACCTTGACCTAAGGTTGCACCAACAATCTCCCCCTTTTTGATGTTTGACAAAACTCATAATCAAACCCATAATCAAGTTAGGTTAACCCGATAACCTAACTTAGGTTTTCTAATGTTCTTCCTTGAACATTCTCCCCAAACCTACACTCTCCCCCTTTTTGACACACATCAAAAAGAGTGAATCAAGGTCAAGAGTTTCTTCCTAATGAAAGTCTCATACCTTTCATTGAAACTCTTAATTTCCCCCTTGATACTAAGTTCAACAATTAACTTAGTGATAATCTCATATCACTCAAGTCTTTAGGAGTAAAACTCCCCCTAAAAGTCAACTCCCCCTTGACTAATAGGTAAAACTCCCCCTAAGGATCAACTCTCCCTTGACTATTGCACCAACAATGTCTTGGAGAGTTTCAATCCTTTAGAAATCCAAAACACCAACTTCATTGCTGAAATTTCAGAAATTTCAGACAGCACAGTCGAAACTGGCACGCCCTGATCGGTCACCAGACCGATCAGGTCTTCCCTGGATCGGTCACAGTGACCGATCCACGCACCCCTGGACCGATCAGAATCCTCTCTGATCGGTCCACAACTCTGATTTCTGATTTCTGATTTCTCTCCACGAAATTCAGAAACCTCTAGAAAATTATAGAAAATTCCAAAAATTGTGAAATTTTGAGGATACATTCCTCATAACATATACTATCATGGAAAAATAGTTTTCTATGAAAATAAGTTCCATTTTCAAATCTTGATACAAAGTTCAAAAGTCTTTGAAATAGCTCAAAGTTAACTCATCTTTGTATCACTTTGCTCAATGATGAATGCTATCACTAGAAAAGCTTCATCAAGGTTTTTCAAATCAATTTTGAAATGATTTTAAACCATTTAATTTAGGACCACAATCTTTGGGCTAAATGTACATGACTTGTACATAAGCTTTCCCTATGATCCCCAATTTTGAATTAGGCTCATCTAGGTACAAGAACTATGCACCTTGTTCCTAACTCATCATCCTAATATCTCACACACATCTAAGGTGTATCAAAAACACATCCAAGTCAATTTTGATGTGAGATATGGGTTTAGATTATCTTAGGCTAAGGTCTCATGCATTTTCTAAACATCAATTTGATCTCCATATCAAATTGTGTTTTTAACCTTAAATCAATTTCATTGATTATAAATGCAAGAAATGATGACATGGCATAAAATGATATCATAAGTAATAACATGTGCCAATGTCATGATGTCATGACATAAAGTATGAAACTTAAATAAAGCATGACATATAAATAACCTAAGCATTATCATGACATTTCAAATGATCATAAATTAAATATGATGTCATGACATGACATATGGCAAACAATACATGGCAAATAGCATGTAAAGGTATAGAAAATACCTAATTCTAGCCTTCGTTGCCATTTTTGATAGTTTTGATCATTTTGTCATAAGTTCTATATTCCTAAATGTAATAGACCTAAAATCAAATATAAAAGATTTTTAAATCACTATGTGCCAATTAGATTGACTCTAGACAACTCCTCAAATTTGATTGGCACATTCTAATCACCTTAGGAATAATTCTTAATTTCATTTTCAAGGCTTGATTACACCTTGAAAATTCCTAAAGTGCCACCTTTTGCCATGATTAGGTTAACTACCTATTCAAGTAAGGTTGGCACACCCTAACTCATCTAGCGTAATGAAATCACGCTCCTAGGAACCCAATACCTATTTGAGCTCATTGGGTTCACTAAATATTCACTAGGGATGACTTCCCTAGCAACCCTCCTAATGACCCTCTTAGGCTTTAAAGCCTTGGCCATTTGGGACTCATCAAGATCAACTCTAGGGGTGACTCCCCTTGTGACCTTGGTGATGGTCTTCCTAGCCCTAGATTTTGTTCCATAATCGAATGGAACATTGTGATAAGTGGGCTTGACCATTTGGGACTTAGGTTTGTGACCCAAACCTCTCTTGTCCTTTGTCTTTGGTTTTTGACCCTTAGACCCTAGAGTTGACTTCTCTAAATTTTTAAGGGTCTTTTCTAAAGTGTCAAGTCTTGACCTCAAGACTTGATTCTCCTTTTCTAATACCTCAAGTTTTAATTTGTCATTTTTCTTTGAGGTATTCCTAGGCATATGTCTAGTTGTTTTGGGATTTCTACCTAGGTTCTCCTTAACCTTAGATGAGTTGATCCTAGGGTTGGCTTTCCTAGTGTTATCCTTATCTAGGCTCACATGTTTGGCACCTAAGCATGTGTATCGATTTCTATAATTATCATGCTTATCATTATTGTCAATTGCAATCAAACTACTAGCATGCATCTTACTAGTATTGCAATAATGTGCCTTAGAGATTACCTTAGGGTTTTCCTTAGCTCCCCCTATCGATGTGCTCGGTCTCTTGTCCTTGTGAGATTACCTCCCCCTCGGACATTGGCTCCGATAATGTCCCCTTCGCTTGCATTGGAAGCACACCACATGCTCTTTGCCTTTGCGTATCGGGACTCCGACTTTCTTGACCTTTGGCGCCGGTGGAGTCTTTATAATCCTCTTTGGACACTTACTCTTGTAATGTCCATACTCCCTACACTCAAACCACATTATGTGTAATTTATTTGAAATTGAAATGCTTGAGTTACCTAGGGTTGAGGGTGGATGAAGACTCTCTCCTTCATCCCTTCCGGAGGTAGAAGTTTCTTCTTCTTGCTCCGAACTTGAAGAAGAACTCTCCTCCTCTTCTTCTTTAGATGTTGAGTGACCCTCAACTTCTAAATCCATTCCTCCATGAAGTGAACTCCTTGGCTCACTTGACTCCTCTTCATGGCTTGAAGTGGAGTTCCCCTCATGGAACTTAGCCAAGTTGTTCCACAACTCCTTGGCATTGTTGTATCCACCTATCTTACATAGAATGTCATTAGGTAATGAGAATTCAAATACTTTCATTACCTCATCGTTGATTGTGGAATGGTGGATTTGTTCCCTTGTCCACTTCTTCTTCTCGAGTGGTTTTCCTTCCTTATCCATTGGAGGCTTGAAACCTAATTGAACACAACTCCAATTTTCAAGCTTAGTCATAAGAAAATACCTCATTCTTACCTTCCAATACGTGAAGTCGTCGCGGTCATAGAAAGGTGGAATGGTGATGTCTTCTCCGAGTGGATCCATCTCTAGCTTGTGCTCCCTCGGGTGTTAATCCGGCGAAGAGCGACCTCGCTCTAATACCACTTGTTAGGATCGATGATCGCGGCTAGAGAGGGGGGTGTGAATAGCCGCCCCAAATTCTTCGTTTCTTCCTACGATTAGGGTTAGCGCAGCGGAAATAACTAAATAGAAATGTAAAGGAAAAAGACAAACCTCAAACTCGATGGATGTAACGAGGTTCGGAGATGAAACTCCTACTCCTCGGCGTGTCCGTAAGGTGGACGAAGCCTATCAATCCGTCGGTGGATGAGTCCCCGGAAACCCGGCTAATAATCACTCCTTCTGGGTGGAGAAACCTCACCACAATGTCTTGCAACAGCAAGATAAACATGAGTACAAGAATACAGCAAGAAACTAAGTACATAACAAAAATGTAATAACCCTAGCTTGCCTTCTTGTCGACTGGATGAAGCAGCAGCTTCAAACGACGCCTACAACAGCAGGAACCCAGCCGATGAAGCTCACACGAAGTTTCAAGCAAAAGCGAGCTCAGCAAAGCTCAAATCACAGCAGTGAAGAAGAACAGCAGCTCGAGGAGGAAGAAGAAGAGTTGTAGTCAGCAGCCCTCGATCTCTTCTTATAACCTCTGATATCCTGAGCCAACCTGCGAACCTGCAAGCAAAAAGAATAGAACACAGAAGCCCAAAATAACATAGCCGTTGTCACTCACAACGGCTAGTCCTGGACCGATCAGGCTCCAACCTGATCGGTCCACACTATCCCTGATCGGTCTTGGGGACCGATCAGGCTAAGCCTGGACCGATCAGGCTATGTCCTGATCGGTCCAGGAGGAGTCTGATCGGTCCTTGGGACCGATCAGTCTCCTTCCTTCTCTGTTGCTCCGATCGGTCTTGGACCGATCGGCATAGATTATAGACTTACTTTGAAATGTTCTGGGATCAGAGGTCCGACCATATCGATGCCCGAGCTGAGTTTATAATGAGAATTGACTTAAACATCAACCTTGGTCAATCTTGACCTGTTGGTACATCATGCTTAGCATCCGGTCACTCTCTTGACCTGCTAAGACTCCCTACCAAGTGTCCGGTCAATCCCTTTGACCCACTTGGACTTTTCTCTTCGTGTCAAGTATCCGATCACTCCCTTGACCTACTTGACCTTCTTAACACCAGATGTCCGATCACCCTTGATCCATCTGGATTTTCCCTTGCCCGGCTTCACTCACCAGGACTTTCACCTAGCTTCACTCACTAGGGTTTTCACCTGGCTTCACTCACCAGGATTTCCAATCTGCCCGGCTTCACTCACCAGGACTTTCCAACTGCCTGGCTTCACTCACCAGGACTTTCCCACTGCCTGGCTTCACTCACCAGGATTTTCACCTAGCTTCACTCACTAGGGTTTATCCGTTTGCCTGGCTTCACTCACCAGGACTTTCCACATCCGGTCCAGAGAACGAGCTACCGAGCCCTCTCTGACCACAGTTCGAAGAACGAGCTACCGAGCCCTCTCCGACTTCCATCCGGTCCAGAGAACGAGCTCCCGAGCCCTCTCTGACCACAGTCCGGAGAACTAGCTATCGAGCCCTCTCCGACTTCCCATGTGCCAAGCTTCCATACTTGGACTTCTCCGTGCCAAGCCTCCATACTTGGACTTTTCCCTTGCCAAGCTCCCTGCTTTGACTTTTCACCATGCCAAACTCCCTGCTTGGACTTTTCCCGTGCCAAGCTCCCTGCTTGGACTTTTCCGAGTCAGGTCAACTTACCTCGGGTCAACCATGTCAACCTTGACCACGGGTTGCACCCACAATCTCCCAAGCTTGTTCTTGTTAAACATCAAAATACAACTCGAGTCAAGTCAACTCAAGTCTGGTCAACCAGGTCAACCTTGACCTAAGGTTGCACCAACAATCTCCCATCATGTTCTTATCAAACATCAAAATACAACTCGAGTCAGGTCAACTCGAGTCGGGTCAACCAGGTCAACCTTGACCTAAGGTTGCACCAACAGAATTTTCTTCTTCAAGTTGTTAGACTTGAATTGAAGTTCTACTTTGAACTGGTTTGGCCAAAAGACTTGGGTTAGTCTCCTCCTTAAGGGTTTTTTACTTCCTTTTAGAGCGGATGTTAGACTTAGCTAACTTATGAGTTAAATATGAAATTAAGTTATACAATTTATCTACTAAAGTAGGACTTACAATGGTGTTTGACCTTTCAGAAATGGATATGAATCCATGGCTTGACTCAGACCCAGCTTCTGATTCAGATCCAGGTTCAGGCTCCGTCTCTATCTTGGCCACTTGTACTTGTACCGGTAGTGCCAGAAAACTCGCTTGTTCTTCCTTGTCTGATTTATTAGAGGATTTCATGTCAGAGGTCCCTTCATGTAACTTGATCAGTTTCTCCCATAGATCCTTGGTGCTTGCAATTGGTCTTACTTGGTTTAGATCTTATTTGGTCAAGCTGCATTGTAGGGTTTGAGTCACCTTAGCTTCAACCTCAATCTTCCTCGTCATTGGTTCATCCCATTTGTCGCAAGGGAGGGGTTCTCCATTTTCAATGGGGAGTGTGAATCCAGTCTGAATCATGATCTATATCTTCACCTAAGTTTTAAGTTGGTACTCTATCTGACCCATCCAATACCTAAAATCATCGCTAGAGTAAAAAGGTGGTCGTGCGATACTATAACTTTCTTAATGAAGCATTAAAATATCTTGCATGACAAAAACATAAAAAATATACCAAGACTTAGTCTTGGATTAGTAATGTGAGAGTATAAAGATAAAAAAAAAAATGGCTAGAGTAGTATTGCACTAATTTTGAGCAATTTATGAAAACTAAAAAAATATTATCAAAAGGGGTGATTTCACCAATTCTAACTAAGAACGAAAAACATAAAACGAACGAGAAATGGAAAAAAAACATAAATTTTTTTTTGCTCAAATGGTGGTTTCACCAATTCAAAGTGACACATTCTGATACCAATTATAGAATCTGAGAAGCACTAGAGGAGGGGGGGGGGGGGTGAATAACGCTCATCTCTTTTTCTTTTTTTTTTTATAAAACAAACTCAAGTTATAGTGGTAGAAATAAGAGAGAGAGAGAGAGAGAGAGAGAGAGAGAGAGAGAAGCTAACACGTTTTCTTTTTTTACTTGGTTCACAATCCAATGACTGCTAGTTCAAGGCTCATGATCGTTAATCACTTTCATTGGGCAATCCACTATCAATTCATTTAAGTACAAGAAGTTGAGTATGAATAAATATTGAAATTAATAATAACGATAACAAGAATGAAGTGTAGGCTTGATTGTAATTATCGGAGCAGTACTTTGACGTTGTAGCAAACTTTCGGAGTAGAGCAGGAGTCATTCAACATATAAGATTGATGATCTGAGATGTTGGTCGAAGGCTTCTTTTATAAGGCATTCTGGGCGCTTTGATACTGTTGGTGCAATTGACACCAATGATCAAACCTGAGTTTTGATAAATGACAAGTGGATTAAAGTTAGATGTGTTGTGTGAACCTTTCTACCAAGTGCTGGGTGCTACTTGGAATACCATTCTGTTTCTCCTGTACAAAAAGATTTGTACAAGCATAGAACTTTTTCTAGCAACCCATGTGCTCTTCAAAAGTTAAACTTGGATTGGAAACGAAATTTAACATTTTTACTCCAAGTTCGTTCATCAAAGTTAAACCTAGATTGGAAACGAAACTTAACATTTTTACTCTAAGTTCAACCCTTGCGTTCTTATGAAGTTAAATCATATTACAGAAGTTGATTAAATATTTATTTCAAGAATCGACTTCTAGGTCGTAGGCAAGACACTAGGCCTTCTTGGTTATGGGATCATCTACCACTTCCTAGACAAAGTCTTTCAAAGAAATTAAATATTTAAACTTCTCACAGTAATCTTAGGTTTAACTACAGAGACCTCAATCAAAGCACAAGATTGAAACACAAATCGAAGCACAAAAACGAAAACACAAAATTGCTAGCCTCTTGTGTTGGTATTTCAGGATCCATACAAAGAAAACAAAACTAGTTGTACTGCGGAATAAATAACTAGTTGTACATTTCTTCATAGACAAAGATCTCTTGATCTTTTGGCGTATTCCTCTCCTCTTCTTGGCCGTCGTGTGGGTGACGATCTACCAAGACAAAAAAAAACACCCGAACCCTTTTTGTTTCCAAACCACCTACCACCAAAAGACGCAAAGAAAAGAATGCCTCTTTCTTCTTCTTCTCCTCCAAACTGCCGGCCACCAAGGTGCTTCGTCTCTTCATTTTCTTTTCCTCCAAGCTCCGGCCACCAAGAGAAGATGGGGCGCCATCCCTAGAGGGAAGAAAAGGGAAGAAGAAAAGAAGTGGGGCGCCGATCCTAGAGGAAAGAAAAGAAAGAATGGGGCGTCGACCTTAAGGGAAAGGAGAGGATTTTTAGTTGTGGAGAGAAACTGACCAATTCTTAATTAAATTGTTGATTGTTGTGGCACAACCTCCTCTCCTTTTATAACCCTTTGCCCCAGATAAAAAAAGAAGAAAAAGTAATAAATTTTTGTTTAGAAAAAATCTCTAGAAAAGAATTAACATAATTCTTTTTAGAAAAATTTCTTAAGAAAGAATTACTATAATTCTTTTTAGAAAATTTCTAAGAAAGAATCAACATAATTCTTTTTAGAAAAATCTCTAGAAAAGAACTAATATAATTCTTTTTACAAAATTTTTTTTAAGAAAGAATTAATATAATTCTTTTTAGAAAATTTCTAAGAAAGAATCAACGTAATTCTTTTTAGAAAAATCTCTAATTCTGTTGAGAAAAAAAATCTCTCCTTTTTTTTCTTTTTCTTTTCTTTCTTTTCTTTCCTTTTGGTTTGGCCGACCCCTTGCTTGGGCACCAAGCAAGGCTTGGCCGACCCCTTTCTTGGTTAGGAAGTAAGGCTTGGGCGGCCCCTTGCTTGGGTACCAAGCAAGGATGTGGCCGGCCCCTTTCTTGGGTAGGAAGCAAAATAAAAATGGGTGAATACGAGGCTTTATAGAGGCTACAATAGGGACGGAGAGGAGGAATTGGTTTTGGCCTCCTGATGGACTTGAGCTTCCTGTGTTCGACCCGAACACCCAACTCAAGTTCATCAATAATAACTCATACCACTAAAGTGTTATTATTGAACTACCACACCAATCCCATATTACAATATGGGCTCCTTCTTATCATAAGTGTATTAGTCTCCCTGTGTTTAAGATATTGTATGTCCGTTAATTAAATGAGTTACTGACAACTCACTTAATTAACATCTAGCTCCAAGAGTAGTACCACTCAACCTTATTATCATGTCGGACTAAGTCCACTTGCAGGGTTTACATGATAATCCTTATGAGCTCCTCAAGGGGATATCATCAACCTAGATTACTAGGATACAGTTTCCTTTTATAATTTACAACACACCATATAAATAATATTATTTTCCAACTTATCGGGCCTATTGATTTAATTGAATAAATCTCACCCTTTGATAAATTAAAGAAATAAATACTAAGTATATGTGTTTGCTATTATATCGGGATTAAGAGTACGCACATCCATAATAACAGAGGTTTTGTTCTTTTATGCAGTCAGTATAAAAAGAAACAACCTCAGATGGTCATGCTCAATACACTCATAGTGTACTAGTGTAATTTTATAGTCAAGATAAACTAATACCAAATCACACTACAACCATTCCAATGGTTTGTCCCAATCCATCTTGGTTGTAAGCTACTATTTATAATTTATAAGGAACTGATAACATTATCTTCTGTGTAACACCACACACCATGTTATCTACAATATAAATTAAATGGATAACTACATTTAACTAAATGCAGACATTTGACTAATGTGATTCTCATTTCAAAATAAATGTTCATACAAAAAGCTAGGCTTTTAGTATACATCCTAACATTAAGTGCATAGGACTTGAATAGTCTGATAACAGGCTAAAATCTAGCTAGATTTGGAATACCTAATAGCTGGTGTAGAAGTTCAGATAGGTCAAGGAGTGACCTAATATCTGACAGAAAGTCCGGCTGGGTCCGCGGGACCTAATAGATGGCCGAAGTCTAATTGGTTCTACGGACTTAACAACTGGCGAGAAGACCTAGTGGACTGAGGTAGAGTCAAGTGATTCTATAAGGTAAGTAAGGTAAGTCACTGGAGGAGAATGTGCTAGTAAGGATGAGTCCCAATCTAGGACTTTAGGCGCAGGTCCAATTTAGATCCATTTCTGACTAGATCCTGGTCTTAGGGAGACATGATCTAATTATTATTGCTATTATTGTGCTAATTTTGTTTTGCAAGTTAAATATTTTATGTTGGACTAACATATTTTGCTAGGTAAAAGGAGCACAAAATGCCTTGGGTGAATAGTACTCAATGCGCTTCCCATGCAAAGGCGTCTTGAGCTGGGTGATGGAAGGCGCTTTTGAGAGCTTGAAAGGCGCCTTCTACACTACAAGAAAATTGGGATTCTACAACACTTAAACGACAATGCTTTTTATAAAAAGCGTTGTCTATTTTTTTTTAACAACGCTTTTAGTGAAAAGCGTTGTCTATTTCATTATTTTCTTATTAATAGACAACGCTTTTCTAAAAACCGTTGTCTATTAGTGATTTTTACGGGTCAAAGACAACGCTTCATAAAAAGCGTTGTCTATTAGACTTTGTTTTAGTGTTTACGGCAACGTTTTTTAAAAAGTGTTGTCTATTGTTAAGTTCTCATCTAAATCTTGATTAATACAAACCGTTGGATCTAAGTAAGGAGTAGAAAACCCTTCTCCCTTCTCCCAACTCCTATCTTTCGATCGTTTTTTATCCCGAACCCTTCTCCCAACTCCTCATCTCATGCGGCCTTCTCCATCCAACTCCTCTCCGGCGAACCACTCCTCTGAACTCCTCTCCGTCAAGACCACACCTTCGTCAAGCTGCAGATCCCAGTGCTGAGGTGATCGACCACGACAGATCGACCCATCTCTTTGCCTCCTTCGCCCCCGACGTTGAGGCGGTGACTGGTATAAGGAGGACAAGATGAGCGTGAGTCCAGTGCCGACCTCGGACACCCATGGTAACCTGGACAAGCAGATCGCGCAGCTCAGTGCAAGCCGCTCGTCGTACAGGAGGTTACATCTCGCCCTTTCCCTTGCTTATTTTCGTCCGATCGCTCCTTCGATTTATTCCTTTCTAGTCAAGATGTTTGTTTTGGGGGTTTTCTGCTCGATTCATGCGTATTCTTTACAGATCTGAGGTTGAGTGGGTTTTTTGCTAGAAAAAAAACGTAGCCTGCTAGACGCCTCTCGCCTACGCAACCCTAATGGAGTCCGTCGCGGCATCGGCAGCGATCCCATCGTCGTCGTCTCCCCTCTCCTTCTTCTTGCCCAAGAGAACAACGCCTCGGTGCCAATTTCTTTCACTGATCGCCTCCAAGAGCGGTTCGTGCCCTTTTCCTTCTTTTTTCCCCGTATTTGATTCGGTCGCTGTTTTAATTTTCTGCTTTTGCATCGTTTTAGATCGGGAAGATGAAAAGGATCTTAATTTTGCGTTTGAGAGCACCAAGCTTGTGCCTTTCCTCGGCGGTCGCGGTTCCCTTTCCCACCTTCCCACGGTTTTTCGTTCATTTCAACTGCTTTTCTTCTCTTCCTGTTTCTGGGATGGGGGAAGCTCTCCTTTTTAAAGCTCCTTTTGTGATCTCTTATTAGGATGCGGCGATGGGGTTGGTTTTGAGTGCTGTAGCTGGAAGAGGGAGGACGACGAGATCTGGAATGGAAGGCCCTCCCATCCCAGCTGACGCTGATTCAACTGATCAGACTGTTCTTACCTTCCCATGGTCCTTATACACCAAATCTCCCCGACGTCGGATGCGCGTCTCCTTCACTTGCAACGTCTGTGGCCAGCGAACGACTCGCGCCATCAACCCCCATGCTTACACTGATGGCACCGTCTTTGTTCAGGTACTTTACAAGTCACTTTTCGAACGCAGCAGTTTTCCGTTCGGTCCTATTCCTTGTTAGCAGCAGGGATTTGTTTCCTCTTTCTGATGCAAACTCAACATTTTGGCCAGTCCATATTTCATTCCTGGACTGTAATGATTTTCTTTGTTGGACTATGGGGTGGGTTAGTGTTGCTTGTTAATGAATAATCTGATGATTTATTTATCCGATGTGATTTAATTATTTCTCTTTGATATAATTATAAATGCTTTAATTTGTTAGAGACGATGGGAAATTTCATGATACATGTGTATTTTTAATTTTAAGTGTGGTGTATATATCAATGAATGAATGGCTTCAGTTATTGCAATACATGTGTTATTATACATTCAATGAAATTTGTTATGAATGAATGGCTTCAGTTATTGCGTTGTAGTATAGACCAAAACAAATGTTATTTTTAATTTTAAGTGTGGTGTATATATCACATTTATAACTGAGATACGATACATGTGTATTTTTTTGGTGTGTTCTGGTAGGGATTGTATGATTAATGTGTTATTTTGCTTGTATATTTTTTGAAGGCTTAATTTCATGAGGTATATTTTCTTTTTGTAGCTCTATGATATTTTTGCAGTGGCACTTATTGTATATTTTTTCTTTGTAGTATGAGGTCATATTTGTTCCCTATCATTTATTTGCATGCTCCACGAGTCATTTTATCTGATTGTGATGCTCTCCTAGAGTGCGAAACATTTTTACCATCCATAAGCTACTAACTAGTTCCCATTTCCCATCTTACTCTACATTTCTTTTAGTAAAATTTGAATCAGTCTTAACTGTTTTTTTTATTTAGTATATTAAAGCTGTTAAATGTTGGATCAAGCTTTTTGTACTCATTTCTTTTATTGGCTTGATTGTATCTTATAAATGTTCTAACATTGTCCACAATCTTTCTCAAACATTTGTCACTAAACCTTTCCTACCTTCAACAGCAAAGTTGATTATCATTGCAAACAACTGCCCACCACTCCGTAAGTCTGAGATCGAGTACTATGCAATGCTGGCGAAGGTTGGAGTTCATCATTTCAGTGTAAGTGATATTCATAGTTGTTTGCTTGTTTTTTTATTCGTCATTTGATTTCATCCTCTAGTTGCGTTCCATGTAGTAGATTGAACTAAACTTCAATCACCAGGAACATTAAAAGTTATTTTACTAATTGCTATGCCTTTCTTATTCAAAAATGACTTTTTAAAAATATGTTCTATTTTCCGATATAGAACTCGTTTATTTTGATTGTTTTGTTTCTTTTGAGAGCCATCAGTTATTGCTATGCCTTTCTTTCTGTAGTTTGAAGAAATATTGTATTTCTGCAAGCTTTCTTTCTTTCTTTCTGCAAGCATTTCATTTCTGAGTAATGAGTTTTGGTTCATTTATAGAAAATAGCTAGTAGAAGTAATTTTTTGGTTCAAACTATTGACTATAATTTTTTGTTTATATTTCAGGCCAACTGTTCAATATGTTCAAAGCTCACAAAGATCCTAGACAAAATCCAATTGCTCACAAGATTATTTTGTGCTCTTTTGTTTTATTTGTGAATATCACTATCTACTTTGAAACAGAATTAGTGTTAATTTTGATATTTACTAGCTTCTCATGTAATTAAATATTAATATTACTTCAATGTTAGAATTCTATTATTTTGGTATGAGTTTGAAATCATTAGCTGAGTTGATTATATGTAAAATTCGAATCTAGATATGGTAAAAGAAAAATAATAGTTTCGTAAATATAAAAATAATGATTTTTAAATAATTTTTTTTTATTTTTTTCTTTAAAACGACAACGCTTTTAAAGCGTTGCAAAAGCGTTGTCTTTTCTACCAAAAACAACGCTTTAAAAGCGTTGCAAAAACGTTGTCTTTGCATAAACTGACAACGCTTTTAAAGCGTTGCAAAAGCGTTGTCTTCGCTACAAACGACAACGCTTTAAAAGCGTTGTCGTTGAGCAGACTTTTAACAACAGTGCCTTTAACAACGCTTTTTCAGACACAAAGACAACGCTTTAAAAGCGTTGTCTATTAGCTTTTTTCTTGTAGTGCTATCAGATAAAATTAGACTTCGTCGACGATAAGAGGCAACCTATTTGGGATAAGAGTTGGCGAGTTGAAGGTGCCTCCAGTGCTATAGAAGGTGCCTTCAACACTCAATAAAAGGAGATCTCGCCCAAGACTTCCAGATAACTCATACACACTTCCTCTACGAGCTTTTACGTGTTCGTGCGACATTCTAACTGCTATGACTTCATCCTACTACTCTTCTACTCTATTATGACCGTGCTCGACTACTGTTGAGGAGCCATCCAACACTGAGCTTGATCCGATCATCTACAAGTGTGGGGTAATAAAGTTTCCTTTGTGTACTTAATTATTGCTGAAAAGGAAAATATAGCTTATTGCACTTATCCTATCTTTTTTATTATACTTGTTTTCCTCTTTCGGTAGTTCCAAAAGAGGATTATAGTGAATTGTCCATTGATATGATCTATGAGATCGTGAGTCTTAGAGTAGGAGTCGTCGAAGGCTTTGAACCAAGGTACCAATCGAGTTCTTGCTTTTTTGTTTATATTTCTATCTTTTCCGCTGTGTACTTATTTTGTAAAACTAAAATGACAAGTTTTTTAAAATCATGTGATTCACCCCCTCTCACGTGCATAACAATTCAATAAGTGGTATTAGAGCCCTATTAGCTATGAATTAGTGCAATCACCAATCAAGCAGGGGGTTTATTTGTCTGTTTTTTTGTTTAAATTTTTTACTTTAAGTTTTTTCAAATCAATCTAAACTGGCACTGTTTCCTCTTCAGATAAAATTTTCACTTTAATTTTCTTGAATTACTCAAATTGGTGCAACACCAATTGAATCCTTTTTTTTCTTCACCCGCACTACTAATTCAAGATCAAGTCTTGATACTCTTTTCTAGTTTTCTATTTCAGTAATCACATGGCACAAAACAAAGGTTTCAACATCGCGTGCCTGCCACTCTTCACCAGAAATGACTTCCTGTATTAGAAGAGGAGAATGGAAGTATACCTCAAGATGGACATCGACCAGTGGTTCTCGATCCGACGCGGGTACCAGACATCGGTTAATAAAGCTACCAAAACACTTGTGGATCCAAAGAATTGGAACCTAGTGTAGGATCGAAAGCGCTAGAGGAGGGGGGGGTGAATAGCGCTCGTGGCTTTCACGTCGTTTTAAAACAATCGATCGAAGTAAACGTTACGCAGCGGAATAAAAGAAATAACACACGAGCACACCAAAGAATTACTTGGTTCGGAGTCTGTGGCGAATCCTACTCCAAGGCCCACACTCGTTGAGTGTTTACTTTGGGTAATTCATTATCAATCCAGAAATATTACAAAAGGAGTATTACAATTTAAATGTAATAAATAAAAATATACCAACAACTCAAGAATGGAGAAAGTCGAGCTTGTGGTTGTCGGAGTAGCGTTATGGCTTTGCCGGATTGTTTTGTTAGTAGTGCGCAATTGAAGAATAGTTGAAAATTGTTGTGTAAAAGTATCTGGTCTAGACAGGCTTATATAGCCTGCTGAGGGTGCCTCCAACCCCGCCAAATCCGCAGCGTCAATAAACCTCGCGTCGCCCACTGCTTATCCGCCTGAGGGCACCTCCAAGCTCCATGGAGGGCGCCCTCTGCCCAGTGTCTAGGGCGCCTCCAAGCTCCATGGAGGGCACCCTCTGCCCTGCTGCGTGGAGGTCTTCGACTAGTGCACCCGAGGCACCTCCAAGCTCCATAGAAGGCACCTCGGGTACTGTTCATTCGAGGCTTTACATCTTTTTCACTCCCTACAAGATGTGTTAGTCCAAAATACAAAACATATCATGCAAAGCAGAGTTAAGCATAATAAAATAAGATTAAGATAAATATTTGATAGTCACTAGACTGTTCGGTTCTGACTTTGGATTTCCATCCGAAAATCCTAGGTCGAACCGATGCCTACTGTTCCCTCACCGAGGAACGCGTCCTCACCTACTCCACTTAGGAAAGTTTACCTATTGCCAGACCAGTCCTTCAGACCGACTAGACTTTTGCTCAGTGCCCCAGGCTCTAGGATTTTCTGCTGGACGTTCGCTCTAAGACCCGTCCAGTCTTTTCACCTGGTCCGCGACCACCAGGACTTTCCATCTAGAGTCCTTGACCTTAGGGTTTTTGCCCAAGCCTTCAACCCACCAAGACTTTCCGCCTAGGGTTACCACCCCCTACGACCTAGGGTTACCACCCCCTAGAGTTTTCCACCTGCCTAACTACGGCTAGGACTTTTGTCTAAGTACACTTAGGGCTTTTCTGCAAACTCATTTAAACACGTTAGACCACAAATAACCTAACTTTGAACCCTTTGCAATTATCAAAACTTAGGTTCGATCATCGGATGCTTCCCGCACCAACACCTAAACATGAGGAGGAAAGCTCAGATCAACTCCATAGCGCTAACACCCTCTGGTGCAAACTGACCAAGGAGGAACTCAACCGGGTTTGGTGCATTTGAAAATGTAAAGGAGCTTTGGGATAAGCTAATCAAACTACACAAGGGCACCAGCGATGCAAAGGTAATAAAAAGAGACCTTTTATTAAATTCATTATTTAATATCAAAATACAGGATAGAGAAATGGCAATGCAACTCTATGTGAGGATTAAAGATATCCTCAACGGTCTACACCTCATTGGCCATGAACTTTAAAACCAGGACATTATAAGGCATGCTTTAAATTCATTTCCCTGAAATACATTGTGGGCATCCATAGTGGATGCCTATAAAGTTTCAAGGAATTTAAACAAGTTAAAATTAGATGAATTATTTTGTAAATTTAAACTCCGCGTATAGACTAACTTAAAATGAGTCAAGTAAGGTGTGACTTTTCTTGTAGGTCCATTACAAGAAATGAAGACTAGAACTCGACTCGAGCCTTAGTCAGAAGATAAATCTGATATAGAAACCGACAAAGAAGAACAACAAGTGAACATGGTCAGAAAAATGTTAACTAGAAGGAAGAACAACTTCACAAAGAAAGACTTACAAAAGGTGATCAAATCAACAGCCAACCACGTGAAGGCAAAGATCACCCGCTTCAGATGCAACAAAAAGGGCCACTACAAGCACGAGTGTCCGAACATCAAGGAAGATAAATCCAAGAACCTCAAGAAAAAGAAGGCACTCAAGGCAACTTAAGATGAGTCATCTTCGGTGGAATCGGACAATGATGAACCGAAGCACATCAACTATTTAGCACTGATGGCTGTTAGGATCTTAGATGGCTAGAGGGGGGGTGAATAGCTCCTTTAAAAACTTAAACGAAAACTTCTACACAGATAATCGTTAGCACAGCGGAATTAGACAACTAAAGGAGAGAAAAACACAAGCACACTAACACTAGGATTTACGAGGTTCGGGGATAACTTGCCCCTACTCCTCGGCATGTTCGTAAGGTGGACGACTCCTTGATCTTCGGTAGATCGCACCCCGGATAAACTCCGGCTAGATCCTCCTTCTCGGTGGAGTAACCTCTCCACAAAGATCACCATAGTAGATTTGAAAGTGAAGCACAATTACTTACAGAGTGTGGCTAAAGGATTGAACAGTTTAACTTACAGCCACGAAGCAGAAAAACAAAGACCGAAGCACAGCCTCTTGCTTGAACGACAGAGAGAGTTTTTCCAGAGAGTTGGTGATCCTCTCCACTTCCTCCTTCTTATTTCTCTGCTTTCTTCACTGCGTTTGCCTGCATCGAATCACTGCAAACCAGTAGCGTATCACTGTCGCCAAACCAGGCGTCGCCAATCACGCTTCTTCCTCATCTGAATATCTGAGCTCACACCAATACCATCCTTGGTCTTCACTGGTGTCTCTGAACTCAAACCAATGAGGAAGAGTCAAGCTGATTGCAGCCAGTGAGCCAACTGAACAAGCCAGTGAACGTTGATGCTTCTTTTGCACAATCTGCAGCGATAACCAGTGGAAAAACCATTTTGTTTTATTCCTTTGATAGTCATTGATTTGAATTAAAACATCACCATGGTACCTGCAACCTATTACTCAAAAAGCTCACAAGCAGATGTTAGATCAGACGTATAACAAACGAATCAGAAATCAGCAGAAATTGACAGTGTGTGCAGACAGTGTGGTGGATCGGTCAGCGGACCGATCCACACCTTTGGATTGAACTCTGATCGGTCGTGAAGACCGATCAGGGTACTTGATCGGTCGGCGGACCGATCGAGGTTTAATGGGCGCGTTCCTCGCACTCACGAGATAAATCACTGATCGATGCAGGCCGTCGAGAGATATATTTGATCGGTCCGGGCCGTCGAGGTTCATATGGATCGGTTCACGGACCGATCCACTCCTTTTTCCTTCTCGCGACATCATCTCCTGATCGGTACACTCAGTATCACACTGAGTGTTTCTGATCGGTCTATAGGCCGATCGACACACTCGATGTGCTTCGAGTGTTTCACGATCGATCGCCGGACCGATCAAACTAATTTCACCGGATCGGTGCGTGCCGTCGGAAAACAAAATCCGGATCGGTGCATTGATCGATCCAGCGTATGTGATATTGGGATTGGTCTTGAGAGCGAGCTCACGAGCCCTCTCGACCTAGTCGGGAGAGCGAGCTGAGCCCTCTCCGACTTCGTCGGTCCGGAGAGCGAGCTACAGGCCCTCTCGGCCTAGTCAGGAGGCAGCTACCGAGCCCTCTCCGGCCGTGGGTCCGGAGAGCGAGCTAGAGCCCTCTCTGACCACTCCGTGCCAAGTCTCCATACTTGGACTTTTCCCATGCCAAGCTCCCTGCTTGGACTTTTCACCAGATGTCTGGTCAACCTTGACTCATCTGGATTTCCCTTGCCTGGCTTCACTCACCAGGACTTTCCCTCCCAATGGATCAACCTCGATCAGTAGTCAGTCTGAGTTTGATTAATATCTGATACAAACTTAAATCAGTGTCAACATCAAAACAACAGGCAGGTCAGACTGTATCAACAATCTCCCCCTTTTTGTTGTTTGACAACACGATTTAAGTTTAGATCAGAATTGTTCAAAATTTTCATAATTTTAGGGGAATCAAGATCCTCCCCCTAAGGCGGATACTCCACTATATGAGGGTCTTCAAATTTTCATTCATCTAAACTTAGTTATCTTCTCCCCCTTTGTCAAACACCGAAAAGGTGCGAATACGGTAAGATAACACTGTCTGTTTCGTAAAGCACTTAGAATGCCCTCTAAGTGTATTATAAGACAGTAATAAAGAAATAAAGGACAAACAAGACATGCAAGTGAACAGCATATTAATATCCAATAGAAAATGAAGCATAATAAAGAGCAAGCAAATGAAACGGAGTAGCATAAATACGAGTAGCATCAGTGCAAACATCGGTCGGTCATAAAGACCGACAAATAACATCAAAATACTGACCAACAAACAAACTGTCAATCAACATCCTCACATCAAGAATATCATCATCGGCGGGAGGGTGAAATCACGAGGCACGTTGGAGGATGGATAGCCTGGGTAAATGCGGAGGCGGGTAGCGTGCCATCCATCCGAGTAGCAAGCATGTCACCACGATGATTGCAGATATCATCGGCTGGTCAATATACCCGCAGTCATCATAGCGCTGGTCTATCCGAATACACAAGCCATCCATCTCAGCGGATATCATCTCATCATGCCGATCAAAGCGGCTCTCCGGCTCGGCGATCGCGGTAGCGGATCGGGATCGTCCTCTCCATCGTCGGCGAGAGGAGGAGGCGACAGGAGCAACCTCGTGGAGGTCCCGTGGTAACTCACCCAAAACTCTCCCATCCTTCCACCGAACACCCCATTTGTCCAATGATGCGGACTTGGAAAATGCGCGTTTCCCAAGTCGGCAATCCTGCCTGACCATTTTGACTACCCTACCCTTAGACACATCAACCTGAAGGGTCTCGAGCCAATCAGTAATTATATGCCCATAAGGCATATAAACAGTGGAGCCACTGGGCCGAGAATATGAAATGATCGAAGAGTAGATGCTGGACATAATGTCAAAGTCGAGACGCCAACGTAACCCATAAAGCATCAAACAATGATAGGGTCGGATCTCAGCAAGAGGTTTGGATGTAATTGGAAGAATACAGTTTGTGACTATCTTAAAAAGAATATAGTCAGGGGCAGATAGTCGTAGGGCAGCAAAAGTGGGAAAGTCAACATCCAACTCATCTAGGTCATCTGGTCTAGGATGACCGAAGAAGTACTCATAGATGGAGTCAGGTGAGACATCAAGTGGAGGACGTAATGATTCTGGTAAATCAGGATAAATTGAGAAAAGATCCCCCGTACACATCCGGCAGCCTAGATACCCAAAAAATTCTCTGATGGAGAAATCGATAGATCTTTTAGCGACTCGGGTTTTATAAACACCATCACTGTTCTGATGAAGATTGTTATAGAACTCAGAAACTAGGTCAAGGTTGATGTCCCTCTCTAAGTAGACTACCGAGTCAAGTTTAAAATAGGCTAGGGTTTCGGACACAGAAGGACAAAATTCATCCATATACTTGCGATCCACAGATCGACATGGAAGCAGCTTGAATGTCCTCTGTTGAAATGCTTGCTCAAAATGGCGGTTTGGGAATCTACTAGAACCAGCTGGTTGGGGTCGAGAGGGAGCAGGAGACTTGGATTTCTCAGCTGGGGACTTAGAAGAACTCTCACCGGCTGCTTTCTTCCTAAATAGATAAAGATTTGGACACGGTCGGGGCAAATGGGAGTCCACGGGAGCCACACAGAGAGAACCGAGACAACACACATAGAGAAAATGTGAAAAGAAGCTAAAACGCTAAGAATGAATAAACCTCGGAAGGAAGAAGAGTTACCTGGGCGCCATTGTAACCTTCGGCTTTTAGAAGATGATGGGTCGAGAAGACGGGAGGAAAAGAGGGGCGTCGGCTAGGTTATGAGTCGGTCGGCTAGGGTTTTGAGAAGGAAGAAGATCGGGAAGAGAGTGGGTCGGGAGGTGTTAATGAGGGGATAGTGCACAGTGTGATCTGATCGGACGGTGTCGACGGAGAAATCGACCGATCGGGAAACATCCCGATCGGTCGGTGATCGTCTGATCGATCATGGAGCCGATCGAGGATCTTCCGATCGGTCCTTGGACCGATCAGATGTGGATCGGTGGGCTGCATCCGGTGTCTCTGATCGATCCACGGATCGATCGGAACTCTGATAGATTCATGTCCCGATCGGTCGTGGAGACCGATCGGTATCGTTAAATCTCGATCGGTCGTGAGACCGATCGGGGAACCTCTGATGGGTCCCGGACCGATCGAGGTCGATCGATGGCGAATGAACTCTGCGATCGGTCGTGAGACCGATCGGATATCGGCTGATCGGTCCATGGACCGATCGATGTCGGAATCAGAAATTGATTTCAGTAACTGAAATTTTTGAGCCGTTGTTGATCGAGAATTCTGAGAAGTTCACCAACTAAGAATTCAGAACCTCCCAAATTCATAACCTAGTACCTAAGGATCAACACCCACAATTATGAAAAAAATGAACTCTTATGGCCTGAGCGTGTTTAGAGCCCGAAAGTTTCAGACTTCAAAACCCAAAAACTCAGACATTTGGAATCTTAGAGTTCCAATCTTAGATAACCTTATAAAACTATTACCTATAGTGAACCAAGGTATTAGTTAAGACCTAGGATTGCTATGATCAGTTTCAAGTTTGTCAAAATATAAACAACTTGTCCTAATTTTCAAACAAGGCATGAAAGCTGAAATTCTTGATCCTTGTTATGTTTAGTTTCAAGTTTGTCAAAATATATCCAAGTTGTTATTATTTCCTTTAATAACCTATCGTTTTATCAATCAAAGTCATGACATGAACCAAGCAACAATACCAATCAACACATCAACCATCAACCATGATTAGAAAATTTCTAGGCAAAAGTCCAACCAAGATTCCTTGGTTGGAATATATGAGTAAGATCTAGGAGCCAAATACACATGAATTATGTAATGGCCTTCCTCATACTCAATTAATGTCTCTTCAACCTAATTATTCAAGGGATGCATGATACATTTTGAATAATTGGGTTGATCCTAGCATCTCACCCCATTTCTAGCAAACAAAAGTATTTTGTTAAACCTTATAGTTTGTGTGAGATGTTCCCAAGTTGCCCAAATTATTGTCCCAATTACTCTAGTCATTTTAATAGTCCTTATTGATCATGGTGAAGTTCTAATGACCTAAGGAGCCAAACACATTCCTAATTCCCTCCTTAAATGACTAAATTCATTCTCCGGAAGGGGTTTGGTGAAAATATCAGCTAGGTTTGACTTTGACTCCACATATGTGAGCACAATGTCACCCCTAGCTACGTGATCTCTAATGAAGTGATGACGCACTTCAATGTGCTTGGTCCTTGAGTGATGGACTGGATTTTTAGTTAGGTTGATCGTGCTAATGTTGTCACATAGCACTTGTACACCCTTATAAGAAAGTCTATAATCCTCTAGGGTGTGTATCATCCACAACAATTGTGATACACTCTCTCCCATGGCAATATATTCGGCCTCGGTCGTGGAGAGAGCAACACAATGTTGCTTCCGACTTGACCAACTAACTAAAGATGAACCTAAAAATTGGCAACCCCCACTAGTGCTTTTCCGATCCAATTTGCACCCAGCATAATCGGAATCGGTATAGCCTATCAAGTCAAAAGACTCTGTACGAGGGTACCATAGACCTACTCGAATTGTGCCCTTAAGGTATCTCAATATTCTCTTAACTGCAATTAAATGAGATTCCTTGGCACAGACTTGATATCTAGCGCACATGCCCACAGCAAAAAGTATGTCTGGTCGACTAGCTGTGAGATATAGAAGACTACCAATCATGCTTCTATATTGCGTTAGATCAATTGGTTTTCCACTCTCATCATTGTCAAGGCGAGTGCTTGTCGCCATTGGAGTGGACATTTCCTTAGAGTCACTCATATTGAATTTTCTAAGCATCTCTTGAGTGTATTTCGTCTGATGGACATAAATGCCATCTCGAGTTTGTTTGATTTCAAGTCCAAGGAAGAATGTCAATTCTCCTACTAGACTCATCTCAAACTCACTTTCCATGTGAGAAATAAATTCATTCAAATAGCCCTTGTTATTTGAGCCACAAATTATGTCATCGACATATACTTGGGCTACAAATATGTTTTCACCATCTCTTCGTAGAAATAGTGTTGGGTCTATTTGTCCTCTTACAAAACCCTTCTCTAGTAAATATGTTGACAACCTTTCGTACCAAGCTCGTGGTGCTTGTTTAAGCCCATAGAGAGCTTTCTTGAGCTTGTATACGTGGTTTGGAGCTTCGGTACTCACAAACCCCGGTGGTTGTTCAACGTAGACCTCTTCTTTAATGAAACCATTTAAGAAGGCAGATTTAACATCCATTTGATAGAGCTTGAAACCTCTATGTGCAGCAAAAGCTAGCATCAAACGAATGGACTCTAATCGGGCCACGGGAGCATAAGTCTCATCATAATCGAGACCTTCGACTTGACTATAGCCCTTGGCTACAAGTCTTGCCTTGTTTCTTACAACTTCTCCCTTTTGATTTAACTTATTTTTGAAGACCCATTTAGTTCCAATAATGGTGGTCTTCTTAGGTCTAGGAACTAAGTCCCACACTTGGCTCCTTTCAAATTGACCTAACTCATCTTGCATAGCTATGATCCAATCAGGATCGTGCAATGCTTCATCAACTAGTCTTGGTTCAATCTCTGAAATCAATGCAACTTCATTAGACTCATTTCTAAAGAATGACCTAGTCCTAACCCCTTGTTGGATATCTCCCACAATTTGATCTTGGGGATGACTAGTGGTTATCCTAGATTGTCTTGGTGTTGGTGGTGCCTCATGAATGGTATCACTAGGCACAGGCAAGGACTCAATATCAGGCAAGGGATCAACCAGAGCCCTTTGTTGCCTTTGCTCATCGTCATCAGAGTCAACCTCGACTCTTTCTTCATTTTGATCATTCAAACTTAGATTTCTAAGTTCAAGTTGAATTTCTCCTACATCCCTTGATTGTTCATTTGATTGAGGGATTTCTTCAAAAGCTACATCAGAGGACTCTTCAATCAATTTAGTCCTATTGTTGTAGACTCGATAGCCTTTGCTGGTGAGCGAGTACCCGACCAGTATCCCTTCATCAGCCTTGGCCGAAAATTTTCCAAGATGGTCCTTGGTGTTCAAAATAAACACCTTACAACCAAACACCCTAAGATGTTTAATTGTAGGTGGTTTCCCAAACCAAAGTTCATGAGGAGTCTTTCCTAAAAACCTATGTATCAGGATTCGGTTTTGCACATAGCAAGCTGTATTCACAGCTTCAGCCCACAAGTAACTCGGTAGTGAGTACTCATTGAGCATGCTTCGTGCAGCCTCTTGTAAGACTCGGTTCTTTCTCTCCACAACCCCATTTTGCTGTGGGGTCCTTGGAGTTGAGAACTCATGTCTATACCCTTTTGCTTGACAAAATTCTAAGAACCTATGGTTTTGAAATTCACCACCATGATCACTTCTAATGGTTTTAATTGTTGTTGATTTTTCATTTTCAGTTCTTCTACAAAAAGAAATAAAAATATCTATGGTTTGATCCTTAGTTTTCAAAAAGAAGGTCCATGTATATCTAGTAAAATCATCAATAATTACTAAACAATATCTACTACCATTCAATGAAATGACATTGTTACAATCAAACAAGTCCATATGTAATAAGTCTAAGGCAGTAGATGTACTCACAATGCTTTTACCTTTATGAGATGCTTTTGTTTGCTTACCCATTTGACATGCATCACATAGTTTGTTCTTTTGGTACTTGATGCTTGGCAAGCCTCGTACTAGTCCTTTGTTGGCCAACTTCCGAATGTTCTTCATGTTTACATGTGCCAACCTTCTATGCCAAAGCCAAGACTCTTCTTCTTTTGACATGAAACACTTAATCAAAGCATTAGTAGCACTTTTAAACGATACTTGATAAATATTATCAACCCTTGTGCCTACTAGTACCGTGTCAAGTGTGTCAATGTGTTTAACCAAACATTGACTTGAATGAAATTCAATTGTGTAACCCGTATCACACAATTGGCTGGCACTTAGGAGATTAAAAGTCATCCCTTGACTAGAAGAACATTCTTGATGTGGAGACATTCGGATATATGAATGTCTCCAACCCTATAACCTTAAGACTACCATTATTGCCAAAAGACACATTACCTCTATTTTTATTTTGTATGGTAGAGAATAGTGACTTGTCCCCTGTCATGTGCTTGGAGCATCCACTATCAACAAACCAAGTTGATAGACGCTCCCCCTCGACCAATGCCTACAAGACACGAAAGACGGATGTTTTAGGTACCCAAATTCTGGGACCTAATGCATCTACAATGAGAGACTTAGGCACCCATGCCTTAGTCACCTTCTTCCTAGTCTCATGAACCCTAGAAACATGTGTTCTATGAAATTGGGTTCTTGACACTAAAGAAATAAAACTAGACTCCTTAGGTTGGTATCCTAATCCAGCCTTGTTGTAAACCGCCCTTTGGGCATTTAGAATCATGTCTAAGGTCTTAGAGCTGGTTGAGAATTTCTCAAGCATTTTCTTGAGCTTCTCAATTTCACCCTTCAAGGTTTTGTTTTCATCCTCTAGGGCCTCTTGATAAAGGTCATCGACCTCATCTTCCCTAAGGGCCCTTAATTTCTCTATTTCATCTTTTAGCAGTTTAGTTTCTATTTTTGATTTTTTAAGGGAAGTAGACAAATGTGCAATTGTTTTATAACACTTTTCTAAATGGGAAGATGTTACCTCTTCATCATCCGAAGATGATGAAGTCGCGGCTGAAGAGCTTGAGTCCTCACTCTCGGACTCGGACTCCTCTCTTGCCATGAGGGCTAACTGCCGTGTACTCTTCTCCCTCTTCTCTTCCTCAGATGAACTTGAAGAAGACTCATCCCATGTAGCTTTTAGAGCCTTCTTCTTCTTGACTCTTTCCTCCTTCTTTTTGACTCGTTCCTCCTTCCTTTTTAATTTCGGACACTCGCTCCGATAGTGTCCCTTTTGCTGCACTCATAACATGTAACATTAGTTTTGTCAATATTTTGTTCACTAGGTTTACCTTTCACTTTGTATCTTCTGCTCCTTCTCATGATTCTTCTCACGAAGTTGGCCATCTCGCTTGATGATGATTCCCCTTCATCATCGGACTCGGAGGAGGATGAAGATGAAACAATTTCTTTCTCCTTCTTCTTTTCTCTCTTCCTTCTTCCCTCCTTGCTCTTTTCTTCTGCAACCAAAGCAATACCTTTCTCTTTTTGCCCTTTGTTAGCAAGTTCATGTAACTCCATTTCACAAAAAAATTCATCTAACTTAACAATGGAAAGATCCTTGGATACCTTGTAGGCATCCACCATAGATGACCACAAGGCATTCCTAGGAAAAGCTTTTAGAGCATACCTTACGAGGTCACGGTTTTCTACTCGTTCATCCACCGAATGGAGACCATTGATGATCTCCTTGAACCTTCCATGTATCTCACTTACAGTTTCATTTTCCTTCATGACAAGGTTCTATAGTTGGTTTAGGAACAAATCCTGCTTGGCGATCCGAGAGTCTCGAGTCCCTTCTTGGAGCTCGATGAGCTTGTTCCATAGATCCTTCGCACTTGTGAAAGGACCAACCTTGACAAGTTGATCCTTGGCTATCCCACATTGCAAAGTGACAACCGCCTTGGCATCGGCTTGTCCCTTGCGAGTTTGCTCGGTTGACCATCTCGATGAGTCAAGTTCCTTACCTTCTTCATCCTTTGGAGGTGAGAATCCCTCCTTGACGGAGAACCACATGGAGATATCGGTCTTGAGGTAATACTCCATGCGGCTTTTCCAGTATTGAAAATCTGCTCCATCGAAATAAGGTGGACGGTTGGTGCTGAGTCCCTCCTTCATGGCCATTGTTTAGCTCTTTGGGTTGTTAAGCCGTAATGAAGAGCACCAGGCTCTGATACCACTTGTTAGGATCTTAGATGGCTAGAGGGGGGGTGAATAGCTCCTTTAAAAACTTAAACGAAAACTTCTACACAGATAATCGTTAGCACAGCGGAATTAGACAACTAAAGGAGAGAAAAACACAAGCACACTAACACTAGGATTTACGAGGTTCGGGGATAACTTGCCCCTACTCCTCGGCGTGTCCGTAAGGTGGGCGACTCCTTGATCTTCGGTAGATCGCACCCCGGATAAACTCCGGCTAGATCCTCCTTCTCGGTGGAGTAACCTCTCCACAAAGATCACAAGAGTAGATTTGAAAGTGAAGCACAATTACTTACAGAGTGTGGCTAAAGGATTGAACAGTTTAACTTACAGCCACGAAGCAGAAAAACAACGACAGGAGGAATCAGCCAAGAGCTCAACAAAAACGCACAGCCTCTTGCTTGAACGACAGAGAGAGTTTTTCCAGAGTGTTGGTGATCCTCTCCACTTCCTCCTTCTTATTTCTCTGCTTTCTTCACTGCGTTTGTCTGCATCGAATCACTGCAAACCAGTAGCGTATCACTGTCGCCAAACCAGGCGTCGCCAATCACGCTTCTTCCTCATCTGAATATCTGAGCTCACACCAATACCATCCTTGGTCTTCACTGGTGTCTCTGAACTCGAACCAATGAGGAAGAGTCAAGCTGATTGCAGCCAGTGAGCCAACTGAACAAGCCAGTGAACGTTGATGCTTCTTTTGCACAATCTGCAGCGATAACCAGTGGAAAAACCATTTTGTTTTATTCCTTTGATAGTCATTGATTTGAATTAAAACATCACCATGGTACCGCAACCTGTTACTCAAAAAGCTCTGGCGGATGTTAGATCGGACGTATAACAAACGAATCGAAATCGGCCGGCGGTGTGTGCGGGCGGTGTGGTGGATCGGTCGGACGATCCACACCTGATTGAACTCGATCGGTCGTGAAGACCGATCGGTATGCTTTGATCGGTCGACGGACCGTCGAGGTTTAATAGTGCGGTTCCTCGCACTCACGAGATCGTCACCGATCGGTGCAGGCCGTCGAGATATGTTTGATCGGTCCGGGCCGATCGGGGTTCATATGGATCGGTTCACGGACCGATCCGCGCCTTTTCCTTCTCGCGACATCATCTCGATCGGTCTACGACCGATCAGATTACTCGATGAGCTCGGTGTTTCTGATCGATCTGGGGCCGATCAGATTACTCGATGTGCAGTGTTTCACGATCGATCGCCGGCCGATCGAAACTAGTTTCACCGGATCGGTGCACCGATCGAAAACAAATCCCGGATCGATCGTTGGCCGATCCAGCCCATGTGATATTGGGATTGGTCTTGAGAACGAGCTACCGAGCCCTCTCGACTTCGCGAGCCAAGCTCCCTCTCCACCTGAGTCCGGTCCAGAGAACGAGCTCACGAGCCCTCTCTGACCTAGTCAGGAGCTGCCGAGCCCTCTCCGACTTCGTCCGGTCCAGAGAACGAGCTACCGAGCCCTCTCTGACCACTCCGTGCCAAGTCTCCATACTTGGACTTTTCCTATGCCAAGCTCCCTGCTTGGACTTTTCACCAGATGTCTGGTCAACCTTGACTCATCTGGATTTCCCTTGCCTGGCTTCACTCACCAGGACTTTCCCTCCCAATGGATCAACCTCGATCAGTAGTCAGTCTGAGTTTGATTAATATCTGATACAAACTTAAATCAGTGTCAACATCAAAACAACAGCCAGGTCAGACTGTATCAACAATGGCAACCATACCAGAATCAGAAGCAAATCAAAACAAGACAAAGAGTCAGAATACGAGTCGAGCCACGAGTCCACACTCGTTTCCGAAGGTTCTATCAAGGTAAACTCTGTTCTAAGCTCTAGATTTTCCAAAATTATTTCATGTCTACATAAGAAATTACTACTTCCGAAAGTTAAATAGATATACTTAGTAAAGAAAATAAGGAGCTAAAAGAATAACTTGAATCAAATCCTAAACCATGTCAGCTTGAAAATTTAATTCAGAATACCAAACTTGAAAAAAAAAATTCCTCACTAAAATCTAAAATATTAAACCTTAAAAGCTTACTTGAAAAATTTACAACAAGATCCAAAAATCTTGACCTTATTCTTGGATCACAAAGAGCTATCTATAACAAATCCGGACTCGGATATAAAAATAACTTAGATAAAATATTTATATCACTCGTAAACCAAAACAATAAACCAACCAAAGTTTGAGTTCCAAAGCTTGTCTAACCAAGCAAGTAGGACTCAATCATACTATGTACCCAAAAAGAAAATTCATTACCTAAAACCAAATCAAAATAAATCAAATAATTCAGACTCAAAATAAAAGTTAAAACTACTAATTCAAATCCAAACCTAAAATATAAAATAAAATCAAAAACTAAATCAAATAACTATAAATTAAACTTGAACTCAAATTATAATCAAGTTTATTTTAACTATAAAATAAATTGACATAAACCTAAAATTTAAAATAAACCCAAGTTCAATAATTTAGGAGACACCAAATTAGTTGGCACCTCCAAAATAATAATATCTTGCTAGGTAATTAGGACTAGATAAATTAGGGACTAATTTAACTTGGAAAATGGTACTAGAGAAGTTTAGGATGATGGTAGGTTAGGGAAGTTCTATCTATGCATGTTTAGGAAGAATCATATGTGTTTGACTTGGTGTATTTGACTTAGTGGAACTAACTAAAACTACCTCTTACCAATCTAAACTAGTTAGACCAAAGTTTTATATTAAGTTCTTTGGGCAGGACTATTTAAAAAATCTTGAAGCACGTGGTTACTCTAATGATATCCGTGTGACTCACCACAGTCTAGAAATTTATTCAAAGAATGCATGCTTGATTAACCTAAAACTAAACTTGAATTTAACCCAAGTTAAACCAACTCCTAAAAATTGAACTCATCTTACAAAACAATATAATACCTTTGTTTGAAAACTTAGATCGGGTGAGATGATTAAATTAAATTCAAATTAAATTCAAATTAAACTTAAATTTAAAATAAAGATTAAAATTTAATTAAATTTAATTTAAATTAAAAGAAAAGCTAAAATGTAAACTTAAATTAAAAACTTAAACTAAAATTAAAACTTAAATTAAACTTAAACTAAAATTAAAAGGTTTTCTTTTAACATAGATATTTCTTAGGTAAAACTTGTTGGTGTGGAAAGCACTAGACGATTGAACTTGTGTTTTGATAATGGCAAAGGGTTCAAAGTTAAGGTTACTTGTTGTCTAACAAGTCTGAATGAGCTTGTAAGAAAGTTCTAAGTTTTCTTAGGCAAAAGTCCTAGCTACAGTTAGGTAGGTGAAAAACCTTAGGGGATGTTAACCCTAGGTCCTAGGGGGAGATAACCCTAGGTTTTAGGGGGAGGTAACCCTAAGTGGAAAGTCTTGGTGGGTCGAGCGCTTTGAACAAAATCCTAGAGTTGAGGATTCTAGGTGAAAATCCTGGTGGTCGCGGACCAGGTGAAAGACTGGATGAGTCGGGGATCAAACATCCAGCGGGAAGTCCTGAGGTCTCGGGTGCTAAGTAAAAGTCCAGTCGGTCTGGAGGAACGGTCTGGCAACAGGTAAACTCTCTTGAGAGGAGTAGGTGAGGACGTGCTCCCCGGTGAGGGAATAGTAGGCATCGGTTCGACCTAGGGTTTCCAGAGGAAATCTAAAGTCAGAACCGGACAGTCCGAAGGCTATCAAAAGTTGTTTTACTTAATTAATTGTTATGTGTCTAACTCTATTTTGCAAGAGTCTAACACTTTATTGCAGGGTTGGATTCAACCTTTATCGGTTGACCGAACATTTGGATCGGTCGACCAAACCCCAGTACAGTAGGATCAGATTTTCAAAGATCAGACTGAGTTTGACCGAGGGATCGGTCGATCGAACCTCAAGATCGGTAGACCAAACCGCGGATAAGAGGTGACGTGGTCAAGCCAAGCTGATCAAACCAGATGAGCTGGGGATTGGTCAACCAAACAGCGAGATTGGTCGACTGAACGAAGAAAGTATATCCGAGCAGCAGAACCAGGAGGTGGATCGATTTAGGCGGGATCAGTCGACCGATCAACAGAGGTCAAACCTGATCCCGAGATCAGGGGATCTAGATTAGGTCAAGCTCAGCTATAAAAAAGAGCCTCGACCAGCACTCTAGAGAAATCAAAAATCAAACTACTTGTGCTGCGACGAAACGCTTCAACAACGCTCAACTGCTACGCTGACAATTGACATTCCTTTCCAACATCTTTATATTGTCGGTAACTTGCTTTTAATATTACAATTGTAATTGATCTTGTAAAGATTTCTCGAGCTTATAGTGATTACCCATCGAAAGTACTCTCACGTACGGGCATTGGAGTAGGAGTCGTCATAGGCTCTGAACCAAGTAACTCTTAGTGTTTGCAATTGTGCTCTTTGTCTCTTTACTTTCCACTACATTCTTACTCTGTGTTTTCTGAAATGAACGTGAAATCCATGCATGCTATTTACCTCCCCCCCCCCTCCTCTAGCACATCAATGATCCTACAATTGGTATCAGAATGAGGTCACTCTGAATTGGTGAAGCCACCAATCAAGCAGAGGGGGTTCTTTTGAAAAATAAAATTATATATCAGTTTTGCTTAAAAAAAAAAAAATTCTTACGCCTTTCATTTTTTCCCTCCAAAATTATTTTTGAAAAACTCATTTTCATCTTTTCACCATTAGTCAGTATTGACAAAATATCACATTTAACAAAATTTACAATAATATTTATTTTATCAATATTTTATTATTATTTTTAAATTAGTGAATTGCTATTTTTCTCCCGCACTACTAATCCAAGACTAAGTCTTGAAATATTTGTTAATATTTTTGTTGTGTGTGAGATTCTTGTTTTAATGTCCCACCAAGAAGGCTACAGCATAGCTCACCCACCTCTTTTCTCCGACGAAGATTTTGGCTACTAGAAGGGCCGAATGGAGTACCACCTCCAGATGCAAGTCGAGATGTGGATGATCATCAAAATCGGCCTCTCATTCCCACTCGACGGTGCTGAAAAACCAGTATCATGCGAGAACTGGGACACAAGTCTGATGAAGAAGATCAAAGCCAATGCCAAAGCGACATGCACTCTCCAATGTGGCTTAACAAATGAGGAGCTAAACCGAGTTAGCCCATTCTCAAGCGCCAAAGACTTGTGGGAGAAGCAAATTGAGCTACATGAAGCGACCTTTGATATTAAAGTAAGTAAAAGAGGTCTAATTTTGAATAAATTATATAACATAAAAATGCAGGATGGTGAATTGGCGAGTCAACTACACACACGCATCCAAGACCTTCCCAACGGCCTCCATGCAATTGGACAGAAGGTGGAAAATCTCGACGTCATCAAGTATGCATTAAATGCATTTCCTAGGAACACCTTATGGGCATCAATGGTAGATTCTTACAAGGTCTCTAAGAACCTTTCCTCAATTAGATTAGATGAATTATTCTCATAGTTTGAATTACATGAACATACTAATACACCTTTGGTCGATAAAAGTATTGCTCTTGTTGCAGGTACAATCAAAACAAAGGAACCAAAAGTCAAGCTATGAACCAAACCCAAGCCTGAAGATGAATCAGATTTAGAGGATGATGACGAGATCACCGCCGAACTCCTCAACCTTGTATGAAAATTATATAAGAAAAAGAAGGGTTTCTCAAAACGAGAGATCAAGAAGGTGATCCAGTCAAAGACGACGCAACCAAGCCCAAGCTCCAAAATGAAGTTTGAAGTCACCTACTATGGCTGCAACAAAAGGGGACACATCAAGGCAAATTGTCCAAATCAGAAGGAAACTAAGAAGCAATGAAGAAAGAAGGAGCTACTGTTAGAACCCTTGGCAACCGGCAAGAGGGGGGGTGAATATCCCCTATACTAGATAAACAAAAAATAACCTTTCTCAGACTTATAACTTAAACAAAAGTAACACTTGCATAAACAAAATAAAAGATAAACTGAAAAGATGATGTTCACAGATTTACTTGGTTACAACCGGGAAGGTTGTTAATCTAAGACGAAAAAGCGCACTAACAATTCTCCTTCAGGTGGAGAAGCCTCTTTACAACAGTGAATACTTAGAAACAGAAAGCTAAACAGAAAATGAAGTACGTACAAGTGGTGTTTCTCTTTTTCTTATTGTTGTTTAGCTTTGGGAGCAAGGTTGCTTATATAGTCTTGCTCGGGGCGCCTGGAAGGGTTCCAGATGCCTAGAGTGAGATAGAACCCAACGCGTCGGTCAAAGTCCACGTCGATCTTGATAAAACTTGGGTTCCGGGCACTCAGACTATTCCGGGCGCCCGGAATGGTTCTGGGTGCCCCGAAGGGGAAAGTCAACATTTTGTTGAATTTCTCTCCAGGCCTCCAGCTTTGGCTCCGCTTGCTTCAGTCCAGGTCTTCCACTTCAGCTCCTCTCGCTTGAATGATTTCGGCCATCAGGAATAGGGCTCACTCGAACTCAACTTCTGTCCTTCTCCTCGAGCAAGCTTTCGCTCCGGCTTCTCGTCCCTCGGAAACGCTGCGGGCCTCTTTCTCGTCCGGCCATATACTCTTCCGCAGCACCTCATCCCTCAGACGCACCGAGCCTGTCGGCTCTCTCCTGTGTCATCCTTCTCGCTAGTTGCGTCTTTTGCTCAATGCCCTGTGCTCCTAAGTTCCTATACACTTAGACATAAGGTTAAACACAACAGGACATAACCTAACTTATTTGATTACATCAAAATAATCTTGGGGTACCAATAACTACAAGCTACATGGGATGAATCTTCATTAGAAGATTCTGATGAAATTCTTGAACAAACAAGTTTTCTCGCACTACCGGCCCAAGAGCAAGTTGTCGAATCCAAGTCCGAGATAAAATCGGAAGCTGAGTCTGAGCGAAGCCATGGATCCGTATCCAGTTTAGAAGGTTCCCAAACCAATGTAAGTATTTCTTTAATTAGATCGCATAATTTGATTTCTTACCTATCGAGAAAATTAGCTAAATCCAACTTTTGGGTCAAGTCACTCCAAGAGGAGGTAAAAGCCCTCAAGGAAGTGATCATCCCTATTTCCTTGACTGAAACGATTTAGACTAGAACTTCGACTCAAGACCAAAAACTTGAGGAAGAAAATTTCAGCCTGAAAAATCAAGTCAAGGAACTGAAAGATACATTGGAACAATTCACTTTGGGTTCCAAAAATCTTTATTTAATTTTTGGAAAATAAAGAATTGTATACAATCAATCTGGACTTGGATACAAGGCTAAACAAAAGTTTAGATCTTATTAATCTCTTGTCAACCGAACAAACAGACGAACAATCCAAGCATGGGTCCCCAAGTCTAACTTGATTAATTAAGTTGGACTTGGTTAATATTGGATCCCCAAGGGGCAAATACATTACCTTGATAGACCCTATCGAGACCATGATCCAAGGGGAGCCAATAGAAAGACTATATTCATTAGATAAATTTGTTTGATGTATGCTTTACTGCTTTTCATTATTCATGTTTAGATTAGGATAGATAAGGAGTTAGACTTGACTCACACTTGTTTAGTTAGACCTAGGATTTTCATACAACAACAACGACCAAGTCTTTCCCCACTAGGATTTTCATAAAGGAAATTAAATATTTAATTTCTTTAAAAGGCTTTGTCTAGAAGTGGTTAATAATCCAATACCCAAGAAGGTCAAGTGCCTCGCCAGAGCCTGAAAGCCGATTATTGAAATAGATATTTAATTTAACTAACTGTTAAACCTTAGTCTAACTCAAATGTGAATTAATCCTTAGATTTTAATATAAAATTAAGATAAAAGTAACTATCTCACAAAATAAATAAGGCTCTCTGATTGACAATCTAGAAAAAGGGTGAGATGGATCTAGGCTTTAATTAGTAATATTCAATCTTAAATTAAACTTAAATTAAAGTTAACCTAACTTAAATTAAACTTAACTTAACTCAAATTAAACTTAATTTAACTCAAACTAAATCTAATTTATTTAACTTAATTGAATCAACTATCTCACAATCACCCATAGGTATAATATGATTGACAACATAAATTGGGTGAGATGAAAATTTAGAAGCTGAATTCAATCAAACTATCTTTTAATCCGTCAAATTGGATCCAAATTAAATACTTTATGTGTAGGAATATAATGATTTGGACCAATAGATGTTGAATAGTGGATGCTCCAGACACATGACTAGAGACAGATTGAAATTTACTAAGATAAAACTCAAGAATTTAGGGTCAGTTGCGTCCGGCAATGACAGAAAACTTAAGGTAATCAGAATAGGTAATATTGAACTAAGTTCCAATTTTATTATTTGAAAAGTTCTATTAGTTGATAAATTAAATTTTAACTTACTTAGCATAAGTCAACTATGTGACTCTAATTATTTGGTTACCTTTTCTAACTCTAAGTGTGTAATTAGAAATGTTGAATATCTTGAAATTACACTTAAGGAAATTAGGAAAAATAATGTTTACATAATTGACTTACCAACCTCCTCACTAAAGTGTCTAATAACACAACAAGAGGAAACCAAGTTGTGGCAGAGAAGACTGGGACACACTCACATTAGACTCATATAAAAAATGAGTCAAAATGACCTAGTTAGAGGCTTACCCAAATTAAAAAATTTAGAAAATTCAATTTGTAATGCTTGCCAACAAGGTAAACAAACTAAGTCAACCTATAAACCAACAAACCTAAATCGAACCAACTCAATACTTGAGCTCCTACATTTAGACCTATTTGATTCACATGGAGCCAAGTCACTAAGCAGAAACCAATACTGCTTAGTTATAATTGATGATTACTCAAGATTTCCTTGGGTAAAATTCTTAAAAACCAAAGATAAAACTTTTGAAATTTTTAATAATTTTTGCAAGTTAATAAAAAATGAAAAAGATACTAAAATCAAAAGAATTAGAAATGATCACGGAGGGGAATTTAAAAATCATAAATTTAATTAATTTTGTAAAATTAATGGATATAATCATGAATTTTCATGCCCTAGAACTCCCCAACAAAATGGACTAGTAGAACGAAAAAATAGAACGTTACAAGAAGCTGCTAGAACCATGTTAAACGAATCTAACCTAAGCAATCAAGTTTGGGCAGACGCAATAAACACGGCATGTAATATTTAAAATAGAATATTAATTAATAAATTCCACAATAAAACCCCTTATGAAATTTACTATAACAAAACACTCAATCTAAATTATCTAAAAGTATTTGGATGTAAAGTACACATATTAAACACTAAGGATTACTTAGGTAAATTTACATTAAAATCTACAACTAGAATATTTTTAGGGTACTCCATAACTAGTAGGGCTTATAGAGTATATAACAAAGATAACCAAAAAATTGAAGAAACAACCAACGTAATTTTTGATGAAGAAAATAACTTACCTAATTTAATCAATGAAAGTAACCATCAAAACATAATAAAAATAGATGATGAAGAAGATACTCAACTTAGAACTAAACAAAGTGAATCACAAGAACTAATTGTTGACTCCAACACAAGACCATCAAGAATAAGATTTAATCACTCATCTGACCAAGTTCTGGGTGACCCAACCCTAGGAGTAAGAACTAGATCATCCTATAGAAACCTAAGCCAAATATCCCTTATTTCTAAAATTGAACCCAACACTATAGAAGAAGCCTTACTTGACCCAAATTGGATAATAATAATACAAGAGGAGTTAGCCAAATTCGAAAGAAATTAGGTTCAGGAACTTGTACCTAAACCCACAAATAAATCTATAATTGATACTGTTGGAGTGTATACTAAAAGCCTAGCTTTTGTAAATATTTATTTTTGAAATAAAAGAATCACATTGGTCAATATCTGTATTTATTTGTTAAATGTAATTGTTCAATTAATTTATATAGTAGATAACATGGAGTGTGGTGTCATACTCAAAAGATCATGTTGTCGGTTCTTTATAAATTATAAATAGTTGCTCGCGACTAAGATGGAAAGGAACAAACCATTAGAATAGTTGTAGTGTAATTAAGTATTAGTTTATCTTGACTAATAAATTACACTGATACACTCTAAGTGTATTGAGTAGGACCATTTAGGTAAGTTATTTTTGTACTAACTTAGTAAAAGAACTAGACCTTAGTTATTATGGAAGTGTGTGCTCTTAATCCTAATATAATAACAAGCACATATATTTAATATTTATTTCTTTAATTTATCAATGGGTGAGATTTAGTTCGATAAATCAATAGGCCTGATAAGTTGGGAAATAGTATTACTTATAATGTGTATTGTTGATTATAGAAGGAAATTGTGTCCTAGAGAGTTAGGTTGTTGATGTCCCCAAGAGGAGCTCATAAGGATTGTCATGTTAAACCCTGCAGGTGGACTTAGTCCAACATGACGATAAAGTTGAGTGGTACTACTCTTGGAACTAGATATTAATTAAGTGAGTTGTCAGTAACTCATTTGAATTAATGGACATTCGATATCTTAAACACAGGGAGACTAACACACTCATAATAAAAAGGAGCTCAAAATGTAATTTGAGATTGGTGCGGTAGTTCAATAATAGTTCTTTAGTGGAATGAATTATTATTGATGAAATTAAGTTATGTGTTCGGGGCGAACACGGGATGCTTAATTTTATCGGGAGACCAAAACCAATTCCTCCTCTCGGCCCCTATCGTAGCCTCTTAATTATAGAGTACTATACCCACCTATATCCACCTTCTTACCCATCCTATAGGGGCCGACAAAGCTAGCTTGGATTCCAAGCTAGGGCCGGCCAAAGGCATGGTTCATGGGTTCATGAGGTGGCCGGCCCTATCTTTAACCCAAGCTTAGGTGGTCGGCCTTATTAAAATAAAAAGTAATTTTATTTTTTTTTAAATTTTCTTATGTGGATTCCATGGTCTTAAAAGAGAGTTTAAAATTTAAATCTTTCCTTTTATAGCTTTTTACAAAAGATTAAGAAAAGATTTGAAATCTTTCCTTATTTGTAGATTGGAAGGTAGATTTTAATTTTGAGAAAACTTTCCTTTTTTAACCATATTCATGATTTAAAAGAGAGTTTAAAAATTAAATATTCTCTTTTATTAGTTTCTACAAAAGATTAAGAAAAGATTTGATATCTTTTCTTATTTGTAGATTAAAAGGAGATTTTAATTTTTAGAGATAACTTTCCTTTTTGGAAATCATCCACATGTTTAAAAGAAAGATTTTAATTTATAAAATTTTCTTTTTACAAACCACCATGAAGGGAAAAATTATTAGAGAAATTTTTTATAAATTTCCGGAAACAAATTAGGAAGTTTTAATTCTTGTGTTAATTAAAACTCTCCTTGTTTTGGAGTTTATAGTGGCCGGCCATGATATGTGAGAAAAGATTTTTAATTTTAATTAATTAAATTTTCTTTTTCATGGAAAAAGAATTAAGGAAGTTTTTATTAAAATTTCCTTATTTGCCAAGACCAAGGATTATAAAAGAGGGGGTAGAGGTGCCTTCATGGCTAACGGCTCTATTCTTTTTCTTCCTCTCTTTTCCTCCTTGGTGTGGCCGGCCCTAGGGTCTCTTCTTCTTCTCTTCTCTTCTCTTCCTCCTTTGTGGCCGGCGGCATCAACACAAGAGCAATCAATGGTGGCCGGTTCTAGCTAGGAGAAGAAGGAGATAAAGGAGTTTTTGTTTCTAGCACCCCTTGGAGCTTGGTGGTGGTGGCCAGACCTCTACTTCTCTTGGAGAATTATGGTGGCCGAATTTTGCTTGGAGAAGGTGACTTAGGTGGATTCTCATCGCAGTAGATCGTTGCCCACACAACGTCCGGGATAAGAAGAGAAATACGGTAGAAGATCAAGAGGTTATTTGCTTACAAAGAAAGGTATAACTAGTAATTATTTTCCGCATCATACTAGTTTTCTTTGTATAGTTATTTTTGGAAATACCAAACACAAGAGACATATGATTCTAGAGTTTTCGGATTTGTTTCGAAGTTGTGTTTCTTTACTTTTATTTTTCGAATTTGTGATTTGATTGTTCTTTTTTGTTAAACCTAGAGTTATTTAAGGAAATTAAATATTAGTTTTCCTTAAAAGACTTTGTCTAGGCGGTGGTGGTTGCTCCCATATCCAAGAAGGCCATGTGCCTCGCCATGTAGTCCTGGAAGCCAATTTTAGAAATTAATATTTAATGGAATTAATAACATAGGTGGATTTGAATCAATAGTGTTAAGTTTCGCTTGCGATTCAAATCTAAACCATTAAGAACAGATAAGTTAAATTTGAAATCAATGATGTTAAGTTCCATCTGCGATTCCTGATTTAACTTCTAAAGAACACAATAGGTTATTTAAGGAAAGGTTCGACACTTGTACAAAATTTTTGTATAGTGGAACTGGTATGATTTTCCTAAGACTAACCAACAATTGGTATCAGAGCTAGGTTTGCCTCTGTGTGTTTGATTTTCAAATAGATTATGCACATGTCATACATAATTTAGGCAGGATAATAGTAGGATGTGCTAACTCTTTGGTTGCAGGCTCCAACTATTATGACATATAGATATTGTGTGTGATTGGACCCTTGGACATGTCAAGGGTATTATTTTGTGTGCATGATTGTACGTATCAAATACAGCAGGAGCTGTGTTATTTTTAGAATTTTATTTTTGTTTGATCTAGAATACATGTACATTCCTTTATGGAATATAGGATCGATGTATGTAAAATTCTATATTTATCGCGGATCGTATCTTTGTGAGGCGTGGTGCTATCGGAGGACCAGAGGCGCAGTGGAATAAGAAGCAAGATAGATGTGACAACTCGACCCGATGGCGGTGGCTAGGCAGCAGCTAGGGTTGGAGCACACGGAGGACAGTGATGAAAATGCTATAATAGTTGGAAAATTAATTTTCAAATTTATTGCTTTTATTTACTATGTGTGTGCATGTGTTTTATGCTAGCATAGGTTAAAATTCCTCATTTTAAATAACTAAGTGGGAGAGAGATTAGTATATAAATCCCACGGTCTCTATTACTGGTTTGTAAGTGATGCAACAAGCTTGCGTGTTGGCTCTGAGTGCCTCCCTCCACAACGGATGAGTTTGTTTGAGGATCACTAGATCAAACTTCCTTAATGGATGGTTATAGGAAATTATTTAGGATGTGTGTGATCTTCTCCAACTGAAGGGGCACAATTCTATTTAATGGACTTAGTATCAAAGTAATGATATACACTTAGATGCATCTAATAGTATCCTCCCCAACGAAGTCACTGCTATTACTTGTGTGACCAAAAGGAAACCAACTATTAATTTGTCATAAAACTAGGTTGACAAGATATTAAAATTAATGGGTTAAAACCCCTCTTACAAATGATTGATTTTGTATACGTCCACACGAATGTGGCATACAAAATTAACGATGTTTGAGATAATTTTATTTATCATAAAGTTAGGTTGACAAGATAATTAATGGGTAAAACCCTCCTCTTACAAATGTTGATTTTGTATACGTCCACACTAACGTGGCATGCAAAATTCACGGTATTTTGAGGTGTTGGTAAATTTAAATAGTATTGTTAGAGGAATCAATATTATTTTAAATTTAGAGTTTTGACTAAATATTTGATTAAAGACAGACCAACTATTAATTTTATTTGTCATAAGTTGACAAGATAATAAAATTAATGGATAAAATCTCCTTTTAGAATTTGTATACATCCACACTATCGTGACATACAAAATTCACGGAGATTTTGAGATGTTGGTCTTGACCAAATATTTTTATGATTCTTAAGTTTTTTAATGTTTGTCAATCCCCTAGTTGTTATACTATAGAAAAGACTTAGTAGCTCCAATTATAATGATTTGAAATAGGACTTGGATATTAAGGTAGACTGTCTTCTTAAAACTAAGAATAATTTAGGTGTATTTTATTCATTAGCTGTAACATATTTAGTGGTGTTATCTACCGGTACCTGAAGTATAGATACGAGAACCACTGATCATGTCTGTAATTTATTGCAGGGTTCCAGGAAACCCGACAACTATATGAAAAGGAAAACACCGTCTACATGGACACTACTGCAAAAGTAGCAGCTGTTACAGTGGGAGATATTTATCCTCTGATAGGAATAAAATATGGATTTTCAGAAATTGTCTTTACGTACTAAGTTTAGAAAGAACCTGATTTCGGTTTCTAAACTATTAAAGAATAGATATTCTGTCTATTTTGATAACAAACTTGTTATCAAGAAAAATAGGGAAGTTATCTGTTCTGGTACGTTGGTTGACAATTTATAATCCAATAACTCCCACGATGCAATAAATGAAAATTAATAACACATTTTCTAAATAAGAGAAAGTAACTTTTGAAAATGAACCAATCATATTTTTGGCATCTAAGGCTAGGTTATATTAACTTGAGTAGGATTCAAAGGATAATAACCAATAAACTCTTGGGTTCTTTGGTAGTGGAAATCTTTCCAACCTGTGAGTCTTACTTGGAAGGAAAAATAGCCAAGAAGTTTTTAAGTCTAAGGGGTATGGAGCCAAAGATATGTTGGAATTGGTTCATTCTGATTTGTGTAAACCTTTGACTATCCAGGCAAGAGGTTGTTTCGAATATTTTGTCTCTTTTATAGACGACTATTCGAGATAAGGATACATTTACTTAACGCGCCACAAGTCTAAGTACTTTGATTAGTTCAAAGAGTACTAGGCTGATGTGGAGTAACGTCAAAGTAAAAGTATCAAGACACTACGGTGAAATCATAGTAACGAGTACCTCTTAGGAGAATTTAGGAGTCACTTATCAGAAGACGGGATTTAATCCCAACTAACTAAACCTGGTACACCCCAACAGAATGGTGTAGTAGAAAGAAGGTATAAGGCTCTTATGGTATAATTAGATCGAAGATGAGTTATTCAGAAAATTACCAAATTCGTTTTAAGGATATACACTGGAAACGGAAGTGAACGTAGTACCTTCTAAGTCAGAACTTTCTACTCCCATAGAATTATAGAATGGGCATAAGCCTAGTCTGAAGTATATTCGGATTTGGGTGGTCTAGCACATGAGAGACACTGATAAGTTGGACATGAGTTCACTTGTTTGTGAGTTATCCTAGAAAAACGAAAAGAGGTTTATAGTCCTTAAAATTGGAAGGTCATTGTTGGCACCAATGCCCGATTTTAGAAAAGGACTATACTATGAACCACTAGCCCATGAGTAAAAAATTGTTCTTAAAGGACACGTCTAATCTAGTACCAACTGTACAAGATGAAATATCACAAGAAACTATGATACATATCACAAATGATACACAATTACAGAAAGTGTCTCGTCGTAGTGAGAGGGTTGTTAGGTAACCTAAAAGATTCATGTTTTGGAAGAGTCTTTGGACTTGACCCCTGGTAGACATGAACCTGATCCCCGGACATATGACAAAGCACTCCAAGATAAAGATGCAACATCTTTGCAAAGAATACAGAATTAGAATATATGTATTCTAATAGAGTCTGGGAGCTTATAAAATCACCAAATGGTGTAAAAGCCATTGGGTGAAAATAAGTCTACAATAGGAAAAGAGGGATAGACAGGAAGGGAAGGTAGAAACTTTCAAAGCAAGGCTTGTTGAAAAAGGAAACTTTTTTACCAGTAGACATGCTTAAATCTATCCGGATTCTTTTATCTATGAGATTTAGTAAGTGGATGTCAAGACAGTTTTCCTTAATAGAAGTCTTGAAGAAAACATCTATATAAAGTAACCAAAAGGGTTCATTGCAAAGAGCAAAGAACATCTTGTGTGTAAGCTCAATCAGTCTATAGACTGAAGTAAAGCTTCAAGGTCTTGGTATATCCAGTTTAATAAAGTAATCCAGACCTATGAATTTATTTTATAACCGAATGAGTTTTATGTATACAAGAAGTGTGATGGAAATGTGGTGGTATTTCTTGTACTATACGTAGATAACATTTTTGGTAGTTGGAAACAATATCAAAGTATTGTCAGAAGTAATGGTATGGTTGTCCAAACAATTCGATATGAAGGACTTGAGAGAATGCATATATTCTTGGGATCAAAGGGATCGCAAGAAAAATTTTACTTATCCCAAGCTTTATATATCGAAACAATCCTTGCTCGTTTTAAGCATGCAAAACTCCAAGAAAGGTTTCTTACCTTTTCAGCATGGAGTAACTTTATCTAAAGAGATGTCTCCGAAGATATCAAAAGAGATAGAGGAAATGAAGGCAGTTCCTTATGCTTCGTCTATCAGAAGCCTAATGTATACTATGCACGAGATCAGAAATCTGTTTTGCCAAGGACATAGTTAGCAGATATCAAAGTAACCCTGGACAAGGACATTGGACTGCGATAAAGCATATATTGAAGTACCTTAGAGGCACTTGAGATTATATGCTAGCTTACAAGGCAGATAATTTGGTCCCTGTGGGTTGCACGGATTTTGACTTCCAATCGGATATGAACAATAATAAGTCGATCTGGGGGTTTTGTGTTTACTTTAGGAGGTGAAGTCATAACTATGGAAGAGTGATAAACAAAGGTGCTTTTTCGGACTCCACCATAGAAGGTAAGTAAGTGGCAGCCTCTGAGGCAGTCATAGAAGCTGTATGGCTCAGATACTTCATGATGGACTTAGACATGTTTTCTGGTTTGTCCAAAAATTATTACAATTTATTGTAATAATAGTGGTACAGTAGCAAACTCGAAGAAACCATAAGTTCATAAGGCAAGTAAACACAATAGAGCGCAAGTACCACCCAATACGAGACATCGTATAACAAGGAGAAGTTGTTGCCGCCTAGATTACATCAGGTGATGATTTGTAGATCCTTTCACTAAGGTCCTTAAGGCAAGCGCTTTTGATGGGCATGTTGAAGGGTTAGGAATCAGATGTATGGCAGCATTTATGGCAGCATAGTCTTTTAGTATAAGTGTGAGATTTTTGGAGTGTATACTAAAAGCCTAGCTTTTGTAAACATTTATTTTTGAAATAAAAGAATCACATTGGTCAATATCTGTATTTATTTGTTAAATGTAATTATTCAATTAATTTATATAATAGATAACATGGAGTGTGGTGTCATACTCAGAAGATCATGTTGTCAGTTCTTTATAAATTATAAATAGTTGCTCGCGACTAAGATGGAAAGGAGCAAACCATTAGAATAGTTGTAGTGTAATTAAGTATTAGTTTATCTTGACTAATAAATTACACTAATACACTCTAAGTGTATTGAGTAGGACCATTTAGGTAAGTTCTTTTTGTACTGACTTAGTAAAAGAACTAGACCTTAGTTATTATGGAAGTGTGTGCTCTTAATCCTAATATAATAACAAACACATATATTTAATATTTATTTATTTAATTTATCAATGGGTGAGATTTAGTTCGATAAATCAATAGGTCCGATAAGTTGGGAAATAATATTACTTATAGTATGTGTTGTTGATTATAGAAGGAAATTGTGTCCTAGAGAGTTAGGTTGATGATGTCCCCAAGAGGAGCTCATAAGGATTGTCATGTTAAACCCTGCAGGTGGACTTAGTCCGACATGACGATAAAGTTGAGTGGTACTACTCTTGGAACTATATATTAATTAAGTGAGTTGTCAGTAACTCATTTGAATTAATGGACATTCGATATCTTAAACACAGGGAGGCTAACACACTCATAATAAGAAGGAGCCCAAAATGTAATTTGGGATTGGTGCGGTAGTTCAATAATAGTTCTTTAGTGGAATGAATTATTATTAATGAAATTAAGTTATGTGTTCGGGGCGAACACGGGATGCTTAATTTCATCGGGAGACCAAAACCAATTCCTTCTTTCGGTCCCTATCGTAGCCTCTTAATTATAGAGTACTATACCCACCTATACCCACCTTCTTACCCATCCTATAGGGGCTGGCAAAGCTAGCTTGGAGTCCAAGCTAGGGCCGGCCAAAGGCATGGTTCATGGGTTCATGAGGTGGCCGACCCTATTAAAATAAAAAGTAATTTTATTTTTTTTAAAATTTTCTTATGTGGATTCCATGGTTTTAAAAGAGAGTTTAAAATTTAAATCTTTCCTTTTATAGCTTTTTACAAAAGATTAAGAAAAGATTTGAAATCTTTCCTTATTTGTAGATTGGAAGGTAGATTTTAATTTTGAGAAAACTTTCCTTTTTTAACCATGTTTATGATTTAAAAGAGAGTTTAAAAATTAAATATTCTCTTTTATTAGTTTTTACAAAAGATTAAGAAAAGATTTGATATCTTTCCTTATTTGTAGATTAAAAGGAGATTTTAATTTTTAAAGATAACTTTCCTTTTTGTAAATCATCCACATGTTTAAAAGAAAGATTTTAATTTATAAAATTTCCTTTTTACAAACCACCATGAAGGGAAAAATTATTAGAGAAATTTTTTATAAATTTCCGGAAACAAATTAGGAAGTTTTAATTCTTGTGTTAATTAAAACTCTCCTTGTTTTGGAGTTTATAGTGGCCGGCCATGATATGTGAGAAAAGATTTTTAATTTTAATTAATTAAATTTTCTTTTTCATGGCAAAAGAATTAAGGAAGTTTTTATTAAAATTTCCTTATTTGCCAAGACCAAGGATTATAAAAGAGGGGGTAGAGGTGCCTTCATGGCTAACGGCTCTATTCTTTTTCTTCCTCTCTTTTCCTCCTTGGTGTGGCCGGCCCTAGGGTCTCTTCTTCTTCTCTTCTCTTCCTCCTTTGTGGCCGGCGGCATCAACACAAGAGCAATCAATGGTGGCCGGTTCTAGCTAGGAGAAGAAGGAGATAAAGGAGTTTTTGTTTCTAGCACCCCTTGGAGCTTGGTGGTGGTGGCCAGACCTCTACTTCTCTTGGAGAATTATGGTGGCCGAATTTTGCTTGGAGAAGGTGACTTAGGTGGATTCTCATCGCAGTAGATCGTTGCCCACACAACGTCTGGGATAAGAAGAGAAATACGGTAGAAGATCAAGAGGTTATTTGCTTACAAAGAAAGGTATAACTAGTAATTATTTTCTGCATCATACTAGTTTTCTTTGTATAGTTATTTTTGGAAATACCAAACACAATAGACATATGATTCTAGAGTTTTCGGATTTGTTTCGAATTTGTGTTTCTTTTCTTTTATTTTTCTAATTTATGATTCGATTGTTTTTTTTTTATTAAACCTAGAGTTATTTAAGGAAATTAAATATTAGCTTTCCTTAAAAGGTTTTGTCTAAGCGGTGGTGGTTGCTCCCATATCCAAGAAGGTTATGTGCCTTGCCATGCAGTCCTGGAAGCTAATTTTGGAAATTAATATTTAATGGAATTAATAACATAGGTGGATTTGAATCAATAATGCTAAGTTCCGCTTGCGATTCAAATCTAAACCATTAAGAACAGATAAGTTAAATTTGGAATCAATGATGTTAAGTTCCGTCTGCGATTCCTAATTTAACTTCTAAAGAACACAATAGGTTATTTAAGGAAAGGTTCGACATTTGTATAAAATTTTTGTACAGTGGAACCGGTATGATTTTCCTAGGACTGACCAACAGATACTAAATGGGTATTTAGAAATAAACTAGATGATAAGGGTGAAATAGTAAGAAATAATGCTAGGTTAGTAGCAAAGGGGTTCAGCCAAGTAGAAAGGTTAGATTATGATGAAACCTATGCACCTGTAGCCAGACTTGAATTCATAAGGATGCTGCTAGCCTATGCAACACATAAATGATTCAAGTTATATCAAATGGATGTAAAATCCACATTCTTAAATGAGTTCATCAAAGAAGAAGTCTATGTAAATCAATCCCCGGGATTTGAAGACCTAGACCACCCAAACATGTCCTTAGGATAAGAAAAGTTTTATACGGAATAAAACAAGCACCTAGGGCTTGGTATGAACGACTTTCAACATACTTAATATCTAAGGGATTTAACCAAGGTCAAATAGACCAAACTCTATTTGTTAAAACCTTAGAAAAAGATATTTTTATAGACCAAATTTATGTAGATGACATAATATTTGGATCAACAAATATAAAATTTTTAAAAGAATTTATTAGACTCATGGAAAATGAATTTGAAATGAGTCTAGTAGGTGAACTCAATTTCTATTTAGGCTTACAGATAAAACAAATAAAAGAAGGAATTCATATTTTTTAAATAAAATATAGTAAGGAATTAATTAGAAAATTTGGAATGGAAAATTCTAAAAATATAAATACCCTAATGGCAACTAATGCTAAAATTAACTCTGACTTAGATGGAAAATCAGTAGACTTAAAATACTATAGAAGTGTAATAGGAAGTCTACTAAGGTACATAAAGGGGACCCTAAGTGTAGGTCTTTGGTACCCTAGGACTAGCACATTTAACTTAGTTGAGTACTCTGACTCGTATTGTATTAGGTGTAAATTAGATAGAAAAAGTATAAGTAGAAGCTGTCAATTTCTAGGTCAGTGCCTAGTAAGCTGGTCCAGCAGAAAGCAACACTGTGTTGCTCTATCCACTACTGAAGCCGAATACATAGCCATAGGAGAATGTGCATCTCAATTATTATGGATGATGCACACCTTAAAAGATTATCAACTTGAATACAAAAATATAAAAATTTCAATTGATGACATAAGTTTAATAAATGTAACTAAAAATCCAATTCACCATTCAAGGACCAAACACATAGAAGTTAAACATCACTTTGTAATGGATCACATAGCTAAGGGTGATATTGTACTTGACTATGTTGAGTCCAAGTTAAACCTAGCTGACATCTTTACAAAATCCTTACCTAAACTTGAGTTCAATACACTTAGAAGAAAATTAGGGATGTGCACAGTAGAATAGAATGTGTTATTATCTTTTCAAAATTATGCTTTCCCAATTTCACTAGAATTTTTAAAAGTTTGGAAATAGTCTAGGATTTTCCCTTAGAAAGCATGTACCCATAGGTTTCAATCAGAGCATCTCACAAGCACACTAGGATTACCTTGCTTATGTATGAAAAACACTTAGAATGATGTGAGATGCATAGGGTACTGCCTGGACTTCAGAATACTTATGTCTATGCATCAACATAAGTCTGGGCAATAGATATTAAAATCAAATTAATCAAGTTAAGTTATCCATGTTTAGTCAAACTAACTGGAACACTTACTTAACTTGACTAATCAAGTGAAAGCTATTATCTTATGGTAAATAGCTAGTAGCTAAATGTTAGACATTTGGTTAAAGAAAAATAGGTATTTAGTTTGAAGCTTTTCTTCACCTTAAATTTTCATGCTTGGACTTTAGGACTTTAAAGCACTTATATTTTGACACTAATCTAGGGGGAGGAAAAGGAAGCTAAGATTTTTTTTTTTTTAACTATTTTATCATTTTTTTTTGCTAAGTCCTTATCAAATAATTTTTTGTGACTTTCTCAAATTTAACCAAGACTTTTCAAAGTTTTTTTAAAAGCCATATTTTTATCAAATACTTTTTCTCAAAGTCCTTTTTTAAAGCCAAGCTTAAAGATTTTTTTTTAATTTCAAAGTTAAAACTCTTTTTTGAAAAGTTAGAGTTTAAGAAAAAAAAGTTAAAATTTTCTTTCAATGTAAAACTTTGTTTTTAAAAAATACAAGTCTTTTTAACTTTTTTTAGACAAAGTGAAAGTTAACTTAGCTAAGTGATGTGCGTAGATTATATATACTTATTTAACATATTTTGATGCACACTCATATATTTTACGCATGCTTTGTCTATGCACCTTCATACTCTTAGTCTTACTTTCAGCATAATTACTCTTCTTTATTCAGAGATATGCTCTTGTATATTTTCTACTTACAAGAGTCGAATGTGGAGAGGAAACGATGCTCGTAGTCAATCCTATCAACAAAGGAAGGAGGACAACCCCTTAATATAGACAATCTTTCCTTAGTCACTGATTAACTTGGTTGTTGAGCATTAACCCTAGGAACTAGAATTTGGTGGTTCTATTGGGTTTGATAAAATTTTCTAATGACCAGTAGATGAGTAAAATTCATTAAATTATCCCATGCTAATCGGTTACTGATTTTCCATCTTTGATTTGGTTCACCTAATTAATAGGTTGAGATTTAGTGGATGTAGGTAGCGAGTTGTTAAATCGGTAAGACATTAAATGATTAAATGGATTAATTAATCTAGAGCTTACTAAAGAAGTAGCTATCAACTAAGAAATCCATACAACTAATACCAAAGAACGGGAGATTAAATTATCTATATGATATTACTATTTGGATTAGTATGATACTTACATAGCCTTCGGTATTTTCTAATCCTTAGGATTCGAGCTCAAGAGAGAGCACCAGATTGGAGGACTACTGGAACATTCTACACTCGATGGGGTAGATCCTTCTTGCTCTTTATTAGATCCCTAGTACTTGTGCATGATTGTTTGATGTTATTTTTGTGATAGTATACATAGCTCACCTTAAATATATGTTTGGTTGATTCTTGATATTGATACCTATCTTGCTTGCTCTTATGTGTTATCCATGGCATATTTATGCAGCCTTATTGTGGTTATGTTTCATTATTGGTGCTCGTACAATACCTTTAGATAGTGATATAGCTAGTGGTATGTACCCTAGTATATGGTGATGCATGTTTCTTGTTCTTATTGGTTGGGTACTTATAGACTTTGACTGCCCATGGGACCATTCGTGGTAGCGTGCTCACCCGCAATCTGTAGCTAGATAGCTACATGCCCTGTCTGCTCACGAGACTATCCGTGGTAGAGTGTTCTCCCGCAGATAATGACCACTAGTCTGCCCATGGGATCATCCATGGTAGAGTGTTCTTCCGCAGATAGTGACTTCTTATGTACCCTAGCTGATGGTTCATTTGCAGTCAATAGTTGTTGTATACTTGTTATATGTATGTGCCATGTTTGGTTGCTCAGGTGAGTGAAATCCGGGGTCGATATTTCCTCTTGCCGGAGCTAGTAAGTGAAAACATTGAGACTACTCCCTTGGTTCTTGTTATTTTGTTTCATGCACTTTATGTCATCTATCCATTAAGTATCTTATACTTACTACCCCTTGTTTTCTTATGTTTCAGGTAGAAAATAAATTCTTGTCGCTCAGAGATTCTAGCTGCCGATCTCATGTCATCTGAGATGTCTCGTATTCATTTTTATGTTGTCGTGGGGTACTTTGACTTTCTAGTATTCTTAATTTGTTGGGGGTTGGTTTTCATATAGTTGATGTGCTTGTTTATTTCTGAGTGTATGGTTTTGTTAGACATACGCGCATGCAAATATTTTCCTATGTACATATTTTATATCAATATGGTTATTGTCTCCTGCGGTATTTTATTTCAATCTTGTGGGTTGTTTATTATATTTGTGGCTATGCATCCCGGGTTCAATTATCATTATTACAGGGGAGGTGCTATCTGATTTTCGTCAGATAATCTTACCCTCGGGGCATGACAACAAGTACAATTTCAAATGGTTACAAGTAATTAGAAAAATAAGAATACCAACGACTTTGGAGAATGTAATCTTTAGCATAGTCATCATCAAAGTAGTTTTCGAGTATCGTGGAGGCATTTTCTGAGCATGACGCAGAAGCAGAAGATGTTCGAAATGTTGTTACGAAGCCACTAGTCGAAGGCTGCTTTTATAGCCTATTCTGAGTGCTTGGATCCCCTCCCGGGCGCATGGACCATGCTATTATGGCGTGCTCTCGTCAAAAGTTTATCGACAAAAATTATCTGCTTCCGGGCGCTCAGATCCTTTCCAGGCGCCTGGACCGTGACATAGGCCCATCCAATCCTCATGCTCTAGCTCGACGAAGAGATGAATTTTGGTGGTTCGAGCGCCCGGACCAGCTCCGGGTGCTTGGACTTCGAGCACTTGGACCACCATGTTTTGCCTATGTTAATTTCCTGTAAAATAAGATTAATCCAAGCAAATAATATGCAAAGAATGATAAAATTTGATAGCCTTAGGACTGCCCGATCTTGACTTCGAGTTTCATTAAAACTCTAGGTCGGATCGACGCCTATTGTTCTCTCTTCGGAGAACGCGTTCTCACTTACTCCTCTCAGTAGAAATTACCTTTTGCCAGATCAATCCTCCAGATCGTCTGGACTTCTGCTCATGATCCGAGGCTTCAGGACTTTTCCGCTGGACGTATAATCCCCGACCCGTCTAGTCTTCCTCCTGGTGTCCTCAACCCCCATGACTTCCACCTAGAATCCATGATCCTAGGATTTCGCCTAACGTCCTTGGCCTGCTAAGACTTCGCCTAGTCCCCCAGACCAGGACTTCGTTGCCTAACCGCAGCTAGGACTTTCCACCTACTTAACCACAGCTAGGATTTTCCTTTGCCTAAGATCACTTAGGACTTTCCTGTTGGAGCAATTTAGGTGCCTTAGGTTTTGAGGTTTGGATAAAGGTTTATTGTTGTATTTGATATGCATTGTGAGTGTGCAGGATACAGGTATAACAAGGAAAGTCCAAGTGCGATCTTGGCAAAGGTGAAAGTCCAAGTTGAGTCTTGGCGGTGTAAGTCCAAGCATGTAGTTTTGACAATGTAAGTCCAAGTGTGACTTGGCAATGGATAAAGTCCTGGAGGCGCGACCTCTTGGCAAAGAAAGATCTGACAACAATGATAAGGTTTATGGAAGCTCCAGAAGGTAAGGCATGAAGGATAGGGAGGCATCCAAGGGAGGCAAGGCTGATGAGGAGGCTAGAAGGCTAGGTCTAAGTTGTGCGGGCAAGGACGAGTGCATGAGAGACTGTACTTAGGGTAAAATTTCATTGTTACTGTAGCATTACTATAGTGATACTGTAGTAGTCGACTAGTAGCTGACCGTTGACTTATAACAGTCAAATTTCACTTAAGACCAATTGATTGGTGGTTATACCAGTCGATTGGTGGTAGGAAAATAGCTTGGTGTTTTCTTCCCGAGCTTTATTTAATAGAGCTCAGGGTGCTTGGGCATTGTTGATGAAATTAGTGGTGGTTAACTCTAATTAGAGTCTTCAAGTGCTTAAGTGATCTAGTGTGGTCTTGTGCGAGTTGTGATTAGATTTCTCCACCCACAAGGAGCTACACGAGCTAGTTGGAAGCTCTCCATGGAACCATCCACCAATTGATCAGGATCGTCCACCTTACGGACAACCATGAAGTAGAAGTTTTATATCTGAACCACGTAAATGAGTGTGCATGTCTTTGTGGTTTACCTGTCTTCATTCTTCTTGTTTTATTTTATCTTTCTATTTGTTAGTTTATTTTGTATTCCGTTGTGCATTAACATTATAAGAAGCGAACGATTTGGGTGAGACAATATTCACCCCCTCTAGCGGATGTCAAGGTCTCAACATTCCCTGGACACTTAGTTCAACTTCTTAGACAATAAGACAGCTTAACTTTGAACCCCTTTACCATTATTAAAACACAGGTTCGATCGTCTGGTGCTCCCTGCACCAACACTTTCATCATTTTGAATTAGCAACCTTCCCGATGGTAAACCAAGTAAATTCAGAGTCCTTTCATATTTTATTTTTTATGTTAATTATTTTTTATATAATTAATGTGTGTTTGTCCTTGCTAAGTTGAGAAACAAGAGAAGTGTAAGTGCCCCAGTTGAGTTTTGATATGATCAATCGAGTTAAGTTAAGTTATGCATATTTAATACCTTGTGTCTAAGTGTGCAAGGATATATGAAAACAGGAAGTCAAGCATGTTAGGACCAAAAGTAGCTAGAGGGGGGGGGTGAATAGCTCGTCGCGTGCTCGTTGCTCGGCGTTGCTTGTTTCTTCTAAGATGTGCAGCGGAAAATACAAAGAAACAAATCACACAACGCTAACAAGGTTGGTTTACTTGGTATCCACCTCACAAGAGGTGACTAGTCCAAGGATCCACACCACGCACGCACCCTCCACTATGAAAACACTCCTTTTCGGTAACTACCGAGGGCGGAGAAGCCCTACAAGACTCTCAGTACAAGAAGAAAGGAAAGGGAAACAAAATACAAGCGCAAAGCTTACAATGAGTACAGAAAACCCTAACCCTAGCTTCTCTTCTTGCCTTTGATCCGCCTCTTGACTTGGAAAGCTTCCAAGATCCTTCAAGAACTGGCGATCTGATCTTTGAGAGCGCTGTGGAGGAGTTGGCGAGAGATCTGGAGTGAATCGTTGAAGAGATTGCCGCAGCCATCGCACGCCTGCAACTTAAATCGACGCCAACGGTCGGAACCCGATCGATTCAAATGTTCCCAATCGATCGGGGAGGCTTTGGATCGATCCACGGATCGATCTAGAGCGCCTCTGTGCTCTAGGAAAAACGCCTGGATCGATCCACGGATCGATCCAGCGCTTATCGCGCGAAGCAGCCGCGTCCCAATCGATCCACTGATCGATTGGGACATCTGGATCGATCCACGGATCGATCCAGAGGCTTTCTGTTCGCTGGGAAAAGCCTGGATCGATCCACTGATCGATCCATCTCCTGGATCGATCCTCTGATCGATCCAGCACTTGGTTTTTGCCCAAAACTAAGTTCCAAGACTCCCAAACCAACATCTGGTCATCCTTGACCTGTTGGTACATCATGCCTAGCATCTGGTCACTCCCTTGACCTGCCAGGACTTCCCACCAAGTGTCCGGTCAATTCCTTTGACCCACTTGGACTTTTCTCGTCATGCCAAGTATCTGGTCACTCCCTTGACCTACTTGGACTTTCCTATTCAGATGTCTGGTCAATCCCTTTGACCTATCTGTATTTCCTCGTGCCAAGTATCCAGTCAATCCTTTGACCTACTTGGACTTCCCAACACCAGATGTCCGATCATCCTTGATCCATCTGGATTTTCCCTTGCCTGGCTTCACTCACCAGGACTTTCACCTAGCTTCACTCACTAGGGTTTTCCATCTGCCTAGCTTCACTCACTAGGTCTTTCACCTGGCTTCACTTACCAGGACTTTCACCTAGCTTCACTCACTAGGGTTTTCCATCTGCCTAGCTTCACTCACTAGGTCTTTCACCTGGCTTCACTCACCAGGATTTTCCTTCTGCCTAAACTCCCAGTTAGGACTTCCCAGTCAAGTATTCGGTCAACCTTGACCTACTTGACTCTTCTTCAATTAACATCTTATTGTCAAACATCTAAACTCAAACCAAGACTCAGCTTGGTCAACCAGGTCAACCTTGACCTGAGGGATGTTGCACCAACAATCTCCCCCTTTTTGATGTTTGACAATACCACAATAACACTTACAATACCACATGTAAGTTAGGCTAATCCCATATCCTCATTCTTCATGCCACTAGGTAATGAAAGCATAAGTTAAGCTCTTCATTCTCCCCCTAAGAGGGCAAACTCCCTCTTAGATAATGAAAGCCTAACTGACTCCCTTTCACTAGTCTTTTCATTCTCCCCCTATTGGCACACATCAAACTCCCCTATAGGGCACACTCAACCCATCTTCAGGCACACATCAACCCATGTCTCAATTTCGGGTATACTTCAACAAATCCATTGTTGAAAGACTCTCCCCTGAAGAGTTGCTCACCGTTGTTCACAACATCACTCGTTGTGATCAACACGATAAAGAAGGTCTCATACCCTTCATTCATCCTTAACTTCTCCCTCATTGTAGACAAATACTCCACCCTGAGCATTTTCTAACCACGTGAGTTCCCACTTGAACTAATGAGGATATCCACTCCCCATTTCAAGTTCAAAAGCTCATACATGAGCATTTTCCTTAAAAGAAGGTTAACCACCTTCCAAGGTTCATGAAAAGATAATTTTTCATGTCTTTAAAGAGTCCCTCCCCCTAAAGACATGGTGGTAACTTCTGTCATTGCACCAACAATGACTTGGAATCCCTAAGCCTTTAGGAAACCCAAATTTAAAAGTTTTGAGGTTCAAATATTCAAAATTTGAAACAAACCTCAACCTAAACTTCAACTTAGCCTTCCTTAACCAATCCATCCTTGTTTTCACATGAAAACACCCGTTTTATGTATACAAATGTATTTTTAGGGGTTTGGAATGGTTACCTAGACTCAATTAGGTTTAGAGTGCTGAAATCAGACCTTCCCAGCCAAGATCAGCATCCTGGATCGATTGGAGTTGGGTTCCAATCGATTCAACCTATTTGAATCGATCCACTGATCGATTCAGACTACCTGGATCGATCGGCTGATCGATCCAACGAGCTTCTGCTCGCGGGAGAATTGCCTTCTGAATCGATCCACGGATCGATTCAGGCACTCCAATCGATCGATGGATCGATCGGAGCTCTGATAGTTGCTGAAATTCCATTTCAGTCAACTTCAGAAACCCCTAGAGAATTCTACAAAAATCCAAAAATCGTGAAATTTCGTGTAGACATTATTTAGGGCATACTTAATCATGGAAAAATAGTTTTCTATGAAAATACTTTATATTTTCAAAGATTGACACAAACTTAAAAACTTGCAAAAATTTTAGCGTTTTCTTCAAGTTTGTGTCTAACTATTCAATGGTGATTACTATCAAAAGATAGCCTTCACCAAAGTTTTCCAAAAACATTTTCAAAACCAATATCCCATCATGTTCCTTGGGCATAATGCACATGACTTGTACATTAGCTTTCCCAATGATGGGAAAACACATAACTATGTGTTTTGATGAACTTAAAACTCAAAAGAATGCACTAAATCAACATCTTGAGTTTTGTTCATCATCCTAACATCTCACTTGTATCTAATGTGCACTGAAACACATGCAAGTCATCTTATAGGTCTTTGTGAGATGTAAGATTTTGGTTTTGCCCTATTCTAGGGATCATGCATATCTATCTAGGCATTTTGAGAGGTAGACATCCACAAAGGATGTTACTTGTTGATTTACTTGTTAAACAAATGTCACTTGTTTATTCCACTTGTTGTAAACAAATGCCACTTGTTTAACTAATGTCATATGTCCTTAATTTTTAAGGAAATAAACATAATGCATGATAATGTTATGGCATACATCAAAATAAAATAGCTTTCAAAAGAAAGATTCCTATAACTACATGATGTATGTATGGCATGACATGGTATTTTTGTATTTTTCATGATAAGTCATGAATGCAAAATACAAATAAGATAAAATATGATGTCATGGCATATTATGAGCAAACAATCATGGCAAGGTTTAGCATAAGTAAAATATACCTAGATTACCTATCTAAGTATCGTTAATCTTAGCTAATCCTAAAACTTAAACCCTAGATTGCCCAAAGTGCTTCAAGAAAATGCCAAAGCTTAAATTGACATTTCTAATTCCCTTGATTAATTTATGTCAGTCGAAAGTAAGCATATCCTCAAATGTTGGCATATTTCATTTTTCCACAAGAGTAGCACTTTTAAATTAAGGCCCGGATTACCTTAAATTTACTAAGAACATACCAAAATCCCAACTTGGTAGTTCTTATGAATTTCCCAATATGTGCCATTTAAGATTAAAATCAATTTTTCCACCATTAGGCACATTTTACTCTTTCAAGGAGTAAATAATAATTCCATTTCATTTTCAAAGGTTAACAAAAACCTTGAAAATGCTCCTTGAGTGTCAATTTCCTCAAAGTTGGGTTAACTACCCTTCTAATCGGAGTTGACACTCTCTAACCCATCTATGGGGTAGAGAAGATGCTCCTAGGAACCCAACACCTATTGGTGCTCCTTGGATGCTCTAGGTATTCACTAGGGATAACTTCCCTAGATACTTTCCTAGTGACCTTGTTTGGCTTCTTGGAGGCCTTGGTCACACTTTCTAGGTCAACTCTAGGGATAGCCTCCCTTGTGACCTTGTTTGTGACTTTCTTAGACTTCTTAGAAGCCTTAGTCACATTTATTGCAAAAATACTCTTAGGGATGACTTCCCTAGTATTTTTGGCTTGACCACTAGACCTAGGGTTTGTTCCATAACTATATGGAACTCTATGGTAAGAGGGCACATCCTTCTTAGCCTTTGGTTTGTATCCCAAACCTCTATGGCCATTGGATGGCTTTTGTACCCCTAAACCTAGGTTATGCTCTTTTTGCCCTAATAGGATATTTTCCATCCTTTTTAGGGTCTTTTCCATTTTATCAAGTCTTGACCTCAAGACTTGATTTTCCATCACTAAGTCCTTAGTTTTTGTTTTTCCATTAAGTTCATGAGCATTTTTGTTTCTAGGCTTGTAGCTACAATCCTTAGAGTTCTTGCCTAGACTTTTACCTACATTCCTAGCCTTAGGTGTAGTAGTTTTGGCATGTAGGGCCACATGCTTTTCCTTAAAGCCCTCATGCTTCCTATTCTTATGGTAAATCGCATTAAAATGATAAAAGTTAGAACTATCATGCTTTTTACCATAATGTAAAGGGGTAGGCTCAATAAATGTTACCTTCTTCTTTACCTTGGAGGCTCCCCCTTGACTAATGCCTCCTTGAGCCTTGACCATCTTCTTCCCCTTGAGGCATTGACTCCGGTAATGCCCCTTTTGATTGCAAGAGAAGCATATGATATGCTCCTTGCTCTTCTTTGTTCCGGGAATGGTCTCCTCGGGCTTCTCCTTGCCCTTTTGCGTCACTTGACCCTTCTTCTTGGCCAAGTTGGGACACTTGCTCTTGTAGTGTCCACTTTCCCTACACTCAAAACATATTATATGATTTTTATTTTTAATTGAAACATTTATACCTTCTTGTGTAGGGATGGCATTTGCTCCTCCATTTGCTATTTCTTGAATTTCGGAGGTGGCACCATCTTCTTCTTCTTCACTTGACCCGGATGTAGAAGCTTCTCCTTCTTCTTGATCCGGCGTCACCAAGGATTGCTCCCCCTCAATCCTAGAGGTGGAGGCTTCATCATCTTGAACATGAAACAAGGAGTATGCTCCCTCCTTGTTCCCTTCGTTGCATTCCCTTGAGGATGAAGCTTCTTGGATTTCCTCTTCTTCGGAGGTTGAGCATCTCTCAACCTCGGAGTCCTCCTCTTGGTCTTGCTCTAAAGAGTCACCCTCTCTGGATTCTTCATGATCTTGTACAGTGGAGGGGATCTCTTCATGAAGCTTGGCCAATTTGCTCCATAGCTCCTTCAAACTCTCCAATTTTGCAAAGGATGGTGCTTGGCAATAAATTGACCAAAATCTTGGTCACTTTGTCATTTGCCTCGCACCTTTGGACTTGCTCCGGGCTCCATTTGCTTTTCTTTAGAACTTTGCCCTTTGAATTTCTTGGAGCCTTGAAGCCTTCCATTAGAGCAAACCATTGCTCTATCTCCATCATAAGAAAATTTTCGATTCTTGATTTCCAAGAATCGAAACTCGTAGAAGTGTATGGTGGAGCCACCCTTGTGTCAAATCCAAGCCCATCTTGGAATTGCATCTTGAAGTTGAGCTTGATAAAGTCTTGAACTTGAAGAATTTGCTCCAACTTCTTCACCCTCTAGCTTTTCTTGATATGCTTGACCCTTCCGGCGATGATTCCGGTGAAGAGCGGCCTCGCTCTGATACCACTTGTTAGGACCAAAAGTAGCTAGAGGGGGGGTGAATAGCTCGTCGCGTGCTCGTTGCTCGGCGTTGCTTGTTTCTTCTAAGATGTGCAGCGGAAAATACAGAAACAAATCACACAACGCTAACAAGGTTGGTTTACTTGGTATCCACCTCACAAGAGGTGACTAGTCCAAGGATCCACACCACGCACGCACCCTCCACTATGAAAACACTCCTTTTCGGTAACTACCGAGGGCGGAGAAGCCCTACAAGACTCTCAGTACAAGAAGAAAGGAAAGGGAAACAAAATACAAGCGCAAAGCTTACAATGAGTACAGAAAACCCTAACCCTAGCTTCTCTTCTTGCCTTTGATCCGCCTCTTGACTTGGAAAGCTTCCAAGATCCTTCAAGAACTGGCGATCTGATCTTTGAGAGCGCTGTGGAGGAGTTGGCGAGAGATCTGGAGTGAATCGGTGAAGAGATGCCGCAGCCATCGCACGCCTGCTTGACGCCAACGGTCGGAACCCGATCGATTCAAATGTTCCCAATCGATCGGGAGGCTTTGGATCGATCCACGGATCGATCGAGCGCCTCTGCGCTATGGAACCGCTGGATCGATCCACGGATCGATCCGGCTCGCGCGAAGCGGCCGCGTCCCAATCGATCCACCGATCGATTGGGACATCTGATCGATCCACGGATCGATCCGAGCTTATTGGAAAGCTCGGATCGATCCAGCGATCGATCCATCTCTGGATCGATCCTCGATCGATCCAAGCTTGGTTTTGCCCAAAACCAAGTTCCAAGACTCCAAACCAACATCCGGTCATCCTTGACCTGTTGGTACATCATGCCTAGCATCCGGTCACTCCTTGACTGCCAGACTTCCCAAGTGTCCGGTCAATTCCTTTGACCCACTTGGACTTTTCTCGTCATGCCAAGTATCCGGTCACTCCCTGACCTACTTGGACTTTCCTATTCAGATGTCCGGTCAATCCTTTGACCTATCGTATTTCCTCGTGCAAGTATGCGCATCGATCCTTTGACCTACTTGGACTTCCCAACACCGGATGTCCGATCATCCTTGATCCATCTGGATTTTCCTGCGGCTTCACTCACCAGGACTTTCACCTAGCTTCACTCACTAGGGTTTTTCATCTGCCTAGCTTCACTCACTAGGTCTTTCACCTGGCTTCACTTACCAGGACTTTCACCTAGCTTCACTCACTAGGGTTTTCCATCTGCCTAGCTTCACTCACTAGGTCTTTCACCTAGCTTCACTCACCAGGATTTTCCTTCTGCCTAAACTCCCAGTTAGGACTTCCCAGTCAAGTATTCGGTCAACCTTGACCTACTTGACTCTTCTTCAATTAACATCTTATTGTCAAACATCTAAACTCAAACCAAGACTCAGCTTGGTCAACCAGGTCAACCTTGACCTGAGGGATGTTGCACCAACAAAGCAGAATATGCAGCTAGCGAGAAGGATGACACAGGAAGTCAGTCGACGAGCTTGGTGTATCTGAGGGACGAGGTGCTACGGAAGAGTACACCGGCAGACGAGAAGAATGCACGTGACACTTCCGAGGGATAAGAAGCCAGAGCAGAAGACTACTTGAGGAGAAGGCCGGAGTTGGGTTTGGTTAAACTTAACTCTGGATGGCCGGAGAATCACCCAAGAGATTGGATCAGTAACCGGATAAGTCAACTCTATGTTGACTTATCCAGACACCTGGACCAAGTCTAGGTGCCTAAACTCCACACACCCGAACTAGCCTAGTACTGAACAGGCGTCTCTTGGAGACATTGTAGCGGATGATGATCCAATGTCCACGTCAACAACACTCTAAGCGCCTGGACCAATTCAGGTGCCTGAGTTTTGATAAAGTGTTATCATCAAGCCGTTGTGAGCAGATAAGGTGCACTGTGGAGGGCACCCTGACGCACTCTAAGCGCTCGGAGTTGTCACGTCAACTAACGGTCAAATCTGACCATAGAGCTATAAAAGGAGAGCTTGTTCTCCTTTTCGTACGACATACTTTCTATAATCTCATTTCTAATTCTGTGCTTTTAATTTACACTTTCAACGATTGTACGAAGCTTTTTCACCGATGAGGATTCGCTCGTAGAAGGAGATCTTAGTGAGCTTTCATCGCCTTGGATAGAGGATTGCAAACCAAGTAAATATGGTTATCTCCTATTTCCTTTTTATGCATTTCATTTTACTTTAATTAAGTGAGCATTTTTTTTAAAGTCCAAAGATCGAGAAAAGTTAACTTTTATTTCAGATAATTCACCTCCTCTCGCCGGTCGCACTGGGACCTACAAGAAGTTCTAATTTTGATTGCAAGCTATTCAACCCCCCCATCACCGGTCCACAATGGTCCAACACTAATTGGCTAACGACTAGTGATCATTACGGGAGCTAGGTGGATAAAGGGACTAGGGAGGACTAAACAGGGTTGATATCTTGCAATGGTTGGCCACCGAGAGGCTGAGAGGGATGGAGGGTTGGGCGATGGATGACAAGCAATGGGAGGAGGGGAGGGCTGAGGTGGGTCGAACTTCGTTGTTGGAGTAGTCGGGCTTGAGCAGATGTTCCGTGTTTAACAGTTAGGATTTTAGAAAATTTTCTTTTAAATACCGATTCTAGTATATTAATCGGCTACTCATAACATAATAGTCGACTAACATGAGTTCAGTTTAATTGGTTAATCAATTTTTTATTTTTAAAATCTAGATTGAACTAAATAAATCAAAATAATCAATTTTTATTTAAAAGTATTCATAAGGACATCTTTAAATGGCTCGACTCTTAGGGTCTGTTTGGGAGGAGGTGAGGGAAGGGGAAGGAAGGGGAAATAAGGGGAAGAGAAACTTTGAATCTTGTTTGGGAAGGAGTGAGAAAAGGGAAGGAAAGGTAAGGAAGGGTAAGTTTTAACCTTCGTTACCCATGGAAAGAGAGATTTTCTTACACCCCGAATTGGGGTGTAAGGAAGGGAAAGGGAAACAAAAGATTTTTTTATTTCAATTTTATCCCTGTTCTTAATAGTTTAAAAATATTCCAATTTCTAATTTTGCTATGGCGTTGGAGTCCAATTTCCTCGCCTTCTTCATAGCTCGCTTGCTGCCAAATTATTAGAGGAGAGGCTCCGACACGTCTTCTAACTGAATTGAAGGGAGAAACTATTTTTATCATCAAAATTTAAGAGGATATCTACTATTTTTTTAATTTTTCTATCAAAATTTAATTTTTCTAATTTTCCTCACCTTCTAATTTTTCAATTTTTTTTATTTAAGGTTTCTAAAATCATTATTTTTATTATTTCTCATTTAATTACTTGATTATCGGTAATTCATTGTTTTGTTATGAATAGTATAAAAAGATTATTTTTTTATTTTAAAAATAACTAATTTAAATGGTAATATAAAAAATTAATTTTATTATTAAAAATATCTAATTTATATTTATAAAATAAATATTAATATTATGAAAAATGTCTAATTTAAAAAGTAAGGGTATTTTTATAACTTTATCTATTTAACCTTCATTCCTTCCTTTCCTCCTGAACAAAGTAACATATGTTACGTTAATGAACCTTCCCTCCCTCTCAAATAAGGAGAAGTTAAATACATTACTTCCCCTCACTTCCCCTTCCTTCCCCTTCCGTTAATGAACCTTCCCTCACTTCAACCAAACATAGGATTAGGGACAGGTTTAATCCTAAACCCCTAATCTCTATATCCTAAATTCTGATTGATATTTTGCACACCCCTCCACTATGGTAAACAAAGCACAAGGGTTGTTTAGCATGTTTTCCTAAATTATTTTTTTCACTTAAGAAATCTATTTAATAGAATACTACAATATTTATTTTGAGAAAAAAATTAAAAGGTGTTCGTAATTATTATTTTTATAAAAAAATGCTCTTTTTCAAAAGGAAAATTAAAAATAATATCACGATATATTTCCATCCTAAAAATATTGACATAGCTACTTTAATAATTAAAATAAACTGATCAATTTAATTAAAATATTATACATAAAATTCTATTATATTAAATTATTATTATAAACTTAATTAAAATTATTTAAATTTATCAAAATAACTCTAATTTAGTAAAAAATATATATTCAAAATAGTTGTAACAAGCTACAAGTTATAATAATAGCTGCTATAATTATAGTAGTTATGGATAATAATTACTATAATAATATTTGCCTAATTTGATAAGTTAAAATAATTTTAATCAAATAGCTTTCACCAAAATTGATAAAAAAAGATTTTAATATAATAATATTTATGTATAGTAAGTTTACTCAAATTAAAATAATTTTATTTTATAGATAGTATTTATAATTATATTAAAATAAAAAAAATATGCTGAGACGTGTTTTATAATTTTTTTTTAGAAAGAGTGTCTTTCGTGGAAAATATGTTTAATTTATTTTAATTTGACGATGGCTACGCGTGATTGATCTTTGCCAATCCATAATTGTTCAACCAAAGCGTCTTCCGGATTTTGCTTCTGGAATTAGTTTCTCGTGACCAATCGGATCCTCTCCAAGGCTACAGACAACAGATGCCCCTCTTCTCATTTCAACATATCAATCGTCCCACCTCTTTCTTATCCTAACCGCTGATTCAATACGTCCTCAGTGTAAAATATACTTTTCGCTATTGGGGATCCGGTCATGGCTTTAACCAGCTCATTCGTAGAACCTGCGGAACAACTTAAACCCTCTCTCTGCTTTCCCATGCCCGTTCGAAGTCGCATCTGTTGTGCGGTCAAACGTCGACTCGACTGCGGTGGGAGCAGAAGAACTTGCAGAAGCAAAGATCTGAGCTTGTTCGGTTTGTTGATCGAGGGATTTAGAACAGCTTTTCCGTCTTCGATCCAGTAATCTTCACTTTCTTGCTCTCTGGCTCGCTTTCTGGTGTTCTAGGGGATGAATAATTCTGCTGCTAGCACGAGCTCTGGATCGGGGGATGTACCGGCTCCCAGGCGGAATTCCAACAGGCCGAAGTGTAAGATCGCTTTATTTCCTGTTGTTCAATATAGGATTTAGAGTGGAAAACTTTGCTTTGTAGGATTGCTTTTGTGCGGCATCACTTTAAACTGTTCGTTGGAGTTTCTTTTTTCTTTCTTAATTTCCCTTTCTAATTGGATTTGGGGGTTTGGGCATGGGACTCTTCTTTCTGTTGTTCTTTTGTTGTTTCAATGTCAGCTTCTGATGTGTGTTCAAGGAAAGACGGCCGAGGTCGGATTTCATTCATAAGAGTTAAAATGATTGCGCTGTAATTTAGTTACGGAGTGGAGTAGTATTCAATCTAGAGTCCTCATTTTCAGCCTTAGAGAACTTTCCTAATCTTTTACCCTAAGGTTTGAACAATCAATACACAGAATCACGAAAAGCAGTTGTGCATATCTTCTGCTGTTGCGTGTGTGCCTGTTGTAAGAATTGTTAATTGTGATGTCACAAGCACCATGTATCAAGCAGGTAGCTGTAATTAATATATATATTTTGTTGGAATCATTCTCTGTCGGAACGAGTATTTTCCATACATGTGCCACCAAATATGATCTCTTTCCTCATCTTTTTCTCTGAAATGAGCAAAAACAGCTGAAATTCTAATTCCTTGTGACGGAATTTCTTTTTCTTGGTAATTTGTCAAGGCATTGGAGCCAATTAAATTTGTTGATTTTCAATTATATCCTACAATTTCATAGGGGTCCAGTCCAATATAACTCTTGACCCCTGTTTGTAAGGGTTGAGTAGGCAGGCTTGTGAGAATCCTAAGCTAGTCTACTGCCATCAAATGTTATCTTTAATTAGTAGCAAAGCCTGAAGTCTTCAGCTAAATCCATTATCTGTTGAAGGTGATTATGTGGTGGAGATTCCAGGTTATTTCAGATACTTGGCCCATAATCCTTGCAATTGCCTAGAAAGAGCAGAGTCAGGGAGAACGAACTAACCCAAGCTTCCTTCCAGAGGTTGATTGTCTCTCCATATGAAAGAGAATGTTTCATCCGACAGAGGGTAGAGTGTTGGACCCCGTGATTGTTTTGATGTGATCAACCAAGTTAGGTTAGGTCTTGTTTTGTTTTGATCCATGTGTCTAAGTGTGTAGGAGCTTAGGAGCACAGGAAGTCGAGCAGAAGACGCAGCTAGCGAGAACGATGACACGAGAAGGGAGCCGACAGATTCGATGCATCCGAGGGACGAAAGGGCTGCGGAAGAGTACACCGGTGTATGAGAAGAACGTACGCGGCGTTCGAGGGACGAGAAGCCGGAACGGAAACCTGCTTGAGGAGAAGGCCGGAAATTGGGTTCAGGTGAGCCCTATATCGGGTGGCCGCAATCACCCAGACGATCAAACTAGCAAAAGAGCGAAAGGAGCTGAGCAAACTTGCTGGAGGCGCTCTCAACAGTGGTTGAAGGCGCCCCATGCGCCTCCGCCATCTTTAGACGGAGGGCGCCCTCCATGCCTATGGAGGGCGCCCTCGACCTAGCCAAAGTAGCCGTTGGCAGCGGATAAAGCTTTATCCGCGGCTGTCTTGCTGGAGGCACCCTCCATCCATCTTGGAGGCGCCCTCAATCTACGGATAGGATTTCCAAGAGCTATAAAAAGGTCCCTGGAGCTAGGAAATAGGACAACAACTGTTGTAATCAATTTCCTAGTCTTTTTTGAGTTTTTCATAGATTGTAAGAGGCTTCTCCGCCTACACGAAGGAGAAATTTCTAGTGGAGCTTTGCAACCGCCTTGGATTAACAAACCTTAGTTAGCTAAGGTAAACCTGTTAGCCTATTGTATTAGTTGTTCATTTGAGTTTATAATTATTGTGATAGTGCTACTAATCTTAGTTGGAAAAATAGAGAAAGGTTTTGTTTTTTTTAACAGACGCTGCGCCCTCTTATCGGCCCCGCTGCGCCAACATAGAGGACTGTACAACACCCTTCCATATGAAAGAGGATTTTTTTAAATTAGTTTCCTGCCACTTTTGTTCAAGGAGTAACAACTATTGACTAAATTAAGCAAGATCAACCTCCATTTTTCAGCCAGTGTCGTGTTCATTCATCTAAGTTACTGACCCCCTATGTGATAGCCCATAATAATATGACTATTTCATCCAACAAGATAGATGGAGTGTTCTATACCACACTCAAGGAAAGCCTTTTTGCTGTCCATCATTTTTCTTGAGAACCCACTTTGGAGCTTTAGATGTTGATAAGAAGTAGCACAGTATTGAGCTGAGTATGCAGTTATCAATACGAGGTACCTTCCTCTGGACAGTAATGTGTCTTCCAAAAAGCTAATTCATTCTTGAGAGTGGTTGGCCGGCCAGCTGTCAATCTAACTTGGTTAAGCAACTACCCCTTAGGCAGCCCAAAAGCTTAAGATGAGATTTTTTATGTTTACAACTAAACAATTAAGCTAATTCTCTACAACTACTTATGTGGCCTTGCATTCCAAGGAGAATGGTTTTATGATAGTTTTTCCATAGCCCCCTTGCATATCCCAGTTTGATTCATGCTAAAAAAATTTCTGGAGTCTACTGACCTTGTTTGTTTTCTATTGTATGCTCAGATTCCAGGTTTACACAGCAAGAGCTACCAGCTTGTAAACCAATCCTTACTCCAAGATGGGTAAACTTTGTCTTATTGCAAATCATCTGCTACTAGGTTTTGGACTGGATATGAGAGAAAAAGCTCATGGCTTATCTTGTAGGTGATAACTGTTTTCACACTTATTGGTGTCATTTTTGTCCCCATTGGTGTTGCAGCGCTGATGGCCTCCAACAAGGTGTGTTAATGGCTGATAAGATGAGTAGTTTTTTTTATGTCTTATAGCACAATTTATATCTGACTGTTACTTATATTTGTAGGTTGTTGAAATTGTATATCGTTATGATGCAGTTTGCATACATGGAAACACAAAGGATGAAAAGGTTGCATACATCCAGAATGCAAATACTAGCAAAACCTGCATTATAACACTCACGGTAACAAATATTTCTTGTACTTAATTTCTATTTCTGCAATAGAGAGGAGAGAGAACTTAATTTCTGTCATCACTATGTAACCAGAGATTTAGTTTGTTGCTGTTGAAAACTTGTTTTTTGTAGGTTATCTTGACAAGCAATGTAGCTTTGCAAAAGCTAATGACTATTAGCACCTCTCTTTCTCTTAGGTACCAAAAGACATGGATCAACCTATTTATGTCTACTACCAGCTCGATAACTTCTACCAGAACCATAGGAGGTATGCACTGCACAATCTTCTATAGCTAGCAGTACTATTTTCTCTATTAGTAATCATGTTTCTGTTCTATGGCCTTTGGTTCAATTTTTCATGACTTTAAGTAATTGCCTTATCCTTATGAAGATATAGACAAAGAACTTTTCAATGTTGAACTTACTGCATGATTGATGATGAAAATTTCATCTAGATATGTAAAGAGCCGAAATGATGCACAGCTGAAGGACTCTGACAAAGCAAATGATACTAGTGGTTGTGATCCTGAAAAGACTACACCTGATGGTTCTCCAATTCTCCCTTGCGGTCTTATAGCATGGAGTTTATTTAATGATACTTACAGTTTTTCCATTGGCAACCAAAATTTGACTGTGAACAAGGTGGGCATTTCTTGGAAAAGTGACAGGGATCATAAATTTGGAGATAATGTCTTTCCAAGGAACTTTCAGAATGGTACCTTGAAAGGCGGTGCTTCACTTAATGAAAGCATACCAGTGAGACTCTGTTTCTTTTATTACATCTTTTCAGTTTTTAATCAATAATATTAACAAAACTTAAATGCAATTTCAACTTCCACTACTGAATAGCAAGTCATTTGAGTGTTTGAATTTGCCAAGTAATATGCTCTATTTTTCTGCTATAATTATTCTGAGATTTCTGGTTAACCAGTGAAATGATCTTATGGCTTAGTGTTTCATGTCCAAAAAAGACTGAGTGTTTCTTACAACTCAAATCTAATGAATTCTGATAATGTATTATAATGATCTGAACCACGAGGTTGTGCTGTTTTTTTTCCCATTCTTCCTTGCTTGTAAATTTTCTTCTACTATTTTGAGTTGGGAATGGACTGGATATTAAATACAGCTCTTGGTCCTGAACTACTGTCAGCACTTTCTTTTCTTTATTGTTGTTCTGAAATTAGTTTGTTGTTTTTGCAATCAAAATCTTCCCATGCTTTCTTAATTATGTTGATATGTTCAAGTTTCGTTATGATTGCCCATTTGCTCTTCTAGTAATATTACAACTGAATCTAAATTTTGACTTAGCTTTTATGCTTTCAATATGCAGTTGAGTCAGCAGGAGGATCTCATTGTTTGGATGCGGACTGCTGCCCTTCCAACTTTCAGGAAGCCATATGGAAAAATAGAACAAAATCTTAGAGTAAATGAAACCATAACAGTGATAATACAGAATTATTACAATACATATAGTTTTAGTGGCAAGAAGAAGTTGGTTCTTTCCACCTCAAGCTGGCTTGGTGGAAAAAATGACTTTACTGGCATTGCATATCTCACAATTGGAGGACTATGCTTCTTTTTGGCCACTGCCTTTGCTGTGGTATACTTGGTAAAGCCTAGGTATGTTCTTCTACAAATTTAATTCTACAAATAAACACTTAAATACTAATTCCTATTTGTCAATTTACAGTACTGGAACCAAATGGTTACATCCTATTGTCATGGAATTTTTAATGTAATTTAACCTTAGGAGCTGGAATTCTAGAATTACTGTTATGACTATTTTTTTTCCTATGCTTAATTAGTCCTCATACATGATGACGTCTGCAAATATTTCAACTCTAACTTAAGGCTGTTTTGTTGCCTGTGCAATGTTTTACAAACATAGCTGTGGAAAGGCTATGCAGGCATTTGTTCACCTGCAAACTGTCTGTACACTGAAAATTCATCGGCAGTCAGACCTTAAAAGAAACCTATGCAACTCAAAGTTTGAAATAATTGCAAGTGACATTTTTAAACTTAATCAGCGTGAATTCATGTCAAAATACAAAATACATAGATAAATATGGTACAAACATAGAATAAGATTACAGATTTTCAACTAATGTCTAATTTTCATGCATATAGAATAGGAAATGTGTACAAATCTAGAATAACTTTTAAGCAAAAGATATTAGAATAAGTGCAATATTTTTATCATAAGATATTGACTTGATAAATGAAGGAAAATTTTGAATTCTGTTATTTTAAGCTAGTTTTAAAGAAGGCATTAAGACGATGCCATCCTTTTATCAGGTTATTAGTGTTAGAAATCAAAAGAAAGTTTGATGATATAAACTCTCTTTTGTTTTAAACTTTTTGAATAGATAAGGTAATGGGTAAAAGCTAATTAGTAAAGTGCATTTTTTGTACTGATGTTGAGCAAGTTATTACTCTGATAAGGTCTTATAAATTTTAGTTTAAATTAGGATAATTAGAAGTGCAAAAAAAAGGACACACTAGTCTAATATCAATCTTCATGTTTTATATAAAAATAATTGTCTCATACATATTGGACAATTAGAATGTGATTAGTCAATTAGTAACTATACCTTCTAAAGTGACTGGTTGCATGAAATGGTTAATTGACGTAGTTGCAAATATCATTTATATTATTTGCATTTTGGATTGTTGCACACAACCTAACTAGTAGCTAGCAATCAAATGCCCATTAATAATGTATTTGGCTTGAAAGTATTAGCTTTGACATTCAGTGAGTACAGCACCATAGTAGCACCCAATTCCACAAAAATTTTCAGCCTCTAAATAAACAAAAACTGTATAAACAATTTAGTTAGTGCTTCCTTCACTATCTTTTGCTAGTTTGATAATATTTGATCAGTTATGTTAGTTCAATTTGGTGAAGTTTGTCTCCTCTGCGGAGAGATGACTTAGTATAATAACAAAATTCAATATGTAAATGCCAACTACTTAGAGACATTTATATAAATATGTTCTTGCTATAAAGCATAAATGCCCTTTTTGTTACTTGTGTTGAGTAAACGTTTCCTTAGTTTTGACCTTTTTAACATCATTAATCATATTATTTACCCAACTCTATGTTCTTATCATAACTTGCTTTTTTAATCATGCACGAGAGGTGCTATTTTGAAGTGATGTTTTCAGTTGTAGCCTCTAATAATTTGTTCTTAACATTCTCATTTATGTTGTGCTACTTATAAAAAGATGACCACATAATGGGGGCATATGACATCTGGCCCACATAAGTTACCAGAAACAAATTTCTTATTTGTTCATTTGGACCGTTTAGAATGAACCAAATTGACTTAAAATCCTAAATTACTCTATTTGAGTATGTAACATAAAATGAATTTAGTTTTGCAAGTGATAAATACGTCAACCAACAGCAATCAAGTCTTATTCCACTAGATGAGATTAGCTATTTTACAAGTGATAAATACTTTATATATATTATATTTTAAATTGTTAATTACTATTGATTGTTAGATTTTGTGTATTTTACAATGGATAATTGACGTTTTTTCCATATGGAAATATGAAGAGGATCAAGGGCTTTGGGAAATTTTGTCATTGTTCCTCTAATGTTGATTTGTTGAAACATGTCCAAACAATGTATATGTCACCTTGTCATCCTTTAAAATAGTGAAACGGTCAAAGTATTCATGGAGGAATAGGAAGAAAATTTGAAAGAGGAGGTCATAGAGAGACCGCAAAGCAAAAAACGAAGAAGAAAAAAAGGGAAGCCTAGAAGAGTAATACAAAATAGTTGTAATGACCCAATAGCTTCATTTTTATTAAGGGACAAAACTCCTCGCTCATAACAAAATCCACAGTTGTATCATAACTACAAAATGAAAACATCAAATAAATACACAAGACGGAATAATAATAATTGTTGGATTATTATTAAATAAATTGAAATATACTGACACACATGTCTGATTTGTGCTAATAAATATAACTGAATTTATGCTAAAAATAAAGTAAAATATGCAAAAAGAAAAATGGATCAAAACAATAACATGTACAACATGAAAATAAAAAAACATAAAAATTCATCTCCAACATAGTCACGGGATATCTCTAAACATGACTTAATATGAGAAATTCAACCATGAAAATCACCTCAAGTCTATGAACCTTGTTAAAAGAAAGTGAGGTGTGAGTACACTTATATGTAAGGTAGGATAAAAGGAAATGTGTATGGTATAGTATCTTATAGAGGGGGGAAAATAGCATGTTAGATAGAATTTCATATCCTCTTAGCATTAAATAATCATCATTAAATTTTCTTTATTTCTCTTTCATTTTTTCTTTAAGTTCACCATTTCGGTCCCAAATCCGGATGAGAAAGGGTGAGAGTTGTGTTAGGTTGCCAACTAACGTTGAATTCAGACAAATGCTCAATAAATGGATCCATCAAATTATTGTGCTAATGCTAAGTTATTCCCTGCAAGGAATGTATTAGAAGGTCCGATTGTAGTGTATCGACAAGGATTGCTATATTTTTATGAGAACTCGGGTATAATGTTAAATATGGAAGAGTTCACGTTGTAGGGTCTGATGGAAACGTATCTCGATGAGTCAAAGGGACATGCACTATCAAGTAAAAAATTTTGTTGGTGGAATGAAAAAGTACATGAAAAAGTGAAGAAAAAACGAACAACCTATAAGGTATTATATACTTGTAAGAGCGAGAACAATTTTAAAAATATACTGTAGCCAAGAAAGAGAAGAAAGCTGAATGAAGTTAAATATGAAATTTTTGAATATTTATATCGAAAATTGAATGCAAAAGAAGGGGAAAGATATTTACAGAATAACTAAAGTGAGAGAGCAGAAGACAAAATATCTTATCCAAATAAGATGTATTAAGGATGAATGTAATAGAGTACTAGTAAATGATGAGGAAATAAGCGGTTGAAAAAGTATTTTCATCAACTTTTAATGAAGGTTTAGGTGACCAACTTAACTTAGTTAATTTAAGTAGGTTAAATGAGTATAAAAATTTAAATCTTTATCGTAGAATTCAAATTTCAGAAATAGAATAAGTTTAAATGAGATGTAAAAATGTAAAAATAGTTGTACCAGATGATATTCTGATAGAGGTATGAAAATGTCTAGGGAAACAAGGTTGTCACGTCCCGAGGGAGTCCTTGCTCGACAAACAGACATCTCCCCCCTTATGACAATATACGAAATCTGGATACATAGCCACACGGCTATACAAGTATGATAACGACAACCCACACGGTTGGAAAACAATCACAACCACGCAATTGTATATACATCCCACACGACGGGAAATAATTACAACCACACAGTTATATAAGCAACCCACACGATTGAAACATAAATATAGCGAAAGATAATAATACTACTCAGCCTACACGACAAGTATAAACACAAACCACGCAAGATAATAAACAGACTGCATGTCGGCATGACTTACGCCACAATAAAAACCCAAAAAATAATAAAAGTGGCCACAAGGCTCAAAACCCAAGAGCAATGCAAATTATTACAAAACCAAGCCCGAATACAAAGTACAAATAGCGCAGTATGAAATAGCACGGAAAATTGATCTCATTTGTGACATGGGACTAGCAGCCAGGATCCTCCAAGCAACTTCATAAATTCTTTACCAGGAAACTAGTAAAGGGGTAGTGAGTCTGGGTGACTCAGCGGGTAATAGACAAATGATAGTACATGGACAAATGTGTAAAGAGATCAAAGTATACAGTCTTAGTAGGAAAATAAGAACATGATCATATATGACATGATAATCACACATACCAGTATCGGTCTAACACACATAGTATAACAATCAGTAAGTCATTAGGAATCAACAACAAATGTGCTCATATCACCTGAGAGTATATACATGTATGATAAATTTACATGTATGAATCATGATAAGATCTCAAATATATGCAACATGCATCTACAACATAAGCAATGTACTCAACTGTAAATAATGCAATCAGCAGGGCTAGATAATGATCAACATGGGTATCACAAAGCCTATGCCAGTACATATAATGGTAATAGATCATCATATGTGAGAGCAACGCTCCATTACAAGAATACATCATATGTGAGAGCAACGCTCCATTACAAGAATACATCATATGTGAGAGCAACGCTCCACCACAAGCAGTACACCATATGCGGGAGCGATGTTCCATCATAAGCAATACAACATATGTGGGAGCATCTAGGGGTGAAATCGGGTAGGGATCCGTCCCGTAACCATCTTATCCAATCCGCGTCTCGATAAAAATTAGGAATTAATTTTTCTCTCGATCCCGCACCCAACAAATGTCGGGATCTGAATGTTCGGGATCCCGTCGAGTAGGGAGATGATATCCCGAATGTTCAAATATTTTCATTATACAGCAACATTTTGAGTCGATATTAGTAATCAGTTGAGATTACTTTGCTACCTGCAGTTTTAAAAAAGTAATAAAAAACAATTTACTGCCTTACAGGTGCTGAAATAAGTAAACAAGCAACTGAAAAGAAAAAAATGGAGAAATAAATACAACTATTATGGACCATGCAAAACGTAGTTCAAAGAACCCATGGTTGCAAACTCATAGACCATCAAATGCATATTCCCATCAACACAGTATGCCAGCATTTCCATAAAATTTTCATGCTTCATCCTTGACACCATAAAGACCTGATGTCAAGAGAAAGTGCTTTAGTTATTAAGTCTTTACATGTTAGATTAAATGTTGTGCTTCAATGGTTAATCTAGCTTTTACTAAAGGGAGAGAAAAAAAAAGAAATGTCTATTGCAGATGAATAAAGAAAACCCCGAGTTAAAAATTCAGAACATGGGATAATTGAAATGAGCCAAGAACCAAGAACAGAACATGGGATCCTTGAAGACGATATTACCATGCTGGTGCACAGAACCGGATGCTGGTGTTCATTGAAATGAGATTCAATGTCTTGAACATTAGCTTCAATGTCTTGAACATGATTATTAAAAGATTACTAGAATTTTCACATGATCACCACCAATGTTCATAAATGACTTCATCAATACTCCATGTTTACAAGAAATTTTCGTGTAGAAACTAATATAAAACTTAGAGTTTTCAGGTAAATAAAAAGGTACACAGTGATGGTGATAATAACAGTAAGTTACTTGATTATAAAAATGTCAATTACTTGATTATGAAAATATCAGTGGGTAACTAAGTGGATGTCTTAAAAATCATCATTCACAAAACACCAGTGCAAATGATATTCAGATTTTTTAATATTTGGTAAGCAGGAGCATCCACGATTAAGAAATGAGGGTGCCTACAAAAAAAACAAATATCATATAAGCATAATCTATAGTCTATATCAAGATAAACAAGTTAAGTATTGATTTACTTGTGACAACTTTTTCACAATCCTTATAAAAGTTGAATTCGTCTTCTGTCGGCTCGTTGTATAAGTTAATTTCTTCACCTCTAAGCCAGTCACTAGTACACACTAGTGCCTCCACCATTTTGGGATGCAATGATGCCCTAAGTGGATCTACAACTCTCCTCCCAAGGCTAAAAGCTTTCTCACTAGTAATAGTAGATGAAGGGATTGAAAAAATATCCTTGGCAATCTTAGAAAAGACTGGAAATGCCGTTGTATTCCCTTTCCACCATTCCAAAATATCAAAGCTTGAACTCCATTTCACAAAAGGATCCGAGAAGTACTTGTCCACCTCATTGATTATTTCTTTTGAGTTTTTCTTACTTGAGCCATTTTCAGATGGTAGATTAGTTTAATAGGATCATTTTTATACATTTCCATCAAATCTTTGTCTACATCGCCATTATCAATCCCATTAATATGATCCAAAGGTGAATTCCCTTTATATGCATGATACAACTTCGTTAGACAATTCTTTAAACCGTCAACAAAGGATTGTATTTTACTAGTATCCAAATTCATGTCTTCCAAATGGATCCCATTCATTTGAAGTTTATAACGAGGATCTATAATGTGACATAGGAAAACAAGCTTGTTCACCTTCTCAAGATTACCCCAATACTTCTTGAACTTACTCTCCATTCTCTTAGCAACTTCTTGCAATGAAGGATCAGTAGTGTCAAGTATTGTCTTATCAATGACCGTCCTCATTGCAACCATTTCCTCCCAAATCAAGGGTGATGTAGTTTTCTTGGTAGCACTAAGTTGCAATGTAGTATCATGAAACCTCTTGAGAAAATTCACAAAGACTCGTGCCTTCTCCCAAACTTTTTCCATAGGAGGCCCCACTCTCTTTTTCTTCTTTGAACCATCTACCTCTTCAAAGTATTCAACAAATTGAATATTCTCTACCATCCTACCAAACACTTTCTTAAACTTGTATGCAACAAAAAGCATTGTATAGGTGGAATTCCATCTCGTAAGCACATCCATTGGAACGGTTGACATTTTATCCATCTTCAATAGGATAACACACTTCCTAAATTGGTCCAACGGTGCCCCAGAAGAGTGAATACATTTCACACAGTTTCTAATGGACTCAACTGATTCATTAAGAAACTTCAGTCCACTCTTGACAATTAAATTTATAATATGATAACATCTCAAATGCAAGTACTTACCATCAAATAATAGAGTGCTCATTTCCTTTAGCCTCTTTCTCATGTACTCCATCGCTTTATCATTCGTGCTAGCATTATCAAATGTGATAGTGAAAACTTTATCTATCCCTTATTGTTCAAGCACATTTCTAAAACTTTGCCAATGTCATCTCCTTTGCGAGAGGTAATCTTGGTGAAATTTAATATTCGCTTATGCAACTTCTATCATTGTCTAAGAAATGAGCTGTGATTATCATATAATTGATATTTTGAATTGAAGTCCCAAGTATCGGTTGTGATACTTACCCTTTGATCACTAATGACACTCTTTATCTTAGCCACCTCCACTGCATATAATTCCCATACAAGAGATATAACTTTCTTTCTGTTGGGAATCTTGAATCGAGGTTGAGCTTCTTTCATCATCTCTACAAACCCTGCCCCTTCCACTACCCTAAACGACATCTCATCTTTAACAATAAATGCGACAACCTTATCTTCAAGTTTTTTTTGGCTAAAGATGTGGGGTGTCAAAAGCATTATTCAGGGACGATTGTGTTAAGGTTGGTTGAGAAGAACTTGACTTCACAGTGATATGAGTTATGATAGGCCGGTCTGTCGGACGACGTGGAGGTCTGTTGAACGACGTGGAGGTCACAGAAGAGAAAGAAAGGAGAGGCCCATAGTTAGGTGAATGTATAATTAGTAGGGTAATAGCCGACCAAATAAAAGGTTTTCCGCAGGCGCCCAGTCAGGCGACACCTGATCGAGATTAGAAGCACTTAGCTTTATGAAAGTTTCTAGTATATGATCGGCCAAGTGAGGGCCAGACGAGCATAAGTGTGCCTATATACGATCGGACGAGCAAAGCCTAACCAAATGTAAAGGCACTCAGTCTTATACAACTTTTAGTATATTACGGCCGAGTGAAGGCCAAGTGAGCACCAATGTGCTTATATGCGCTCGGTCGGACTAGGCTTGACCGAGCTTAAAGGCACTGAGCCTTATACAACTTTTAGTATATTACAGGTCGAGTGAAGGTCGAGTGAGCACTAATGTGCTTATATGCGCTCGGCCAGACTAAGCCCGACGGAGCTTAAAGGCACTTAGCCTTATACAACTTTTAGTATATTATCGGCAGAATAAAGGCCGAGCGAGCACCAATGTGCTTATATGCTCTCGGTCGGACAAAGCCCGACCGAGCTTAAAGGCACTTAGCCATATATAGTTTTTAGTATATTATCGGTCGAAGAAAGACTGAGCTAACACAAGTGTGCTTATATGCACTCGGCCGGACAAAGCCTGACCGAGCTTAAAGGCACTTAGCCTTATATAGTTTTTAGGGTGCGTTTGGTTCAAGTTATCATATATAATCTTGGTTATGTGATTACCAAGTAATCACATAACCAAGGTTATGTGATTACCAAGTAATCACATAACCAAGGTTATGGAGAATAAAACATAACCAAATGTTATTTGGTTATGTAATGTAACAAAAATTTGTTTGTTTGAAGGTTTTAATAAATAACCTAGTTTAATATTTTACTATATTACCTTTAGATACAAAACCAACTATATATATATATATATATATATATATATAAAATTTAAATTCTACGTTTTTTAATTTTTCCTTTTTCATGTTTTTCTTTATTTTTTGTGTTTTTTTAATTTTTTTATTTCTTTTCGTTTTTTTATTTTAAATTTTTTTAAAGTCTTTTATTTTTTTTACTTTTTATTTTTTTATGTTTTTTTATTTTTTAAATGTTTTTAATTTTTTATAATTTTTTAATAATTTTTCTATTTTTCTATATTTTTAAATTTTTTATGTTTTATTATTATTTTGTTACTTTTTTTCTATTATTCTATTTTTTATATTTTTTTTTTATTTTTTAAAATTCTTTTATGGTTTTTTATTTTTTAAATTCTTTTATGTTTTTTACTATTTTTTTATTTTTTTATTTTTTTATTTTTTTTTTATTTTTTTTTATTTTTTATTTTATTTGTTATATTGTTATATTTTTTTATTTACATTTTTTTTATCACATTTTCCTCTTATTCGAGGATATTTTGGATAAAAAAATTTCGTTAATTCCGGAATTAAGAAAAACCTCAGTTTTTCGAGATTTTTCGATTCCGGGTTGCATGCTTCTTTTGTTGACGTGTCGGGCATGGAACATTACTCGGGAATCATCGATTACCTAAATCAAATAAGGTTTTCATTGATAATCTTGAATGGATAACCAAGGTTATCAAGGATAACCCCGAACCAAACGCGCCTTTAGTGTATTACCGGTCGAAGGAAGACTGAGCTAACACAAGTGTGCTTATATGCACTCGGCCGGACAAAGCCCGACCGAGCTTAAAGACACTCAGCCTTATAAAGCCTATAGTACATTCTCAACCAAAACATCTTTAACAGAAGGTATTCTCAATATATATACGACCGGCTTGAATGACTGACCGAGACATGCTTAACAGAAGATGACATACAAGTAGTGAACAACTTTATGACAACTTGGCAAATTTGGTGGGAAATATTTTCTAGAAGCTTCTTCAGTTATGGGCACATATTCCTATTCATACCTCATCAAGAATATGAGTTATAAACGACAAAAGAGGTATATTTGGAGTAAAAAAAAATTCCTTGAGGGATTATTGCACGAAGTCTAAAGTGGTACTTCATCTTCTAACAAAGTCTAACAAACAAAGGACCACCTCATGACTACAGAGGTTATATGAGGTAGTATAAAAAGGGGATCATCTCCGTTGGCAAGGTATGCAACTCTAGCATCCAAAACTCTACTTCTGAGTACTTTCATTATTGTACTTCTTCTTCTTCCACCTCTAAGAGAGAAAACTGACTTGAGCGTCGGAGGACCTAGCCAGGGATCCGTACCTCGATCTTAGGTCACTAATACTTTGTTGGCTCGTCTCACTCTGCGTAGGATCGTTGAGGAGCTCTTTTGGATCTCTAGGAGTTCATCTTCCTGGAAATCATCGTTCATCAGGATCAACACACCTTCTCGCAGATTTCAGATAGGATCAACCATATTATGAGGATTCTTTTTGCATTTCTTCATATGTCCATCAATGTCATTATTCCCATGTGTTCTACTATGGGTAGGAACTTCAGTTTTGCAATAATTGCAAATAGCAACAACAACAGTGATCTCATTGTTGTCATTTCTCCTTATACTTTTCTTGGCGTGTGACCATACATCCGCTATCTTTTTCCTTTTGTCTCCAATATCTACTACTTCCTCATGAATGATTGTTGTTTTGGATGGAGATATTGAGTGAGGTTGAGTGGTGGAAGGAGAGCTACCACTTCCGCTAGATGCATCCATGAATGAATGACTACAATAATATGAATACGATATCGTTCATAATCAGATAGTACAGTTAGAAACATTCAAATATTACTGAAAAGAGCATGCTAGGGGAGTAAGATTTAAGAAAAATAGAGATTGACTATTTAACATCCTGTTTAAAAATGTACACAAAAATATATCGCAAGGCAGAACACTTTTGAATCAATACTTTACTGAGCCCCTAAGAAATTTATCACAAGGTAGAACACAAAATATTTAGATAGTTGTACCAGACAAAATGACATACAAATGCATGTTCACGATACTCAAGTAATTAGGGAGCAAGATTTTAGAAAAATATAAAATCTATATAACATGTAGGGAACATTATAAGAAAATTCAGTTCACCATAAACACAATAAACATGTCATCATGGTGAACAAATTGATTGAATCCATATGAAAGCAACAACATCAAACAGAAGCTATGATTGTAACTAATGTAGCAATTGCAGAAAAGTTTTGGCAAATACCTTTATAAATCAATGTGGCCCTTTGCTACCTTGGCTTACTGGCCAGTAGAGCACGGACTAAGGGAGGGAGGGGAACGTCTACCGTGAAGACCCGATACGGGAACGGGGAAGGCTGCGCGACTTGGATGTTGTAGCGGAACACTTAGAGAGATGGAAGAGAGATAAGGGAGCTCCCGTACAGACAGGCGACAGCAGCAGATCGAAAAGGAGGTGTGGGTGTCAGCTAGGTTCCAGTGGAATAAGCCAACGAATGGCAAGCAGTGAAGGGCGAATGCGAAGGGCGAAGGACGAAGGGCGAACGACGTAATTCGCATGTGGCGTGAACGACTGAATGAGTAGATCTGTAGATGCGTAAATCAAGTGTCTAACCCTAGTTTTCTTACTTTTCTTTATGTTTTTTTAAAATCATCCTTCATTTTTAGTATTTTAATTTTTAACCCTAGTTTTCTATGTTATTTTTTTTAAAAAAAATCTAATTAAAAATTATTTTTAATATATTCGAGTCAGGTCGGGGATCCCGTCGGGTAGAGCCTGTGTTCCCGATCCTTTTCCCGATTTTGATCGGGTTGGGAAAAATCCAGACCAATCGGGTCGAGAAGCATTCGAGTAGGGAAAAATTCGGGACGGGAATAGGTTGGGAGTCAGGAAGGGTCGGGAATTTTATAAAAAATGCCAGGAGCATCGCTCCACCACAAGCAATATAAATGACTAAGACATTCTAGCTATCTAGCTAGGGATTGCGCGAGATCACTCTACCATGATCTGTGGGCAGTTTGAAATGTCAGGATCCTTATCTGCACGAGATCACTCTACCACAGATCATTGTGGGTAGATAGGAAGTATTAATTTAGCTATGGGCTACGCGATATCACTCTACCACATATCACGGTAGGCGGCCTAAGGTATAACAATCCAAGGATAAAACCACAAGCAAACCATTATATGTGGGATCAACGCTCTACCACAAGCAATACAAATGACCAAGACATGTAGCTATCTAACTAAGGACTGCGCGAGATCACTCTACCATAGATTATTGTGGGAGTCCGAAATGTCAGGGGCCTTGTTTGTGCGAGATCACTCTACCACAGATCACTGTGAGCAGACAGGAAATAACTATCTAGCTATGGGGCGTGCGAGATTACTCTACCACAAATCTAGGCAGCCCAGGATATAACAGTCTGTCGATTGGCTTTAACCTCAACCTACAATGGGAGCCCTGGTCGATAGGATACATGCAAATCCAGATGTATAATAATCATTGTTGACTAGCTTTGATCTCAACCTACAACGGGTGGGAGCCCTGCTCGATAGGATACATGCAAGTCCAGATGCATAACAATCACTATCAACTGACTATGACTCAACCTACAACGGGTGGGAGCCTTCCCTGACAGGATACATGCAAGTCTAGATGTAAACAATCACTGTGGCCTGACCTCAACCTACAACGGGTGGGAGTCCTGGTCGACAGGAAATACACACGATCACTGTCAACTCTCTCAACATCGTTATGGTCACTCACCAGTAGATGACTTAGTTGATAGAATATATTGGTCATTGTCAACTCTCTCAACATTAGTCGGTCATCCAGTCGTAGGAGACTTAATTGACATGATATTCAGAGAATGACATAGTATTACTAACATAGTAACCGACTATATCAACAGGAGTATATGACTCTATGCAATGATACACAATCATACCTAGTATGATAATCAATGGTATATCCAGAGCATGATCTAACACACATATATCTATATGTATGAAAAGATCCAACAACTATCCACCAGACAATATATACAGTAAGCAGCAACAGCTATAGTACACACCAGACACGTGTGCACACAACAACATAGATATAATCAATATAATGCCTCTAATAATACACACCAGACACACGTGCACACACGACAGTTATATGTGCACTCATAACATAAGTATAATCATCAAGATACTTCCAATTATGCATGTTGGACATGTGTGCACATACCATAGGTATAATCGACAAAATACCTCCAATAATACATACTAGACTCGCTTGCACACACAACAGAGGTATAATCGACAAGTTATCTCCTATAATACTCACAAAATCCGTATACATAATATAGGTTTAATCGACATGATATTTCTAATAGACACACCAGACACGTATGCATTCATAATATAGATATAATCAATAAGATTCTTCTAATAAATCATGCCAAACACGTGTGCATATACCACATGGGTTTATCCAGAAATATTATTCATCATTCAGATATATCTATATGTATCAAAAGATCTAACGAGTGTCTACTAACAACATATACAATAAGTACCAATGCTTATAGTACATACTAGACACGTGTGCACACTAACATATACATAATCAACATGATAACTTCCATAATACACACTATACACGTGTGTACACTGCAGAGTAAGAATATCCAAAAACGAGACTGTATAGATAATAAACAAATCATCTCTAAGATAAAACACGCAAGTATCAAGTATGGATAAATACGAGTAGAGTTAAGGTAAAACAACCTAATCAGTCAACTAAATCCATGCACTAAGATAAATGAACTACCGAGGTCAAGGAAGAAATACCCGCCTTTAATGTGTAGCTCGTGTCAAATAAATCCCACGTCGAGATGCTTGTTTCAAATCAAAGTCCTGCGATCACATAATGCTTTTAGCTAATTACATATGAAGTAAATAGCTAAATCAAATCCAAAACCATTTGGGTAAACCCTAATTGAACCCGTTTATCGATTAGTCTAATTAACTTGACTATATGATTAAACTTGGTCCAACCCTAGTTTAATCCATCTAATTAATTAGGTTAAGGTTCTAATCATGTCATTAACCCTAACCTAGTTCATTTATGTAATTAGATTAGGTTTAACCCTAAGCTAATCCTAATCCGTTCCATACTCTAATTACATTAGGGTTTACACCATGTTTCATCTTCCAAAACTCACCGAAGCTCAAGGTGGTCGCTGGTGGCTCACGACCGGAGGTGGTGCATAGCTGGAGAAGATGGCCAGAGCTCTGGATCGTCGGCGTACATTATGTGGGTTGTCGTGTCTATGCGTGGCCGAAGCAAACTTCCATCATCTGTGGCCAAGTAGGGAAACGTTGGGCTATGGCAGGTCTGCTGGCACATACTACAAGCAATCGTGGTCACGAGCTTGCTGTGGTGGCCGCGGGCTACGATGACTAGAGTAAAGATGAAACAACCCGGTTGTGGTAGCCGTGGAGAGCCACCCACGTTTATACGAAGGCTGCGACGGTCGGAGCAAAGGAGTGGCGGCGATGGATGGAAGTTAGGACTCACGGGATGGCCAAGTAGTAGCGTTGGTGAGTTGCGCGCAGTGGGGCTGCGTCGATGTTGGCACACGACGTCACGTGCTCGAGAAGGGGGTGAACGCGATGCTGGCATCCCCTGATTGGAGACGCTGAGATTGGATGCAACGACATTGACTGCTTCTAGGGCAGAGACGGCGAGGTTGGTTGCGTAGTAAAATGGCACCTCGGCGCATCGGGAGGCAAGGGCTTGCTCTCCCACGGCTAGATTAGGAGAGGGACAGCGACGTCGGGCATAGTGGTGTGGGTGGAGGTCGACGGCGGAAAATGGGGATTGAGGAAGGAGGAAGGGAAAAAATTAGGGGAAAAGAAAAGAATTAATAAATTTTATAATCTCAACTTAAGTTTAATTAATTAAACCCTAAGTCAATTCCTCAATCAACTCCCACTTAAGAAATATTCTGAACAGGTTTTTTCCTAGTCCAATTGATTCATCCTCTTAAAACATGTCATATAGACTCCGTTTAAATGATAAAAAAAAATTCTAAAAATTCCCAAACAATACAAGAAGGTTATTTCTCCAATGACATGTATTATTTAATTGTCGTATCCCACAAAGATATTGAATGATTTATAAAGTTATTTAAATTGATATTAAAAATAAAAAATATCTGATTAATGGACGATAAGTACTATAGTTCCTTTATATAAGAACAAAAAAAACGTACAAAATTGTGTAAATTAGGAGTATTAAACTAATGAGTAAACTGAGAAAAAGTAATAGAAAAAAGATTAAGAAAGGAGATAATGGTGATAAAAATTAATTTCGATTAATGCTTGAAAGGTCGACAATAGAAGTTATACATCTTCTCTCAACTAATTGAAAAGTATCGGAAGCACAAACAAGATCTATACGTAATATTTGTTGACTAAAAAAAAGATCATAATAGAGGTGTGAGCGTAGCATATATTAAACTAAGGATATTTATGAGGATGTAATGACAAGAGTGAACTTTAGGCGGACTATTCGAAACATTTTCTATAAAGATAGGTTACATCAAGGATCAACATCCAAGACACAATGTTGTATTGCATGTTTATAGATGATATTGTTTTGTTAGATGAGACACGTGAAAAAATAAAACTGAACTCAAATTTTAACGTGAAATACGGAAGTGAAAGGTTTTAGGCTTAGTATAGTAAACACAGAATATATAAAATTTAAGTTTAACAATATTAATATGTAATATGAGAATTATTAAAATAGGAGATGAGAAGTTGTTTGAAATTGAGAGTTTTATGTATTTAGGATCATTTTTATAAAAGGACGAAGGGATTGAGAGCAAGATGATTGAAATGGAGATCGTCGAGTGTTCTATATGATTGCAAAGTATCGTTAAAATTTAAAAGGAAGTTCTACAAAATGGCAGTTAGACCTATTGTATTATATGGAGCTAAATGTTGAGTTATGACTCAAGCACATGAGCAGAAGATGAGAGTTGCAGAGATAAAAATATTAAGGTGGATATGTGAATCTACGAGAATGGACATGATAAAAAATAAAAACATTAGAGAAAAAGTTAGGGTTACATCTATTGAGGAAAAACTCCGAGAGACATGTTTAAGATGGTACAGACATGTATTTTGACATCAATACATGTTTTAGTTAGACGATAGTTAGATGATGCGAAACTATGACAAATATACATATCAAACCGGGGGGAGGGGGCGGGGAGGAAGATAAAAAAAGACTTGGAATCAAATGAGATAAAATATATTTAAATATAGATGATGATATAGTAAGGGATATATTCCAAAGAGGTAGAAAGATTCATATAGCCGACACTCTTAGTGGGATAGGACTTGGTTATTGTGTTGTTTTTTTCATTTTTCTTAGGTAATTTATCATTTTCTTATATTTCTCTTTTATACTTTATGAATTTTTCCATATAGGGCATGTGTGTGTATGTATGTATGTATGTATATATAGTGAGAGAGAGAGAGGGGTTGGGGAATGTTTCATATATAACAGAGTGAATGACTCGTAATCAATCAAGTAAACAAAATACATAGAAATATGAAGGATCCACAATCTCCTAGCAAAGAATGGGTTAAAGTCCATATAACGTGTGAATAGACCCTAGGTCCCTTTGAAGTGCCGAACCAAGTCTTGATAGTATAAGTATATATCAATTATTTTTATTATTTCGGTGACTGGGCTTGCAATTTGGCGTGGTGACAAAGTTATTTATGGTGAAGGAGGCTATGGTTGGGGAGAGACGAAACAGGGGAAAATCAGCTAAATAGGGTTTGCATGTTCACAAGGTGGGAAAAAATTAATTGGGATTTGAAAACCCATCATTTAGATAATTTTATAAGTTGGTCCTTAATATATTTTTTTAAAGGTGATGGTGGAATTTGGTTTAGACGAGAGTATATGGGTTGTAAAAATCAGAAGGTGCAGGGATGTAAAAGCTTAAGGGAGGGCAATCAAACTTAAAATGTGTGCTTATCTGGGGCCTCTTCGATTCTAATTACATGTAAAAGCATAGAAGAGCATATTCCAACACAAGATGCCACTTAATCATGTGCAGACCTCATTAAACGATGTCCAACTAAATAGAGAAGATGTGTCCTTTTACACTTAAGGATAAAGAGGGCTAAAGCGATTAAAGGAATAGGGAAAAAGGAAAGATAAGAAGAGGAAGAATTGGAAAGAGAGTAAGAAGATGGAAGAGTTTGTGACAAGGAAGAGGAATAGGAAAATGGGTGCAATTCATGAAGCTGAAGAGGAAGATGAAACTCAGATGAAGAATTTGCCATGAGATTGAGATCATTGGAGGCTTTTAAATAATCAAATTTATAAGTAAATACAGAACCAATCAGCTAATAGAGAGGTTATATGGCAATGGAGGTAAATTATTTAGAAGTGAGGTTGCACTATCTGTTATCAGGTAAATTACATTTGCCCATTCAATGGTATTGCATAACAGTGAGCACGTACTCAGATATCAACCAACATGACAAATTTTATGTGATATTACATAATTCATATACAGCTCCTAGTCACCAGCACTTGTTGAAGTGATTTATTTTATAAGATTTAGTTTGTTAGGGATTACATGCCACTTGAAATTCAAGTGACAGTTCCTTAAATTTCCTTATTTTACTCGACAACTACACTCATAACAGCTATACTCTTACCTTTCTTCATGCATTTGAATATGTTCCGACTATAGTACTAATGGTCGTTTCCTGATTGTATCATCATTTTTCATGAATATGATCATTTCTATTCTGTATCCTTATAATATTGGATACCCTTATTTGCATCTGTTTTTTTCTACATGGACACACTATGTTAAGCCATTATATATTTGACATGGAATTGCTGCTGCTCCTTTAATTGAACACTGAACTCTCTCTCGGTTTTTTTAATTGTTACTTGCAACATGTCAGCATATTTTAATTTTGAATTTTGGTAACATAAAAATGTTATTCGTCCATAATAGAACAAGAAAAGGGGAAATATTAAATTAGGTCGAGTGATGTATATACTTATTTATCAACTGACCAATATTATTTGCTAATTTATTTGTATCTTGCAGGAAACTTGGGGACCCTTCATACTTATCATGGAATAGAAATCCTTCTGGGCACTAATTTTTTTTGTTAATGTATGTTAATGTATTTTGCATGTATTAGTAAGAAAACAGATTTCAAAAATAATGTATATGGAAGAATGCTGTGTTTCGATTATGATGGTTCTTGACTAGATTGATTATCTTAAAACTAATTAAACTTGCTCTTAAATCCTCGTGCTTGAACAAATCAAAACCAGTTTTTTTGTTAAAATATTTTATTTTTGAATATTAAGAACTACATTTTGTTCATATCATAATACTTTGATTCCCATTGTTTTCCAGCTTATTGGCGTGGGAACTGGATGATGAATTCATCTGAATAACTCTAATCAAACCTATTTAATTCATCACCTTTGTTCCAATTTAATTCACTAACCTTGATAAATTGGAAATTATTTCTAATTCAAGTCTTGGGTAAGCCCTGCCCCCTCTATCACGTAGTCGGATTGGTATTTAGATGATAGATAGTGTAGGATAGAAAAGTGCTAGGATAACCTTTCTCGTTAAAAATTATCGGAGAAAATGTAGTGAAAATAAAGATAATAGAAAAAGAAAAAAGAGTTAACATTTTTCTTTTACTTAGTTCGGAGTTTATGATAATTTCTACTTCAAGATTCATGATCGATGATCATTTTTATTAGACAATTTACTAATAATTTAAATTATAAGTACAAAGAATTTAAAAGAATAAGTGATTACAAATTTTGTGTAATTTTAAATTATACTGACAATATAGAATTTTGATGCGCTCAGTTGTTGGAATAGCGTCGCAGCCTTGTAGTTAGAATTCGGAGTAGTGCGGCAAGCGTTTGAGTGTAGAAGGTGTAGCTTTATTTACTTCGCAAATATGTGATGTACTCTAGTTGAGCACTGCTTTCATCATGCGTTGAGGGTGCCTCTAGTTGAGATCAAATCTTCTATCCCGAAACTCTCCCTGTCCCTCTGTCCCACGCAGAAAACGACACCCGACTCGTGAGAAACACGTGACGAAGGCGGAAACCAAAAGAGCGATTCGCCTGTTGCCTGTGGATCGGTCAGCAGACCGATCCGCTGGACCGATCAGGACATATCCTGATCGGTCTGGGAGGCTTCTGATCGGTCTGTGGACCGATCAGCCTATAGGTGGATCGGTCAACAGACCGATCAGTAACCAAACAGACCGATCAGGATATGTCCTGATCGGTCCAGCGGATCGGTCTGCTGACCGATCCACCTATAGGTTGATCGGTCCACAGACCGATCAGAAGCCTCCCAGACCGATCAGGATATGTCCTGATCGGTCCAGCGGATCGGTTGCTCTTTTGGTTTCCGCCTTCGTCACGTGTTTCTCACGAGTCGGGTGTCGTTTTCTGCATGGGACAGAGGGACAGGGAGAGTTTCGGGACAGAAGATTTAATCTGCCTCTAGTTGCATCCAAGTCGTCTCCAACTGTAAGATTTATCCCCTCTTCTTTGGACTCAAAAAACCTTGTAGCTTGCGTTGTTTCTCTGCTGGAGGGCGACTTCTAGGCGCTCTGAGGCACCTCCGTACCAATCTCCAACGCGCCTCCAACCACATGGAAGGCCTCTCCGCTCTTCTCTGTGTGGGGCTTCGACTAAGGCAGTCGAGGCGTCTCCAACATCATTGAAGGCGCCTCGAGCACTGTTCATCTGGGCTAGTTTTTGTGTATTTCAGCTCCTGCAAGATATGTTAGTCCAAATAGCAAAAGTACCCTGCAAAACAAAGTTAGTATAATAAAATAACATTATTAATTAATTTAACAGTCTTTAAACTGTCTGGTTCTGACTTTTGGATTTCTCATGAAACCCTAAGTCGAACCAACTCCTACTATTCCCTTAACGGGGAACGCGTCCTCACTTACTCCTTTCAGGAGAGTTTACTTGATGTCAAATCGGTCCTCCAGACCGTTTGGATTTTTACTCAGCATCTGAGACTTCAAGACTTTCCGTTGGACGTTAGAATCTCAACCCGTCCAATCTTCCGCTTGGTGTCCACGACCCCCAGGACTTTTACCTAGTGTCCTCGATCTTAGAATTTTTGTCCAACATTCTCGACTTACCAAGACTTCGCCCAGTCCCCTGGACCAGGATTTCCTCACCTAGTCACAGTTAAGACTTTCCATCTGCCTAATGTTCACTAGGACTTCTTTGCCTAGGCTCAACTAGGATTTTCACCTGACCTAAAATCACTTAGGACTTTCTTGCACACTCAGCCAGACTTATTAGAACAACAATATACCTAAACTTTGAACCCTTTGTAATTATTAAAACTTAGGTTCGATCATCTGGTATGTTCTACATCAATAATTTCCCTCTTTTTGATTATGATAATATAGTTCAAGGTTAAGTTAAGTAAATAGATACTATTTCAATAAGTTAAGAACAAATGACAAATTTTCATAAGTAAGAATTTCAAAGTATAGAAACATTTTTTTTCAATATAAAAAATTTCTAAGTATTTAAACATAACTTAAAAAATATTCATACTTTTCAAAGTAAAAGTTTCTAAGTACACTGTTTAGAGTTTTCCTAAATATTTTAAACTCAAGTTTCTCTTGAAAAAAATAACTTTTAAACTTAACTTCGTTTTAAAAACTTTAGCTTTGAAAGTACTTAAACTCCCTATCATGCCTTCAGAGGAGTCCTTAACGATAAAATTTCGACAGCATCTCCCCTGTACCGATGACAATATGAGACAATATATACACAAACAACATAATAACGTATTCATCAACCCACACGGTTGTAACACACATAACCACGCAATTTATATAATACAGCTTACTCGGTTGGAACAAAACAACAACACCCACACAGTTTAAAACACTAACAGCTCACACGACTGCACTGAAAACATAGCAGAATAACGGAAAGAAAAATCCACAAATGCAAAGTCCACAAAACATCACAGATACAAAGTCCACAAAATAAGTATCAAAATATAGTTAATTCTCATAGAACCAAATCCAACGAATACGAAATGCAAGTAAAGAGAAACAAAACCAAAATAATTCTTCAGATATGACGCAGGACTGGCAGCCGGGACTCTCCCAAGCATCCTTGATTCATCCTTGATTCATCCTTGACTCAGCGGGTAAAGAATAGATAGTGTATGAACATAATATCTAAATAGAGAGTGCCAACAGTATACAGTCTCATAAGAAAAATAATAGCAGATACTACAATAAAACCATAATATATACTCATATCTGAAACCATATCCTAAGCTAGTAAAATCAGGGGTAGAACAACTCTGCTACAGAACTACTGATAACTACAAGGATAACATGTGAGACATATACATATTACCAATAGATATATTAGTCTAAACACATACAACATATATATATATATATATATATATAGTATCAGCATAAGAAGCAAAAGCAACATAAGCTAGCAACAACATCAGTAGATATAATAATAACAACGTATGCACTGATAGTCACCCCGCCCACCTCTCTGTACCACGACCCCTATATGGTCGAGAGGCCGGATCGATGACAACTGTACCACTCAAAGGTCGTCACTACTTTCGAGTGACCGAATGGACAAGTGCTGAGTAACTAACTAGCTACACAGCGAAGCGGGTCCCTGCTGCTCGCAACTCCAGCTACCACTACCCATGAGTGACTGAGTGTGGCACGACAGGACAAACGACATCTGCTCCGGCTACCATTCTCTCGAGTGGCCAAGCGTGCGACCTTGGTTAACGACTCTCTCGACCGTAAGGGAAAATTTGTTGTTAACATGTATGCAATGATATGATGCGTAACATACAACAGGATTATGCTAGCTAAGGTAAGAACTTAGTCTAAGTCCATAGCTCAATTTGAAAACATAAGTTTTAGAAAGATTGAGTTTAAAGTTGAAAACATATTAATTTTAAAATAAAAATTTTGAAAATGGATTTTTAAAGCAGAAATTCAAGACTTGAATATAAGAAAAAAAACCTATTCTACTGTGCATATTCCTAGTCTTCGTCTAAGTGTACTAAACTCAAGTTCAGGTAAGGGTTTAGTGAAGATATCCGCTAGGTTTGATTTGGACTCGACATAATCAAGTACAATATCACACCAAGCTACATGTTCTCTTACAAAGTGATATTTGACTTCTATGTATTTAGTTCTTGAATGGTGTAGTAAATTTTTTGTTAGGTTGATTGAACTTATGTTATCAATTGAAACTTTTATATTTTGTATTCTAATTGATAATCTTTTAAGATGTGCATCATCTATAAGAGTTGAGATACATATTCCTCCATAGCTATGTATTCTACTTCAATGGTGGATAAGATAACATAGTGTTGCTTTCTACTGGACTAGCTTACTAGGCACTGACCTAAAAATTAGGCAATTCTACTTATACTTTTTTTTTTTTGTCTAGTTTGGACCTAGCATAGTCTGAATCACAGTACCCAACTAAGTCAAATGTATTAGTCCTAAGGTACTAAAGTCCTATACTTAGTGTGTCCTTTATATATCTAAGTATTCTTTTAACATTTGTTAAATGTGATTCTTTTGTACACGATTGATACCTAGCACACATACCAACTATAAATAAAATATCAAGTCGATTTGTGATTAAGTATAATAGAACCCCTATTGCACTTTTGTAATACTTTAAGTCTACTGATTTTCCTTCTAAGTCAAATTAATTTTTACATTAGTTGTCATTGGCGTATTAATATTTTTAGAATTTTTTATTATAATTTTTTTAATTAATTCTTTAGCATATTTTGTTTAATAAACATAAAATACCTTCTTTGGTTTGTTTTATTTATAAACCTAAGAAAAAAATTAAGTTTACCTACCAAACTCATTTCAAATTCATTTTTCATTAATTTAATGAATTCTTTTAAGAATTTTGTATTGGTTGAGCCAAAATTGTCATCTACATAGATTTGGGCTATAAAAATATTTTTTTTAGGGTTTAAACAAATAAGGTTGAATTAATTTGACCTTGGTTAAACCCTTTAGACATTAGGCATGTTGATAATCGTTCATACCAAGTCTTAGATGCTTATTTTAATCTATATAATGCTTTCTTTAATCTAAGGACATGGTTTGGGTGGTCTAAGTCCTCAAATCCTAGTGGTTAATTTACATAAACTTCTTCTTTTATGAATCCATTAAGAAATACATATTTTACATCCATTTGATATATTTTAAAGCCCTTATGTGCTGCATAGGCTAGGAACATCTTAATGGATTCAAGTTTAGCTATTGGGGCATAGGTTTTATCATAGTTAAATCCTTCAACTTGACTAAATCCTTTAGCTACCAATTAGTCTTTGTTTCAGATAATTTCTTCTTTATTATCTAATTTATTCATAAATACTCATTTTGTGTCAATAATTGATTATTATCTAATTTAGGTACAAAGTCCCATAGTTGATTTTTGTCAAATTGGACTAGTTCTTCCTACATTGCTATAATCCAATCGGGCCCAGGTAAGACTTTTTCTATAGATTTAGGTTTAATTTAGGATATTAGAGCAATTTGACTTAGGTTTCTATATGATGATCGAGTTCTGACTCTTAGAGTTGGATCACCCAAAATTTGATCGACTAGGCGATTAGATCTTAATCTAGGTGTTCTTATGTTAGGGTTAGTAATTGATTCCTCTTATTCACTTGATTTATGTCTAATTTTATCATCATCTTCTATGTTTTTAGTATTTTGATCATTATTTGCATCAATTAAGTTAGGTAGATTAATTTCTTCATCAAAGATTACATTGATTGTTTCTTTAACTTTTAGGGTGACTTTATTGTAGACCCTATAGACCCTACTAGCTATGGAGTACCTAAAAAAAATACCAGTTATTGATTTGGATGTAAATGTACCTAAGTAATCTTTAGTGTTTAATATGTGTACTTTACACCCAAATACTTTTAGATAACATAAGTTGGGTATTTTATTATAATACATTTCAGAAGGGTTTTATTGTAAAATTTATTGAGTAAAATTCTATTTTGAATATAATATGCAATGTTTATTGCTTCAGCCCAAAATTGATTGCTTAAATTATATTAATTTAATATGGTTCTAGCGGCTTCTTATAATGCCCTATTTTTTTCCACTAGTCCATTTTGTTGAGGGATTCTAGGACACAACAATTCATGGTGATATCCATTAGTTTGGTAAAATTTGGTAAATCTATGATTTTCAAATTCCCCCCATGATCACTTCTTATTCTTTTAATTTTTGTATTTTTTTTTTATTTTCTATTAATTTATAGAAATTATTGAAAGTTTCAAAGGTTTCATCCTTGATTTTTTTTTAAATTTTACCCAAGTAATTCTTGAGTAGTCATCAATTATTACTAAGCAGTATTGATTTCTTCTTAGTGACTTAGCTCAATGTGAATCAAATAGGTCTAAAAATAGGAGCTCAAGTATTTAGTTTGTTCGATTTAGGTTTGTAGATTTGTGAGTTGATTTGGTTTATTTTTCTTGTTGACAAACATTACAGATTATATTTTATAAATTTCTTAATTTTGGTATACTTCTAACTAAACTATTTTGACTTAAGTTTGAAATGAGTCTTATCTGAGGGTGACTTAGTCTTCTGTAGTACAATTTATTTCCTCTTGTTGTGTCAATAAACACTTGAGTGAAGAGGTGGGTAGGTCAATTGTGTAAATATTGTTCTTCCTAATTCCTTTAAGTGTAATTTTAGAATTTATAATATTTTCAATTACACATTTAGAGTTTAAGAATGTTACTAGATATCTAAAATCACACAGTTGACTTATGCTAAGTAAATTAAACTTAAATTTATCAACTAATAAAACTTTTAGAATAATGAAATTGGAACTCAGTTCAATATCACATGTTCTGATTACCTTAAGTTTTTCATTATTGTCAAACGCAACTAATCCTAAGTTCTTGAGTTTTAGTTTGCTGAACTTTAATTTATCTCTAATAATGTGTCAAAAGCATCCACTATCTAATATCCATTGATCCAAATCATTATGTTTCTATACATAAAGTATTTAATTTGGATCCAACTTAAATGGATTATAAGATAGATTGATTGAATTCAACTCCTTATTTTCCATCTCACCCAATCTAGACTATCAATCATGTTATACCTATGAGTATTTTTTGTGAGATGGATCTTAATGTTACTAGATTTGATTAGATTTTGATTTAAGATAAGTTTGATTAAGGTTGATTAAGTAAATTAATTAGTTTAAGTTAAGTTTGATTTAAATTTAGTTAAGGTTTGGGTTAAGTTTGAGTTAGGTTTGATTTGGTAAATTAATTAAGTTAAGTTTGATTAAGGTTTTGGGTTAAGTTTGAGTTAGGTTTGATTTGGTTTAGTTTAAGTCAACTAATTAGGTTAATTAGTTTGAGTTAGGTTAAGTTAATTAATTAGTTTAATTGTTTTCAGTTAAGTTAGGTAAATTAATTAGTTAATTGGTTGAGTTAAGTTTGGGTTAAGTTAATCTAGTTCTCAATTTTAATCTAAATGTATCTCACCATTTTCTAGATTTTTAAACAAGGAATCTTATGAGTTTTATGAGATGTTATTTAATTTTATCTTTTAACATTTAATTTAAAATTTAAGGATTGATTTATATTTGAGTTAGACTCAGATTTAATAGTTAGTCTGTTAAATATTCATTTCAATAATGAGTTTCCAAGCTATGGTGAGGAACTAGGGTCTTCTTGGGTATTGGAGCAACAACCACTTCTAGACAAAACCTTTTAAAGAAATTGAATATTTAGTTTTCCTTTTGAAAATTCTTAGCCTAACTAGTAAAGTGTCGATCAAACCTAAGTTCTTATCTAACTATCCTAATCTAGGCAGAAATAAGGAAAGTGATAAAATAAGCAATCAAGTAAATCTATTTAATAATAAAGATGGTCTTTCTATTGGCTCCGCTTGGATCATAGCCTCAATAAGGTCTATCAAGATAATAGATTTGATCCTTGGGGATCTAATATTGATTAAGTCCAACTTGATTAGTTAAGTTAATTAGACTTAGGACCCATGATTGGACTAGGTTTCTATCGGTTCAATTTACTTAAGATAAGTAAGATCTAAATCGATGTTTAACCTTATATCTGAGTCCGGATCAGTTGTATACGACACTTTATTTTCCAAGAATCATATCAAAGTTCTTGGAACTCAAAGTGAACCATTTCAATATGTCCTTGAGTTCCTTCACTCGACTTTTTAAAGTGGAATTCTCTTCCTCAAATTGTTAGACTTGAGTTGAGGTTCCATCTTGAACTTGGTCAGTCAAGGAGTTTAGGTTAGTCGCTTCCTTAAGAGTTGCTACCTCCTTTTGGAGTGACTTGACCCGGATATTGGACTTGGCCAACTTTCTTGATAAGTATGAAATTAAATTTTGCAATCTAACTACTGACAAACTTATAGTGGATGTAGAATTGTCTGAACCGGATAAGGATCCGTGGCTTCGCACGGATTCGACTTCTAATTCGTTCTCAGACTCAGTTTCGACAACTCATTCTCGGGCTTGAAGCACGAGGAAGCTTGTTTAGCTTGCTCGTGTTCTTTGTTAGAATCTTCTGATGAAGACTCGTCGCACGTTGCTTGTAGCGCTTTCCTCCTTCATTGTTTCTTAGCTTCCTTCGGATTCGGACAGTTTCCCTTGATGTGCCCTTTCTTTTTTGCATCCGTAATAGGTGACTTCCGATTTGTCCTTCATGCTCGTACTTGGACTTGATTGCTTCATCTTCATTTGGATCACCTTCTTGATTTCTTGTTTGGTGAACTCCTTCTTCTTCTTGTATAACTTTCGAACCAGGTTCATGAGCTCAGAGGTGATCTTGTCTTTGTCTTCGGAATCCAATTCGCCTTCAGATTTAGGTTTGATTCGGTACTTGTTCTTTTTTTCCTTTGTCTTGCTTGTACCTGCAATCAAAGCAATACTTTTTTTGACCGAAAGTGCATTAGTCTATTCATTCAATTTGAATTCAGAAAATAACTCATCTAGTCTAATTAATAAAAGATCCTTGGAAACTTTATAAGCATCTACCATCAATGTCCACAAAGTGAAACAGATTGACTCGGTTAAACTCCTCTTTGGTTAGTCCGCACTGTAGGATCTGAGTGGCTTTAATGTCGGCTTTAACCTTCTTCATTAGGTGCGGATCTCAGTTATCGCAGGTTACTAGTTTTCCAGTGCCATCGAGTGGTAGTGAGAAGCTCATTTGGATGATGATTCGCATTTCAACTTGGGTCTTCAGATAGTACTCCATCCGACCTTTCTAGTATCCGAAATCTTCGCCAGAGAAGAGGGGCGGGCATGCGTACTATAGCCTTCTTGATGGGCCATTTGAAATCTCATAAAAAAAATGAGGAAAAATTGTTCCAAAACTTGGTCTTGATTAGTAGTGTGGTATAAAAAAAAAAACAAAAACTCGAGTGGTGTTATACTAACTTTGAAAAATGAAAAACTCGATTAAAATTTTGATTGGAAGGTGTGACAGAACTGATTCTAATCGACTCAAAAAAACTCAAAAATACCACGAAAAAAAACTTGCTTGAACGGTGGTTACACCAATTCAGAGCGGACCCAGTCTAATACCAATTGTAGGATAGAAAAACGCTAGAGAAGGGTGAATAATGCTTATGGATTTTTTACTTTTCTCATTAAAAACTATTAGAGAAAACACAGTGGAAATAAAGATAATAGAAAAATAAAATAAGTGCTAACTCTTTTTTTTACTTGGTTTAGTCTATGACGACTTCTACTCCAAGGCTCATGATCGATGATCACTTTCGTTGGAAAATTTACTAATAATTCTAATAAGTACAAAGAACTTACAAGAATAAATGATTAAAAATTTTGTTTAATTTTAAATTATATTGACAGTATAGAATTTTGGTGTAGAGCGTAGTTATCAGAGCAGCGTCGCAACATTATAGTCGGAATTCAGAGTAGCACGGCGAGTGTTTGAGCATAGAAGGTGTAGCTTTGTTCACTTCGCAAATCTGTGTTATACTCTGGCCGAGCACTACTTTTATCATGCATTGAGGACACCTCCAACTACATCCAAGGCGCCTCCAGTTGCAAGATTTATCCCCTCTTCTTCGGACTCGATAAACCCCACAGCTTGAGTTGTTTATCGACTAGAAGGTGCCTCCGCACTAAGCTCCAGGGCGCCTCCAACTACATCGAAGGCGCCTCTGCGCCTCTCTACGCGGGGCTTCGACTAAGGCAGCCGAGGCGCCTACTATATTGTTGGAGGCGCCTCTAATAGCACATGAGGCGGCTTGAGCATTGTTCATCCATGCTATTCTTTATGTATTTAAGCTCCTGCAAGGTATGTTAGTCCAAATACCAAAAGTACCCTACAAAATAAAGTTATCACAATAAAATAGCATTATTAATTAATTTAATAGTCTCATGACTGTCTGGTTTTGACTTTCATATTTTTCATGAAACCCTAGGTCAAACTGACACGTACTATTCCCTCAACGGGGAACCTATACTCATCTACTCCTCTTAGGAGAGTTTACCTGATGTCAAACCAGTCATCTAAACCATTTGGACTTCTTTCTTTTCAGCATTCGGGACTTCTAGACTTTCCACTCCGAACCTCGACCCGTCCAGTCTTCCACCTAGCGTCCGCGATCCCTAGGACTTTCACCTTTGTCCTTGACCCTAGGATTTTTACCCGACACCCTTGACCTACCAAGACTTCGCTTAGTGCCCCAGATTAGGACTTACTCGTCTAGCCGCAACTAGGACTTTTCACTTGCCTAGTGTTTACTAGGACTTCTTTGCCTAACCTCAACTAGGATTTTCATCTTGCCTAAGTTTACTTAGGACTTTTCTGCACACTCAGTCATACTTGTTAGAACAACAATATACTTTAACTTTGAACCTTTTATAATTATCAAAATTTAGGTTCGATTATCTTAGTACTTCCTACCCTAATAATTATTACATGATAGTATAGATTGAATTTTTTGGGAGGAATAAAATCTATTTTATTTAAAGAGGTCGTCCGGTTATCACGATTTATTTTCTTTATTTTACTATAGAATCGGTGATGAGAGACACTTGGATGATCCGACCAATTTTTTAATTACATGATATGTAAAATACAGCACCCAAATAGTAATTAAATAATAAGGTTATTTGATAGATAATCTTATTTGATTTTTCAGGAATTTATAGGAATTTTCTGGGAATTTTTGCGGAGTTCGTATGATGAGTTTAAGGGGATGAATTTGTAGGCTAAATGAAAAACCTGTTTGGAATACCTATTTTAGTTAGGAGTTGATTGAGGAATTTACTTAGATTTAATTAACTTAAACCTAAGTATTTAAGTGTTTTTGAAAACCTAAGTTCCCTAATTTTCCCATCCGATTCTTTCTTCCCCATCTCGCCGAACCCCTTTCTCCCCTTCGCTGCCTCGCGCCACCATCCGAAGCCCGCAACGGCGTCGGCCGATCGCCGGCCTCGCTCACCCCGCACCGGCAGAGCCTCCCTCTCCCATCAACTCTTCATCGCTGACCACCAGCGCCACCCGACGTTGTGCCCTAGCCATCTCCACTGTCGCTCTCCCTCTCGCCACTGCCTAATGCTGCCGCTGCCACCCGAGGCCGCGGCACCCTTCGTCGATCGTCGGGCATCACTGCCGACCCTCTCCTCTTTAGACGGCAGATCGATCAGGGGTTGGCCGATGTGCTAGCTGCGCACAAGTCTCACTGAGCCGAGCCCTAACCTCTTGGTATGCTCCCGATCCTTCTCAGCTGCCACCCCTCCGTCTGATCCAGCACCTCTTCTTCGTCGAATCTTGGACTAGGGAGGTATACTGTCTTCTACTCTTCACTGGATGTCGGTGCCTCTTCCTCACCAGCATAGATTGATTTTCGAAGATTGGATCTCGCTACCACTTCGGAGCTTATCGCCAGCATAGCTCTACATTTCTCCATCGCCAATGTGGATCTGCTGCTGCCGTCGCTGAGGTTCTTCTCAGACCTGTGATAGCATTGGTTGGAGAATTGGTCGAGCCCTGTTTCCAAATTTCACCGCCGGCCCTTCTTCCTTCAACCGGCTGAGTTTGTGCCCTAGCTTCCTCACTGAGCTGATGCCGAGTGTCCTTCCTGATCTAGCCACAGTCGAGCTTACCTTTGGCCATGCTCTAGCTTTAGGTTCATCACCTTTCATTTGGTTGGCTCGCTATCACAGCATACAGATTATGTCCGAGGGAGATCTGTGGATCCTCAACTGATACATTGTACTCGGGTGAGTTTTTATTTTGGAATCTGTTATATGCTTAACTAATGGTTAATTAGTAGGTTTATGGGTGGATTGTTGAAAGGGAGTAATTTAATTCGATTGATTCTGAATAACTTGGAAGATCTATTTTCTATGATAGATAGTAGTATTGGTTTGATGATGTTGTTGGAATCGAATGGTTGAAATATGTTGATTAACATTCAGTAAGTGGAATGGTTGGTGGGTTGTTAAAAATAGATTAATCGAATTCCATTGATTCCGAATAACTCAGAAACTTTAGTTTCTATGATGGTTAGTTGCGTTGGATTTATGATACTTAGCTTGATAGTTGAGTTAATGAATTAATGATTAGAAGTTGGAATTCAGTTGGGATGTGTTGATTTACTAGCATTGGATTTGTTAGATGAAATGAAATTGTGATTAGTTGAATCATTAAATTGAGGATGAGATTAATCAGGTGGATGCATGATCATTATTAGTATATTATGGATTGGTTGTTTATTGATGATTGATGATAGGATTGGAATTTTAAATGAATTAATGGATTCATGATAATTAAGAAGTGGAGAAGCTCAAGGATTATGTTCGATTAGCGTTTCCCTAATTAGATTAGGGATTCTGTTTAGTTATTTAGTTTCTACTTAATTGGTTACATTATACATATTGTGATCGCAGGACTTGGGTTCGAGGCGAGCGTCTCAACGTGGGGGTTGTATTTGGCACGATCTACATTTAAGGCGGGTATTTCTTGCTTTATCTCTTTAGTATTATGATCCTAGTGCATGAGCTTTATGTTCGGATAGTTGCTATATCTATCTTGACTCCACTCTTATTTTTCCTGCGTTTGATACTTTCACTCAATCTTTGAGCTACTCGTTTCTGTATCTATACAGTCTCTCATTGCTATCGATGATATTTAGCAGATACTATATTACTAGGTATCAGATACCAGATACCAGATACCAGACATTAGATATTAGGTATTGGATATATGGACACTTGATACCCTGTTTTCCTGCTTTGGTTGCTGTTTATTTTCACACCTTACTGAGCATGCTGGCTTCATGTAGCATACCTGTTTCTGTTTATATATATATGATGACTGTTCCATTGTTTGCATCATGTCATTGCATGCATTGCCGGTGACCTTGGCTCCCTTGTGGTTGAGACGGTCAATGGCTTGGGCCGCACGCTCGGCCGCTCATGGATAGTGGTAGCTGGAGCGTGCCGCATGTCCTGTCGTGCCCCCACTCGCACACTCATGGGTAGTGATAGCTGGAGTCGCGAGCAGCAGGGACCCCCGTCGCAGACGTAGCTATTCAGCTACTATGCACCTGTCCATTCGGTCACTCGAGAGTAGTGGCGGCCTTTGGGTGGTACAGTTGTCATCGATCCAGCCTCTCGACCATACAGGGGTCATGGTACAGAGAGGTGGGCGGGGTGACCATCCGTACATACGCTGTTGTTATTATATCTGCTGGTTGTTTACTTATGCTGTTGGTGCTTATCTATGCTGTTGTTATTAGCTTATGTTGTTTGTTTATGCTGTTATGCTTACATAGGTTGAGATTTATACATGTGATATGTATTTAGACACTGATTTACTTATTGTTGACATGTATATACCTCACACGATACCATGTAGTTATGAGCAGTACTGTAGTAGGACTTTGCTACACTTTACCTTTTACTACTAGCCTAGGATATGGTTTCAGGTATGGACACTTATTATGATATCACTGTAGTATCTGCTATTTCCATATGAGACTGTATACCTTTGCATCTCTAGTTCTTTACTATACTCATGCACTATCAATCTATTACCCGCTGAGTCTTTATACTCACCACCCCGTATATTGGTAATTTCACCAGGTAGCAGGTAAAGGATTTATGGAGTCGCCTGGAGATCCTGTCCGCCAGTTCCACGTCACATTCGAGGACGACCTTACGATTTTGGTATTTCTTACGCTATTTGTATTTTGGGTTTTGTACTTGTTTATGTACTTGTGTTCTTTTGTATTTGGTTTGATATTATTGTGTCAAGCCGAGCCGGCTCGCAGTTAGTCGCTTTGTATTTTGTGATCGTTGTTTGTGATTTTCCGCTGTGTTGATTTTGGTACAGCCGTGTGGGCTGATTAATATATTTATATAACTGAGTGGTTGTGTTTATTTCTGTTCCAGCCGAGTGGGCTGATTATATAACTGCGTGGTTGTGTATATATATTCCAGCCGTATGTAGCTGATGTATTTTGTATGTATGTATGCCTTAGATTGTCACCGGTACAGGGGAGATGTTGTCGAAATTTTTCGGTAAGGACTCCTCTAGGGGCGTGACATGATACAAACAATAACTTGGTGTTATTTATTTATTTATATATTACACAACTTTTCTTCAAGCTTATTATAAATAAATTCAATTTTTCACCCTCTTAACGATTATCAATTTGGTTAGTAAAATTTTAATAATCAGAGTGAAGTGATGATCTTAATAAATTTAGTAAATCTTTATATAGATTTTCACGGGAAAGTTTTATTAACATTGTAACAACATATCATAGTTTAGTTATTTGTTAACCCAGGAGTAGTTAGGTTGTTTAAACAGTTAGTCAGTATCCAAGTATCCCAGAGTTAAATCTTAATTGTGGTGTACTGTATAAATTTTTTTATATTGGAATCATAACTCTAAAAACACTGGCAACTAGGTAGTATTTTCCGATTTATCCTAGTAATTGATGAAAATTTTTTGTAGGACTAGACTAAGGACGGACTGGTCATCTTTAGGATTAGTGTTATATGTTTTTTTTTCTAGTTAGCATATTCAATTTTTTAAATCGACTAATTATGAGAATGATCGATCTGATCCTACTGAAATTTTCCACCAACCACAATGGTAAATCAAAAAATACTCACGGAAGTCTATTCAGACAGCTAACATTTTTAGATTCGCTTCTCATTAAAAAAAAAGTATCATATAATGAGTAACAACACGGAGAGGAAAAAAATCTCAGAGAAAAGTTCAGAGATAAACATATAAATTAATGATCCATTATTTTTATTTTTGTGAGTTCCATCACTTTATGTATCTATCCCTTATATTTTCTCTGAGATTTTTCTCTCTGTATATCATTTTTCTCATATAATATACTATGAAAAATGATATGCTCAAGGAAAGAATCTCAATGAAATGCTCAAGGATAGACATATAAAATGATGGGACCCACAAAAAGTAAAATGGTGGGCCATAAATTTATATGTCTATTATTGAACATTTCATTGGGATTTTTCCTTGAGCGTATCATAACTAAAATTCAAATCTTACCTCTTTTAATTATCCAAATATTATTATCTCGGAGTCCAATCTTATATGTTGTTGCTCCGATATTATATAGTAAAGATTATTATATTCATTCAACATTAATATATATGAACTTCTATAACTCTTATAATATGGTCTTCATATTCAAATTTTTTAACCTAGACTTTATAATCATCAATGAATTTTGATTAAAAATTATTATTTATTAAATTCAATTAAGATTAATATATTTTTGAGACTCTTCAATGATACCCTTTAAACTTGGTTAAATACCTTATTTAGCTTTGGTATGAGTTTCTAAAATAAATTTTAGTCTTCGTTCGGAGGAGTCAAACAATAGCTAGAAAACTTTGACTTATTCTCGAAGACTTCAAATGTGTTTCTATGGCTCGTGTGGGTTGGACGAGAGTGTGGTATCAGCATGGATACACATCGGGGTAGTTTAGAAAACAAAAGACTATGATTTGATAAATTTTAAAATATTATATCTGAGTCAGATATTTATACAAATTGAGTGAGCGTTAAGTAGAATGTCAATTATCAAAAGATAATAAATACTAATGATTGTGCACATGTGTTGCATGGGCTAGATTCTTTATATCAGGTGAGGAAATGTAGGGAGAGATATGAAGGAAGAAGAGTTGACTTAAGGAAAAGAAGTGACTTGTAAAAATAGTTTTAATTTTTAAGAATTGTCTCAACTTTTATTTTTTTTAGTGGCCTTATAAAAAATTAAGGATTGCTCCACTAAAACTATAAAGATATTAAATTGATAAGAACAAATATATATTTAATCTTAGTTAAAAGATCCTACTAAAACTATAGAGATATTAAACTAATAAGAACAAATATATACTTAATCTTAGTTAAAAAGTTATTCATAAATTAGGTAAGGGTGTGTCAGACCCATGTAATAGTACAATAATAGAGTCACTAGACCCATGCAATAGTGCAATGACAGAATGATGCTCGAGAATCCTAACAGCAAGCTACTGTAACATACTCCCTCTTATAAAAAATAATTTAATATCATACTTAATCTTAGGTAAAAAACTGAGAAAAGTATATTTTCTAACATCGTCGACTTAAGGTATTTATAGAAGCTTTTCTATTCGCAGTCTTACCAATTCTAAGATGTGGGACTAAAGGGAACCCTAAATTTCTAATTAATTAATGAAAAAAATTCTCAAGATGTGGGATTATTAGCATGGACTATTTGGTCATTGATTGTGTTATAGTCAACTATCGAGTAAGGGTAGTAACCTTAAAACTGCCAAACCAACCATCTTAGAAATTTGTGAAACTAATGACAAAGGAATAATTGGTTTAGTATTATAAGCCAAGCAATTGCTATTTCATGGATGTCGGAAGTATCTGCTATCTTTGATAATGTTTAATAGTACCTCACTCTGCTCGAACATTTGTATAGTTTAGAAAATCCAGATGCGTTACTAGACACACCCTTAGCTTACCACTTTTGAGGCAAGTGGAGTTCGTGAGTGGGATACTTTCGACGATGGCTCTAATATCAACGACCTCGTGTCGCATGACGACAAAGAAACTAGAAGAATCAGAGCAACAGGAGCAGTTAGATAGAGGATTTATCAGTCTCAGTGTCTTTCTTTGGGAAGCTTTTATCTTCTTTGTTAGGAAGAAAGATGGATCGATGAGATTGTCAAGCAAGTACAGACAACCTAGAGAGCATCAAGAATAAATACCCCTTGCCACGGATACAGGAGTTGTTTGACCAACCCAAAGACACCATGTATACTCTAAGATCAATGTAAGATCTAACTATCATCAACTTAGAGTAAAAGTTGCATGCATATAGAAGATGATGTTCTTCATACGGTACAAATTCGAGTGTAGGTATCTAAATGTCTATTTCAATATTTTCCTGTGTTACTTTAATTTGTTATACACCAACTCATGACGCTAACACCATATGCACTTGAAGGGGACTTCGACCAATTGTTTTATTTGTTAAAGAAATTCAGCATGAGCAGAAATTCAGCATGAGCTACAGTCAAATCCTATTGGTGAAGATTTTTACCCAACCTTCTTAAAAGATTTTTAAATTTAAATGATAATTTCTCTGTTCAATATGTTGAGTATGATAATGATAAGTTCTATGGAAGATAAAAAGAACTAAATTGAAGTACCAAGCCTTATTCATAATGTGTGCCAAAAATGTCTGCCAAACTTCGGATTAGCTATATGAGATGCAAGGAACATTAGTTACTGACAATGGTGTATAGAATTTGATCACCATAACAGAGGAAATTTTCTTTTGAGATGCAAGTCTAAGATAAAATCAATATTTACTTCATGTCATGGTACATTAGTTACTGACAATGGTGTATAGAAGCTGGTAATTTGGTACTGTGTATAGCAATATGATTCTTTTGACATCTCTTAATATAAAGTTTGACATCTTTAAGTGCCACAAATAGAAAAGTAACTATAGCAATGTTAGGTTCTGTCTCAACCAAAAGGTCCATTAAGTCTACCTTTAGATGCCTAAGTTCACCTTCGTATGCTTCTTTGATGACAAACAGTGTAACAAACAAATGAACAATTAAAATGCACAATAGATTATGTTGAAAAGAAAATCAGTTTGGATCAAGAATTGTTAGGAAATGTCATTTTGACATACTTTCCAAATTTCACCAAAAGAGAACTCATCACCCTAAAATTCTTTCAGCACTTTTAATCCTTAACTTTCACTTGCATAGTAGTTGGCAAAGAATTGTTGGAATATATATTAAAAGTCTAATTTTTTTATAAATATTTATTTAGAAATAAGAATCGCATTGGTCAAATGTCTAAATTTATGCTAAGTGTAGTTGTCCATTTAATTTATATTGTAGATGGTGTGAGGAGACACACAGAAGATCATGTTATCAGATCCTTATAAATTATAAATAGTAGCTTACAACCAAGATGGAATGGACAAACCATCGGAGTGGTTGTAGTGTAATTTGGTATTAGTTTATCTAGACTATAAAATTACACTAGTACACTATGAGTATATTGAACAGGACCATTTGAGGTAGTTTCTTTTTATACTGACTATATAAGAAAATAAAACCTCTGTTATTATGAAAGTGTGTGCTCTTAATCATGATATAATAATAAGCATGTATATTTAATATTTATTTCTTTAATTTATCAAAGGGTATGATTTAGCTCGTTAAATCAATAGGTCCGATAAGTTAGGAAATAATATTATTTATATGGTGTGTTGTTGATTATAGAATGAAACTGTGTCCTAGTAATCTAGGTTGATGATGTCTCCTTGAGGAGCTCATAAGGATTGTCATGTAAACCCTGCAGGTGGACCTAGTCCGACATGACAGTGAAGTTAAGTGGTACTATTCTTGGAGCTAGATATTAATTAAGTGAGTTGTCAGTAACTCATTTAATTAGTGAACATTCTATATCTTAAACACAGGGAGATTAATGCACTCATAATAAGAAGGAGCCCATAATGTAATTTGGGATTGGTGCGGTAGTTCAATAATAACTCTTTAGTGGTATGAGTTATTATTGATGAACTTGAGTTGGGTGTTCAGGGCGAACGCAGGAAGCTCAAGCTCATCGGAAGACCAAAACCAAATTCTCCTCTCGGTCCCTATTGTAGCCTCTATAAAACCTTGTATCCACTAAGTCCACTTCTTATCCAAGTAATGGCCAGACACAATCTTGCTTGGAGCAAGGGGGTCGGCCAAGCAATGGCTTGGAGCTCAAGTAGTGGTCGGCCAAGCCATGCTTGGTGACCAAGCATAGGGCCGGCCATAGGAATAGGATTAAAGGAGATTTTAATTTTTGTTAAAATCTTTCCTTTTGGAGCCATCCATGAAGGGATTTAAAAGAAAAATTTTAATTTTAAAAATTTCCTTTTATAGTCATCCTCATGGTTTTAAAAAGAGAGATTTATATTTTAAAATCTTTCCTTTTATAGCTATCTACAAAAGATTAAAGAGAGATTTTAATTTTGTTAAAAATTTTCCTTATTTGTAGTTGTCTATAATGCTTAAAAGAAATATTTTAATTTTTGATAAAACTTTCCCTTTTATGTAACCATAATTTAAGAGGAGAAGTTTTAATTAATCTTTCCTTTTTTGTAGTTGTCTACATGTTTTAAAAGATATATTAATTTTAAAACATTCCTTTATTGTCATGTACAATAGGAAATTTAAAAAGAGAGATTTAAATTGTTATTAAAATTTCCTCTTTTAAAGGGAGGCCACAAATAAGGAAGTTTTAATTATGTTTAAAACTTTCCTTTTTGTAAACATCATGGTTTAAAAGGAAGCTTTAATTTTTGTTGTAAATTTTTTCCTTTTTAGCATACCATGATATGGTCGGCCATAAGAAGATTAAAAGGAAGTTTTAATTAAACTTCCTTTTTTGTCATGACCAAGGATTATAAAAGAGAGGTATAGGGTGCCTCATGAGATTAATCTCTAATGAATTGATCTCTCTAAGTTCACTCTCTTCTAATTCTTTGGTGGCCGACCATCCCTCTCTAGTTTCTCCTTGTTTGTTCTCCTTAGGGTCGGTTCCTATCTCTAACTTGTTTTCTTCATCTTGCTTGGTGGCCGAAACCTAGCTTAGAGGGGAAGATCTATAAGGGTCGGCGACACACTTGGAGAAGAAGGAGAAGAGAAGGAAGTTTCCTATTTTGGCATCCTTTAATGGCTCAAGAGTCTTGGAGAAGAAGAAGTGGTCCCAGTGGAATTCATCTTGGAAGATTGTCGCTCACACAACGTCCAAGAGGAGGTGAGGAATACAACAGAAGATCAAGAGGTCTTTAGCTACAAAGAAAGGTATAACTAGTTGTCTTATTCCGCATTATACTAGTTTTCTTTGTATGGATTTTGAAATACCAAACACAAGAGGCTAACGATTCTAGGTAATCGAATTTATATTTCGATTTTGTGTTTCTTTTATTTTTCGATCTTGTGATTCGATTTTTCTTAATGGTTAAACCTAGGGTTACTATAAGGAGATTAAATATTGAATTTCATTGAAAGACTTTGTCTAGGAAGTGGTGGATGATCTCATACCCAAAAAGGCCTAGTGCCTCGCCATGTTTAATCTAGAAGTCGATCCTTGAAATAAATATTTAATCAACTTTGTAACATGGGTGGATTTGGTTTAATAATGTTAAGCATCGTTTGCGATCCAAGTCTAAACCTCTAAGAATAGATAAGTTAAACTTAGAATCAATAATGTTAAGTTCTATTTGTGATTCCAAATTTAATTTCTAAAGAACACAATAGGTTGTTAGGAAATATTCGGGACTTGTACAAAATTTTTGTACAGGGGAATCAATACGATATTTTAAGTAGCAACCAACAAGAATGTCTTCAGCATAGGATATCATCTACTTGATTAAAAGCAATTGCTTTGTAGTTGATTATAGAAATATATGCTTAAAGAAATTCCAATTATTTGTTATGACTTAATTAAGTTCGTGTTGTGCTTTTTATTTATCATTTCTTGTTCAATTTTTAGGCATGATGAAAACGTCTTCTCCATATGATTAAGAGCACATTCAAAAAGTAATTTGGAGTAGGAATCACCCATATATTCCCTCGGCCACCCATATATTGATCTTCCATAAAGTGAATTTGTTGTCATGATCAAGAATGATTAAACATAAACTGTGTTAGAGTGTATACTAAAAGCCTAACTTTTGTAAACATTTATTTTTGTAAATAAAGAATCACATTGATCAAAAATGTCTACATTTATTTGTTAAGTGTAGTTATTCAATTAATTTATATTGTAGATAACATGGTATGTGGTGTCATACACAGAAGATCATGTTATCGGTTCTCTATAAATTATAAACAATAGCTCACGACTAAGATGGATAGGAACAAACCATTGGAATAGTTGTAGTGTAATTTGGTATTAGTTTATCTTAACTATAAAATTACACTAGTATACTCTGAGTGTATTGAGTAGGACCATTTAAGGTACGTTCTTTTTGTGCTGACTTAATAAAAGAACAAGACCTTAGTTATTATGGAAGTGTGTGCTCTTAATCCTAATATAATAACAAGCACATATATTTAGTATTCATCTCTTTAACTTATCAAAGGGTGAGATTTAGCTTATTGAATCAAAAGGCCCAATAAGTTGGGAAATGATATTACTTATAGTATGTGTTGTTGATTATAGAAGGAAAATGTGTCCTAGTAATCTAGGTTGATAATGTCCCCAAGAGAAGCTCATAAGAATTGTCATGTTAAACCATGCAGGTGGATTTAGTCCGACATGACGATAAGATTGAGTGGTACTACTCTTGGACTAAGACATTAATTAAAATGAGTTGTCAGTAACTCAATTAATTAGTGGGCATCCGACATCTTAAACACAGGGAGACTAACACACTTATGATAAGAAGGAGCCCAAAATATAATTTGGGATTGGTGTGGTAGTTCAATAATAATTTTTTAGTAGTATGAAATTATTATTGATGAAATTAAGTTGGGTGTTCGGGGCGAACACGAGAAGCTTAATTTCATCAGAAGACCAAAACTAATTCCTCCTCTCGGTCCCTATCATAGCCTCTTATTTATAAAGTATTATACCCACCTATATCCACCTTTATACCCATCCTAAGGTGGTCAGCCAAGCCTTTCTTAGAGCCCAAGCAAGGGGTCGGCCAAGCTAATCCTTGGATGAACCAAGTGGTAGTCGGCTCTAGCTTGAGTCCAAGCTTAGGTGGCCGGCCACAATAAAATTAAAAGGATTTTATTTTTAAAATTTTTTTTATGTGGATTCCATGGTTTTAAAAGATAATTTAAAATTTAAATCTTTCCTTTTATAGTTTTCTACAAAAGATTAAGAAAAGATTTGATATTTTTCCTTATTTGTAGATTGAAAGGAAGATTTTAATTTTGATAAAACTTTCCTTTTTTGTAACCATGTTCATGATTTAAAAAGAGAGTTTAAAATTAAATATTCCCTTTTATAAATTTCTACAAAAGATTAAGAAAAGATTTGATATCTTTCCTTATTTGTAGATTGTAAGGAGATTTTAATTTTAAAAATAAATTTCCTTTTTGAAAATCATCCACATGTTTTAATAAGAAAATTTTAATTTATAAAATTCCTTTTATAACCAACCTTGAAGGCAAAAATTATTAGAGAAATTTTTATTTTAAAATTTCCGGAAACAAATTAGGAAGTTTTAATTTTGTATTAAAACTTTCCTTGCTTAGGAGCTATGAGGTGGCCGACCACTTGATTCATGGAAAGGAAATTATTTTTTTAATTAATTAAATTTTCCTTTTCATGGAAAAGTAATAAGGAACTTTTTATTTAAATTTTCCTTATTTGCCAAGACCAAGGATTATAAAAGAGGGGGTAGGGGTGCCTTCATGGCTAACATCTCTATTTTATTTCCCTCCCTCTCTTCCTTGGTGGTGGCCGGCCCTAAAGCTTCTTCTTCTCCTCTTCTCTTCTTCCTTAGTGGCCGGTTTTCATCCCTCTCTTGGAGCACTTGTTGGTGGCCGGTTCTAGCTAGGAGAAGGAGAGAAAGGAGGCTTTGTTTCTTGCATCCCTTGGAGTTTGGTGGTGGTGGCCGAACCTCTACATCCTTGGAGGAGTCTTGGTGGCCGAAACTTGGTGAGGAAGAAGAAGGGCTTGGGTGGTTCTCATCTCGGTAGATCGTTGCCAACACAATGTCCGAGATAAGAAGAGGAATACGGTAGAAGATCAAGAGGTCATTGTATACAAAAAAAGGTATAACTAGTAATTATTTTTCGCATCATGCTAGTTTTTTCTTTGTATAAATTCCAAACACAAGAGACATATGATTCTAGAGTTTCGAATTTCAGATTCGAGTTTGTGTTTTTTTTATTTTTCGAATTTATGATTCGATTGTCCTTTTTGGTTAAACCTAGAGTTATATAAGTAAATTAAATATTATATTTCCTTAAAAGGCTTTGTCTATGCGGTGGTGGATGATTTCATACCCAAGAAGATCTAGTGCCTCGTCATGCAGTCCTAGAAGCTGATTTTGGAAATTAATATTTAATTTAATTTATAACATAGGTGGATTTGGATTAATAATGTTAAACATCGTTTGCGATCCAAATCTAAACCATTAAGAATAGATAAGTTAAATTTGGAATCAATAATGTTACGTTCCATTTGCTATTCCTAATTTAATTTATAAAGAACGCATTAGGTTGTTTAGGAAAGGTTCGACACTTGTATAAATTTTTGTACAATGGAGCTGGTATGATTTTCTTAGAACCAACCAACAATTGGTATCAGAGCTAGGGTTTGCCTCTGTGTATTTTGTTTTTTAGTTTAATTATGCACATGTCATACATAATTTAGGCAGGATAATAGTAGGATGTGATAACTCTGTGGTTGCAGGCTCTAACTATTATGGCTTACAGATATTGTGTGTGATTGGACCCTTGGACATGTCAAGGCCATTTTATTGTGTGTGCATTATTGTAATATTAAATACAGCAGGAGCTGTATTAATTAGTTATTAGGATTTTATTTTTTTTGTTTCGATCTAGATTATATGTACATTCCTTTGTGAAATATAGGATCGATATATGTAAAATTTTATTTTTTGTCGCGGATCGTATCCTTGCGAGGCGTGGTGCTATTGAAGGACCAGAGGCGTAACGGAAAAGGAAGCTCGATGGACCCGACGATATGAACCCTAGGGCTGGCAGCACGAAAAGGATAGTGATGGAAAAGGTCATAATAGTTGGAAAATTAATTTCCATATTTATTGCTTTTATTTACTGTTATGTGTGTGATGTGTGCTAGCTAGGTTAAAATTCCTTACCTTAAATAACTAAGTGGGAGAGAGATTTTTAAATAAATTCCACTGTCTCTATTACTGGTTTATAAGTAATGCAACAAGCTTGCGTGTTGGCTCTGAGTGCCTCCCTCCACAACGGATAGGTTTGTTGCAGATCACTAGATCAAACTTCCTTTATAGATGGTTATAGGAAATTATTTAGGAGCGTGTGATCTTCTCCAACTTAAGGGGCACAATCCTATTTAATGGACTAAGTATCAAGTAATGGTATACACTTAGACGCATTCAATAGTATCCTCCCCAACGGAGTCACTGCTATTATTTTGCGGTACCAAAGGAAAACCAACTATTAATTTTATTTGTCGTAAAGTTAGGATGACAAGATAATAAAATTAATGGGTAAAACCTCCTCTTACAAATGTTAAATTTGTATACGTCCACACTAACGTGGCATGCAATATTCCCGGTGTTTAGAGGTGTTGGTAAATTTAAATAGTATTGTTTGAGCAATCAATATTATTTTAAATTTAGAGTCTTGACCAAAGTTTATTTTGTGATTCTTAGGATGACTTTCAACCCACTGGCCATTATACTGAAAGAGAACAAACTTACTGGTCCAAACTACATAGATTGGAAAAGAAACCTGGATATTGTCCTAACTGCTGAAAGATATAAGTTTGTACTGACAGAGGTCTGCCCTAATACACCTAATAGTGATTCTAGTGAAGAGGAGATTGAGTATCATAAGAAATGGGTAAAGGCATATGAGATGACGCGGTGTTACATTTTGGCTTCGATGTCAAATGTATTGCAACATCAGCATCAGGACTTGCCAACGGCTTATGATATAATGAACAATCTCAAAGAACTCTTCAGACACTAGAGTCGGACTGCTAGACAAGAGGCAATGAGAAAGTTAATGACAGCCACCATGTCAGAGGGGACACCTGTAAGGGATCATATTCTCAAGATGATGGCTTATCTGAACGAAATATAGATCTTTGGAGGTGAAATCGATGGGGAAACCCAGGTCGATATTATTCTCCAAATGCTACCCAGAAGTTTTGAGCAGTTCCGCTTAAACTATAACATGAATAAAAGGGAGTATACGTTGGCGGAACTTCTGACAGAACTACAGGCAGCAGAAGGTATATATTTCATCACAGTTCTCAGATTCACTATATTAAAAATGGTTCTACTTCTAAGTTGAAAGGCAAGAAGAAGAAGAAATAGGTTGTCTCAGCAAAGAAGGTGAATAAACCTCTAGGTACAAGACCAAAAGTTGGAATGAATAAGCCGAAGGGCAAGTGCTTCATCTGCAAGCAGTCAGGACATTGGAAGGCGGACTGTCCTCGTAGGAAAAAGAACAATAAAGGTATATCTCATTCTCTAGTAGTTGAAACATATTTAGCGGTGTTATCTACCAGCACCTGGTGTGTAGATACGGGAGCCACTGATCATGTCTGCAACTCTTTGCAGAGGTTCTAGGAAACCCGACGACTATTTGAAGGAGAAATCACAGTCTACATGGGCAATGCTACTAAGGTGGCGGCTGTTGCAGTGGGAGACGTCTACTTATCTTTTGATAGGAATAGAAATTTGATTTTAAGAAATTATCTTTATGTACCCAGTTTCAGAAAGAATTTAATTTCAGTTTCTAAACTGTATTTGGATGGATATTCTTTTTCTTTTAAGAACAATGTGGTTATAAAGAGAAATAGGATTATTATCTGTTCTGGTGCATTGGTTGGCAATTTATATACTTTAAATCCAATTTCTCCCACAAAACAACAAATGAAAATTAATAACACATCTTCTAATTCCAAAAAGAGAAAGGAACCTTCGGAGATGAACCAAACATATCTTTGACATCTAAGGCTTGGTCATATTAACTTAAGTAGGATTCAAAGGTTTATAGTCGATGGACTCTTGGGTTCATTAGTGTTGGAAAATTTTCCAACATGTGAATCCTGCTTGGAAGGTAAAATGACCAAGAGACCTTTTAAGGTCAAGGGGTATTGAGCCAAAGATGTATTAGAACTGATTCATTCTGATTTGTGTGGTCCTATGTCTATCCAGGCAAGAGGTGGTTATGAATATTTTGTCTTTTTCATAGACGATTATTCAAGATACGGATACATTTACTTGATGCACCGCAAGTCTGAATGCTTTGATAAGTTCAAAGAATATAGGCTGATATGGAGACACGTCTTGGTAAAAGTATCAAGATACTACGGTCTGACCGTGGTGGCGAATACCTTTTTGGAGAGTTTAGGAATTACTTATCAAAAGCCAGGATCCAATCCCAATTGTTTGCACCTGGTACACCCCAACAGAATGGTGTGGCAGAAAGAAAGAATAGAACTCTTATAGAAATGGTTAGATCAATGATGAGTTATTCAGAATTACCAAATTCATTTGGGGGATACGCTCTGGAAACAGCAGTATACATTCTGAACTTGGTACCTTCTAAATTAGTACCGACTATTCCTATAGAATTGTGGAATGGGCGAAAGTCCAGTCTAAGACATATTCAGATTTGGGGTAGTCCAGTACATGTGCTGAAAGCAGATGCTGATAAGTTGGAATCTCGTACAGAAGTTCGTGTATTTGTGGGTTATCCTAGAGGAACGAAAGGTGGTTTATTTTATAATCATAAAGATTAGAAGGTCATTGTTAGCACCAATGCCCAGTTTTTAGAAGAAGACTATATAATGGAACACAAGCCCAGAAGTAAAATTGTTCTAGAAGAAATGAGAGAGGGCATGTCTACTTTAGTACCAATAGTACAAGATGAAGTACCACAAGAAACTGCAACACGTGTCACAAATGATGCACAACTACAGACAGTGTCTCGTCGTAATGGGAGGGTTGTAAGGCAGCCTGAGAGATTCATGTTTTTGGGAGAGTCTTCAAACTTGATCCCAGGTAAACATAAACCTGATCCTCGGGCATATGACGAAGCACTCCAAGATAAAGATGCAGTATCTTGGCAAAAGACGATGAATTTAGAAATAGAATCTATGTATTCTAATAAGGTCTGGGAGCTTGTAAAACCACCAAATGGTGTAAAAGCCGTTGGATGCAAGTGAATCTACAAAAGAAAAAGAGGGACAGACGAGAAGGTAGAAATCTTCAAAGCAAGGCTTGTTGCAAAAGGGTACACTCAGAAAGAGGGAATCGATTATGAGGAAAGTTTTTCGCCGGTAGTCATGCTTAAGTCTATCCGGATACTCTTATTTGTTGCCGCTCATATGGATTATAAGGTTTGGTAAATGAATGTCAAGACAACTTTCCTTAACGGAAGTCTTAAAGAAAACATCCATATGAAGCAACCAGAGGGGTTCATTGAAAAAGGCAAAGAGAATCTAGTGTGCAAGCTCAATCGATCCATTTATGGACTAAAGCAAGCTTCAAGATCTTGGAACATCCGGTTTAATGAAGTAATCCAGTCATATAGATTTATTCAGTGTCCGGATGAGTCTGGTGTATACAAGAAGTGTAACGGAAACGTGATGGTATTTCTTGTACTATACATAGATGACATTTTGTTAATTGGCAACAATGTCAAAGTGCTATCGGATGTAAGGGTATGGTTGTCTAAACAATTCGATATGAAGGACTTAGGAGAATGTATACACATTCTTGGGATCAAAGTCATAAGGGATCGCAAGAAAAGGATGTTGTACCTATCTCAAGCCTCATATATAGATACAATCCTTGCTCGTTTTAACATGCAAAACTCTAAGAAAGGTTTCTTACCTTTTCGGCATGGAGTAGCTTTATCTAAAGAGAGGTCTCCGAAGACATCAAAGGAGATAGAGGACATGAAGGCAGTTCCTTATGCTTCGGCTGTCAGAAGCCTAATGTATGCAATGCTGTGTACGAGACCAGATATCTATTTTACCGTGGGCATGGTTAGCATATATCAAAGTAACCCTTGACAAAGACATTAGACTGCTGTAAAGTATATATTAAAGTACCTGAGAAAGACTAGAGATTATATGCTAGTTTACCAAGCAGATGATTTGCTCCCTAAGGGTTACACGGACTCAAATTTCCAATCAGATAGGGACAATAGTAAGTCTACATCAAGCTATGTGTTTACTTTAGGAGGTGGAGTCATTGCATGGAGGAGTGTTAAGCAAAAATACATTTCAGACTCAACCATGGAAGTTGAGTATGTGGCAGCCTCTAAGGCAGCCAAAGAAGTTGTATGGCTTAGGAACTTCCCAATGGACTTAGATGTGATTCCTGGTTTGCCCAAAATCATCACAATTTATTGTGATAATAGCAGTGCAGTTGCAAACTCAAAGCAACCACGAGCCGAAAAGACAAGTAAACATATAGAGCGCAAGTATCACTTGATACGAGACATCGTGAAGCGAGGAGAAGTTGTCATCGCCAAGATAGTATCAGCAGATAACCTGGCAGATCCTTTCACTAAGGACGTTCCAGCGAAAGCTTTTGATCGGCATGTGGAGGGGATAGGAATCAGATGTATGACAGCAGATATGGCAGCTTAGTCTTTTAGTATAAGTGGGAGATTGTTAGAGTGTATACTAAAAGCCTAGCTTTTGTAAACATTTATTTTGAAATAAAGAATCACATTGGTCAAAAATGTCTACATTTATTTGTTAAGTGTAGTTGTCCAATTAATTTATATTGTAGATAACATGGTGTGTGGTGTCACACACAGAAGATCATGTTATCGGTTCTCTATAAATTATAAACAATAGCTCACGACTAAGATGGATAGGAACAAACCATTGGAATAGTTGTAGTGTAATTTGGTATTAGTTTATCTTAACTATAAAATTACACTAGTATACTCTGAGTGTATTGAGTAGGACCATTTAAGGTAAGTTCTTTTTGTGCTAACTTAATAAAAGAACAAGACCTTAGTTATTATGGAAGTGTGTGCTCTTAATCCTAATATAATAACAAGCACATATATTTAGTATTCATCTCTTTAACTAATCAAAGGGTGAGATTTAGCTTATTGAATCAAAAGGCCCAATAAGTTGGGAAATGATATTACTTATAGTATGTGTTGTTGATTATAGAAGGAAAATGTGTCCTAGTAATCTAGGTTGATAATGTCCCCAAGAGAAGCTCATAAGGATTGTCATGTTAAACCCTGCAGGTGGACTTAGTCCGACATGACGATAAGATTGAGTGGTACTACTCTTGGACTAAGACATTAATTAAAATGAGTTGTCAGTAACTCAATTAATTAGTGGATATCCGATATCTTAAACACAGGGAGACTAACACACTTATGATAAGAAGGAGCCCAAAATATAATTTGGCATTGGTGTGGTAGTTCAATAATAATTCTTTAGTAGTATGAATTATTATTGATGAAATTAAGTTGGGTGTTCGGTGCGAACACGGGAAGCTTAATTTCATCGGAAGACCAAAACCAATTCTTCCTCTCGGTCCCTATCGTAGCCTCTTATTTATAAAGTATTATACCCACCTATATCCACCTTTATACCCATCCTAAGGTGGCCAGCCAAGCCTTGCTTGGAGCCCAAGCAAGGGGTCGGCCAAGCTAATCCTTGGATGAACCAAGTGGTGGTCGGCCCTAGCTTGAGTCCAAGCTTAGGTGGTCGGCCACAATAAAATTAAAAGGATTTTATTTTTAAAATTTTTCTTATGTGGATTCCATGGTTTTAAAAGAGAGTTTAAAATTTAAATCTTTCCTTTTATAGCTTTCTACAAAAGATTAAGAAAAGATTTGATATTTTTCCTTATTTGTAGATTGAAAGGAAGATTTTAATTTTGCTAAAACTTTCCTTTTTGTAACCATGTTCATGATTTAAAAAGAGAGTTTAAAATTAAATATTCCCTTTTATAAATTTCTACAAAAGATTAAGAAAAGATTTGATATCTTTCCTTATTTGTAGATTGTAAGGAGATTTTAATTTTAAAAATAACTTTCCTTTTTGAAAATCATCCACATGTTTTAATAAGAAAATTTTAATTTATAAAATTCCTTTTATAACCAACCTTGAAGGCAAAAATTATTGGAGAAATTTTTATTTTAAAATTTCTGAAAATAAATTAGGAAGTTTTAATTTTGTATTAAAACTTTCCTTGCTTAGGAGCTATGAGGTGGCCGACCACTTGATTCATGAAAAGGAAATTATTTTTTAATTAATTAAATTTTCCTTTTCATGGAAAAGTAATAAGGAACTTTTTATTTAAATTTTCCTTATTTGCCAAGACCAAGGATTATAAAAGAGGGGGTAGGGGTGCCTTCATGGCTAACATCTCTATTTTATTTCCCTCCCTCTCTTCCTTGGTGGTGGCCGGCCCTAGAGCTTCTTCTTCTCCTCTTCTCTTCTTCCTTAGTGGCCGGTTTTCATCCCTCTCTTGGAGCACTTGTTGGTGGCCGGTTCTAGCTAGGAGAAGAAGGAGAGAAAGGAGGCTTTGTTTCTTGCATCCCTTGGAGTTTGGTGGTGGTGGCCGAACCTCTACATCCTTGGAGGAGTCTTGGTGGCCGAAACTTGGTGAGGAAGAAGAAGGGCTTGGGTGGTTCTCATCTCGGTAGATCGTTGCCCACACAATGTCCGAGATAAGAAGAGGAATACGGTAGAAGATCAAGAGGTCATTGTATACAAAGAAAGGTATAACTAGTAATTATTTTTCGCATCATGCTAGTTTTTTCTTTGTATGAATTCCAAACACAAGAGACATATGATTCTAGAGTTTCGAATTTCAGATTCGAGTTTGTGTTTTTTTTATTTTTCGAATTTATGATTCGATTGTCTTTTTTGATTAAACCTAGAGTTATATAAGTAAATTAAATATTATATTTTCTTAAAAGGCTTTGTCTATGCGGTGGTGGATGATTTCATACCCAAGAAGATCTAGTGCCTCGTCATGCAGTCCTAGAAGCTGATTTTGGAAATTAATATTTAATTTAATTTATAACATAGGTGGATTTGGATTAATAATGTTAAACATCGTTTGCGATCCAAATCTAAACCATTAAGAATAGATAAGTTAAATTTGGAATCAATAATGTTACGTTCCGTTTGCTATTCCTAATTTAATTTATAAAGAACGCATTAGGTTGTTTAGGAAAGGTTCGACACTTGTATAAATTTTTGTACAATGGAGCCGATACGATCTTCTTAGAACCAACCAACAAATTGCACCTTGATTTTTATTTCAACATGATATGACAAATTGCTTTGCTACTGACACAGTAATGAACTAAAATGAAGGTTTCAATCTCAAGTTGTGTGCCAAGTTTTCCTTGGCAGCTTCATGTCAACGGAATTTTCAAATTAAGCTTTTGATCTCTACATGACATTTGGTGTTTTCTACTGAGTTTTTGTGATTGAGAGCCTGTAAATTGTCGGAGTCAGTTTTCCGAAAGCTTAAACTAGGAAGCTGCAAGGGAAGAGAAAATGACAAAAGATATGCAAGGTTAGTGTAGAAGTGACAATTTTATTTGTCATTGGATAAAGTCAGAATAGGAATTAAGCGAGGCTTTAAAAAGGGGTTTACATGGGTTAAAATATAAGTATTGTTGCAAATAGCAAATTGGACTTGGGACGACAGAGTTTTCACGCGATAAAAGATGAGACTCTCTGATTTTGAGGATGACAATGTGCTCCTAAGGCACATTTAAATAAAGAACACTTACTATCGATAGTGCATCGGTCACGATGGATTTCAATGGGTGCATGATTCGATTTGGGTGAACATTAACTGATTAACTAAGTTCGTCCATTTACTACTGACTTGTTAGATTGATTATATAGATTACTTGGAGGAGATTCCAACGAGTCATATGTACAGAACTTTATTTAGTGTAGAACAATTCATGTTGTACAAAATTTCATACAGACGAATGAAGTGCGCCATTCACTAACTGGAGGATCCACTATGGACATTTGCAAAGGAGTTTAGAGGTAGCTAATAGATCATGTGGTGGATAAGGGATCTCATACCAGTATAGGCTTCTCAAGATACTAGAATGGACTAGTGTATATGTGTATTGCCTAGTTGTTACTCTTAGATGAGGATATCTTAGTATTACAGTAAGTAGTAAATTTAGAGATTAAATTTTTTATTAATGTGGGAGAATATATATATATATATATATATATATATATATAGAATAATGATTTAAAACAATTAAATTGAAACTAAATGAATTTATTTGGAAAAATAATAACAAAATAAATGATAATTAATAAGGAAATAAATGTATAGAAATATATAAAGTTTATTAATTTTTTTTTAGAATTTTAAGATGAATGTGTAGATATTTCATGGGGATAAATGAGTTAGGCTTTTCTAAAGCATGTTTTGAATACCCAATTAAAGTAGAAGTTGATTGAAATATAAACTTAGGTTTTAATCATTTTAACGTAAGTTCTGTTCTCTCTCTGCCGCCCCCTCTCTTCTCCGCATCGGCATTGTGCACACAATGTTTCCACCTCAAGGATGATGACGTCGCTCGGCCTCTCTCCGCTCCTAACGTTGACGTCGACTATAACTGACCGTTGGCATAGCTCTGCCCACGCTCACGCAGCGTTTCCGCCACCAAGGCCTTGGGATCCTTAGCAGTCTTTCGATAGAAACCCGATCCATGCTGAGACGTCATCACTATGGAGTGTCGACTGTCACCCAGTTGAAGCCAACCGTCGTCGCCTGCCGTATCTACGCACAGACACTCAGTTGTGGCAACCATTTCCTTGCCTCTTGTCTTCCGTTCCACCCCACCTTCCTGGAGGCCCGTCATCTTCCTAAGGGCTTGCCACCACTATTTTGTGTATCTTTCCATCGGTCATGAACAGTTGTGGCACTGTCATGATCGGTTTCTCCAGGTGACCCGATTCCCCTGTACTGCAGCCTTGTCGTCTCGACTTGGTAGCGACGACCGTTGTCAACACCGCTTGCTGACATTGTCGTGTCGTCGACGAAGAAGAAGGAGATTACGGTAATGATGTAAATTTGAGATGATTAATCAAGGTTATGTGATTAATTTAAATGATAAGCTAGATAGTTAATTAGGTTAGTTTAAATGGTTGCTTAATCGAGATTAATGGGTGGATTAGATGTTTAAATAATAGATTGATAACCAGGATTGTTGTTTTACTTAGATTGGCTTCATTTCCAAGATTTGAGCTCGATGCAGACTCTTTTACAAGAAGATAGTCAGTGCGTTATGTGGTTGAGGTGGGTAAATTCCGCTTGTCTTTTGCGAGCTTTTATTATAATGCATGATTGTTTACTACCATGTTTTGATTAGGTCGCAGTTATTTGTTTACCTTAAATTTATTCTATATTACTCCTGAGTTAGATACCTTCTTGTTTGTCCTTATACTTTGATCTATTGTTGATAGCTATGCAATCTTGATTGTTATTTATGATTCGGTTTATATAAATGCATGATAGTACCAGACCATAGTCTAGTTGTAAGCTTATGTTCGTGCATTTATATTATAGTATGGTTATATACTTAGGCTCGTGCCTGTAGGATATTGATATTTATGTAGTATAGTTGTATACTTGTGAGGGCATATATATTAGTGAGATGGTGATGACCTATACTTGATGGAAATCACTCCCTAACAAAGGGGATCGTATTCCACTAGACTTTTCCCTTCGGATCAACCCCTAGGATTACTTGATCTTGATCCCGTTATTTATTATATATGTGATGATATCATGAAATTAGTTGAGATATTAATACTAGATGACTAGTATTCTCTTGATGAGATTGGTTGACTAGTATTTTGGGACATGATTGTTTATTTTCTACCTATATTTTAGTAGGATTATCTCGTAGTATAGGATACCGAGTATCCAAGTAAACCCTTACTTATTATATAGGCTCATGCCTATACATTAGTAAGATAATACCATAGTGTAGTATTTTGAGTATCCTACTAGACCCGTGGTTAGTATATCATGTCGACCATTGTCTTCCATTCATGGTTGAGAGAATCGTCAGCGATCGTTAGTATATCCTGTCGACCATTGTCTCACATTCATGGTTTAGAGAGTCATCAGTGACCGTTAGTATATTTTGTCGACCATTGTAGTATTTATGGTAGCAAGTTCACGTGCAATCCGTAGCTAGATAGTTATGTATATACCCTGTCTGCCCACGAGACCATTCTAGATAGTAACTATTTACTTATCTTATCTGCGCACGAGATTATTTGTGGTAGTGAGTTCACTTGTAGACATGCAGACAGTGACTATTTATTTACCCTAACTGCCTACTGGACCATCTGTGGTAGAGCGTTCTCCTACAATTAGTGCTTGTTATATATTTGCTATATGTCGATCATATATTTATTTGTACAGGTTGGGATGTAACGTATGTACTCCCGATTTATTGGTCACACTTGGTTGAACAGGTTAGTAGATGAGTATGTAGTTAGTTATGCTCCATTAGTGGTTGATCATATTGACTCTCTTACTGTTATAATAAGTACTTCACTTGAGACTGCATCCTTTGATCGCATGACAGTATATTATTCATGCACTATTTTGTTCTATCCACTGAGTTATTGTACTCAATACCCTTTGATTTTCCTTTGACTTTTAGGTTAATAGATAGAGGATGTGTGTCACTTAGAGCTCTTGACAGTCTGTCCCGCTCGAGTTGGATTTATATTTAGTTGCTTTATTTTATTATTTTCGTTACTTATAGTTATAGTTCTTTATATTTTAGATTTTTTAGTATTTCACATGTACATGCATACATACACGCAATGTCATTTGTGATTTGGTGTTATTATATTACATCGGTATTTTATGTTGGCTTAAATTGGATGTGATATCGATTATTTCATGAATTGTCACTAGGGGGTACCATCCGGTTTGACAAACAAATATACCCTCGGGGCGTGAGACCCATTGTAGGCCAATCGGAGTCAGCACGACAGGGGCACCCCCGCTCAGCCATGTCCCTCGGATCTGTCGACGCATTTCCTTCCTTATTTTTCGACTGTCCTTGGTTACCTTCGTCCGACCAGTCTTGTCCCCTGATTGGTGAAATAAGCTTGTTGCAGATTGTTCTTTGCCTCTTGACTCCATCCGTCAGCATTAGGTGAGCCGTTCGGCACCCTTTCCAGGCTAATCGACCTTCCCCTTCGTCTGGTTGTCCGGCCCGGTCGGTCGTCCAACCAGGCTCTTTGACCATTTTTAACCTAGGTCTCCACGTCAACCGATCTTCCTTGCTTTAACCTACCTTTGGTGGAACCCCTCTTTATCGTCGCATCAGAAGCATTTCCCTCAAGTCTAGTGTAAGGAGGCTGCAATTTCAACTGACTGGACAGTTAGTGTGTTGTAGAACTCTTTCTTCCTTACCGGGTGTCCTTGGGGTTCGAGTAAAATAAATGCTTAATAAAAAAGAAATATGAGTTCACATTTCCACTACATATTTTCAATCCTCATCACGAATGTGATGACTTAGGGAATCCAACAAATAAATAACATTCTTATAAAGTTCATGATAGTGAGAATCCAATGGAAATTACACACAAACACATAGTTAGTATGTATAATTCAATAAGTTATCGAAAGGAAGCAATTGAACATGATGTTTTAATTCTTACTTGCCCGATATTACATGGTACCAAAATTAATTGATCTGTTGATGCACTATTTAGCTTATCTGCTAAAAAAACTTGCCCTTTGGCTCAACCTTTCAAGCTTACCTATTTTGTCATGTGTAGTTTTTGTCATATATGGGATGTAGTGTGGATTCACAAATCTGAATTTCTCGTTCTTATTATCTTTTAGCATCTTTTTATAAAGATGTATGTCATTGCAAACATAATAAACTTAGCATACTAAACAATAATATGAAGAACATAAAAGGGTCACACATAATGTTTTGCTACAACCAATCAAATTCAAGGTTCTCAGTAATGGAAATAAAACATCATCTTTGTAGAAGAAGTTGCTGAAATTGCTTAAATCAAATCACTTATCATATGTAGCCAACTACAAAATTGTCTGGAATTGGCTCCAAATGATACAAAGGAATGATGTCCTCAAGGTGCAGAAGAAGTTCATAATCATCGTCAAACACATCATTATCTAAACGTATCGATATATATCTTCCTTCATCTAGAGCACACGTACTATAATAACATAACATATGTAATGATCTTGGGGTACTTGTTGACAAAGTATGTTTCCTTTTTAACATGCAAGCTTGTGCTATGACCAAGAGATGGATACATCTAAAGAGTATTCACCATGAAACATCAGATACTAACACATTCTTTAAGGAATAAACTTGAGGATCTATATGACAGAAAAATTACTTAGAATAAGACCTTCAAGATTAGAAAATTGGCGACTCAATTATAAAGATACAATGTATGCCTCACAACATCTAAACAAGTTCCAGGGAATTGTCAATTAGATAGTTGAAGCAAAGCTTGTTCTAGACAACGAGATAAGACACTAATATCGCTTAGCTCATTGTTGGATAATTTGAAGAAGCTTGTTAGTATTCTGAGTCAGAAGCTAAGGAAGGAACATAACAATTTCCTTATAGGTCAAAGAGTAGAAGAACAAGTACTTTCACTGTGAAAAACTTGGACACTAAAGAGAAACTGTGGACTCCTAAAGAAGGAATCAATAAGAAAAGCAAAAGGCAGATGTTCAAAACACTACAACTATACCCAAATGGTTCCATTTGACTAGATTGTTTTGTTGTATTGATGAAGAATTTAAGTTAGATTTGTATATGGTACTAATATATGCATCGAGTATGTAGGAACTTGGCAAAGTGAATATGGAGCTCAGAGAGCTCGTGAATCAACATGGTTAAGTTGAGTTGATAGCTGACTTGATGTAGTCAAGTGGTTCGATGAATTTAAGGTCAACAACGAGGTGAAGTTGAAGGTGATTGGTGAAGGATGGTATAAGATATCAAAAAATTTGAAAATTTCAGGCAAAGTGAACTATAGAACAAGGAGCATAGAGTTTTTGAAAATCTTGAGACAAACGTCTTTGGTCAAGAGGTTGAGGACTTAGACACAAGTGTCTTTGGGCAAGCTATATGAAGACTTAAAGGCAAGATTCGTTAGGCAACGTCATTGAGGATGGTATAGAAATCAAAGACATGGAAGTTGTGTAAGCTATAAGAGATTGAATGTAAATTGTAATTTGGTGCTTATGCTTTTGAGCAACATCACAGAGAGATGATGTGAGTAAACTATGTATGGACTATCTAGTTCGCTTGTAAAGAGCTTTTGACCAAGAAACAACAAGGTGTAGCCCGCGTTCAAGCTCAATTCCAAACTATGTGTAGCCTTACAAGGGATAAATCAAGAGAACTTGGGATCTTCAAGAAGATTCAATCGACTATAGTGCTCAATTGACTCTTGAGTTGCTAGTGTTCATTTAGAACAATCTTAATCAAATAAGGATCTCTAGACGCATACCATGCAAGACTAGATGAATAGATTGCAAGAGGAAGAATACTTGATCCATTTAGTTATGCACAGAAATCCTAGAACATTTGGAAGAATACCGTACAATGAAAATCAATTATGAAATAGAAGGTGAGAAATAAACTAGGCTATCTTTTCTCCTCCCACTTCATAAAAAACAAGACAGAAATAAATTCTATTATAGAAACATTTATTAGGTTCTCTAGATTTCTGTAACAAGATGTCTTAATTTATAAATTTTGGTCGATAAATGTAATTTCGTCGACTACAAGAATATTATTTAATTATAAATTATGAAACACGGTTAGGGAATGTGGTGTCATAGAGAACAGAGGGGTTTTTAACTTCCTATCTACTTCTATGGCATATAAAACAATTTTCTAAGTATTGAGAGCTAAGCCTCATTTCCATTTGCTTTGTTTGGATTACGACTCTTTAAGCTATAGGACAACGAATATCATGGTTTACGTCTAAAAAAAAATCCAAAATTTTAATGATACTGATCGAATTCTCTAAAAAAGAAGTTTACTCCTTTTTTTTATCATAGATGTTCTCTTCTGTGATAAAATGTTACCTTGATCCGCGGGCGCTTCTCTGCGTTCGTCTTCCTGACCTCGTATCGGATTTTCTTGGCAAATAATTTGTTGCCCCTCTTTTCCTTGTATCTCCTCACACTCGCTTCCCTGCTTATCAAAGTGCTACTGCCGTTGCAGTTGCTCTCCTCCTTTACTTGCTCTTCGTAGCCATTTTCATCACACGCACACGCCGCCTTTGACACCTTCCATGGACTCGCAACACCTCGTTGCGACATCTACACCAGAACCTCCATGCCCATCCGCCCTCGTATATTATATCCATAGATGCACACCAACCGTTTGTGATTTTTGTAAGATGTAGACATACTAGAGGGGGTGAATAGTATTCGTGACTTTTTTCACTTTCGTTTAAAAACTTCGGAATAAAACGCGGTGGAATAAACAAGAGAAAGCAAAAGCAACACTAACAAAGTAGAGTTTTACTTGGTTCAGAGATTTTGATGACTCATACTCCAAGGTCCGCGATCATTGATCGCTTTCATTGGGCAATTACTTATAATTCAAGCAATGATTATAAATTTGAAGTACAATAGTAATAAATCAAGTTACCAACAATAATAGAATTAGCAGTAGTTCGTCAATTGTTGAAGTAGCGTTTGTGCGTTGTCGAATCATTTTGGAATAACGTGCAAGAGCTAAAGTAGTTCTGAATAATGTCTGAATGTCTATCATCGAAGTTACTGGTCGAACCACATTTTATAGCCGAATTAGACCTAATTCAGATTCACTAATCTTTAGATCAGTTATTGACTCGACGCTGATCGGTGGACCGATCCTCCCTAAAAATGTTATCTAAATGGCTCCCGAGCTAAAAGCTCTTACTTTCCCTTTGAAAATCTAAAATGTAAGGTACGATTAGCAAAATTAATCAAATCCTTAGCTGGGCCCCTAGGCTATAGCCAGTAAGACAATGCTTAGCTCCGCTGTTCAAATTTGAGGACAACTTGGGGCCTATCCCCGTCTATGTAGAGCATGCTTTGGTTTAACCACATCGCTAGATCTCCTCATAATCAAGCTTTAGAGGTAGTGATTGTAGGATCGAAAAGAATTTAGATATCTCCACAATAGCATGATATTGTCCACTTTGGGCCTAGACCCTCATGGCTTTGCTCTTGGGCTCTCCCCAAAAGGCCTCATGCCAATGGAGATATCTTTTTCTTATAAACCCATGATCTTTTCCATGTGTTTTCAATATGGGACTATGTTTGCAACCTTGCAACCCCAACAATCCCCCCCTCAAACAAAGGACCATGGGCTTCCCACGTCCGATCCTCGACCCACCAGGTCTTCCTGCCCCTCGGTCTACTCGACCTACTAGGACTTCCTGCCCCTCGGTCTACCCGACCTACTAGGACTTCCTTGCCTAGCCGCAACTAGGACTTCCTGCCTCTCGGTCCACCCGACCTACTAGGACTTCCTGCCTGGTGTCTGGTCCTCTTGATCCGAACATAGGAGCCCCCACTTTCTTTGTTCGAGGTCAATATTGTACTCACATGGTTCAATCAGACCATACATCTTGTGCACAGTCGGCGGTTAAACCTTCTGGCAGTCCGGGCTCTGATACCAATTGTAGGATCGAAAAGAATTTAGATATCTCCACAATAGCATGATATTGTCCACTTTGGGCCTAGACCCTCATGGCTTTGCTCTTGGGCTCTCCCCAAAAGGCCTCATGCCAATGGAGATATCTTTTTCTTATAAACCCATGATCTTTTCCATGTGTTTTCAATATGGGACTATGTTTGCAACCTTGCAACCCCAACAGTGATCGCATCGCCGTGGTGCCCTGCCACAAAACCATTCGACCAATGACGACACCAATTCTCGCCACCTCCTTCTTCGACTAAGAGGCGCGCCAATATGCCCACCGCTCCCAACCCCTATGTGCTCGCAAGCGAATGCGTCCCCATTCCCGCCTCCCTCATCCTCCCAATTCATCGATTGCATATCAAGTGACGATGGCGAAGGGGATACCAACGAGGAAGATGAGCCACAACCAAGGATTGTAGCAAGGGTCGGATTCGGGTGACGTATTAAGAGATTAGGATTGGGTTTTTTTTATGTATTTTAATTTGGGATCCGGGTGATCCCAAAAAGCGTTGTCTTTAACAAAAAAACACAAATAGATAGTGATTATTTGAAAAATCATTGTGTTTAATTAAAAAAATATAGACAACAATTGTTACTAAAAACGGTATAAAAAAAAACAACGCTTTTATAAAAAGTATTATATTTAAGTGTTGTATATGAGTTTTTTTTTCTTGTATATAACATTATATTGTTATATGACTCCCGATTTTATGATAAAAAAAGTCATAGGAACTATCAAAGTTGATATGAATAACATCTCAGGAATTATTTACTTATGTCCCAATTTTAATATGACAATCAAAGAATTTATCAAGCATATTAAAATTTTGGTACAAGCAAAAGAGTATATTATATTCTTGGGAAAAACAATGAATTATATCAATAATAACTTTAAGGTTGAAATAAATGATATCATTGAAGCTTTTACTTCAAAGGAATCTATTTTCTAAAATCAAGATATTTTAATTTTAAAATTTTAATAGTATTAGAATGGACTATTAATCTAGGAACTCTTGAACCAACACTTAAACCTATACAGTCCATATTGTATAAAAACAGAAGAGGAAACTTAACTGTTAGATTTTCAGGATTTCAACCTTCTACTTCACAAAATGAAGATGAAACAAAAGAAATGGTAAACTTGGTGAATATAGAAAAACAAACCCCTCTACAACAACTTAAGCACTTATATGCTAGACAACTAAACTTAGCAAGACAAACTAAGATTCAACATGCTAGTAAAGAAGCATATAACTTGAACTTAATGAATCCATCAGGAGAAAAAACGTCTTTCTTTGAGGATCTAGATGAATATGTTTACTTACCAAAAGAAGCAACAACATACTTGACTCAAGAAGACTTAGTTGAACTTGAAAATTTTGATAAGAAACACAATAAACTTGACGATAATTGGATATTATAGTTTGATGAAAAACAAAATATAATAGTCAAAAAACTTGGGGATGTACAATGTATATCATAATTATCTAGAAAAGATTTCGATGTACAAGCTGATGTACAAAGTATATCATCTTATACAAATAACAATCATTTGTTAACAATTAATAGGAAAAAAAAAGTCACCAGAAGTTATTTTCTTTGGCAAAGACTTAGTGCTTTTGAATATAATTGAACATGATCCCTAGTAATATGATACTTAGAAAAATATATTGTATTTGTTAAAAAGAGGAGATGCTATGATCCGAGTAGGGTATGATCCGAGTAGGCAAAAACTACTTAGGAGATGTAGTTGGAAGTTTTAAATTAAAATTCTCAAACAAAGTCACCATTATTGCCTCTCAAATAATAATATATTTAATTTCTAATATGTAATCCATAGACTTTTAATAGCCACGAATGCAAACACAGGAATAGACTTATGTCAAAAATAAGTCAAGAGACTTGGAACAACTCTAATTATTTAGTTGGAATTTAAACTTTTCTGTAATGACTTTTTAGCACTTAATATGATATCAGACAATTACTGTAACCCGATAAATTATTTGAAGACTTAGGAAAAGAGATTCATAAAACATGGGTTGAGATGTATGCTCCGTTACTCTATGATAACATAGGAGTCACCAAACTTAAAGAAAAATATACTTTTATACATATAAAAAATAATTAAAATCAACCATATAAATTCTGTAGTCAGATTTATACTCCACAATACAATTCTCTAAACTAGAGAAGATGGAGAATACCCATGTTAATCTGCAAACCAAAACATAAGTCAAAAACAACTTATTATTTGTGAGAGAGCAAGGCTAAAAAACCTTATCTGAATAAAGAAAAACATATTAGAAAATATAAGCCCGAAAAGATTTATGCAAACACAATAACATGTTTTGCTAGCAAAGATCTAAGCCATCTATCCTCTGCCTTTCATAATAGGAAAAACTTATATACTAGAGAAGTCCGATGAGTTAGCTGCACTAATTTAAACTTAGTAGAAGTACAATCTGATTTATTAAATACACCTTCTATATACTCTATTATTTTATAGAAGATACGAAAGAAATTCATTCTTCTTCTTCTATACACTAGTCAATTCCTTTATTTCTAATCCCTATGGGGTTAGCTGAGGAGTATGGAGTTATAACTTCCTGATTCCCATATGATTTTAAGGAACCAGAAGATCAACTAGATCAGATACAATCTAATGATCTTAATTTATGTATCCTCTGTCACGCCCCGGAGGTGTCCCTGTCTGAAGAAATTTCGACAACACCTCCCCTGTACGGGTGACAATCTGAAGCATTTCTACATACACATATACCTCAGCCACATGCGGCTGGAATCATAACAATAAAAGAAAACAAACACCACGTAGTTAATATCAAATTCATCTTCTGGCTGACACAACCACGTAGTTAAAAGTAAAGCAGCCCACTCGGCTGTACCAAAACCAAAACACAACAAAAACTGACAGAAACCAAATACAACCAAACACAAAACTGCTAGCCGGCTAGGCTTACACAACCAACAACATAACACCCGGAAACAAAACCAGAACACAAATCGAAATACAGAAATTTCATATACCAAGATAAAACAACAGAAAGGCAGCGATATGTCTTCTGATGTGACGCGGGGACCAGCAAACAGGATGCTCCAAGCGACACCATAAATAACCTGGTACCTGAAAAAGATAGTGTTCACGGGGGTGAGTTCAACAACTCAGCGAATACCAATAGACATGCCTAGTAAGATATATCTAATAGCAATAAATATGGAATACAGCTTCCGAATAATATATAGGAAATATACCAAACTGAAAAGTAACCAAGAAAGCTGTACTCACCAGGAACTCCTATCCTGAACTAAAGGGTCATCAAACCGATACGCAGTATGTCTCCTGTATGCATGTCAAACAAATGCATCCACCAAAATGCAGCATATAAGTGCAGCAAACACAAGCAAATAAATACAATCAATGCATGTGATGACCGTGTACTCTAACATCACTGCTCCTGAACAGTGACCGAGTGTACGGAATGCTGTCGGAGTACTCCTGTCCTCTGACCCCAAATCATAAATGGGGGAGCTCAATGCTCTCATCTCCTGGTACACGATGACGGGGAGGATATCTCTGCCGGCTACCACGCTGAGTCACCTGACCAACGAAGCCAAACAGAGTCCACCATCTGTCGGCTACCACGCTGCTACACTAAATGCCAGCGGAGCCAAACAGAGCGGAACTGACTGCCGGCTACCACGCTGAGTCATATGACCAACGGAGCCAAACAGCAGAACCGCCACACACCTGCCTGATATACCACTAATCCATGAGTGGTGATGTGTGCAGTATATGTAACTGGCGATGTGCTCTACCATAGTGGAGCCGACAATCGCGCAGCATGCAATCATGATGCATGACACTAAGCATAGCAATAAACTAATCAGCATAACCATATCCATATATATAACATGAGTACTGTAAAATCGATGGTCACATACCAAGATCTAGAGTACACAGGTAAGATAGAATATCAAAAACCTATGTCCTGAACATAATAAGTATGGAATATCCTGATCAGCATAGAAAAATCCATATATACATAATATGGGTACAACAGTATCAGTAGGTCAAATCCACGGATCTAAGGTATACAGGTCCTCTATGGTATAACAACCTAGATCCTAAACCTATCCCCCTTCCATAGCATATGTACCAACAATATGCACAAATCAAAGCCACAAGGTCTAGGTACACGAATCATATATGATATACTAATAGAAATACACAATCCAGGCATGACATAAAAACCTAAGTATCAGATAATTTGGATACACATGCCAGAAACAAAAATCCAGAGCCTAGTCCTAACCTCGGTAAAGCATGGTATGTCACTCTAGAAACTAAGATACTCATGGTAATAAAGTACTCATGGCAACAAGATACTCATGGTAACAAATCACGAGATATAAGTACGGATACTTCACAGGCGACAAATTTAACATGCTATGGATATCAAACAGTGACATACCAAAGGAAAACATGTTCATTGCTTGTAGTTATAAAATACTATGCATATCCAATGACAATATCATAAAAGATAAGTCAAGAGGTACCCACCTCAAATCACAGGTCCAATCCAGCCAAATCCAACGTCTCGTCTCAAACACAAGTCCTGTATCAATCACATGATTATAATTTAGCTAATTATATATGCAAACAACTAGCTAAATCTCAACTTAACCTAATTAGGGAAAACCCTAATCAAATAACCCTTTAATCCTTTATTTTTTTTCCAAAACACTATACATCTTATAATCAATCCAATGATCCTTGACATCGATCATAACCCTTCTATTAATCACAATGTCAATTTGATTAACAATCCATCATAACAAGTCATGATACTAACCCCATAATCCTATAATTGATCATGTGACCTACTACATCATGTATCAAAATTTACTATACCATACCTCAAGCTGCACAGATTAACAACCTCAATCCCGAAAATAAACCAATCCTCTATTCACAATTAACACTTAAATTCTTAGAACCATAACCAAATTCAATGCAGCAACAAAATAATGGATTTAATTTAGTACTAATCCAATTCTATACACTTCTCACCTCAATGTAACACTGCAACTAAATAGGTACTGCTGGAATCCATCGGATCAAGAAGGAGAAGTGGTGATCGGCAACAGGGACAATCCACAGCAAACAACCCATTGGAACCCATCACTTGGCACCTTCTCCATGACCAAGACAGTGAAGAGAGGACGAAGCCCAGAGCTAGGGCATGAGTCACTGGTGGCAAAGGAAACTAGGGCACCGGCAGAGGGAAGAGGCAAGGAGACCATAGAAATGAACAAGCTTTTCCCCCTTCAAGGCTCCAAGACCGACTCCTCACCGGCGACACCGAGAGAGACAGAGAGAAGAATCACCGATCACAAGGATTCGCATGCGCGAGGAACAGAGGAGGAGTCGGGTAGAGAAAGGATTCATCTCCTTCGCCAATGCTATTGTACGCGGGGAAGAGGAAACATCACGAGCGGCGGCGGCGGTAGCGCTTCGGTTGGGGATGAGGAAGAAGAACCCGCGCCGCGCGAGAGGGGGAAGAAGGAGAGGGATCGGGCGAGGCTTAGGGCACGGGTCAGAATAAGCAACGAAGGTAAAGAGAGAAAATGAAAACAAAATATAAAAGGAAATTAAGAAAATAAACATTTCCTCGTTTAAATGGGTAGCCTAAACAGGCTTTCCCCGGGGCCCAGTTTTCATCCCCGTAAACTCGTCCATACGAACTCTGAAAAATTCCCAGAAAATTTCCAAAAATTCCAGAAAATTCCCTTATTATTATTATTGACCTTTTTTTTCCGGTATTTTACATCCTCACTTTATTCCCTAAAATCTAACATACGATCTGACCAAATGAGCTATCTTCATGATTGGATACTCCAAGAAGGAATTGATAATATTCCTTATTTTATCTGTAGATTTTACTCATCTATTGATAAAAGAGGAACTTGTAAACTTTCTATTGATAAAAGAGGAACTTGTAAACTTTCTATTGATAAAAGAGGAACTTGTAAACTTTGTAAGAAGCAAATTGATAACCTTTGTCTAAAACAGATTTTTGATATTAACATCTCACCAGTTCACTATGTTAGAGGCAGTACAAGAAATGTGCTACTTGAAACTAGAGTTTCTATTCTAGAAACACAAATTAATCTCTTGGAAACCGAGATTGCTAACTTATGAATGTCCATAACACTAGAGGTTGAAAGACAAAGACCCTCTTATTCTAGAAGATACTATGGACACAGACTTAACTTTTATAAAAAATCCCTAGTATCTATAACTCAGGAAGATATGTAGACATTCAAGTTCAATGTACTTTGAGCATTCAAGATCATGAACTCACACTTCATGCTCTTCTCGATAGTGGAACCACAAACTCAACTATTGATGAAGTTCTTTTACTTTATTTTCTACCAACCGCTTTAATTAAACAAACCAATACTCCATTGATTAGTACATAATTTGATGGTCAAAAACTTGTAATAAGTTTGTCAAAAATGCCCAAATACAATTTTACACAAATTGTGGTACTTTTAGTTAGTCCATCGTACTTAATCAACTTTGGATCATTTTATTTTGGGACATAATTCTCTTGTTCTTCCGGATCAAATTGTACATTACTCTTACTAAAAAATACACCGTCTTTCTTTTTACTCATGTAATCTCTCTTCTTATTCGTTCTGGGTATTCATAATTAGAAATATTTTAAGAGAATATTTCTTCATATATCTCTCATTGATGGGGGATATTTGAAAAATATTAGCAATTGTGCCCACCAAAAGTTGGATAACGATAATTTTATTATTATTTTTTATTTTGGTGACATGCAACTAGACGGAGATATTTAAGAGTGAGATATTTAAAAAGTAAGATCTATAAATATTTGATTGATGAAATATTTAATTATATAATTTAAAATATTTTTAAATTAAAATATTTAATTAGTGATATAAAAATGATACTATAAATATTTAAGAAAAATATGCTGATTATCGAATATCATTCAAGTTGATGGGACCATTCCGCATCTACTTTTTCTTTTTCCTCTTCTACTTCCAAAAAAAGAGGAATGCCATTGTCTTTAATGCGTTTTTTTCCCCCCATTTTTATGGTTTCCAGTGGCTTAATGAACTGCACGTGAGAAGCCTGTGACTTTTCTTCAGATTTCTCGTGATTTTTGTATATATATATATATTTAATAAGTTTAGCAGAAAATTTTATATAGATAATAGAAATAAATTAACAGCCATGAAACTCATTATTTATCTTTGCCTTATGGAAGGCATTTTCATCAAAATTTGGAAGATCCCAGTGCCGGATATACAACTACGGATAAAGTTGAATGAGATCCCGGCATTGAATATGGAAGATAATTATTTAATTGATAGTGGTAGTAGGTATAGAAGGTAAATCATCACTAATTTATATTATTATTGTATAAAGATTTTCTATCAAATATTATATATTTCAAAAAAATTATTTTATTATTGTTATATTAGTCAATAATATTCTCTTTACTTATTAATTATTATTATTATCACAAATTATATTGTTAGATTGTTGATTTAGTTATACAAAAGATGAATACTTAATTTTCATAAGTTAAGAATAACTTAGTTGTATAACATATCTTCATTTAAGAAATTTTTTTCTTCTGAATTTAATGTTTAGAAACTAGTTCAACTTTATGATTTATTTCATAAGAATTTCTCAACAAATGATTATATAGTTATTGAATAATAATTTTAAAATTTTATTCATAATATATGTCATGATTTAAATTTTTCTAGAATGGAAGAATTGAAAAATTTTGCTGAAAATTATTAAAATTCTAAAAAAATAAATTTATTCATTGATTTATCGTGTTTGATTGAAATGATATTAGTTTTATCAATTATGATTGTCTTATTTTGAAAGAATATTTTCTGTGATGAATATGATAAAATCTGATTTAATAGAATGATTGTCTTATTTTGAAAGAATATTTTCTGTGATGAATATGATAAAATCTGATTTAATAGAATGAGCGATGAGTGGTCGAGTGGATAAATGATACTCTAATTATATATATTGAGAATGATAATTTTTCATGAATTAAAAATGAGTAAATATTATAATATTTTCAAAGGAGGGAAAAACTGAAAAATGCAATTGCCTCCGCTTTTTTTTATCCATGATAAGTTATAGTCTACTAGTAATTTTATAATTTATTAATTTCGTATTTTATTCTTTTACGACTTTGAATCAAATATATTTGTTGTTATAAAATCATGCTGTAGCCCTCCTGAAAAAAATTATCTCTAGATTCGCCAGTAGGCGGTAGCATCTCCTTGATGCATGTCGCCGCCAGTAGTTTTCATCGCTTACTGGGTCATCAAGAGGCCGTCGAGTAGGGCAACCTTGGCCGGATCTAATTCTGTAGCTCCATGAAGATTTGGTGGACCACGGCGTCGAGGACTTTATGCAGGATGACAGTCTCATCGAGGAGGTCGTTGGAGAAGGCGTCGAAGGACAGGGGATCAAGCTCGAGTAGGATGACCGCATACGGTCGAGTTGGCCGAAGAGGCGCTCTGGCTCATGCAGCTTAGACCCGACGCAGCCGGATCTTCTCAAGCGCGGGAACACTGTCTAAGCGCGCTCAATAATGGCCAATTAGCATAAAACCAACTTTAGAAATTCTAGGGTTCTTTGCCAGCCCTTTTCGTGGAAGCTAGAATCCGATATGACGTGCGCCGGCGGCGAGGGCTTCGCAGGGGCCATAAACTTCCACCCTTCTGGTGAGTCCCCCGCCATAGATCTCACCGGTCGCGTCCATCTCCTCCCCTGTTCCATCAAGCAGGATGGCCCTTGCCCCGTGTCCCACTACTTCAAGCCCAGAAAGACAGGTTCTTCCCTCCTCCCTCACCTTCGCTCTCATGATTGTTGCGCTCTCCTGATCTTTGCGTGTGGCGCGTCATGTAGATGTTATGGTGGATGATCTGCGCGTCGAAGAGGCGTTCTTCCGAGGGAGGAAGTTGGAGGGCGTCACCATTCCTCTTCCTCAAGGATATCGAGGTTGAATTTACAATTTGGGTAAACATTGGATATTTTAGATCAAGAATTGAAGTAAAAACAGATTTCCCCCTTCAAATCTAGGTTATGTTCTAGACAAGAAAAGATCGGGAAGTGAAAAGTGCTCAGAAACTACCGGAGGGGGATTTGGCCGGTGGGTTTCCCGTGCTGAGTTCACGAACTTGACATACTGGAATCATGACAACCTCCCGTCGTCAGACGATCTGCTCCCACGTTGCTTCCACTGGTTTCCTGTTGCTAATGCAGTGAGTACTTCTTCTTCTTCTCGATTCATGCTGCCTGTCTTTGTTACGTTTTTCTATATGGTCTTTGCCCTGTCTTTCACTGATGTTGTAAATTTCTTTTCATGTAAATTTGTTTTAATTTATCCTTCAACTATCAATGGTGAGTATACACAATAATTAAATTTTGTAGCATCTTAGGGTATTTGTCATCCTATTCGATGAGTCCATTCTTTCTTCAACACATCACTGACTTGGGATGATTATGTTATTTTAGTTAATTTTTTATTATAAAATGTCTATAAAGCTTTATATATAGACATTTTAAAATGTCTCGTTTATGATTTAAGGAGTACAATTCCAATAGTCATGACTTAATCATTATATATTACATTGAGTGTTTATTATAGTCAATTTATCACAATGGTCATTCTTTTATGCTTATGTCAAGATCACATAACAAGATCAAGTAATAACTCATAACTATATCGTGTTAATAATCTGATAGTAGTGACTAGTTAATTAGGTTAAGTCCACTAACTTAGATTAAGCCTCGAGTCACCATCAACATGCAACCATGGTACGTTAATGATGAAGGTGAGGATGAACTACTCCGTTTTATTGCATCAGCTGTGTTGTGCCGATTTGATTGTCTTCATTGTCCTTGCATGAATGAATTGTAGCTTCAATTAATATCCCATTATATGGTCTAACCTGAGTTCCATGATAGTATCCATTATGGTCTCTTTCTGTCAACTCTCCACTGGCACACAACTCAGTAAACTCTTCTATACCAAGATCGCCATTAACCCTGCTAATTCCTTCAGTGATGATTTGAATTGCCTAAGCATAGAGGTGATACGTATAATTACACATTTTTCATTCACATGATGATGATTATAATCAACAACATGACAATTCAACACAGTCAAATAATTCTTCAATCACACTTCTTCAACAATTTTAAAAATGCTCCAGTAAAGGACATGCCACTTCGTGTTGATCTTTTGGATGTCTCCTACAAACTCTACGCTCAACCTTTAATCTCTAGAATATGGCAACCTCTTGGTGTACTAATTGGTGACAACTCCTTGTTCAACAAATATGCAAAATGCTTCCTTGCTATTTATGTGAGGTCAGAAAAAACCTATTATTCATGTCCTAACTTCAAGTCTTAGATCACCGCAAATATGTTTTAATATACTGGGGCTCTACAACAATTTTGTTGGTTAGTTCCCTCTCCATTTTACCTCTCACAAGCTTATACTATCCCCTTCTAGGATTTGACTGGCAATGACTGCCGACATATCTTGCTTATAGGCATATATCTTTCATCACTTCATCGACATGAATAGGACTCCCTTGGCTTCTACCAATGCAACCATTTGCAGCTTGTCTTATCCTAAACAAATTGTAATCTTATTGCCTATGCTAGTGATTGATAAGAATCTCGAGAAAATACAACTATAAAATTTCATCATTATGGATATTTTGATGCCCATGTCCCCATTAGTCGAAATAATGTCGGTTAGGAGTGATCAATACTCCTCACTCCAGGTTTGTCTTGCCATTCAAAACTCAAATGAAGTGACGAATTCTTGCTGAGGTCCTAAACAAAGAGCAAACTTAAATGGTACATCCAACAATTGTTGCCCAACCCAATCAAGTTAGGGTCCTTTTTCTACTTTCTAACGTGTAACACCAAAGGAGCCTACTTTGTAGCATATTTTTGAAGGTGCAATGTTCTTTGCTTTGGTGAACCTGGGAAACCTCAATGCAAATTTGAGTGTCCTGAATGTAACAGAATATCTTATTATAGTTTTTATATGTCATTTTCACCAAATAATTATGCATCTCTATGTTGAAATGCTCATGGCAATCGTCAGATCAACAGATCAAAATATGGAATGCTCATTGCCTGTGTCGATCATTAAACCAATAACTATTTTTGCACTTCATTTGAGATATAATGTGATCAGTCTCTTATGTGCTGCAGGCACAAAGCTTGCTTGGCTTAGAGATGTCTGTTGGGGAACAAATAAGAGCCAGTTCATAATATTTTTTGTGATCATACAATACATTGCAAACACTGATTGCTCTGAAACAATTTAATGTGCCATGATTTTCCCTTTTTGGAACAAGGCTTAATGTAGTTTTCACCTCCTTAATATAGATCTGGTTAGCAAAATCATTGACAAAGTTACAAATGTCTGATCTAACTGTACTCTAATTTGATTGGTACAGTATGAAGCATGGAAGCCATCAGACCTGGTGCTTTTAAGTTTGAAGAATCCCATTTCTTTTCTCTTTAAAACTTTTTTTTTGTGAAATTGGCATACACAGTACGGATATTTGTTCAGAGAAAATTGGAGGAAAATTTGCTCTAGTTTGGTTTGGCTATTGTACATTATATATACAAGAAGGATTTGAAATCCATTAGATGTAGAGCAGTGGATCATCTATCCATTAACCTTCAATGATCAGAAGTGTCTTGATCTTCTTTGCCCTATTCCTAATAATGGTTTTCTGGAAAATTCTGATTAGTTGAATCCAAGAGCATTTGGGTTTGTAAAGCAAATATACTGCTTGAGTTCTTTTCTATTCTATTATCTGGGGCAGCTTCATATCAGGAATTTAGTCATGGTAGATTAGGTTGTTGTTTAGCTAGTTTACATTGGCTACAAGACTTGGTCAACAATCAGTATGGTTTGTTTCAGGATATGTTACGCTTGGTTTCTTTGTAGTTGAATTTAGTACTTGGCTGTTATACATACAAGCTATGATGTTTCATATACACGTGCGCACCAGTTTCTTAGTAATTGCGATGGACATAGCTTTATCTTTATTTCGATTGCATCCACCTTTTCTTTCATTTTGATTATTCTCAGCTCTGATCTTAATTTAGGTATTTGTTATTTGCACTCTTTCCATAATGGTTTTTGTTTGATATGGGAACATATATCGCAACCCATCCTTTAGTTGCAAATGCATTTACATGTCATGACTCTAGTTTTCTGTCAATGCAGCTGCACAAGCCGGTCACCGAAGAAGAGCTGGCTTCTGCAACATCTGTTCAGACTACAGCACAGAAATGATTGCATTTGGTATTCTTAAAACTTCTTGAGTAAATGCTCGATTGTATAACTAGTTTTTTTTTCAAGTTTCATTACATAAGGTGGGAACCTTGCACCTTCAACTTGAAGATTTAGGTGATCACTATCTAATGAATTGTTTGGAGTAGGCAGTATTTTTAAAACTGGACCAGGCATGCCAAGGAAACCTGTTAACTGGGAATCAGAAATCAGGCTTTCCTGTTTTATTTGAAATGTATAAGAGAGCCAGGTTATCAAAAGGCAACTAATGGAAGAAGTGCATTTTATAGAACCTTTCTTAACAATAGGAGATAAAGACCCATCTGCTCTGTTGACTTTATCTTGGCTAGAACAAGAACAATAGGTGATAAAATTTTTATGAGCACTAGATGCTTGAGAATCTAAAATCCACAAGTCATCATAAATACAATTGATATTTTGGACAATATAACTAGTATTAAAGGATAGAGATGGTATACCTGAAAGTACAAGATGAGAATAAGGAGTAGCTGTGGTGGAAGGAGACTCAAGTCTTGCCATAAGGAGCTTGAGAGTTTGTATTTCTTAGACAATCGACTGGAAGGATTGATTTCTCTTGGCAGCTTGGCATCAAGAGTTTCAGACGTGATCTTTAGGCTGTGGACAGCTAAATATTTTTCCACCTCAGCCACATGTTAAATGACCAAGAAGGTTCCAGCTTGTGCCCTTATATGTCTTAGTTTCCTCAGTAATTACACTTTTTGTCATCTTGTTCTCCTTCCATTATAGAGTCACTTTTAGCTGCATTAGGTTTTATAGTTACAGTGAAGGTGTCAACAAACATCTCTAATCGGTAAGTAAAGATAATTGACAACATAACATTACATCTACACTTTTCCTGTTGCATATGGCTATATGCTTGTTGTATAGGATCACACCCAAGAACTAATATTCTTATCTAATCAAATATATTATTTAATATTTAGTCTTGCTAGAAATCATACACCTTTTTTTTTCTATTAATTTATGAAACTGTGCTGCATCAACCGCACAGGATGCTTGAAAATACTGATAGTAGTCAAGTTCTTGTCAAAATCCATTAAGTTCAGAAAAATACTGTAATTATCATCACCTTATTTAGTACCATGAAACCTTTTCCTCACCTCATATAAGTAATTGGGCATCATTACCTAATTGGGAGTAAGTTTGAGCATCATCATCATAAATCTTCTATGATATATCTAGGAGAAGGTAACCTCATTCAAGCTGTGGTTGCATTGAGTTGATCAACCAGAGCATCATGAGAGAATTCTTTGAGTATTATTTGCTAAGTCCAAGAATAGTAGTATCTGATTTTCTTTTCCCATCATTGATATCCTGAATAAATAGCAAGCATGATTACAACTAGAGCATCATGATTCCAAGATTAGGGTTTACTAGACAAGGTAGTCTGTTTCATAAGTTTAATTGATTTGGTGAGAACGATGTTCATAAGTACCTGTAATTAAAAAAAAAAGTACCTTTAATTTTGTTGTCACCATGTTCGACTGTTGTAACAAAGATCACTCTCTTTAGTCATGCCATCGAGTGCTTTAATCAAGACTTATCTGCCCCAATTGCACTTCTCCAACTGTCCTGATTAAGACTTGAGAGACGAAGGAGAGCTGGCTAGAGTTAGCAGTTCTTCAACGGTTGTGATCGGAGAGACACCTAGGGTCTTGGAGTGACGACTAGAGTTTGGAGAGACGATTAGGGTTTACTCTAATACCATGTTGAATTCAGCATATATGATTTTGTGAATGAAAATAAGAGCATTCTCTTCCTATTCCAATTAAGTCTTATTTATAATAACCTTGAAAAATGAATAATTACAGAAATATCCCTACTTGACAACTAAATAGGAAATAATAGCTACACATCTGCACGTATGCCAACAACTTTCCTTCGTTGCCTAACAGATCTAGCAACTGGATTCTAGCATGAGATGCATCTCTCTGAATTTGAGAGGAGACCACCATTCAAAGAGGAATGTTTGTAGACTTTGCAAATGAAGAACTCTTGACACCCACTTTCAAATTGCTTGAGTGTCTCAATGGGATTCTAAGATTGTCCTACATAACCGGTCGTAAGTTGACATAATTGAATAAAATCAATTGCATGAGAACTTCTGTATCAGCAAATCCTGATTCTCCGTCCTAATCAATGGGGCAGTGTATCAATGAAACGTTCTCATCATTGGTGATATTGCCTTCTCTTGAGGAGTTTTTTTTCGGTTGGTTAAGCTTTAGTTTGTAAGTTCCAATGAGTCTCCAATGAGTCTTTAGGAATAGGAACACTAATGAGATTTTCTCATTATTAACGGGCATTACTAATGGAATTATAATAGGAAATCCTAGTTTTGATACTTAGATTTCCATTAGCATGATGTTCTTGCTGAAAGTTAGTGTTGGTGCAAATGACATCGATGGTGATTAGGAGTTATTATAGTTTTGATGTGTGGAAAAAAGTTTTAGATTTTCTTTTAGTTTTGATGTGCATTTGAGCCTTATAGAACTTGGTGGAGTACACTTGGAGATGGCTTGACATGACCAAGGTGATTGGACATTCAGTGGCTTGAGGTCCATGGAGATATGTGAAGGATGATGTGGAGCAACTAAGAGATGGCAGGACAAGGAGCATCTGAGAGGAGCCAAGGGAAGCGAACTTTAAAGGTAAAGGTATGAAGGATAGCACAAAAAGGAGCCCTGAGATCGAATGCATCCGAAGGACGTGGAGTTTGAAAGAAGATGATTTCAAGGTTAAAGTAAAATTCTATGGGAGTTGCATCGAAAGATTGTATCTAGGTGAGGGTAGAATTTCAACATAGGTGGACTCGACCTTAGAATGGTTGAAGCTAGTGTATTAGTCGATTGATACAAAATATATGTCGATTAGTGAAACTTTAAATGAAAAGATTTTGATGTTAAGGTTGGTTTGTAGTAATTCTACTCTATTGATATTGATTATTAGTTGACTGATACAATCTATTAGGGCTCACTAGTCGATTATTTTTATTGACATCATATGGACCAGTTGATTGTTAGAAAATTCTAATCCACTATTACTATAGTGCCAACAAAGCGAGAACCATTGATAAAGTGATTGAGGTTGGGTTTGCTAACGACAATAGTGGAATAGTCGGTTGCTGGAGATTTTCAGTCGACTGTTGGGCATTGAATAATAACTGTAATCAATTGAATCAGAAGCTATTAAAAGAGATTAAAAACTAATGCTCCCAACGTACTTGCAGCCAATTCAGTTGCTGAGTTCATTCTAATTTTCATTTTATTCTTTCCTTGTGCTTCATTGTGAAACTTCAACAAGTTTTAAGTGGTTTTCTCTATCTCTGAAAGTCTATCATGAAGGAGAAAAATTTAGTGGCTGTCTTGGAGGTGATTCACCTAAAGGATCGATAGGCTATGTAGTTGAAGTTTGATTGCCTAACCACATTAAATTTCGGTGTTTGATTTGCTTGCTATTTCTTTCATTTTCCATTTCTTTTTTATTTAAACTAATTGAGCTAACATTCATATGAGCGATGTGAAGTTTCATAATTACGGTGTTTGCTATTCACCCTTCCTTTAATTAGTCTGTCTGATCCCTAACAGTTAGTTTATAGTTAGTATATGTAAAGGCCTTAAAAGTTAACAAAAGATGCATCACACAAGATAATGCTCACGTTGAATTGCAGCTTTGTATTCATAGATAAATGTTGTTTCTTTTCCCTTCTTTTATTCATTTCATATATCAAATTAACCATTTTAACTATGAATTTTAAGATATAAAGGACACACAATGGCTTGTAATACAATCAATGCATGAAAATAGTTCACTGGCTGGCTAGTTATTGTTGTCCGTCCATTGTTGAGCTTGGAGCCAGTCAACGAGGTGTTTGTCCACCTGAAAAGCCTTTGCGAGCACATCATCGGAGATGGGTGGTGTCGATCCGAACACAGCTTTGGCGATGGTAATGACCCCCGGGTTTTGACTGCTGAGACCGGCGAGTGCAATTGTGTTGCACTTGCCTGTGTTGAGTTGGAAGTGGATGAGGCCTTGGGGGAATACAAAGACGTCACCCTTCTTCAAATTCTTGGTGAAGAGGCGGTTGGTTTGGCCGATATTGGATGTCACAAAGCCCACATAGAGTTCTCCTTCTAGCACAACGAGGATCTCAGTGGCTCGAGGGTGGGTGTGAGGAGGGTTGAGCCCATTTGGTGCATAATCAATGCGAACCAAGGAGATGCCGAGGGTGTTCAGCCCAGGGATCTTATTCACGTTGATGGCGGTGACATTGGAGCCAACATCATTGACAGTGTTGCCAGGCTTGTCGAGGCCAGAAGTGTAGAAGTCGTTGGCTGTGACGTCGTTCATGTTCTTGCATATCGCGCCATTGACGAACACTGCAAGAAGGTATGATAAACATATGCATGTGTGCTAGAAATGAAAGCACTTGCTTGTTGGCGAGGAGTAAAGATATGCACCTTTGGGGTTGTCATCGGCAACGCAAAAGTCCTGGAGGGGACTAGGATCTGAAGCCAATACAGCATGAAGGGAAGCCAAGGCAAGGAGTGCGATGAGCAGCTTAACAGCCATGCCTCTGATCTGTATCACTGAGCTAGCTCGCTCGTCTGGTGGTGAATGCAATGCATTAGTAGGTTTATATAGAGGTGAGAGAAGCAGGCTTGAAGCATTCTTGCTCTGATCTGATATCATTTGGTAGCGTGAGAGAAGAGATTAAGTGGAGAAGCAGGCATTGCATACTCAGTCTTCACCTGCTCCTTAATCATCAGAGTAACTACTTGCTCTTATCTTATTACTTGCCCAAGAAATCAATAGTTTCCAATTAATACGACCCAGTCTAATTACTTGCCCAATTAAATGTCTTCGCCTGAGACTTTGACCATCACAAGGTGCTGCCAAATACAAGATAGAAAACCAATTGACTCTGTCCTCCACATGCCCTAGTTGAACTTGGTAATTATTAGGATGATTACAGAGGCTCTAGTTGATTGGTGGGTGTTCCTAGTCAAGTAGTGAGCTAAGTCGACTAGGGAAGTTAGAATAGTTGGATGATCTAAGGTCTTTAGTGAAATTGTGGATTGATGGTGGGAGCTAGTTGACTAAAATGATCGTTGGTACATTGAAGATCATAATGATAGAAACATAGTCAATTGATAATGAATTTAATTGGCTAATCAATAGCATAAAATCATAATAGATAGTGAAATTTGAAAATTTTGAAGGGGGGCTTAGATGAGCATTTAAAGTCAACGAAACATTTATTATCTAATCTCTTGAGCTTTTTCTCTTGTGTTTGTAGCTTACTCTTCTAAGCTTTCCTATCTGTAAATCTTGTATGAATATTGTTGTAAGAGGTTTCTCTAATTTTGAATGATATCCGAGAAGGAGAAAGCTACTGGCCATGCTAACATGGACCATGGAGTAGAAATGAAAGTTTTGAATCACGTTATATTGGATTATTAGCATTGGTATGCATCGACTTACATAGTCTTAACACCGTCCTTATAAGAAGATTGTAGGAACTAACTATTCTAATTAATTGGATCAAGTGCCACTTGACAAAATACTATAGCAAGCAGTTGATTCAGTGTTGAAACGTTTAGTAGTTCAATTAAAAAAAAAATCATAATCGTTTCTACAAAATTCGAAATTTGTAAAATTTTACGTGCATGTCGAACTAACCATCCTAAACTAAAGTGATTTCGGATTATATACATTTGAGATAAAAAAAATAATTAATTAGACGGGATAATATCGAATTTAGGATGATCAGCTTGATCCTATAAAAGTTTTCTATCTATCATCAGGGTAAATCAGGAAGCGCTTGCAGCGAGCAATCTAGGAGCCTATTATCCTTTAGTTGCGTGCCTCATTTGGAGGGTCTTTGAGATCTAAACAAAAAAAAAATGATTAATCATGCTGGGTAACATCGAGCTTAGGGTGACTGGTTCGGTCCCACGAAAGTTTTTCACTGACCACTAGGGTAAAATAGGGAAGCGCTCACAGCGGGCAGCCCAGGAGTTCAGCATCCTTTAGTTGCATGTCCTATTTGAAGGAAATTTTTTTACAAATTCGTCATAGCTGGGGCTTGAATTACGGATGTCTGAGTGATAATTTGGATGTCCTGCCGCTGCACCATAGCCCCGGGGGTCCTTTGAGATTCAAACAAAAAATGATTAATCAGGCTGGGTAACGACGAGTTTGGAGTGACCGTCCCGGTCCCACGAAAATTTCCCACAGGCCACCAGGGTAAATCGGAAAGCGCTCGCAGCGGGCAGCTAGGAGCCCAGCATCATTTAGTTGTGTGTTTCATTTGGAGGAAAAATTTCTACAAATTCGTCATAGTCGAACCGCGGGTGCCTGGGTGACAACCTGAATGTCTTGTCACTGCACCATAGCCCCGTGGACCCTTTGAGATCCAAACAAAAAAATGATTAATCAGGTTGGGTAACGTTGAGCCTGGGGTGACCGACCCGATTCCACGAAAATTTTTCATCGGCTGCCAGAGTAAATCGGGAAGCATTTGCAGCGGGTAGTCCAGGAGCCTAGCATCATTTAGTTGCGTGTCTCATTTGGAGGAAAATTTTTACAAATTCATCATAACTGGGGCTTAAACTGTAAATACCTGGGTGATAACTTGAATATCCTATCATTGCATCATAGTTCCGAGAGCCTTTGAGATCCAAACAAGGTTTTTTTGATAGGTGATATTGCCTTCTGACTATGTATAAGAAAAGGTTTCAAGCTTTGATTACCTTATTCTATTTATACAAAAGTGTGGGTTGGCATTTGGAATAAGTGATTTGACGATTAACGATGTTAAGGCAGTGGTTGGGAGAGTTTGTACTTATTTAAGAGATTGTTATAGAGATTATTTAAGAGATTGTTAAAGTACGAAGGGTTTGGAAATAAAAATCAAAAGTTAAAATAAGGTAAAGTTGGAGTGTTTGTTGAATAAATATTTCCAAGTTTAATTTGTAGTTAATTGACAATAATATTTTTAAACTATATAAATTATTTTTTTTCTAATTATTTGTAGTTAATTGATAACAATATCCTTAAATCTAAAGTAAAACTCTACTATAGTAGAGTGTAGAGTGTTGAGAGAATGTAGTTAAGCAAGAGTAGGATATTAATATAGGTGTGTACCAATCGATTAGTACAAAATACCAGTTGATTGGAGGCTGAGTTATGCTTTCAGTGGTTGAATAGAACTAATTTATGTTCATGGTTATTTGATCCAATCACTTGATTGAATCAGTCAACTAGGAAAACCCTCAAATGAGGATATTTTGGTGTTAAGGTCATTTTGTAGTAATTCTAATTGACTAGTGCAATCAATTAGGGTTGATTAAATAGTAAACCAAATACTTTAATTCATGGTTGAGCAATTGATTATGAATCAGTAAACTGTTGCTACAGTGCGATTATGACGAAAACCATTGATAAAGTGGCAATGTTTGGATTTGCTAACGACAATAATGGAACAGCTGACTGCTGGAGATTTGACTGATTGCTGTGCGTTAAGAAACAATTGTAAAAAAAAAAAAATCCACTACACCAAATTTTTGTTATGCGGAATTCAAGGAAAGAATTTAGTATACGTAATTTTATTTTATTTTTTACAAAAAATTGTTTTCAGGATTTAAATCTGTGACCTTCTAGTCACAAAGTAATAACTTTACTGTTACGTCAAGCTTCCCTTCTAAAAAATAATTGTAAATAGTCAAAAAGAAAAAAAAAAGAAAAAAAAAGAGATGAATTTGGTAACACCGAATCTGAAGCGATCGGTCAAGTCCTATGAAAGTTTTCCATAGGTCATCAAGAGAAGTGCTCATGACGGGCAGCTCAGAAGTCTAGCATCATTGCACTTTGAAGAAAAAATTCTTATAAATACATTATAGTTAGATATCGAACTGCGGGTGTCTAAGTGATAACATGACGTTTTTTCCGTTGTAGTCTCGGGGACTTGTTGTCATGCCCCGCTGGGGGCGAGTCTCAGCCAGGGGAAAAAATCGGTATCATCTCCCCTGTACACGCGACAATCTGAAGCATTTATACATATTAAAATATACATGAGCCACATATGACTGGAATATATACACAACCAAGCAGTTTATACTCAACCCACTCAGCTGGACCAAAATATTTACAACCACGTAGTTATATATATATATATATATATATCTTAAACAACCCACTCGGGCGTACAAAAATCCAAAAAAACACAGCGGAAAACGATAGAAATCATCACAGACCAAAAATAAGGACTGCTAGCCGGCTAGTAGGGGGTGTAATCGAGCCGAGCCGAACTCTTGGATGTTTGAGTTTGGCTCGTTTATAATCGAGCCGAGCTCGAGCTTTATTTAACGAATATATTTATGGCTCACGAGCTTATTCGAGCTTTTATCGAGCCTAAACGAGCTTAATAAATATAAATTATAAATTTAAATATTCATTAAAAACTAAATTATATATTTTTAAAAATTATAATATTCTTATTAAAATTTATAATTTTATTCAAATAAATAAATTTAATATATTTGTCTATGCTTTTCATAAGTAGAGTGTAAAATCTATAAATTCAATATCAAAACTATTATTTTTTTATTTAAAAATTGATTCATGAGCTTAACGAACATGTTTACGAGCTAACGAGCCGAATATTGTGAAGCTTGAGCTTGGTTTGTTTATCTTAACGAGCCTCATTAAACGAGCTCAAACGAGCTTTTATCGAATCGAGCTTCAAATAGCTCACGAGCGACTTGGCTCATTTACATCCCTACCGGCTAGGCTTACACAACACAACATAACAATACAAGACACCACATCACAACAAACTAGAAACAAAATCGGAATATACAATGCTAAATACACTGAGTACATAAACTAAACATAGTACTAAAGAAACCAGAAAACAGGTCTTCGGATGTGACGTGGGAACCGACAGATAGGATACTCCAAGCGACTCCAAAAAATCTACCTGCTACCTAAAATAGAAATAGCTCAACGGTGTGAGTTCAAAGAACTTAGCGGATATCAAGCTGATATGCGTAGTAAATATAACTATCAGTAATAATCATTGATCCGGTGGTAAGCATAGGGGGACCCACATGGGCAGTGGCCAACGACACGTGGGGGTTAAAGTCAAAAGGGTCAACCTAAGGGTCTTGCCGATCGGAGAGGTCCCTTGGCCGCTCGGCCAGGAGGGCGCCAGGGCTGGCGCAAAGATAGCTCGACCATGGGTCAGGCTTCCGACGCTCATGATTTGCTCGTATCGAGGAGTTGCTGCGCCGAGCGTCCCGTCCGCTCGGCCGAGCTACAGATCAACTAAGGCCGCATTCCCATCCGAGTATGTGCCCGAGGGGCCTTCCCGCTCGGTCCGACACGCCTTTACGCTCGATCGCCGGGGTGGCCGAGCGGCCCTCCCGTTCGGCTCGGAAACAGACAAAAGGTGCAAAAGAGAACAAAGGAGGCAGACAGCTAGTGATATCCTCCTCGAGCCAGGTGCCGCCGACGGACAACATGGTCGGCGGTTGGACCGAATAGAGAATCGTACGGTGGAAGGTTCCACTGTCATGTCAGAGATATGCTCGGACGGTTGCGGTATGTCGTCAGACACTTTTTTGACACGACCATTCTGAGGTACACTTTGGGAAGCGTGCACGTCTCGAGAAGCGTGCACGCGCCTCCCCGGGAGCCTATATAAGGCCCCCTAGACTTCGACGGAGGTATGCGCGATTCTTCACTATAGCTATAGTCTCGTTACTCTGCCTCTACTTCATCTTGCCATCGCTTGACTTGAGCGTCGGAGGGTCGTCGCCGGGGACTCCTTCCCGTCTCGGCTTTGTTGTAGGCTCACCGAAGGTCCACGTCATCTTGGAGGCCACCCGGAGACATCACAGAGCGCCACGTCCCCAGCGCCCGTCGACTCGACTCTCGGACAGGATCAAATTAGCGCCATCTGTGGAAATGCACCTGAATCCGAGCCGAGAAGATGGAGGAAGCTGAACGTTCACACACCGTGACGCTCTCTCCCGAAGAACTCGATGCGCTCATCCAAGCGCGAGCGGCATAGATAGTAGAGCAGCAATAAAAAGCGTTAGCCGAACGGATGACGTAGCAGGCGACCTCGGCATCGGGCGGCCGAGCGGCCCAAGAAGATCGACCTGAGCAATACTCCACTTGGACACAGAATAAAGGTCAGACTGGCACACCAGGAGACGCGTCGCCCGCCCCTATTCAGTTCCATCGGGTCCTGTTCCAGACTCCGTCCGAGTTAGCTCAAGCCAACCAAGGGTCATCTGATGAAGCCCCCGCCCGGGATGTCAAGAAGGGCAAGGCACCTCAGATCGAGTCATCTCCCGAGCGGATTAATCGTCAATTTTCCGAAGTAATCTTGCAGGACTCGCTCCCGAGGCACTACGCCCCACTAGCGATCAGGTAGTACAGCGGCGCAACCGACCCGGACGACCATCTCGATAAGTTCGACAATGCCGCTACTCTCCACCAATACACCGACGGAGTCAAATACAGACCCTCACCACCCTGTCCGGCTCCGCACAACGTTGGTTCCAGAGGATGCCGGACGGATCAATTCGGAATTTCAAGGAATTCCGAGCGGCATTCCTCCACCACTTTGCCAATAGCTGACGCTACTAGAAGACCAACGTCAGCTTATTTTCCATGAAGCAAGGGCCGAGAGAGAGCCTCCGAGCCTACATCCAGCGTTTCAACCGAGCGACCATGGATATCCCTATGGTCTCATCCGAGACAATGATGCATGCCTTCACTTAGGGCTTAGTCGATGGGGATTTCTTCCGCTCGCTCATCCGAAAGCCGCCCTACGACTACGACCACATGTTGAAGAAGGCAAACGAATATATCAACGTGGAAGAAGCTCAGACGGCCAGGAGGAAAGAAGCCCCTCTCGAGCCTTCAACCTTGGCCGAGCGGAGGCCGTCGGCCAGCTATCAACCGCCAAGAGGACCCCGTGCTGAGGGAGCGCACCTCATCAGGAAACGAGGCCACACGCTGTCCAGCATGTGGCTGCCAATCGACCCAAGCAAAAAGGAAAGGTATAGACTCCCATGTTTTGTTCGCTTCACCAGTTAGCAACCCACAACACCCGTGATTGTCGGAATCTCGGCCCGATTGCTCACCCAGCGCCGAGAATCTATCGACGCCGATCACCTTCGCCCGATCGACGCCGTCGACACTAGAGTACCGGGCGGCGGGTGGCTAGGGAGTTCCCCGAACGACAACATCATCATCAGTCGAGGGTCAATCCCCGAGTCTCGCAGGAGCAAATGAGACTGTCCGCTCGGGAGAAAGAAAGCAGGAGCAACACTGCTCGGGGCGAGATTAGCATCATTGCTGGTGGACCAATAGGCGGTGACTCAAATCGGGCCAGAAAGTCACATTCTCGGCAGTTAAGGATCCATGCAGTAGGCTGCAGTCAAGAGCGGACACAAAGCCCTGAGATAAGCTTCTAGCCCAGATACTTTGAAGGAGTTGAAGTACCGCATGACGACGCACTCATCATCCGGTCGGTAATAGCAAATTATACTATTCATCGCATATTCATTGATACAAGTAGCTTAGTCAACATCATTTTTAAGAAGGCGTTTGATCAACTGCAAATTGACCGAGTCGAGTTGCTGCCCATGACAACCCTGCACGGATTTACTGGCAATGACGTTCTGCCGGTCGGGCAAACCAGGTTGGCCATCTCGCTAGGAGAGGAGCCGCTGCGGAGGACGCGGACCACAAACTTTATTGTGGTCGATGCCCTCTCCGCCTACAATGTGATACTGGGGCGACCGGCTCTCAATGAGTTTTGGGCGATTGTCTCCACTTTTTGTCAAAAGATCAAGTTCCCCGTGGAGGACGAGGTGGGAGAAGTCCGGGGAGATCAGCTGGCTGTCCGGCGATGCTATTGGGAGATGATCCGAGCAGAATCGAGGTCCGCTCGGAAAGCGTCGTGCCTAGAGGTAAGCACCATAAATGAAAAGCCTTCGACTTTAGCTTATGAAAAAAAGGAGGAGGTGCAGATCCAGACGAGCCGACCGGAGGCCACCACATTCATTGCATCCGACCTAGAGGCGGGCTGGAAGGAAGAGCTGATTAAGTGCTTGCGGCGCAATCACGACGTCTTTGCGTGGTCAAAACACGAGCTACCGGGCATCTCGCCTAGCGTCGCGCAGCATGAGCTCCATGTCCGGCTGGACACACGACCCGTGAAGCAGAGGAAGAGGGACTTCAGTGCCGAGCAGAACGTCATCATCCGAACGGAAGTCGAGAAGCTTCTAGGGGCCGGTCATATCCGGGAGGTGCAATTCCCGAGTTGGCTTGCAAATGTGGTGCTAGTCTCCAAACCAGGTAACAAGTGGAGGGTTTGCATCGACTTCCGGGATCTGAACAAGGCGCGCCCAAAAGACTTATCCTCTGCCCCGAATCAACCAAATGGTGGACTCCACCGCTGGGTGTGAGCTAATATGCATGCTGGATGCTTATCAGGGATACCACCAAGTCCCGCTCGCCAGAGGTGATCAGGAGAAGGTAAGCTTCATCACGGCGGATGACACCTACTGCTACAATGTGATGCCGTTCAGACTGAAGAACGCCGAAGCTACATATCAGCGGCTCATGAACAAGGTGTTCTGGAAGCAGATCGGGCGGAACTTGGAGGTATATGTCGATGACATACTTATTAAATCACTCTGAGCGACCGACCTTTCTACAGATATAGAGGAGACATTCCAGACACTGAGGACGTACGGAATCAAGCTGAATCCCCAGAAGTGTCTATTTAGAGTGAAGAGCGCTCGCTTTTTGGGCTATATCGTTACCGAGCGGGGAATAGAGGCAAATCCCAGCAAAGTGAAGGCACTGCAAGACATGCCACCCCCCAGAAATCTGAAGGAAGTACAATGCCTTACCGGTCAGATAACGACCTTTTCACGGTTCATATCTAAAGCGACCGATCGGAGCTTACCCTTTTTCAAGATTCTGCGCCGAACTACTAAGTTCAATTGGAATGAAGAATGTGACCAGGCCTTCGAAGAATTGAAGGTTTATCTGAACTCTTTACCTGTATTAGCTAAGCCGACTATCGGCAAGCCGCTTCGCATCTACTTATCCTCGACCAAACATGCTGTTGGCTCGGCGTTAGTCGACTTAGCTAATACATGTAAAGAGTTCAGATAAACCTTCAATTCTTCGAAGGTCCGGTCACATTCTTCATCCCAATGGAACTTAGTGGCTCGGCGCAGAATCTTGAAAAAGGGCAAGCTCCGATCGGTTGTTTTGGATATGAATCGTGAAAGGGTCGTTATCCGACTGGTAAGGCGTTGTACTTCTTTCAGATTTCTGGGAGGTGGCATATCTTGCAGTGCCTTCACTTTGCTGGGATTCGCCTCTATGCCTCGCTCGGTGACGATATAGCCCCAAAAGCGACCGCTTTTCTTGATTGAAATCGTAGATCGGGTGAGATGACTAAGAACGTCAAATTAAATCGAATCGAATTAAATCTAGTTAAATTTAATTAAAATAAATCTAATTAAATTAAATTAAATTAAATTTAATTAAGTTAAAAAAATTATTTTAATTTAAAATTTTTCCTTAAAATTTATTTTAATTTTTTTAACTTAAACTTTAAAAATTATTTTAAATTTATTTTATTTTTTTAAAATTATTTTAAAATATTATTTTAAATTTAAAAAATTATTTTAACTTTAAAAATTATTTTAAATTTAAAAATTATTTTAAATTTAAAAATTATTTTAAATTTAAAAATTATTTTAAATTTAAAAATTATTTTAAATTTAAAAATTATTCTAAAAAATTATTTTGACCTTAAATATTTATTTTAACATTAAAAAACTAATTTAACATTAAAAAAATATTTTAACTTTTAAAAAAAAAATTATTTTAACTTTAAATATTATTTTTAACTTAAATTATTAATTTTTTTTTTAAAAATTATTTTATTTTTTTTTAACTTATTACTTTAACTCTAAAAATTATTTAAAAATCTTTTTAATTTTTACAAATCATTTTAAATCATTTTAACTTTAAAAAAAATCTTTTTAACTTTAAAAATCCATTTAACTTTTTAAAAAAAATGTTTTTAGCTTTAGAAAATTATTTTAATTTTTTTAACTTTTAAAAATTATTTTAAAAATCTTTTTAACTTTAAAAAATTATTTTTAACATAAAAAATATTTTAAAAATCTTTTTAACTTTAAAAAAATTACTTTTATCTTTAAAAAAATATTTTAAATCCTTGTAACTAAAAAAATATTTTTAACTTAAAAATCATTTAAAATTATTTTAACTTAAAAATTATTGTTCAAAATTATAACTTTCTAAATTTATTTTAAAAAATTATGTAAAATCCTAAGAAAAATTATTTTAATTTAAAAACATTGAAAAAAAAAATCCGGTCAGAAACCAAGGGCGCCTGCCCCTGGTATTACCTTCCGGGCGCCCGGAAGGCAGTTCGGGCGCCCAACCCTGGCTCAGCTCTAGGCGCCCGGAGTCAGTCCGGGCGCCCGGAGTGCCCTATATATGGGGTGGCAGGGGCGCCTCCAAATCCTTACACCTCTCCTTTCCACTCTTGCAAAGGCTGTCACCAAGCCTTAACCCAAGAGGGATCAAATTTAAAATTTTAATTCCTTCTTCGGTTATTTCGCCGCTACGAATCAATCGATGTCGTCTTTTTTAGTATTTTTTCACGATGTGTCGGTAAATTTTCTTTCCTTTTCTAAATTTCCTTAAATAAGTATTTTCTATAATTTATTGCTTAGTCTAGCTTTTCTTTGATAAAGTAGGAAACGTTCTAATACTGGTGCTGGACCCTTTACTACTAGTACATACCCTTGGTTTCTGACTGAGGAACTTGAGATTAGGTTTGCTAGTTCTATCTACATGCTTATCTGGACTAGGTGTTTAGATAGATAGTTTTTTGTACGTTCTTGCATCCCAGTTGTAGAGGTCATTGACTACTACAGCTTGCAGCACGTTGTTTACTGTACCAGTTCAGTTAACATAGGTTTATGTTCTGAGTTGTACAACAACCTAGTTAGAATAGATGACCTTTTGTACACTACTAGGGTAGCTGGTATTGATATCACGCTATCCCCTGCTGTCATCCAGACTTTTTTAGGTCGACGATCATCTGCATGCAATTTTCAATGCTACCCTCCTAGAGATCTACCATTTGGTGATCCTTACTCGCATATTACTCTTGATATGATTTATTCCTATTTTTTTAGGGGAGAGTGAGTACCCACTGTTACCCTGTTTAGGTTAGTCTCCCTTTGAGTCCAAGACTATGCCCTCTATAGGGTTTTAGTCTCCTATATTTTGCCGTTGACCACTCGCGACGTCGCGATGATGCGTCCATTTCACTCTTTTCGCCTTTATGCCTTTTGCCATAGATTAGATATAGATATTAGCCCACATATCTTTCATGATATTATCTACTCAGCCGGAGTCACCATCAGCGGGCGAGTTTATATGCCGTACTGCCACATTTTGACAACATATATTGCCTCCTTAGATATTGACGTCACCAGAGGTGATGTTCAAGTTCTAACTGAGTTTGACGTTGTAGGATCTAGGAACTTCTCTTTAGGTGGTATCCATACTGATGATGAGGGTGCCCTATCCTGGCGGAGGGGGGCACAACACCAGCCTGGCCTAGATGTAGAGCTAGATGCCCAGGAGGAGGAGGTAGGGCAGGATGAGTTTATGATCTCACTATTCGACGAGGTCGCTCCTGCCCCAGCACCGCCTCCAGCCCGAGCACCATGTCCCGCTCCTCACACTCTAGGCGATCGAGTTATCAGACTAGAGCTATCTATGATGAGTCTCCGCCAGGAGGTCTCCAACTTTCATCGAGGTATGTGTCAGGAGGTCTCCGACTTTCACCGAGGTATGCGTCAGGAGGTCTTCGACTTATGACGAGATATGCGACAGGAGGTCTCTGACTTGCGACGGGATATGCGACAGGAGATCTCCGACCTTCGACGTAACCTATCCAACTCTCGAGAGGATGACCGGACTCGTCACTCTGAGTTGATAGCGTTGTTACACTGCTTGGGCTCCGAACCACCTCCTTCATCATCCCAGTAGACTAGGCATTATTGTGTTTTCATCATGACTATAGTATATTGACTGAAGTATATCTTTAGTTATTGACTTTTACTTCATTGCCTTGTCATGAATAGACTAGGATTCTTAAATTACAAAATCATTTTCAAAAATTATCTTTAAAATTCTAGAATAAAACTTTTTATACATTTATCAAAATTCCCTATTTTTAGAAGTTTTGAAAATTAATTTTAGCCTTAGAAAGCATGCTACTATAGATCTAAGGTTTGAGTATCTCACCAACACATTAAGGTTAACTTGTTTATGTATTTCTGAACTTAGAATGGGATGAGATGTATATGTAGATTGTCTGGACTAAAGATGCTTATATCAGTGAATCGACATAAGTCTGGGCGTTAAAAACTAAACAAATATTAATCAGGTTAAATATTTCAGCTGAGTCAAACACTAATTGAATACAATTAACTAAACTTGACTAATCAAGTGAAAGCTACTATCCTCTGATAGTTAGTAAGTAACTAATAGTTACACAGTTGAAATTTTTTAAATGTCAGGTTCAGGGGGAGGATTAATTTAAATTATTTTCATACTTAGTAAAATTATTTGAAAATATTTTTACAAAATTATTTTTGAAAAGAGTTTTTCATTTTCTTGAAAATACATTAGCAAAATTGTTTTAATTTTACAAACTTAATTTTTAAAATTATTTTTAAAATTACTTTAATCATCATAAACTTATTTTTGAAAATTAGTTTTCATAAACTTATTTTTAAAAATTACTTTAATTATACAAACTTATTTTTGAAAATTGACTTTTATAAATTTATTTTTGAAAATTGCATTAATTTTGCAAGCTTGTTTTTGAAAATTACTCTTAAAATTAATTTAATCTTGCAAACTTATTTAAATTTATAAAGTTAGTCGATTTTTACCTTAATATTTTACAAAATTATTTTAGAAAATATTTATTTGGAAATTATTTTAGATGTTGAAAATTATTTCTGATATCGAAAGTTTAAAGCTTACATTTTTTTTGCCTTAAACGACTTTTTCAAAACACTTTTTACTAATTTTTCTAAAGTTAACTCCCCTATGTCAACTTGACAATTTTATCTTATCAAAATTTTCTGTTGTCAAATTGTTTTCTTTTACTTTGATATTTTTCTTTACTTATCTATGCTTGCTATTTTTGATGAATGCCAAAGGGGGAGGTTTAGGTGGTTTAAGTTAGTTATAACAAAATACCAAACATAAAACAAGGTTAACTCAAAAATCATGTCATTTCTTTGCTTATGTTTTGCATATTTTCACGGAAATAGGTACATATGTATAAAAACTGATTTGAGAGGTAAAAACTCTCAAACCGCATAACAAGCATACAACCATCATGAGTTTAATCCTCAAAAGATGAGGTAAACTCACCAAACAACCCACTCTCATGTCTCATGATTAACACCCTTGAGCACATGTCACTCAATGTGATGCATTCACACTTGCATGCAATCCAACACAACTCCACGTCCACTTGAGCACATGTCACTCAATGTGGAGCATTCACACATGCACTCGCTCACAATCCATATCACAGTACACGTTCATATCACATCACATATATACTTAAACTCTCTTTTGCATGTACATAAACAAAACAAAACAAAACAAAACGCGTTGACCAACCAAGCTTTCCAAGCCTTGCATGAGTGTGAGGCAAGCTCCCAATCCATCACGCCAAGCTCCACACAGCTAGCTTCAGATAGAAGTCCTCATCAGCAAGCAACTCCAAGTGCAATTGTCAAAATATCAAGCTTCGGACACCAAGTGCAGTGGGCTCAAAAATTCGGACAGCTAGTGCTTTGAGCACCAAAATTCGGACAACATCTAACACCTCCCATTTCCTTCAGTACAGTCAGCTTCATACCTTCAAACCCCCTCCAACAATAGCTTATAACCTGCAAATGAAGAGCTCTATGGAGGTTTTAAGTCTACAAACCGATAGATATGTATTTGGACTTTCCGAAATAGCCAATCCACATCCGGTGCAATGTCTTGATACCGACACCTATTTCTAGCTTCCCATATGTAATAGATTGAGCTAGAGATGCCTAGATGCCGGGCCTTCGCCTTTCTTCCACCACCCTTGTAATGCCTTCCAAAAATATGATGCAACTCCTCAAAGGACTTGAAGTTGTACTTGATCTCCAACCATCTCTTTACCTTGCTCCAAAGTTCACAAGCTATCGGGCATTGAAAGAAGAGATGTTGATTTGTTTCATCTTGTTGATGGCACATGTCACAATTCTTGTTTGGCTCATACTCCATTCTATCCTTGGTTCTCAATCTCCCATGAGCTTGCATCCATAATGCGAAGCGGTGTTTTGGCATGATTTCCGGTCTCCACACCATGGATTTCCATGGAACCTCCGACTCTCTTGGCATGAAGAAAGTGTATGCATTCTTAACTCCACTTTGTGCCCCAACAAACCATTCCATCATCCTCATATTTTCACTTCCAACGCCACTAGAGGTTCTCAAGATCTTGTTCCGAATTTCTATAAGCCTCTTGATCAAAGGGGAGTCCGAAGCCTTGTTTTCCCATGCCCAAAAATCTGCACCTTTTACATAATGATGATGCACCCAATTTATCCATAAAGAGTCCTTTTTGGACTGAATATTCCATAAAATTTTGCTCAACAAAGTCTCATTCCATGCAAGAAGATCCCTAAGACCATATCCTCCATCTTGTTTAGGTAAGCAAATTTTTTTCCAAGATATGGGAGGACATTTGGAGGACCAAACAAACGTACGGCAAAGTGCTTTGATCTTGTCTACAACTCCACTAGGAATTGGAAGCATAGAGAGCCAAAAGCATTCCATTCCTTGTAGGACCGTACCTATCAATTCCAATCTTCCGGCATAAGACAAAGTATGTTTTGGCCACGCATTTATCTTCCTTGTGATAGCCTCTAAGAGCGGTCCATAATTTGCAATTCTCAATTTTTCCGCCGCCAATGGGATGCCCAAGTATCGGAAAGGGAAAGAACCTTCTTGGAAACCCAAAAGATCAATAATTTGTGCCTTCACTCTTGCTTCTACACCGGCCATGAAAATCTACGTTTTTTGTGGATTTGCCTTTAGTCCCGAAGCTTTTCCAAAGAAATCCAAGCAATCCGCTAAGTGTTGTGTAGAAGAAGTATCCGCTCGACAAAATAGCATAAGATCATCCGCATAAACTAGGTGAGTAATGCCCACCTCCTTGCACATTGGATGGTAATGAAAAGATGACAAACTAGAGGTAGCTTTGAGTTTTCTTGATAATACCTCAATACATAATCCAAACAATAGGGGAGAGAGGGGATCCCCTTGTCTAAGTCCTCTTTGCCCACTGAAGAAGCCATAAACCCCACCATTAAGAGAGATTGAATAAGAGACCGTTGTGACACATTCCTTAATCCAATTGCAAAATCGTTGGGGAAAACCAAAATCAACGAGTGCCGACATAAGAAAATCCCAATCCACCATGTCAAAGGCTTTTTTCAAGTCAACTTTAATCATGCATGTAGGAGAAATTCTCTTCCTTGCATATTTCCGAAGCAATTCTTGGGTCAAGTATATGTTGTCGCCTATGGAGCGCCCCTTTATAAACGCTACTTGAGCCGGATCCAATAAGAAATCCATAACTTCCGATAACCAGGCAGCAAGTATCTTTGAGATAACTTTATAAAAGACATTGCAACATGAAATTGGCCTATAGTCCGCTACCCCCACCGCATGGTCCCCTTTTGGCACAAGAGATATCAAAGAGTGGTTCCATTGCTTTAGTAGTTTGCCATTATGAAAAAATTCCTGCACAGCTGCAATAAAATCATTACCAATAATATCCCAAGATGAGGTAAAGAATTTTGAACCGTAGCCATCCGGACCCGGGGCTTTTCCACACCCAATGTCATGCAAAGCGGCTTTTATCTCTTCTAGTGTGACCGGCTTACTTAGGTTCTCAGTTTGCCCCAAAGTGAGCTTCCTTCTGGTGATCTCATTGCTGTACAAAAAAATATTTGCCTCTTTTTTGCCAAGTAAGCCATGAAAGTAGTCAACAAATTCCTCCGCAACTTCACCAATAGTTGTGGTTTGGTCCCCATTCCTTTTCTTGAGTGTGATGATTGCATTCCTCTTATTATTCCTCTTCACCACATCATGGAAAAACTTTGTGCATTTATCCGCACTCTTCAAGTATACATTCTTGGCCCTTTGTTGGTAGAATTGCCTTTCCGCTTCGGTTAAGAGATTTGCTTTCTTCCTTATGTGAGTATACCCCATAGGAGTTGGGCCACCATTTAAAATGCTTCTTTGGACCTCCTCTAATTCTTCTTTTGCTTTCTTTGCCTTTTCCGAAATGTGCCCAATTTTGTTCTTGTGTAGCTCCCTTAAGCACCTTTTCAAGCGGAACATCTTTGCCTTGAGGATATATTGAGCTTTACCTTGCATAGGGGCTGCCCAAGAGTCCTTCACAATCTTCTCAAAGTCTTCGTGTAGTGTCCACATGTTGATGAATTTAAAAGCTCTATTCGGGGGCCGGTCTTTGGCCAAAGTGTGCACAATAGTACATGAGTGGTCCGAGAGACACCCCGGTGCCGTAAACTCCGCATATGCATCATAATCTGCCATCAACCAAAAGGAATTAACCAAAGCTCTATCTAGCTTGCAAGAAATGTTACCATTAGACCATGTAAAGCGGCATCCAATGGAATGAAGATCCACTAATCCACAAGCTTGCGCAAAAATCTGCATGTCTCTCATCTCATGATTTGTGACCAGAGCACCACCTTTCTTTTCATCAATAGATAGAAATGAGTTGAAGTCTCCCATGACCATCCAAGGATCAGTAATAATATCCCCCAACTCCATAAGTGACTCCCATAGAGGTCTTCTTGTGACAATTGAATGAAGTCCATAAACAAAAGTTACAAAGAAGCTCCTGCTAGAGATGCGACATCGAATATGGCAATGTATATATTGATTCGTGGTCATAACAATATCCATATCAACCTTATGCAAGTCCCAAAGAATAAGTATGCGGCCATTATTAGAAAAATTAAAGTTATGTGCATGCCCCATAACTGAGAACCTCCTTTGTAATATAGGACTTAGTGCCTCTTCCTTGAGTTTCGTTTCGATTAACGCCATAACTTGAATGTCTTTTTTCTGAAGGAGATGTTGCACCCCTCCATGCTTTAGAGGCTTGTGAAAGCCTCTAATGTTCCAAGAGGCAACCTTCATTTGTGACCATTTCGGGCTGCTCGCACCCGTTGTCTTGTGCCAATCGTAGGGGCCGGTGTACTACTAGTTGTATCTCCACTCGTAGATGATGTAGTAGTAGGCAATGAGGAAGATGTAGATGCCTCTGATACTGTATGAATTGTCTCACTTGCTACCCTATCTTCATGTGATGCCGTGGAGGAAGAAGTAGAGGCGGAGGATGAGCTCCCTTCACTTGAAGTTATCGACCGTTGGACCACATTTGATGGCTGCACTTGCACATTTTCTCTCGGCACCTCTTCATTTGCTTCCGCCTCTCTAGGGGGCTGTTGTTGAGGCATATGACCCTCTCCTTGATCAGCCACACAATTAGGAGGAATAATATCCACCGGTATAGGGTTCGCAACGACAATTGCAAGCTCTTGTTGTTAAACCGGCACTTCAACATTCGGTCCTTGTCGCATAGGTCGCCATTGTTGCCTTGTAGGATTATTATATCTTGATCTTGCTCTCCCACGGCCCCTAGCTGATTTAGATCTTGTTCTCCCATATCTTTGCACGTTTGGATCAGTTTGGGGATGGTTTGGTTGCTGCCCCACCGGTGTGCCTTTTCCACGGCAATTTCCCGCTAGATGACCCAATCTATTGCATGTTTGACAAAAATCCGGCACCATTTCATATACGATCTTCAAATCCACTTGAACTCCAGTAGGTAGGGTGATAGGGACCTCATGAACACGCTCGCCAATAGCCGGAATCTCTACCATAAGTCTTGCATACTCCAACCGTTCCCTTGTCCTAGTCAAATTATCCATGTACAACGGTTTGCCAACTTCTGATCCAATTTTGCTTAGCACAAATTGGCTCCAACAATCCGGTGGAAGGCCATGAATTTGAATCCATGCCGGCACAAAGTGTCCATCTTCATCAAATAGAAAACACTTGGGCATAATCTTCAAGAACATCGGAATACCATAGGCAAAGTAAGGACCTCCTTGAAGAACATTTTGGCGATCCTCTTCTTTATCAAATTTGAACACTACCCATCCACTCTTGTGTAGGAAGAATTTGTGAGGTGTCTTCCATTGGGAACCAATATATCAAACTCCATCTTTGCCCGGATGACGACCCATGAAGCATCCAACCAAACAAAACCCCATTGCATCCTCCACGTTGTCTATGTCTTCAAACCGGATGGCTATTCTTTCTCCTTTTGCTTCGTACTAATCTAGATTCATAGCGAGCTTAGTTTTGCGATTATTCTTGAAGAGTCCAGCCCAATCTTACTTCTTTGGTGGCTGATTAGTCGCCTCCTTGTTCACCTCATCATTCCCTTGGCCCGGCAAGTTGTTTGGCGCCGGATCTTGGTGTTCTTGCTCCTCCGGCAAGGTTCCCCTCTCCTCCACCGGTGGTGGTGGTGGAGGAGGAGCTCCTTGGGCGTGTGGGGGCTGGGGAGGATCCTCTCCAAGCTGTGGAGAAGCCACATCATCAGCCACATGGTCCATTCCCTCCAAGTCCTCAAAATCCGGTTGGTCCACTTGTTCAAATGACTTTGCCACCTTGGATGCTTCACTTGCCACCTCATCTTGGTTGGCCACCTTGCTAGTTGACTTTTGACCTGAATGCCTCTTGCTCTTCCCCTTTCCTTTAGCCATAAGAGAAGAGGAAAACAGCTGTTCGTTGGGAAGAGCTTCACCTCACAAGTTGTCCAATGAGAATGTTTCACCACCCAAGTTGGCCAATGAGAGTTCTTTGCATGTGTTGCCTTTGACCAAGACTTAGATGAGTTGGCAGCCTCCAAACCTCCCCCAACCACTTGGCAACCCAAGAGTGGAGGGGAGGGCCGCCCCTCACCGGAGAAGGTGGCCGGAGCCGGAGCAGTTCGCCGGAGATGAAAAAACTGCCCTATAGCACAAGAGTGAAGGAAAACCAACTATAGGACCACTTACCTTACTGTTTTGGCCTCCAAATATCCACAAGAAAGCCCTCCACAGATCGTGGAAGACACCCGCTGCGAGAACAAGCCCTCGTCCTACCGGTGAGGAGGAAGGAAACCTCCGCCGGTCATGATGGAGAGTTGTCCGCACAAAGAAAACCACCGGAGCACCAAGAATCCTAGAGAGAAGTTGGAGCTTCTCTCACTAAACCTCTAACCCAGGTTGTCATTACATCAAAAAGGGGGAGATTGTTGGTGCGGTTAGCACTGACAGTCTAACTCAAATTTTGATGAATGATAAAGTAGGTTAAGTTAGTTTGTTGTGATATAACATTTTGACCAAGTGTGCAGGAGAAGCCCAGGTAGGTTGACGGGCTGACCGGATACCTGACACGAAGCCCAAGTAGGTCGACGGGCCGATCGGATAGCTGGTACGAAGTCCAGTTAGGTCGATGGGCCGACCGGATATTATGCACAAAGTCCAGCTAGGTCAACGGGCCGACTGGGTAGCTGGCACGAAGTCCAGACAGGTCGACGGACTGACTAAACGTCTGACAGGTAAGTTAATGTAAGTCACTGGAGGGGAGTGACTTGGTGAGGACGTGTTCCTAGTTAGGGAACTTATGCGTCGATCCAACTTAGATCTATTTCGGAAGTATAAGTTGAGATCGTGATTAGATTCCGGTCTAGGTGAGACGGAATCTAATTATTACCATATTTTATTATATTTGTGCTAACTTTTGTTTTACAGGGTAGTATAACTTTTATTTTTACCTTGAACTCACATTTTCTTGTAAGAAAAGGAGTTTTCTGGAAAATGGTGGTCCGACTGCCCGAAAGGGATTCGGGCGTTTGGAAGGCAAAACTCATCTTGTCGCAGATATGGAGCGCGCTAATTAGTCAGACCTACGTCACGGTCCTGGCGCCCGGAAGGGATCCGAGCGCCCGGAGCATGCCTATAAAAGAAGGCCTCCACGGAGCATCAAAACAACACTTCTTGCTACAACTGCTCTGTTGTGCTCTTCCCCTGTGATGTTGTGAAGCTACTCCGACAACTTACGGTTCAAGTTTTTTTTATTGTTGTCGGTATTTCATTTTTATAGGTCTTGTACCTATTGTTGTAATCTTTTTGCGAACTATTAGTGATTGCCTAACGAAAGTACTCAAATAGTGCGGGCCTTGGAGTAGGAGTCGACGAAGGCTCCGAACCAAGTAAAATTGGTTCGTGTTAGTGTTGTGATTTTTATTTTTCTGCTGCATACTCGCTTCGAATTTTCGATCGCTATTCACCCCCCTCTAGCAACTTTCACGATCCAACATATCAAAGTCCTTGTAGATGAAGCCAGGCAGTGGGAAATTCCTAATGAGTAAAGCTAGGTGAAAATCTTGGTGAGTCAAGTCAAGTGAAAATCCTAGTGAGTGAAGTTAGGTAAAAATCTTGATAAGTAAAGCCAGGTGAAAGTCCTAGTGAGTGAAACTAGGCAGAAGGAAAGACCTGGTGAGTGAAGCCAGGCACATGGAAATCCAAATGGGTCAAAGTTGACCAAACACCTTGTGTTGGGAAGTCCAAGTAGGTCAAAGGAGTGACTGGATACTTGGCACAAGGAAATCTAGATGGGTCAAGGATGACTAGACATCTGATGGAAGGAAGTCCAAGTGGGTCATAGAGGATCGAATATTTTGCACGAGACGGTAAATTCAAGTGGGTCAAGGTTCACTGAACATTTGGCACGAGGAGAAAAGTTCAAGTGTGTCAAAGGATTGACTGGACACTTGGTGAAGAAGTCCCAGCAGGTCAAGGTTGATCGGATGTTAGGCATGAGGAGTTCCTGTTGGATCGATACACACATGAGAAGGGGGGAGGGGTGAATTACGTGATTTTTTAAAAACTTGTCTTTTCGATTTTGAAATCAATGTATAAGCAGCGGAAAAAGAAAATGAAAATAAAGAACACAAGAAAAACATGGACGATTTTACTTGGTTCGGAGCCTTCGGTGATTCCTACTCCAAAACCTAAGCCCCGCGGATCTATCGATGAGTAATTCACTAAAAACCTCTTCCGGTACCTCCAGAAAAGGAAATCGAGTACAATGAAAGTTGAACAAGTGAAACACACTGCACTTGTCCTTTTGCAGTAATTAATTACAAAAAATTTACCGATACTTAAAGATCGATGTGGAAGCGCTCGTGTCGATGTCGATTTCCTGGCCGCGATTGAAAGTCCTCAGAGCAGTTATCGGGTGTAGCAGTGTTGCAGAAGGAGCTCGGAGCAGTAGGAATCTCAAAATAATACGTAGTAGCTCGTATATCAGTTATTCAAGGTTGCTTGGTTGAGCTTGCCTTATATAGGCTGTGGAAGGCGCCTTCCATAAGCGTGGAAGGCGCCTTCAACTAGTCAAACTCTATCCCAAACGGCTGGGCTCTTATTCGTGACAACGTCCAAGTTTATCTTGCGGAAGGCGCCCTCCATGGCCATGGAAGGCGTCTTCTATGAACAGTGGGAAGACACCTTCCATAGACATGGAAGGCGCCTTTGGGCACTGTTCACCCGAAGGCAATTCCCCTCTTTTGTCCTGCAAAATAATGCTAGTCTAATAAACTTGCAAGACAAGTGTTAGCATAATTATAATTAAAAAATAATAATTAGTTCCCGTCCTGCCTGGACCAGGAACTAGTCAAGGTCTCAGTTTAGGGATCCAAAATGAACCTGAATTGGATCGACGCCTACTGTCCCCTCAACCGGGATGCATCCTCACAAGGTCACTCTCTTCCAGTGAGTTACTTTAACTTACCAACTTCCCAGACATCCGGTCAGCTCGTCGACCTGTCAGGACTTCATGCCAACTTCACTTACTAGGGTCTGACTTCACTTATCAGAACTTCCACCATCTAACTTCACTCACTAGGGTCCGACTTCACTTATCAGGACTTCCACCACCTAACTTCACTCACTAGGGTCTGACTTCACTTATCAGGACTTCCACCACCTAACTTCACTCACTAGGGTCCGACTTCACTCACCAGGACTTTCACCACCTAGCTTCATTCACTAGGGTCTGACTTTACTCACCAAAACTTCCACTACCTATCGTCACTCACTAGGGCCCGATTTCACTCATCAGGACTTCCACCACCTGACTTCACTTATTAGGATCCGACTTCACTCACCAGGACTTCTACCACTTAGCTTTACTCACTAGGGACTGACTTCACTGATGGAACGACCCAAATTTCCTCATTTGGAGTTCTAATAGTGGTTACAAATATTTAGAAATACTTTAGAAATATTCTAGAGATTTTTAGAAATTTTTAGAGTATTTTTATGTAATTTTTTGGAGGTCGTTTGGTATTTTTACTAAACGAAGGAAGTTTCGACAAAAAAAAATATTCAAGTCAAGATTCGAACTGTGGACCTCGGACCTGAACCGAGCCTTAACCGAATCCAACTAGCCAACTGTTCTGCAAATGTTTTGTGAACAAATATGGAACGAGATATATATAAATTATAATTGAAACCAAAGATACCTAATTGAAATAAAAAGGGGTGGATGAGGGATTGAACCCGAGATCAAAGGGTTTGGTGGAATTCGGCCAACCAAGTGTGCAAGCGGTCATTACTGACCATATAAGGGACGAATTATATTTATGCAATAGTAGATACAGAAAATAAATGGGAAAAAGGGGGTTCGGCAGGACTCGAACCCGCGACTCCAACCAGAGCCAAGCCTTAACCCATGCGCAGCCAACCAAGTGTTCCACGGGGGTTTTGTTAATCAAGTAGTGAACAAAATATATTTAAGTAGTACTAGTTAATAGAAACATTAGAGTATTAAAAGGAGAACTTAGGTGTTAATTGCCGGGACCAAAAAAACCCTACCCCTTCTTTTCTCTCCCGACGCCGTTCTCTGCTCGAAGGAAACACAAAAGAGGACTTAGGGCTTCACTTCGGTGGCCGATCCAGGGAGTTTTCCGAGAGCCATTCACACCATCGAGATCATCTTGTCGAGGAGAGCACATAGAGGTGAGGAAGGGGCCGAGATCTTCACTTCTCCGAACCCTAGAAGGCTTCTTCTTCGGCTGTGAGTCAAGGAAACAAAGGTAAGTTGCTACTCACCTGCGGTAAGAGTAGTTTTGAGTTGATTTAGTGTTTTTATTTGAGTTTTCGGAATGAATTGTACAGAATTGTGATATGCAAAAGATTTGGTTTCCTTTTTTCCTCTGCCGTGAGTTTTATAAGGAGAATAAGAAGAGATTTGAATGAACTAAGCATGTAGTTAAACTCCCCAGCTCTTATAATCTGCACCTTATATTTAGATAGTCTTTATTTGTTTGCTATCACAATGTGCACAGTCAGTTCGTTTTAAGCCTTTCAAGATTTAGTTAGTTTTGAAGGTTGTTGCCATGAAGTTTGATGCAGAATTGTGAGATTTGGGATTTAACAAATTGGATAGTTTTGATTTGGAGTTTTCTTTGAGTTTTTTTTGGATTGTGCTATTAAGATTATAAATTCATGCTTGTTGCCGAGAACCCCAAAGAAAGGAAGAGGATGTTTGGTATAGGTTAAGTATGCGGTTTGTTTCCTGCAAGCTTGTATTGGAAATTCAGATTTGGTGTCATAGGTTGATATGGGAGTATAGATTTTATTACTGGATTTAATTCAACTCACTACTAGTTGAATTGCCTTAAGTTTTTTTGGATTCATTAACTATCTACCATATATCTGGTTTCATAGGTTGATTCGGATTCCTTGACAGATTTGGTTGTGTATGCCTTGATCATAGTTGTTTTGCTCTTCCATGTCATATGAAAGTACTGGATTGATTTAAATGGTCTGCTCGTTTCGTTGTAGTTCTATTTCAAGCCTAGATGTTGATGCTACTCCATGTCGTGTGAAGTTGCTGGATTTTCATTAGCAAAATTTGAGTTGATTTTAAAGCTGAGTTGAAATTCCAACCAGATTGGAGTTAGGTTTTGAACCTTGCTTCTTCTTGTTTTCAAATTATACTGTGAACGTTATTGGGATGGGTTTGCTGCCGTGAGTTCCAAAGAAGGATCATGAATGATAAAGTTCAAGTATGTGGGTAGTTACCTCAAGCTTTGTAGTTGGATTTCGATCTTTTGTTGTTCTAGGCAGTAAGCACGAAGAATAGATTCGAATTTAGGTTTTCAGTGACAATTTCTCCTTATTAGTAGCACTTCGGTTTCTTTCGTTTGTTTACTGTGGCTTAATTAGACCCTTTTGTTATCAATTGTTTAACATGCTACTAGATTCTTCGTTAGTGATCCTTTAACCTGCAGTTATAGTTTTAAGTTTAGCATGTTAGTTTCAAATTTCATGAAAACATTTCAGATGTAGATTTTCAGTTTTAGTTTTTATATATATGTATATACAACGAACTGCCTTTTATTCTAAGTATATAGTTAGATTTTTCTTTAAGCTTTTAGTTTCCCTTTGTTCTGCTATTAGGCAATGAACATAGAATGGCTTGGATTAAGTATTGGTTTATTAGGCTAATTGGAGGTTGATCTGGCAGTGATTTTGGTTTATTTTATGATGAAATAGGTAGTGTAATCTCTTTAGTGCAGAAGTGTGGATGAAAGAGTGAAGATGAGCATATGTAATATGTTGTTTTGGTGAGTATCATGTATTAAGACTAAAGATGATTTGAATTGATGTAATGAATTTAACAGGTGAGAAGTATGTGAGTAATTTAGATATGTAAGTAGTAACTTCAGAGTAGAAGTTTAGTTTAGAAGATGAGAAAATAGATTTATATGTTGATCAATATAGATTTTATACTGAGAATTCCTTTCTGACCATAAGTTTAATGGCATAATTGATGTTCAGAATTAAAGTACTTGGATGTGTCGATATCAAGGATTCCATTTGGTCTCAGCCGGTTACTAGAATATGAAATTCTAGGTTTATAATTGCCATGTGAGAATTTTAGTGCAGTTTAGATCTCCTTGAAGTGCAGAATTTTAATACAGTTGAAATCTCCTTATAGTGCAGAATTTTAGTGCAGTTTAGATCCCCTTGTAGTGCAGAATTTTAGTGCAGTTTAGATCCCCTTGTAGTGCAGAATTTTAGTGCAGAGTTTATTAAGCATTAGTGTGCAGATTTTTAGTTAACATTGAACTGCAGATTTTTGTTAAGCATTGCAGTACAGAATTTTATTAAGCATTGTAGTGTAGATTTGCTTTAAGTATTTAGTTTCTTTAGCAGTGCAGATTTGCTAATAGATAGTTTATGGATAGCATTGTAGAACAAGGCTTTAGATTTCCCTTAAATATGCATGATTGTGTGTTACCTAGTTGATTTCACTTATAGATGCATATGGAAAAATACTCTAACAGTATTTTGAGTTTAAGAAAAGTATAAGAAAGATAAAGAAAAGAAAGAAAAATGCCAAGGCCTTAAGTAGATCCCAAAAATCAATACTTTAGGGATTTTGGCACACAAGGTGCTTGTTAAAATGTCAAGACATTTAAAGAAAAAGTAATAAAGATATTTTACTTTGAAGAGGCTAGTACCCGACTTCCAAGGTTGTCGTTAAACAAATTCAGGTGACCAATTCCAAAGTCTTGGCCCTGGTAAGACCACATGAATGAGAGGTTATGTTTTCATTTTTGTGAATGAATCTCATTCATTCCATCTTCTTCCTCTCAAGCTCTCCCTCTCCCTCTCCTCCTCAACTTGGCCGAACCACACATAGGTGCTAGCACACCTCTTTGTGTATTTTTCTCCACCTACGTGTCCGTGTGGATACTTCTAGAGGAGTATCTATCTTGATACTCTCAAGATCCAGCACTTTGGACGAGCGGGATACGCGAAAGGCACGCTTCAAAGGTATAACCCTTTTCTTCATGTAGATCTAGGAGTAGATCTAAGTAGAAACTCGTACAAGAAATTATTTTGTAATCTATTCTTTGCACGAGATCAAGTGGCACGGGTGATTCGGGGTTTCCGCGACGCAAAAACGCGGTTTTCGCAGCCCGAAAAACCCAACAGTGGTATCAGAGCCACGTGCGAAGCTTGTACGAGTTTAGTTTTTGTTTTTATGACAAAAATTCAGTTCTGTGATATTCTGTAATTTTATGGTTTTTAGAGTTTTTATGGGTATTTTTCTCATAGAAGCGAAACACAAGTGTTTCGAAACTTGTAGGCTTCGACTACCGAGAAGAATTTTCCAAAACGGCAAAGTTTCGCCCCAAAATTTTTTGGGATAGCGGGCTAAGGCACTCTTGGATCGCTTAGGAGCAACTCGCGATGGTTAGATCGCGGGTAGGGGTACTGCCCCTAACCCCGCAAGGGGATTTGCTCCGCGATTGCGCCCGAAATCGCTAATCGGGACCGCCGGGAAAAATTTACTCATAAAATCTGTAAAATTATGAAAAATTCCAGAAAATTATGAAAAATATATAATTTTGAATTATATATTATTTTTGTGATAGTCATGGCCCAAAGACCCAATTCGATTGGACAATTTGTGTTGTAATTCATAATACGGCCTGCGCGCCGTGATGTGATGTGCGTGTTGTACATGTATTTTATTTTTTTTATTTTATTCGCAACCTGCGTGTCGTGCCTTTCTTTTATATTCTGGTTGTAAATTAGATTTAGACTCGAATATAACTCGAGTTTCAAAATTGTAATGTACAAAATTGAAGCTGTGGAAGGTCCACTCGAGACGGAGTTACGAGGAGGGCGTGAGCAATAACACAAGGTGGTCAAACGAAGAAGCTTGAGAAGCTGTTGACCTTAGGTTGACCATCCGATCTTCTCATTGGCTTGAGAAGATCGTAGTAGGGCCATGACATAATCACAAAATTTAATTAATTGCTTATATGTATGTGATGCATGTTTAATTAAGTAGTTAATTAGTGCCTAACGATTAAGATTAGATCTAAATCGTGCACATGATGCACCCCACGATTAGATTAGATCTAAATCAAGTATTTAATACGCATCATCATTTAGATTAGATCTAAATCACGTCAACTCTAATGCCTACCATGCCGTGATACCTACCACTACCTCGATCGCATGTAGTTGTTGAATCTGCCAAAGCAGAGCAACACATACTATCTTGGTAGGGTATGGAGGGACAATCTTAGTTCCGCCTATCAACGCATGGGTGAGTACAACTCAATTAGATTGAGTAACTAGTTAACTCAATTGGATCGAGTTTAAACTATAGGCATTATCCAATGGTTGGTAGATAGGTTAAAATCACGTTTATATTAACTCTCGGGCGTATTAGCCAAAGCTAACTTGAGTTTTAATATAAATGCGGATCTTGATCCTATAAACAAGAGTTGCATAGAGATGTAATTGGTAATCATTACCTATCGATCATACTAAGTCTTGGGCGTATTAGCCAAAGCTAACTCAAGGGTTAGTATGATGTGTATCTTGTCCCACATGAATTATAGAATTCAGTGGGAGCATCATTTAGTTAAAGGCCTAATTAAATGATTAAGAATATGATATTTATTTCTGCTTTTATTTATGTTGTAGATTACCATGACGTCGAATACAAACACCTTCTCCCTACGATCTGTCATCGAGAAGGACAAGCTCAACGGAGCAAGCTTCCTGGACTGGTACAGGAACCTGAGAATAGTTCTCACCCAAGAACGTAAACTGTACGTTCTGGAGCAGCCCATTCCGGAGGCTCCTCCTGCCACTGCCCCGCGAGCTGACCGAGATTCTTTCAAGAAGCATCAAGATGACGCATTAGATGTGTCTTGTCTAATGCTCGCGACCATGGACTCTGAGCTTCAGAAGCAACACGAGTTAATGGGTGCTTACGATATGGTTGAACATCTTCGTCAACTGTATCAAGGTCAAGCGAGGCATGAGAGATTTGAGATCTCAAGGGCACTGTTTCAGTGCAAGATGTCAGACGGGGCTCCTGTAGGCCCATATGTACTCAAAATGATTGGGTACATAGAGAACCTACAAAGGTTGGGGTTCCCTCTTGGCCAAGAGCTGGCCACTGACCTGATCTTGCAATCCTTGCCGGATAGCTACAGTCAATTCGTTCTAAACTACAATATGAACGAGATTGAAAAGTTGCGAGCTGCTGAGCTGAACCTTAAGAAGGCTAAGCCCAACACTGTTCTGATGGTTCAGAAACATAAGGGCAAGGGCAAGCCCAAAGGCAAGGGAAAGTCCCAAGCCAAGGGCAAAGGCAAGGCACTGAAGCCTAAAGGAGGGGTCGCCAAGGATGCTACCTGCTTCCACTACGGTCAGACCGGGCACTGGAAGAGGAACTGCAAGGTATACTTGGAGGATCTTAAGAAGAAGCGAAGTGAGACTTCCACTTCAGGTATATATGTTATAGAAGTCAATCTATCTATTTCTACATCATGGGTATTAGATACTAGATGTGCTTCTCACATTTGTACTGATGTGCAGGCGCTGAGAAATAGCAGGGCATTGACAAAGGGCAAGGTGGACCTATGAGTAGGCAATGGAGCACGGGTTGCTGCTGTTGCTGTAGGGACTTACTTTCTATCTCTGCCCTCTGGGCTTGTACTAGAGTTAGTCGATTGTTGTTATGTGCCTGCATTAACTAAGAACATTATATCAGTTTCTTATTTGGACAAGAAAGGTTTCTCGTTTACTATAAAGAACAAATGTTGTTCCGTCTATTTAAATGATATGTTCTATTGTAGTGCACCTCTGATAAATGGACTCTATATTCTAGACCTTGAGAGCCCTATCTATAACATAAATACCAAGAGGTTCAAGTCAAATGACATGAACCAAACCTACCTCTGGCACTGTCGCTTAGGTCATATAAATGACAAGCGCTTATCCCAGCTCCATAAGGATGGTTTGCTGGACTTATTTGATTTTGAATCATATGAGATATGCGAGTCATGCCTACGAGGCAAGATGACCAAGACTCCCTTTAGTGGGCACAGCGAGAGAGTGACTGATTTGTTAAGACTTATGCATAGTGATGTATGTGGCCCTTTCAATGTCGCTGCTAGAGGTGGTTATAGGTACTTCATCACATTTACTGATGACTTTAGTAGATATGATTATGTGTACTTGATGACACATAAGTCTGAATCCTTTGAAAAGTTCAAAGAATTCAAGAATGAAGTACAGAACCAGCTTGGCAAGAGTATTAAGATACTTCGATCCAATCGAGGTGGAGAATACCTTAGCCATGAGTTCCGTGACTATCTAGCTGAGTGTGGGATTCTATCCCAACTCACTCCTCCTGGAACACCACAGTGGAATGGTGTATCCGAAAGGAGGAATCGTACCCTATTAGATATGGTACGATCTATGATGAGTCACACAGATCTTCCGACATACCTTTGGGGTTTTGCTTTAGACATGATTGCTTTTATACTCAACCGAGTTCCATCCAAGGTCGTGTTAAAGACACCATATAGGATATGGACTGGGAGAGATGCCCAGGTGTCTTTCATGAGGATTTGGGGTTGTGAGGCTTACGTTAGACGTCAAGTCTCAGACAAATTAGGACCCAAATCCGACAAGTGCTACTTTATTGGATATCCCAAGGAAACTAAAGGATATTACTTCTACATTCCCAGTCAGCACAAGGTAGTTGTGGTAAAGACTGGGGTCCTTCTAGAAAGGGACTTTGTTTCTAGAAAGACTAGTGGGAGCGCGTTCGATCTTGAAGAAGTTCAAGATGTGAACAATAGCACTGATGCCTCGATGGAAATTGAACTGGAACCACAAAGTGTTGTGGATGATGTTGTTCCACAAGGAGTTGAGGAACAACAACCAGTTCAAGTAGACATACCTCTTCGCAGGTCTGATAGGGTACGTCGTCAGCCTGAGAGATACTCATTTCTCTTGTCTGACCATGATGACGTTATGCTCATAGAGGATGAGCCTACCACCTATCAGGAAGCTGTGATGAGACCAAATTCCGAGAAATGGTTAGAGGCCATGAGATCCGAAATGGAATCCATGTACACCAACCAAGTATGGACTTTGGTTGATCCACCTGAAGGGGTAAAACCCATAGGGTGAAGTGGGTCTTTAAGAGAAAGACTGACATGGATGGACTTATATATAAAGGTCGCTTGGTAGCTAAAGGTTTCAAGCAGATTCATGGTATTGACTATGATGAAACCTTTTCTCCAGTAGCAATGTTTAAGTCCATTCGGATTATGCTTGCTATTGCAGCCTACCATGACTATGAGATATGGCAGATGGATGTCAAAACCGCGTTTCTGAATGGAAACCTACTCGAGGATGTGTACATGACACAACCTGAGGGTTTTGTAGATCCACAGCATAGTATGCAAGCTGCATAGGTCCATTTATGGACTAAAGCAAGCTTCTCGGAGCTAGAATCTTCGATTCGATGATGCAATCAAACAGTTTGGTTTCATCAAGAACGAAGATGAACCTTGTGTCTACAAGAAGGTTATAGGGGACATAGTTGTCTTCCTCATATTGTATGTGGATGATATACTACTCATTGGGAAGGACATCCCTATGCTTCAGTTTGTCAAGACCTGGCTAGGGAGTTGCTTCTCAATGAAGGACTTAGGTGAGGCATCCCGCATTCTAGGGATACAGATCTATAGAGATAGATCTAAGAGATTGCTTGACCTAAGTCAGAGTACATACATTGACAAGGTACTCCTATGGTTTGCCATGCAGAACTCCAAGAAGGGATTTCTGCCGATGTCACATGGCGTGAGTTTTTCGAAGACTCAAGGTCCCTCTTCTAGAGAGGAGAGAGACCGCATGGATCAGATCCCTTATGCCTCAGCCATAGGATCGATCATGTACGCCATGCTATGTACTCGACCTAATGTCTCGTATGCTTTGAGCATGACGAGCAGATACCAGTCAGATCTAGGTGAAAGTCACTGGATAGTGGTCAAGAATATTCTTAAGTACTTAAGAAGGACTAAAGAATATTTCTTGATATATGGAGGCGATGATGAGCTAGCTGTAAAGGGTTACAGTGATGCTAGCTTCCAGACCGACCAGGATGACTATAGATCGCAGTCGGGGTTCATATTTTGCATTAATGGTGGTGCTGTCAGCTGGAAGAGTTCGAAGCAGGATACAACAGAAGCCGAGTATATTGCTGCATCAGAGGCAGCAAAGGAGGCAGTTTGGATCCGCAAGTTCATCACTAAACTTGGGGTGGTTCCTAGCATTGCTGACCCCATTGAGCTCTATTGTGACAACAATGGAGCTATAGCACAGGCGAAGGAACCTCGCTCACACCAGCGGACCAAACACATACTACGGCGCTTCCATCTCATTCGAGAGATCATCGAGAGAGGAGATGTGAAGATATGCAGAGTACCTACAGAGGCTAACATCGCAGATCCCTTGACCAAGGCTTTGGCACAGAGGAAGCATGATGGTCACACTAGGTCATTGGGGCTTAGAGCCTACACTGATTGGCACTAGTGCTAGTGGGAGATTGTTAGCTAGAGCCCTAGAGCCAATCATTTGATGATTGTATTTTGGACTTGTTGTATCATATTCTATATAAATAAAGGCATTTGGTTTTTGGTTATTATATTTGTATTGGTGCCAAATAAACTAAGTATAATAACGTCCTTGAGTAGACGGTTCTCACTTATATCAATCGGTTAGTTGAACCGATAGTGAGATGATATAGGGAACACTACTCTTAATCATTCCTAGTCGAGTATTAACATTCAGGGACAATGTTAATGCAATAAGACTAGCATGTAGGTCAACTTGATGACTTGATCTCACAAGTCATGGATATAGAGATATCAAGTTGACACATGGGTATGCATTGGAGAATGTATACTGAATGACCCGCCATGAGAAAATATCATGGATCATTATATGAGTGTCATATACTTTCTCATGTGGCTATTAGTATGACTACTAGTCCTTAGACCTGAAGTCACCATGGATCCCTACATAAGGAGTTATGTACTTTGGTTTCGTCAAACGTCACCCGTAACTGGGTGGACTATAAAGGCGATTACTGGGTATGTAACGAATTATGCAGAGGGATGTGAGTGATGTAGATGGGATCTATCCCTCCTATATGATGGGAGCGACATCGATATTCTTGATAGAGTGAGACCACGAAGTGCATGGCCATGCCCAAATGAGTCAATATAGGATATTGAGCTCATTTGATTGAGTGAGTCTACTTGGAGTTCAAGATTTAGATTGATTAGAGGATGACACGGTCTATGCCTCACATTGATCAATCTAGATGTCTAGGATAGAAGGACACTTGTCATATTTTTGTGAGGAGTCACAATTAGTAGTCACAAAGGTGATGTTGGATCTCAACATTCTTGTAACATTGGGTAGTAATGATGTGTTGCTAGATACCGCTCATTACTTATGCTCCTAAATGGATTTAGGGGCATTGCCAACGTTACAAGAACCTATAGGGTCACACACTAAGGACAATTAGATGGAGATTAGGTTCATATGATGAACCAAGAGGATTAGATTCATTTGATGGATCAAATTGGATTAAGAGTAATCATAATTGGGCTAATTGAGTTAGACTCAAGTTGATTCATGTGTTTAATGAGTCTAATTTGGATTATGACTCATTAAATCAATTTAATTAAATGAATTAGATTCATTATATTAAATTGGCTTGAATTAAATGGTTGGATTAGATCAACCATGAGAGAGATTAAGTCAAGTTTGACTTGACTTGAGAGGAAGATGAAGAGTCAAGTTTGACTTGACTTTATGCCACCTCATTGGTGAGTTGGCATTGAGTGGGCCAATGATGATGATCCACATCATCATGGTTGCTTAAGTGGGATGCCACCTCATGGGAGTTACCAAGAGTTGTGACTCTTGGCATTCCATGGGAGTTACTCACCATCTTAATGTGGCCGACCAGATGAATGAGAGGTTATGTTTTCATTTTTGTGAATGAATCTCATTCATTCCATCTTCTTCCTCTCAAGCTCTCCCTCTCCCTCTCCTCCTCAACTTGACCGAACCACACATAGGTGCTAGCACACCTCTTTGTGTGTTTTTCTCCACCTACGTGTCCGTGTGGATACTTCTAGAGGAGTATCTATCTTGATACTCTCGAGATCCGACATTTTGGACGAGCGGGATACGCGAAAGGCACGCTTCAAAGGTATAACCCTTTTCTTCATGTAGATCTAGGAGTAGATTTAAGTAGAAACTCGTACAAGAAATTATTTTGTAATCTATTCTTCGCACGAGATCCAGTGGCACGGGTGATTCGGGGTTTCCGCGACGCGAAAACGCGATTTTCGTGGCCCGAAAAACCCAACATCTTCCGCTAGGGAAGAGCTATAGGAAGCTGTGAAAGCAAGTGCCTTCTGTTGAGGAAGGGATGTTAGGTGGACCAAGGATGAAAAATTAGAATAGTGGTGGAGCCGATCAATTGCTGCGTTGAATGGAAAATACTCATAAAATTTGTATTCAGTAGAGAGCATGCATGGAAGAGAGAACCTTCTTCTTTGCGAACTTCCTTTATCTTATATTGGCATGAAGCTTCCTTCCACATGGACTCCTCCATGCCTTGTCCATCATCTCATATGTGTGTTGCAGTCAACTCCCTACATGGAAAGAAGTATGGTTGTTATTTTCTCTTCTATTAGACAACCTCTTACTTACACGTCTAATAAATACTAGTGAGGGTACAAATCCTTCTGCTTGCCCAGTTCCCCGACACTGTTGCCATCACCTCCCTTGGTTAACCTTCACTATAGCCATGTTTAGTTCACTGCTCACTATTTACTTAGCTCCTGGTCTAAGAATGACTAACAACGATAATGAAGTAAAGTAGTCTGTGAAACTAGAGTCCACGAGGGATATCTACAGGTGGGGATAATCTCGTAGCTTGAGGGACAACACCACCTAAGAGGATATTAGCTTGAGAAGTGTTTATAAAATTGGTAAAATAAGATCATCCAAGGAGTTACAATCTAGAGGAGACTTCAGCAAGCTAGAAGGCTTTTGCGGCCTGGGATAGTTGAGGTCCAGGGGAGAGATCTCCAAAGATAGGGAGACTTTCACAGCCTTTGATAGTCGAGGTACAGGGGTGATATGTAAAGGCAGGGAGGCTTTCGCAGCCTGGGATAGTTGAAGTTCAGGAAAGATCTCTGATCCTGTCTGAGTACTGAGTTGATGGACGCTGGGGACGTGGCGCTCTTGTTGACTCGTAGAAGACTCCAAAGATGGATCCCTTGCCACCGTGGACCTGCAAACACAGTGCCGAGCCGGGGAGGGGTTCCCTAGCGATGACCCTCCGACGCTCAAGTCAAACCTCCGGCAGAAAGAAAGAAAGAAGTAGAGAAAAAATAGAACTGTAGCTACAGTAGAGATGTGTGCATCCCTCCATCGGCATCTGGGGGTCCTTATATAGGGCTCCCCAGAGGCGCGTGCACGCTTCCCGTACACGCACCTGAATCCGAGTCAAGAAGATGGAAGAAGTTGGACAGCAACACATGGTGACACTCTCTCAAGAGGAACTTGACACGCTTGTGCAGGCGCGAGCGGCCAAGATGATAGAGCAACAACAGAAGGCGCTAGCCGAGCGGCTGGCACAACAGGCAACTTCAACATCTGGAGGCCGAGCCGCGCACGAGGACCGTCCGGAACAGCTCTCCAAATAGGGTCAAAACAAAGGTCCAACCGGTACGCAAGTAGAGGCGCCACCCGCACCGATCTCATTCCACCGGGCCTTGTTCCAGACACCCTCTGAGATCGCACAAGCAAATCGAGATCGATCTTCCTCAGACGAGGCCCCCGCTCGGGATGCAAGAAAGGGCAAAGCGCCCCGAGCTGACTCATCACCCGAGCGGATCATCCGTCAATTCTCCGAAGCAATTCTGCAGGACCCTCTGCCAAGGCACTACGCACCCTTGGCGATCGGCGAGTACAACGGATCGACAGACCTAGACGACCACCTCTGCAAATTCGACAACGCGGTAACCCTTCATCAGTACATGGATGGAGTTAAGTGCCGAGTCTTTCTCACTACTTTGTCCGCCTCCGCACAACGCTGGTTTCGAAGGTTGCTGGATGGGTCGATTCAAAGCTTCATGGACTTAAGGACGACCTTCCTCCACCACTTCGTGAGCAGCAGGCGCTATCAGAAGACCAGCGTCAGTTTGTTTTCTATGAAGCAAGGGTCGAGAGATGCTCTTCGGACATACATTCAATGCTTTAACCAGGCAGCTATGGACATCCCCACGGTCTCGTCTGAAACAATGATGCACGCCTTCACCCAAGGGCTCATCGACGGGGACTTCTTCCGTTCGCTCATTAGGAAGCCGCCCCGGGATTACGACCATATGTTAAAGAAGGTCATCGAGTATATCAACGTGGAGGAAGCTCAGGCGGCCCGAAGGAAAGAAGCACCATCAGAATCGGTTGCGCATGCCGATCGGAGACCACCAGTCAGCCATCAGCCTCCAAGAGGGCCCCGAGCCGATATGGCACGCCCACAGCAGGAAGCAAGGCCACACACCGTCCAACATGTGGCGGCCGAATGGCCAAGGCCCAAGGGAAAGGTATGGACTCCTATGTTCTGTACCGTCCATCAATCCGCCAACCACAACACACGAGACTGTCGCGGAGTCCCCGCAGTCACTTAGGCGACTCCCAAGAGTTATCGCCGCCGATCGCCTTCCCCTGAACTGTGATATAGGCGGCCGATCACCGAACGACGAGGAGAGATCAGGCGGTCACTCGAGCGGCGACATCAGCATGAAGACGACCGCGCCCCAGCTTCTCGTGGACAAGTCAGGCACTCCGCTCAGGAGGAGGAGAACAGAAACATTGTTGTTCGGGGAGAGAACAACATCATCGCTGGTGGGCCGACCAGCGGTGACTCCAACCGAGCCCGCAAGACATACGCGCGACGTCTGGAAATCCACGCGGTAGGTTGCATCCAAGAAAGGGCGAGCGGACCAGAGATCCACTTCGGTCCCAGAGATTTAGAGGGAATCTAAGTACCGCATGACGACACCCTCATCATCCGAGCGGTAATTGCTAACTACACAATCCACCGCATATTTATTGATAAAGGGAGTTCAGTCAGCATCATCTTCGGGAAGGCGTTCGACCAACTCCAGATAGACTGGACCGAGCTGCTGCCGATGACGACTCCATTGTACGGGTTTACCGGTAATGAGGTCCAGCCGATCGGCCAGATAAAGCTGGCCGTATCCCTCGGAGAAGAGCCACTCCGAAGAACAAGGATGACTACCTTCATCATTGTAGACGCCCCGTCCGTTTACAACGACATATTGGGTTGATCAGCCCATAATGTGTTCCGAGCAGTTGTCTCAACATTTTGCCAGAAAAAAATATTCCCGGTTGAAGATCGTGTCAGAGAAGTCAAAGGGAATCAATTGGCTGCTCGGCGCTGCTACGTCGAGACGGTAAAGGCGAAGGCTAAGTCCGCCCGAAAGGCCCCTTAGATCGAGGTAAACACTATAACCGAGAAACCCCCTACCTTAGTTTATGAAGAAAAGGAGGAAGTGCAGATACATCCTGACCGACCAGAGGCGACGACTTTCATAACATCTGATCTGGGAACCGACCAGAAAGCTGAGCTAATCAGCTGCCTCCAGCAGAACCATGATGTTTTCGCGTGGTCAACACACGAGCTGCTCGACATCTCCCCTAGCGTCGCGCAGCATGAGCTTCATGTCCGATCAGATGTCCGACCAGTAAAGCAAAGAAAGAGAGATTTCAGCGCCGAGCAGAATCAGATTATCCGGGCGGAGGACGAGAAGCTGTTGGAAGACGGCCACATACGGAAGGTCCAGTTCCCGAGCTGGCTAGCGAACGTAGTACTCGTCTCCAAGCCGAACAACAAGTGGAGGGTTTGCATCGACTTTCGGGACCTGAACAAAGCGTGCCCGAAGGACTTCTATCCCCTACTCAGAATCGATCAGATGGTGGACTTGACTGCTGGGTGCGAGCTGATATGCATGCTGGATGTATACCAAGGATACCATCAGGTGCCGCTCTACCAGGAAGATCAGGAGAAGGTGAGCTTCATCACGGCGGATGACACCTATTGCTACAATGTAATGTCGTTCGACTTAAAGAACGCTGGGACCACGTACCAACGGCTCATGAACAAAGTCTTCTAGAAGCAAATTGGACGGAATATGGAGGTATACGTCGATGACATACTTATTAAATCCCTCTGAGCTACTGACCTCTACCTAGACATCAAAGAAACTTGCCAAACACTCCGAGTGTACGGGATCAAGCTGAACTTGGGCAAGTGTCTGTTCGGCACGAAGAGCGGGAAATTTTTGGGCTATATAGTTACCGAGCAGGGTATCGAGGCAAACCCTAGCAAAGTAAAAGCACTGCAACATATGCCACCTCCAAGGAATTTGAAGGAAGTTCAGCGCCTCACTGGTCAGATAACGACCTTATCCCGATTCATCTCCAAGACGGTTGACCGGAGTCTACCTTTCTTCAAGATCTTGCGTCGAGCCATCAAGTATCAGTAGGACGAGGAGTGCGATCGAGCGTTCGAAGAGCTCAAAGCCTATCTCAATTCACTACCGGTACTTGCCAAGACAGTCGTCGAAGAGTCTCTCAGGATCTATCTATCTTCGACCGAGCATGCAGTCGGCTCGACCCTTATAAGGCCGAACGGCGAGGAGCAGCCGGTGTATTTCTTGAGTTATATTTTAAAAGATGTCAAATCACGCTATACTGGTCTCGAGAAACTTGCTTTCGCACTAGTACTCGCTGCTAGGAGGCTTCACCCATACTTCCTCGCGCACACGATCATTGTAATGACCAACAACCCCCTGGGGAGAGTCTTCCTCAATCCAGAAGCGTCAGGGCGGCTAATCAAGTGGACGACGGAGCTCAGCGAATTCGACATCCAGTATCAGCTCCGAACGACCATTAAGGTGTTGTCCTTGGTAGACTTCATTACTGAGGTGTAGACTCCCGAACCAGAGGTCGTTTGGAAGATATACGTGGGCAGATCATCCACTCGGCAGGGACGAGGAGTTGGGGTGCTGCTAATCTCCCCCCAAGAAGAACGAATGCATTTGTCCATTCGGTTGGAGTACCGGGCAACCAACAACAAAGCTGAGTACGCGACACTCATAGCTGGCCTGCAGGCCGCCCGGCACGTCGGAGCTATCAAGGTTTTGATTAACTTAGATTCCCAGCTGGCCGCACAACAACTTACTAGGGCATTCGAGATCAACAACTTGAGGCCCAGACTTTATGCCGAGGCCTTTGAGAAATTGAAGGCTGACTTCCGGGAGGTGGTTATACAGAATATACCCCGGGTGGAAAACCAAGCGGCGGATGAGCTGGCAAAACTAGCCAGCTCCATATCATCGGTCGTCGTCCAGCAGTGATTGAGCAGGTCTCCCTGGTGGCACACATCGACCAAACGGAGGGGCTCACCTTCCCGAGTGACTGGAGGACTTCGATGATAGAGTTTCTGCAATCCGGAGCGACGCCTCCCGACCGGGAAGAGGCCCATCGACTGAGAAGAAGGGTGAGTCAGTTCACGTTGATCGGAGATCAGCTATACAAGAAAGCTTTCTCCTGACCACTGCTCAAGTGTGTCGGGCCAGAGGACAGTGACTACATACTGCAAGAAGTGCACCAAGGGTCATGTGGAGGGCATCCGGGCGGCGGCTCACTAGCACCGAAGATTATGTTGGCAGGATACTTTTGGCCGACTCTCCAAGAAGATGCCGCTCGGACAGTGGCGACCTGTCTATCCTGCCAAAGGTACCATAACTATTCTCACCGGCCTACGGAAGAGATGAAGTCGTCCATGGTGTCCTGCCCGTTCAACAAGTGGGGAATGGACAACGTAGGACCGTTCCCAATGGCGATCAAACAATGGAAATTCCTGTATGTGGCAGTCGACTACTTCTCCAAGTGGGTTGAGGCCGAGCCGTTGGCAAGGATAACCGAGCAGATGGTCAAAAAGTTCATTTGGCAGCACATCATCTGTCGGTTCGGCATCCCGCGTCGGCTCGTCTCGAACAACGGAAAGCAGTTCATTGGCCAGCAACTCAGAGAATGGTGCAAAGGGTACGACATCCATCTGGCCTTCACCTTCGTAGCATACCCCCAGAGCAACGGACAAGCGGAAGTCGCCAATCGGGAGATCTTAGGTATCCTTCGAGTTCGGCTTGACCATATAGGAGGCAGCTGGGTGGACGAGCTCCCGGAGTCCTATGGGAGATTCGCACAACTCCAAAGGAGGGAACAGGAGTAACCCCATTCCACTTGGTGTATGGAGGAGAAGCAGTCGTCCCGGTCGAGGTGGGGGTGGAGTCCGATCGGGTGCAGTGATACGATGAGGACAATGCCGAGCGGAGATAGCTGGAGTTGGACTTGGTGGACGAAGCACGCTCCAGGGCTGCCGTACAACTGACATCCTACCGAAAAATGATGCATCAGAACTATAATCGATGAGTGATACCTCGGTCCTTTCTGGTAGGCGATCTTGTATGGAAGAAGGTGAAGTCGGTCGGCGACGTCACCAAGCTGGAGCTCCCTGGGACGGACCTTTCAAAGTCATGGAGAAGCTCCGCTTGGGCACTTATTACCTGGAGGACGAGGACGGGCGACGACTTGAACGCCTTTGGAGCGCAAACCATCTCCAGCTGTACCAAGCTGGCTGAAAGGTGCGCTGATGTAATCGATGTCGTGTCTCCTATGTTCTTGTCCCTTTCAAATTGCAGTATTGAATCAAAGGCAAAGGTTATCAAAATTACTGCCGAACGACAAGCTTAAAGTCGAAGACCGTCGAGCGGCGACGTTAAACCCCAGGGTCAGAGCGGCGACCATAAATACCCCGCGCTGAAGACCGTCGAGCGATGACGTTAAACCCCAGGGTCGAAGTGGCGACCATAAATACCCCGCGCTGAAGACTATCGAGTGGCGACGTTAAACCCCAGGGTCGGAGCAGCGACCATAAATGCCTCATGCTGAAGACCGTCGAGCGGCGACGTTAAACCCCAGGGTCGGAGCGGCGACCATAAATACCCCATACTGAAGACCGTTGAGCGGTGACGTTAAACCCCAAAGTCGTTCATAACCATAAACCCGAGTAAAATGGTAACTCTGTGCTCAGGAACAAAAGGAGTGCGTGTGTAAAATCGAAGCTCGAACGGTTGTCCAAAGGATAGGAGATAACGAATATGACAGGGAACGAGATTAGAGTAGGTGATCCACCCAGGCTTATAGAGTCAACTAAGGGCAAGGGACATACGAAAAACCAAAAAGGAACTCCATTAATTAGTATAAATCCTTGCCGAGCGGCAGGCATACATACGAGACATCAAAAAATTTTTTACAATACCACTCCTCACTCCAAGTAATCGAAGATCTCATCAGGAATGGTGGTGAGGAGCTCGGCACGGTCCAAAACCGGAATGGCTGTGGCTTCGGGAAGGTGACCCTTTGCTTTCAAGTAGGTAACCGTGGCATCGATGGCCAGCATAAAGCCACTGACAAGCCATTCGCACATCTTCTTGACAAATTGTTCCGAACGGATGTAGTTTTGCCTAATTACAGCAAAACGACTCGGCTCAGCGTCCTGGTATTCTTTAAAGGCGAGACGGGAGGCCTCAAATGTGTCCTAGAAGGTCTTCAAGTCCTCTCGAAGAACAACCGCCTCCACCGAGCGACCCTTTTGCTCGGCGTCCAACAGACTCATCAGCTCCTTAACCTTTTGATCCAAAGCTCGGGCCTCCATGTTCTTCGCCTCCAGGTCGACGACGGCCCTGTTCTTCCTGGTGGTGGCCAGATCGATCTTCTGGTTATACGACTTGACCTGGGTCTCGAGCCGACCCACCATGGTCTGCAGGCCGGAGGAGTTCCTCCGCTCCTCCTCTAATAACTTCTGGGTCTTAGCCAGGTTCGCCTACAGCTCAGCATATGTAGGGCCTTGGGAGGGACTCACCCTAGAAATTTTAAGCCCCTTGAACTCCTCCTCCAATAGTGCCAGGCGGTTGCATACTACCACGCTTTCCACCTAGTACTGGAGTCGATTGGCAGAAAGTTAATACCAAGATGAAAATAAATCATAAAATAGACAACTTATCTCGGTTGCCATCTGCATATGGCTATTGCCGAGCAATCCCGGTGGCATGGTCGCAACCCGAGCTCGAGCCTCCTCCCAAACCTTGGCCAGTTGCCCCCGGATAACTATTTGATGTTTGGGGGAGGTTGGCTGATCGACCGCCAACAGAAGCTCCTCAGTCGGGAGATGCAAGGTCGCCTTTATCGACTGACGACCGCTTTGGGTGGACGGAGCAGATATCACCGGGCTGAAGGAGGGGCCGAACAGAGTGGAATGGATTCCTGATCGAAGAATCCTCTTGCGAGTGGGGGACATAACGTTGAGCAGCTGAGCGACGATCGGATCAGACGGGAGGTCGCACTGCGAAGGTGTCCTATCGGAGGAGATAGTTTCCACGGTCTCCGTGGCCAAGGGGGGACACCCGTCTCCTCGGACGCTCTCACCGCCGAGGAAGCCGAACGGGTTGGCGTGCCCGTTCGGTGTCGTTTGCGTCTGTTCAGTAGCTCTTCATCGCCAGTAGACTCGGTTTCTCCAGGTCGAGTAGCCGGCTGCACGCCGGAGGGGGCAGCCTCCCCTGCAACCTTAATATGTGACGTTCGGGCGGCGGACCCACCACCAGTAGTCGGAGCTTCCTCGCTCTCACCCTCATGGGAGCCGGCCGGCGTCAGCCCGAGCCTCTCCATCTCCTTCGCAGCAGCTTCCTCAACCTCGGCAACTTTAAGTTTCAGCATGTCTAGCGCCACCGACTTCATCATGGTGTTAGCTGCAAGAAAAAGAGAGGAAATCAGTTAGATCCAAAGAAAAAAGTCAAGGAAATTTCTCACCTAAGCCGCCCGGGAGATACGTTCTGATCGGACTCAGCCTGAACATGTATAGCACGCCCTCCGGCAACAACTTGTTGATATCCAGCTTCAGGCCGACTAGCATGTTGGCCGCATGGAGGTACGCTGGCTGGGTCTTGTATCTCTTCAGCTCAGGGGGAGGGGGGAGGCCAACCTGCCACTTAGTTAAGAAATGAGGCAGCTTGGGGAGCCTTATATAAAAGAAGTAGTCCTTCCAATGTTTATTGAAAGTGAGCATTTTATTTAAAAAGAGTAAGCCAATCCGAGACTGGAAGAGATAAGTGCCCAGCTCGGACTGCTTAGGGTAATAGAAGTAGTGGAATATTTGAGGCTTAAGGGGAATGTTGTGGACTTTGAACAGTACCACAACCCCGCACAGGAGACTGAAGGAGTTAGGGACAAGCTGGGAGAGCGGAAGGCTAAAATAGTTACAGACTTCAATGATAAAGGGATGGATGGGGAATCGCAGACCGACCACAAATTGGTCGCGGTAAAAGAAAAGGGTGTCGTTCGGCGGGATATGTGGCCAGCCGGAAAGTGAGGCCAAAATTATTTCCTGGTCAGAAGGGATTTTAAAGGCACCTACTAGGCTCGCCGCGTCACTTACGTCGAACCGAGACTCCATGGGGGTGTACCATGGGCCGGGAGTAAGGTCAGCGGGCTGCAAGGAACTGACCATCGTCGGAAAACAAGGGCGGAGGGTTCGATACAGAAGATTACTGGAAAAAGCAAAAAGAAAGATCGATTGAAGGTGGGCTAACCAAGCCAAAAACAACACAGTGGTGGAGGGAGGAGGAGCTTACATAATAAGGGTCGCCGGAGCACTGAGACGCAGAACCGCCGGAGCACAACAAGCGTACGAAACCGCTGGAGCTAGCGGAAGACGAAAGCGATGCAGCGGTAGCCGCCCCACGGCTTTATAAAGATGGACGTGGCTGATCGAGGTCGTCCGATCTAGGGCGCAGGAATCGGGGCACACATTCGCCCGTCGAATTCGAACCGCCAAATGTCACATCAGCAACTGTCACCTAGGATGTGCGGTAACTGCGCCAGCGACATGTGGCGTCGTCCCACAGGTTAGCATTTAATGGGTGCATGCTCGACCTTAATGGAAAGGATTTGCATGCATCATAAGGAGATTTGGACGGCGTCAGCATTAGCTGACCGGCCCGCACCCCTTCAAAGGTGGCAAGTAAAAGTATCCAAAATAGCCAGGTGCAGTGGCATGAATCGCCGACCGGGGGAGAAAGATCAGTCCTGTGGAGACTGAGCGGGATCCCACTCAGCTAATAACCGACTGGCCAGCCACTCACCAGGCTATTTGTCTAGTCAGTCGGACTTTCAGCCACTCACCAGGCTATTTGTCTAGTCAGTCGGACTTTCAGCCTCCTTCGACTAGACTTGAAGGGAAGACATGTGATCCGGCGGTAAGAAGAGAGGCCCGCCCGGCAGAAGGTCAAACAGGTCAACACCCGACAGACGTTCAACCGGGTGGGCTATCTTCCTGATTAGCAGGAGGATTAGCCTACTCGGCATCTCGACAGCTCGACCTGACGCCGAGTTTCCGACGCTCATAAAGCAAAGTGGGAAGAAACGGAGGCCGAACGACCATCTCGCTCGGCTAACAGTAGACGCGGCATTCAGATGAGCAAGCATCCACCTGAAGGTCGTCAGCCGACGGGCCTCCGCTCGGCCCGGGAAAGGTACTAGCCGAGCAGTTCCCCCACTCGGCCCGGGAAAGGCACTGGCCGAGCGGTTCCTCCGCTCGGCCCAGTAAAGGACAAAGGGAGCGGGTGGAGAGATCTTCCTGGGAACAGTGTCACCGACAAGAGGCATAGCCAACGGCCTGGTCGGACAGAGAATCGTATGGTGGAAGCTTCCACTGTCACGTCAGAGATATGCTCGTGCTATTATGGTAGGGTGTCAGTCATGCTTTTCTGACACATCTATTCCAGGTATGCTTTGAAGAGTGTGCACGCCTCGGGGAGCGTGCACGCGCCTCTGGGGAGCCCTATATAAGGACCCCCAGACGCCGATGGAGGTATGCACACATCTCTACTGTAGCTACAGTTCTCGCTTCTGCTCTACTTTTTTCTTTCTTTCTGTCGGAGGTTTGACTTGAGCGTCGGAGGACCATCATCGGGGAACCCCTCCCCGTCTCGACACTGTGTTTGCAGGTCCACAACGACAAGGGATCTATGTCTTTGGAATTTTCGACCAATCAACAGGAGTGCCACGTCCCCAGCGTCCATCGACTCAGTGTAGGACCGTTGGGCCGGCTAGGAGGGGGTTGTTGGATATCCTGCTAACACAAAAAAGAAAACAAACCCTCCTCGAACTCTTTAGGCTAACACTTGCATAATTAAGTTAAGCAGATAAATTAAAAGCATAAAGAAAAGCGAGGCACAAAAGATTTACTTGGTTACAACCGATGTGGTTGTTAATCCAAGGAAGATTAAGCTCAATAAAACTCCTTCGGGCGGAGAAGCCTCGTACAGCGTTGAAGTGCAGAAAACAGAAGCTTAGACTAAAAGAGAGTGTGCAAGCACTGGATTTACAATCAGTGAGTTCTATTTAAGCTTCTGGACCAAGGCTATATTTATAGTCTTGGTCCGGGCGCCTGGAAGGGTTCCGGGCGCCCTGGGGGGGATAAATTTTATCCCCCAACGGTCGGATCGAGTCAAAACTCGATCCTGTTGAAAAGTCGATTCCGGGCGCCCGGAAGGGTTCCGGGCGCCCCGGTCGGTTCCGGGCGCCCGGAGCCCTAAGGTCAACATAAGTTGACTTTTCGACTCCGGTTCAGCTCGTCTCGATCCAGCTCATCTCGGTCCGGGTCTGTTCGCTCCGGCTCCGTTTGCTTGGGTGATCTCGGCCTTCCGGAATAGGGCTCACCCGAACCCATGTTCCGGCCTTCTCGAGCGTGCTTCCCTCCGGCTTCTCGTCCCTCGGAATTGCCGCGTGTTCCTTCTCGTCCACCAGCGTACTCATCCGCAGTCTTCGTCCCTCAGTCGCACCCCGTGCCGACCTTCGCGCTAGCTGCGTCTCTTGCTCCCCGAGCAATCTTCCGCTCCGGCTTTCGTCCCTCGGAACCACCGCGCGCGCTTCCTTCTCGTCCGCCGGTGTACTCTTCCGCAGCACCTCGTCCCTCGGACGCACAGCGTGCCGTCCTTCTCGCTAGCTGCGTCTTCCGCTCGAGTACCTGTGCTCCTAAGCTCCTGCACACTTAGACACAAGGTTAAATACAACGCAGGACCTAACTTGACTTGTTGATCACACTAAAACAACCTTGGGGTTCCAACAATCTCCCCTTTTTGGTGTGATCAACCCAAGTTAAGCTAGGGTCAAAACTAGACATAAAATTAAAACAAGTTATTGCAATAATGTGCAACAAAATTAAATTTCAACAAATTTTCAATTTTCAATTTCTACCTCCCCCTAGACTTATACTTTCTCTTCTCCCCTTTGATCACAATAAAAATGGGGTTTCAAGAAAAACAATCTAAGGGTTAAAGACTTAGAAAAAAATACCTCTAAACAAAAGAATTTCTAAGTCATTAAGATCCTTTTAGAGCAATTTCTAGAACTTTGAAAATTTTGCAATAATTTTCACCAAAAAAAAATCATTCTAAGAAAATTTAGCAAAATTAATAACGTAAAAAATTTTCTTTGCATTTATTTAATTGTTGTTCTAATGCTCTTTATCAACAGGATTTAAATTTCCATTTTAATTTATCAAAACTTCTTAAATCACACTGTTTCAAATTTAAAGCCACAAATATTAAACATGCAACAATTTGTATCATGTTAATTTCTATTATTTTTTGAATTTCAACTTCACAAAAATATTCAAATAGCATAAATTCTAACTTGATAAAATTCCTCAATAATATAAAAAAATCTTTTGGCAATGTGCAAAATTCGTTTGAAAGAATATTTTGTAATTTGTCAGAATTTTTTAACAATAAGAATTTGCAGGAATCTATTAATAATAGGTTTCTTAATCCGAAAATATTTTTCGATGAATCAATTTCTAATTCATAAAACTTTTTCAATAAAGTAATTTGTACTTCCAAATTTTTAGGACCAGAAAAAGTTTTCGATAATATTTCTAAGTTGCATAATTCTTTCGAAAAACTTCTTTGTGATTCACAAAAGTTTTTTAGCAAAGTTTCCAACTTGCAAAATTCTTTTGTTAAGATATTTTGAAATTCGAAGAACTCTTTCGATAATATTTCAAATTTGCAGGATAAGTTTGACAATTGATTTTCTAATATAAAAGACTCTTTCGATGATTCGCAAAAATTTTCAGGCAATTCTTCGATTGAATCATTCAATTGATCAGAGGTTCGAGTCCATACCTGACTTACCTTGTCAGTAATTGATTCTCCCCCTATCGAGTTGCTTTCTTCCGAAGATTCTCCCCCTTCATCGATCTCGGGATGTACTTCGGCTGTTGTAGTACTTACCTCGATTTCAGACTCTTCTGTCGGTGGCTCGGTGTCTATTGAGGTGTCAGCTTCTGAAGGTTCTTCGTAGAGCTGCAAGAACTTTTCTCAAAGTTCTTTTGCGCTTTCATAATCTGCGACCTTTTTGAAATCTTCCTTTGGTATTACATTCAGAAGATAATATTTTGCTCGCCCATTTGCCATAGACTCCTCACGTTGCTTTTCGTTCCAGAGGCGTAGATCGAGTCCTTCTCCGTTCGTGTTCTTTGGTTCTTCATAACCAAATTTCATTATTAAAGAAATATCAAAATCTGAGTTAAGGTATACCTCCATGTTTTGTTTCCAGATGGAAAACTCCCCCTCGAATGCAGGTGGGTAGTCGCTAGCTCCGGCCATCGTTTTGTTGCTTCAGACGGCGGTTAGTCCTTCTGAGGCGTACTCGGCTCTGATACCACTTGTAGGACCGTTGGGCCGGCTAGGAGGGGGTTGTTGGATATCCTGCTAACACAAAAAAGAAAACAAACCCTCCTCGAACTCTTTAGGCTAACACTTGCATAATTAAGTTAAGCAGATAAATTAAAAGCATAAAGAAAAGCGAGGCACAAAAGATTTACTTGGTTACAACCGATGTGGTTGTTAATCCAAGGAAGATTAAGCTCAATAAAACTCCTTCGGGCGGAGAAGCCTCGTACAACGTTGAAGTGCAGAAAACAGAAGCTTAGACTAAAAGAGAGTGTGCAAGCACTGGATTTATAATAAGTGAGTTCTGTTTAAGCTTCTGGACCAAGGCTATATTTATAGTCTTGGTCCGGGCGCCCGGAAGGGTTCCGGGCGCCCCGGTCGGTTCCGGGCGCTCGGAGCCCTAAGGTCAACATAAGTTGACTTTTCGACTCCGGTTCAGCTCGTCTCGATCCAGCTCATCTCGGTCCGGGTCTATTCGCTCCGGCTCCGTTTGCTTGGGTGATCTCGGCCTTCCGGAATAGGGCTCACCCGAACCCATGTTCCGGCCTTCTCGAGCGTGCTTCCCTCCGGCTTCTCGTCCCTCGGAATTGCCGCGTGTTCCTTCTCGTCCACCAGCGTACTCATCCGCAGTCTTCGTCCCTCAGTCGCACCCCGTGCCGACCTTCGCGCTAGCTGCGTCTCTTGCTCCCCGAGCAATCTTCCGCTCCGGCTTTCGTCCCTCAGAACCACCGCGCGCGCTTCCTTCTCGTCCGCCGGTGTACTCTTCCGCAGCACCTCATCCCTCGGACGCACAGCGTGCCGTCCTTCTCGCTAGCTGCGTCTTCCGCTCGAGTACCTGTGCTCCTAAGCTCCTGCACACTTAGACACAAAGTTAAATACAACGCAGGACCTAACTTGACTTGTTAATCACACTAAAACAACCTTGGGGTTCCAACACTCAGCACTCGGACAAGATCAATCTCCAAAGGTAGGGACGCTCTCGTAGCATAGGATAGTTGAGGTACAAGGAATATCTTCAAAGGTAGGGAGACTCTCGTAGCCTAGGATAGTTGAGGTCAGGGGAGATATTCAAAGGCAGGGAGGCTCTGGCAACCTTGGATAATTGATGTTCAGGGGATATATCCAAAGGCAAGGAGGCTCTCGTATCCTAGGATAGTTGAGGTCTACGGGTGATCTCCACAGGCAGAGAGGTTCTTGCAGCCATAATTATATTGAGGCTTAGAGGAGATTTCTATAGGCAGGGAGGTTCTTAATTACAACTTGATACAGGAGGAGTCTAGGGGAGACTTCCACGGGCAAAGTGGTTCTCACAACCTAGGATAATAGGAGTTCCAGGAGAGACTTCCATAAATAGAGAAATTTTCATAGCTTGGGATAATGTTTGTTAGAGAGACATTAGCTGCAGGAATGATGAAGTCAACTCAAAAGTGACATTAATTAGCACGGTTAACATTCAAAGATAAATAATGATTCTTTATTTTTCGCTTAGCTTCTTTTATTGATTTGGAATCCAAAAATAGTAAAGCAACAGAATCGCAACGTAGAGTAGTAACAACAACGAATACATCATGCAGATGATTTATTGGCAATTAATTAATTAATTAATTAAGCGAGTGAGTGAGGGTTGGTTGAGACTAATTGTTGTTGTCCGTCCATTGTTGAGCTTGGAGCCGGTCAACGAGGCGTTTGTCCACCTGAAAAGCCTTGGCGAGCACATCATCGGAAATGGGCGGCGTGGATCCGAACACAGCCTTGGCAATGGTAATGACGCCCGGGTTTTGACTGCTGAGACCGGCGAGCGCAACGGCATTGTATTTGCCCGTGTTGAGTTGGAAGTGGATGAGGCCTTGGGGGAACACAAAGACGTCACCCTTCTTCAAATTCTTAGTGAAGAGGCGGTTGGTTTGGCCGATGTTGGACGTCACAAAGCCGACGTAGAGCTCTCCTTCTAGCACGACGAGGATCTCAGTGGCGCGAGGGTGGGTGTGAGGAGGGTTGAGCCCATTAGGCGCGAAGTCTATGCGAGCCAAGGAGATGCCGAGGGTGTTCAGCCCGGGGATCTTATTCACGTTGACGGCGGTGACGTTGGAGCGGACATTGTTGACGGTGTTGCCGGGCTTGTCGAGGCCAGAAGTGTAGAAGTCGTCGGCTGTGACGTCGTTCATGTTCTTGCATACGGCGCCGTTGACGAACACTGCAAAAAGGTAATTAAGGTCCGATTGGTAAACATATGCATGCATGCGTACTGGAAAATGGAAATGAAAGCGCTTAGTTTGCTTGTTGGCGGGGGAGGAGGAGTAAAGCTAGCTATGCACCTTTGGAGCTATCATCTGCGACGCAGAAGTCCTGAAGGGGACTAGGATCTGAAGCCAATACAGCAGCATGAGCGAAAGCCAAGGCGAGGAGTGCGACGAGGAGCAGTTTCATAGCCATGTCTTTGATTAATTGTATCACTGAGCTGAGCAATGGTATATTGGTATTGCTATGCATGCATTAATAGGTTTATATAGAGAAGAAGTAGGCTTGAAAGTTGAAACATTCTTCCCTGCCCTGCCCTGCTCTGCTCTGCTCTGCTCTGCTTTCATTTGGTAGCGTGCGTGAGAAGAGAGATCATGAAATGGTAAACTAAAAGCGCATGACATGCTCAGTCTTCACCTGCTCCTTAATCATCAGAGTAATTAACTACTTGGTCTTATCTTATTACTTGACCAATTAAAAGTTTAATTTTCGCCTGAGAATTTGACCATATCATATGGTGCTAGCTACCAAATACAAGACATGCACAATTAATTAAAGCTAATTGACTTAGTGATCCTCTACGTCCTTTATATTAATTTACTTGGCCAACATAGAAGCAAATTAGAATGGGCAACACAATATAATTAATGCGTTTATCATCGTATTAATTAATTGATTATATTGGCTTGTACTTAACTAATCCACGTTCCCATTAATGTTCATATTTGAATTATACATTTATAATAAGTCAAAGTCAAAGTAAGGTAAGATTAGTTCAAACCTTCTAGTCTCATAGTCTATATATATATCCCTTTCCTCTAACCTATTCGCATATCATTCATTGCAGCTAGCAACCAACCGTCGTTTCTGCTCTTTTATACATTAATCTCCTAAACAAATTAATTAGCTAAGATGACGGCTAAAATTCTTATGGTTATTGCTGCTCTCCTTGCTTTGCAATTGGCTACCTCTCGTGTAGTATGGGCATCTGATCCTAGTCCACTTCAAGACTTTTGCGTCGCCGATAACAACTCCAAAGGTTTATATACATAACTTCTTCTCCCTTAGCTTAGTTTAGCTTGGTTGATTTAATTTAGAGCGGCTTGTCTAATTACATCTTATATATTCATTGGTTCCTTGATTTACAGTGTTTGTCAATGGATTCGTTTGCAAGAGCATGGATGACGTGAAAGCCAAAGACTTCTTCACCTATGGCCTCGACAAGCCCGGCAACACCATAAACAAGCTAGGCTCCAACGTCCGTGCAGTCAATGTGAATACAATTCCTGGGCTCAACACGCTCGGCATCTCCATGGCTCGCATCGACTTCGCCCCTCGCGGACTCAACCCACCCCACACTCACCCTCGCGCCACTGAGATCCTCACCGTGCTAGAAGGAGAGCTCTATGTTGGCTTTGTGACATCCAACATTGGCCAAACCAACCGCCTTTTCACCAAGATTCTGAAGAAGGGCGATGTGTTTGTGTTCCCTCAAGGCCTTGTCCACTTCCAATTCAACCGTGGCCATACAAGAGCTACTGCAATCGCTGCTCTAAGTAGCCAAAACCCCGGTACCATAACCATTGCAAATGCAATTTTTGGCTCAAAACCCTCCATATCCGATGAAGTTCTCGCTAAGGCTTTCCAAGTGGACCGGAAGATTGTTGACCGACTCCAAGCTCAATTCTGGATGGATAACAACAATTAGATATATAGGAGACGTATGAATATCATATATATTATCAATATTATCGTTACTATGCATGGGTTATTATAACCCGTATAATTGATTTACTTAATAAAGTAATTTGTCATGTAACCAATTAATTTATTTCAATAATAAAGATGATGATGATGATGATGATGATGATGATGATGATGATGATGAGATATTTTATTTGAATAATGATATAATATGAGATCCATTTTGTTTGAAACCTAGGTTTAATCATGCTAACAAAGACAAAAGCATAAAATTTATAAATTATGGTGTTTAATTGTACCTTTTAAATTACAAATTAAGCTGCAATTATATATATGATTGAAATAGACTTAATTAATCAATGTAAAAGTTTATGCATGGTACATCCGCCCAGCCTTTTTTTCTCAACATACCTAGCTTTGTCGACATGCACACTTCACCTAAGATTTTCATAACACATCTAGCTTGTTTGATTTATTATATGTACTATCGATGTGATTTGTCCATATATCCCTCTAATTATATGCCTAACTCAATTGGCTTTCTTGAATCGTCTTGGGCATAATTAGTCGATCGAATTTGTCATGCCATAATAGCTTGTTCTTACCTTAATATTTTTTTTTCAAACACAGAGATGTGTGCTACATGTTCAAAGGTACATTTAGCTCCTTCTTCCCAAGCAATGGCTTTCATGAGCATCTTCGAAACATTCATAAACAATTGTTCATTCTCAATTTCTAACACTACAAAAAAAATCGAGATTACCAACGGAATATTCCGTTTAAATTCCGTCGGTGAAATGGTTTAGGGATAAAATTATGACAGAAAATTATTTGTCGGAAGGTGATTCATCGGAAACGATTTTAAAGACAGAATTTAGGTCTGTTGGTAAATTTTACTATGAAAATTATTTTCCGTAGCAAATTTTCCTGATGAAAACAATCATTCCGTCAGTAATATCAAAATGGAGTTTCTGTCAGAAAGTTCATTTTGATATTACCGATAGAAATGTTGTTTTCGTTGAAAAACAATCGATATTTACCGATGGAATACTGATTCCGTCAATAATTAAAAAAATCAAGAATCATTTATATTCAAGATCTACCTTGTTTATAATTTCCAGATATACAACACTACAACAAATGTATAATCAGGATCTACCCAATGGAATACTCTACTCCTCTGTTAGGATATGATATCTATCACATGTATGTTGGTATAGTTTCGTTAACATAAATACACTTGCGTAGGTATACAGGAGTGTACTTATAGGTACAAACCTAAGTATATAACTGAAATGTGATGTAAATGCACGAGTATCAATCAGTAACTATACTATAGTATAGTAATGTCATACAAGGAATATTCGGTGCTAGAAGCTATTGGGTGATCGAAGGCGTATAGTCTTCCTCCGAGAAATCTTCCGTTATACGTGTATGAATAGTCTTTTATAACCTCCATAATAATGATAGAAGACGAGTAGCCTATCTCATAATAAAGTTCTATTGCTTGTATATGTCAGATATTAGAATATTCCTTAATGAATAGCTGTTATTCTATGACTGGTTGTTATGATTTCCTGACAATGTTGTATCTTGGAGGTGATCCAACTGGACCCTTATCTGATCAGTTATATGTAATAGGAGACTTACTGCTAGTATCTCGGAGTAGTTTTGATGTGTCAACTAAGTTTAGTTAGGTCATGTTGTATTTGATCTTTGTGTCTAAGTGTGCAATAGCTTAGGAACTCAAGAAGTCAAGCGAAAGATGCCGCTAGCGAGAAGGATGAGACGGGAAGAGAGTTGATGGGATCGGTGCATCGAAGGACGAGATGCTATGGAAGAGTACACCAGCGAACGAGAAGGACGCGCGTGGCGGACCGAGGGACGAGATGTCGGGGAGAAAGGCTACTCGAAGAGAAGGTCGGAGTTGGGTTAGAGTAACCTCAACTCCGATTAGCCGGAGAATCACCTATGTGAAGAACTACGTGAAAAGATCAACTTTTCAGCTGAGTTGCCTTGTGAAAGACGCTATCCATGGCTGGAAGGCGCCTAAGATGAATAGTACGAAGGCATCTTCCAACTTATTGAAGGCTTCTTCCCTAGCTATTAGCCGAAGATAAAATTTTGTCTTCGGCGATAAGATTTGCCACGCTGGAGGCGCCTTCCACCCAATTGAAGGTACCATCTAGTTTCGGATGAAATTTTCTAAGGGCTATAAAAAGACCTTTGAAGTTAGGAATAATTCAACAACTTGAACAACAAGCATTGTGCACTTTCCTAGTCTTTCTTTTGAGTAACCAACTTCTATAAGAGGCTTCTCCGCCTGCAACAAAGGAGAATTCTAGTGGAGTTTTCTTCAACATATTGGATTAACAACCACCTAGGTTGTAACAAATTAATAGAATTATTCACTTACTTTCTTTTATTTAGTTATTCAATTAATTCATTATTAATATTGTGCTAATCTAATTTAATCAAAGGATTGATAAAGGGGTTGCTTTTTTAAGGCAATTCACTCGCCTCTTGTTGGCTCCACTGCACCAACACTAACAAGGATGGGGAACTGAGTCCATTCATTTTGACCGACAATTAGGATGAACAGACTATATATTAAGCTGTATTATAATAGTGAGAAATGAGTTGTCCTTTAAGTTCAAACGATGTTGCGCCCAACCAGTAGTATTTTTAGAGTGCTTTTGCTGGGAAGTTGGGAGCTCAACCATAGGTCCGTCAGATACTTTAGACCAAGCAACTATATATAATAAGACTTACCCCTACACTGCTATGCTGGGATTTGGAAGTTTAGACCGGATCTTATATTGGTCGGCACTAAACCCTATTTACCCTACCAACATTAGGGTTGTTTAGGTTTATTTTGTATATGTTAGCATCAAGTGGATTGATAAATCCTCCCAATTTGCCCTGTTCTTAGGGCCGGTCATTTTTATACTAAAAGTTATATTATAACACTGATAAGATTGTGCCTGTAAGCTAAAAGTAATATTGTTGGAACCCCAAGGTTGTTTTGATGTGATCAACAAGTTAAGTTAGGTCATGTGGTATTTTAACCTTGTGTCTAAGTGTGCAGGAGCTTAGGAGCACAAGGAGTCGAGCAAAAGACGCAGCTAGCGAGAAGGACGACACGAAAGAGACCCGACGGGCTCAGTGCGTTTAAGGTACGAGGTGCTGCGGAAGAGTACACGGGCGGACGAGGAGTATAAGGTTGCTGGAGAAGGCCAAAATTGGATCCGGGGTGAGCCTTATTTCGGTTGGTTGAAATCACCCAAGCGAGCGGAATCGGAGTGGAAGATCGGAACCGAGGCGAGCACCACCAGAGCAGAGGGACCGGACCAAAAGTTAACTTTGTTGACTATTGTGGTCCGGGCACCCGGAACTATTCCGGGCACCCGGACCAATTCGGGCTGCTCGGAACCCCTTCCGGGTGCCTGGACCTGAAATTTTATTCTGATCACGGTCAAACATGATCTATACCAAAAGGGATAAAACTTTATTCCCTCCCAGGTGCCTGGAACCCTTCCAGGCGCCCTGACCAAGGCTATAAATATAGCCTTAGTCCAAGAAGCTCAATCAACACAAGCAATTAGCATTTCGAACACTTGTACACTTTCTTTAGAGTTTTGCTTCTATTTTTCTGTGCGTCATTGTTACGATTCCGCAAGTGCACGGATTCGTCGTCAGTAATATATAAGATTGTCGAACCACAGGGACTGTTGATTAAGCACTAGAGATGTCGCAAAGTAAGTTATCTAGATGATCGAAAGTTGGCTTTGGCGCTTGCAAACTAACGAGAGTGATTGAAGAGAGAAAGAGAAGGATGAGAGAATCGATCTTAGAGGGAATTGAGCTTTGGGAAATGGATTCAAGGATTTCGGTTTCGTTATGGTGGAACCTGATGCATCATGTACTATCTTTTACTCATTGTCAATCAACATACCTTCGCTGGAAGTTAAAGCTACTATCCTTAAGTACTAATCAGAGAAGATCCCTGTAAAATCCTGTTACGGTTAACCCCTGTCACTAGGGCACCTCGGTAGATCACAAGAATACAAATTTAATCGGTATCATTAGGGATAGAGATAGGGGTTTGGTTTGGTCTCTTACTTCCTTGTGGAGAAGTTGCCTCTCCTTTCAAGGGAATATCCTAGATGTCCATGAACGGGTTACCCCTGTCACTAGGGCCCCTCGGGTGTACAATATAGATCCTCTTTTTACGAAATAAGCAATTCTTACACAATCAATTAACATGACAAGGCAACAAGTCTAATGCACATCAAATAGAAACGAAGCAAGAGAAATCATCCAACAAGTAAAGGCACGAACATGAGTCTTACATCAAACCCTATCCAAAACTACTCTCTACATCCATAGAAAAGGAGATCTACTCCATTGCGAGAGAGGAACAACCCCAAAACATAAAGTAAAGCACACTTACAACCCTTGATATGAGAAGAAGGGGAAGAAGATATGCTTGCCGAGGTTTCCGATGTCTTGGTGATGCCTCCTTGCTCTGGAGATGGACGGAACATCAAGAGATGGTGGCGGATGAAGCTCTCGGGTTTCCCCCAAAGGGAATAACCCTTTCCCAAGGAGAGGGGGCAGAATCCCAAACCAAAGATCCTCTAAGAATAGGGTTCTTGACCCTTTTATAGCTCCTCCAAGTTGTCCAAGAAAACCAGGATTACAGGGGTCCAGTAAACTAAGTTTTTCAACCATTAAACAAGGTTTTATCATGATTTAACCTGAACCAAAGTTGTAGCTCTTGAACTTATCTTCAATCTGATACTTGGATCAAGCCCTGGCTCCAACCGAGCCGAAAGTTATGGCGGTTCAAAGTTTGGTCTGCGGTCTGGGCGGAGGTCCAGTTGAACCCGCGGTTGGGAGGCACGACCGTGTAATTTAGCACGGTCAGACAACGCTTTCTCTCTGTTGTATCTGAAGCAAAGTTGTAGATCATATTGAAGTCAGCTACGTTTTGGTATAAAGAACATCCCGAAACACCAACGGAGCGCAAAGTTATGGACAAATTATGAACGGTCTGCAATCTGTCCAGAATTCAGCACAGCCCTATTTTGGCGTGGCACGACCCGTGTTCTTCGTCACACGGCCGTGTGGAATCCACACGGCCTCACACGGCTTCTTCTCGGGTTGAGTCACATGGCTGTGTGAAACTCACACGGCTGTGGCCTTTTTCTTCTCTGCCAAGGTCACACGGCCGTATGGATTCATACGACCGTGACCTTTCTCTCCTCTGGATCGTTGGCACGACCGTGTGTTGCTTGGCCACGGGGATAATGGCACGGCTGTGTGGGGGCACACGGCTGTGGCTTTCTTCGCATCGGGTGCTGTCAAGACCAAGACATGATAATGGCACGACCCAAGTGCCTGTGTGTGGTTTTGCTCCATTTTCGCTCCAAATAGCGTCCTATCAATCAAAACAAGCAAAGAGTAGATCTCCGAACAAAATATAATGGAAGTATGACATTATAATGAAATAGGGTACAATAAACATAGATTATGCTAATGAAATGCAAGTAGATGTGTGTCAAAGCATGCATAAATGATCATATAATCTACGCACACACCCCCAGACTTAAACCTTTGCTTGTCCTCAAGCAAAACCCGCAATCTAGATTTATATGGTTAAATAGTGCATCATAATCTCTTGCAAATCAATCTAATCCTATCAGATGATTTCATTGGTGAGCAAGATACAAAAGTAGTTTGAGTATAACCTAAGTAGTAGTCCTCCGTGCTCAGTGCGAAAATGGCCTAAATTTATCAAGTTTCAATCCCTAAGTCTAGTCAAGTCGTCATAAAATTGTGTTCCTTATACTTTCGCGATAGACACTTACCTACCACATGCAAGGTTCGTTCCCCACAAAAATGCTATGCATCGTGTACACAAGGTCTCAAAGGAATACTCAGTATCAAGAGAAACATAACATTCATTTCCCCAGTAACCTAACTCGGTCTCAAAAGGGTGAATTGCTAGTTTCCATTCACGACAACTATTTTTTTATCCTTTTTTTTTAATGTTTGCAACGTATCAAACTTGAACAAACCTTCATTTTTTCATTTTTTTAAATTTTTTTTGGGATTGATTTTTCCAAATGAGCTTACATGATCTGAGTTTATCCAGTAACCAAAATGTAGTTGAGAGGTCACCATAGAAGCACAAGTACTAGTCCAATTCTATGAATCATGACTATTTTAGAGTTATCAACCATCAAAAATAGGCATAGTGCATAGAGATCCTAAAATAAGGTCAATACTTAAACTCTTGTAGTAAAAACATTGCTCACTTTATGCTATCATAGATAGAAAAATATAGATCACTAAATATAATAGCACCATAAGTAGCCAATAAACCACATGGAATCTAGAACAAACGTGCTAGTATTTTGTAATAAGGAACAAACAATCATGATGTGATGTAAGATGCAACTAGCAAAAATTTTATTAAGCAAAAAAGAAATAAACAAAAACTAAACCAAACCAAATGCATCTAATGCATCCCCCTAGACTTAAACTTTTCATTGTCCTAATGAAAATAAAAACAATGTGGAGGAGATAAAAAGTAAGAGAAGTTACCAAATGATGTCATTAACTTCTCCACCATATAGTTGCCCTCCTCCTAATCTTTGAATCCTATAAAAGAATGTAGACAACAAAAATTAAGTAGAGGATATATGTTTATTATAAAGAAATGAAACTAGAAAGAACTAAAGGCATGAATGGAAATGAAGAAAATGAACTTGGGTTGCCTCCCAAGAAGGACTTGTTTAAGGTCATTAGCTCGACCACCTCATTAAATTCATCGAAATCTTGCTCTAGGAGGGGTAAGATATTTCAATACCCTCCTACCAATGACTCTTATAATGGAGAGAGCTTTCATCAAAGGAGCTACAGAGTAAAGTATAACTTTATCCATCTTTATCTTCTTTGAAGTTCTTTCAGGTGGTCAAAGATGGTTCAGTCTGAGCTTCCAAATATAGGCCTCATGAAAATCTGCACACCCAAAAGAAAAACATACCTCTCCCAAGCATGCTATATTAGATAGAACTAGAACTTTATTAAGATGAATTGAGTATGTATCACAGATTGAATCACATCTAACAAAATCTACTATTGGTACATCTATGAAATTTTCCAAAAGATCATAAAGGATACTAACCTTGCTTTGCTGAGAGATACCTGAAAGTTCTAAACATGTGGATGTGACTTCTGAATCTTGCATTGACTCTAGCTCTGGCTCAAGTGGTGGTGCCTCTAAAAGTAGTGATTCTTGGTTGCTTCTATTACACAAGTCCCTACACAATTATCATCAACCAATTCCATTTTTGCAAATTCCATAGTATCGAGTTGTTGTACGACCAAGAGAGGTGATCCTTGGGACATTTCCTCCATAGTACATGCCCCTACACTTTTATCTATGACATCATCATCATAAGTGGGGAAGAGTCCACTAACACTAATGTCATCAATATAGGGATCAACAACATTATTAGAAATTTGAAGTAATATTCGTAAAGCTGAGATCCCCCGTTGCACCATTAGCTATTCAAAAACTTGTGTTGTGTCTCCATCTGACTTGGAGCAGGGATATTTGTGTGTTGGGAGTCCTCCAAGTCAACCGACTAATCTGGTTGTAAATGATGTGATCTGTCCAATGAAAAATCATCCCGAAACTCTGAGAAACTCTGAGATGCTTAAAAAGAATGATCAACACCTTGCACGCTTCTATAATCAAAATTTTGATAATTCCTCCAATCCTGATTATAGGGATGAGGTGGGTGAGAGTTCTGTTGCTGGGAAAATGACTGCTCACTCTGCTCTAGAATTAACTGAGGTTGAAAGTTCTGAATTTGATAATCCCCCCAGTCATAGCCATAAGTATCAGGAACCTACTCATACACATCTTGGTGTTGAGGTTGGAATAAGTGCTGAAGTTCCGTGGAAGAGCTAGCTGTATTTTGGAAGAAGTAACATAAAATAGCTGGATGGAATGGACTACCACAAGCCGTGCAGATATCATCAGTTGGTTCTGTGGGAGGGTCATCTTCCTTTTGAAAGAGGTGGAATATGGCAGACGGATGAGACGTGCTACCACATCCTCCACAAAGGAACTCAGGTTGCTCATCTAGATCATAGCCTTCATCAATGGGAGATCTGGGTCTTACACTCATGGGTGTGAAAAATTCTCTTAAGGCCCTGCATGACATGTTAGTGCTCACGGATATCTAAAAAAAATTATGAGAAAAAATAAAAATGAAGAATTAAGGGCAAGAAATAAAATGCTATATGAAAAACAAGAAGGACAATGCAAAATTTAAATTGCAAGAAAGAAAGTGCTTAAAGAAAACAAGGAAGAAAAAGTAAAAGGGAAAAGAAAAATGTCTAGAGTAACTCATATGCTAATCAACTAATGTTAATGCGAACAGTCCCCGACAATGGCGCTAAAAATTTATTATGATTATGCAAGTGTACGGATTCGTCGTCAGTAATATATAAGATTGTCGAACCACAGGGACTGATGATTAAGCACTAGAGATGTCGCAAAGTAAGTTATCTAGACGATCGAAAGTTGGCTTTGGCGCTTACAAACTAACGAGAGTGATTGAAGAGAAAAAGAGAAGGATGAGAGAATCGATTTTGGAGGGAATTGAGCTTTGGGGAATGGATTCTAGGATTTCGGTTTCGTTATGGTGGAATCTGATGCATCATGTTCTATCTTTTAATCATTGTCAATCAACTTACCTTCGCCGGAAGTTAAAGCTACTATCCTTTTGTACTAATCAGAGAAGATCCCTGTGAAATCCTGTTACGGTTAACCCCTGTCACTAGGGCACCTCGGTAGATCACAAGAATACAAATCTAATCGGCATCATTAGGGATAAAGATAGGGGTTTGGTTTGGTCTCTTACTTCCTTGTGGAGAAGTTGCCTCTCCTTTCACGGGAATATCCTAGACGTCCATGAACGGGCTACTCCTGTCACTAGGGCCCCTCGGATGTACAATCTAAGATCCTCTCTTTACGAAATTAGCAATTCCTACACAATCACTTAACATGACAAGGCAACAAGTCTCATGCACATCAAATAGAAACGAAGCAAGAGAAATCATCCAACAAGTAAAGGCACGAACATGAGTCATACATCAAACCCTATCCAAAACTACTCCCTACATCCATAGAAAAGGAGATCTACTCCATTGTGAGAGAGGAACAACCCCAAAACATAAAGTAAAGAACACTTACAACCCTTGATGTTGTTGGTTAGTCGTAGGAAAATGTACTGGTTCCACTGTACAAAATTTTTTGTACAAGTATCAAACCTTTCCATAAATAACCTATTGCGTTCTTTAAAAGTTAAATTAGGAATCACAGACGAAACTTAACATCATTGATTCCAAATTTAACTTATCTGTTCTTAATGGTTTAGATTTGAATCACAAGCGGAACTTAACGTTATTGATTTAAATCTACCTAAGTTATTAATTCCATAAATATTAATTTCCAAAATTGGCTTCTAGGACTGCATGGCGAGAGGCACATGGCCTTCTTGGATATGGGAGCAACCACCACCACCTAGGCAAAGCCTTTTAAGGAAAGCTAATATTTATTTCCTTAAATAACTCTAGGTTAACCAAAAGGAACAATCGAATCACAAATTCGAAAAAGAAGAAAACACAAACTCGAAAAATAAATTCAAAAAACTAGATTTAATTGCCTCTTGTATTTAGAATTCTTACAAAGAAAATAACTAGTATGATGCAGGAGAAAATTACTAGTTATACCTTCTCTTTGTAAACTAATGATCTCGAGATCTTCTGCCGTATTTCTCGCCTCGCCTTAGACGGCGTGTGGGCGACGATCCTCGAAGATGAATACCACCCAAAAGAGTCCTTCCTCTTCCTCTAGAATTCGGCCACCACCACCACCAAGGAGAAGAGAGCAAAGGAAAAGGGAGAAGGGAGAGGACCGACCACCAAGAAATCTCCAAGCAAGAGAATAAGAGTTGTATCTCATGAAGCCCCCTCACCCCTTCTTTTATATTACTTGCCCAAGGTAAATGAGGAAATTTTTTTTACAAAAAATAAAATCATCCAAGAGTTTTTCCTTTTTCCTTTTTATTTTTCCTTTTGTTTCCTCTTGATTGAATCAATCACCAATCAATGGTTGTGATCAATCCTATTTGGTTTAGGATTGTGTTTTGGCCGGCCCCTTGCTTGGGCACCAAGCAAGGTGGCCGACCACCATATTTAGGAAAGAAAAAATAATTTTTTTATAAAATTTTACAAGAAGAAAAAACTCTTATAAAATTTTACATGCTTTCTTTCCTAGAGTTAAAAAAGGAAAGTTCTAAAAATTAAAATCATATCTTAAAATTTAAAACTTATCTAATAAAATTTCCTTTTTAACATGATGATAGAAAATTTTAATTTTAAAACTTATCTCCCTTTTTTTCTTAAACCATGAGGATGGTTAAAAAATGAAAGTTTTAAAACTTTTAAAACTCTCTATTAAAACATGTAGCCTAATTCAAATAAGGATAGTTTTAAAAATTAAAATATCTCTTTTAAAACTTATAGTTTTCTACAAAGAGAAGATTTTAAAAATTCAAAACAACCCTCCTTGTTTGAATATTGTGGCCGACCCCTTCATGCTTGGTCACCAAGCAAAGGGCCGACCCCTATAGGAGAGGATGTGGCCGGCCCTTGCTTGGTAACCAAGCATTGGATCGGCCCACTTCTTGGACATCAAGAAGAGCCTTACATTTGGATGGACTTGAGGCTATAATGAGGCTACGACAGGGACCTAGAGGAGAAATTGGTTTTGGCCTTCCGATGAGCTTGAGTATCCCGTGCTCGCCCCGAACACACAACTCAAGTTCATCGATAATAACTCATTCTACTAGAGAGTTATTACCGCACTATCGCACCAATCCCAAATTACATTATGGGCTCCTTCTTATCATGAGTGTGTTAGTCTCCCTGTGTTTAAGATTACGAATGTCCACTAATTAAGTAAGTTACCGACAACTCACTTAATTAATATCTAGCTCCAAGAGTAGTACCACTCAACTTCATTGTCATGTCGGACTAAACCCACCTGTAGGGTTTAACATAGCAATCCTTATGAGCTTCTTTTGGGGACATTCTCAACCTAGATAACTAGGACACAGATTCCTTCTATAATCAACAATACACAATATAAGTAATATCATTTCCCAACTTATCGGGCATATTGATTTATCGAGCTAAACCTCACCCTTTGATAAGTCAAAGAAATAAATATTAAATATATGTGCTTGTTATTATATTAGGATTAAGAGCACACACTTCCATAATAACCAAGGTTTAGTTCTTTTACTAAGTCAGTACAAAAAGAACATACCTAAATGACCCTACTCAATACACTTAAAGTGTATCAGTGTAATTTATTTAGTCAAGATAAACCAATACTTAATTACACTACGACTATTCTAATAGTTTGTTCCTTTCTATCTTAGTCGCGAGTAACTATTTATATTTTATAGAGAACCGACAACATAATCTTCTGAGTGTGACACCACACTCCATGTTGTCTACTTTATAAATTAATTGAACAATTACATTTAATAATAAAATGCAGATATTGACCAATGTGATTCTTTTATTTCAACAAATAAATGTTTACAAAAGCTAGGCTTTTAGTAGACACTCTAACAATCTCCCACTTATACTAAAAGACTAAGCTGCCATATCTGTTGCCTTACATATGATTCTCATGCCCTCCACATGCCGATCAAAAGCTTTCGCCAGAAGGGCCTTTGTGAAAGGATCTGCTAGGTTATCTTCTGATGCAATCTTGGCGACGACAACTTCTCCTCGCTTGACGATATCTCGTATCAGGTGGTACTCACGCTCTATATGTTTACTTGCCTTATGAGCTCGTGGTTCCTTCGAGTTTGCAACTGCACCACTATTATCACAATAAATTGTGATGATCTTGGGCAAACCAGGAATCACATCTAAGTCCATTAGAAAGTTCCTGAGTCATACAACTTCTTTAGCTGCCTTAGAGGCTGCCACATACTCAGCTTCCATGGTTGAGTCCGAAACGTATTTCTGCTTAACACTTCTCCATGCAATGACTCCACCTCCTAGAGTAAACACATAGCCTGATGTTGACTTACTATTGTCCCTATCTGATTGGAAGTCCGAATCCGTGTAACCCACAGGGCGCAAATCGTCTGCTTGGTAGACTAGCATATAATCTCTAGTCCTTCTCAGGTACTTTAATATATGATTACCGCAGTCCAATGCCCTTGTCCAGGGTTACTCTGATATCTGCTAACCATGCCCACGGTAAAACAGATATCAGGTCTCGTACATAGCATTGCATACATAAGGCTTCCTACAGCCGAAGCATAAGGAACTGCCTTCATATCCTCAATCTCTTTTGATGTCTTTGGGGACATCTCTTTAGATAAGGCTACTCCATGCCTAAAAGGTAAGAAACCTTTCTTGGAATTCTGCATGCTAAAACGAGCAAGGATTATATCTATATATAAAGCTTGGGACAGACACAACATTCTTTTCTTGCGATCCCTTATAACTTTGATCCCAAGAATGTGTGCACAATCTCCTAAGTCCTTCATATCAAATTGTTTGGACAACCATACCCTTACATCCGATAATACCTTGACATTGTTGCCAATTAACAAAATATCATCTACGTATAGTACAAGAAATACCACCACGTTTCCGTTACACTTCTTGTATACACAAGACTCATCCGGACACTAAATAAATCCATATGACTGGATTACTTCATTAAACTAGATGTTCCAAGATCTTGAAGCTTGCTTCAGTCCATAAATGGACTGATTGAGCTTACACACTAGATGTTCTTTGCCCTTTTCAATGAACCCTTCTGGTTGCTTCATATGGATGTTTTCTTCAAGACTTCCATTAAGGAAAGCTGTCTTGACATCCATTTGCCAAATCTCATAATCCATATGAGCGGCAATGGATAAGAGTATCCAGATAGACTTAAGCATGGCTACCGGTGAAAAAGTCTCCTCATAGTCAATTCCCTCTTTCTGAGTATACCCTTTCGCAACAAGCCTTGCTTTGAAGGTTTCTACCTTCCCATCTATCCCTCTTTTCCTTTTGTAGATCCACTTGCATCCAATAGCTTTTACATTATCAGGTGGTTCCACTAGCTCCCAGACCTTATTAGAGTACATAGACTCTATTTCAGAATTCATTGTCTTTTGCCAAGATACTGCATCTATATCTTGGAGTGCTTCATCATATGTCCGGGGATCAGGTTCATGTTTACCCGGGATCAAGTCTGAAGACTCTCCTAAAAACATGAATCTCTCAGGCTGCCTTATGTTAGATCGAGACGCGCTAGAGGGGGGGGGGGTGAATAGCACTCGTGGCTATTTCGTTCGATTATCGGAAAACTATTGGAGTAATTAAAACGCAGCGGAATAGAATAAACACAAAGACACAAAGGGATTTACTTCGTTCGGAGCCTAAGGCGACTCCTACTCGAAGGCCCGCGATCCTTGATCGCTTCCGGTGGGCAACAACTATAAGCTCGATAAGAATTACAAATTACAATGAAAGTATTAAAATAACTTTGTACCGACAACTTAAAGAAGAAGAAAAACAGAGCTCCGGGTCGTCGGAATGTTGCAGCAGCACCTCGGAATGACTTTGTTAGCAGCACGTTGAAGAAAGAAAGCCTGGAACTTGATCAATTGAAGTGCTGGTCAAAACCCCCTTATAAAGGGTGTTCAAGGCGCCTTGAAGGCTGTTCAAGGCGCCTCCATGCTGCCGAGTCTTCCGCGTGGATCAAGCTTGATCTGGTCGAACTTCATCTGCTTAAGGTGCCTTAAAAGCTACTCAAGGCGCCTTCCAAGGCGCCTTATACTCCCTTCAAGGCGCCTCCATTGATGCTTCGCAGCCAGGTCAGCTTTTGCACCCGAGGCGCCTCCAAGCTCCATGGAGGCGCCTGGGACACTGTTCATCCGAGGGAAAACTTTATTATTTTGTACCTGCAAGACATGTTAGTCCAAACAACTATCCTGCAACACAAAGTTAGCATAACCAGCAGCATGAATATGATAAGGAATATTATGACAGTCTCCGGACTGTCTAGGTCGACCCGACGCCTACTGTTCCCTCTACGGGGAACGCGTCCTCACCTACTCCACTCAGGAGATTTACCTGTTGCCAGTGTGATCATCCAGATCGACTGGACTTTTGCTCAGCACTCGACGCTTCCGGACTTTCTGCTGGACATCCGCTTCCCGGCTAGTCCAGTCTTTCACCTGGTTCGCGACACCATGACTTTCCACCTAGGGTTACCCCCCCTAGGACTTTTGCCTGAAGTCATCGACCTGCCAAGACTTTCCGCATAGGGTTACCACCCCCTATGACCTAGGGTTACCACCCCCTAGGGTTTTCCCTTTGCCTAACCGCAGCTAGGACTTTTCTCCACCTAGGGTTACCGCCCCCTACGACCTAGGGTTACTACCCCCTAGAGTTTTCACCTGCCTAACCGCAGTTAGGACTTTCCTGAAACACTCATTCAACATGTTAGATAACAACAAGACTTAACTTTGAACCCTTTGCCATTATCAAAATTTGGGTTCGATTGTCAGATGCTTCCCGCACCAACAATCTCCCCCTTTTTGATTATGGCAACCCAAATTCAAAGTTAAGTAAAACAAATGCATAAGTATATTAAAAGATTTTAAGTGAGCAAGCTTAAGTATATAAATTCAAATGAACGCCTAACTTAAGCTAACACTTAAACTTTTGTGAAGCTCCCCCTTAATATAGGGTTTCCTTTTTGAATTTAAATAAAGTTTTACTTTTGAATTACCTACTCTCCCCCTTAATAAAACACTTTTTACTTTTGATTTTGAATTTCCTACTCTCCCCCTTTGCCATATATCAAAAAATAAGCCAGTTGGAAAGCATGTTTTATGTTTTTAGAAAAAATAGTTTTAGTCTTTGAAAAAATGCTAGTGAAACACTTAGCTAGTAACTGAAAAATTTGTTAGTTATTTTTTTCCTAAGTTAAGAAGGCTAATTTATGGATGACTTGAAGGATGGCTTTAGCCTCTTAGCTAATAGGTAACTCAGCAAAAATTCATAAAGACGGCTAAGTTTGAAAGTTGCTATAAAGACGGCTAAGTTTTGAAAGTTGCAAAAGTTAAGCCTTTTGCAAACATTAAATTTTGAAAATATAGCTTAAGTGAAAAAGGGACTTAGCTTAATTTTGAATAAAATAATACTTATTTTTGAAAAAGAACTTGTTAATTTTTAGGATGAAGAGAGAGAGTAGCTAATATTTAGGTTATTTATTTAGTTGGTCCTTAAGTCCAAGCATGTCTAATTGGTGTTGATCAGGTATCAGAGCCCTAAAGTACAAGTAATCTTAATATTTCCATCTTCTTTAGTTTGAGAGATACTTTTAGTTAAGATAAGGTTATTTTTGTCTTTAACAAGTAACTAAGTGATATCACAACTCTTTAGATTCTTAGTTTTTAAAGAGGGAGTTTAGCTAAGATTTTTACTTTTAAAATACTTATGAAGATAATAGTTTTGTTAAGTATTTAATCTTAAAAAGACTTAGATGAAATTTTGAGAATACTTTGGAAAAAAACTTAGCATTTGAAAACAATTGCTTTGAGAGACACTTAGCTAAATTTCCTTTTTGTTTTTTTTTTTTGAAAACTTTAAAAAGTACTTAGCTAGATTTGAAAATATTTAGTTAAATATTCAGTTTAAAAATGATTGCCTTGAGAGAACTTCTTGCCAAATAGCTAAGTTTAGAGTATAGTCTAACTAAGCTTAGTTAAAGAAGACTTGATTAAGTACTAGGCTTTGAAAACATTCTAGAAGAGTTGTAATTTAAAAGTCAGGTCATAAATAATTTTAATTTTAAAATTAAGTTAAAAATAACCTGAATTTTTGAAGATAAGTAAAAATAGTTTTTAATTTTGAGGTCAAGTCAAAATTTTATTTTAAAGAAAAACTAATTTTAAAACCAACTCAAAATCACTCCCCCTTAATTAATGCCTATTAATAAATTCTTTGAGTTCAGGAGTCCAAGCATGAGAGGTTAAAAAAAATTATTTTCCTATCTTTCCATCTCACTCATTCTAAATTAACAAGCATGTTTAGCAATATGAGTGAGTGTGAGATGGAGTTGTCTTTGCAGTTGATATAAAACACTAGTTTTGAATTTCAAATAATTTTTTTTAAAGATTTTTAAAATGTTTTTGAAATTAAGTTTTGAAAAGATTTTAAAATGATTTTGACATTAAGTTTTGAAAAGATTTTAAAATGATTTTGAAATGATTTTTCAAATAATTTTGAAATTAAATTTGAAAGATTTTAAAATGATTTTGAAATGATTTTTAAATAATTTTGAAATTGATTTTGAAAAGATTTTTAAATAATTTTGAAATTAATTTTGAAAATATTTTTAAAGGAATTTTGAAATTAAGTTTTAAAGATTTTTAAAATAATTTTGTAAAGATTTTTAAAGGAATTTTGAAATTAAGTTTTAAATATTTTTAAAAGCATTTTGAAAATATTTTTAAAGGAATTTTTAAATTAAGTTTTAAATATTTTTAAAGGAATTTTAAAGGAATTTTGAAATTAAGTTTTAAATATTTTTAAAAGAATTTTAAAGGAATTTTGAAATTAAGTTTTAAATATTTTTAAAAGAATTTTGAAATTGGTTTTGAAAAGATTTTTAAATAATTTTGGAATTGATTTTGAAAATATTTTTAAATAATTTTGAAAATATTTTTAAATAATTTTGAAAAGAAATTTGAAAAGATTTTTAAATAATTTTGAAATTGATTTTGAAAAGATTTTTAAATAATTTTTAAATTGATTTTTGAAAAGATTTTTAAATAATTTTGAAAATAAATTTGAAAATATTTTTAAATAATTTTGAAATTGAAATTTGAAAAGATTTTTAAATAATTTTGAAAATGAAATTTGAAAAGATTTTTAAATATTTTGGAAATTGGTTTTGAAAAGTTTTTTAAATAATTTTGAAATTGAAATTTGAAAAGATTTTAAAATAATTTTGAAATTGAAATTTGAAAAGATTTTTAAATAATTTTGAAAAGATTTTTCAAATAATTTTGAAAAGAAATTTTAAAAGATTTTTAAATAATTTTGAAAAGAAATTTGAAAAGATTTTTAAGTAATTTTGAAATGATTTTTCAAATAATTTTGAAATTGATTATGAAAAGGTTTTTAAATAATTTTGAAATTGGTTTTGGAAAGATTTTTAAATAATTTTGAAATTTAGTTTTGAAAAGATTTTAAAATAATTTTGAAATTAAGTTTTGAAAAGATTTTAAAATAATTTTGGAATGATTTTTCAAATTATTTTTGAAAATGATTATGAAAAGATTTTTAAATAATTTTGAAATTTAGTTTTGAAAAGATTTTTAAATAATTTTAAAATTGATTTTAAATAATTTTGAAATTTAGTTTCGAAAAGATTTTAAATTAAGTTTTGAAAAGATTTTAAAATAATTTTGAAATTTAGTTTTGGAAAGATTTTAAAATGATTAAGAAATTAAGTTTTGAAAAGATTTTAAAATTAAGTTTGAAAAGATTTTAAAATTAAGTTTTGAAAAGATTTTAAAATAATTTTGAAATTAAGTTTTGGAAAGATTTTAAAATGATTTTGAAATTTAGTTTTGAAAAGATTTTAAAATAATTAAGTTTTTTTTAAAATAATTTTGAACGGTTTTGAAATTAAGTTTTAAAATAATTAAGTTTTTAAAATAATTTTGAACGGTTTTGAAATTAAGTTTTAAAATAATTAAGTTTTTTTTGTAAAAAATAATTTTGAACGGTTTTGAAATTAAGTTTTAAAATAATTAAGTTTTTAAAAATAATTCAAGTTAAAATAATTTAATTATTAATTAACTTGATTTAAGTTAAGTCAATTTTAATAATTTAATTTCCTAGTCATCTCACCCGATCTAAAATTGTCAATCAGGGAACCCTATAATTATTGTGAGATGAATTGAGGTTCAATTTAAAGGTTTGGTTTAACTTTGCGTTAGATTCAGGTTTATCTTTGGGTTCAACAAGTAAGCATTCTTTGGATAAACTTCTGGGCTATGGTGAGTCACAAGGTACTCATTAAAGTAACCATGTCTTCGAGGTTTCCCAAATAGTCCTACCCATTGAGCTTAATACTAAACCTTGGTCTAACTAGTTAGGATCCATTTAAGGGTAGCTTCGGTCAGTTCCACTTGGCCAAATACGCCAGGTTGAAGCCATATCTTCCTAGACATGCGATGCCCAAGCTTCCCTAACGTAATATCATCCAAAAACTTCACCAGTACTGTGGGTCAAGTTAAACCTCGCCCGTTTTGATCTAACCTTAATTACCCTGCCGGGTAATCTACTCTTGTTTTACCCATTTCGGGTAGATTAGGTTCAGTTACCCTATCGGGTAGTTCAGTTGGGGGTACCAGCGAGTTTGGATCCTCCATCTATTTTTATTTAACTTAAGTTGAAATTTACTTTTACTTTTGAATTGAATTTCGAATTGAATTTCGAATTTAATTTAATTTCAAATTTTTAATTGAATTTTGAATTTTGAATTTAATTTTGAATTTTGAATTTAATTTCAAATTTAATTTGAATTATGTTCTTAATATTATTTTTCTATTTGCTCCCCCTGGATCATAGCCTCGATATGGTCTATCAAGGTAATAGACTTGATCCTTGGGGACCCAATAGTGACCAGTTCCAACTTGATTAACCAAGTTGGATTTTGGTACCCATGCTTGGATAATTTTTCTATTATTTATATTAACTAGCGATAAATATGATTTGTATTTTATTTTAGTTTTAAATCCAATTCCAGTTTTGTTGTAAACGGCTCGCTGTTTTCCAAGAATCAGATCCAGATTCTTGGAGCCCAAGGTGAACCGTTCCAACGTGTCCTTGAGTTCTTTAATTTGAGCTTTCAAATTGGAATTTTCTTCCTCAAGTTGTTGGACTTGAGTTGAACTTCCAATTTGAACTGACTCAGTTAAAGAGCTCGAGTCAGTCGCTTCCTTAAGGGCTGTTACCTCCTTTTGGAGCGACTTAACCCGGACATTGGATTTAGCCAACTTTTTTACTAAGTAAGGTAATAATTCATGCAAGTTATCTAATTGAAATTCTGCGAGTAGTGAACTTACAGTGGGTTTTGGTCCTTCGGAAACGAATGCGGATTCGTGGCTTCGATCAGACTCAGTCTTGGATTCAGTTTCCACCACGGTTGCTAGTACTGGTAGAGCGAGGAAGCTCGTCAGTTCTTCTTCGGACCCGGATTCATCTGAAGACTTGGACCATATCTTTTCCTTTGTCTTACTTGTACCTGAAACCATCGTAATACCTTCCTCGGCCGAAGTAGTATTATTCTGCTCATCTAATTCAAATAAATCATTTATTAAATTATGCTTACTTACTTGAGCGTCGGAAGTGCCCTCGTGTAGTTCCATCAACTTTTACCACAACTCTTTTGCACTTGCAAAGGGGCCGATGCAGTTCAGTTCTTCATTGGTTAGGCCACATTGTAGCATGCAGGTTGCTTTGGCATCGACTTCAACTTTTTTCATTGTGCTAGAATCCCAGTTGATGCATGAGATAAGTTCTCCGGTGTCGTCACATGGAAGTTCGAGTCCGGTCTGGATGATGATCCACATCTCGACTTGCGTCTTGAGGTGGTATTCCATCCGGTTCTTCCAGTATCCAAAGTCCTCGCCAGAAAAGAGCGGCGGTCGGACGGTGCAGAATCCTACTTGGAATGCCATTTTAAAAGAACCTTGCACACAAAAATTAGCAAAAAAAATGTACCAGGACTTGATCCTGGATTAGCAGTGCGGTATGGAAGGATAGAAATAGAAGTTCACCAGTTTCGAGAAAAAATAATAAAATAATAATAAAATATTATTAAAAAATTTTGCCAAATTCAATATTTTATCAATACTAATAACCCGTGAAAGGATGAAAATGAATTTTTCGAAAATAATTTTGGAGGGAAAAAATGAAAGGCGTAGAGGTGGTGGTTGCCCTATATGAAAATGAATTTTTACCCTATACAAACGACAAAGCCACGAAAAATGCTTGAATGGTGGTTGCACCAGTTCAAAGCGACCCCGCTCTGATACCAATTGTTGGATCGAGACGCGCTAGAGGGGGGGGGGGTGAATAGCGCTCGTGGCTATTTCGTTCGATTATCTGAAAACTATTGGAGTAATTAAAACGCAGCGGAATAGAATAAACACAAAGACACAAAGGGATTTACTTCGTTCAGAGTCTAAGGCGACTCCTACTCGAAGGCCCGCGATCCTTGATCGCTTCCGGTGGGCAACAACTATAAGCTCGATAAGAATTACAAATTACAATGAAAGTATTAAAATAACTTTGTACCGACAACTTAAAGAAGAAGAAAAACAGAGCTCCGGGTCGTCGGAATGTTGCAGCAGCACTTCGGAATGACTTTGTTAGCAGCACGTTGAAGAAAGAAAGTCTGGAACTTGATCAATTGAAGTGCTGGTCGAAACCCCCTTATAAAGGGTGTTCAAGGCGCCTTGAAGGCTGTTCAAGGTGCCTCCATGCTGCCGAGTCTTCCGCGTGGATCAAGCTTGATCTGATCGAACTTCATCTGCTTAAGGCGCCTTAAACGCTACTCAAGGCGCCTTCCAAGGCGCCTTATACTCCCTTCAAGGCGCCTCCATTGATGCTTCGCAGCCAGGTCAGCTTTTGCACCCGAGGCGCCTCTAAGCTCCATGGAGGCGCCTCGGACACTGTTCATCCGAGGGAAAACTTCATTATTTTGTACCTACAAGACATGTTAGTCCAAACAACTATCCTGCAACACAAAGTTAGCATAACCAGCAGCATGAATATGATAACGAATATTATGACAATCTCCGGACTGTCCAGGTCTGACTTCGGATTTCCGACCGGAAACCCTAGGTCGACCCGACGCCTACTGTTCCCTCTACGGGGAACGCGTCCTCACCTACTCCACTCAGGAGATTTACCTGTTGCCAGTGCGATCCTCCAGATCGACTGGACTTTTGCTCAGCACTCAACGCATCCGAACTTTCTGCTGGACATCCGCTTCCCGGCTAGTCCAGTCTTTCACCTGGTTCGCGACACCAGGACTTTCCACCTAGGGTTACCACTCCCTAGGACTTTTGCCTGAAGCCATCGACCTGCCAAGACTTTCCGCATAGGGTTACCACCCCCTATGAACTAGGGTTACCACCCCCTAGGGTTTTCCCTTTGCCTAATCGCAGCTAGGACTTTTCTCCACCTAGGGTTACCGCCCCCTAGGGTTTTCACCTGCCTAACCGCAGTTAGGACTTTCCTGAAACATTCATTCAACATGTTAGATAACAACAAGACTTAACTTTGAACTCTTTGCCATTATCAAAACTTGGGTTCGATCGTCGGATGCTTCCCACACCAACACCTTACAACCCTCCCACTACGACGAGACACCGTCTGTGGTTGTGTATCATGTGTGACATGTGTTGCAGTGTCTTGTGGTACTTTATCTTGTACTGTTGGTACCGAAGTAGACGTGTCCTCTCTAAGTTCTTCTAGAACAATTTTGCTACTGGCCTTGTGATCCATTATATAGTCTTCTTCTAAAAATTGGGCATTGGTGCTAACAATGACCTTCTGGTCTTTAGGACTATAAAATAAACCACCTTTCATTCCTCTGGGATAACCCACAAATACACGAACTTCTGTACGTGATTCTAACTTATCAGCAACTGGTTTTAGCACATGTGTTGGACTACCCCAAATCTGAATATGTCTTAGACTGAGCTTCCGCCCATTCCACAATTCTGTGGGAGTAGAAGATACTGATTTAGAAGGTACTAAGTTCAGAATGTGCGCTGCTATTTCCAGAGCGTATCCCCAAAACGAATTTGGTAATAACTCATCATCGATCTAACCATCTCCATAAAAGTCCTATTCCTTCGCTCTGCCACACCATTCTTGTAACACCCCAAATTTTATAATTTGGAGTCCTAAAAGACCTTATTAAAATCTAGAAATACTTTAGAAAAATTCTAGAGATTTTTAGGAATTTATAGAGTATTTTTATGTAATTTTTGGAGTTCGTTTGACATTTTTACCAAGAGAAAGAAGTTTTTAAAAAAAAAAAAGAAAGAAAAGTGTTGAAGCCGGATTTTAAACCCAAGACCTCAGACCCGAACCAGGTTTAACCGAACTCAGCTAACCAACCGGTCTGCGAGTGTTTTGTTAATCAAATATGGAGCGAATTATATATAAGCACTAGTTAGGAGCATTTTAAATAAAAAGGGAATAAAACGTTCAGTTGAGGATTCGAAACCAGGACCCTTGACTTGGTCAAAACCGCAACTAACTAATTCTTCCGCGAGTATTTCGTGAAAAGGTAGGGTGCGAGATATATATATATGTTATGATTGAAACCCTAGTTATAAGAGGAGAGAACTTAAGTTTTCTTTTTCCCCGAACCTTTCTCTCCTTTTCTCCTCTTCCCTTCTGCGACGGCACCGATTCTGCCGAGTGAAGAAAACGAAGCCCTAGCTTCGTTTCGGGTGGCCGGCGAAGGCGTTCTCCGAAGGTTACTTCACCGTCGTGATTCTTCGTCGAGGAGGACCCGTGAGCACGAAGAAGAGCCGGAGAACTTGAGTTTTCTCCGAACCCTAGCAGCTCCTCTTCTCGGTTTTGAGTCCAAGGATAGGTAAGTGCTCTCACCTGCAGTAAGAGTAGTTCCCTTCGATTGGGTTGTTTGGTTTGTAGCAGAATTCTTTCTTTTAAGGCGTTTGATTAGTATTGATTTAGGGATTTCGTCGGATTTCTAGTGAAAGGTATGTTGGAACATTTTGGTATGTTAGGAATGTCCGGATCCTCCTATCAGTTTAGTCATGCAAAACATCTTGCATGATAGCATGTGTTTGCTTTACATGTGAGTGTGCTGTTGTTTGGAATTGCTCCATGGTGGTTGAAAGAACTAACGTATGCATTAGGAACTCAAAAGGCAAATAAGCAATAGGAAGAGAAGCTAGCATGTCTCTTATCTGAAGTTTCATCTGTAGGTCCCTGTATGATTACCTTAATATAGTGTGTATCCAGTTTATCATGAATATCCACTTGGTTGCATAACAAACAGCTGTAAGCAAGACTATCTGGATTCACTACATCAACTTGGTTGACTCCCGATCCATGTTTATATTTTCTTTCCATATTTGGACTTATATAAACAAAACATTGGACCTAGGATTTATGTTGATGTAAATGACCAAGGATTTATGTTGATCATATAGAATCAGATCATTTACCACTCATCAACATGTTTGTTTTATTTAATATGAAATAAATGATTATTGATCTGATTTTACATTTACTGCCATGAATTGAAGTTTATGTTGTTGGTTTTCTTTGCCATCTGATGAAACATGATTTGAAGAATTTATGGCAATGAACATGGAACGGTTTAGATCTTTCTTTGAGCATGTAGTTTCATGTTGTGGTCATTGCAATGAATAGAAATGCTTATATACATGTAGTATCTCAGTTTTGGTTGTTCTCTTCTTTGCTGCCATGTGTAGGAATAGGCTTCTAAATAAGCATGTAGTAGAGCTGTTTTATGCTGTTAGCATTTCAGTTGTTTAGTTTTCGATATAGATCCTTCCTTATTCGTTTTTAATGAAGGCAGATTTCAAATTTATGTAGCTTCGATGAGTAGGAACAGCTATATAAGTCCACATTGCAGTTTCGATTTTCCTTTGCATTCTAACTAGGCTGAACAGCTTTTGTTCTAGCATGCTTAAAGATTTCAGAATTGTTTTTCTTTGTTTTAAATCTGTTGTAGCATGTTTGAAGAAGTTAGATTTGCTTTCTTTTGATTTGTTTTTGATATAGCATGCTTATAGAAGTCAGATTTTCTTTCCTTTGATTTAATTCTGTTGTAGCATGCCTATATTCTTTTTAAGAGTTTAAGAAAAATATAAGAAAGATAAAGAAAAGAAAGAAAAAGGCCAAGGCCTTAAGTAGATCCCAAAGTCAAGACTTTAGGGATTTTGGCACACAAGGTGCTAAAGAAAATGCCGAGGCATTATATAGAAGTATTAAAAGATAACAAGTATTTTACTTTTATCAGTGGCACTGTGCTGGACTCTCAGTTGTCCTTGGGTTGGGCTCGCATAGTCATCCCAAGGTTTAGATAACCTAGTAGTAACGGCACGGTCGACGGTCGACGGTCGACGACCCGAGGGTTGCCAAATGGGCCGTCAAATGGGCCGCCGAATGGGTCGGGTCGTTACAAAAGTAAAAGCATAGTTGCTGGGCCCAAGAGAAGTTGATTATTATTTTGAAGTATTATAAGTATAAGTTTTTGAACAAGTAAAACAAGTTTTACATAACTATAAAGTATTAAAGGATAAGTTTAGAACAGATGAATTAAGTTTCATTTTGTTTTAAAATCAGCAAGTTGAGTTTTCTTTTATGCTAGTATGTTATTTAGATTAGTTTACTGTTCTTTGCTATTAGAAGAGCATGAGTAGCTTTACATGTTTAGCACTTCAGTATGTTTGTTTATTTACTAGTAGATGAGCATGAGTAGTTTTCCTTTTGGGCATTCAGTTTTAGTTTTCAGTATATTCACATGCATATCGAGTTTTTGTGAGTTAGATAGCGCTTACTAAGCAAATTTTGCTTATAGATTGCACTTCCTCTTACTGCAGATACAGGAAAGGAAAAGATATAGAAAGGAAGGCGACAAGGAGGTGTTCGAAGGATGTGTGATGCCAGGACTATGGAAGCCTTGGGACTAGGAAGGAAGTTTTGTTTTAGTTTCCATTGTCTTTTGCTATGTTAGGAGTATTTGAGATAGTATTTGTTATTTTGCTATGATTAGGACATAGTAGAAGAATTGTAATCTTGTGTGATGATTTCTGGTATTGTTTTCTTTATTTTGAATTTATTATACTGCGTGGTTGATTGATATGTGTTCCAGCCGCTTGTGGCTGAGTATATATTGCATGTATTGTTGAATATGGTCACCGGTACAGAGGAGATTCTGTCGAAATTTTTCGGTAGGGTTTCCATGTGATTTTTAATCATACCGGTTAAGTAGAGTTTGTAGTCAAGTAACGGTCATCCTTAGAGGGTAGTAGTAGTAAGAAGGGTGGTCGTTACAATTCTGTTGGGGTGTACCAGGTGCGGACAACTGGGATTGAATCCCAGCCTCTGATAAGTAATTCCTAAACTCTCCTAAGAGGTATTCACCACCATGATTAGACCGTAGTGTCTTGATACTTTTACCTAGACGTTTCTCCACATCAGCCTTGTACTCTTTGAACTTATCAAAGCACTCAGACTTGCGGCGCATTAGGTAAATGTATTCATATCTTGAATAATCGTCTATAAAAGAGATAAAATATTTAAAACCACCTCTAGCCTGGATAGACATAGGACCACACAAATCAGAATGAACCAATTCTAACGCTTCTTTGGCTCTATACCCCTTGGCCTTAAAAGGTCTCTTGGTCATTTTACCTTCCAAGCAGGATTCACATGTTGGAAAGTTTTCCAACTCTAATAGACCCAAGAGTCCATCGGCTACAAGCCTTTGAATCCTACTTAAGTTAATATTACCAAGCCTTAGATGCCAAAGATGCCTTTGGTTCATTTCCGAAGGTTCTTTTCTCTTATTAGAGTTAGAAGATGTGTTATTAATTTCCATATTTTACTTTTTGGGAGAAATTAGATTTAAAGTATATAAATTGCCAACCAATGTACCAGAACAGATAAACATTTTATTTCTCTTAATAACCACATCGTTACTAAAGGAAACTGAATATCCATCCAAATACAGTTTAGAAACTGAAATTAATTTCTTTCTAAAGCTGGGTACATAAAGACAATTTCTTAAAACCAATTTCCTATTCCTATCAAATGATAAGTAGACATCTCCCACTGCAACAGCCGTCACCTTAGTAGCATTGCCCATGTAGACAGTTATCTCTCCATCAAATAGTCGCCGGGTTTCCTGGAACCCCTGCAAAGAATTGCAGACATGATCAGTGGCTCCCGTATCTACACACCAGGTGCTGGTAGATAACACCGCTAAACATGTTTCAACTATACCTTTATTGTTCTGATTCCTACGAGGACAGTCTGCCTTCCAATGCCCTGTCTGCTTGCAAATGAAGCACTTGCCTTTCGGCTTCTTCATTCCAGCTTTTTGTCCCTGAGGTTTATTCACTCTCTTCGCTGAAAAGACCTGTTTCTTCTTCTTCTTGCCTTTCGACTTAGAAGTAGAACTATTTTCAGCATAGTGAATCTGAGAACTTTGACGAAATATACCTTCTGCTGCCTGTAGTTCTGTCAGAAGTTTCGCTAACGTATACTCTCTTTTGTTCATGTTATAGTTCAGGCGGAACTGCTCAAAACTTCTGGGTAGCGTTTGGAGAATTATATCGACCTGGGTTTCTCCATCGATTTCTCCAACAAGGACTTGTATTTCATTCAGATAAGTTATCATTTTGAGGATATGATCCCTTACGGGTGTCCCCTCAGACATGGTAGCTGTTATTAGCTTTCTCATTGCCTCTTGCCTAGCAGTCTGACTCTGTTGCCCAAAGAGTTCTTTGAGATTATCCATTATATCATAAGCTGTTGGTAAATCTTGATGCTGATGTTACAATACATTTGACATAGATGCCAAAATGTAACACCGCGCCATCTCATCAGCTTTTACCCATTTCTTATGATACTCAATCTCCTCCGGGGTAGAGTCACTATCAGGTGCATCAGGGCAAGCCTCAGTCAGTACAAACTTATAGCTTTCTGCAGTAAGGACAATGCCCAGATTTCTTTTCCAATCAATATAGTTGGGACCAGTAAGTTTGTTCTCTTTCAGTATAATGGCCAGTGGGTTGAAAGTCATCCTAAGAATCACAAAAATAACTTTGGTCAGAACTCTAAATTTAGAATAATATTGATTCCTCAAACAATACTATTTTAAATTAACCAACACCTCAAAACACCATGAATTTTGTATGCCACGATAGTGTGGACGTATACAAATTCATCATTTGTAAAAGGAGGGTGTAACCCATTAATTTTATTATCTTGTTAACCTAACTTTTTGGCAAATAAAATTAATAGTTGGTTTCCTTCGGTCACACAAATAATAGCAGTGACTCCGATGGGGAGGATACTATTAGACGTGCCTAGTTGTATACCATTAATTGACACTAAGTCCATTAATAAGATTGTGCCCCTTCCGATGGGGAAGATCACACACTCTTAATTAATTTCCTATAGTCATCCTAAATGGAAATTTGATCTAATGATCCGCAAACAAACTCATCCGATATGGAGGAAGGCACTCAGAGCCAACGCGCAAGTTTGCTTGCATCACTTATAAACCAGTAATGGAGACCGTGAAATTTATTAAAATAAATCTCTCTCCCACTTAGTTATTTAAAATGAGGAATTTTAAACTATCCTAGCATACATCACATGCATATAAACATCACAGTAAATAAAAGCAATAAATTTGAAAATTAATTTTCCAACTATTATGGCCTTTTCTATCACTATCTTCAATATGCTCCAACCCTAGCTGCTGCCATCTTTAGCCACCGCCATCGGGTCGAGTTGCATCCATCTTGCTTCTTATTCCGCCGCGCCTCTAGTGCTCCAAAAGTACCTCGCCTCGCAAGAATCCGATCCGCATCAAAAATAGAATTTTACATATATCGATCCTATATTCCACGAGGGAATGTACATGTATTCTAGATCGAACAAAAATAAAATTCTAAAAATAATACAGCTCCTGCTGTATTTTATACATACAATCATGCACACAAATATTGCCCTTGACATGTCCAAGGGTCCAATCACACACAATATCAATAAGTCATAATAGTTGGAGCCTGCAACTAAAGAGTTAGCACATCCTACTATTTTCCTGCCTAAATTATGTATGATATGTGCATAACCTATTTGAATTCTAAACACACAGTGGCAAACCTTAGCTCTGATACCAATTGTTGATTAATCCTAGGAAAACGTATCAGTTCCACTGTACAAAAATTTTTGTACAAGTGTCAAACCTTTCCTTAAATAACCTATTGTGTTCTTTAGAAGTTAAATTAGGAATCATAGACGGAACTTAACATCATTGATTCCAAATTTAACTTATCTGTTCTTAATGGTTTAGATTTGAATCGCAAGTGGAACTTAACACTATTGATTCAAATCTACCTAAGTTATTAATTCCATAAATATTAATTTCCAAAATTGGCTTCTAGGACTGCATGGTGAGGCACATGGTCTTCTTGGATATGGGAGCAACCACCACCACCTAGGCAAAGCCTTTTAAGGAAAGCTAATATTTATTTCCTTAAATAACTCTAGGTTAACCAAAAGGAACAATCGAATCACAAATTTGAAAAAGAAGAAAACACAAACTCGAAAAATAAATTCGAAAAACTAGATCTAATTGCCTCTTGTATTTAGAATTCTTACAAAGAAAATAACTAGTATGACGCGGAAGAAAATTACTAGTTATACCTTCTCTTTGTAAGCTAATGACCTCGAGATCTTCTGCCGTATTTCTCGCCTCGCCTTGGACGTCATGTGGGTGACGATTCTCGAAGATGAATACCACCCAAAAGAGTCCTTCCTCTTCCTCTAGAATTCGGCCACCACCATCACCAAGGAGAAGAGAGCAAAGGGAAAGGGAGAAGGGAGAGGGCCGACCACCAAGAGATCTCCAAGCAAGAGAATAAGAGTTGTATCTCATGAAGCCCCCTCACCCCTTCTTTTATATTACTTGCCCAAGGCAAATGAGGAAAAACTTTTTACAAAAAATAAAATCATTCAAGAGTTTTTTCTTTTCCCTTTTTATTTTTCCTTTTCTTTCCTCTTGATTGAATCAATCACCAATCAATGGTTGTGATCAATCCTATTTGGTTTAGGATTGTGTTTTGGCTGGCCCCTTGCTTGGGCACCAAGCAAGGTGGTCGACCACCATATTTAGGAAAGAAAAAATAATTTTTTTATAAAATTTTACAAAAAGAAAAAACTCTTATAAAATTTTACATGCTCTCTTTCCTAGAGTTAAAAAAGGTATGTTCTAAAAATTAAAACCATGTTTTAAAATTTAAAACTTCTCTAACAAAATTTCCTTTTTAACATGATGATAGAAAATTTTAATTTTAAAACTTATCTCCCTTTTTTTCTTAAATCATGAGGATGGTTAAAAAATGAAAGTTTTAAAACTTTTAAAACTCTCTATTAAAACATGTGACCTAATTCAAATAAGGATAGTTTTAAAAATTAAAATATCTCTTTTTAAACTTATAGTTTTCTACAAAGAGAAGATTTTAAAAATTCAAAATAACCCTCCTTGTTTGAATATTGTGGCCGGCCCCTTTATGCTTGGTCACCAAGCAAAGGGCCGACCCCTATAGGAGAGGATGTGGCCGGCCCTTGCTTGGTCACCAAGCATTGGACCGACCCACTTCTTGGGCATCAAGAAGAGCCTTACATTTGGATGGACTTGAGGCTATAATGAGGCTACGACAGGGACCTAGAGGAGAAATTGATTTTGGCCTTCCGATGAGCTTGAGTATCCCGTGCTCGCCCTGAACACACAACTCAAGTTCATCGATAATAACTCATTCCACTAGAGAGTTATTACCGCACTACCGCACCAATCCCAAATTACATTATGGGCTCCTTCTTATCATGAGTGTGTTAGTCTCCCTATGTTTAAGATTACGAATGTCCACTAATTAAGTAAGTTACTGACAACTCACTTAATTAATATCTAGCTCCAAGAGTAGTACCACTCAACTTCATTGTCATGTCGGACTAAGTCCACCTGCAGGGTTTAACATGACAATCCTTATGAGCTCCTCTTAGGGACATTCTCAACCTAGATAACTAGGACACATATTCCTTCTATAATCAACAATACACAATATAAGTAATATCATTTCCCAACTTATCGGGCATATTGATTTATCGAGCTGAACCTCACCCTTTGATAAGTCAAAGAAATAAATATTAAATATATGTGCTTGTTATTATATTAGGATTAAGAGCACACACTTCCATAATAACCAAGGTTTAGTTCTTTTACTAAGTCAGTACAAAAAGAACATACCTAAATGACCCTACTCAATACACTTAAAGTGTATCAGTGTAATTTATTTAGTCAAGATAAACTAATACTTAATTACACTACGACTATTCTGATAGTTTGTTCCTTTCTATCTTAGTCGCGAGTAACTGTTTATAATTTATAGAGAACCGACAACATGATCTCCTGAGTGTGACACCACACTCCATGTTTTCTACTATATAAATTAATTGAACAATTACATTTAATAAATAAATACAAATATTGATCAATGTGATTATTTTATTTCAACAAATAAATGTTTACAAAAGCTAGGCTTTTAGTATACACTCTAACAGATGTGAGAAGAAGGGGAAAAAGAGATGTTTGCCGTGGTTTCCGATGTCTTGGTGATGTCTCCTTGCTCTGGAGATGGACGGAACATCAACAGATGGCGGCAGATGAAGCTCTCGGGTTTCCCCCGAAGGGGAGAACCCTTTCCCAAGGAGATGAGGTGAAATACCAAACCAAAGATCCTCCAAGAATTGGGTTCTTGACCCTTTTATACCTCCTCCAAGCTGTCCAGGAAAATCAGGATTATAGGTGTCCGGTAAACCGAGATTTTTACCCATTAAACCAGGTTTTCTCATGATTTACCCTGAACCAAAGTTGTAGATCTTAAAATTATCTTCAATCTGATACTTGGATTGAGCCCTGGATGCAACCGAGCCGAAAGTTATGGCAGTTCGAAATTTGGTCTGCGGTCTGGGCGGAGGTCCAGTTGAACCCACGGTTGGGAGGCACGGCCGTGCCATTTAGCATTGGCAGACAATGCTTTCTCTCTGTTAGATCTAAAGAAAAGTTGTAGATCTTGAAGTCAGCTACGTTTTGGTATAAAGAACATTCCGATACTCCAACAGAGCGCAAAGTTATGGAGAAATTACGAACGGTCTGCATTATGTCCAGAATTCAGCACAACCTTGTTTTGGCGTGGCACGACCCGTGTTCTTCATCACATGGCCGTGTGGAATCCACACGGCCTCACATGGCTTCTTCTCGGGTTGAGTCACACGGCTGTGTGGAACTCACGTGGCTGTGGCCTTTTTCATCTCTGCCAAGGTCACACGGCCATGTGGATTCACATGGTCGTGACCTTTCTCTCCTCTAGATCATTGGCACGACCGTGTGTTGCTTGGCCATGGGGATAATGGCACTGCCGTATAGGGGCACACGATCGTGGCTTTCTTCGCATCGGGTGCTAGCACGACCAAGGCATGATAATGGCACGACCCAAGCTCCTGTGTGCATTTTTGCTCCATTTTCGCTCCAAATAGCGTCCTATCAATCAAAACAAGCAAAGAGTAGATCTCCGAACAAAATACAATGGAAGTATGACATTATAATGAAATAGGGTGCAATAAACATAGATTATGCTAATGAAATGCAAGTAGATGTGCGTCAAAGCATGCATAAATGATCATATATCTGCGCACATCAATCATTGCTATAAGAGGCTTCTCCGCCTGAAAGAGATACTAGTGTGACACATTCCTTGAATTAACAACCTCCCCGGTTGTAACCAAGTCAAATCTGATGCCTCTACTTTTAGTTTATTACTTTTATTTATTTTATGCAAGTGCTATTCTAATAGTTCGAGAAGGGTAGTTTTCTTTTACTTTTGCAGGGCTATTCAACCCCCTTCTAGCTGGCCAACGTGGTCCAACATATGGTATCAGAGCTAGGACGCTTCAGGAGGACTAATCGTCGAATGAAGCACCGAATCAATGGCCGGACCAAGCATCTATCCATCGAAATTTGAAGGGAAATTCACTAGCTGGAAAAAGCGAATGCAGGTATTTTTTTAAAACCGATTTTGATTTATTATTAATAATGGAGTTTGGTTTTATAGCACCAGAAGGTAAAGAAAAATACCAATGGACGAAAAAGGAGCAGGCCGACTATGTGGCAAACGACAAGGCAGAATTCCATTTGCTGAGCGTTCTTCCACCACAAGAAGTCAACCGGATCGGCAACTACGTCTCAACAAATGAACTGTGGGAAAAGTTCCTTGAGCTGCACGAAGGAACGTCCGAAGCCAAGCTCGCAAGACGGGATTTACTTCGCAACCAGCTCACCAACCTGCGACTTGAAGAAAACGGAACAGTCACACATCTGCACTCGAATATTAAGGAAATCATCACCAGACTTTCGAATCTCGGAGAAAAGGTATGTAATTGAGATTCGCTAAGGTACACACAATTCATTTCCTAGAAATTCTGCATAAATGGGGAATATTTTTTGTTGTGCTACTCTCGGCCGGTATTCTATACTCGATCAGTTATTTATACTCGACCAAGACTTTAATATTATAAATATGCCAGAAACCTTGCCAGGTTGAAGACCTTTATGCTTGATCTACTTTCCATGCTTGGCCGGTCTATTGAGCTCGGCCAATCCTACCTTATCGACTGAGATTAATCAATCGAGCGTATATAAACACTATTGCTCGGTAGACCTTCCCTCGGTCGGTCGTAGGCTAAGGATCGTGCGAGATTAAATGCCTTTGTGCTCGGCCGGTCTATTGAGCTCGGTCGGTCCTACCTTATCGACCGAGATTAACCATTCGGGCATATACAAATGCTATTGCCCAGTAGACCTTCCCTTGGTCGGTCGTATGCTAAGGATCGTGCGAGACTAAATGCCTCTGTGCTCGGCCGGTCTATTGAGCTCGGTCGGTCCTACCTTATCGACCGAGATTAACCAGTCGGGCGTATATAAGCCTTCTGGACAACTTAAGGCTAACTATTTCTACGTTCGGTCAGTCTCTTCCACTTGGCCGTTCTTTGCCTGCCGAACTCATATGCTCGGCCGGTCCATTATGTTCGACCGGTCTCTACCTACCCAAGGTGTAGCAACACTCTTACCAAGTCAAATCTTTTTCCCGTCTTCCTTATTGTCCCCTTTTTCTCTCCTGCAAAGGGTCCACTTATCATAACCCATATCAGTCGATATAATTTTAATTATTTTATTTAAATTATTGTACTTGCAATTCTCTAATTTATTAGTGAATTTTCCAAAGTAAATACTCAATGAGTATGAGCCTTGGAGTAGGAGTCGTCACAGGCTACGAACCAAGTAAAATCAACTAACCAACTTGTGTCGTTGTTTTCTCTACTTGTTCTTATTTTGTTGTGTTTATCTCTGATTGTGTTTACAAAAAGTGAAAAATCCATGAGTGCTATTCACCTCCCCCTCTAGCACGTCTCGATCCTACACTGACTGCCAATTTCACTCGAGTTTAGATTTATATTCGAGTTATTTTATTTTTTTTGTTCTACTGTCGCTGTTTATTATTTTCTTTCCTTCATTGAATCAATGAGGTTTTGTAATAATAGTATAACTATTATCTTGTGTATATTAGTATGTTCATATGTTCATGGATACATATATGTTATTTTGTAAAAATAGTATAACTGTTAGAGCTCTAACCTAGGAGGAGCTAATTTTTGAACAATTAGACTAGGAGTTGTTCCAATCATATTTTCATGTTTGTTAGTTTCAAAATATGATTTCAAAAATTATAGTATTTTAATCTCATAAAGAATTTTGTTTTACTTCTTATCAAGTTGAAATGAACTTAGCTTAAGATCTACCATAGACAACATGTTCCTATAGATCTAGGTAGCTAGTATCTCATAAAATATCAATGGTAAAACTTTCTTGTGTTTGTAAAACATAGAATGGTGTGAGATGTTTAGGATTACTACCTCGAAATTCTACGATGACTGAGGACTGATCATAAATGTGAAGATGGAAGTGATGGTCATCAAAGTTGTGAAGATGTGAAGTTAGGGTTCCGGTGAGTTAGAAAATCCCAAGGAATTGTCGGATCTGGATCACTATTCTTCCTCTTCATTCTCTATCACGCGCCTCACTGATGGTGAAGATTATAGCCAAACCTTCAATGGATGCAAAAATGAAGATGGACGATGTAGGAAAAGACCTAGACCTCAATGAATGGGAAGCATCAAGCTCCGATGGCTAGTGATTGTGGTGGAATAGTAATCTCCTCGCCCCTGTAGAAAATTAATGATCCTTTTCTCGTTACTGTAGCTTCTCATTTGAATCCCATCATATCTGAATTGATGGTCCATAATGTTTCAGATCTTGATCAACGAATAGATTAATTTAGATCAAGATCAAAGGCTCCAAATCTAGGTCAATAGTCATGATCTACTCTCTCTTTGATTTGGATGGACTAGATCATGATGAATGGCTTAGATTCCTTCAGATCTTAGATGAACAATTTAGATCAATAAAAATTAGTCCTCCCTAATTTCCTATAAAATCAATTCCATAAATTAGCACATAATTCCACAAAATAATTTAAATCATATCAAAACTCTAAATGATTCAAAATTCATGAAATATAATATAAATGTGAATTTAAACACAAAATCAACTCAAAAAATATGATTATATGATCCTAAAAAATATGATAAAATGATAGTTATTAGGCAATCACCACAAATTCTATCCCAACAATTATTTTTATTATCTAGTATCGGACTTCTACTACTTCTGCTTATATTTTGAATTTTAATCCATCTGTGCTTTATTATTGTAGCAAAAGGTGGAATCTGCCACCCCAGCGGCCCCACACGGTCGGTCCCACCACTATCTATGAAGAGGTAAATTGGGAAGCTGTAGTTGGCTAATGCGAGGGAGAACTTTTTCCTCGGCTTTGTCGAACCATCTGTGCTTTATTATGCTTTGACTTGAAGTTGACATATTACTTGATATGTCCTAGACTTAATTACATTTATTTATTCTTGACTTTCATTTCGATATATGATTTGAGTTTTCTTGTTTAACTATCCAATTATGGTCTAACTTAAGCTTATTATTAACCTCCTTATTTCTTTACTATATATCATATTGCTTTTTTCTTGTCTTGCCCTTGGGGCTATAGTACAGTGTAAGGGCATCACGTTGTCACCCAAGGACCAGCGATTCAATCCCCAGTAAAGACGCATTTGTATGAATTTTTCCATCAAATGATCGCGTAACCATGGGATGCTGGGCTTCTGGCTGCCCATCGCAAGTACTTCTCGATTTACCCTAGCGACTGGTGGAAAACTTTCATGGGGCATGGCTGGTTCCTCCAAGTTCGATGTTACCTAATTCATTATTTAATGTCATATTTCTTTTTACCCATTTTTTATATATAAAAAATGGGGAGAAAAAAGTGAGGTAAAAGAATTATTTCCCCAAACTTAATATTCCTTATCTGATTGAGGAGCAAAATTTAAGGGGAATCATATTTTAAATTTTTTTTTAATACATGAAAAAGGAGGAGAGAAATAAAAAAAGTGAGATAAAAGAATTATTTTCCCAAATTAATATTCCTTATATGATTAAGGGGAGCAAAAATTAGGGAGAGATATATTTTCAATTATTATATTCATGTATGACTGCACTAACTCTATCTTCTTTCATGCATTGAATATTAATCTAAATTTCAAACTTATTTTTGATTATTGATTACTAATTTGAACTTAGTTTTTATATCATCAAAAAGTGAGAGATTGCTTGTGCTGAGTGCACAACATTTAATTTAGAGTTTTGGTATATGACTAAGGTTAAAATTAGATTAGTTATGATCTAACTAGTTGTGTCAAGTTTGTAGGTGCAGGTTACTTGACAGATATTAAAAGTCCTGGTTGTAAACCAGGAAGTGACTAAGTCATAGTGAATATAAGCATCCAAAGTCCTAATTTGGATCAAGCATGAGTTAAGTCTTGGTTGGAGACCAAACAACAAATTCCTTGCTAGATACTAGGTGAATCAAGTCCAAGTGATTAAGGATTGGTAGTTAAATTTGTAACTTGGGGCTAGGTGAATCATGTCCAAGTGATTAAGGCTTGGTAGTAAAATTTCTAGCTAGGTGCTAAGTGAATTAAGTCTAGGTAGAGTCAACTGAGAGTTGAAGGCTTGGCAAACAAATATAGGTGGAAGCAGCTGGGAGTTGTGGCTTGGCAACTCAATCTAGATGAGTTAGCTGGAGGCTAAACATCTAGTTCCAACATAATTGTAACTTTACATTCTATATCATACTCATTACGTGTAACCACTATAGTGAAGCATTTTCGTCAGTTCTAGTCAACCAGATGGAGTCCGGAGGTGACTGGCTGGTATTAACTCTCAACGAAAAGATTTAACAAGGTCAAGGCGATCGTACAAGTTCAGGCAACCAGAGTGTACAGGTGACCGGAGTAGCTTCCAGGTGACTGAGGGATGGTGTGTTATCCACAATTAGAATAAAATGATCACGATGAAGATTGACCTTTACCTAGGTGACCAACGGGGTGTACAAGCAACCTGAGAGCTTTGTTGACGGTATATTATTGATAGAAGTTGTTGCCATGTCAGTATTTGTATAGGCAATCGAAAAGGTTCCGAATGACTGATGGAGTATATATAAGGAGTTTCAAAGCAGAGCTTCAACACAACTCATCTAGTATCAATTCGCTCTTGTTTTGATACTCTAAGTTCTTCTTCTCCTTTTGTACTATGACACATTGTAACTTGTGCTTTATTTCTGATTAGCAATATCTAGAGTAACAATTTCATTTATTTTAGTGTTGCCTTATGTGTTATTATTATGATTTAATTTTTATATTTTTTTTCTGAAAGGTTTCCCACCTATGAGAAATTAGAAATATGAATCACATTTTTTATATTATTGTGTATGCTTACTTGTGATTTGATTGATAAACTTGCATGCTGAAATTGTTTGCTTAATTTACTGCATATTTACTATTTTGTCTTACTTGATTGAATTAGTCTAAAGTTAAATTTATTTTTGTCGTGCTAACACTGATTGATTCAACTATTTATTTGTACTATTTGCTCATTTTTAATTTGTAACATTATTCACTCTCCTCTAGCATTGATTTTGATCCTATATGATAGATATTTTATTACTTGTTGAATGTCGTGCACTTGCAGATTTCGCCTATGACCAGCAAAGCCGACTCCCTTCAATACTTAAGTGAGGATAATCTTGGAAATAAAATTTACCTTCTCTAAGGGGAAGGGCTTATGCTTGAAAAGAAAGTGTCTTCTACTAGGGAAGAGCTATAGCAAGCTGTGAAAGCAAGTGCCTTCTGTTGAGGAAGGGATATTTGGTGGAGCAAGGATGAAAAATTAGAATAGTGGTGGAGCCGATCAATTGCTGCGTTGAATGGAAAATACTCATAGAATTTGTATTCAGTAGAGAGTATGCATGGAAGAGAGAACCTTCTTCTTTGCGAACTTCCTTTATCTTATATTGGCATGAAGCTTCCATCCACATGGACTCCTCCATGCCTTGTCCATCATCTCATATGTGTGTTGTAGTCAGCTCCCTACATGGAAAGAAGTATGGTTGTTATTTTCTCTTATATTAGACAACCTCTTATTTACACGTCTAATAAATACTAGTGAGGGTACAAATCCTCCTGCTTGCCCAGTTCGCCGACACTGTTGCCATCACCTCCCTTGGTTAGCCTTCACTATAGCCATGTTTAGTTCACTGCTCACTATTAATTTAGCTCCTGGTCTAAGAATGACTAACAGCGATAATGAAGTAAAGTAGTCTGTGAAACTAGAGTCCACGAGGGATATCTATAGGTGGGGATAATCTCGTAGCTTGAGGGACAACACCACTTAAGAGGATATTAGCTTGAGAAGTGTTTATGAAATTGATAAAATAAGATTATCGAAGGAGTTACAATCTAGAGGAGACTTCAGCAAGCAAGAAGGCTTTTGCGGCTTGGGATAGTTGAGGTCCAGGGGAGAGATCTCCAAAGATAGGGAGACTTTCACAGCCTGTGATAGTCGAGGTATAGGGGAGATATGTAAAGGCAGGGAGGCTTTCGCAGCCTGGGATAGTTGAAGTTCAGGAAAGATCTTTGATCCTGTCTGAGTGCTGAGTTGATGGACGCCGGGGATGTGGCGCTCCTGTTGACTGGTCGAAGACTCCAAAGACAGATCCCTTGCCGCCGTGGACCTGCAAACATAGTGCCGAGCCAGGGAGGGTTTCCATGGCAATGGCCCTCCGACGCTCAAGTCAAACCTCTGGCAGAAAGAAAGAAAGAAGTAGAGTAGAAGCGAGAACTGTAGCTACAGTAGAGATGTGTGCATCCCTCCATTGGCGTATGGGGTTCCTTATATAGGGCTCCCCAGAGGTGTGTGCACGCTCCCCGTACACGCACCTGAATCCGAGTCAAGAAGATGTAAGAAGTTGGACGGAAACACACGGTGACGCTCTCTCAAGAGGAACTTGACGCGCTTGTGCAGGCGCGAGCGACCAAGATGATAGAGCAGCTATAGAAGGCGCTAGCCGAGCGGCTGGCACAACAATCAACTTCAGCATCTGGAGGCCGAGCCGTGCACGAGGACCGTCTGAAACAGCTCTCCAAATGGGGTCAAAACAAAGGTCCAACCGGTACGCAAGTAGAGGCGCCACCCGCGCCGATCTCATTCCACCGAGCCTTGTTCTAGACACCCTCTGAGATCGTGCAAGAAAATCGAGACCAGTCTTCCTCAGACGAAGCCCTCGCTCGGGATGCAAGAAAGGGAAAAGCGCCCCGAGCTAACTCATCACCCGAGCGGATCAACCGTCAATTCTCCGAAGCAATTCTACATGACCCTCTGCCAAGGCACTACGCACCCTTGGCAATCGGCGAGTACAACGGATCGACAGACCTAGACGACCACCTCGGCAAGCTTGACAACGCGACGACCCTTCATCAGTACACGAATGGAGTTAAGTACCGAGTCTTCCTCACTACTTTGTCCGGCTCCGCACAATGCTGGTTTCGAAGGTTACTGGATGGGTCGATTCAAAGCTTCAAGGACTTTAGGACGATCTTCCTCCACCACTTCGCGAGCAGCAGGCGCTATCAGAAGACCAGCGTCAGTTTGTTTTCTATGAAGCAAGGGCCGAGAGAGACTCTTCGGACATACATTCAATGCTTTAACCAGACAACCATGGACATCCCCACGGTCTCGTCTGAAACAATGATGCACGCCTTCACCCAAGGGCTCATCGACGGGGACTTCTTCTATTCGCTCATCAGGAAGCCGCCCCGCCATTACGACCATATGCTAAAGAAGGTCAGTGAGTATATCAACATGGAGGAAGCTCAGACGACCCAAAGGAAAGAAGCGCCATCAGAATCGGCTGCACATGCCGATCGGAGACCACAAGTCAGCCATCAGCCTACAAGAGGGCCCTGAGCCGATATGGCACGCCCACAGCAGGAAGCAAGGTCACACGCCATCCAGCACGTGGCGGCCGAACAGCCAAGGCCCAAGGGAAAGGTATGGATCCCTATGTTCTGTACCATCCATCAATCCGCCAACCACAACACACGAGACTATCGCGGAGTCCCCGCAGTCGCTCAGCCGACTTCCAAGAGTTATCGCCGCCGATCTCCTTCCCCCGAACTATGATATAGGCGGCCGAGCACCGAACGACGAGGGGAGATCAGGCAGTCACCCGAGCGGCGACATCAGCATGAAGACGACCGCGCCCCAGCTTTGCGTGGACAAGTCAGGCACTCCACTTAGGAGGAGGAGAACAAAAACAGTGTTGCTCGGGGAGATATCAACATCATCACTAGCGGGCCGACTAGTGGTGACTCCAACCGAGCCCGCAAGACATACGCGCGGCATCTGGAAATCCACGCGGTAGGCTGCAGCCATGAAAGGGCGAGCGGACCAGAGATCCGTTTCGGTCCCAGAGATTTAGAGGGAATCTAAGAACCGCATGACGACGCCCTGATCATCCGAGCGGTAATTGCTAACTACACAATCCACCACATATTTAATGATACAGGGAGTTCAGTCAGCATCATCTTCGGGAAGGCGTTCGACCAACTCCAGATAGACCAGACCGAGCTGCTGCCGATGACGACTCCATTGTACGGGTTTACCGGTAATGAGGTCCAGCCGATCGGCCAGATAAAGCTAGCCATATCCCTCGGAGAAGAGCCGCTCCAAAGAACAAGGACGACTATCTTCATCGTTGTAGACCCCCCGTCCGCTTACAACGACATATTGGGTTGACCAGCCCTTAATGAGTTCCGAGCAGTTGTCTCAATATTTTACCAGAAAATTAAATTCCCGGTTGAAGATCGGGTCGGAGAAGTCAAAGGGAATCAACTGGCTGCTCGGCGCTGCTACGTCGAGACGGTAAAGGCGGAGGCTAAATCCGCCCGAAAGGCCCCTTAGATCGAGGTAAACACTATAACCGAGAAACCCCCTACCTTAGTTTATGAAGAAAAGGAGGAAGTGCAGATACATCTTGGCCGACCAGAGGCGACGACTTTCATAGCATCTGATCTGGGAGCTGACCAAAAAGCCGAGCTAATCAGCTGCCTCCATGCGTGGTCAACACACGAGCTGCCCGACATCTCCCCTAGTGTCGCGCAGCATGAGCTTCATGTCCGATTAGATGCTCGGCCAGTAAAGCAAAGAAAGAGAGATTTCAGCGCCGAGCAGAATCAGATTATCAGGGCGGAGTTTGAGAAGCTGTTGGAAGCCGACCACATATGGGAGGTCCATTTACCGAACTGGCTAGCGAACGTAGTACTCGTCTCCAAGCCGAACAATCAGTGGAGGGTCTGCATCGACTTTCGGGACCTGAACAAAGCGTGCCCTAAGAACTTTTATCCCCTACCTAGAATCGATCAGATGGTGGACTCGACCGCTGGGTGCGAGCTGATATGCATGCTGGATGCATACCAAGGATGCCATCAGGTGCCGCTTGCCCGGGAAGATCAGGAGAAGGTGAGCTTCATCACGGCGGATGACACATATTGCTACAATGTAATGTCATTCAGCTTAAAGAACGCCGGGGCCACGTACCAACGGCTCATGAACAAAGTCTTCCGGAAGCAGATTGGACGGAATATGGAGGTATACGCCGATGATATACTTATTAAATCCCTCTAAGCTACTGACCTCTATGCAGACATCAAAGAAACCTATCGAACACTCCGAGTGTACGGGATCAAGCTGAACTTGGGCAAGTATCTATTCGTCACGAAGAGCGGGAAATTTTTGTGCTATATAGTTACCAAGCAAGGTATTGAGGCGAACCCTAGCAAAGTAAAACCATTCCAAGATATGCCACCTCCAAGGAATTTGAAGGAAGTTCAGCGCCTCACCGTCGGATAACGGCCTTATCCCAATTCATCTCCAAGACGGTCGATCGGAGTCTACCTTTCTTCAAGATCTTGTGTCGAGCCATCAAGTTCCAGTGGGACGAGGAGTGTGATCGAGCGTTCGAAGAGCTCAAAGCCTATCTCAATTCACTACTGGTACTAGCCAAGACAGTCGTCGGAGAGTCTCCCAGGATCTATCTGTCTTCGACCGAGCATGCAGTCGGCTCGGTCCTTGTAAGGCCGAACGGCGAGGAGCAGCCGGTGTATTTCTTGAGCCATATTTTAAAAGATGCAAAATCTCGCTATACTGGTCTCGAGAAAGTTTCTTTCGCACTGGTACTCGCCACTAGGAGGCTTCGCCCGTACTTCCTCGTGCACATGATCATTGTAATGACCAAAAACCCCCTAGGGAGAGTCCTCCTCAATCCAGAAGCGTCAGGGCGGCTAATCAAGTGGACGACGGAGCTCAGCGAATTCGACATCCAGTATCAGCTCCGAACGACCATTAAGGCGCAGACTCCCGAACCAGAGGTCGCTTAGAAGATATACGTGGGCGGATCATCCACTTGTTGGAGTGTATACTGAAAGCCTAAGCTTTTGTAAACATTTGTTTTGAATAAAGAATCACATTTGGTCAAATTATCTACATTTGTTTGTAGTTGTTCATATAATTTATATTGTAGATAACATAGTATGTGGTGTCACATGCAGAAGATGATATTATCAGTACCTTATAAATTATAAACAGTAGCTCACGACTAAAATGGAAAGGAACAAACCATTAGAAGGTCGTAGTGTAATTAGGTATTAGTTTATCTTGACTATATAATTACACTAGTACACTCAGAGTGTATTGAGTAGGACCATTTGAGGTCGTTTCTTTTATACTGACTTTATAAAGGAACAAAGACTTCAGTTATTATGGAAGTGTGTGCTCTTAATCCTAATATAATAACAAGCACATATATTTGATATTTATTTCTTTAATTTATCAATGGGTGAGATTTAGTTCGATGAATCAATAAACCCGGTATCACTTATAGTGTGTGTTGTTGATTATAGAAGGAAACTGTGTCCTAGAGATACTAGGTTGATAATGTCCCCAAGAGGAGCTCATAAGGATTGTCATGTTAAACCCTGCAGGTGGACTTAGTCCAACATGACGATAAGGTTGAGTGGTACTACTCTTGGACTTAGATATTAATTAAATGAGTTGTCAGTAACTCACTTAATTAGTGGACATTCGATATCTTAAACACAGGGAGACTAACACGCTCATAATAAGAAGGAGCCCAAAAATGTAATTTGGGATTGGTGCGGTAGTTTAATAATAGTTCTCTAGTGGAATGAATTATTATTGATAAAATTAAGTTGTGTGTTCGGGGCGAACATGGGATGCTTAATTTTATCGGGAGACCAAAACCAATTCCTCCTCTCGGTCCCTATCGTAGCCTCTTATTTATAGAGTTCTATACCCACCTATACCCACTTTCTATACCCACTAATAGGGGGCCGACCAAGCTAGCTTGGGAACCAAGCTAGGGCCGGCCTAGGTATAAAATTGGGTGGCCGGCCCTAGCTTGAACCCAAGCTAGTGGGGCCGGCCAAATTAAATTTAAAAGGGATTTTAATTTTAATTTTTATTATGTGGAATAAATAATTTATTAAATAGAATTAAAATTAAAATATCTTTCTTGTAAAAGATCTACAAAAGATTAAAGAAAGAGATTAGATCTCTTTCCTTATTTGTAGATTGGTGAGATATTTTATTTTCTCTTTAAAATTATTCACATGTTGATAAAATTAAAATTATAGAAATTTCCTTTTATCAACCATGAAGAGATTTTTAAAGAGAAATTTTATTTTTAAAATTTCCGGAAATAAATTAGGAAGTTTTAATTGTTGATTAAAACTTTTCTAATTTTTTCCTTCATTGATGTGGCCGACCATTGGAGTTTGATTTGGGAAATTTTATTTTATTTTTCTCAATTAAATCATGTCAAGGAAATTAAGGAAATTTTATTGTAATTAAATTTCCTAATTTGCCTAGGCCAAGGAATATAAAAGAAGGGGTAGGGGTGCCTTCATGAGACACAACCTCTATTATTTTCTCTCCCTCTTTTGTTCCTTGGTGTGGCCGGCCATCCTTTCCCTCTCTTCCTCTTGTGGTGGCCGAACCCCTCTATTCCCTTGGAGCTCTTGTGGTGGCCGGATACTACTTGGAGAAGAAGAAGAAGAAGGAGAGGAAGCTAGCATCTCTTGGAGCTTGGTTGGTGTTTTGATTTTCTTCCTTGGTGAAGCTTCTTTCTTTGTGGCCGAACCTAGATAGGAGGAGAAGAAGGTGGTTGGTGGTTTCTCATCTCGGAAGATCTTTGCCCACACAACGTCCGAGGTTAGAAGAGGAATACGGTAGAAGATCAAAATGTTTTTCTACAAGGTATAACTAGTAATTTTTCTTTCCGTATCATACTAGTTATTTATGGAAATAATACCAAATACAAGAGGCTTACGTTCTAGAATTTCGAATATGTTTTTCGATATTGTGTTCTTTTGTTTTTCTTTTCCTTGTGATTTGATTGTTCTCTTTGGTTAACCTAAAGTTATTTTAGGAAATTAAATATTAGATTTCTATAAAAGGTTTTGTCTAGTCGGTGGTGGTTGCTCCCATATCCAAGAAGGCCATGTGCCTCGCCACGTCAGTACTGGGAACCAATTATGGAAATTAATATTTAATGGAATTAATAACATAAGGAGACTTGGGTCGAACGTGTTAAGTTTCGCAAGAGATCCAAGTCAAAACCTAAAAGAACAAATAGATTAAGTTTTGGATCAAACGTGTTAAGTTCCGCAGGCGATCCAAAATTTAATTTAAAAGAACACATGGTAGCTAGGAAAAGGTTCAGACCTTTGTACAAAATTTTTGTACAGTGGAACCTATAGGTTTTCCGAGTAGCAACCAACACCACTCGGCAGGGAAGTGGAGTTGGGGTGCTGCTAATCTTCCCCCAAGAAGAACGAATGCAGTTGTCCGTTCGGTTGGAGTACCGAGCAACCAACAACGAAGCCGAGTACGCGACACTCATAGCCGGCCTGCAGGCCGCCTGGCACGTCGGAGCTATCAAGGTTTTGATTCACTCAGATTCCCAGCTGGCCGCACAACAACTTACTAGGGCATTCGAGATCAACAACTTGAGGCTCAGACTTTATGCCGAGGCCATTGAGAAATTGAAGGTTGACTTCCAGGAGGTGGTTATACAGAAGATACCCCAGGTGGAAAACCAAGCGGCGGATGAGCTGGCAAAACTAGCCAGCTCCATATCGTCGATCGTCGTCCAGCAGTCGATTGAGCAGGTCTCCCTGGTGGCACACATCGACCGAATGGAGGGGCTCACCTTCCCGAGTGACTGGAGGACTTCGCTGATAGAGTTTCTGCAATCCGGAGTGACGCCTCTCGGCCGGGAAGAGGCCCATCGACTGAGAAGATGGGCGAGTCAGTTCACGTTGATCGGAGATCAGCTATAAAAGAAAGCTTTCTCCCGACCGCTGCTCAAGGGCATCGGGTCGGAGAACAACGACTACATACTGCAAGAAGTGCACCAAGGGTCATGTGGAGGGCATCCGGGCGGCCGTTCACTAGAACGGAAGATTATATTGGCAGGATACTTTTGGCCGACTCTCCAGGAAGATGCCGCTCGAAAAGTGGCAACCTGTCTATCCTGCCAAAGGTACCATAACTCTTCTCACCGGCCTACGGAAGAGATAAAGTCGTCCATGGTGTCCTGCCCATTCGACCAGTGGGGAATGGACAACGTAGGACCGTTCCCAATGGTGATCGGACAATGAAAATTCCTGCTTGTGGTAGTCGACTACTTCTCCAAGTGGGTCGAGGTCGAGCCGT